>NC_035447.2:87095199-88324188 GCF_002127325.2 Helianthus annuus
TTTCTTCTGTTCTCCACTTCCAAGAACCCCCTAATCCTCAAAGCCACTAAGAATGAAGACCAGTGGCAACGAAAGTTCTTTTTCGTAAAAAGGGATTCTATCGACAAGGGTTTTGACTTGCCAATTAAATGGTTGACCTCGGGTAAGATTTAGGGTTTTAGGAATCCCCCTAAATATATCTTAAAACCATATCCTTAACTGATATCCTGACTTCTTGTGCAGCAAGCTTCAGAGATCTAGCACCACCAAACACAGAATCGGAGCCCAGGGTCAAAGAGATCTATCGTCTTCCGGCTAGTGAAAGAACCTTCTCCCTGTCTCTCATAAGCTCAAGTAAAAAATCAAGCTCAGAAATGTCTGGTAAGTATACGATTAGACTAATTATAGAATATGAGTGTTAAGAATTAAACATTTCTCCCTTTTTATAGTGCCGGTCATCAACCTCGAAGGCTTCCAACTCCACGAGTTGGAGAGTTACTCCAGCCTTACACCCATCAAGCAAGAATCCAATCCAAAGCCAGCTGCCACGCCAAAGCCTACCAGTTCGAAGACTGCTACTGCTCCCAAAGCTCCCCCAGCATCCAGGACCCGGGCCTCCAGCTCCCGGAAGAGGAAGGAAGCAGACCATCCTACTACACCCCATATATTTCCATTCGAGAACCATGGGTTTACGGAATCCAGCAAATTCATGACCGGCTTCCTCAACCAAGTTAGTATCTGATACGTGGTTGAAAACCGGTGCTTGTAATTGTTTAATTTGATGTTTTTACGCAAGTTTTAATTTCGAATAGCCTACTTTTGATTAGATACTTGTTTTGCAGGTCTAGCAGAGTTTAAGGAGATTTTCGGGAGCTTTACGAGTCACCGGAGCGAAAACAGAACCACCGGGATGTGAAACGGGTCAACCGGACTCAAGAAATGGACGAAACAGAAAAGCAGACATCTAGGCACCGTCGCCGACGCCCATATGGGCCGTCGCCGACGGTTGACACACCATTCCGTGGCCAGAATTGTCCGTAGACAGCGAGATTGACCGTCGGCATCAGAAGTAAATCCACGCACCGTCGCCGACGGGGCATCAGGCCATCGGCGACGGTCCTCCTATGTCGCAGACGCGAATTTTGTGATCTTGGGTAATTTTGACGAATTAAAGGGATTTTTGACCATTGAATTCGGGGGGTACACTTTCTTTGAAGGTTTGAACTTGATCTTGGAGCCATTATTCACCCATCTACCACCTACCATTCACCTATCCATCATCTCTAACATCCGAATCACCATCCGAATCACAATCAAGAACCCTAATTCATCACCAGTCCATTCATCTCTCGACCCACCATCACCAACCCTAATCATTCATCCAATCATCCATCTTCAAGCTTCAAGATGACCCAATTCAAGTCTCGTGCATCCGTTGATCGTGCCATTTCCACCATGAGCGGCTAATTTCTTGGAGGATTCACCCCGGTGTAGGTTATTGTAAGTCTAGGGTTTGAACAATGATTTAGTTTGTTTTTGTGACAACTTGATTTGTATTTGAATTGATTGACAATTGTCTTGCATTTGAACTATATTTGTGAATTGTCGAGTGAGTTATGAAATTTGACTTTGCAAAACAAGTCTGTGCAATTATGCCTTGTCTTCAATAGGTTTTAATTGTCCGAAGTAACGAAGTGAATTGTGGTCCGTTGTTTATGACGTTGATAGCAATTGGCACCTAAGCTTTGATGATAGAATTCTGTTAATAACATATTCAAGTGAATCAAATTTAAAACGTGTAAGAACCCTAGGATTGCAAATACCAAACCGGGTGTGAGCCTTGTTTTCTCTATATTGTTTAAACTCTTAATTACATTTTGGCAATAGTTAATTGTTAGTAATCAATCAAACCAATCATTTTAGTAATTTTAATTCACATCTTTCAATCAAACAAAAATACAAAAATATATCTTAGCAAGCTTCATAATAATGACAACTTTCATACTTCAATCAAATCCATACACAAACCACATACTCTTCGTGGTTCGACCCCTCACTACCACTAGCTATTTGTTAAGGGTAATTAGGGCTTATAAATATTATCTTTGACCGGAGCGCGACACTCCGATCAAATTTTGGCGCCGCTACCGGGGAGTGCGTGCGCTTTGTGTTTGGATATTGTTTGAATTTGCGTGATTAACTGTTTAAATTGTTTAGTTTTCTTTTTGCACTTTGTCTTTTTCCTTGTTACGCGGGGTTTGTTTCTTGTGCAGGTTACAGGTAGTGCATGCATACGCGGAATTCCGGAAGGACTTCACCGTTAGTCTACGAACCGGAAATCGAAAGAGTCGCAAGAAGGAACCTAGCAAGCCGGTTAGAAGCAACTCTTGCTTCTAATCAAACCAACCAAACACCACCACTCACACCGACCATTGAAACCGATTCAATGGCGAACCAAAACTCCAACCAAAACCAGAATCAATATCAATACCGAAGCAATTTCAATCCCGCCCAAAACGTCCAACCTATACCTCAAGAGCAACCGGGTGGTAATGTCAACGCTAGACCACCCACTCCACCTTTCCGAAACCAAAATCCCAATAACACCCAACGAACACCCCAACAACAAACCCTTCATCGACAAGCATCGTTACCTATCAACCTTGATGATCGGAATGTCAATTCCAACCATAGAGGTAATCGAGATCGCGGAAATCCCGCGAATGAAGACCCATTTTTCAACATCGATGATTTGAGAAATGCAATCCCAGATGGTGAGCCTTATAGTGTTCCCGGTTATCAATCGCCGGAACATGTAAGCATTCATACAGAAAACTCAGATGATGGGGGTTATTATGACAATCGGGTGGACGATGATGAAGATTGGGGATACATCAATCAGGGTAATGGTTACAATGCACGAGAGTACGAAGATGAAGAAGTTTGTTATCAAAATGCCAATTATGTTGGGGATGAAGACTACGGGTATGGGAATAGGAGGAATGACGGTTACGAAAATAACCGCCAACCACGAAATAACAACCAAAGGAACCGAAATGACGGGTTTTACAATAACAACAACAATGGTAACCCTAATCGGATTCCTCGTTTCGTGGGAGGGGGTAATCAAAGGGGTAACCAAGGTGGGAATCGAAGAGATGATAGAAGAGATGGTAGGGGTGGTGATCGAAGAGATAACCGAAGGCCGGTCGATCAAGAGGTTAACGGTCCACAACGTCGTCAACAACCTCCACGGGGAGTGAATGACCGCTTTCGACCAATAGTCACCGAAAATGACTCTCCGATAGTATGCGAACGGAGAATGTTTGATTGTAAACCGCACTACATCAATATACTTCCCCACTTTAATGGGAGGTCTAATGATGAGCCATATACGCATTTGGCAGAATTCTCTTCGGTTTGCAACACTATCGGGGGACACAACTTTTCATTAGAGGAGGTCAAACTTCGATTATTCCAATTTTCATTGAAGGATAAGGCAAAGCAATGGTTTCTCACACTTCCCGCAAATAGTATTCGAACTTGGGGACAAATGCAACAAGCTTTCCTTGATGAATACTACTAAATGGCGAAGACCGATGACGCTTGTGATGAAATTAGGTCTTTTTGCCAATTATCGGGCGAACCGTTGCATGAATCCTTTACAAGATTTAGGGAAATGATGCGAAGATGCCCTCATCATCAAATCGAGAAGTGGGAGTTGGTTAAGTGCTTTGTACGGGGTCTAGATGATAATACATGGAACCGACTTGAATCAACAAGCAATGGGACCCTTCTAAGCAACCATGAAGACGATGATTGGGAGTTTTTGGAACGGATGAGCAAGCGTTCAAAAGAGAAGGAATCGGCCGATCGAGCCAAAAAGCATCCCGTTTCCCGGTCACTTCCCGATCTTGATTCTAAAGATCGGATTTCTACCTTAGAGCGGGAAATGGCTCGAATGAAGAAGAAGGAAGTTAGTGCGGTTCAATTTGAGGTGTGTGAAGAGTGTGGTGATATTGGACATAGAGCGGAACAATGTCCAACGGGGTCGAGTGACTACACCGAGGAAGTCAACCAAGTGTATGGGGACCGAAAGAAATATGACATGAACTCCAACACTTACCATCCGGGCTTGAGAAATCACCCTAACTTTCGGTATGGTAATGCTTCAAACCAAATGAACCCAAATTTTCAATCGGGTAACCAAGGAGGTCAAGGTGGGTCTTCGTACAATAATCGTCAAGGTGGTAACCAAGGGGGTTACCAAAGGAATTACAACCAAGGTGGTAACCAAGGATATCAAAACCGGGAAGGTAATTATCAACGAGGTTACAACCAAGGTAGTAATGGGGGTGGTGCATCTAACTCCCAAGGTGACAATTCAATTAGCTCGAAATTAGACGCTATCATGAGCACTATCACCAATTCGCATCAAGAACTTCGAACGGAAATGCGGAATTCAAATCAAGAAATAAAAATTGAAATGCGAAAAAAGTTTGAGGTGAGAGACAAGTCCCAAAAATCATTGGAGAAGCAAGTGGGGCAACTTGCTCAAGAGATGGCTCAAGTTCGGGGAAGTGGAGGAGGACTTCCAAGCGACACTACGGTGAACCCTAAGCATCATGGGTCGAGCTCGAAAAACACACGTGAGGTACCCATAAATAAAATTTCTTTACGTAGTGGTCGAGTGATAGATAATGGTGTTGAGCCACCACCACCCAAATTTGTGGAAGGGGTGGTGGAAGATGCGAGTGATGATGAAGGTAGTAACGGTCAAACGGGTCAAAACAAGAATGAATTAAAATTTAATAACGATACACCCGTTGTGACCGTTCCCGTCCCAAAAGCTAAGGACAAGGGTGTGGAGGGTAATACCGCCCCTTATCCCGAAGCTCTATTGGGACCATCTAAGAAAGTGGTAAACAAAAGAGGCCCACATCAAGAAGAGATATGGGAAATTTTTAAACAAGTTAAAATTAATTTACCACTCTTAGATGTCATCAAACAAATACCTTCATATGCTAAATACTTGAAGGATTTATGTACCCAAAAGAGGACTCACAAATTTCCTAAAAAACTTGATTTAACCGAAAACGTGAGCTCAATTCTTTCGGGTGCACTTCCACCAAAACTTCAAGATCCGGGGGCGCCCATTATTTCTATACAAGTGGGTGAATTCAAAATGACACGGGCACTTTTGGTTCTTGGGGCAAGTGTGAGTATCTTGCCGGGTAGCTTATATGACCAATATGATTTTGGTCCACTTCAAGTGTCTAACACCACCTTGGTGTTAGCCGACTTGACCCCTAAACTACCCCGTGGAATAGTCACGGATGTAATAGTCAAGGTCGAGGACTTTTACTATCCGGTGGACTTTCTTGTGTTAGATTATGTTTCTTTGGACCAAAGCAAGCAACCAACAGTGATCCTTGGTCGATCATTTTTGGCAACATCAAATGCCCAAATTAATTGCAAGTCGTGCACGGTCGACATGACTTTTGGTAACCGTCGGTTGCGGTTAAATGTCTTTTCAAGATTAACGGATCCTCTAGTTGGCGATGAATGTTACATGGTGGACATCGTTTATGAGTGTATACCTTTATGTGACACTAGTGTCGAAGAGGAAAACACAATAGAGGAATATTTCATGTTTGACAGGTTACAAGGAGAAACAAACCGGAGCATGGATGAAGAGATGAAGGAATTGGAGGTTATGGCGGCAAGAGAAGGAAGGCCCACTTGGACACATCAACTGGAAAGTCTTCCGGAAAGCATCGACACAAAGTTAAAACCATCATTGGAAGAGCCTCCGGTGTTAGAGTTGAAGGTGCTACCCAAGCATCTTAAATATGCTTATGTGGGTGAAGGTAGCACGCTCCCGGTAATTATTGCATCCAATTTAACCGGGGAGCAAGAAGAGAAGTTGATGAAGGTATTGGTCATCCATAGAGCCGCTATCGGATGGACCATTGCGGATTTGAAGGGAATTAGTCCCTCGGTGGTGATGCACAAAATCATCACTGAAGATGGTATGAGTCCTTCCCGTGACACCCAAAGATGATTAAATCCAAATATGCGAGAGGTGGTCAAGAAGGAGGTATTAAAGTGGCTAGATGCGGGTATCATATACCCTATCTCGGATAGCCAATGGGTGAGCCCGACACAAACAGTTCCAAAAAAGGCGGGTATTGGTGAAGCAAGAGAGTACCATGCTAGTAGGAGCGAATGGGAAGAGGCGCAAGGGGCGTACTCGCAGCAACAATGGGGTTCTCAATCGTCTTTCTGCTAGAGGGTGGAAAAGCAGTTGGAGGAACAACAGTTGCAACATGCGTTGCAACAATCACAAATGGAACGCATGATACAGCTGCAAGAGGAAGAAAGGGCCCACAGGCAGCGATGGGAAGAAGAGGAGGCTAGGCGCCAAACCGCGCAAAGAGATTTGGACCAACGCCGATGGGGAGCGTTGGCCTTCTCTAACCAGATGGCGATTAATAACTTCAAGGTGCTCCATGACCAAGAGCGCCATCAAAGAGATTATCAAGCCGGTCTCCTATATGCTGAGCATTCGGGGTGGACCGATTACCCCAACTTTCCTCATCCGCAAGGGCCATCCGATCTAACCCCTCATTGGCCCAAAGCAGTCGGCTCGAGTTTCGTTCCGATGCCGTACTAACCGTCACCTGAACAAGAGTCAAGCCCGCTAGATAACTATAGGGATATGTTTGAGTCCCTCACTGGTTATCCGTACCAGCCGAACCCGCCAGTGAACCCTAATGAGAGATATCAGCGGTAGAGGTGAGGTACGTTTGTTGTTGTTGTTGTATATTATTATTTCGTTTTCGTTATTTTCATTTTGTTATTTAAATTATCGCCTAGTTAAATGAACGTTGTGGGTGTGTTCCCTATATAACCCTCACGAGACCTACTCGTCCTCCCAAGCTATTGGGGGGTTTAAAAGGGCTTGTTGCATACGCTAAATGCAACCGTGATTCCTACGAAAGTGAGTTAGGTTTGTTGTTGTTGTAAAATATTTTCCACAAAAATCGAAGTGAAATAACGCATGGCTT
Source organism: Helianthus annuus (assembly GCF_002127325.2). Taxonomy (NCBI): domain Eukaryota; kingdom Viridiplantae; phylum Streptophyta; class Magnoliopsida; order Asterales; family Asteraceae; genus Helianthus; species Helianthus annuus. The sequence goes on from NC_035447.2 coordinate 87,102,249, forward strand.
GGTAATGTGTTCATAAAAAGGGTAGAACTAGGTAATTAACAAGTTTTGATGGTTGTGAGAAGCGTGCTTCTACACAAGGATTAGAATTTGTAGGTACAATATGTTCACGGGACAACCACTTTTATGAAGAGACGAAGGAGATATGAGCCTCAAGCGATAAAAATCAGGTGCATGTGTTTCCTTTTACTTTGATTCTTAGTTAGGAATAAGTGGATTGTATTGTGTATTATAATTTCCGAGGTGAAAAGTTGGGGAGTATCTTGCCGGGTAGCTTATATGACCAATATGATTTTGGTCCACTTCAAGTGTCTAACACCACCGTGGTGTTAGCCGACTTGACCCCTAAACTACCCCGTGGAATAGTCACGGATGTAATAGTCAAGGTCGAGGACTTTTACTATCCGGTGGACTTTCTTGTGTTAGATTATGTTTCTTTGGACCAAAGCAAGCAACCAACAGTGATCCTTGGTCGATCATTTTTGGCAACATCAAATGCCCAAATTAATTGCAAGTCGTGCACGGTCGACATGACTTTTGGTAACCGTGGGTTGCGGTTAAATGTCTTTTCAAGATTAACGGATCCTCTAGTTGGCGATGAATGTTACATGGTGGACATCGTTGATGAGTGTATACCTCTATGTGACACTAGTGTCGAAGAGGAAAACACAATAGAGGAATATTTCATGTTTGACAGGTTACAAGGAGAAATAAACCGGAGCATGGATGAAGAGATGAAGGAATTGGAGGTTATGGCGGCAAGAGAAGGAAGGCCCACTTGGACACATCAAGTGGAAAGTCTTCCGGAAAGCATCGACACAAAGTTAAAACCATCATTGGAAGAGCCTCCGGTGTTAGAGTTGAAGGTGCTACCCAAGCATCTTAAATATGCTTATGTGGGTGAAGGTAGCACGCTCCCGGTAATTATTGCATCCAATTTAACCGGGGAGCAAGAAGAGAAGTTGATGAAGGTATTGGTCATCCATAGAGCCGCTATCGGATGGACCATTGCGGATTTGAAGGGAATTAGTCCCTCGGTGGTGATGCACAAAATCATCACGGAAGATGGTATGAGTCCTTCCCGTGACACCCAAAGATGATTAAATCCAAATATGCGAGAGGTGGTCAAGAAGGAGGTATTAAAGTGGCTAGATGCGGGTATCATATACCCTATCTCGGATAGCCAATGGGTGAGCCCGACACAAACAGTTCCAAAAAAGGTGGGTATTGGTGAAGCAAGAGAGTACCATGCTAGTAGGAGCGAATGGGAAGAGGCGCAAGGGGCGTACTCGCAGCAACAATGGGGTTCTCAATCGTCTTTCTGCGAGAGGGTGGAAAAGCAGTTGGAGGAACAACAGTTGCAACATGCGTTGCAACAATCACAAATGGAACGCATGATACAGCTGCAAGAGGAAGAAATGGCCCACAGGCAGCGATGGGAAGAAGAGGAGGCTAGGCGCCAAACCGCGCAAAGAGATTTGGACCAATGCCGATGGGGAGCGTTGGCCTTCTCTAACCAGATGGAAATTAATAACTTCAAGGTGCTCCATGACCAAGAGCGCCATCCAAGAGATTATCAAGCCGGTCTCCTATATGCTGAGCATTCGGGGTGGACCGATTACCCCAACTTTCCTCATCCGCAAGGGCCATCCGATCTAACCCCTCATTGGCCCAAAGCAGTCGGCTCGAGTTTCGTTCCGATGCCGTACCAACCGTCACCTGAACAAGAGTCAAGCCCGCTAGATAACTATAGGGATATGTTTGAGTCCCTCACTGGTTATCCGTACCAGCCGAACCCGCCAGTGAACCCTAATGAGAGATATCAGCGGTAGAGGTGAGGTACGTTTTTTGTTGTTGTTGTTGTATATTATTATTTCGTTTTCGTTATTTTCATTTTGTTATTTAAATTATCGGCTAGTTAAATGAACGTTGTGGGTGTGTTCCCTATATAACCCTCACGAGACCTACTCGTCCTCCCAAGCTATTGGGGGGTTTAAAAGGGCTTGTTGCATACGCTAAATGCAACCGTGATTCCTACGAAAGTGAGTTAGGTTTGTTGTTGTTGTAAAATATTTTCCACAAAAATCGAAGTGAAATAACGCATGGCTTGGTAATGTGTTCATAAAAAGGGTAGAACTAGGTAATTAACAAGTTTTGATGGTTGTGAGAAGCATGCTTCTACACAAGGATTAGAATTTGTAGGTACAATATGTTCACGGGACAACCACTTTTATATCATAGATTACATGTTTGTGTTTCTTTGTTTGAGTGGACCATTAGTCATATATTGTAGAACTTGCAACTTTTGATATGTTTGAGACTATAGACCGAATACTAGCACGAGAATGATTAAGGCATTAGGTAAACCTTTTCTCTTAAAACCATTTATCTATCCTTACCCAAATAAATCCCCTAGTCGCCCAATTTGAGCCTAAACCTTTCGTTTGACCACCTATATCCCATAACCGTTAAACCTTTTCTTTTAAGCCCGTGTGATGAAAATTCGATTATAGGAATTGCATTTGTGTAGTTGTGTTTGATTGTTTACATGAAAAAAAAAACAAAAAATGTTATGAAAAAGAGTTGAAAAGGCATTGAGAAAAACACAAAAAGATGTGTCAGTAGCCGTTGAATAAAAGGCGAAAGTTGTTGCCTTATAGTTGATAGTTATATTTAGTTTTGTCTAGGTTCGTAGTTTGTATTGTTTACATGAAAAAAAAATCGAGTTTTCATCGCCTTAGCCACTTTAAAAATATCCTAATTCCTACCCATAGCCTAGCCCCGTTACAACCCTTACAAGACCTTATGACTTGTGCTTAGTGTTCGTGATCAATAGTGGAGAATGATTGAGTTGCAAGCTTATGCGGGTATATATTCTAACCGGTTTTGAGTGAATATTCTTTTTAGTGCTAATACATTATAAATATTAGCCAATTTATAAGCCGAGTGGAGAGAACATTGTGAGGGATGTGCATGAATTGTTGGTTTCAAGGGCGGGTTAATCTTGGGTAACCATTTGTGCAAATAAAATCACGTTACCGTTAAATACGTTGAATATTGTAAAGAGTTTGAACTTTAGCATGACATTGGACCTTAACCTTCATCTCGGGAATGGGGAGTGTATTCATTTTTCGACCCACGTGAAAGTGAAAAACAAATTTGCTTGAGGACAAGCAAAAGACAAGTGTGGGGATGTGATACGTGGTCGAAAACCGGTGCTTGTAATTGTTTAATTTGATTTTTTTACGCAAGTTTTAATTTCGAATAGCCTACTTTTGATTAGATACTTGTTTTGCAGGTCTAGCAGAGTTTAAGGAGCTTTTCGGGAGCTTTACGAGTCACCGGAGCGAAAACGAAACCACCGGGATGTGAAACGGGTCAACCGGACTCAAGAAATGGACGAAACAGAAATGCAGACATCTAGGCACCGTCGCCGACGCCCATATGGGCCGTCGCCGATGGTTGACACAACATTCTGTGGCCAGAATTGTCCGTAGACAGCGAGATTGACCGTCGGCATCAGAAGAAAATCCACGCACCGTCGCCGACGGGGCATCAAGCCGTCGGCGACGTTCCTCCTATGTTGCAGACGCGAATTTTGTGATCTTGGGTAATTTTGACGAATTAAAGGGATTTTTGACCATTGAATCCTGGGGGTTACACTTTCTTTGAAGGTTTGAACTTGATCTTGGAGCCATTATTCACCCATCTACCACCTACCATTCACCTATCCATCATCTCTAACATCCGAATCACCATCCGAATCACAATCAAGAACCCTAATTCATCACCAGTCCATTCATCTCTCAACCCACCATCACCAACCATCTACAACCCTAATCATTCATCCAATCATCCATCTTCAAGCTTCAAGATGACCCAATTCAAGTCTCGTGCATCCGTTGATCATGCCATTTCCACCATGAGCGGCTAATTTCTTGGAGGATTCACCCCGGTGTAGGTTATTGTAAGTCTAGGGTTTGACCATTGATTTAGTTTGGTTTTGTGACAACTTGATTTGTATTTGAATTGATTGACAATTGTCTTGCATTTGAAATATATTTGTGAATTGTCGAGTGAGTTATGAAATTTGACTTTGCAAAACAAGTCTGTGCAATTATGCCTTGTCTTCAATAGGTTTTACTTGTCCAAAGTAATGAAGTGCATTGTGGTCCGTTGTTTATGACGTTGATAGCAATTGGCACCTAAGCTTTGATGATTGAATTCCGTTAATAACATATTCAAGTGAATCAAATTTAAAACGTGTAAGAACCCTAGGATTGCAAATACCGAACCGGGTGTGAGCCTTGTTTTCTCTATATTGTTTAAACTCTTAATTACATTTTTGCAATAGTTAATTGTTAGTAATCAATCAAACCAATCATTTTAGTAATTTTAATTCACATCTTTCAATCAAACAAAAATACAAAAATATATCTTAGCAAGCTTCATAATAGTGACAACTTTCATACTTCAATCAAATCCATACACAAACCACATACTCTTCGTGGTTCGACCCCTCACTACCACTAGCTATTTGTTAAGGGTAATTAGGGCTTATAAATATTATCTTTGACCGGAGCGCGACTATCCGATCAGTATCCTTGACCTATATCCTGCATCATATGCTGGTTATAAATGTTAGTTAAGGTTAATACCTGTTTTCTCATTTTGCTGGGTCTCGAACGCCTGGTGTTCCTCTACGAAGATGCATGTGGCTTGAACACCATGCTAGAGAGCAAGCTAAAGAAGGCCGAAGCCACCATTGCGGATCAAGCAGCGATTGCCACCACCAAATCAGAACACTATGAAGCTAAGTACAAGGCAATGGTCCAAGAGCATCAGTCTGCCATCCAGAAGATCACCCACGAGGCTCAAGCCAAGTCCGATGCTGCCCAAGTTCAACACGAGCAGGATATGGCTTAATACCGGGAAAGCCTCATGAATTCTGTTGTCATCTCCCTCCTTCAGGCCAGACTGAAAATGGCCTATGAGGCTATGGCCTTGGGCTTTGAATGCCCTTCTTGGAACATCAAGGCTTGGGAGGTGAAACTGAAAGATCTTGGTGGTAATCCTGTAGAGCCTCCTGTGAAGTCCGCTGTGGAGGATCCTGCCAAGGTGGCCGAGAGGGTGGATGATGCTGGTGCTTCAAATGATGCCGGTGGTGATGCTGGGACGGATACTGGAGAGGATGCCGAGAAGGATGCTGCTGACGAGGTCATGATGGAAGAGGGAGCTGCCCCTTAAAAGCAGCGAAGTGGGCAATGATGGATGTATGTGCCTAGGCCGGAGCCCACTTTTTTATTTCTGATGGTTGTGGTTTGTGACCCTTGAACAATTTACTTTTTCTGTCTTTGAACAATTTTTATTTCCTGCACTAAGACAATATGATGGCCAAAGGTGGATGGGTCCTGGGTTTTAGGGTGAAGCCCTTGGTCATCAATTAGTATAATTTGTTTTGAACAATACAACGGTTGGAGGCGGATGGGTCTCGGTTTGAGATGAAACCTTCAACCGTTGTGTAAATGTAGTTAGAAACTTATCGTGCTTTTGGTGGATGGATCTCAGTTTGAGATGAAACCAAAAGCACAAGTTTTGCTATGTTAATAATATAACTTCCTTTTAACTTATTCATTGTTGCTTTTTAATTCTTTTTGTGTATTGCCTTAGTTTAAATTTCAACATTCCAAAAATTAGTGCAATTATTTCCAACGTCTTTTCCAAATATTGTGAAAATATCTTGATCAATATATTCGGCAATATCCTATTAAGACTTTCGTCTAATAGGGTTTAAAATTCAAACAATTTAGATAAAGTTAAAAAGAAGAAGACAATCTATCTTACAAAGTTTGTTTTGATAATACTTGTTTGACTAGAATATAGTTTTAGTTTTTAACCCAAGTATTACATCCCAAATATTCCAACCAAATATCCTGAAAGATATTCTGAGAATATATCCTGAGAATATAACCTAATCAGGATATTTAAGCTTTTGTCAAACATAGTTTCTAAGATTCAAATAGGATTTATAAAGGAAGGATCATACCAGAAATAGAGTGTAACCCTATTTTTCAAACTTCAATCCTTTTGCAATTTTTTCAATGACGATGTCCCCAGTCTGAGATACTTAGTGTAATAGGTCCAAGCTTGATCCTTTGAGTTTACGCAGTTGCCTCAGTAGGAATGTCCCCTACGCATAATGCCTTGGAATACTTAGAAATTTTCTGGACATCAGTTCCAATTATTTGAACAATTCTTGTGTTACAGGGGATAAACCCTAAAATATACTGGAGATTAATCCTTAGTGTTCTGGGGATAAACCCATAAGTATTCTGGGGAAAATCCCAAATTTTCATGCGCTACAGGCGGGAGTGTATAAACTTCAAGACTTAGAAAGGTGAAAATCTTTAACCTTAGAGAGTATGAAAATACCCTTTCGTGAGAGAGGCTGATCAATCCTCATATACCTTTAGGATCCAGGATATAGCCAACAATAACGAAATTGTCAGCCACTTTTACATGGACTGGTCCCGCTATCTTGAACTATCCCTGGATAACTTGCGCTCCAGGCGGGGTGTTTAAACCCAATTCGAGAGAAAGGTGAATACCTTTAAACCTATGAAGGGATCAGGATCCCTAGCGTGAGAGAGGGGGCCAATCCTCTAATCTTTCGAAGTATCCTGAATGTATATCCTGGAGCTATATCCCGAAGCATATACTGCAAAACAACCGTAAACTAAGGTGGGTGTTAGCCTGGCTAACACCCCTCCGATGCTTAAGTCAGTATTGGGTTCAAAAGAATAAACAGTATTAAATATATTAAAAGAGATAGAACTCATACTATCCTGAGTTAGAAATTAAATTCTAAACTCACTTAACATAGAGCTTTAGATGTATAGCATTCTAGGTTCTTGGTAGCATATCTCCCTCCATATTCTTGAGTCGGTATGCTCCTTTCCCTGATTCTGATTCAATCTCATAGGGTCCTTCCCACTTTGGAGCTAATTTTCCATCAGCAGGATTGGTAGTATTCTGAAAAGCTTTTCTTAACACCCAATCTCCAACTTGGAACCTTCTCATCCTTATATTCTTGTTATATGCTCTGGATATCCTCTGTTGATATGTTGCCATCCTTAGCTTTGCTGCATCTCTTGTCTCATCAATAGTATCCAATTCCTGGCATAGGGCTTCAGGATTCTGCTCAGGATCCCGGAGGTTGGATCTCGCTGTAGGTATCACCATTTCTGTCGGGATCACTGCTTCTGCTCCAAATACTAAGGAAAATGGGGTTTGACCGATCGCACTTTTCACTGTCGTTCTATCAGCCCATAAGACAAAGGGTAATTCTTCTGCCCATCTTCCCTTCTTAGCTCCAAGCCTTTTCTTCAAATTGTTGACAATTATCTTGTTTGAAGATTCTGCTTGTCCATTTGCTTGAGGATGTACCGGTGTGGATGTGATCATTTTAATTCCCCAACTATTGCAAAAGTCAGTAGTCCTCTTACTTATAAACTGAGAACCATTGTCACAGATTATTTCGGCTGGTATTCCAAATCTGGTCAGAATATTCCTTTTTATGAAGGATACAACTACTTGGTCTCTAACTTGAACAAATGCTTCAGCTTCAACCCCATTTAGAGAAATAATTAGTCATTGCCAGCATGAAGACTTTTCCTCCTGGAGCCTTTGGCAATTTTCCTACTATATCCATTCCCCACTTCATGAATGGCCAAGGGGAAACAATAGGATACAGTGGTTCTGCAGGCTGATGTAGTATATTACTATGTCTTTGACATGCATCACACCTTCGAGCATATTCTGTAGCATCTTTCCTCATTGTTGGCCAATAGTATCCTGTTCTTAATACCTTTGAGAATAACGACCTGTCCCCGGTATGATTACCACAATCACCTTCATGTATATCCTGAAGCACTTCTTTGGTTTCGGGATCCTCCAAGAACCTCAGATATTGTCCTGCAAGAGATTTCTTGTACAAAACATTATTTATGATGGTGAATCGTGATACCTTCATTCTAAAGGCCTTAGGATTTTCATCCTTCGGGATGTGTCCTTCTTTGAGATATCTCATGATTGGAGCCGTCCAGGACTTAGGATCCTCTTCGGGATACTCATCATCAGGATCCTGAATACTTACTACTTCCTTATCCTGAGATTTGAGAAGATCCATCACAGGATACAGGATATGTAATATTGGTATTGGGGTTCCCTCCGGTATCCTGACTGATGATCCTAGATTTGCTAAGGCATCAGCTTCAGCATTATCCTCTCTCGGTACCTGTTCAAGTATAAAAACATCGAAATATCCTGCTAATTTTTTGAGGATTTCGAGATACTCGATCAATTTTTCACCTTTTACTACATAGGTCCCATTAAAATGATTAGTAATTAACAAGGAATCAACAAATACTTGTAAATTCTTGATATTCATACCCCTAGCCAATTCTAATCATGCAATTAAAGCTTCATATTCTGCTTCATTATTAGTGGTAGGAAGCTCACATCTAATAGCCTGGGGTAATATGTCCCCCTGTGGGGATTTTAGTAGTATACCCAATCCTACACCTTTGACATTAGAAGCACCATCAGTATATAGTGTCCAGGATTCTAAGTTTTCCCCTAGTTGTTGCACTTCTAGGTCTACTTCATTTTGAATACCACTACTGAAATCAGCCACAAAGTCAGCTAAGGCCTGAGACTTTATGGCATTTCTAGGTTCATATATTAATTCATAGGCACTTAATTTTACTGATCACTTAGCCATCCTACCTGACATCTCGGGTTTCCTAAGCACATTTTTAACTGGATAGTTAGTTCTAATATGAATCCTATGTGTCTCAAAGTAATGTCTAAGTTTTGTCGATGCCATAACTAGGGCTAATATCAATTTCTCTAAATGAAAATATCTAGTTTCAGCGTCTAATAAACTTTTACTAACATAATAGACATGATACTGCTGACCTTCATGATCCTTTACAAGGACAACACTTACTGCATTCCCTGATACTGCAAGATACATGTGTTAGGGGAGGATTTTCCAATCCTAAGGATCATGGATCCTCAAGTACTGTCGGGGTCAGGGATCCTCAATTCTGTTTGAATTAGTGATCCTTAGAGAGTGTTGCAGGATCAGGATCCAGGATCCTCATTGTTATCCTTACACTAACGATTGTCTACTTTGAATATGAAGTTGTTTTGCAGGAGTACATGCTTGGACTTGGTCTTGGCGATATTCGTGGAGCATATTCCCTCAATATTCCGCATGTGCTTGGCTCTTGTGAACGTTATGGAGATCGTGGGAAGCTAGGATGATTAGCGGACAGTTAGTTATTTAGTTATTTTCTAAATTTAAAAGGGGATAACAAGCTTGAGTTAGAACACTGGGCTAATTTTGGCAATCACACACACTCTCAAACAGCTCTCAGTAGTTTACTTGGCGGTTTCATACACTTTTACACTTTTGCACACTAGTGATCCTTGTAACAAGCTTGTTATCATCCCGACTTGTAACAACCTTTTGTTTAATCTTAGTTGGTGATCGGTAGTTTCCATCACCCGAGGTTTTTTATGCCAGAGATCAATTCTTGATCAAGGGCTTTTTCCTCGTATAAATCGTTGTGTCACCTCTTTATTTGATTTGCAAGTTGTTCATACAATTGTTCATATATTCAAGCATCACACCTCACAACAAAAGATTTGGTTGCATTATCCTTGCTTGATTTTTGACCAAAACAGTTTGGCGCCCACTGTGGGCCAATTGGTGCTTCATTCCTAAGAAATTCTTGTTTTTGTGATCATTTCGGTTCATTACAACCAAGCAGATGGCTTCTTCAGCAAAGAGCACTTCAAGTTCTATGCCGGCAATGAGTTCTTCACAGGGCGTTCCACCTTTGCCTCCACCACCTTCTTGATCTCAGAAGAATGCTGAAAATGCTGCAAAGAGGCCAAGCCCCATTTTTCCAAAACCACCAACTTCTTCTGTTTCTTCTAACCCTACTACTAGTGATCATTTTTCTTTGATTTTGCAGATCAGGGATCACATACAAGAGCAGGACAAAACCAACGAAAGGATCCTCCGGGAAATTGGTGACATCAAGAAACATAAGAGATCGGGGGAAGATCACTCTCCTCTGATACCAAGGTCACTGGATTTTGACACTCGAGCTATAACCGCCCAGCAATCTGCAGCTCCGGTTATCCAGTACCAGAATGAACCATTGGGAAGGCGTTATGGAACAACAACTATGAGTCAGGTTTTTGGGTTTCAGTTCCAGCTTTCAGGATCCTATTTTCAGCCTTCGGGATCCTCTTTCCAGCATCAGGGATCCTTCGTCAGCTCAGGAGGATATATGGGGACGCACACGGTTCAAGGATCCTCCCAGGTCCAAAGATCCTCACAGGTCCAAGGATCCTCGTAGGTCCAAGGATCCTCCCAGGTCCAAGGATCCTCGCAGGTCCAAGGATCCTCGCAGGTTCTAGGATCCTCTCAGGTTCAAGGATCCTCTTTTCAGGTTCAAGGATCCAACATCTTTCAGGATCAAGGATTCTTAAGAAGTGTACAACCCCCAAGTTCAGATGTTCATCAAGGAGACTTCACTCCAATGCAGACCATCGCTACTTCTGGTCCTTCCATCATACCAGAATCTCGACAATATGGATTCACATCTGGGATTCCAAACATGAATCCTCCGGGAGGTAACACTTTGAATAATTCTTACAACACTAACCATGGCTTTATGCAGGATACAGGTTGTTAGGAAACTTTATATGTAAGTATTGAAGAAAATCTCAATCAACTGGATCTCTGAAGAAGATAACAGTCCTGAAGAACACAGCAAGATGAAGAAAAACAGTTGGGACAACCGAAAAGCAAAGTATCTACTACAAGGAATCTCAAGTTGATAAATAGTTGATTTGGATTATCAGAGAAGGTCGTTTCTGATGGATCTGATAATATTTCTGATGAAATATCATTAGTTTCTGACAAATTCTGATCATCAAACTTTCTGATGATTTGTTCATCAGAATTTCTGATGAAGTGGCTTATCAGAAATTCTGATAACAGACCCACTTGTCTAAAATCACAACTCTATCCTGCCACCCATGACCGAAGCATGACATTATTGGTTTTCATGATTACAAATGCAACTTGAACGATGGATTCAATGAATATGTCAAATTGCTACTTTATCCAGGAATTATTGCATGAATAAACAATTGTTTATTCATGCCCACAGCCGTCTATAAATAGAAGGCTCGAGAGGCAGAAGATACTTGAGTTTGAAGCTTAACATTCACATACATACACTCAAACTCCAACTTCTCTTCTCACCCACAGAAATCAAGATTCATTTGTATTAGATAATAATCTTACAATTACCTTGTTAAACTAATTTGTTTCAAAGTGATATAAACTTGATAATTCTGTAGGTCTTGTTTCTTGAAAGTCTGATTTCCATTTCCGCACATCTTTTTCACATATACTGAAATCACTTGCCATATTACGTAAAAAGAAGTTGTTAAGGCCACACTGGGTCCAACAATTGGTATCAGAGCAGATTGAATAAATTATTTTCAAACGATCAATCGCTCTTCTTCTTTTTTCTAAATATGGCCAACTTTCAAACCTGGAATAATGCTTTTAACATTGGTTCTATGTCCAAACCTCCGACTCTGGTCAGAGAGGAATACCCCCAATGGAAAATCAGGATGGTCAATTTCCTTAATGGTCATGACCGAGCTCTGTTTCAATCCATTGAAAGGGGTCCACATATACCAATGACTGAAATACAAGCAATTCCAGCAACTGACCAAACACCAGGAATCCCTGCCTCTCGTGCTCCAAAAAGTGAAATAAACTGGAGCCCGGAAGACAAGGATCTGGTGGTTAAGGATGAAAGAGCAAAATCACTCTTAATAATGGCCATCCCTAATGACATATTTTCACAAGTTGATGCTTGTGCATCAGCCAAGGAAATATGGGATCAGTTGGAAAATCTTTGTGAAGGAGGAGAAAGGATGAAGAGAAACAAGAGAACAAACAACGTCTCATCCTATGAAAGGTTTAAAAGTTTACCTAATGAAAAGATAAATGATACATATCAAAGGTTCACAAAACTTTTAAACGAGCTAAAGAAATTTGAAATAACTAAATCAAATGATGAAAGAAACATTAAATTTCTTGATGCTTTGCCTAGAGAATGGAGAAGTCTCACAATGACTTTGTCCTCAACCTTAGAACTAGGAAACATGAGTCTTCACGACTTATATAGCATCTTGATCCCCAGAGAGGAAGAAATATTTGAAGAAACCATTCAAAGAGGGGGATCTTTAGCTCTTATCTCTAACTCACAAAGACAAACAACTTCCAATGATCCACAACCATCAAACAGCCAGGCCTTTGAAACTTCTGATTCATCATCAGATTTTTCAGCCTTTGCTGATGCAATAGCACTGTTCACCAAAACATTTGAGCAAAGGTTGAGGGGAGGAAGCCAGAGGTACCAGAGGAGTGATAGAAGGAGGATGGATGATAGATCTAAAGAAGATGTTAGATCTAAAGATAAGGGAAAGGCTGAAGTGGTGTGTTACAAGTGCAAGCAAAAAGGTCATTATGCATCTGAGTGTAAGACCAGATACATGGCTATCTGATGACTCTTCTGATGAAGAAGAAGAAGAAATGGCCAACTTCTGTCTCATGGAACTTTCTGATGACATACCAGAGACTTCAGGACAACAGGTAAGTTTAGACAATCTTGATCTTGAACACAAGCTAAATGAGCTCATGTCAGATTTTTTAAACTTGCAAGTTAAACATCAATCAGATGGTAAAAAATCTGATGAGTTGCAGAGGACTTTGAATAAAATCATTCTTGAAAACCAGTTACTGATAGAACAAAGTTTAGATCAAAGAGCTAAAATTGAGTTCTATGAAAATGAAAGAAAAGATCTTTACAAGAAAATCAATGATAAAGAAATTAATGTAAGAGGTTTTCAAGAAGCAAAAGAATTCATAAGTTTCATAGAGTCCACTCCAAAGAACAAAGGAGAAGGGTTGGGTTATGTGAGAACAAACAATAACAAACCCACTGTCTTTGTAAAAGCTACTCAACAGACTTCTGATAAATACTTATCAGAATCTGATTCTGAAACTTGCAAATCAACATGTTCTGAATACTCCTTTGATAAGCCAAATTTTGAACCAAAAAGAAGTGAATGCAGTCAAGAGTTTGTAAAAACTCCAGAAGCAGTTCACTCATCTTTTCAAAACTATCCCTACATTCCATCACAAGAAGGAAAATCAGAAATTTCTGATGATTCCTGTATGTGTGTTGAAATACTGAAGCTTGTTCAACACCATCTCCAAAAGAAAAACAAAAATTCTGTTAATAGCTCAGCATCCAACAGAAATTCTGATGAAAGGTCATCTAGAAGAATTAATAAAACCAGAATATCATCAGAAAGTGTACCCAAGCATGCCTGGGTACCTAAATCCCTCTAATCATTTCATTTCAGGACCATCATGTGCAGCAGATATGGTACTGCGACTCAGGAAGCTCCAAGCACATGACTGGAGATATGAGCTTACTCAGCAACTATGTCTCAAAGCTGGGTAAAATGGTAAATTTTTGAAAATGAAAGGAACATCTGACCATTGAAGAAAGTAGCCTATAAAGGCTTAAGGTACATTCTGCTAAATCATGGTCAAAATTGTGATAAAGTTCTTTGTGATTTGTAACCTGTTTGAATAAAAAGAATCAAAAGATTTGCATTTCTGATAAGATATCAGAAAATCTGATAAAATTTAAGAGAATCTGATACATCATCAGAAAAATCTAACAAATTATCAGAATTTCTGGTAACAAATCAGAAAGCTTCTTAACGACTAATTATTTGAACAAGTTCATACATTTCATCACCTTTAGTCATAATTCAAAATTGACAAATTCATAATTTTTTTTTTGTTTTGTTTTGTTGTTTTGTTTTATTTTATTCTCTTTGGCAAACGTCACATGACAGAAGATTTTCTGAATATTATCAATAGGCGTAGAGATTTTTTTTCTTCATTAAATACACTGAAATGACAACAGTAGGCAATCATGATAGAAAACTGAAAAATAGCCGCCTAAATCATTTAATGAAGAAGGGTTCAATCTGGGTTATTTCTGAGATCACCTGATAAAACAATAAAATAACTAAGATTGTGGTAGACAAGATTCAGTGGGTAGATAACATTAATGACAGTTCATAAAATTTGCCATATATGTCAACCACATTAAGCAGAGACAATCACCTTCATTCAGAAAAAATCTCTTCATTTCCTTCTTCACAGATAAAGATCTTCACTTAAAAAAAAATGCTTACCATACAAGCTGATCGTTTCCCACTTCTTTTACATCCATACCACAACCTCAGACTCAGAACCAGTTTTGAGGGTCCTCTTTGGGATGGATGCCAAGCTGTGGTAAACATGCTTATGGCGAGTAACTTAGGAAATGCTCTAACTGCCAACATAACAATATTCCCTGAAATTCTTCAAACATTCTGGCAAAACGCAAAATTGTCAGAAAGTCAAGATAGAGGGTGGATATATGTTGAAAGTAAAGTTCTCAATCAAATGATCAGAATAACTGAAAAGACCATCAGAATAGCTCTTCAACTCAATGATGACAACAATGTTCTGATGTTCTCAGAAGATGAGATTGAAGAAACTTTGGAGCACATGGGGTACAATCCTGAAAATGATCCCAGAGCAATCAACAAAAATGGTTTCATCAAACCATGGCAGTTTCTAATCACTCAACTGAGTTGTTAGAAATTTGCCGAGCTGTCACATTGAAAGTTCCTTACAACTTCTCTTATTATCTAATGAGAGACTTTGCAAGCAACATGTGGTCAAGCAGGCCATTTTTGATGTATCCACGCTTTTTAATGAAGATAATCACAAGTCAGCTGGACTTTGATGGAATTCCTGCTGGTTATCAAAGAGCAGAGCTGATTCTTCAGCAAAATACAAGCATAGCTTTACTTAGACCAACAAATAAAAATTTTGGCTTAGTAACTGAACAATGGGTACTACTTGAGATTGAGTATGGAGATGGAATAGATATTGATTAAAACCCTTCATAAATAGGTCTTATGTGTGTAGATGGTATGTAGTAGATATGTTCATATGGTATCAAAAATGCTACATGTTTTGCTTTAAATCTTGCTGCATAAGTAATTTTTTTTTCCAAGGAAAATCTGGTAAGAATCAAATAAAATCTGATAGGATTTAATAAATCATCAGAATCTGATAAAATGTATCAGAAACTTCATCAAATTATCAGAATTTGATTCAAGTTCACAGATAGAAGTGAAAATTTTTGATATAAATCATCAGAAATTTGTTAAAAAAAAGGGTGACAAATTAAGGGGGAAAATACATCAAATTCTGTTGACTTCTGTTGACTTTATTTGATAAGAAGAGAGGAAGACGATCAAAGAAATGGAATTTTGACTTAAAAAGAAAATGAAGATGAAGAAAGCTAATTGGACCTCCTCAAAAGAGTAGGGTCCACAAAGAAGGAAAGGTGTCATACAACCGATAATGTTTTTCAAATCTAAATAAGATGAAGCATTTCAGTGAAACTACAAAAGAACAAGTTGAAAGGGCACTACCACGATTACATGATTAATTATCATTAAAGTCTTGATACCCACGATCTAATGGTTACATCATGAATCAAAAACCGACATCCCATGATCAAACGGTATAAAAGACAATTAATGATCCTTTAACCGCCACTACATGACACGATCCATATACTCTCAACTCCATAAATCCACAAACACTCTGCTAACAATCCTCACTATATATATAGCCCTTAGCAGAAAATTCAAAAGGATCATACCTACCTCACAAGTCTCAAACCAAAGCAAAGCTCTCTACCTCACTCAAAAATCCCTAAATTTCAAACCCTAATTAAAAATGGCCGAAGTAAACCTCAACATCCCAATTGTTCAACATGATGTACCTTTCATTGACGATGATGAATTTCTGCCAATGAAGGAAAACAATTTGCTGTTGAATACAGAGCACTCAGAATATGATGTGAGATGCCAACTTCTGATAGAATATCTCATGAACTGTCCAATTACAGGAGCTCTAACAAAAGAGAAAGAAGTACCAGAAAAACCGCTGCAACAATTTGTTCACACCTTTGATGAAGTTGAAGAAAACCAACTCTCTGCCCATGTATGGGAAAATGTTTCCGTAACATTAACTCCTGCAAGGGTAAGAGAATGGCTTGAACTACCCATTCTTGATAACTATGTTGAAGCACCAAGCAGGAAAGAGCTATTAAGCTTTATTATTGAGCTTGGTTACAAGAACAAGAAAGTCAACAAAATTGGTTCAATCAGAAGGAATGAACTACCAGCAATATGGCAAGTGATGATGGAAGTATTAAACAAATGCCTCACTTCAAAAATTGGAGGAACTGATCAGATTAATCAAGCTATTCTAACAATCATGTATGGACTCATAACTGGGTTCAGAATTGATTATGGATTAGAAATTTTTAATCTGATCAAAAGGTCAATCATCACCAAAAATGGAAAAATAATCTCACATTTGCCATATCCGAGATTAATTTCTATTTTTATATATTAAACATTTGCTGCAAGAGAAATGGAAATTCCAATTCTAGAAAATCTGTGGAGATCAAACACAATGAAGGCCTGGAGTTCTAATCATGGATGGGAATCTGACAAAGATATCCCTATATTGCCAGAAAGCATGTTATGTTTCATTTCACAAGATTCACAATTCAGAATACAGCATGAGACTTTTCTAAACAAGTCAGACTCCACATCAGAAAGAGCCAGCATAGAAGTTTTCAAATGCTCTTCATCACTGGAAGGAGATGAAGAACAAAAGTCAAAATCATCAAAAGAAGCAGAAGGAGAGAGAATTCTGATGATTACCAACACATCAAATGATGCTGAAAATGATCAAATTCATGAAGGAAGAATTCATCCAGATTTTGATATACTACAAAACTCAGCACAAGAACATCACGCAGAATCACAAATAGCTGGATGAATTCTTGAAAAAGTTCAATTTGGTGGCACTGAAATTGAAACAACGGAAGTAATACATCATGAAGAATCTCATATCGCGGGTACATCTTTCTCAAGAACTGTTTTAGTTGATACTTACTCAAAACAAACTAATTCAGAAAGTTCAGTAAATGTTTCTTACAACTTAGAACATAAAGAAACTGAAATTGATAAGAGGTTACTAGTGCTTATAATCTCAACTCTGAATCAGAAAATGAGGAGGAGTATGAGGTCTCAACAGATAGAGATCAGGAAACTGATCAAGGAAATATGGAAAAAAGTGATATGTTTACCTTAAAAACCTATGGAGAATCACATCTTGATGTGATTCAAGGACATAAGGAAATCCAGGATGAGAGTATGTCACTCACCACTGGTGGAGATGATACTGTTAAACTTAAAGCTGCACCAAATTCTGGTAAAGCAAAAAGTGATCCTATCATTTCCAAAACAGCAGCAAATGTGTTTGCAGCTGGTATGTTAGCAGGAACATCTGTTGTTCCAAATATCCCTGAAAAACCCATGAATCAAGAAAATCTAGAAACAATGTTGGAAAAAGCTTACAAAATCTGCAAAAGAAATCCAGTGGAAGAAAAACTCGATATGTTGCTGTCAGAAATACAAGGTCAAAGGGCTGAAATGAAGATATTATCAGAATCAGTGGAAGAAATAAAGAAACAAACTGATGATAACTCTGAAGCATTAAAGTCCCTTCAGAAGATGAAAGAAAAAGCACCAGAACTAAACATTTCTGCATCAGAAATTCAAACGATTCTCACAGAAATAGAAAAGATCAAAACACAAGTTGTGAATGTGATGGAGTCAAGACAGTTGTAGGTCCCTCGGAGGTTGAGGATAAACCTATTCCTTGTTATGTTCAACACTCTAGCAAGTGCGGAATCCAAGCTAGAGTGCAAACCGTAGTTTAGATGAAAGCAAAGATTACAAAGAGAAAGAGTAGACAAGCAAAGTATCAAAGTTTTCTCTTGTATTTCAGTGGACACGGTTACAGACCTTGACCAAACTGAAATGCTCTCTTACAAGACTTGGGTTCACACACAAAAGCTCTCAACAACTTGACCGAATGACTAACTGTGAAGTGAAACCCTCATGGGATATATATACCCATAACAGACAACCATGCACGAAGGATCAGGTATTCTGGTCGAAGGATCATCTATCGACCAGAAATACCATCGAAGGATATCGAAGGATCCAAACATACTTCGAAGGATGGTATATCCTTCGAGGTCCATAAAGATCCATCGAAAGACATCTTTCGAAGTCATCGAAGGATACATAACATCCTTCGATGACATCCTTCGAAACACATTATCTTTCAAACACTAAGTGTGGATGTTTGGCCAAGTCAAACCAGGAGGATGGTTGACTTGGTCAAACACACATTCCAACACATAAACAACATAACAAAGACGTAAACACAACAGACAAAAGACATCGTTTTATACATTACAAAATACAGACAAAGTACAGACACAAAGTGCACCAACAAACTCCCCCTTGGCTGTAGCTTTGTCTCGGTCTTCGTGTCTTAAGTCTCTGACGTCCTTTCCACGGTTAGATGATGTGATGACCATGCACTTCCTGCGTTCACCAGCAGATTGAAGCAGTATCGGGCCATCCTTTGAAACTTCATAGCTTGATCTCGATCCTGAACTAAGTAGTTGATTTCATGATCCTTCAAAACAATGATATCCGATCTGGACATATTCGTAATCCACATCGGATCGATTATCCTGAAGTTCTCCGAATTATCTCTGAATAAGATCACAGCCTCACCAGTATCCGCATCATAAACCCAGCAGCGGAAATTTCCAAGAAAGTCGGTCTTCATTTTCAGTAACGGAATCTTCTTCATCACCTTAGGAGGATCGTATACCAAACGATAACGAGCGGTGTTAGTCTCTGGATCAAGTGTGAACCTGATCTGCTCGTACCTTGGAAACTGAGGCTTGTACAGAGGATCCTTCCAACCCAATCTTCTCTCTAACCTGATTTTCTTCGCGAATAGATCCACCATCTGTTCTTTAGCTCGATTGATTACATCTAACTGAGCCAACACTGCCACATCATAATATGGAAGTGTGAGAATACTAAGGAGAGTTCTGAAATATTGAAGACCCGTTTCTCTTTTCACAACCATGCAGTGCAGATCTTTGACAAACATCCAGCTAATAATCCGACCCCGAGCCTGATTTTTCTCCAGCATCATATAGTTAGCCTGTTCCAACGGAGCGAGCGGAGGAGGATTCCTAGCAAGGAAATCCGCTCGCCATTCATTAACTGTTTTCTCACGGCTTTCCTGAGCTGATGGCGAACCAGAAGAAAGATTGTCGAACTCAGCAGTCTTTTCAGCAACCAAGTTATCGTCAAGGGCATTCACCTCCGCATTATCCTCTCCAACATATACAGGACGTTCAGGATCAGAACTGATGAAGATTTCTTCAATTGTGGAGAAATCAGTTTGATCCTGTACCAGCGGAGTAGCATCTATCATACACACAGCAACTTCATCCAAATCGGTCAAGATCGAAATCTGTTCATCAGTCATCTCAGAAATAAACTCTCCCTCTTCCAGTAGTTCACCCGTGACAGGATGAAACTTTTGAACACTTGAAGATTCAGGAGGATCTGTTGTAAATGTTTCCGGTTCCAGGCTGATCTGTGCAGGGTCTACAGACATTTCCAGTGTTTCAGTCTGTTCAGTTGGGCCGGTAGTAGCTGTAGGAGGAGCAGACGGAGTATCTTGAGGAGTATCAGATCCGCCTGCAGCACCGGATGCAGTTGCACCGGAGCCTGAGGCAGTTGTTTGATCTGGATTAGCAGCATCATCATCCTGATCATCCTCACGCCTTTCGGGAACTATTCCTAAGGTTTTGCACCTTTCGTTCCACAATGTACCAACCCTCGAATAAACCCTATTGAAGTTGCTGTGCATGGGCTTGAAAGCCTGCATCAGTCTATCATCACGATTACTTACCATCTCCCTCAACGCTTTCGCCTGAGTCTCCAAATTGGTACTATGTCTTTTCATAATTTCCACCTCCCTATCTCGTGCCCTATTTGCCTCTTTTAACCTTTCGATTTCCTCAGCCTGTTCCTTGATCTTAACATTCTGAGCTTCAACAATTTTACATAGCTGGTTGTGTGCCACTGCATCTTGTTTTCGCAGGACACGATATTCTTCAATAGTTCTTGTGTGTCTACCAACTATATCACCCAATTCACTGATTTGTTCAATCAGGAATTGTACCTTGTCAGCTTCAGAAAAACCAGACAAGGTTTCTGCCAGAGATGGCCTTAAAGGCTCAGGTCTTGAAGAACCAGACTGACCAGCCTGACCCGAAGCACCTGTAGGACCAGTAATAGTGAGAGGGGGTCGAGCATGTGTACCTGAGGTGGGAGTTGCAGACGGCTGTTGATCAACAGTCGCCGTGCATGTCCCAGAAGACCTCTGAGGAGAAGCCATTAGCTCCAGCGTCTCTTTTTCAGTAAGTTGATCACCAGAGGAAGGAACCTGCTGCTCAGGAGCAGATGAAGGCTGAACAGAAACAGGAACAGAGGTGTCATCAGTAGATTTCTTCTTTGAACGAACACCCTGTCGCTTAGCCTTCCTTTTCTTAACAAAACCTGGAGAAGTGAGCGTATAATCTTCATCATCCTTATCGGAGTCTCCAGTATCACCCGTCTTCTTAATATGTATCAACCGAGGGTTCCCGCATCTATCAAATACTTTCATCATCCCAGGAGGAGGAGGATTATCATCCTCATACGAAGAATCACCATCACCTGAACCTCCTTCCTCTTCGGAAGATGAACTGCTTTCATCAATAAGCTCCCTCATCTCATCTATCTTGCCCTTTCCCTTGTCAGTCGCAGCAACACTAGACTGACCAGCAACATTACCAGCACCACCATCACCACCAGAAACAATATGAACATCAGGATCAACAGACATATCCTGAACCTCTTCAGCAGCCACATTTATATCAACCTCAGTACTAGCTGCTGCACCAGAACTGCCAGCAGACCTTCTAGTTGCCTTAATTCCATGTTTAGCTGTGAGTTGCTCATCAGCTATAGCAATTAACGCTGGTTCTTCATTATCAGAAACACTTCCTTCACGACGCCATCTGTGATTCTGTGGAGCCTCATAGTCAGGAGCATTAAGATGACCAATCAGTTTCCTATCCGGATCCGATCCCTTGTAAACTCCCATAGACTTGAAGATTAGCAGTGTGCGTTCGTTCATCGGATTCACAGGAAGCACATCTGCCTCTGCTTTAGCAAGATCAGGAATCTGATCATCTATCATCATTTGCAGAAATCGAGGGTATAACCAAAACTTGGTGTTAGTTCGCTGTGAATCTGACGGAAGTGGCCTCCGAGTGTTCTCCTTCAGATTATTGAAGATATACCGAGAAATGTTGAACGGCTTGTTCAGAATCAGCGCCGTAAACAATCCCGTCAAATCAATAGGAGACAAATCATACCCAGAGCGCTTGTTGCTTAGGCAATGAATGAGAATGTGCAGAAGGAACTTATATCGAAGCGGCAGGAACTTCTTGTTGATTTGATTGGTAAGAACGTTCTCGCTGTACTTAATCCTTAACAGTAACCCACGCTGACACTGTAGCTCTATAGACGTTGGGTCTTCAGATTTATCTCCAAGCCGTAGACGTTCTCTGATAGAGTTTTCAGTAATAACCACTGGCCTTTCAGCGACTACTGCCCTGATTACTTCCTTATCATCCACCGTTTCAACCCCAGCTGTATTCCAGAAAGCCTTAATGTGAGACTGATATGCGACATGCTGAGTTGTTATAGCGTAATTGATGCGTGCCCTGTGAAGATATTCCATGATGCCAGAAAATTCCGGACTGATGCTTCCTTCCGGTTGTAAATACGCCACCATATTATATCTAGATTCAGACATAGCTTCCAGCTCTGATTTTACCTTCTTGGTTGGTTTGGCCCGTTCCTTTTTCGCTGCCTTTGGTGCCATTTCTGCACATCACATTGACACGTAATAAGCAAGGGTCAAACAGTCAACATTGGAATTCCACACTTAGAAAATTTTCAATTTCTTGAAAAAATTCCAAGTGTTGAATTCTTCGAAGGATCCATATATCCATCGAAGGATTGAAACAAAGCACGAAAGATGGAAACCAGTTCGAAGGATGATGATCAAACTCGAAAGATGTTATTTATCTTGAAAGATGTCAACCTTATCGAAGGATCATCTTTCGAATAATCAAGAGATTTTGAAAGATATCTTGATCTTTCGAAGGCTGATCCATCGAAAGATGATCTTTCGGGATATCTACTATTTTTCGAAATTCACCTCGAAGGATGCTGTTTAGCACATCTATCGAGGTGATGACTCATCATCTTCCGTTCCGGCTACTGTTCAACGGCAAGTTTTCCGGTGAGGTTTTGAATGTTTTCCGGTGATTTGTTTTTCCGGTGGTTTGTTTTATATTTTGTTCAAATGTGTTTTAAGCCAAAACAATAACAACACTGCGAATCATTTAAACACTATCAACATTTTACCCAAACCGGACATGAACACAAACACCCATCCACTGATTTGATCATAAATCATAAACCCTAATCAAATCCTCTGTTTTAACCAAATCAAACATCCCAGTTATCAAGGTTCAAACCAAACATCATGAATATACACAAACAGATAAGAAACATCACATCATCATCAAGAACTACTACAGATTCATAAACAACATCTTATCCTACCGAATGTAAATACAAAATCCTGATACTGTGATTTCTAAAGAAAAATGGGCAGAGGTTCGAGAGGATTGAGAGGGTTTTGACAGATGATTTGGAGACTGATAATGTGTAATGAAGAAGAAGATGCCTTTTATACCATCACCTCGAAAGTCTAACCGTCTCGAAAGACTCAAACCCATTCGAAAGATGAACAGTTGTTTCGAAGGATAACTTTTGGTTCGAAGGATCCATATATGGTTCGAAGGATCCAGATATTTGAAGGATCTGGATCGAAAGATACCAGATATTTATGAGTCCTTCGAAAGATATCCTTCGATCTAAAACCATCTTTCAAGGGGTCTGGTCAACTCGAAGGATCACTTGGTCAAATCCTTCGTTGACCCAGCATCTTTCGACAGTTGACTTTCATTGACTTCTTGATCATCTGATCTTTCGAGGGCCATTGCTTCCTCGAAGGATCAGATTTCCCACCAACACTTTGGATTTTTAGGGAATTTCCAATTTACACCTTTCAAATTTTGAGGTTTTTCAATAATGGCCATTTTGAAAGTTGTCCGTTATGAAGTTCTGCAAAGGTTAGTTTTATGAAGTATCTCGGCTTGTCAGGTATCGGATCGAGCACCAACATCAGTTAATCAAAAATAATGTTAAATTGAAAATCTTTTTGGATTTTGTGGTTTGATAAAATAAAAGGCAACAATTTTAAAATCCTTTGAATGTTATCAAACAACATCACCGCTAATGTCGTGCTGATATGCACCAAACGACAAAAACTGTTTAAAATTAAAGCAGTAAATTAAGCAGTAAGTAAATATGTACAAACACAATAATATTTTTGCGAGTTTCTGGCGAAGAGAATCATATCAGCTTGCGGTCTTTTGTCAAAACACACTTCCTTTTAAAATTCTTTTACAGAAGCGGATAAGTATTCTACCACAATTACCGATATTGTTGTCCACTTAAACTCAACGATCAGGTGTAATCATAATACAATGAGATACGTTTAAGGTATGATTTATACTTACCGACCGGTGTTCATCCACTCACGACAGATTCCCGTATCAAGGTATGCACGAGAGTTCATCTTACTGGGGAGTATACCATTTATCATCCGTTTTAACGTATATATATTTACAATGTGAACAAGTCACTTATTTGAGTTTGAAAACAAGCCCTATGTGATAGAATCACTTATTGATGAGGAACTTGAATTTCGATGCATGAGGACACAGGAGCAAGTCCGTGAACAGGTCAGTACTTCCGTACAGCAGAGAGACGAACTTGACTCCCGGATAAATGTGATATTTTATCACTTATTTTGATGGACATGTGATTGTTTATCACTTATTGAGGTCGAATGCAGTATGAGATATGTACACGTATGTATGGTATCATGGAAGAACTTAGACTTTGTCTTTTATAGAAACAACCATGATACCCAGATGATAAACAGCATAAACCCCGAATATCTCAGAACCTCGGCAATCTATCAAACGAAATTTCGGTACCAAGACCATATGCCAATGAGCGGTTCCCACGCGGTTTTCAGTCTGTTATGTTTATATCTCCTGCATATTTTAAAATGATCGTGAGTCTACCGGTACATCATTAGTAGAGCTACTTATCATTTTCTTTTTCTTTTGATTTCTGGAAACATGTTTCAACCGACCTCTGATGTAATATCACTTTCTCTTATATTACCAAGAAACTCATTTTTGTTTTTCTATTGTTTTTGTGTTTTTCTGAATTTTCTCCCCCTTAAATGCAGAAAGTAAATAAATTAAAGACATATTTTTGTATTTTTGTGGTTTTTCAATGTTTTTGTATTTTTCTTGAAACTTTCTCCCCCTAAAATTCAAAAATAAAGTGAAGTAAAAATATTTTTGGATTTTTGGTTTTTAGAAAAATATTTACAAAAACGATTTCCTGATGTCGGTTACTCTTGCTTCACCTTAATGCCGTTTACCAAAAGTAAATAATCAAATCTTGATTTATCAAATGCTTTGGTAAAGAGGTCGGCACGTTGGTGGTCGGTATGAATATGAACCACATCGATAAGTCTCTTTTCAAAGCAATCACGTATGAAGTGATATTTAATATCGATGTGCTTCGTTTTCGAGTGCTGTACAGGATTTCTAGTGATCTGTAAGGCAGCCTCATTATCAACATAAATAGGAGTAGTTAGGAATTCAAAACCGTAGTCCCGCATCTGTTGTTGGATCCATAGAACCTGGGAGCAGCAACTAGACGCAGCAATGTATTCTGCTTCACATGTAGACGTAGCCACACATGTCTGCTTCTTGCATTGCCAAGTGACTAGGCGATTGCCTAAGAACTGACATCCTACTGTAGTTGATTTTCCATCTTTCTTGCAGCCGCCGAAATCAGAATCACTGAAAGCTTTGAGATCGAAGTTATCATCCTTAGGGTACCATAACCCGGTGTCAGGGTAACTCTTCAGATAACGAAAGATCCTTTTGACAGCAGCATAGTGAGAGACCTTCGGATTCGCTTGATACCTAGCGAGAAGACAAGTTGGATACATAATGTCGGGTCTTGATGCGGTGAGATACATTAAAGATCCAATCATAGCACGATAAAGCGAAGAATCCACAGCATCCCCTTCTTCATCCGGAGTAATCCCGTGATTCTGCGGAAGAGGAGTAGAAATTGGCTTCGTATCGGACATCTGGAACCGGCTCAAGATGTCTCCGACGTACTTGGTTTGATGAATAAAAATTCCAGATTCGGACTGATTAACTTGCAAACCCAAGAAGAACGTCATTTCACCCATCGCACTCATCTCGAATCGATCTTGCATCACCTTTTCAAATTCTTTGCATAACTTATCATCGGTAGAACCAAAGATAATATCATCGACATACACTTGTACCAACAGAAGATCTTCACCTTTTTCTTTGATGAAGAGGGTACAGTCGATCAAACCTCGTCGAAAACCATTGCTGAGCAGATAGGTAGACAACGTTTCATACCAAGCCCGAGGTGCTTGATGAAGACCATATAACGCCTTGTTAAGTAGTAAAACCCTGCCAGGATGTAATGGATCTTCAAACCCCGGTGGTTGCTCGACATATACTTCCTCTTCGACTACTCCGTGTAGAAAAGCACTTTTAACATCCATCTGGTACACCTTGAATTTCTTGAAGGATGCGTAGGCTAGAAAGATTCTAATAGCCTCCAGACGAGCAACAGGTGCATACACTTCATTGTAGTCAATACCTTCGATCTGACTGAAGCCTTGAACCACTAACCTTGCTTTGTTTCGGACAACAATCCCACGGTCGTCCTTTTTGCACTTAAACACCCAGCGAGTTCCGATCTTTTTGTAGTTGTCGGGCCTATCAACCAATTTCCATACGCCCAACTTCTCAAACTGCTGAAGTTCTTCTTGCATGGCTTCCACCCAGGAATCATCTTTCAATGCCTCCTTCCAAGATTTAGGCTCTTCTTGGCTAACATAGCAGGCGAAAGACCAATCATTTTGTTGTCCCGATTCTCGTATCTCAGCATACAAGCCAGCATTTTCGTTGTTTCTGATTTGATTTCTTGTCCTTACACCACTGAGAACATCACCTATTATATTCTGCTGAGGATGAATGTTATGAATTCGAGTTTCAGTAACTTGAGGAACTTCAACATTTGACCTCAAGTTAGTGATATTTAAATTCCCGATATCATTCTGAAGCTGGTGAGTTGTAGAAGATGATGCATTTTATTCTTGAATAATTGGCGCAGACACTGGATCCGTTGCTTCTGAAGTACCCTGAACCGGACGCAGTGCTTCACCATCATTTGCATCAACATACTCCTCATCTTCCGATGACAAATTGTAATCGACAGCATCATTAAACACCTCATTTGAAGCGAGATTGTTGACAGAAGAAGATGCTTGTGAGTCAACAATGATTGGACGAGCTAACTGAGAGCCAGTCGCATTCTCACTTTCAGACAACATTTGAGCAATTGCATTGTCATCATCAAATGTCGGCAGATTGAATGAGTCGAAAAGACCATCATAATCGAACATCCATGGATCTCCAGAAGGCTTCGGAGGATTAGAATATCTTTGAACTCTTACTTCACCCCATTCTTCAATCCTTTTGGTAGTCAGGTTCCATACTCGCAGATTAGGAGTAGCATACCCAAGGAAGTAACCTTCGATAGCTTTGGCACCAAACTTCCCGTCAGGCTCAATCATGGTACATGGTGCACCAAAAGGTTCTAGATATTCCAAGTCAGGAGTCTTCTTGTGTAGGAGTTCGAAGCACGTTTTTCCATGTCTTTTCACTGTGAGAACCCTGTTTAACGTGTAGCAGGCCGAGGCAACAGCTTCAGTCCAGAATCGAACTGGAAGCTGAGACTCAACCAACATGGTTCTTGCAGTCTCAATTAAGGTTCTGTTCTTTCTTTCAGCGACTCCATTTTGTTGTGGCGTGTACTGAGAACTGTATTCATGTAGGATTTCTTTTGCAGTGCAAAACTCATCCATAACCCTGTTTTTGAACTCGGTACCGTTGTCGCTTCGAATTCGCCTCACCTTTAGATTATACAGATTTTCCAACAAGATGATCAAATTCTTCAGAATTTCTGGAGTCTCGCTCTTGTGGACCATGAAGTCAACCCATGAAAATCTTGAGTAGTCATCAGTAACTACCAAGCAGAAAACTTCTCCGTGCACACTCTTGTATTTGACTGGACCGAAAAGATCCATATGCAAACGCTCGAGTGGCATGTTGACAGTGTTAACCTTCTTCAATGGATGAGATTTCTTGGTCTGCTTTCCCTTTTGACACGGCACACAGACATCTTGAAGTTGAAAGTTCTTCACATTAACACCTCTCACCAAGTTGTTTTTGACTAGGTGATTCATTTTTCTGAGGTGAATATGACCCATTCGTCTGTGCCAAGAGATCGTCTCCTTTTCAGTGGCTTTTGAAATGAAGCAAGTAACTTGTTTTGACTGAGTTATTGCTTGGCTCATATCAAGGACATACAAATCATTAACTCTTGGTGCTGATAAGAGAATCCATTCAGCGGGAATCTTGAATCCTGGCTTCAGCACATAACAACCGGCATCATCAAAATGCACGGTGAACTTCTTGTCGCAGATTTGAGAAACACTCAAGAGATTGTGATCCAATTGCTTCACATAATTGATCTTGTCGAAACTCACAATCCCATTAGAGATCATTCCCTCGCCGGTGATATAACCTCCCTTGTCGCCAGCAAATGCAACATATCCTCCTCTTATACTTCGAACATCAAAGAGAAGACGATAGTCGCCAGTCATGTGCCTGGAAGCCCCACTATCAACAATCCAAAGACTATTAATAGTTCCTCCTGGAGCCGCCTGCACATGCAATTAACACATCAGTTTGAGAGGGGGACCCAAGCCTTTGTGGACTTGGGTCGTCCTTGATCATCAAGGAAAGTGATCTCAATCACTTGATGATTAGGAAATAAAACCTCTGGTGCTCCCCCTGACTTAATTACCTGTTTTTGTCTCCAAGCTTGTTGTCCTGTACCAGTATTTGTTTTAATTGTTTTTGTATTTACTGGTTTTACACTTGTAGGTTTAGCTTGTACAGGTTTTTCATCCTTGACCTCTGATTTTAAGGCCTTCTCAATTACCTTTTTGTTCTTTTGTTTTACCTTCTTTTCCCTTTCTTTCAAGACACGTGGGTCTTGTTTCGGGGAAACCGGTTGTTTTTGGTAATTGGTTTCTTGGGGAGCACTTGTTTTTCCTTTCAATTTTTGCAAGTATGGGCAGTATCTTACAATGTGCCCAACTGTTCCACATTCAAAACACATTCTCCGCTCTACAAACCTCGGAGAAACGTGTTGATGACCAGACGAAGAACCAGATACTGAACTTTGTGATCTAGATGTGCTTGGACCTAAGTCACATCCATTGGTGTGTTGGGTATAATTGTTCTCATCATTTCTCTTTAAAATTCTAACTTGTTTTACAAATTCAATGTTAGATTTATTTTGAAATGTTTCAAGTTTGTCTGTACCCTTTGATCCAACAAAGTTCACTTTCTGTTCTCTTTTCTTAGCCTGAGCTCTTTTGTTTTGCACCCTTTGAACCTTAGGTTGCTCAACCTTAGATTGTTGAATTTTTGGTTGTGCAGCCTTAGGTTGAGGAGCCTTAGACTGCTCAACTTTAGGTTGTTGAACCCTTGGTTGTTCAGTCTTAGGCTGCTGAGCCTTTGGTGCTTGAGCATTCTTGTTTTGAGCCCTCTTTTCTTGTACCTGGCCCTTACCCTTTCCAGAATTCACTTGTTGTTTTCGCTCAACTGGCAGTTTTTGGTTTCCGTATTGTTTTCTAATTAGCTCACACGGAATTGGTTCACATTGAGTGACCGTCACTTTGTTACCTTTGTTTCCCAAAAACTTATCAGTTCGTCCTTCAAAAATTTTCTCAATTAAATCTTGATTTACATTTTTGATTGGAAAATCTCTGTCAGAATAAATTTTGCTGTCTCCCTTGAGCGTATACAACAAGTTATTCTTTTCACTGCTAGGTACACTGGGCTTCATTGCCTTTGGTGTTTCAGCCTTACTCGGTTTCACTGGTGGATCACACAAGATGTGATTCTCAATTGGAATGTCTGGTGTAACCGAGTTAGGCTGTGGTTTCTCATTTTCTTCAGATTCATCGTCCGAAGACTCAGCATCCTCAATAATCGAAGGACTCTGTTCCTTAACGGACGATGAATTTTTCACATTCTCAGATTCAGATTGCCCCGAGGATGATGTACCAGTTGTGAACCCGAGGCCTGCTGCAAAGTCATCTAGACCGAGTGGCACAGTAGGTTCAAAACGG
Source organism: Helianthus annuus (assembly GCF_002127325.2). Classification (NCBI taxonomy): domain Eukaryota; kingdom Viridiplantae; phylum Streptophyta; class Magnoliopsida; order Asterales; family Asteraceae; genus Helianthus; species Helianthus annuus. The sequence goes on from NC_035447.2 coordinate 87,131,989, forward strand.
GGCATATCCTCATCATTAGGCGACTTGGAGTAATTGTGATTCATCGGGGGAGGACATGATTTGTAACCAATACATTTTGTATCCCCCTTTTTCCTTTGGACATCAATAATGTGATCCAAAACATAGCGGGAATTGGAATAGCTTTCCAATTTCTGCTTGATTGTTTCACATTCACATCTAGCTGTAGCTAACTCTACCATTTGTTTCTCAATTGTGTCAATCAAATTATTATTAGCATGTTGTTTTCTCAAAACAGCCTTTTGAAGTTCAGAAACATCATGTTTTAATGACGCAATTGTTGCTTTAAACTCTTTTTCATTTCTTGTTAAAAACAAGTTAGCCTCAGTTGCTTTAGAAAGATCAACAATCAATTCTTGATTGTGTTTGTGTGTGATTTCAAAAAGACTTTCCTTTTCTGCATATTCTAGACATTTAGCACATTCAACAGCAGCAGAAATAGAGTCAGATTTAGAATCACATACCTGAGAGGTTTGTCCTTCAACATGAGCCATGAAGGCTGTATGAAAAGAAAAAGATCCATCTTCAGAGAAAAATTGAGAAAGCTTCTCAGAAGTTCCAGCAGCTTTCTGGCAAAGAATAGATCTTCTCTTGCATAATGCTTCAGCATCAGCCAATAGCTCATCAACCTCCAGATCTAAAGCCTCACTTGATAGATCACCAGCATCAAGTGATTCCCCATCCATACTTCCACTATAACCCGAGCTATCTTCATCTTCTGAAGATTCACCAGCAGACACGGGTTCTTCAACCTTTTCAACCACCTTAGCATAACATGCTGTTCCACCATTTCCTCCTTCACCAAGCTGAAGATTCCAGTTGCAAATCTCATCAGCTTGAACAACTAATCCTCTGTGGGGATTAGAGTTTGCGGTTCCAGATGTATTTCCTCCCACGGGAACTATTTGTCTGTCAGAATTGTTCTGTTGTTGCTGAGGCTGTCTTTGATTCCTGAACGGATTCTGATTGCCTGCTTGGGTGGCTTCTGACATTCCCGCTTGAAATGACCCTTTTCACCACAGTTAAAGCAGGTGACAGCATTCTTATCAAAACCATACTTGGTGTTGTTGTTGCTTTCCAAGTTGGTTCTCCCCGTTCTCTCCATAAACTCTTTAGCTCTACGAATAACACTAGCAAGAGCCCACTTTATATCCATCATCTCAAACTCTTCTTTATCAACCTGCTGATAATCTTCGTTGGTTAGGTTGATATTTCCAATCTGACCCGCAACCAACCCACAGTAGGCGCTAACCAAGGTGTTCAACATCTCCATATGTTCCTTGGCTATCTCAACACTGACTTTTGAAAAATTGGAAGTATCCAATCTGACAGTGTTCGGATTGGAAGTAGCTTGAAAGCTTGAAGAACTTCCATAAAATCCCTGCTGTTGTGGTTGTTGCTGTTGAGCTCTGTTAGGATCCAAGAAAGGCGGTGGAGTGAATTGTTGAGCTGTCTGTTGTTGTTGTTGTTGAGAAGAAGAATCTGGTCTTGAATACATCATTGTGTATGCTGAAGGATCAAATTGATTTGCTGTTGAAGGTCCAGTGTTGGAGATGAACGCTGTTTGAAGCTTAGCATGCTGAGAAGCTGGCTTTTCTCCAGTAATACCACCTGCAATCCCAAAATACATCTCTGGATTCTGAGGAGTGATTGTTCTTTTCGCCTTGAGCTTTTCTTCAACATCTTTGTTTTCCAATTTCTGTATTAGCTCATAAATGGTAATTGTATCCAGAACACCGTTTTCCTTGAGAATCTCAAGATAACTGCTCCACTTTGCTGGTAAGGCATCAGCAAATCTCTTCACCATATCTTGTGGAGTGGCAGAGACTTTGAAGGCAAACATTTCACTCAACAGATGGTGAAATCTTGTAGACAACTCTGCTAGACCTTCATTCTCCATGCAGGTAAAACCTTCAAACTCTTTCTTTAGCAGCTCCTGCTTGATCTTCCTTGATTGAGCATTTCCTTCACACCTTAACGTGAGCATATCCCACAAACTTTTGGTAGTCGTACAGTAGACGAATTGGTGGTATATATCTCTATGAAGAGCCTGCGTGAGAATCATAAATGCTTTCTTATCTTCGTCAGACAGTGTGCTGTAAGTTTCTGGATTTGATCCTGCAACTTCCAACTCATTTTCAAATGAAGTGAAGAAACACATCCATAAGTCTTGACCTTGCCCCTGAACATAAGTTCTCAGCCTTTCTTTCCACCATCCCCAATCATTGATGTGATTAAGCTTTGGCGGTTTCGTGCTTGTACCAGTTTCACTATCGTTCTGCATCATTGCTTGAATGCTGTTGCTTTGATTAGTGACCAATGCCCATTGATTTGCAGTTATCATTGCAGCTTGAGTTGGGGCAATAGCCTGCATCCATGCAGTTTTGTTGAACTCTGGCGCAGATTGCGTGGTTGATGATTGCGTAGATGATGACTGTGGAGTCAAAGTTGTTGTAGTCCACGCAGATGGATCCCATTGACCGTTTGTTCCCATTTTATATTTAATATATTAGGTGAAAATTAACTTTAGAAAAATTGATTTTCACAAACTATGTTAAAAATTTCGAAGGATAACAAACAGCCGAAGGATGTAGGATCGAAAGACCTGAAATTCACAACTGTTAAGTCTAAACAAATAAGACTCGAAGGATGCACGAAAGATGACACTTGTTCGAAGGATCAACAGTGTTCGAAGGATCACTGTTGAGATTCGAACAATAACCTCGAAAGATAACTTTGAAAGATTCACCTACACGAAGGATCCTTATCTTTCGAAATGAACAGTAACTCGAAGGATGTATCTTTCGAAAAGATTCCTTGACTCAAAGGATAACTCACTGACTTCGAAGGATGGTTATCTTTCGAATCTCCTTGATCGAAGGATGATCTTTCGAGCTCGAAAGGTATCTTTCGATGGTCTGACACACTGACAGAAAGGACGACAGGTTGGTGAAAAGGTGATGTGGTTGGTGACCAACTTTCGGCAAAGAGGATGATCTGACAACAACTTTTCACCAAGTCAGATTTGACTTTGAAAATAATGCCCAAAAAGGAAGCTTCTTATCCACACCAAGCAACCGGAGTTTGACCGGAATATTGGCCGGAAAACACAAACCTTTTCAAACAAGATTTTTAAGTTACCCAAACCTTCCCGTAACACACCCGGTTAGTTTAGAACACGTTTTTATGGTTAAAAATGCAAGAAACACACTAAAAACGGGTGCTAAACCAAGAAAGTTTTTGTCCAAACACAACCAAAGTCTTGCACAAACCCGGTTTTAACAAGGAAAAGAGCCACGGCTCTGATACCACTTGTTGGTCCCTCGGAGGTTGAGGATAAACCTATTCCTTGTTATGTTCAACACTCTAGCAAGTGCGGAATCCAAGCTAGAGTGCAAACCGTAGTTTAGATGAAAGCAAAGATTACAAAGAGAAAGAGTAGACAAGCAAAGTATCAAAGTTTTCTCTTGTATTTCAGTGGACACGGTTACAGACCTTGACCAAACTGAAATGCTCTCTTACAAGACTTGGGTTCACACACAAAAGCTCTCAACAACTTGACCGAATGACTAACTGTGAAGTGAAACCCTCATGGGATATATATACCCATAACAGACAACCATGCACGAAGGATCAGGTATTCTGGTCGAAGGATCATCTATCGACCAGAAATACCATCGAAGGATATCGAAGGATCCAAACATACTTCGAAGGATGGTATATCCTTCGAGGTCCATAAAGATCCATCGAAAGACATCTTTCGAAGTCATCGAAGGATACATAACATCCTTCGATGACATCCTTCAAAACACATTATCTTTCAAACACTAAGTGTGGATGTTTGGCCAAGTCAAACCAGGAGGATGGTTGACTTGGTCAAACACACATTCCAACACATAAACAACATAACAAAGACGTAAACACAACAGACAAAAGACATCGTTTTATACATTACAAAATACAGACAAAGTACAGACACAAAGTGCACCAACAACAGTCAAGCAGTAGAAATAAAGTTTTGAAAGAAGACATTACCATTCTAAGGGCAAGTAACAACAGTATCACAGATGCCCTTGAGAAGCTGTCAAAGGTATGGGCTGAAAATCAGAAGAAAGCTCAAGATGAATTCAACCAAGCTCAGAAGAACATGGCCAACAACTCAAAACTGGTGAGAGAAACACAACAACTAATGGAGAGAATGCAATTAAATATTGCAAGCTTAGCCAAAGTGGATCCTCAACAACTCATGAAGCAAATTCCTGATTCAAGCTCACATCAGAAGGCTCCAAGTTCAACTCCTCAACAATCAACAACCACACCAATCACCAAAGCTGATACCACAGTGATGGGACCACCTCCAAATATTCCAAAAGAAGAAATGCTGAAAAGATTAGCAGCTGCAAAACCTCATGTAATTACAAATTTGAAGATGCGGGCTGCTGTTCCAAATCCAACAATATCTAATGACTCAGCAATAAGCAAATATATGAATATACAAACAATGAAGGAATGGGAAGAGGAAGGAGAGTCAGAAGCAAAGTCAAAAATTGTTAAGAGGAAAATCTCAGAATCCAAGTCTATCATGGTCAAAGAAATTGGCAGAGATGTAATGATATTTCCTGAATACAATCTGGTGAGCTACTACTTGACAAAAGAAGATGAAATACCAAGATCACTATCTCCTACCAGGCTGGGCTTAAGAGAAGAAAGAATGAAAAGAGGGCCTTACAGCATTCACAAGCACAATGAAAATCCGGTAAAGAGAATTCTAAAGGTAGAATAAGTGAAAGTAGCAACTGATGATATAGGGGGGACGTTTGTACAAAACAGATACACACTTCAAAGAGAAACGGGGGATGAACAGAAAGTGACTGATGAAGAAATAGCTGACCAGTTGCATCCTTGGGACATTCTGTTCATGAAGGATAACTATGAAAAGGAAAAGAAAAATAACCAAGAGGTCAGAAGGGCATTAAATGGCATATCAAAAGCTGGAATATTGCTATTTGAAAGGATGGCTTTTGTCAGACTTTGATCTATGCATCAATTATGAGCATGTGCACAACAAAAAGGTGTACTTTAGATCACCTAAAACAAAAGTTCCCTCAGAAATACTAGATGATGCAAGATCTGGAGACATCATAATGCAGACAAGCAAAGATGGAGAACAAGAATATGGTGTAATCTTCAGAGATCAAGACAATAACAAAGCTCTGTTCAGAAGTGTGGACATCTGTAAGCACTCAAATCAAACCCTAAGGTATATCTTAAGAACCATGAACAGAAGACAGGAACATCTTCAGAAGATAGGAAAGAACTTGGAAGGAAGCAGGAAAGAAATTGAGCAAATGATTGAAGAATTGATTCAAGCAAGAGGATGGTATAAAGACATGTATGACAGCTGCAACAAATACATCTCCTACAAAAAGAAGATAAAGAAAGGAGATATGCATAAGAGAGTGAAGCTGAATTAGAAATTGTTTATTTTTATCTTTTATGTAATTTGTTTTTCAAAAACTCTAGTAACTGGTTTAAATTTTGCAAGTATTAAGTTTCCACTGTTTGGATTTTTTTTCATGAGATAGTTCATTTTCTTACAATACTTAGGGGGAAACTGTTAGGAAACTTTATTTGTAAGTATTGAAGAAAATCTCAATCAACTGGATCTCTGAAGAAGATAACAGTCCTGAAGAACACAGCAAGATGAAGAAAAACAGTTGGGACAACCGAAAAGCAAAGTATCTACTACAAGGAATCTCAAGTTGATAAAGAGTTGATTTGGATTATCAGAGAAGGTCGTTTCTGATGGATCTGATAATATTTCTGATGAAATATCATCAGTTTCTGACAAATTCTGATCATCAAACTTTCTGATGATTTGTTCATTAGAATTTCTGATGAAGTGGCTTATCAGAAATTCTGATAACAGACCCACTTGTCTAAAATCACAACTCTATCCTGCCACCCATGACCGAAGCATGACATTATTGGTTTTCATGATTACAAATGCAACTTGAACGATGGATTCAATGAATATGTCAAATTGCTACTTTATGCAGGACTTATTGCATGAATAAACAATTGTTTATTCATGCCCACAGCCGTCTATAAATAGAAGGCTCGAGAGGCAAAAGATACTTGAGTTTGAAGCTTAGCATTCACATACATACACTCAAACTCCAACTGCTCTTCTCACCCAAAGAAATCAAGAGTCATTTGTATTAGATAATAATCTTACAATCACCTTGTTAAACTAATTTGTTTCAAAGTGATATAAACTTGATAATTCTGTAGGTCTTGTTTCTTGAAAGTCTGATTTCCATTTCCGCACATCTTTTTCACATATACTGAAATCACTTGTATTAACCAGTATTAACCAAGCTATGGCTAGGGAGTTACAGAAACTGAAGGATATGATATCAAGTGTTCCAGGAGTGGTTAAGCCCATTCCTGAGATCGCGGACGGTAGCCATAGGATATCTCGTTTTGCACCACCTATTTGTGATGCTGAGATACCCAAAAGGTTCCAGATACCAACTATGAAGCTGTATGATGGTTCGACGGATCCTGAGGAACATGTAGCTCAATACAGAGAAAGGATGGAGATCAATCCAATTCCTAAGAGGTTAAAGGAAGCATGTTTATGCAAGGGTTTTAGATCCACACTCACAGCATCAGCTCTTAAATGGCTGCTAAGTCTTCCCCCTTACTCTATTACTTCATTTTCTAGTCTAGTTAATCTGTTTAATAGTCAATTCTCTTGTAGCAGAAAATTTGAACGTTTAACTAGTGATCTATATAGGGTAACACAAGGTCAAAATGAATCAATTAGAGATTATATCACTAAGTTTAGTAAAGAATCCTTAGGCATTCCTAATCTAGATATAGCTACGGCCGTGGAAGCCTTTAAAATGGGATTACTTAGGGATTCATTATTCTATGATGATCTTGTTATGACCCCATGCAGGAATCTTGATGAAGTGAGAACCAGGGCCCTTAGATTCATCCGATTAGAGGATGATAAAAGGATCCAGGAGAGGTTGGCAGGATCCTCGAAACAGGAAAAGCAAGGATCCTACTTCAAGAATAACAAGTTCAAGTCCTACAACAAGTCTGACAACCAGAACGTGCATGCAGTAGAACAGGAAGAGGTTGATGAGGATTATCCTCCCATTTCTGAATACTGTTTTTCTGTTGATAACAATGAACTGATCCTTGCAATGCAGAATTTAGGTGAAAAAGCAAGATGGCCTAGAAAAAGTGATAAACTAGCTGCTACAAAAGACAAATCCAAATGGTGTGCATATCACGAGGATTTCGGGCATCTCACTGAAGAGTGTATTGAACTGAGAAAAGAGATTGGTTATTTGTTAAGCAAAGGGCACTTGAAGGAGCTTTTGGGAAGAAAGAAGTCAAGGACCCAGGATCCTGAGAGGATCCCAGAAAGTGCTCCTGCTCCTCCAGCAGATGCACAAGTTATAAACTTCATATCCGGTGGATCAGATATTTGTGGTACTTCCTTTTCAGCAGCCAAAAGACATGCCAAGGAGACCAAGATGGATAATGGAGATAGACCCATCCGGACCTAGACTGTCACACAGGAGAAAGTTATAACTTTTGATGAGGATGACCGTGTTGATGTTCAGGATCCTCATCATGATGGTCTCGTTATTACATTGTTTATGTTTTGGTCAAAAATCACACAAGGATAATGTAACCAAACTTTATGTAATTGGGGTATGATGCTTGGTTAATTATAAAAGTAAAGGATCACTTTCGTGATAGAGATGCAAAGACACAATGATTTATACGAGGAAAAAGCCCTTGATCAGTATATGATCTCCGGCATAAAAAACCTCGGGTGATGGCAACTACCGATCACCAAACTTCAATATAAGAATAAAATGGTTACAACTTTGGATGATAATGAGCTGAGTACAAGGATCACTATTGCTTTTGGTGTCTAAGTGTGTGAGAGTTGCGTTGTATATTGTGTGTGTTCTTCCGAATAGGGAATAGTGGTATTTATACGTGTGTAGGTGACCTATTTTAGGTAGTTAAACTAATATTCAGCTCATTACCCCTTTAGAAATGAGATACAATCTAGCCTAAATAGCTGCCCATAAATCAAGCCTAGTTTCCATATCCTGTGCAACGTCTATCTCTGATTTAGCTCTTGCCATAATTGTGAAGATGCGTCCCTTGATCTTGATGCTTAGAGCGTATCTTGCTAGATATTCCTGCAAAAATAACATTGCATTAAGCGAAGATGATCGTTAGTATGAGGATCCTATAATGTCCCATGATCCTGATCCTGAAGTCCTGCTGAGGATCACTGTCTGCCAAAGAAATAAGGATCACTGGTTAGGATCACGTATAAGGATCACCTATAATGAAAATCCAGCCCTAACAATTGCCCCCAAAATATAAGGAGTTAATTGTAAATAGACGAGTTATGTTTTGTTTCGATCTTATCTCTAACGGGCAACTCCAAGAAACTAGCCGTTACACCCGGACTAGCCGTTGCGATCATTACGTCATAGATGTGACAATCCCTGCAGATCATGATTATAAATAGGAGATAGGGTGAGGATCAGTTTGTATTTAAATTCAAGATACACTCCCTTTATATTCTGCACCGAAGATTGATCAGGTATTCTTCTCTTTCTCTCTTTCTTTTCTCTTTGCTCTGTTTTCTGCTTCTACTCTGTTTTCGTCTCGTCACAAACATGTTGCTCCGGAATTCTCCACACAAGGATTCCAAGAAGGATAGTCCCTTAAAAAGCCAGGGGATTATCAAGGATTCTCCTACGGAGAGGTGTTGCTTTACTGATGTTCACATAGACAGAATTCGTCATTGCTTTCCGGCGAATGCTGTTTTCAAGTCCTTCACACCTACCGCTCTGAGTGACTCTGTTTCGGATACCTGGGTGGCTTTTCCTGCTACTCCATTTACCATAGGGTATTCATATCCTTTTCCATTGTTCACCCAATCTTTCTTTTCCTTAACCGGCATCTCATATATCCAAGCTATGCCGATGATCTGGAGGGTTCTGTATACCTTCGAGAGGATCATCGAGCAGGAAGGGATTGATCTGGGGATGGCGGAGTTAGCTGAGTTTTACGATCTCACCACCTTTGGTTCTCACCGGTATTTGTTGAAACGGAAAGCCGGGGAGGATCACCCTGTCTTCAAGGTCACTAAGAACGATACAAACTGGAAGCGTCGCTTTTTCTTTGTTAGGAGGGATTCCATCCCAGATGGGAAGGATCTGCCCAAGGAATGGGCCACTCATGGTAGGATAGAGGATCCTCGAAGGATCACTATCAGCCCTGTCTCATATAATGAGGATCACTAATATCTCTTTTTATCTCTTGTGCAGCTATATCCATTGCTCATCTGAAATTAAGCCCTGCTGCAAAAGAGAGAGTCCTAGCTTTTAAAAAGCTTAATCCTGAAATCAGAAGTTTCTAAGTCACCGTCCAAGATTCTCAAGAAGTATCCTCTGCATCTGCCACTATGTCAAGTAAGTATCCTTATAAAAAATAAATTAAATGTAGGATTGTTTGATTAATAAAGCAACTTATCTTGTTTTTGATTGTGTAGGTGCTGGAAAGTCTGCCAGGTCTGTCAAATCTGCTTCTAAATTTGGGATAGATGATCTCACCAACGTCAAGTCTTCGAGGAAGAAGGCTCCTGCTGCCAGTCCTTCGGCTTCAGCCCCCAAGGCACCTATCCGGGGCAAGGGAAAAAAGAGGAAAACCTCTGAAGATCTCCAAGGATTTCCCCTCCTCCGTCAGCAATTCCTTGACTACGTGAATGAGGTAAGGATCACTGCCCCTGTTGGTTATCCGTTTCGGATATCCTGTTTGTGTATCCTGTTTCTTTGAGGATCATCCGGTTCTGGACTTACCTTGTTTCCCTCTTTGCAGAAACTTGCCGAGATCGAGACCTATCTTGGCCATGTTGAGGATCAAGAGAGCCAGATTGCCGACCTTCAACAAATGGGCGTGCTTAAGGATCTCAAGATAGCAGATCTTGAGAAGGAACTCCGGGCCATGAAGGATGAGGCTGCTCAGAGGTTGATCGATATGGATAACGAGAAGCAGGAGATCACCCAAGACGCCAAGGTCTCCGCGGCAATTGCTATGTACAAGATACAACTTCAGATGGCTGAGGAGGCTCAGGATCCTACCTTTGACAAAAGCTCGTGGGATGTTGAAGGTTGGAAGGCAAGGCTGGCGGACCTGGAGGACGAGGATGAGGCTGAGGAGATCCCCATGCTGGAAGGTGGTGATGCTGAGAAGGATCAAGGTGGAGATGCTGGTGGTGACGAAGCAGCGAAGGTGTAGGCTGCATGATTGGGCGATGATGGATATTTCGAGACTAGGCCGGAGCCCAATTTTTTAGGATCGGTAGTGGTTTTTTGTGGTAGTGGTGTTTGTGAACAATTATGGTCTGTAATCTCTGAACAATAGTTTTTAGGGTAGAGGATCCTGGATCCTTTGAACAATAGGTAGGATTACAAAAGGTGGAGGGGTCCTCTGTTTGGGGGATGAAGCCTTTGTGATCCTGCCGCTTTTACTTTCCTGCACAATGCTAAGACCGCATAGACAATGGACACCCTTTGCCAACCCATGTGGACGGGCCACGTTTTGCTGGTAGAAATGTGGGTTGGCGATTTTGACAACTTTTTGAAAGGGTTAATGATCCTTTTGTTTAATAATATAACTTTAACTTTTCTGGCTTATCTCGTGTTGTTATCCTTATCTTCTTGTTTCTTAGTTGTTTTTGTAGTATATTTGTTTAAAGTGGCAAGAGTTGAAAATATATTTAATAAAGTTAGGATATGATCCTAGATCAAATATCCTGATACTGAAAATATTCAAAGTATTTTAGTTCAAGGACCATAGGTTTGGTTGTCAAAGTATAAGGGTTGGTTAGGATAATGAGTATAATCAAAATAGTCAAGGATCATACCTGAGGATCCAAGTTAGGATCCTAACCTTCAACCGAGACAGTCGTAGGTAAGATTTTACTAGATAATAAGGATTAAGGATCCTTATGTGTTTTAATTTTGACAATCCTGAAAAACGAAGCACAATTTGGGACTAAGCCAATGTAAGAAATAAATTAGTAACTGGGGACATGCCCAAAGGATAATTGAGAATGACCCCGGAGGATCACTGGGGACAAGCCCAAAGGATAACTGAGAGTGATCCCGGAGGATCACTGGGGACAAGCCCAAAGGATAACTGGGGACAAGCCCAAAGGATCGTATGTAAACTGGAGTATGGCCCTTACTGGCGACTATTCAAACTTAGTGACATGAAAATGTCAAAACCTTAGCTAACGTGAAAACGTTAGAAACCTTAGGAACGGATGTATGGTACGTCTACCATTATACGTAGGATCCTAAATATAGCCAGTACGATGAGGTTGTCAGCCCCGGAAGTGGGTACTGGTCCCAAAGACGTGAACTATATCAGGATCATCGTGCGCTGCTGGCGGAAACTGGGGATAATCCCAAGGATAACTGGGGTTGGACCCAAGGATCTGCGGTGCTTTTGAAGATCTTTGACGATATGCTGAAGGTACCTGAACTATCATAACTCAAATGTTTCGTGAGTAGAGGATGAAGGATACATGATCCTTATCCTTAGGTAAAAAGTAAGAAAATGCAATAGTTTCTAGGATAAGCATATTACCAGAGTAAGGATCACTGATATCACCGGGATCCTTCAAGGATACTTCAATGTAAGGATCACAGGCATGAAGGATCATGTTCACATGAAATATTTCTTTAAGTGAACAGCATTCCAGGCTCTTGGCAACAAGTTTCCTTCCATGGTTAGCAACCTGTATGCCCCCTTTCCTGCTTCAGCTTCAATCAAGTAGGGACCTTCCCATTTTGGTGCTAACTTCCCGTCAGCAGGATTGATAGTATTTTGGAATGCTTTTCTCAATACCATATCTCCGACTTGAAATTTCCTTAGTCTGACATTTTTGTTGTAGACACCAGCCATTCTTTGTTGGTAGTTTGCCATCCTTATCCTAGCTAGATCCCTGATTTCCTCAATAGTATCCAAATCCTGAGCTAGAATTGTAGCATTTTCTTCAGGATCACGAGCACTTGTTCTAGCAGTTGGGATCACCATTTCTGTTGGGATCACTGCCTCTGCCCCAAATACTAAAGAGAAAGGTGTTTGTCCAGTGGCATTCTTGGGAGTTGTTCTATCAGCCTATAGCACATAAGGTAACTCTTCTGCCCATTTCCCTTTCTTGGATCCTAGCTTCTTCTTCAGATTGTTGATGATGATCTTGTTGGATGATTCTGCTTGTCCATTGGCTTGTGGATGAACTGGTGTTGATGTTATCATCTTGATTCCCCAACTGTCACAAAAGTTAGTGGTTCTGCTTCCAATGAATTGGGAGCCATTATCACATACAATTTCAGAGGGAATGCCAAATCTAGTTATAATGTTTCTTTTGATGAAGGATATGACTTCCTTTTCCCTGACTTGAGCAAAGGCTTCAGCTTCTATCCACTTGGAAAAATAGTCAGTCATGGCAAGCATAAATACTTTTCCATCAGGTGCTTTAGGAAGCTTGCCAACTATATCCATTCCCCATCTCATGAATGGCCAAGAGGATGGTATTGGGTGTAAAAATTCAGCTGGCTGATGGAGGATATTGCTATGTCTTTGGCAAGGATCACACTTCTTAGCATACTCTACAGCATCCCTTTTCATGGTTGGCCAGTAGTATCCTGTTCTAAGGATCCTTGAGAACAATGCTCTGCCCCCAGTGTGGTTTCCACAATCTCCTTCGTGGAAATCTTTCAATACTTCTTCAATTTCAGGATCCTCGATACATCTCAAATATGGACCTGCAAGAGATCGCTTATATAATACATCATTCAAAATTGTGAATTGAGATACCTTAATCCTGAAAGCTCTAGGATTTTCTTCCATCGGGATCTCCCCGTGTTGCAAGTATCTCATGATTGGTGAGGTCCATGATCCTGGATGAGGTTGAGCTTCTTCACTAGGGATCATCGCAGTATCCTCTTCTACTCCCATGGCCACCTGATTTTTGATAGCAGGAGCCAGGATATGGATGATAGGGATACTTATATCTTCTGGAATCTTCAAGGATGATCCTAGGTTGGCCAATGCATCAGCCTCTGTGTTTTCCTCCCTTGGTACCTGTGTCAAGCTGAAAGAAACAAAGGAGAGTGCCAATTCTTTGACTATCTCTAAATATTTGGTTAGTTTTTCACCTTTAACAGCATAGGATCCGTTAAAGTGATTGGTGGTCAATAATGAGTCTATATATACTTTAAAATATTTTACCCCCGTATCCTTAGCAATTTGCAATCCAGCAATCAAGGCTTCATACTCAGCCTCATTGTTAGTTGCTTGGAACTCACAGGCTATGGAGTGGGGTATTATGTCCCCCTATGGCGATTTTAGTAGGATCCCGAGCCCTGTGCCCTTGACATTTGAGGATCCGTCAGTGTGTAATATCCAAGGATCCTTGGTTTCATCCAGCTGCTGGACCTCCAATTCTGCTTCTTTTTGTAGATCACTACTGAAATCAGCCACAAAGTCGGCTAAGGCTTGTGATTTAATGGCTGTTCTTGGTTCATATCTTATATCATGGGCACTAAGCTTCACTGCCCACTTAGCCATTCTCCCTGACATCTCCGGTTTCCTGAGGACATTCTTAATTGGAAAATTAGTTTTAACAACAATAGTATGGGTTTCAAAATAATGCCTTAACTTAGTGGATGCCATGATTAATGCAAGAATAAGTTTTTCGAGGTGTGAGTACCTGGATTCGGCATCAAGTAAACTTTTACTTACATAGTAGATAGGATATTGTGTACCTTCATGATCCTTGACAAGGACAGCACTTACAGCGGTTGAGGATACCGCCAGGTATAAGGATAACACATCTCCTTTTTCCGGTTTAGCTAATGATGGTGCTGAGGACATATATTCTTTGAGGGCTTGTAAAGCGTTCTCATGCTTCTCAGTCCATTCGAACTTCTTATTCTTCCTTAGGATATCGTAGAATTCTTTGCATTTTTCTGAGGATTTCGATATGAACCTCTTCAAAGCTGCTATCCTGCCTGTCAGTCTTTGAACATCCTTGGCATTGGCAGGAGATTTGATATTTATTAATGCTTTGATTTGTTCCGGGCTTGCTTCAATGCCCCTCTGGGTTACCATGTATCCTAAGAACTTTCCTGCCTTAACACCAAAATGGCATTTCGAAGGATTAAGTTTCATGTTGTAACTATCAAGGATATCGAATGCTTCTTCCAAATCCCTTAGGTGATCCTCAGCTTTCTTTGACTTGACCACCATGTCATCTATGTACACCTCCATAGTTTTTCCAATTTGATCCTTGAACATCATATTCACCAGCCTTTGATATGTTGCACCTGCATTTCTTAGTCCAAAAGGCATGGCAATATAACAATATAAACCGGTTGGGGTCATGAAGGCTGTATCCTCTTGGTCAGATGGTTCCATCTGAATTTGTTGGAATCCAGATGATGCATCCATAAAGGTTAACAGTTCATGCCCCGCCGTTGCATCCACCATGGAGTCAATGTGGGGTAATGGGAAAGGATCCTTGGGACATGCCTTATTCAGATCAGTGAAATCGACACATACCCTCCACTTTCCATTTTTCTTTTGGACAACAACCACATTAGCTAACCATTTTGGATACTTTACCTCTCTGATCATACCTGCTCGAAGTAGCCTCTCTACTTCTTCTTGGATAATGGCATTCCTTTCTGGTGCAAACTTCCTCCTTTTTTGATGGATTGGTTTGATAGACCTGTCAATGCCAAGTTTGTGAGTAATAATATCCTTAGATATACCTGTCATATCTTCATGTTTCCAAGCAAAGGTAGATTTTCTTCTTTTGAGGAAGGATATCATGTCTTCTTTCATCTTGCCAAGGATCCCTGATCCGATATAGATTTTTGATTCAGGATCACTAGGATCCAAGAGGATTTCATCCACATCTTGTTCCCTTGCCTCCAAGACGTTCCTTGGAGGATACTGTAATTGCTATTGCTCCCTTGGCTTCGAGGTTGGCTTCATAGATGAGGTATAACAATCCTTAGCCTCCTGCTGATCACTGTCGATCTTGATTATCCCCCATGGGCTAGGGAGCTTCACACATTGATGGTAGGTGGATGGGACTGCTTTCATATCATGTATCCAAGGCCTGCCAAGGATAACGTTGCAACAAGATAAACAGTCAATAACACAAAACTTCTGATAATTATGTAATCCTTCCACATAGATTGGGAGTTTGATGTCCCCCAGAGTTTTCTTCGTTTCTCCACTGAATCCTACAAGCACGGAGGATCTCGGTGTGATGTCTGATTCTGGGATACCCATTTTCTTCAGAACATCAAGCTGGATGATGTTCACTGAGCTCCCTCCATCAATAAGGATCCTGCGGACAAAATGGTTAGAGATAAAGAGAGTGATGACTAAACTATCATGGTGAGGATCCTGAATGTTAATGCGATCATCCTCATCAAATGTTATCATCTTCCCTTCTGAGACACTTGATGTTCTAATAGGCCTTTCACCATTATCCATTTTTGATTCTTTTGCATGTCTTTTGGCTGCCGAGAAGGATGTACCACAGATGTCTGATCCTCCGGATATAAAGTTGATCACTTGTGCATTTGCCGGAGGTGCTGGAGCTTTTTCGGGAATCCTTTCAGGATCCTGAGTCCTTTGCTTTTTTCTTCCCAATAATTCTTTTAGGTGCCCCTTGCTTAACAGATATCCAATCTCTTTCCTTAAAGCTATGCATTCTTCAGTTAGATGCCCGAAATCCTCATGGTATGCACACCATTTTGACTTGTCTTTAGTCCCAGATGGTTTATCATTCTTCCTGGGCCACCTAGCTTTTTCACCTATGTTAGGGCTGGATTTTACTATAGGTGATCCTTACACATGATCCTAACCAGTGATCCTTCTTTCTTTGGCAGACAGTGATCCTCAACAGAACTTCAGGATCAGGATCATGGGACATTATGGTGATCCTCATACTAACGGCTACTTCCACTCAATACAATATTGTTTTGCAGGAACATCTAGCAGGATATGCTCTAAACATCATGATCCAGGAACGCGTCTTCACAAATATGGCAAGAGCTTAATCGAAGAAAGACGTTGCACAGGATATGGAAACTAGGCTTGATTTATGGGCAGCAATTTAGGCTAGATTGTCTTTATTTCTAAAGGGGTAATGAGCTGATATTTAGTCATTTTACCTAAAATAAGTCACCCACACATGTATAAATACCCATCTTCCTCATTCGGAAGGACACACAACATACGACACAACTCTCAAACACTTAGACACTCAGTGATCCTTGTACTCAGCTCATTACTATCCGAAGTTGTAACTACATTTTTATTATATTGAAGTTGGTGATCGGTAGTTGCCATCACCCGAGGTTTTTTATGCCGGAGATCATACATTGATCAAGGGCTTTTTCCTCGTATAAATCATTGTGTCTTTGCATCTATTATCACAGAAGTGATCCTTTACTTTCATAATTAACCAAGCATCATACCCCGTTTACATAAAGTTTGGTTACTTTATCCTTGTGTGATTTTTGACCAAAACAGTTTGGCGCCTACCGTGGGGCAATTGGTGCTTCATTCATAAGAAAATCTTTTGTTCGAAATCATCTCAGAGAGTAACATGGCTTCATCATTGAAGAACACGTCCACAGCGATGTCGGCGGTCACTTCATCACAGATCACCTTGCCTCCTCCACCGGCAGGATCTCAGAGAAATACTGAGAAGAGATCAACTCCCACTTCCTCTAAACCTCTATCTTCTTCTGCTATGAATTCTTCTATTCCCAGTACTAGTGATGTATTTGCTTTAATTTTGCAGATGAAGGATCGTATGCAGCGGCAAGATGAAACTAACGAAAGGATCCTCAGGGAAATTGGAGATCTCAAAAGACAAAAGAAAGCGGCAGAGGATCATTCTCCACTGATGCCCAAATCCTTGAGCTTTGATACGCCAATGACCACTTCCCAGCCATCAGGGATCCCGGACGTGCAAATTATAGGGGAGTCAAGAGGATCACATCTCAACTCGGCAGCAATGACTCAGACATCAGGCTCACATTTTCAGCCCGTAGGATCCTATCCTCAGTACATGGGATCCTTCAGGAATTCGGGAGCCTATCCGGAGACACAGCAGTTTCCAGGATCCTACTTTGTTCCAGGATCATCCCAGGTTCAAGGATCCTACTTTGTTCCAGGATCATCCCAGGTTCAAGGATCCTCCTTTGTTCCAGGATCATCCCAGGTTCAAGGATCCTCCTGTGTTCCAGGATCATCCCAGATACCAGGATCCTTACAGATGCCAGGATCCCTAAAAAGTTTGCAAACAGGAAGTCCAGATGTCCATCAAGGGGACTTCATTCCAATGCAGACCATTGCTTCCACTGGCCCCTCCATTGTTCCAGGACCCCAGCAATATGGATTCCCTAACTTGAACCCAATGGGAGGTAACACTTTAAATAATTATCCTACCACTAACCTTGGATTCATGCAGGATACAGGTACCAATCATGCTATGGCCAGGGAATTACAGAAACTAAAGGACATGATCTCAAGTGTTCCAGGGGTAGTCAAGCCTATCCCAGAGATTGCAGATGGAAGCCACAAGGTATCTCGCTTTGCACCACCAATTTGTGATGCAGAGGTACCCAAAAGGTTCCATATCCCTACCATGAAGCTGTATGATGGCACAACGGATCCAGAGGAGCATATAGCACAATACAGGGAAAGGATGGAAATCAATCCTATCCCAGAAAAGTTGAAGGAAGCATGCCTATGTAAAGGATTTGGATCCACTCTAACTGGATCAGCTCTTAAGTGGCTGCTAAGTCTTCCCCCTTACTCTATTACTTCATTTGCCAATTTAGTCAATTTATTCAATAACCAATTCTCTTGTAGTAGAAAATTTGAAAAATTAACTAGTGATCTGTACAGGATAACTCAAAATCATAACGAATCATTAAGGGATTATATAACTAAATTTAGTAAAGAATCCTTGGACATTCCCAACTTGGATATGGCTACGGCTGTTGAAGCCTTCAAAATGGGACTGCTTAAGGATTCATTATTCTATGATGATCTTGTTATGACACCATGCAGGAATTTAGATGAAGTAAGAACTCGAGCACTCAGGTTTATCCGGCTAGAGGATGACAAGAGGATCCAGGAAAGACAAGTAGGATCCTCAAAACAAGATAAGCAAGGATCCTCCTTCAAAAGCAACAAGTTCAAATCCTACCATAGAAACGAGAACAAGAATGTGCATGCTGTTGACCAAGAAGAGGATGATGAAGAATATCCTCCAATCTCAGAATATTGTTTTTCCGTTGATAATCATGAACTAATCCTTGCAATGCAGAATCTAGGGGAAAAAGCTAGGTGGCCCAGGAAGAATGATAAACCATCCGGGACTAAAGACAAGTCCAAATGGTGTGCATACCATGAGGATTTCGGGCATCTAACTGAAGATTGCATAGCCTTAAGAAAAGAAATTGGATACCTGCTAAGCAAGGGGCATCTAAAAGAATTATTGGGGAGAAAAAAGCAAAAGACCCAGGATCCTGAAAGGATCCCTGAAAAGGCTCCAGCACCTCCGGCAAACGCACAAGTGATTAACTTTATATCCGGAGGATCAGACATTTGTGGCACATCCTTTTCAGCGGCCAAAAGACATGCAAAAGAATCAAAAATGGATAATGGAGAAAGGCCTATCAGAACCTCAAGTGTCTCAGAAGGGAAGATGATAACATTTGATGAGAATGATCGCATTAACATTCAGGATCCTCACCATGATAGTTTAGTGATCACTCTCTTTATCTCTAACCATTTTGTCCGCAGGATCCTTATTGACGGAGGGAGCTCAGTGAACATTATCCAGCTTGATGTCCTGAAGAAGATGGGAATCCCAGAATCAGACATCACACCAAGATCCTCCGTGCTTGTAGGATTCAGTGGGGAAACGAAGAAAACTCTGGGGGACATCAAACTCCCAATCTACGTGGAAGGATTACATAATTACCAAAAATTTTGTGTTATTGACTGTTTATCTTGTTGCAACGTTATCCTTGGCAGGCCTTGGATACATGATATGAAAGCAGTCCCATCTACCTACCATCAATGTGTGAAGCTCCCTAGCCCATGGGGAATAATCAAGATCGATAGTGACCAGCAGGAGGCTAAGGATTGTTATACCTCATCTATGAAGCCAACCTCGAAGCCAAGGGAGCAATAGCAATTACAGTATCCTCCAAGGAATGTCTTGGAGGCAAGGGAACAAGATGTAGATGAAATCCTCTTGGATCCTAGTGATCCTGAATCAAAAATCTATATCGGATCAGGGATCCTTGGCCAAATGAAAGAAGACTTAATATCCTTCCTCAAAAGAAGAAAATCCACCTTTGCCTGGAAACATGAAGACATGACAGGTATATCTAAGGATATTATTACTCACAAACTTGGCATTGACAGGTCTATCAAACCAATCCATCAAAAAAGGAGGAAGTTTGCACCAGAAAGGAATGCCATTATCCAAGAAGAAGTAGAGAGACTACTTCGAGCAGGTATGATCAGAGAGGTAAAGTATCCTAAATGGTTAGCCAATGTGGTTGTTGTCCAAAAGAAAAACGGAAAGTGGAGGGTATGTGTCGATTTCACTGATTTGAATAAGGCATGTCCCAAGGATCCTTTCCCATTACCCCACATTGACTCCATGGTGGATGCAACAGCGGGGCATGAACTGTTAACCTTTATGGATGCATCATCTGGGTTCCAACAAATCCAGATGGAACCATCTGACCAAGAGGATACAGCCTTTATGACCCCAACCGGTTTATATTGTTATATTGCCATGCCTTTTGGACTAAGAAATGCAGGTGCAACATATCAAAGGTTGGTAAATATGATGTTCAAAGATCAAATTGGAAAAACTATGGAGGTGTACATAGATGATATGGTGGTCAAGTCAAAGAAAGCTGAGGATCACCTAAGGGACTTAGAAGAAGCATTCGATATCCTTGATAATTACAACATGAAACTTAATCCTTCAAAATGCCATTTTGGTGTTAAGGCAGGAAAGTTCTTAGGATACATGGTAACCCAGAGGGGCATTGAAGCAAGCCCGGAACAAATCAAAGCATTAATAAATATCAAATCTCCTGCCAATGCCAAGGATGTTCAAAGACTGACAGGCAGGATAGCAGCTTTGAACAGGTTCATATCGAAATCCTCAGAGAAATGCAGAGAATTTTACGATATCCTAAGGAAGAATAAGAAGTTCGAATGGACTGAGAAGCATGAGAATGCTTTACAAGCCCTAAAAGAGTATATGTCCTCAGCACCAGCATTAGCAAAACCGGAAAAAGGAGATGTGTTATCCTTATATCTGGCGGTATCCTCAACCGCTGTAAGTGCTGTCCTTGTTAAGGATCACGAAGGTACACAATATCCTATCTACTATGTAAGTAAAAGTCTACTTGATGCCGAATCCAGGTACTCACACCTCGAAAAACTTATCCTTGCATTAATCATGGCATCGACTAAGTTAAGACATTATTTTGAAACCCATACTATTGTTGTTAGAACTAATTTTCCAATTAAGAATGTCCTCAGGAAACCAGATATGTCAGGGAGAATGGCTAAATGGGCAGTGAAGCTTAGTGCCCATGATATAAGATATGAACCAAGAACAGCCATTAAATCTCAAGCACTAGCTGACTTTGTGGCTGATTTCAGTAGTGATCTACAAAAAGAAGCGGAATTGGAGGTCCAGCAGCTGGATGAGACCAAGGATCCTTGGATACTACACACTGACGGATCCTCAAATATCAAAGGCACAGGGCTAGGGATCCTACTAAAATCGCCACAGGGGGACATAATACCCCACTCCATAGCCTGTGAGTTCCAAGCAACTAACAATGAGGCTGAATATGAAGCCTTAATTGCTGGCTTACAAATTGCTAAGGATATGGGGGTAAAGTATCTTAACGTATATGTAGATTCATTATTGATCACTAATCACTTTAACGGATCCTATGCTGTTAAAGGTGAAAAACTAACCAAATATTTAGAGATAGTCAAAGAATTGGCACTCTCTTTTGTT
The DNA here is from genome assembly GCF_002127325.2 of Helianthus annuus. Lineage (NCBI taxonomy): Eukaryota > Viridiplantae > Streptophyta > Magnoliopsida > Asterales > Asteraceae > Helianthus > Helianthus annuus. The sequence goes on from NC_035447.2 coordinate 87,153,236, forward strand.
TCTTTCAGCTTGACACAGGTACCAAGGGAGGATAACACGGAAGCTGATGCATTGGCCAACCTAGGATCATCCTTGAAGATTCCAGAAGATATAAGTATCCCTATCATCCATATCCTGGCTCCTGCTATTGAAAATCAGGTGGCCATGGAAATAGAAGAGGATACTGCAATGATCCCTAGTGAAGAAGCCCAATCTTATCCAAGATCATGGATCTCACCAATCATGAGATACTTGCAAAACGGAGAGATTCCAGTGGGAGAAAATCCTAGAGCTTTCAGGATCAAGGTATCTCAATTTGCAATCTTGAATAATGTGCTATATAAACGATCCCTTGCAGGACCATATTTAAGATGTATTGAGGATCCTGAAATTGAAGAAGTATTGAGGGACTTCCATGAAGGAGATTGTGGAAACCACACTGGGGGCAGGGCATTATTCTCAAGGATCCTTAGAACAGGATACTACTGGCCAACCATGAAAAGGGATGCTATAGAGTATGCTAAGAAATGTGATCCTTGCCAAAGGCATAGCAATATCCTTCACCAACCAGCTGAATTACTACACCCCATACCATCCTCTTGGCCATTCATGAGATGGGGAATGGACATAGTTGGCAAGCTCCCTAAAGCACCTGGTGGAAAAGTATTTATGCTTGCCATGACTGACTACTTCTCTAAATGGATAGAAGCTGAAGCCTTTGCTCAAGTCAGAGAAAAAGAAGTTATATCCTTTATCAAAAGAAATATTATAACTAGATTTGGCATTCCCTCTGAAATTGTATGTGATAATGGTTCCCAATTCATTGGAAGCAGAACCACTAACTTTTGTAACAGTTGGGGAATCAAGATGATAACATCAACACCAGTTCATCCACAAGCCAATGGTCAAGCAGAATCATCCAACAAGATCATCATCAACAATCTGAAGAAGAAGCTAGGATCCAAGAAAGGAAAATGGGCAGAGGAGTTACCTTATGTGCTATGGGCCGATAGGACAACTCCCAAGAATGCCACTGGCCAGACACCTTTCTCTTTAGTATTTGGGGCAGAAGCAGTGATCCCAACAGAGATGGTGATCCCAACTGCTAGAACAATTGCTTGTGATCCTGAAGAAAATGCTGCAATCCTAGCTCAGGATTTGGATACTATTGAGGAAATCAGGGATCTAGCTAGAATAAGGATGGCAAGCTACCAACAAAGAATGGCTGGTACCTACAACAAAAATGTCAGGATAAGGAAGTTCCAAGTCGGAGATATGGTGTTGAGAAATGCATTTCAAAATACTATCAATCCTGCTGACGGGAAGCTAGCACCAAAATGGGAAGGTCCCTACTTGATTGAAGCTGAAGCAGGAAAGGGGGCATACAGGTTGCTAACCATGGAAGGAAACTTGTTACCAAGAGCCTGGAATGCTGTTCACTTAAAGAAATATTTCATGTGAACATGATCTTTCCTGCATGTGATCCTTACATTGAAGTATCCTTGACGGATCCTGGAGATATCGGTGATCCTTATTCTGGTAATATGCTTATCCTAAAACTATTGCATTTTCTTACTTGTTGCCTAAGGATAAGGATCATGTATCCTTCATCCTCTACTCACAAACCATTTGAGTTATGATAGTTCAGGTATCTTCAGCAAATCATCAAAGATCCCCAAGAGCACCACAGATCCTTGGGTCCAACCCCAGTTATCCTTGGGATTATCCCCAGTTTTCGCCAGCAGCGCACGATGATCCTGGTGTAGTTCACGTCTTTGGGACCAGTACCCACTTTCGGGGCTGACAACCTCATTGTACTGGCTATATTTAGGATCCTACGTATAATGGTGGACGCACCATACATCCGTTCCTAAGGTTTCTAACGTTTTCACGTTAGCTAAGGTTTTGACATTTTCATGTCACTAAGTTTGGATAGTTGCCAGAGAAGGGCCATACTCCAGTTTACATACGATCCTTTGGGCTTGTCCCCAGTTATCCTTTGGGCTTGTCCCCAGTTATCCTTTGGGCTTGTCCCCAGTTATCCTTTGGGCTTGTCCCCAGTGATCCTCCGGGACCATCCCCAGTTATCCTTTGGGCTTGTCCCCAGTGATCCTTTGGGATCATTCTCAGTTATCCTTTGGGCTTGTCCCCAGTTACTAACTTATCTTTTATATTGGCTTAGTCCCAAGTTATATTCCATTTTTTCAGGTTTTCGAAGTTAAACGATTAAGGATCCTTAATCCTTATTATCCATTAAAGTTTTACCTATGGTTGTTCCGATTAAAGGTTAGGATCCTAACGTGGATCTTCAGGTATGATCCTTAACTATTTTTAATTTCATTATTTATTATCCTAACCAACTCTTATACTTTGACGACCAAACCTATGATCCTTGAACTAAAATACTTTGAATAATTTCAATATGAGGATATTTGATCTAGGATCATATCCTAAGTTTATTAAACACTTTTTCAACTCTCGTTATTTTAACAAATATAGCAATTGAGAAATAAGAGGATTATTGAAGGATAACAACACAAGATAAGCCAGAAAAGTTAAGTTATATTATTAAACAAAAGGATCATTAACCCTTTCAAAAAATTGTCAAAATTGCCAACCCACATTTCTACCAGCAAAACGTGGCCCGTCCACATGGGTTGGCAAAGGGTGTCCATTGTCTATGCGGTCTTAGCATTTTGCAGGAAATAAAAGCGGCAGGATCACAAAGGCTTCATCCCCCAAACAGAGGATCCCTCCACCTTTTGTAATCCTACCTATTGTTCAAAGGATCCAGGATCCTTAACCCTAAGAAACTATTGTTCAGAAATTACAAACCATAATTGTTCACAAACACCACTACCACGAAAAACCACTACCAATCCTAAAAAATTGGGCTCCGGCCTAGTCTCGAAATATCCATCATCGCCCAATCATGCAGCCTACACCTTCGCTGCTTCATCACCACCAGCATCTCCACCTTGATCCTTCTCAGCATCACCACCTTCCAGCATGGGGATCTCCTCAGCCTCATCCTCATCCTCCAGGTCTGCCAGCCTTGCCTTCCAACCTTCAACATCCCACGAGCTTTTGTCAAAGGTAGGATCCTGAGCCTCCTCGGCCATCTGAAGTTGTATCTTATACATAGCGATTGCCGCGGAGACCTTAGCATCTTGGGTGATCTCCTGCTTCTCGTTATCCATATCAATCAACCTTTGAGCAGCCTCAGTCTTCATGGCCCGGAGTTCCTTCTCAAGATCTGCTATCTTGAGATCCTTGAGCACGCCCATTTGTTGAAGGTCAGCAATCTGGCTCTCTTGATCCTCAACATGGCCTAGAAAGGTCTCGATCTCGGCAAGTTTCTGCAAAGAAGGGAATAAGGTAAGTACAGAACCGGATGATCCTCGAAGAAACAGGATACACAAACAGGATATTCAAAACGGATGACCAACAGGGGCAGTGATCCTTACCTCATTCACGTAATCAAGGAATTGCTGACGGAGGAGGGGAAATCCTTGTAGATCTTCAGTAGTCTTCCTCTTCTTCCCCTTGCCCCGGATAGATGCTTTGGGAGCTGATGCTGAAGGACTAGCAGCAGGAGCCTTCTTCTTCTTTGAAGATGTGACATTGGCAAGATCACTTATCCCAAATTTGGAAGCTGATTTGACAGACCTAGCAGACTTTCCGGCACCTACACAATCAAAAAATCAAGATAAGTTGCCTTATTAATCAAACAATCTTACATATAATTTATTTTCTATAAGGATACTTACTTGACATAGTGGCAGATGCAGAGGATACTTCTTGTGAGTCTTGGACGGTGACTTGGAAACTTCTGACCTCAGGATCAAGCTTTTTAAAAGCTAGAACTCTCTCTTTTGCAGCAGGGCTTAATTTCAGATGAGCAATGGATATAGCTGCACAAGAAATAAAAAGAGATATTAGTGATCCTCATCATATGGGACAAGGCTGACAATGATCCTTAGAGGATCCTCTATCCTACCATGAGTGGCCCATTCTTTGGGCAGATCCTTCCCATCTGGGATGGAATCCCTTCTAACAAAGAAAAAACGACGCTTCCAGTTAGGATCATTCTTGGTGACCTTGAAGACAGGGTGATCCTCACCGGCTTTCCGTTTCAGCAGATACCGATAAGAACCAAAAGTAGTAAGATCATAGAGCTCAGCTAGCTCCGCCATCCCCAGGTCAATTCCTTCCTGCTCAATGATCCTCTCGAAGGTATACAGAACCCTCCAGATCATCGGCATAGCTTAGATATAAGAGATGCCGGTTAGAGAAAAGAAGGATTGGGTGAAGGATGGAAAAGGATATGAATACCCTATGGTGAAGGGAGTAGCAGGAAAAGCCACCCAGGTATTCGAAACAGAGTCGCTCAAAGCACTAGGATCAAAGGACTTGAAAACAACATTCGCCGGAAAGCAATGACGAATTTTATCTATGTGGGCATCAGTAAAGCAGCACCTCTCCGTAGGAGAATCCTTAATAATCCCCTGGCTTTTTAAGGGACTATCCTTCTTGGAATCCTTGTGCGGAGAATTCCGAAGCAGCATGTTTGGAACAGAAACAGGGTAGAAGCAGAAAACAGAGCAAAGAAAAATAGAGAGAAGAGTAGAATACCTGATCAATCTTCGAGTGCAGAATATAAAGGGAAGTATCTTGAATTTAAATACAAACTGATCCTCACCCTATCTCCTATTTATAATCATGATCTGCAGGATTGTCACATCTCTGACGTAATGATCACAACGGCTAGTCCGAACATAACGGCTAGTTTCTTGGAGTCGCCCGTTAGAGATAAGATCGAAACAAAATATAACTCGTTTATTTACAATTAACTCCTTATATTTTGGGGGCAATTGTTAGGGCTGGATTTTACTATAGGTGATCCTTACACATGATCCTAACCAGTGATCCTTCTTTCTTTGGCAGACAGTGATCCTCAGCAGAACTTCAGGATCAGGATCATGGGACATTATGGTGATCCTCATACTAACGGCTACTTCCACTCAATACAATATTGTTTTGCAGGAACATCTAGCAGGATATGCTCTAAACATCATGATCCAGGAACGCGTCTTCACAAATATGGCAAGAGCTTAATCGAAGAAAGACGTTGCACAGGATGTGGAAACTAGGCTTGATTTATGGGCAGCAATTTAGGCTAGATTGTCTTTATTTCTAAAGGGGTAATGAGCTGATATTTAGTCATTTTACCTAAAATAAGTCACCCACACATGTATAAATACCCATCTTCCTCATTCGGAAGGACACACAACATACGACACAACTCTCAAACACTTAGACACTCAGTGATCCTTGTACTCAGCTCATTACTATCCGAAGTTGTAACTACATTTTTATTATATTGAAGTTGGTGATCGGTAGTTGCCATCACCCGAGGTTTTTTATGCCGGAGATCATACATTGATCAAGGGCTTTTTCCTCGTATAAATCATTGTGTCTTTGCATCTATTATCACAGAAGTGATCCTTTACTTTCATAATTAACCAAGCATCATACCCCGTTTACATAAAGTTCGGTTACTTTATCCTTGTGTGATTTTTGACCAAAACAACCTAGATTCTGCATTGCAAGGATTAGTTCATGATTATCAACGGAAAAACAATATTCTGAGATTGGAGGATATTCTTCATCATCCTCTTCTTGGTCAACAGCATGCACATTCTTGTTCTCATTTCTATGGTAGGATTTGAATTTGTTGTTCTTGAAGGAGGATCCTTGCTTCTCCTGTTTTGAGGATCCTACTTGTCTCTCCTGGATCCTCTTGTCATCCTCTAGCCGGATGAACCTGAGTGCTCGAGTTCTTACTTCATCTAGATTCCTGCATGGTGTCATAACAAGATCATCATAGAATAATGAATCCTTAAGCAGTCCCATTTTGAAGGCTTCAACAGCCGTAGCCATATCCAAGTTGGGAATGTCCAAGGATTCTTTACTAAATTTAGTTATATAATCCCTTAATGATTCATTATGATTTTGAGTTATCCTGTACAAATCACTAGTTAATTTTTCAAATTTTCTGCTACAAGAGAATTGGTTATTGAATAAATTAACTAAATTAGCAAATGAAGTAATAGAGTAGGGGGGAAGACTTAGCAGCCACTTAAGAGCTGATCCAGTAAGAGTGGATCCAAATCCTTTACATAGGCATGCTTCCTTCAACTTTTCTGGGATAGGATTGATCTCCATCCTCTCCCTGTATTGTGCTATATGCTCCTCTGGATCCGTTGTGCCATCATACAGCTTCATGGTAGGGATATGGAACCTTTTGGGTACCTCTGCATCACAAATTGGTGGTGCAAAGCGAGATACCTTGTGGCTTCCATCTGCAATCTCTGGGATAGGCTTGACTACCCCTGGAACACTTGAGATCATATCTTTTAGCTTCTGCAATTCCCTGGCCATAGCATGATTGACACCTGTATCCTGCATGAATCCATGGTTAGTAGTAAGATGATTATTTAAAGTGTTACCTCCCATTGAGTTCAAGTTAGTGAATCCGTATTGCTGGGATTCAGGGATAACGGAGGGACCAGTGGAAGCAATGGTCTGCATTGGAATGAAGTCCCATTGATGGACATCTAGACTTCCTGTTTGCAAACTTTTCAGGGATCCTGGCATCTGGAAGGATCCTGGTATTTGGGATGATCCTGGAACGAAGGAGGATCCTTGAACCTGGGATGATCCTGGAACGAAGGAGTATCCTTGACCCTGGGATGATCCTGGAATAGAGTAGGATCCTTGAAACTGCTGTGCCCCCGGATAGGCTCCTGAATTCATGAAGGATCCCATGTACTGAGGATAGGATCCTACTGGCTGAAAATGTGAGCCTGATGTCTGAGTCATTGCTGCCGAGTTGAGATGTGATCCTCTTGACTCCCCTATGATTTGTACGTCCGGGATCCCTGATGGCTGGGAAGTGATCATTGGAGTATCGAAGCTCAAGGATTTGGGCATCAGTGGGGAATGATCCTCTGCCGCTTTCTTTTGTCTTTTGAGGTCTCCAATTTCCCTGAGGATCCTGTCATTAGTCTCATCCTGCCGCTGCATACGATCCTTCATCTGCAAAATTAAAGCAAATATATCACTAGTACTGGGAATAGAAGAATTCATAGCAGAAGAAGATGGAGGTTTAGAGAAAGTGGGAGTTGATCTCTTCTCAGTATTTTTCTGAGATCCTGCCGGTGGAGGAGGCAAAGTGGTCTGTGATGAGGTGACTGCAGACATCGCCGTGGACGTGTTCTTCAATGATGAAGCCATGTAACTCTTTGAAATGATTTCGAACAAAAGATTTTCTTATGAATGAAGCACCAATTGCCCCACGGTGGGCGCCAAACTGTTTTGGTCAAAAATCACACAAGGATAATGTAACCAAACTTTATGTAATTGGGGTATGATGCTTGGTTAATTATAAAAGTAAAGGATCACTTTCGTGATAGAGATGCAAAGACACAATTATTTATACGAGGAAAAAGCCCTTGATCAGTATATGATCTCCGGCATATAAAACCTCGGGTGATGGCAACTACCGATCACCAAACTTCAATATAAGAATAAAATGGTTACAACTTTGGATGATAATGAGCTGAGTACAAGGATCACTATTGCTTTTGGTGTCTAAGTGTGTGAGAGTTGCGTTGTATATTGTGTGTGTTCTTCCGAATAGGGAAGAGTGGTATTTATACGTGTGTAGGTGACCTATTTTAGGTAGTTAAACTAATATTCAGCTCATTACCCCTTTAGAAATGAGATACAATCTAGCCTAAATAGCTGCCCATAAATCAAGCCTAGTTTCCATATCCTGTGCAACGTCTATCTCTGATTTAGCTCTTGCCATAATTGTGAAGATGCGTCCCTTGATCTTGATGCTTAGAGCGTATCTTGCTAGATATTCCTGCAAAAATAACATTGCATTAAGCGAAGATGATCGTTAGTATGAGGATCCTATAATGTCCCATGATCCTGATCCTGAAGTCCTGCTGAGGATCACTGTCTGCCAAAGAAATAAGGATCACTGGTTAGGATCACGTATAAGGATCACCTATAATGAAAATCCAGCCCTAACAGTTTATATCTAACCACTTTGTTCGCAGGATCCTAATAGATGGAGGAAGCTCAGTAAACATCATTCAGCTTGATGTCCTCAAGAAGATGAACATTCCTGAATCAGACATCATCCCAAGATCCTCAGTTCTTGTGGGATTCAGTGGAGAAACCAAGAACACGTTAGGGGACATCAAACTCCCTATCTATATTGAAGGACTTCATTCTTGTCAAAAATTCTGTGTTATAGATTGCTTATCCTGTTGTAATGTTATCCTTGGCAGGCCATGGATACATGACATGAAGGCAGTCCCATCTACCTATCATCAATGTGTGAAGCTTCCTAGTCCGTGGGGGGTGGTGAAAATTGAGAGTGATCAGCAAGAAGCTAAGAACTGCTACACGTCATCAATGAAGCCAGCCTCGAGACCAAGGGAACAATAGCAACTAAAGTATCCTCCAAGAGATGTCTTGGAGGCAAGAGAGCAGGATGTGAAAGAAATCCTTATGGATCCTCATGATCCTGAATCCAAGGTCTTCGTAGGATCAGGGATCCTCAGCAACATTGAACATGATCTAGTATCCTTCCTTAAAAGAAGGAAAACTACCTTTGCCTGGAAGCATGAGGACATGACAGGTATATCTAAAGATATAATTACTCATAAACTTGGCATTGACAGGTCATTCAAGCCAATTCATCAAAAAAGGATGAAGTTTGCACCTGAAAGGAATGCCATTATCCAGGAGGAGGTAGATAAATTTCTCTGGGCAGGTATGATAAGAGAGGTCAAGTATCCAAGGTGGTTAGCCAATGTGGTAGTTGTTCAAAAGAAAAATGGAAAGTGGAGGGTATGTGTCGATTTCACTGATTTAAACAAGGCATGTCCCAAGGATCCTTTCCCATTACCCCACATTAACTCCATGGTGGATGCTACCGCGGGTCATGAATTGTTGACTTTTATGGATGCTTCATCTGGATTTCAACAGATTCAGATGGAACCATACGATCAAGGGGATACAGCTTTAATGACCCCAACTGGTATATATTGTTATATTGCTATGCCATTTGGACTAAGAAATGCAGGTGCTACTTATCAAAGGCTAGTTAATATGATGTTCAAGGAACAAATTGGACACACTATGGAAGTCTATATAGATGACATGGTGGTTAAGTCTAAGAAAGTTGAGGATCACCTTAGAGACTTGGAGGAAGCATTCGATATCCTTGATAAATTTAATATGAAACTAAATCCTTCCAAGTGTCACTTTGGTGTTAAAGCAGGTAAATTCCTAGGCTATATGGTGACAAAAGAGGCATTGAAACAAGTCCAGAGCAAATTATGGCTATTGTGAATATCAAATCTCCTGCCAATGCCAAGGATGTGCAAAGGTTGACAGGAAGGATCGCAACCTTGAATAGGTTCATATCAAAATCATCAGAAACGTGAAAGGAATTCTATGGCATTTTGAGAAAGAACAAGAAATTCGAATGGACTGAAAAGCATGAAAATGCTCTCAAAGCCCTTAAGGATTACCTATCCTCAGCTCCTGCCTTGATGAAACCAGAAAAAAAGGATGCATTATCCTTGTACCTAGCGGTATCCTCTAAAGCAGTAAGTGCGGTCCTTGTTAAGGATCACGAAGGTACACAACATCCTGTTTATTATGTAAGTAAGAGTTTGCTTGATGCTGAATCCAGGTATTCACACTTAGAAAAACTTATCCTTGCATTAATTATGACATCTACTAAATTAAGACATTATTTTGAAACTCATGCCATTATTGTTAAGACTAACTTTCCAACTAAGAATGTTCTCAGGAAACCTGAAATGTCAGGAAGGATGACTAAGTGGGTAGTGAAGCTTAGTGCTTATGATATAAGATATGAGCCTAGAACTGCCATCAAATCCCAAGCCTTAGCTGACTTTGTGGCAGATTTCAGTAGTGACTTGCAAAGGGAAGCTGAGTTAGAAGTTCAACAGCTTGAAGAAACTAAGGATCCTTGGATACTCTTCACTGATGGAGCTTCTAATGTCAAAGGAATAAGACTTGGAATACTACTAAAATCGCCACAGGGGGACATAATACCCCACTCCATAGCTTGTGAGTTTCAAACTACTAACAATGAGGCCGAATATGAAGCCTTGATAGCTGGTTTGCAAATTGCCAAGCATATGAGGATCAGGTATCTTGAGGTACATGTAGATTCATTGTTAATTATTAATCACTTTAATGGATCCTATGCTGTTAAAGGTGAAAAGCTAATAAAATATTTGGAGATAGTCAAGGAATTGGCACTCTCTTTTGTTTCCTTTAGTTTGAAACAGGTACCCAGAGAGGAGAATACAGAAGCTGATGCATTGGCCAATCTAGGATCATCCTTGAAGATTCCAGAGGATATCAAGATCCCTATTATCCATATCCTAACCCTTGCTATTGAGGATCTTATAGCTATGGAGATAGGAGAGGATTCTGCAATCATCCCTAGTGATGATACACAATCTCGTTCAGGATCATGGATCCTTCCAATCATGAGATACATACAACATGGAGAGATTCCTATAGGAGAAAACCCCAGGACTTTCAAAATCAATGTATCTCAATTCACAATATTGAATAACATGTTATATAAACGATCTCTTGCAGGTCCATATCTAAGATGCATAGAGGATCCTGAAATCCAAGAAGTCCTAAAGGATTTTCATGAAGGAGATTGTGGAAACCACACTGGGGGCAGGGCATTATTCTCAAGGATCCTGAGGACAGGATACTATTGGCCTACTATGAAGAAGGATGCTGTGGATTATGCCAAAAAGTGTGATCCTTGTCAGAGACATAGTAACATCCTTCACCAACCAGTATAGCTTTTGCATCCTATATCCTCTTCTTGGCCATTTATGAGATGGGGAATGGACATAGTTGGTAAACTTCCCAAGGCACCTGGTGGAAAAGTGTTCATGCTTGCTATGACTGATTACTTCTCTAAGTGGATAGAGGCTGAAGCCTTTGCTCAAGTCAGAGAAAAAGAAGTGATATCCTTTATCAAAAGAAATATTATTACTAGATTTGGTATTCCTTCTGAAATTGTTTGTGATAATGGATCCCAATTTATTGGGAGTAGAACTACTAACTTTTGTGACAGCTGGGGGATTAAGATGATAACATCAACACCAGTGCACCCACAAGCTAATGGTCAGGCAGAATCATCCAACAAGATCACCATCAACAATTTGAAGAAGAAGCTTGGATCCAAGAAAGGAAAATGGGCAGAAGAACTACCTTATGTATTATGGGCTGATAGAACAACTCCCAAGAATGCCACTGGTCAAACCTATTCTCTTTGGTATTTGGAGCAGAATCAGTGATCCCTACAGAAATGGTGGTTCCTACTGCAAGAACAAGCATCTGTGATCCTGAAGGAAATGCTGAAAACTTGGTTCAAGACTTGGATACTATAGAAGAACTCAGGGATTTGGCAAGGATAAGGATGGCTAGTTATCAACAAAGGATGGCTGGAGCCTACAATAAGAATGTCAGGATCAGGAAATTCCAAATTGGTGATATGGTTTTAAGGAAAGCATTTCAGAATACCACCAATCCTGCTGATGGAAAATTGGCACCAAAGTGGGAAGACCCTTATTTGATTGAAGCTGAGGCAGGAAAGGGGGCATATCGATTGCTAACAATGGAAGGTGATTTGTTACCAAGAGCTTGGAATGCTGTCCACCTGAAGAAATACTTCATGTGATAAGGATTTGTGATCCTTAGCAATAATCATGATCCACATCCTTGAAGTATCCTTAGAGGATGGATGATCCTCATTCTGGTAATGATCTAATCTCAACTATTTGATTCTTTAATTATCCTGTATGTAAGGAAAAGGATCCTGGATCCTTTATCCTCCCTTCACTTGATTCTGAGTTTTGCAGAAGGCTGATGTATTCTTAACAGAGGATCGAGTATCCACAGAAGTCTATAGTTATTTGGGCTTGACCCCAGTCTTTTGGGCTTGACCCCAGTTTTTTGGGCTAGCCCCAGTCTTTTAGGCCTGTCCCCCCAGTATCGCCAGTAGCGCACGATGATCCTGGTACAGTTCATGGCGATGGGACCAGTACTCGCTTTAGGGGCTGACAATTTCATTGTACTGGCTGTATCCGGGATCCTACGTATAATGGTAGACGTACGTACATCCGTTCCTAAGGTTTCTAACGTTTTCACGTTAGCTAAGGTTTTGGCATTTTTATGTCACTAAGTTTGGATAGTCGCCAGTGAGGGCCATACTCCAGTTTACACAAGATCCTTTGGGCTTGTCCTCAGTTTTTTTTTTTGGGCTTGTCCCCAGTTTTTTTTTGGGTTTGTCCCCAGTATATTGGGCTTGTCCCCAGAATTGTTGGGCTTGTCCCCAGTTGCTAACTCTTTTCTTACAATGGCTTAGTCCCAAGTTATGTTCTATTTCAGGTTTTTGAAGTTAAACAGCCAAGGATCCTTGATCCTTAACTTTTACTAAGGTTTGTCTTTTGGTTATCCTGATTGTGAATGATAAAGGTTTATGATCCTAACTTGGATTCTCAGGTATGATCCTTGATCACTTTGATTTTATTCTTTATTTATCTAAGTGACCCTTATCCTTTGACAACAGGATTTACGATCCTTAAACTATACTACTTTTTTGAATTTATCGATTGTAGGATATTTGATCCTTGATCATTTCCTAAAACTTTTTGACATTATTTATTAAACCCTTATTCTTTACTTATGAATTCAAAGAAAGTATATGACAACAGTTGAAAATGAAGAATTAACAAGAATAACAACACAAGAAATAGCCAAAAGATTAGAGTTTTATTTATTCACAAAATCTTAAACCCTTAAAGGTTGTCAAAATTGCCTACCCAAGCTTCTACCAGCAATACGTGGCCGTCCACTTGGGTTGGCAAAGGGTGTCCATTGATAACAGGTCTTGAGAGTGCAGGAAATAAAAGATGGCAGGATAACAAGTGGTTTCATCCCCCTGATACTCGCAAAATGCAACATATAAATTATATCAATTGTGGCATAAAACTAACCCTTTTTTAGTACTAATGTTGGAAAAAGTGTGTTTTTGTCTTCCTTTTGTATTTTCAGGATTAAATGAGCTCAAATTAACAAAAGAAGCAAAAAGACAGCAAAATCTAATATAAATACAAGAAAAGGAACAAAAGTGGATTGCCCGACCCCTCGACAGCATCCTCCCAAGCAAAACAAAGAAAGCAGAAGACTGAACACGCTGTGCCCAAGAAGCAGCAGAAAAGACAAACTAATAGAAGCTTCTATTGCCCACCACGGGGCCGTGCCCAGCGGACCCGGGGGCATGGTCATAGTACTGCAGGCGCATTTATTGTAATTGCGAATTACAATTAATGAAGAGAGAGAGTGTCAGACGGACACAGGGCCGTGCCCAGCGGGCACGGGGCTGTGTCCAGGCTTCTGTTCAGCCTATAAATAGGAGTGCTTGGAGCCAATTCAACTCATCCCTTGGCACACCACCTCTCTCACACTTCACCCACCACCCACCACCATCATCTATTGTCCATCATAGAGTGTGTGAGTCGTCTCGGGATCCAAGATTGATCGTAAGAGTTCTTGACAATCAAAGGCCATGTTTGCCTAAGTCTCTTACACCACTTGGTGAAGACAAGTGTCTAGTGTAATACTTTTTATTTTTAATATTTTGCACTTTTTATTTGGTTTTGTATTAATGACTTTAATAACTAGTTTCTTATGTTGACGGCGATTCTTCCTTATCGTTTGGTGTCTTGACATTATTTTACTGTCTATATAAAATAAAAGATTTTCACCATTCATATCTCCACGGTCTATATGGAGGTATGTTGGCTACCTGGTCAGGGGTTAAGGGAACGGTTTGGTAAGAGTCTTGCCCTTGTTCAGCGTTTAGAGGTCCTGCAAGGGACCTAGGTCAAATTTAGTAGGATCTCCTTCAATGCCCAAATGTATTGGATGGCGGGGATCCAAACTCTTTGACCCCCTCATAAGTTAAACTACTATTAATACTATAACCCGGCTATTTAGGACTGTATCCCTGCTGACTCAGACTACTTAGTTGAGGGTAACGTCACCTTCAAAAGAGGGGCCTACCATAATTTGCATTAATAACTTAATTCATTATCTTTCAATAATCCGACCCTTTAGGATTGTATCCTTGCTGACTCAAACTACTGGGTTGAGGGTAACGTCACCTTCAAAAGAGGGGCCTACTACAATAACTAAGATAATCTCTTAAACAAGTGCAAAAGTGCGAAAATAATCAAAGGTTACACTATACATGAGTCGGATCCAAGTGATTCATCTTGTCTATCTGTTTTTATTTTTATTTTTATTTTTCAGCATTTAGTTAGTTTTATTTTCTTAGTTTTAAAAATTTTTTCTAACATTTTGATTTGGTTAGACGTTGAGGATAAACCGGTACTAAAAGCTCTTGTGTCCTTGGACGACCTCGGTATCTTACCAACACTATACTACGTCCACGATGGGTGCACTTGCCCATATGTGTGTGTAGTGTTAGTAAATATCGTGTTTTATAAATTTAAAACTTGGCTAAAAAGTGTAAAAATGGCTTAATATATATACCTAAAACATATACAGTCCCACACGCATCAAGTTTTTGGCGCCGCTGCCGGAGACACAAGGATTTTAAGAAAGTTAGGAATCAACGGCCTAATCATTTTCTTTATTTTCTTTTTATTTTTTTAGGATTTTCTTAATTTTTCAGCTTCTGCAGAGCTCAGCACGGGCCGTGCCCGCTGAACACGCCCCGTGCCCAATCTTTGGAACTGGCAATCCTGTTTTAAGTCAGACAGTAAGCTGAACACGGGGCCGTGTCCATTCAACACGCCCCCGTGCCCAAGATTCAGTTGCTGAAAACAGAACTGTAAGATCCCGACAGTTGGTAAATTCTGACACAAACATGAGTGATGACGATTTTTTTTTTTACTTTCGGCACTCTTATGGTACATGGTGTCAATTATATGGAGGCGGACATAAAGAGTTAGAATGCTATTTTCTAAACTATAAGCCCCACTATATAGACCCATCGTTTCCCTGTATCCTTAAGAGGGGCGAAAGTAAAAATAATCCTTATCTCTCCCTCGAAAGCGCCCAACCAGATATTTTAGGAGAAATGCTTCTTGATGAGCTATTTCAACTAGAAGATCTGATTCTTAATTGGTTAAAAGAACTTAGGATGGATTTTTTAAATTCATCTCAAGACAATAACCAAGAAGAAGTGTTGGGATCGCATTCAAACAACCTCGTTGTTCCCGATAATACCTTCGACTCTAGCAAAGACATGGACGATAGTCGTCCCTGTGCCGATTGTGCCGTGAAGGACTCTCCATCGACTTTGTTCGGTGCATACATAGACCTGAGCGATTCGGCATATACCTTCTTTAACGAGAGCCCGGAAAAGGGTTGGACTTGTCCACCTAAGATAAACATAGGAATTACCCTCACCGACAACCTCTTGCGTTCTAATCTTAGTCTAGAGCAATTAAGGTATCTTAGGCACTTTGGGGTTGTTCCAACCAGTAAGGAACCCCCCGATACTAATAAGTTCCTTAGAAAATGGAAAAACTCCATAAGACAGCTTCCAGACACGGGGCCGTGTCCAGGTCAGCACGCCCCTGTGTCCACTTAAAAAGATTCTCTTCTGATTTTGTCAGAATACGGACAAAATGTGTCAGGATTTTAACTGCACACGGGGCCGTGTCCAACCAACATGGGGCCGTGTCCAATGCGCTGTTGTTTTCTTTAAATGCAGCCTGATTCCTGCTCATTTTTGACCACTTCAAAAGACAGATATTCCTGGGATCTTCACTCATACTATCCTAGGTAAGTTCTAAAAGAATGTTCCAAAGAACCCTCTTGTCTTTTCCACTTTTATTCATTGCCTTCTCTTTCAATTTTTCAAACATTTCCTCCATTAAAGCTTGGAAACTCCATGATTGCAACCTTTAATGTGAAGTTTGTAAGGTTATTATCCAAGGAATCTTACTCAAAGTAAGTTGTGTAACTTTGTTTTAAATTATCTGTGCTTAAAACTCGACTAAAAACCATTAAAATAATTTAAAACTCCAAGATTCCTTGATCTAAAAACCTGCAGACAACTGGACACGGGGCCGTGCTCAGCGAGCACGGAGCCATGTCCGAGGTACTGTTTCGTAAAAATTGAGCCTTTTCGGTCTATTTCCCCAGAAATGGCGAGCAGGACAAGCGGAACGTCTTCATCAAGAAATAACCGACATGGGAGGAGATCGTCAACAGCGGAAGACTCTCTTGTAAACTATGTTTACGCCCTAAGAGAGGCTATTGATGAAATGACGGGGGTGGAAGAAGCATTGGTCGACCGTATCAACCATCTAACAGTGGGACTGGAAGGGTGTCTCCGAGAAGTAAACCTCTTGCACCAGAGGTTAAACCTTCTCGCCTCTCCTCCTTTGGTACTGTTAGGGCAGGATTTTTAATGACCTGTGATCCTTACCTAATATCCTAATAATGATCCTTGTTTCTGTGGCAGATAGTGATCCTCAGAAGAACTTCAGGATCAGGATAATGGATCATCCTAAATATCCTCATACTAACGATAGTTCTCTTTGAATTTAATGTTGTTTTGCAGGAATTATGAGTTGGACCTGGTCTTGGCAGCGTTATTAAGGAATCTTTCACGCTAATTTCGCACATGCATAACCAGAAATAGACGTTGTGGAGAATATGGAAACTTAGCACAAATTACGGGCAATTAGTTAGGCTAAATTTACTTCTGTTTCTAAAGGGGTAACGAGCTAGTAGTTAGGTGACTTACCTAAATTCAACCACACACACTTATATAAAGGGCACTCTCAAGCATTCGGAAGACACAACACATTTCTTACACGCTCTAGCATACTACACCATAGTGATCCTTGTACCTAGCTCGTTACCATCCGAAGTTGTAAACATTGTTTATTATATTGGAGTTTGGTGATCGGTAGTTTCCATCACCCGAGGTTTTTTATGCCGGAGATCATTCATTGATCAAGGGCTTTTTCCTCGTATAAATCCTTGTGTCACTTGTGTAATTTACATTTAAGTGATCCTTATCTTTATTCATCATTTCAAGCATCATTCCCCGTTACAGAGAGTTTGGTTGCATTATCCTTGTGTGATTTTTGACCAAAACAGTTTGGCGCCCACCATGGGGCAATTGGTGCTTCATTCATAACAAAGTTTCCCGTTGGTGATCATTCCGGATCGTTGCATACATGGCTTCATCGTTGAAGAATACCTCTACAGCGATGTCTGCAGTCAATTCATCTCAGGGCATTCCACCTTTGCCTCCACCACCTGCTGGATCTCAGAAAAATGTTGAGAAGAGACCAACTTCCATTTTCTCTAAACCTCCATCTTCTTCTGCTCCAACTTCTTCTGCTCCAACTTCTTCTGCTCCCACTACTAGTGATATGTTTACTTTGATTTTGCAGATGAGGGATCGTATTCAGCGGCAGGATGAAACTAATGACAGGATCCTCAAAGAAATCGGAGATCTCAAGAGACAAAAGAAAACGGCAGAGGATCATTCTCCGTTGGTGCCCAAATCTTTGAATTTTGATACTCCGATGATTACTTCTCAGCCATCAGAGGTCCCAGACGGTCAACATGTGGGTGGATCAAGAGGAGTGCACTTCGGCTCAGCAATAGTGACTCAGGCATCAGGTTCATATTTCCAGCCAGCAGGATCCTATCCTCAGCATATGGGATCCTTCATGAATTCAGGAGCCTACTCAGGAGCGCAGCAGGTTCTAGGATCCTCCTTTGTTCCAGGATCATCCCAGGTTCAAGGATCATCCTTTGTTCCAGGATCATCCCAGGTTCAAGGATCCTCCTTCGTTCCAGGATCATCCCAGTTTCAGGGATCCCTCCAGATGCCAGGATCCTTGAAGAGTTTGGAAACAGGAAGTTCAGATGTCCATCAAGGAGATTTTATTCCAATGCAGACCATTGCTTCCACTGGTCCCTCCATCATCCCAGAGTCCCAGCAATATGGATTCACATCCAGTATTCCTAACTTGAACCCAATGGGAGGTAATACTTTTAATAATTCTCTTACCACTAACCATGGATTCATGCAGGATGCAGGTATCAACCATGCTATGGCTAAAGAACTGCAGAAACTGAAGGATATCAAGTGTTCCAGGGGTGGTCAAACCTATCCCGGAGATTGCAGATGGAAGCCATAAGGTATCTCGTTTTGCACCACCAATTTGTGATGCTGAGGAACACATAGCACAATACAGGGAGAGGATGGAGATGAACCGATTCTAGAAAGGTTAAAGGAAGCTTGCCTATGCAAGGGATTTGGATCCACTCTTACTGGATCAGCTCTCAAATGGCTGCTAAGTCTTCCCCCTTACTCTATTACTTCATTTGCTAATTTAGTTAACTTATTCAATAATCAATTTTCTTGTAGCAGAAAATTTGAACGATTGACTAGTGATTTATATAGGATAACCCAGGGTCATAATGAATCATTAAGGGATTACATAACCAAATTTAGTAAAGAATCCTTGGACATTCCCAACTTGGATGTAGCCACAGCAGTTGAGGCCTTCAAAATGGGATTGCTTAGGGATTCATTGTTCTATGATGATCTTGTTATGACACCATGCAGGAACCTAGACGAAGTAAGGACTCGGGCACTCAGGTTCATCCTGCTAGAGGATGACAAGAGGATCCAGGAGAGACAAGCAGGATCCTCAAAACAAGAAAAGCAAGGATCCTCTTTCAAGAACAACAAATTCAAACCCTATAACAGAACTGACAACCAGAACGTGCATGCTGTTGACCCAGAAGAGGATGATGAGGATTATCCTCCGATTTCTGAATACTGTTTTTCCGTTGATAACCATGAACTAATCCTTGCGATGCAGAATCTAGGAGAAAAAGCCAGATGGCCCAGAAAAAATGACAAACCAGCTGCAACTAAAGACAAATCAAAGTGGTGTGCATACCATGAGGATTTTGGGCATTTAACAGAGGAATGCATCGCATGGAGAAAGGAAATTGGATATCTGCTGAGCAAGGGGCATTTAAAAGAGTTGTTGGGAAGAAAAAAGCCAAGGACTCAGGATCCTGAAAGGATCCCTGAAAAAGCTCCAGCTCCTCCGGCAGATGCACAAGTAATAAACTTTATTTCTGGTGGGTCAGACATCTGTGGTACATCCTTTTCAGCAGCTAAAAGGCATGCAAAGGAAGCTAAAATGGATAATGGAGAAAGACCTATTCGAACATCAAGTGTCTCGGAAGGAAAAGTGATAACCTTTGATGAGAATGATCGCGTTGACATCCAGGATCCTCATCATGATAGTTTAGTTATTACTCTCTTTATTTCTAACCATTTTGTCCGCAGGATCCTTATTGACAGAGGAAGCTCAGTAAAACATTATCCAGCTTGATGTTCTGAAGAAAATGGGTATCCCTGAATCAGATATCACATCAAGATCCTCCGTGCTTGTGGGATTTAGTGAAGAAACTAAGAGAACACTGGGGGACATCAAACTCCCAATTTATGTGGAAGGATTACATAATTATCAAAAATTTTGTGTTATTGACTGTTTATCTTGTTGTAATGTTATCCTTGGCAGGCCCTGGATACACGATATGAAGGCAGTCCCATCCACCTACCATCAATGTGTGAAGCTCCCTGGCCCTTGGGGAATAGTCAAGATCGATAGTGATCAGCAGGAGGCTAAGGATTGTTACACCTCATCAATGAAACCAGCCTCGAAATCAAGGGAGCAATAGCAATTAAAGTATCCTCCAAGGGATGTCTTGGAGGCAAGAGAGCAGGATGTGGACGAAATCCTCATGGATCCTGATGATCTTGAATCCAAAATCTATATCGGATCAGGGATCCTTGGCAAGATGAAAGAAGACCTCGTATCCTTCCCCAAAAGAAGAAAATCTACCTTTGCATGGAAACATGAGGATATAACAGGTATATCTAAGGATATTATCACTCATAAACTTGGCATTGACAGGTCATTCAAACCAATCCATCAAAAAAGGAGGAAGTTTGCACCAGAAAGAAACGCCATTATCCAGGAAGAGGTAGAAAGATTGCTACGAGCAGGTATGATTAGAGAAATCAAATATCCAAGATGGCTGGCCAATGTGGTTGTTGTTCAAAAGAAAAATGGAAAGTGGAGGGTATGTGTCGATTTCACTGATTTAAATAAGGCGTGTCCCAAGGATCCTTTCCCATTACCCCACATTGACTCCATGGTGGATGCAACGGCGGGTCATGAACTGTTAACCTTTATGGATGCTTCATCTGGATTCCAACAAATTCAGATGGAACCATCTGACCAAGAGGATACGGCTTTTATGACCCCAACCGGTTTATATTGTTATATTGCTATGCCGTTTGGATTAAGAAATGCAGGTGCAACATATCAAAGACTGGTGAATATGATGTTCAAGGATCAGATTGGACAGACTATGGAGGTGTACATAGATGATATGGTGGTGAAATCCATAAAAGCTGAGGATCACCTAAGAGACTTGGAGGAATCATTTGATATCCTTGACAGATATAACATGAAGCTTAATCCTTCAAAATGTCACTTTGGTGTAAAGGCAGGTAAATTCTTAGGATATATGGTAACCAAGAGGGGCATCGATGCAAGCCCGGAACAAATCAAAGCATTGGTGAATATCAAATCTCCTGCCAACGCTAAGGATGTGCAAAGGCTAACAGGCAGGATAGCAGCTTTAAACAGATTTATATCCAAATTCTCAGAGAAGTGTAAAGATTTCTATGATATCCTAAGAAAGAACAAGAAATTTGAGTGGACTGAGAAGCATGAGAGTGCTTTACAAGCCCTCAAAGAATACCTATCCTCAGCCCCAGCGTTGATGAAACCAGAAAAAGGAGATGTGTTATCCTTATATCTTGCGGTATCCTCAAAAGCAGTAAGTGCAGTCCTTGTTAAGGATCATGAAGGTACACAATATCCTGTCTATTATGTAATTAAGAGTTTACTTGATGCTGAATCCAGGTATTCACACCTTGAAAAACTTATTCTTGCACTAATTATGGCATCTACTAAACTAAGACATTATTTTGAAACCCATGTTATTGTTGTTAGAACTAATTTTCCAATTAAGAATGTCCTCAGGAAACCAGAGATGTCCGGAAGGATGGCTAAGTGGGCAGTAAAGCTTAGTGCCCATGATATAAGATATGGGCCTAGAACAACCATCAAATCTCAAGCATTAGCAGACTTTGTGGCTGATTTCAGTAGTGATTTACAAAAGGAAGCCGAATTGGAAGTCCAGCAGCTGGATGAGACTAAGGATCCTTGGATACTACATACTGATGGATCCTCAAATGTTAAAGGCACGGGGCTTGGTATACTACTAAAATCGCCATAGGGGGACATAATACCCCACTCCATAGCTTGTGAGTTCCAAGCCACTAACAATGAGGCTGAATATGAAGCCTTAATTGCTGGTTTGCAAATTGCTAAGCATATGGGGATCAGGTATCTTGAGGTATACGTGGATTCATTGTTAATCACTAATCACTTTAATGGATCCTATGCTGTTAAAGGTGAAAAACTAACCAAATATTTAGAGATAGTCAAAGAATTGGCACTCTCCTTTGTTTTCTTTAGTTTGACACAGGTACCAAGGGAAGAAAACACAGAAGCTGATGCATTGGCTAATTTAGGATCATCCTTGAAGATCCCAGAGGATATAAGTATCCCCATTATCCATATCCTGGCCCCTACTATTGAAAATTAAGTGACCATGGAAATAGAAGAGGATTCTGCAATGATCCCTAGTGAGGATACTCAATCCTGTTCAGGATCATGGATCTCACCCATCATGAGATACTTACAACACGGGGAAATTCCTATGGGAGAAAACCCTAGGGCTTTCAGAATTAAGGTATCTCAATTCACAATCTTAAATAATATGTTGTATAAGCGATCTCTTGCAGGACCATATTTGAGATGTATCGAGGATCCTGAAGTTCGAGAAGTTTTAAAAGACTTCCATGAAGGAGATTGTGGAAACCACACTGGGGGCAGGGCATTGTTCTCAAGGATCTTGAGGACAGGATACTACTGGCCAACTATGAAAAGAGATGCTGTGGAGTATGCTAAGAAGTGTGATCCTTGTCAAAGACACAGCAATATCCTTCATCAGCCGGCTGAATTTCTACATCCTATACCCTCCTCTTGGCCATTTATGAGATGGGGGATGGATATAGTTGGCAAGCTCCCTAAGGCACCTGGTGGAAAAGTGTTCATGCTGGCTATGACTGATTACTTCTCCAAGTAGATAGAGGCTGAAGCCTTTGCCCAAGTCAGAGAAAAGGAAGTTATATCCTTTATTAAAAGAAATATTATAACTAGATTTGGCATTCCTTCTGAAATTATATGTGATAATGGTTCCCACTTTATTGGGAACAGAACTACTAACTTTTGTGACAGCTGGGGGATTAAGATGATAACATCAACACCAGTCCACCCACAAGCTAATGGTCAAGCAGAATCATCCAACAAGATCATCATCAACAATTTGAAGAAGAAACTTGGATCCAAGAAGGGGAAATGGGCAGAAGAATTACCTTTTGTGCTTTGGGCTGATAGGACAACCCCCAAGAATGCTACTGGTCAAACACCATTCTCTTTGGTATTTGGGGCAGAATCAGTGATCCCAACAGAAATGGTGGTTCCAACTGCTAGAACAAGTACCCGTGATCCTGAGGAAAACGATGAGAACCTGGCTCAAGATTTGGATACTATTGAGGAAATCAGGGATTTGGCTAGGATAAGGATGGCTAGCTACCAACAAAAAATGGCTGGTGCTTATAACAAAAATGTCAGGATAAGGAAATTCCAAGTTGGGGATATGGTATTGAGAAAAGCATTCCAGAATACCACCAATCCTGCTGATGGAAAATTAGCACCAAAATGGGAAGGCCCTTATTTGATTGAAGCTGAAGCAGGAAAGGGGGCATATAGATTGCTAACCATGGAAGGTGACTTGCTACCAAGAGCCTGGAATGCTGTCCACTTGAAGAAATATTTCATGTAAGCAGGATCCTCCTGACACATATGATCCTTACATTAGAGGTATCCTTGATGGATCCTTGAGGCATCAATGATCCTTACTCCGGTAATATCCTAATCTTGAACTATTTTCTTATTTTCTTATTTAAGGATAAGGATCATGTATCCTTAATCCTTCTCTCATAAGATTTCGAGTTTTGATAGTCCAGGTATCCTTGCATATTGTCGACAATCTTCAGAAGCAATTCAGATCCTTGGGTTTAACCCCAGTTGTTTGGGCTTGTCCCCAGTTATCCTTGGGCTTGTCCCCAGTTTCGCCTGTAGCGCACGATGATCCTGGTATAGTTCAAGTCTTTGGGACAAGTACTCGCTTTAGGGGCTGATAATTCCATTGTACTGGCTATACCTAGGATCCTACGTATAATGGTAGACGTACCATACATCCGTTCCTAAGGTTTCTAACGTTTTCACGTTAGCTAAGGTTTTGGCATTATCATGTCACTAAGTTTGGATAGTCGCCAGTAAGGGCCATACTCCAGTTCACCTATGATCTTTGGGCTTGTCCCCAGTTATCCTTTGGGCTTGTCCCCAGTTATCCTTTGGGCTTGTCCCCAGAATTGTTGGGCTTGTCCCCAGTTACTAACTTGTCTTTTATATTGGCTTAGTCCCAAGTTATATTCTATTTTCAGGTTTTTGAAGTTAAACAACTAAGGATCCTCAATCCTTATTATCCACTAAGGTTTTTCTTATGGTTATCCTGATTATAGTGTTAAAGGTTAGGATCCTAACTTGGATTCTCAGGTATGATCCTTAACTGTTTTGATTTTTATTCATTATTTTGAATAACCCCTACACTTTGACAACTGAACCTATGATCCTTAAAATTAACTACTTTTTGGAAGTTTTCGACTATAGGATATTTGATCCTGGATCATATCCTAAATTTCTTAAACATAATTTGCTTAACTTTTCTTACTCAGACAAGTATAAATCAAAACAATTGAAAGTTTAAAGGATATACAAGGATAACATCACAAGATAAGTCAAAAGTTAAAGTTTTATTCATTCACAAAATATTTAACCCTTTGAAGTTGTCAAAATTGCCAACCCACGTTTCTACCAGCAAAACGTGGCCCGTCCACATGGGTTGGCAAAGGGTGTCCATTGTTCATGCGGTCATAGCAGTGCAGGAAATAAAGGTCAGCAGGATAACAAGTGGCTTCATCCCCCAAACAGAGGATCCCTCCACCACCTATTATCCTACCTATTGTTCAAAGGATCATAGATCCTTACCCTAAAAACTATTGTTCAAAGTACAAACCATCAAACTATTCAAACAAACAACCACCAAACAAAAAATTTTTTTTGGCTCCGGCTAAGTCTCGAAATTTCCATCATCGCCCAATCCTGCAGCTCAATCCTTCGCTGCACCATCACCACCAGCTCCGCTTGCCTCACCACCTTGGTCCTTGCCTCCACCCTCAAGCATCGGGATCTCCTCAGCCTCTTCATCATCCTCCAGTTCAGCCAGCCTAGCCTTCCAGCCTTCGACATCCCAGGTGCTCTTATCAAAAGCAGGATCCTGAGCTTCCATGGCCATTTGCAGCTGGATCTTGTACATAGCTATTGCGGCAGAGACCTTGGCATCCTGGGTGATCTCGTGCTTCTCATAGTCAAAGTTGATCAGCATCTTGGCAGCATCATTCTTGGTGGCCTGGAGCTCCTTCTGAAGATCGGCTATCTTGAGATCCTTCAGCACGGCAACCTGTTGAAGATCAGCAATCTGGCGATCCTGATCCTCAACATGGCCAACATATGTCTCTATCTCCGCAAATTTCTGCAAGGAAGACAAAGGAATGACATCAGAAACAAGTAATCCTCAAAACTAGCAGGATAAACAAGCAGGGGCAGTGATCCTTACCTCGTTGAAGTAATCCAGACACTGTTGGCGGAGCAGGGGCAGACCTTGCAAATCCTCAGCTTCAGAGGTCTTTCTCTTCTTGCCTCCCTTTCCCCTGATAGGTGCTTTAAGGGCCGAAGCAGTTGGGCTAGCAGCAGGAGTCTTCTTCTTAGAGGATTTGACGTTAGTAAGATCAGTGATGCCGAACTTCGAGGAAGATTTGGTGGATTTTCCAGCGCCTGCACAACCAAAACAAGATAAGTATCTTAATTTTATTTGACTCTCATTATATAAATACTCCTTAAATAAGGATACTTACTTGACATTGTGACAGAAGCAGAGGATACTTCCTGAGAATCCTGGGTGGTAATCTTGAAAGTTCTTATTTCAGGATCAAGCTTCTTAAATGCCAAGAGTCTCTCTTTTGCAGCAGGAGTCAACTTAAGATGTGAAACGGAGATAGCTGCACAACAAGAAAACAACAGAACATCAGTGATCCTTATACGAAAGGATAAGTTCTATGGTGATCCTTCCCAGGATCCTCTATCCTACCATGGGTAGCCCACTTCTTGGGCAAACCCTTCCCATCAGGGATGGTATCTCTCCTTACAAAAAAGAACCGCCGCTTCCAGTTAGTATCATTCTTGGTAGCCTTGAAGATCGGATGCTCCTCCCCAGGTCTACGTTTGAACAGATAACGATGGGAACCAAAGGTGGTCAGATCGTACAGCTCACCTAACTCGGCCATACCTAAGTCTATCCCCTCTTGCTCGATGATCCTCTCAAGGGTATACAAAACCCTCCAGATCATCGGCGTAGCCTGGATATAAGATATGCCAGTCAAAGAGAAGAAGGCCTGGGTGAAGGCTGGAAAGGGATACGTGTAACCTATGGCAAACGGGGTCACAGGAAAGGCAACCCATGAATCGGAGGTCTGATCGCTCAGGGCAGAAGGTTCATAGGCTTTGAACACAGTATTTGCAGGAAAATAGCACCGAATCCTGTCAATCTGAGGATCAGCGAAGATACAGCGTTCTTTAGCAGAATTTGTAACGATCCCTTGACTCTTGAAGGGGCTTTCCTTCTGAAGATCCTTGGCAGGGAAATTCCGGAGCAACATTTTGAACGAAATAGATACAAGAAGAAAAACAGAGCAAGCAAGAGAGAAGATGAAGGGGAATACCTGTTCAATCCTCTGGTTGCGGTTATAAAGGGAGAAGTTCTTGATTGTAAATGCAAACGATCCTATCCCTATCTCTATTTATAATCATGATTTGTGCAGGGCTGTCACCTCCATGACGTCAGGATTGCAACGGATAGTTCGGTCACAACGGCTATATATCCGTTGAGTTAGTTACAGATAAGATCAGCAAAATATAACTCGTTAATATTATATAATTACTCCTTATATTTTGGGGGCAATTGTTAGGGCAGGATTTTTAATGACCTGTGATCCTTACCTAATATCCTAATAATGATCCTTGTGTCTGTGGCAGATAGTGATCCTCAGAAGAACTTCAGGATTAGGATAATGGATCATCCTAAGGATCCTAATACTAACGATTGTTCTCTTTGAATTTAATGTTGTTTTGCAGGAATTACGAGTTGGACCTGGTCTTGGCAGCATTATTAAGGAATCTTTCACGCTAATTTCGCACATGCATAACCAGAAATAGACGTTGTGGAGAATATGGAAACTTAGCACAAATTACGGGCAATTAGTTAGGCTAAATTTACTTCTGTTTCTAAAGGGGTAACGAGCTAGTAGTTAGGTGACTTACCTAAATTCAACCACACACACTTATATAAAGGGCACTCTCAAGCATTCGGAAGACATAACACATTTCTTACACGCTCTAGCATACTACACCATAGTGATCCTTGTACCTAGCTCGTTACCATCCGAAGTTGTAAACATTGTTTATTATATTGGAGTTTGGTGATCGGTAGTTTCCATCACCCGAGGTTTTTTATGCCGGAGATCATTCATTGATCAAGGGCTTTTTCCTCGTATAAATCCTTGTGTCACTTGTGCAATTTACATTTAAGTGATCCTTATCTTTATTCATCATTTCAAGCATCATTCCCAGTTACAGAGAGTTTGGTTGCATTATCCTTGTGTGATTTTTGACCAAAACAGGTACCTATAATAACCCAAAGGGCATGGAACGTGGTTCCCGAAGTCATCATACCCGCCGAATGGTACGCTATACACCCAGAGCCTCCGCACGGGATAGTACAAGGAGTCCCGGTAGGTGTTCCCTCTCCTCCGCGAGATGTTGAGGAAAATGAAGCCGCATTCTTCCTCCCAAGGGAGATAGAAGAATGGCATTAACAACATCTAGGAAGAAAAACATCGGCCAAGAGTCCTACATCGGGAAGCTATTCCCGAAATTTTCTCAACAAAGAAGTAGAATTCTTTATGATAACTTTGTGTACCTCCTGACCTATTTAGTTAAGATTTTTCGTTTTTATTTCTTTTTACTTTTCTAGGAACATTTTGTAGTTCTCTCTATGGTTTTTAATGAATGGATGGTTTTAAGGTTTGAATGGTGTTATAAGAAATAAAACACACTTTGGGATGGTCAAGGATAACAAGGGAAACGAGAAACATGGCCCCATGCACGAAAACAGGGCCATCCGACAACAATTTCTTCATTACAGTAAGCTCAGCACGGGCCGTGCCCAGCCAACACAGCCCCGTGCTGAACATCCAGCAGAAAATTGCCCAGTTCAGGTAACTGGACATGGGTCGTGTTCACTGAACACGCCCCCGTGTCCAGGCTTCTATTTCTTTTCTTTAACTTTTGTTACTGGCACCTGAACACGGGGCCGTGCCCGGTCCCCACGGGGCCGTGTCCAGACTGCCAGTAACATAAAATTTTGCTTTTAACACCATTTTACACATTCAATTAACCTAAAACTTATTTTTGGGACACATTGAGGACAATGTGTAATTTAAGTGTGGGGGGATGCTAAAACCTTGAATTTTGCAAGTCCTAATAACAAGCCTTACACAAAACTCTATTTGGAATCGCTAATCACCCCAATTTTTTTTTTCAAAAATTTTGCATTTTTTTACTTGTCTAAGTTTAAGTTGGGAATTCTAACTCTAACAAGGTTATATTTTTACAAATTTACAACCGATAGCGTCGTGATAAAAAGAACCAACATAAGAAAATTATGAAACGACATAACAAACTTAGTTAAAATTTGATTATATATACTTGATCACGTAAAAACCCATTCCCACAAAAGTGTGTTTTGAGCCTTTATAGAGCATACAAATACATATCTTTACACTAAATGCTCATTTTTCGTTTCTTGTGTGAATAGCCGCCTGGTTCTTACGACTCTAGAATTTGCCACGATAATTCATTCCCGGTCCTTACCAACTTAAACCCAAGTAAGTAAATGATGGAGGCATTAGGACTAACCCTTTTTCTTTCAACACCATTATTTTTATTTTTCTTTTCACCTACCCAAAAATTCCCCCTAGTTAACCCCTTTGAGCCTAAATCTTTTCATTTCTTAACCCAAAACCCTTTTTACCCACCAAAATCCCTTTTTCATTTTTTTACCCCTTATTTTAGTAACAAAGCTTGGTTTTCATGTGACTCATAAAAAAAATGATGATGAAGTTGAAAATAAACAAACAAAGCTCCTCAAACAAAAGCTTGTTTGAATAAATACTTCGTTGAAAATAAAAAGTCACAAAAACAAAATGTTTTACGAAAACCAACGCTTTTTACGCCTTTCGCCCTTTTCAGCTAACCACTAATCCAACCACCTACCTTTAGCCCAAGCCTAACCATTCACCCAAAAAGTCCTCTTGATATTTACAAAGGTATAAAGTTAAAAAGGAGGAGGATTGATTGCTTGGCAAGCTTATGGTAGAAATAAGTTCCATGCCGCTCTCGAATGATTCACTAAAAATACACCTTCAGCCGAGTGTGAGTGATTTCCCCCGTGAGGTACGTGAACTTGTATATAAATGGAATTTTAAAAAGGTATGTTAAGCCGTAATAAATAATTTATCTTATGAAATGTTTTTAATAAATCATGACGAATAGGATTGTAAATAAATAAAAATAAAACCTAAAAGATCTTGGAAAATCCCGACACTCTATGACAAGCCCAAAAACCTTCTCTTCTACCCATTCCATTTGGGAGTGAATAAAGCCACATTATAAAGAGTTTTTCTTGAGGACAAGCAAAGATTCAAGTGTGGGGGTATTTGATACGCGCAAAATGCAACATATAAATTATATCAATTGTGGCATAAAACTAACCCTTTTTTAGTACTAATGTTGGAAAAAGTGTGTTTTTGTCTTCCTTTTGTATTTTCAGGATTAAATGAGCTCAAATTAACAAAAGAAGCAAAAAGACAGCAAAATCTAACATAAATACAAGAAAAGGAACAAAAGTGGATTGCCCGACCCCTCGACAGCATCCTCCCAAGCAAAACAAAGAAAGCAGAAGACTGAACACGCCCCGTGCTCAGCGAGCACGGGGCCGTGCCCAAGAAGCAGCAGAAAAGACAAACTAATAGAAGCTTCTATTGCCCACCACGGGGCCGTGCCCAGCGAACATGGGGGCGTGGTCAGAGTACTGCAGGCGCATTTATTGTAATTGCGAATTACAATTAATGAAGAGAGAGAGTGTCAGACGGACACGGGGCCGTGCCCGACGGACACGGGGCCGTGCCCAGCAGGCACGGGGCCGTGTCCAGGCTTCTGTTCAGCCTATAAATTGGAGTGCTTGGAGCCATTTCAACTCATCCCTTGGCACACCACCTCTCTCACACTTCACCCACCACCCACCACCACCATAACATTATCATCCACCACCATCATCCATTGTCCATCATAGAGTGTGCGAATCGTCTCGGGATCCAAGATTGATCGTAAGAGTTCTTGACAATCAAAGGCCATGTTTGCCTAAGTCTCTTACATCACTTGGTGAAGACAAGTTTCTAGTGTAATACTTTTTATTTTTAATCTTTTGCACTTTTTATTTGGTTTTGTATTAATGACTTTAATAACTAGTTTCTTATGTTGAAGGTGATTCTTCCTTATCGTTTGTCTGTGGTGTCTTGACATTATTTTACTGTCTATATAAAATAAAAGATTTTCACCATTCATATCTCCACGGTCTATATGGAGGTATGTTGGCTACCTGGTCGGGGGTTAAGGGAACGGTTTGGTAAGAGTCTTGCCCTTGTTCAGCGTTTAGAGGTCCTGCAAGGGACCTGGGTCAAATTTAGTAGGATCTCCTTCAATGCCCAAAGGTATTGGATGGCGGGGATCCAAACTCTTTGACCCCCTCATAAGTTAAACTACTATTAATACTATAACCCGGCTATTTTGGACTGTATCCCTTCTGACTCAGACTACTTAGTTGAGGGTAACGTCACCTTCAAAAGAGGGGCCTACCATAATTTGCATTAATAACTTAATTCATTATCTTTCAATAATCCGACCCTTTAGGATTGTATCCTTGCTGACTCAAACTACTGGGTTGAGGGTAACGTCACCTTCAAAAGAGGGGCCTACTACAATAACTAAGATAATCTCTTAAACAAGTGCAAAAGTGCGAAAATAATCAAAGGTTACACTATACACGAGTCGGATCCAAGTGATTCATCTTGTCTATCTGTTTTTATTTTTATTTTTATTTTTCAGCATTTAGTTAGTTTTATTTGGTTAGACGTTGAGGATAAACCAGTACTAAAAGCTCTTGTGTCCTTGGACGACCTCGGTATCTTACCAACACTATACTACGTCCACGACGAGTGCACTTGCCCATATGTGTGTGTAGTGTTAGTAAATATCGTGTTTTATAAATTTAAAACTTGGCTAAAAAGTGTAAAAAGGGCTTAAAATATATACCTAAAACATATACACATCCACACGCATCACCCCCAAACAGAGGATCCCTCCACCACCTATTATCCTACCTATTGTTCAAAGGATCCATGATCCTCAACCCTAATAGCTATTGTTTAGTTATTACATACCATCATTGTTTGAAACATCATAACAAAGAAACCACTACCAAATTCTAAAAAATGGGCTCCGGCCGCATCTAGAAATATCCTTCATCGCCCATTCTTGCAGCTCATACCCTGGCTGCATCACCACCAGCATCAGCACCTCCAGCCTGATCCTTCCCACTACCACTCGCCTCAATCGCCAAGACCTCCGTAGCCTCCTCCTCATCTTCCAGCTTGGCCAGCTTCGCCTTCCAGCCCTCCTGGTCCCAAGTGGTCCTGTCAAAGTCAGGATCGTCAGCCTCCTTGGCCATTTGCAGTTTGATCTTATACATGGTGATGGCGGCAGAGATTTTAGCATCCTCCAGCAGCTCATGCTTCTCATGATCAGCATCAATCTGGGCCATGACCACCTGCTTCTTCGCCAGATTAAGATCTTTTTCGAGGGAGGAGATGGTTTGACCCTTGGCCAGGAAGAACTTTTGGAACTCCAGATGCTTCTACTCAGCCTCTTCAATGTATGCATCAA
Organism: Helianthus annuus; assembly: GCF_002127325.2. NCBI lineage: Eukaryota > Viridiplantae > Streptophyta > Magnoliopsida > Asterales > Asteraceae > Helianthus > Helianthus annuus. The sequence continues at coordinate 87,184,834 of NC_035447.2, forward strand.
ACAGCGTCTGGATCTCGGCGAATTTCTGCAAAAAAGACAAGGTAAAGTTCATGATTCATGATCCTCAAGTGGGCAGGATAATCAATCAGGATAAGTGATCCTTACCTCGGAGAAGTATTCCTCAAACTGGTGGCGGATTAGAGGCAATCCTTCCAGGTTGTCAGCTTTGGTGGCCTTCCTCTTCTTCCCCCCTGGAGGTGACAGGTTTGGGGATTATAGCGCTGGGGCTAGCAGCAGCTTTCTTCTTTGCAGACCGAGGACCCACATTGCTGAGATCGCTGACACTGAAGCGGGAGGCTGACTTTGAGGATTTTCCAGCACCTATCAATCCAAGACAACAGATAAGTATTCTTGTTTTATTTTCATTTAAACATTTAATTATATACAGACATGGATACTTACTTGACATTGTGACTGAGCCTGAGGATACTTCTTGAGAATCCTTGGTGTTTGCTTGGAATAATCTTGCTGCAGGATCAAGGTTCCAGAAAGCGGTGATCCTCTCTTTGGTTGCAGGTGATGGAATAATATGAGAAACAGAGATAGCTGCACAAATGATACAAAAAATGGGTTAGTGATCCTCAGCAGAGACAGGGTTATCCTATGATCCTTCTATAAGGATCCTCTATCCTACCATGAGTGGTCCACTTTAAGGGGAGATCCTTCCCATCCGGGATAGAATCCCTCCTAACGAAGAAAAAAACGCTTCTTCCAATTGGTGTCGTTTTTGGTGGTCTTGAGGATTGGGTGTTCTTCACCGGGTTTGTGTTTGAATAAAAAGCGGTGTGAACCGTGGCTCACAAGGTTGTATTGTTCAGACAATTCCGACATTCCCAACTCTATATCCTCCTGCTCAATGATTCTCTCAAGGGTATATAAAACCCTCCACATCATTGGCATAGCCTGGATATAAGATATGCCGGTAAGGGAGAAGAAAGACTGGGTAAAAGCAGGGAAAGGATAGGAATATCCAATCAGAAATGGGGTGGCTGGAAAAGCAACCCAAGTTGCAGAAACGAAGTCACTCAGGGTGGTAGGGTTGAAAGGTTTAAAGACAGAGTCTGCCGGAAAGCAATGACGAATCCGGTCTATCTCCGGATTGTTAGGCCCTAAAGTGTGAGACTGATGCATCAAATTAATACAACGGGCTATGGTTACGAACTGGGCTTTACCGGGTTAGTTTATATTAGGTTGTGGACCTTTATAGGTCACTTGGGCCAAGCTTTAGGCCATGTGGGCCAAGTAGGCCCAAGGGGAGCCCATGTAGGGAAGTGGGCTTTAGCATGTATAAAAACAAGTTTCAACTTGTTTTAGGGTTTGAACATCTTAGAACCTTTGGAGCCTCATTGTTACGAAAAGTTCTAGAGTCAGAGAGAGGCGATTTGATTGTGGTGTAGGAACTTGTACCAGACGGTTTTGCTAGTTGATAGTAATAGAATCGTGTGCAAGTTTGAAAAGTGATTCGGTATTGTGTTCTTCGTTTTTCATATTTTTCGGTCTATCTTGAATCATCTTGTGTTTGGTTTCCGCACTCTCACAAGATTAGGTTTGATATCATTGAAAGATCCGTTTTACGGGACTTACAAGTGGTATCAGAGCTGTTAGAACCTATTTCTAGGCTCGGTTTGATATCAAATATTCAAGATTTAGAATTTGTGTTCATCGCGTTCTTCGTGTTCATCAGAATTCTAACGAAAATCAGTATATTTTGGTGTTTTATTCTTTTGAAAGGGTGTTTAAAAGAATTATTTTTTTAACTTTAAAAGGATTTGCTTTATCTTTTAAGTGTTAAAAAGATTTGTTTTATTTAAAATTCCTATCATCTCGGGATTCTGGTTTTCAAGCTATATTCAAGGTTCACAGATTTCAAGAATAATCTCAACTAAGATTCCAAAACAATATTACGAAAAGATTTTATTAAATTCATTGTTTTCGAGTTGCTCTGTTTCAAGCCTAACAGATTTTAACAACACCGTTCCGAGTCAAGGAGTTCTCTTCATGGTCTCGACTTGATCTCATATTTGATTTCAAGGTCTCGAGTCATCCACCTCTACTGGTTTCAAGTCTGATTCTGAGGTCTCGACAAAACCGATCATCATTGTTCTTTATTTCAGTCGCAATCTTAGTTCTCGAGTCATCAATCAAGAAGGTCTCGAGTCGCAACATCGCTTCCGTGTTGCGATTTCGAGTTCTCCATTTTCACTGTCTCGAGTCGCAATCTCTTCAACCATCATTATTATTCTCGGTCTCGACTCACCCACCGTTCCTAGTCGCAACCTCCAAGGTCTCGACTCATCACCGGTCTCGACTCATCTCTTCTTCCCAAATAGTCTCGAGTCGCAACCTCGGTTCCGATTCGCAACCATCTTAACCACGATTTCGCTCCATAGTTCCGTCTCCATCGATCAGTCGCCTGAGATTTATAATTAGGGTTACGGTTCTGTGGTTTACGAAGAAGAAGATAACAACGTGATTTGTCGTTTATGTATTAATGTTTAGATTTTAATATAATAATAATAATAATAATAATAATAATAATAATAATAATAATAATAATAATAATAATAATTGGTATATTTTTAAAATAAAAAATTATTACATTCTAATTAAAAAAAATATTATTATTCTATAAAAAAAATTGACAGATTTTTGAGGTGCGGTTCAGAAAGCGGGTTCATTCGCGTGCAAAGGGTTTGAGCTAGCGAGTACACAGGTTCTCGCTTTGGGCTTGTGTTGAGGAAATAGTTAAAAGCACACATTTTTGGGGATCACTTCTTAAAAATGTCTTCTAAGATAGAGGTGCTTGAGCAGGAACTCCAAAGATTCAGATACTCATATGGTGAATCTATTGAAGCACTTACAGGCCGGTTTGCTGAACTGCTCTATAAAATGGAGAAGGCAGAGATGGTGGTGTCTACTCATATGAGCAACAGAAAGCTTCTGGATGCTATAAAAAGTATTCCAGATCAGGCGAACTGTAGTTGGTTTACCAATGTTAATCAGATAATAGTGACAACCGACTGCCACTGTTACAAAATGAAGTCAGATGAGCTGATCTCACTAATCAAATCCTATGATAATGCTGACTCATCACAAAATTCAACATTTATGTTTAACAAACCCCTGGCTCGAGAAATTACTAAAGAACGTGAAGAGATACTTTCTGTCTTTTGCACTCCTGAGTGTAGAGAAAGAAATGAGGCATATGGGTTACACAACGCTGAGTTGATTCAAGACTACAACGACGTAAAAAATAAAAATTTTACTTTATCAAAGAATGAAAAGCTTTATAAAGATAAAATTGAAGCTCAGCGAAAAGACATCATCAAACTTAAGGATGATGTAAGTGTAAAAACAGCCCATTTCTTAGAGGCACAGGAGAAGGTATGCATTTTGATCAAAGAACTGGAATATATTAGAGAAAGATATTAAATTAACGAACTTAACATTAAAAAATATGAGTCTTCCAGTAAACTGGTCAAAAATCTGTGTGATCAGCAACTTGCATACAAGAAAAAGAAGGGGTGTGGGTTGGGATTCAATCAAGTTCCTCCTCTTTGTAATGACAACTACACATATCTACCCATGACTGAGGAGGAATTAATGAATGAGGACAAGATGGCTTATGGTCCCAAAAACAATAAGTCATCAGTTAATGTCAGACCTATTGAAAGACAGGTGGATCAACCAGTTTGTTTTGTATCCAATGGTACGTTTGATCCTAATGCTTCGTCTTCCCCTGCAGGTGAAGTTAAAGTTGAAGGTGTCGTTGGAGATGAACAAGCATCAAGTTCTCATGTGTGTGACATTTTTGGCTCATTTTTTCACACTATGATTAATTTCAGGTCTGATGATTTGGGCGAAAACGTTGATGCTTGCGTAACAAAGACTGAATCGGCAAACGAAACGAATGAGCCAGTTAAACCATCTGATTCCAAATGCGAATCACCTGAAGCAGCTGATTCTAAGAAATTGGAATCAGTTGATTCTAGTGAATTCAGCTCAAGAGTGTCATGTGCAAAACCGTCTTGTGCTGATAATTCATCTGATGATTCAGCTAAAGTTTCTACTGAAGTTTCTGGTGTTTCATCTGATAAACCATAATTCTTCGATTTTGTCAAAGCTGACAACATGAAGGATGAAGTGAAAACTAACGTGAACAAGGCTCCAAGTGCGCAAGCTGAACAATCTGAACCTTCTGCTAGTGATGAAAAGGTTCAGATCAAGCAACAAGATCCGAAGCGAACAAGTAAAGGACGCGGAAAGAAGAAGCCTAAACATCAAAGACAGGCAGGCTCTCCACAGTCCTCAACGGGCAGCAATAGTCCTCAAAAGGCCCGTGTTGTGAAAAATGCCTTTGTTAAGGCAGTCAGTAATGGCAAATGTGAGAAATATGCATTTGACTGTGCTAAAAAGGCTTTCGGAAAGACTGGTGAGATTTCTGAACAAGACGTGCAGTCTACACAAAATAAGAAAACTCAGAGGAAATCTCCACCACAGAAGGCCCCTGTAAACGACAAGTATAGACATCCGAATTCATCATCGTTTGCAAGAAATGTGCAACATAAACAAGCACAGAAAGGACCGGTTCATCCTTCAGGGCCTGCAAGAGCTACACAAGCTGATCAGAATGCCTTCTACGTAAAGAGACAAACATGCTTCAATTGCGGCATTGCTGGTCACATTGCTCGAAACTGCACAAATCGTCCCTACATACCATATTATATGCAAAATCGGAGGGTTTCACCAAAGGATAACTACCATTCTAAGCCAATGAAGGTTTCTTCACCGAAGGCAATGAAGAATGTGAATCCCAAGGTTAAACCTTCTGATGGGGATTGGAACGCTGCTAAAAACAAACGCAAGGCTGTTCAAGAACAAAAACGTTTTTCTAAAACGAACAAGCCTGAATCAGCTAAAGTTGCTAAATCGAAGGCAACAAACACGTTTGTTAAACCGAAACAGATTTGGAAACCCAAATCCAAAGCAGCAATGTCTCCAATCCTTGAAACTAAAGGGGACTTGTGTTTAAAGGAAGTGTCTTATTTTGATGCTTCAGGTAAACCCAGGACCACGATGGCCTGGGTACCCATGTCTTACTAATCTCCTTACTTTTCAGGAACAACTAAGGAGGAGCTGTTAACAATCTCTGGAATGTTGACAGCGGTTGTTCCAGAGATAAAAACGGGTAACATTTCACTGTTGCAAAAAGTTCAAATTTTTTTTACAGATGATATGTTTCCTTTGGAGGAGATAAGAGAAGTAAGATAAGATCAGCAAAAGGTACCGTTTAAATTCAGTACTTTGATTCGATTTTGATTAGTCTTCAATCCGATGATAAAACGGTTAAACAAAAATATTTTCTCTCTTTCTTAGTTCATTTTTTGTATATAAAGTGTCCTTTCTCTAGTAAATGGTAAATTTGCGCAAAAATACAAGATTTATGCACAAATTTAGGGGGGGAGAGGAACATATAGATATATATAGAGTTTAGGAGGAGAAAACTTAGAAAAGAAAAATACAAAAAGAGTTTGATGTATATATATGTATTGCTTTATGGGGAGAAAATGAGAAAAATACAAAAACATTTGAATGAAAAAGCCAAACAGATAGATTGCATGATATGGGAAGTGAAATAAATGTTCGTGTTAAAGGGTTTTACTAACACATGTAAGGTGCCATAGCTGAAAAGACTAGGATCTACTGCGATATGTCGATAGGCTTGACACTCAACATGATAAAAGATACTAAGTGATATAAACATAACGATCTATGTACCAAGTGGGTAACATACCAACGACGTATGATTTCATGGTCTTAAATCTTGCGTTGATAGATAGCCAACATCTGAGGTTTCGGGTCTTTATATTGTTGAATCATCCGGGGATATCTTGGTTGTCCTTCTGTTCAGAACTAAAATTGTACATGACCCCAGGAAAGAAAGTCACTTGGAATTAGCTCATTTCTATTTGAATGTCTGTATGTTGTCCCGATACACACAATTTTGATCTGATTCTGAAATCTTCTCTGAAAAAAGTCGTGTACCTCCTCTGCTGCATCCAGATATATGCTGACCTGGAGGTGCTAGGCAACGACAGCTTCTGCTGCATCCAGATACATGCTGACCTAGCTGTACGTTGTCGCGCTATAGATCTAATACACCCGAAAGAGGCCCTCAAGTGCCCAAAAGAAACCCAAGAAACCTATATCAAACTGAGAAAAACTCATTTGATCTGTATATTATATCATCTCTGCAAAAGATCTATTATGTTCTCTTCTCAACCTATTCCCAGTTAAGATTTCAGAAATCTGGATTGGACTTGTGAAATATGTGGTAGGGAAGATACTTGCATGATAGAGTGTGCTGTTTATATTTCCGGGATTTGATTAGTATTTATTTGGGTGTTCATTGTTAAGAAATCAAAAAGGATGACATCAGTATACTCACCTGCTACGATGAATCGTTGTGCTTACCTTGATCGCGGGGGTATGCCTTGGAATGGGACACATGGGTATAATAGTATAATATTACCTTAAGCATATCACGAAGTTGAAAAATTGAAAGTTGAGCGTTAAAGTTTAAGTGGACAAACATATTGGCAATCGCATAGACCAGTTTGATTAGGCTCGTACTTAAAAGTGTTCCTTAGTCTGCCTGAGAACGAATTTTGATCTCATTGCAATTGTAATTGTACATTATGGTAGTTGTTTATATTTTGAGTTTTTATTTGTTTTTAGTTCTAAAATAAAAAAAATAGAAAAAATTCAAAAAATACAAAAATAGTGTCTTGTTTTTCTATAAAATCAAAAATCCAAAAACAGAGTGTTTATTTGTTTTCTTAAAATTAAAAAAAATATAACCGTTCTTGAAGATTTGACTGATCATCAAAAGTTGAAAGAATTTAAAGTGTGAAATCTGAGTACCAGTACTTGGATGTACCTGGTGTGTATATGGTACTCTCCCTGTTGCATAAGAAATGTTTGCTTATGAGTTTGTGAGCATGTGCAGAACTTGATTTCAATCAAGGACAGGGGTTGATGAAGATTGAGATGCTGTTTGCTGTTGACGAAGCCTGAAGCAGCACAACAACAAGATGTACCTGAGTCAGAAGAATCGGATACGAAATGTCGTCTGACACTGAAAGTGCATTTGAAGTAGTACCATGAACCTGCTTGAAAGAAAAGTACTGAAGAAGAAAAGAGTTGTTGAGAATCCTCCTCTCACTTTCTTTTTGTCAAGACTTTCAAGCAAAAGCTGATCGAGATCCTGATATGAAGCTAACCACAAGAGCTGATGAAAAGAGACCCAGCGCTGAGAGTTCAGAAGTCAAGAACTTCCACAACATCTGCAGCAAAGCGACAACCATAGACTTCGTTGAAGACGTTGCTGAATTTATGCTATGAAGACAATTTGATGGCATCAGTCTAGGGGGAGATTGTTAGGCCCTAAAGTGTGAGACTGACGCATCAAATTAATACAATGGGCTATGGTTACGAACTGGGCTTTACCGGGTTAGTTTATATTAGGTTGTGGACCTTTATAGGTCACTTGGGCCAAGCTTTAGGCCATGTGGGCCAAGTAGGCCCAAGGGGAGCCATGTAGGGAAGTGGGCTTTAGCATGTATAAAAACAAGTTTTCAACTTGTTTTAGGGTTTGAACATCTTAGAACCTTTGGAGCCTCATTGTTACGAAAAGTTCTAGAGTCAGAGAGAGGCGATTTGATTGTGGTGTAGGAACTTGTACCAGACGGTTTTGCTAGTTGATAGTAATAGAATCGTGTGCAAGTTTGAAAAGTGATTAGATATTGTGTTCTTCGTTTTTCATATTTTTCGGTCTATCTTGAATCATCTTGTGTTTGGTTTCCGCACTCTCACAAGATTAGGTTTGATATTATTGAAAGATCCATTTTACGGGACTTACACGGATCAATAAAGAAGCAACGTTCCTTTGGAGAATCTTTGATGATTCCTTGGCTCTTTAGGGGACTATCCTTTTGGTGATCCTTAGGTGGTGAAGATCTTAACATCATCTTGGTCATGGTGATGGTAAAGAAAGAAGGAACAGAGTAAGAAGGATAAGAGAGAAAGGAGAGAGAAGTACCTGCTTGATCTTCGAATGAGGATTTAAAGGGTGTAACGCACGAATTTAAATGCTTCTTGACCCTTATCTCTAACTTGAATTTATAATGATGATTTTGCAGGGATGTCATTTCAATGACGTATGATCGGTAACGGCTAGTTCAATCCTAACGGCTATATATCCGTTAGCCACTTGCAGATAAGATCGAAAATATAACTCGCTAATTTACACTTTACTCCTTATATTTTGGGGGCAATTGTTAGGGGAGGATTTTCCAATCCTAAGGATCACGGATCCTCAAGTACTGTCGGGGTCAGGGATCCTCAATTCTGTTTGAATTAGTGATCCTCAGAGAGTGTTGTAGGATTAGGATCCAGGATCCTCATTGTTATCCTTACACTAACGATAGTCTACTTTGAATATGAAGTTCTTTTGCAGGAGTATATGCTTGGTCTTGGCGATATTCGTGGAGCATATTCCCCAATATTCCGCACGTGCTTGGCTCTTGTGAATGTTATGGAGATCGTGGGAAGCTAGCATGATTAGCGGACAGTTAGTTATTTAGTTATTTTCTAAATTTAAAAGGGGATAACAAGCTTGATTTAGAACATTGGGCTAATTTTGGCAATCACACATACTCTCGAACAGCTCTTAGCAGTTTACTTGGCGATTTCATACACTTTTACACTTTTGCACACTAGTGATCCTTGTAACAAGCTTGTTATCATCCCGACTTGTAACAACCTTTTGTTTAATCTTAGTTGGTGATCGGTAGTTTCCATCACCCGAGGTTTTTTATGCCGGAGATCAACTTTTGATCAAGGGTTTTTTCCTCGTATAAATCCTTGTGTCACCTCTTTATTTGATTTGCAAGTTGTTCATACAATTGTTCATATATTCAAGCATCACAGCTCACAACAAAAGATTTGGTTGCATTATTGTTATGGGTGAAATTCTGAGCCCATATCCTAGGAAATATCTTGAGTTGTATCTTGATTATGTGATTTCTGTTCATATCCGGGATGCTCATTCAGGATATTGGTAACATCCTGAATGGTATCCTCAGGATTACTAACGGATTGTGTGCAGGAGTACGAGTTCAAGTGCCTAACGTTCGCGAAGACCCTTTCTCCGGGAGACTCGGTCTAAGTCGTTCAAATAAAGACGTTGAAGCCGCTTTTCCCGACCTGCAACGTTATTAATGGAATATTCGGGAGCGTCCCATATTTATAGGAATTTTAGTTTGTATTTAGTAACTATAAATAGGTGGGTGTACCAGATCGAATAGGGCATCACAGCTACACTCACTACTCTCTCACACGTATTCTTCCGCAACTTTCACTTTCACAAAAAGCATTGTAACACTTAGCGATCTGGTCGATATCCTGCACTGTATCCTGAAGTTGAAAGCAATAAGAAGAACAAGGCAGCTGCGATTGTCAGCTCCCGAAGTTTTATGCCGGCGATCTAGATTGATCAAGGGCTTTCCTCGTACATCTCGTGTCATTTCCTTTATTTTTTGCTCATAGTTTGATCTTAGATATAGCTCAATATCCTGAGCCATATCCTGAAAACTGTTTTTCCTAAACAAGTTAACCAACATATTTCCGACACACTTTTTAGCACACTACCTCACTTAACTAATTTGATCACTTAATTACTTCGGTAATTTTTAACCAAAACAATTTGGCGCCCACCGTGGGGCGAGTGGTGCTATCTTTGTTAAAAATCTTTGTGAAATCATTAATTGGCTTTCTATTTTCAAAACTTTTTGCTACATTATTTGCAATGGCCACAAGATCAAGCATGAGCTCCTCCACTGTGTCTGCTACAACTTCTGCTACTACTGGTTCGGTGCTCCCGCCACCTCCTCCAAGAATGCCTGCTTCTTCACAACCTCAGGATATTATCCCTACTCGGAGTATTCAGGGATCTACTCTTGTTTTAGCTTCTAATGATGAAATTCTAACTTTATTTAGAAGTGTGCAGGAACAAATGAGGCAGCAACAAGAAACAAACCAAATGCTGTTAAGGGAAATATAACTCTTAAAATCTAGTTCGAACAGATCTACTGAGGATATCGTCACTCCTTTACAACCCAGAACTTTGAACTTCAGTTCGGCTATGTATACTGAGGATAATAGGGGAAATATTGTGCCTAGCCATCCCCAGAACCATACTGCTGAAATACCCTCCTCGGTCAGGATGTCAATTGTGAGGAGCACAGGATATGCTTCAGGATATGGCCAGAATCCTCAAACTGGTAACGTGTCAAATAATAATGCACTTGCAACTAACAGTATCGGATCTTTGCAGGATGTAGGTGTGACATCAGCATTGTCTAGGGAACTTCAGAAGCTAAAGGATATGATATCCAGTGTACCTTGGGTAGTTCAGCCAATTCCTGAAGTATCGCAGGATAGTCACAGGATATATCAGTTTGTGCATCCTATTTGTGATGCTGAAATCCCAAAAAGATTCCAAACTCCCAACATGAAGCTTTATGATGGAACCACAGATCCTAAGGAGCATATTGCCCAGTATAGGGAAAGGATGGAAATCAATCCTATCCCTCCAGATCTTAAAGAAGCATGCTTGTGCAAGGGCTTTGGTTCTACCTTAACAGGATCAGCCTTGAAATGGCTCTTGAATGTTCCTCCGCAATTACATCATTTGCTCATTTAGAGAATTTATTTAATAGTCAATTTTCTTGTAGTCGGAGTTTCGAAAAACTAACAAGTGATCTCTACAGGATAACCCAAGGATCTCAGGAATCCCTAAGGGATTATGTGAACAAATTCAGCAGGGAATACTTGGATATCCCACACCTTGATGTTGCTACGACGGTCCAAGCGTTCAAGATGGGATTACAAAAGGATTCCCAATTTTATCAGGATCTTGTGATGAATCCTTGCAGCAACTTGGATGAAGCTCGAAACAGGGCCTTGAGATATATCAGGCTGGAAGATGATAAGAAAATGCAAGAGAGGATGAATTCATCCACCACCTATGAGTCAACTAATAGGAAGTCAGAATCCTCGTATAAACCATACCGCTCTAAGCCGTATGGTAGAAATGACAATAAAAGAGTGAATGCTGTTAAAGACGAGGATCCTGAAGAATATCCTGAATTATCTGAATATTGCTTTTCTGTTAACATTCCTGAATTAATGTATGCTATGCAGGGTTTGGGAGACAAAGCTAGGTGGCTTCGAAAAAATCAACAAAAAGCCAATTGGAAGGATAAATCCAAATGGTGTGCCTTTCACGAAGACTTCGGACATGTAACAGAGGATTGCATTGCTCTAAGAAAAGAAATAAGCTACCTTCTCAGCAAGGGATATCTGAAGGATCTTCTAGGAAGAAAGCAGGACAAGGGTCAGGATACTGAGAAGGATCCTGAACGGGCATCATTACCTACTGCGGATGCCAAGATAATCAACTTTATTTCAGGAGGATCCGACATTTGTGGGACTTCCTATTCTGCGGCCAAGAGGCATGCAAAGGAGGCTAAGACCGAAAGGGGAGACAAACCAGCCAGGATGACTACCCTTACAACTGATAAAGTGATCACTTTTGACAGTGACGACAGGGATACAGTCCAGGATCCTCACCATGATGCTCATGTAATAACATTATATGTGGCTAACCATTTTGTACGTAGGATATTGGTGGACAATGGCAGCTCCGTCAACATAATCCAACTAGAGACTCTAAAAAGAATGAATGTATCTCCAATGGATATCACTTTGAAATCCATCGTGCTTGTTGGGTTCAGTGGAGAGGCTAGAAACACAGTGGGAGAAATAAATTTACCAGTATATGTTGAAGGGGTTAACTCGATACAGTGTTTCTGTGTGATGGACTCCCTATCCTGCTATAACATCATACTAGGCATGCCATGGATCCATGACATGAAGGCTATGCCGTCAACTTATCACCAATGCATCAAGATTCCTACCCCTTGGGGGGTTGTTATGGTTGATAGTGATCAGCAAGAGGCAAAAGAATGTTACTCATCCTCAATGAAATCCTCAACCAAGCCTAATACAGCATAGCAATTAAAGATGCGGGCCCAGGATATCGTGGAGGCTTCAGAACAGGATATGAAGAAAGTTATCTTGGATCAGGATAATTCTGATATCTCGGTGCTCGTAGGAACCAATATCCCTCAGGATATTGAAGAACAATTAACCAACTTTTTGAAGTGTAGGATGTCAACATTTGCATGGAAGCATGAGGATATGATAGGTATACCCAGAGACATTATCACTCACAAGCTTGGAATCGACAGGTCGTTCAAGCCCGTACAGCAAAAGAGAAGGAAGTTCGCCCCTGAACGAAATATAATTATCCAAGAGGAAGTTGAAAGATTGTTGAAGTCAAGAATGATAAGAGAAGTCAAGTTTCCAAGATGGCTAGCACATGTAGTGGTGGTACAGAAGAAAAATGGGAAATGGAGAGTCTGTGTAGATTACACAGACTTGAATAAGGCCTGTCCCAAAGACCCATTTCCGCTTCCTCATATTGATGCAATGGTGGATGCTACTGTCGGGCACGAGATGTTAACCTTCATGGATGCATCCTCAGGATTCCAGCAGATCCAAATGGAACCTTCGGACCAGGAGGATACTGCCTTCATGACACCAACAGGTATTTATTGTTATACTGCTATGCCTTTCGGTTTGAAAAATCCAGGTGCAACATACCAGAGATTAGTGAACATGATGTTCAAAGATAAGTTGGGGGACACAATGGAGGTATACATCGATGACATGGTGGTAAAATCTAAAAGAGCTGAGGATCATCTCCAGGATATTAAGGGAGCATTTGATATCCTGGATCAGTATAACATGAAGCTAAATCCTGCTAAGTGCCATTTCGGAGTGGGAGCAGGAAAGTTTCTAGGATATATGTGTTTTGGTCAAAAATTACCGAAGCAATTTAGTGATCAAATTAGTTAAGTGAGGTAGTGTGCTAAAAAGTGTATTGGAAATATGCTGGTTATGTTGTTTGTAAAAACAGTTTTCAGGATACGGCTCAGGATATTGAGCTGTATCTACGATCAAACTATGAGCAAAAAGTAAAGGAAATGACACGAGATGTACGAGGAAAGCCCTTGATCAATCTAGATCGCCGGCATAAAACCTCGAGAGCTAACAATCGCAGCTGTCTAGTTGTTCTTATTGCTTCAAACTTCAGGATACAGTGCAGGATATTGACCAGACCGCTAAGTGTTACAATGCTTTGTGTGAAAGTAAAAGTTGCGAGAGAACAAGTGTGAGAGTGTAGTGAGTGTAGCTGTGATGTCCTATTCGATCTGATATACCCATCTATTTATAGTAACGAAATACAAACTAAAATTCCTATAAACATGGGATGCTTCCGAATATTCCATTGTTAACGTTGTAGACCGAGTAATGCGGCTTTAACGTCTTCATTTGAACGACTTGGACTGAGTCTCCCAGCGAAAGGGTCTTTGTGAACGTTGGGCACCTGGACGCGTACTCCTTCACACAACCCGTTAGTAATCCTGAGGATACTATTCAGGATGTTACCAATATCTTGAATGAGCATCCCGGATATGAGCAGATATCATATAATCAAGATATAACTCAAGATATTTCCCAGGATATGGGCTCAGAATTTTACCCATAACAATTGTCCCCAAAAAATGTTACCGTTTAGTATCCTGGCACTAACGGGTATATTTTTTACAGAGAACGAGGCAATTTAAGAGATTAGACCCATGATGTGACCGTTTGCAACTGCTCAACCTATATTTACTCATTACCACCCTATAACTTCTCATCCTTATCCCATTTATTCTTTACCGAAGTGAAAAAAGGTAATCTCTCCCCTTTCCATCTTCTTCTCTCTTTCTGTTCAGCATTCTGGCAAGAATATGACAAGCCAAACAAGATCGAGTTCCGGCGACTCCGCCCCCACTTTCATACAACAGAATCTTCTCCAGGATCCGGAGAAAGAAATATGTACCTTTGATAGGGCCCATTTGTCGGCCCTCAAATCCTCCGGTATCTTCCCGGAAGGGACGGTATTCCGGCCGTTTGACCGGGAAATCCGGTCGGACATGGTTTCCGACGAATGGTTGTGCTTTAGTTCCTTTCCTTTCACCTTAGGGTTATGGTTCCCCTTTCCAGACTTTATCACCGAGTTTTTCAACATTACAAAAATCTCTTTTTAGCCAAACAATGCCAATGCTTTGGCGAGTCTTGTCCGTTCTTGACCAGATCAAGAAGAATCACATTCCTGACCTTTCTGTTCATGACCTCTCCCCTTGCTTACCGGCTTAGATGCCACAGATCCTGTAGATTTTTGTTTTACTCCACCTCCGGCGAGCCGTTGATACTTCGTGCCACCAGGAACGAGGAAAAATGGCAATCCAAGTTCTTCTTTGTAAAAAGAGACTCAATCCCTGGTGGAACGGAATATCCGGTGAAGTGGTTGAAAAAGGTTAGGATTTAGGGTTTAAGGATGATCCTGCCTCTTATCCTGTTCCATATCCTGAACTGATCAACTTTCTTTTTACTGTTTTGTATGCAGCTGATTTTAGGAAGCTTGCACCTCCCCTTGCAGATTCACAGAAAAGGATTGACGCTGTCAGACTCCTTCCCGAAGCTGAAAGAAGTTTTAACCCATCTCCACCATCTCCAAGCCCTCTTTCCAGTGCAAATGTGACAACTCGAGTTTCTGACTTTCACTTTCGCATTAAATGCGCGTTGACTTTGACTGTTTAGTTGTTTGGATTGTGGACTTGAAATTGTACGCGTTGTGTTTTAATGAAACGTATTGTCATTTTGCCTATATGTGATTACTTGCTGTGGTAGAAAATAATATTAGAATTATTATTATTAAAACACTTAGTCTAGATCACGAAACATGACATACAGTTCGAAGGATCTCGAAACATATCCTTCGATTCGAAGGATCAACTTTCGGTTCGAAGGATCTCGAAACATATCCTTCGACCAAGGACTCTATCCTTCGACATCTTTCGGCCCAGTCTTTCTAATGGGCTTGGCCCATTCCTGTGATACGTTTATATACGTGAATGCATGTAAGTCGTCATTTAGTTTCGAAAACCCTAGTTCCCTTGTGTGTGTGTGACGGCATAGCAGACCCATTCTCTGTTCGAAGGATTTCATTCCGTCATCCAGATTTTCGGTTAGTGTTTAATTGTATTGTTTTGATTGATTAAATGATTTCATGTTCAATGTTACGAATTGGTTTGTTAATCGGCTAGTTAATCAGGTCAGGGTGATCGACCGGATAGGAATTGATGTTGGTTAAATGGGTGATTGATAATACGATTTGATGATAACATGTTGACTTAGCTTTGTTGATCGGCCGGATATGCCTGATAACCGGCCGGACTTGCTTGTTAATCGATAGAATGTTGTTAGAACCGGACATTATTTGCACGATGATCGGATAATATACGAATTGAATTGTCATGGTTGTTAAGATGTTTATGTTAATCAGGTTTATAATCGGCCGAATATTGTAATCGGACATGTTTATGTAATCGGCACCTATGTGTAAATCGGATAGTTTGAATGATCTTGTTATTCAGATTAGGGTTCTTGATAAACATGGGAATCATGCTTGTTTGATCTTGTTGATGTTAGCTGATTTGTGAAATTTGTGTTAATTGATAATCACGGTTAAACTTGGAAACTTTGAGTAAACGTAACTGATTTTGACCGAAAGATACTAGTTGTTCGAAACATAGTTGTGACCGAAGGATAGCTTTGACCGAACCATAGTAGTGTTGACCGAAGGATAGCTTTGACCGAACCATAGTAGTGTTGACCGAAGGATAGCATTGACCGAAAGATGACACTGGTTCGAAACATAACATTCGGTCCGAAGGATAACTGTGATAACTGTGTGTCGAAAGATCACTAATGTACCGAAAGATAAGGGTGGATCGAAAGATATAGGGTTATGAACATACTTTGAATGATGGGATATATGCTTGATTTATTTGGCATGCTATGCTTGGTGATGAATGTTAACATTTGTATTCGTGTACACTAGCTGATGATTTAATGTGAAATAATACGTGTTGTGCCGATATGCAAACTGACTGTTATGTGAACATTAAATTGCATGCGTATCATTGTGAACATGAACTGATCTGTTATACGTGCATACACTAGGACTTGATTAATTACTTGTGAGTGCATAACTTAGCATACCGAGCAAACCAAGGTGAGTTCACACTCCTACTAAGGCATGGGATTCCCGGGTCGTGGGAATGGGTTAAAGGTTTCAATTGACTTATAACATACAAACGCTTTTCCTAGACTATCACCTATCATGGTCCTCGGATGTCAGGACGGTTCCGTAGGTTGGGATAACACCTACGTGGTTCCGTAGGTTGGATAACACCTACGTGGTTCCGTAGGTTGGATAACACCTACGTGGTCATATGCCATTACTGCCTCGGATGTCAGGCACGCACGTAAAACCTACGTGTACGCATTACTTACTTCTTCCGTAGGTTGGGATAACACCTACGTGGTCATATACTAATTACTATCCTCGATACAAAGGATACGTACGTGAAACCCACGTACACCCTATACACGCTACTGTTCTCGGACGAAGAACAGGGATGATACGAATAGTCTAGTGGTCACATAACATGGGAAGCCCCCACTTGTATAACTTACTATTGGCCCTGTAGAGCCACCCGTTACTTACTATTATGCATTTACTTACTGTGAACTCGCTCAACTAGTTTGTTGATCATTCTGTTACATGCCTTGCAGATCGTTAGGTACTTGGAGCTTGCACTGGAGAAGCGGGTCGTTGTGGGCAAGGATCGTGGTCTCTACGTTGAACTATTATGACATTTAAAACTATTAACTATTGTTGGTTTATTTACTATGCTTCCGCTACACTTTAAAACTATGGTTATGCTTTGAACACCTATCGTATTGAATGGATGGTTTACATTTATTTTACTTAATATTATTTACATGTTCAATATGATTGGTGGCTTGATCCTGGTCAGTCACGCTCCCAAGCGGTGATACTCCGCGTGTGGATTTTGGGGGTGTGACAGATTGGTATCAGAGCCATTGGTTATAGAGAACTTGGTTTTAATATGGAAAAACGTTTTTATTAAAACCAGACTATAACCAGAACAGTGCTCTCAACGATCCACAACGACGCTTCGCTCCACGTGCAAGACTCAACTTCCTAGGTAATAAGGTTTATGTTTATTGCCTACATTGCTAGAATTTGCATAGAACTTTGCTCGTAGTATGCTTACATTACCTTGCTCACAACTTGTCATTGCATGAGAATACTTATGTGCTTACACTCTTCTGTCATCGCACTATTCGCGAACCTTTCTCACTTATGTTGCCTTTGATGTGAAGATCAATGGCCGCACGAATTACCATGACTCAAGCCCAGCTAGAGGCTCTCGTTGCTGCGGCAGTTGCAGCCGCCCAAGCAGGTAGTATACCCTGCAGTATAGACACTAGGATCTTTAGATCCTACATTAATTCTCGTACTTAACTTTGCCCTATTCGTACACAATAGGTCAACCCGCTCAGCAACAGCCTGGGTGCACCTTCAAGAATTTCATGGATTGTCGTCCTAGCTCGTTCAGTGGCACGGAGGGAGCAGTTGGACTCCTCCACTGGTTTGAAAAGCTCGAGTCGGTTTTCGAAATGTGTGAATGCCCTGAGGCTCGCAGGGTGAAGTTCGCCACTGGCACACTTGAAGGGATTGCGCTCACTTGGTGGAACGCACAAGTGCAGATCTTAGGGTTGGCAGCTGCTAACGCCACACCCTGGAATGATTTCAAAGAACTGATCAAGAGGGAATACTGCACTAGAGAAGACATTCACAAGTTGGAGGACGAGTTGTATAACTTGAAAATGGTTGGTTCGGAAATCGAAGCTTACACTAAGAGATCAAATGAGTTGGCTGTGTTATGTCCAACTATGGTGGACCCTCCATACAAGCGTATTGAGTTGTATCTCAAAGGTTTGGCACCAGAAATACAGAGCCACGTTACCTCGGCTAACCTCAACAACATCCAGGAAATCCAGCGTCTTGCTCATCGCATCACCGATCAGGCAGTGGAACAGAATAAACTGCCTAAGCGTGTCAGTGCTACTGCTACCACTACTGCATCTACTACACTTGCTACTCCCAGTGAAAGTAAGAGAAAATGGGATGGGGATTCTAGCAAGGGGTCAGCTTCAGTACAGTCACAAACTCAGCAACGAAAGACAGACAGTTACCAGAGTCCCAGTCAGCACTCCTCAGGCAGCCACAGACAGGGAGGGTATCAAGGAAACCTTCCAAAGTGTAACACCTGCAACAAACATCACAGTGGCCAGTGTAATAAGGTTCGTTGTCAAAGATGCCTCAAGATGGGTCATGAGGCCAAAGATTGTAGAAGCGCTCGACCTGCGAACCAGAACCAGCAGCAGCTACCAGCACAGCAGAATCAGCAACAGGGCAACAAGGGGTGCTATAATTGTGGTGCTGAAGGTCACATCAAGAGACACTGCCCTCGGCTAAACAGGAACCAGAACAACAACAACAATCAGGGCAACGGGAACAATAACAACAATAACGGGGGAAACAACAACAACAATGGCAACGAAGCTCGGGGTCGTGCTTTTGTGCTAGGTCGGGGTGACGCAGTGAATGATCCCAATGTGGTTATGGGTAAGTTTCTTCTCGACGATATTTATGTTACTGTCTTATTTGATTCGGGTGCTGATACAAGCTATATGTCATTGAAAATGAGTAAACTATTAAAACGTACACCAACACCCCTAGACACCAAACACGTCGTAGAACTAGCAAATGGTAAAAGTGTAGAAGCCGCACAGGTAGTCAAGGGTTGTAGTATTGTTCTAGCGGGTCAGACTTTCTCGATTGATCTCATACCCATAGTTTTGGGTAGTTTCGACGTCGTCATCGGTATGGATTGGCTATCCCAACATCACGCGGAGATCTTATGCAAAGAAAAAGTTATTCGTATTCCTCGCTCCAGTCAAGAACCTCTCGAAGTACAAGGTGACAAGAGTGGTGCTGTGGTTGGCATCATCTCTTTCTTAAAGGCGCAGAAATGTTTACGAAAGGGACATACTGCCATTCTGGCACTTGTCACTGACGCATCAGCAAAGGAAAAGAAGCTGGAGGATATACCAGTTGTGCGTGATTTTCCTCAAGTGTTTCCTGAAGATTTACCTGGTTTACCTCCTCATCGTCAAGTCGAGTTTCAGATTGAGTTAGCTCCTGGAGCAGCACCAATAGCCCGCGCACCGTACCGTTTAGCTCCAACCGAACTGGAAGAACTGTCGAAGCAGCTACAAGAGCTCTTGGAAAAGGGCTTTATTCGTCCAAGCTCTTCGCCTTGGGGAGCTCCAGTGTTATTTGTGAAGAAGAAAGACGGTACGTTCAGGATGTGCATCGACTACCGCGAACTCAATAAGGTGACGGTGAAGAACCGTTATCCTCTTCCGCGCATAGATGACCTATTCGACCAGTTGCAAGGGTCGTGTTACTATTCCAAGATTGATTTAAGGTCAGGGTATCATCAGCTGAGAGTCCGGGATGAGGACGTCTCCAAAACCGCTTTCAGAACTCGCTACGGTCATTACGAGTTTCTTGTCATGCCATTCGGGCTTACGAACGCGCCTGCAGTCTTCATGGATCTTATGAACAGGGTGTGCAAACCCTATCTCGACAAGTTCGTCATTGTTTTCATCGACGACATTCTGATCTACTCCAAAAGTCAGGAGGAGCACGAGCAGCACTTACGTCTTATCTTGGAACTCCTTCGGAAGGAACAGCTGTACGCAAAGTTTTCAAAATGCGACTTCTGGCTTCGTGAAGTCCACTTCTTAGGCCATGTGGTGAACAAGGATGGGATTCATGTCGATCCATCCAAGGTTGATTCGATCAGAAACTGGCCAGCACCACGTACACCGACAGAAATACGCCAATTCTTGGGTTTGGCGGGTTACTACCGGCGATTTATTAAAGACTTCTCGAAGATCGCGCAACCACTTACTATGCTAACACAGAAAGGTGTCGTTTACAGATGGGGTAATACGCAAGAGACCGCTTTTCAGTACTTAAAGGATAGGCTTTGCAGCGCACCTATTCTCTCATTGCCAGAGGGCACAGATGACTTCGTGGTATACTGTGATGCATCCATCCAGGGTCTTGGATGTGTGTTGATGCAACGTGATAAAGTGATAGCCTACGCTTCTCGGCAACTCAAGGTTCATGAACGAAACTACACGACGCACGATTTAGAGCTGGGAGCTGTTGTTTTCGCGCTTAAGTTATGGCGACACTACCTGTACGGTACCAAGTGCACGATTTACACCGATCACAGGAGTCTCGAGCATATTCTTAAGCAAAAGGATTTGAATATGCGTCAACGGAGATGGGTTGAACTTCTAAACGACTATGAATGCGCCATCAAGTATCATCCAGGCAAGGCCAATGTTGTGGCTGATGCCCTCAGTCGGAAAGACACTCTACCTAAGCGCGTGCGAGCGCTACAGCTTACGATTCAGTCCAGTCTTCCTGCACAGATACGAGCTGCTCAGTTGGAAGCACTGAAACCCGAAAACGTCAAAGCTGAAGCCTTACGCGGCTCAAGGCAACGCATGGAGCAAAAGGAAGACGGCGCCTACTATGTAACGGGGCGTATCTGGGTCCCACTTTATGGCGGTTTACGCGAACTTGTAATGGATGAAGCTCACAAGTCTCGCTATTCGGTACATCCAGGGTCGGATAAAATGTACCACGACATCAGTACTACTTATTGGTGGCCTAGTATGAAGGCCCACATCGCCACCTATGTTGGCAAATGCTTAACCTGTGCGAGAGTCAAGGTTGAATATCAGAAACCATCTGGTCTACTTCAGCAGCCTAAGATACCGCAATGGAAATGGGAAGAAATTTCCATGGATTTTGTTACAGGCCTACCTAGATCTCAGCGTGGGAACGATACAATATGGGTCATAGTTGATCGACTCACCAAGTCTGCACACTTCCTGCCGATCAAGGAAACGGACAAGTTCTCCACTCTCGCAGACGTTTATCTTAAAGAAGTTGTTTCGAGGCACGGAGTGCCCACCTCTATTATTTCGGATCGCGATGCACGATTCACGTCAGAGCTATGGCAAGCAATGCATAAATCTTTCGGCTCACGATTAGACATGAGCACAGCATATCATCCTCAGACGGATGGGCAGTCTGAACGAACGATCCAAACTCTTGAAGACATGCTTCGGGCATGCGTTATAGACTTCGGCAACGGCTGGGAAAAACACCTCCCTTTGGTGGAGTTCTCGTACAATAACAGTTACCATACCAGCATTCAAGCCGCTCCATTCGTAGCATTGTACGGACGTAAATGCCGGTCACCTCTCTGTTGGGCAGAGGTGGGGGATAGTCAAATTACGGGTCCAGAGATTGTAGTGGACGCCACAGAAAAGATTGCGCAGATACGACAACGCATGGCGGCAGCACGCGACCGTCAGAAAGCCTACGCAGACAAGCGTAGAAAACCTTTGGAATTTGAGGTCGGAGACCGGGTTTTATTGAAAGTTTCACCCTGGAAGGGTGTGGTTCGATTTGGTAAACGGGGCAAACTGAATCCGCGGTACGTCGGACCATTCGAAATCTTAGAAAAGATTGGCAAAGTAGCCTACAGATTAAACCTACCAGCTGAACTCGGTGCAGTTCACAATGTATTTCACGTGTCGAATCTGAAGAAATGCCTATCAGATGAGACCCTTATAGTTCCTTTTAAGGAACTCACTATCGACGAGCGGTTGCAGTTCGTCGAGGAACCAGTTGAAATCACGGACCGGGATGTTAAGGTCCTCAAACACAAGAGAAACCCTCTTGTTCGAGTTCGTTGGAACTCCCAGCGTGGCCCAGAGTATACCTGGGAACGCGAAGACCAGATGAAAGAAAAGTACCCCCAGCTATTCGAAACCAATGCATCCACTTCTGAGGCTGAAGCTACTACTACTGAATTTCGGGACGAAATTCCAAATCAACGGGGGGATGATGTGACACCCCAGGAAAACCAGTGAACGATGTAACTTACCTAGCTTCCTCAGTGAGTGCGTACCAAATTTCGGGACGAAATTTCTTTTAAGTTGGGGATAATGTGACAACTCGAGTTTCTGACTTTCACTTTCGCATTAAATGCGCGTTGACTTTGACTGTTTAGTTGTTTGGATTGTGGACTTGAAATTGTACGCGTTGTGTTTTAATGAAACGTATTGTCATTTTGCCTATATGTGATTACTTGCTGTGGTAGAAAATAATATTAGAATTATTATTATTAAAACACTTAGTCTAGATCACGAAACATGACATACAGTTCGAAGGATCTCGAAACATATCCTTCGATTCGAAGGATCAACTTTCGGTTCGAAGGATCTCAAAACATATCCTTCGACCAAGGACTCTATCCTTCGACATCTTTCGGCCCAGTCTTTCTAATGGGCTTGGCCCATTCCTGTGATACGTTTATATACGTGAATGCATGTAAGTCGTCATTTAGTTTCGAAAACCCTAGTTCCCTTGTGTGTGTGTGACGGCATAGCAGACCCATTCTCTGTTCGAAGGATTTCATTCCGTCATCCAGATTTTCGGTTAGTGTTTAATTGTATTGTTTTGATTGATTAAATGATTTCATGTTCAATGTTACGAATTGGTTTGTTAATCGGCTAGTTAATCAGGTCAGGGTGATCGACCGGATAGGAATTGATGTTGGTTAAATGGGTGATTGATAATACGATTTGATGATAACATGTTGACTTAGCTTTGTTGATCGGCCGGATATGCCTGATAACCGGCCGGACTTGCTTGTTAATCGATAGAATGTTGTTAGAACGGGACATTATTTGCACGATGATCGGATAATATACGAATTGAATTGTCATGGTTGTTAAGATGTTTATGTTAATCAGGTTTATAATCGGCCGAATATTGTAATCGGACATGTTTATGTAATCGGCACCTATGTGTAAATCGGATAGTTTGAATGATCTTGTTATTCAGATTAGGGTTCTTGATAAACATGGGAATCATGCTTGTTTTTCTTGTTGATGTTAGCTGATTTGTGAAATTTGTGTTAATTGATAATCACGGTTAAACTTGGAAACTTTGAGTAAACGTAACTGATTTTGACCGAAAGATACTAGTTGTTCGAAACATAGTTGTGACCGAAGGATAGCTTTGACCGAACCATAGTAGTGTTGACCGAAGGATAGCTTTGACCGAACCATAGTAGTGTTGACCGAAGGATAGCATTGACCGAAAGATGACACTGGTTCGAAACATAACATTCGGTCCGAAGGATAACTGTGATAACTGTGTGTCGAAAGATCACTAATGTACCGAAAGATAAGGGTGGATCGAAAGATATAGGGTTATGAACATACTTTGAATGATGGGATATATGCTTGATTTATTTGGCATGCTATGCTTGGTGATGAATGTTAACATTTGTATTCGTGTACACTAGCTGATGATTTAATGTGAAATAATACGTGTTGTGCCGATATGCAAACTGACTGTTATGTGAACATTAAATTGCATGCGTATCATTGTGAACATGAACTGATCTGTTATACGTGCATACACTAGGACTTGATTAATTACTTGTGAGTGCATAACTTAGCATACCGAGCAAACCAAGGTGAGTTCACACTCCTACTAAGGCATGGGATTCCCGGGTCGTGGGAATGGGTTAAAGGTTTCAATTGACTTATAACATACAAACGCTTTTCCTAGACTATCACCTATCATGGTCCTCGGATGTCAGGACGGTTCCGTAGGTTGGGATAACACCTACGTGGTTCCGTAGGTTGGATAACACCTACGTGGTTCCGTAGGTTGGATAACACCTACGTGGTCATATGCCATTACTGCCTCGGATGTCAGGCACGCACGTAAAACCTACGTGTACGCATTACTTACTTCTTCCGTAGGTTGGGATAACACCTACGTGGTCATATACTAATTACTATCCTCGATACAAAGGATACGTACGTGAAACCCACGTACACCCTATACACGCTACTGTTCTCGGACGAAGAACAGGGATGATACGAATAGTCTAGTGGTCACATAACATGGGAAGCCCCCACTTGTATAACTTACTATTGGCCCTGTAGAGCCACCCGTTACTTACTATTACGCATTTACTTACTGTGAACTCGCTCAACTAGTTTGTTGATCATTCTGTTACATGCCTTGCAGATCGTTAGGTACTTGGAGCTTGCACTGGAGAAGCGGGTCGTTGTGGGCAAGGATCGTGGTCTCTACGTTGAACTATTATGACATTTAAAACTATTAACTATTGTTGGTTTATTTACTATGCTTCCGCTACACTTTAAAACTATGGTTATGCTTTGAACACCTATCGTATTGAATGGATGGTTTACATTTATTTTACTTAATATTATTTACATGTTCAATATGATTGGTGGCTTGATCCTGGTCAGTCACGCTCCCAAGCGGTGATACTCCGCGTGTGGATTTTGGGGGTGTGACAGCAAACATGTCTGTTAAGGATCCTGCTCGATATCCTGCATACATGCTTTTATTTGAAATATTTAGGAAAGAATTTTACTCCCTGTATGCAGACTCCAGCAAAGTTCTAATCCTTCTCGATCTTGACGAGCTTGACAGTTACCCTACTCCAGTCATGGTCAAGAAAGAGACCCCTGCTGCCACCAGCTCCAAGCCGCTTCCGGCTCCCAAAGCTAATCCGAGGACCCGTGCTTCCACCGCAAAAAAGAGGAAGGGCTCTGAAGTTAGTGCCCCAGGCTCCGAAGGATTCTCCTATGATGATCTTAGCTTTACCGACTCCTTGGAGCCGATGACATCCTTCCTCAACAAGGTAATACCCTGTGACTATATCCTGCATATATATCCTGCACATATATCCTGATAGGACATCCTGACAGGATGTCCTGATTAATATATATTGACTCATACTTGAAATTTGATGTGCATGGCCTCCAGCATCTGCTCCACCTTTACAACGATGCCTGTGGTACTGCTGCACTCTACGAAGCCAGGATTAAGCAGCTTGAAACTACTGTTGCCGACCAAGGTGCCATTGCTGAAGCGAAGAGTCGGCACTACGAGGATAAGCTGAAAAAGGTCACCCAGGATGTCGAGCTCAAACTGGCCACCGTGCAAATGGATCATGAACAAGCCATGGTCTCTTTCCGGGAAGGAATCAAGGCTTCTGCTATAGTCTCTCTGCTGCAAGCCCGCATCAAGATGGCTTATGTGGCTAAGGAGACAGGCCTTGTGTGCCCATCTTGGCCAGTTGATTCTTGGGTGGCAAAGCTGAAGGAGCTTGGAGGCAAGGCTGTGCCTCTTCCTGCTGAAGCTGGTGAATCCTCTAAGTCGGCAGAGGTGGTGGACCAGGCTAGAGCCAAGAAGGATGCTGGAGCGGATGCTGGGACGGATGCTGGTGAGGATGCTGCTCAGGATGTTGAAGCTGAGAAGACGGAGAAGGCTGATGAAGATGCCGCTGTGTGAGGGCACTTGGGTGGTCAATGATGGATGTTTATGCCTAGGCCGGAGCCCACTTTTTAAATTTGGTAGTTTGTGGTTGTTTGAACAATTTCCCTTTCTTGTCTGTTAAACAATTTTAATTTCCTGCATGTAGACAATATGATGACCAAAGGTGGAGGGATCCTGAGTTTCAGGACGAAGCCCTTGGTCATCAGTTAGTATGGTTTATTTTGAACACTTTTAACAATTGAAGGTGGAGGTATCTTGGGTTCCAAGACGAAGCTTTCAATCATTAAGTAAATATGGCTCGGAACTATTTGTGCTCTTGGTGGATGGTCCTTGGTTTGAGGTGAAACCAAGAGCACAACTTTATGGTATGTTAATAATATAACCCTTTTTTGGATTTATTTCTGTTGTTATATTTTCATTACATGAATTTTACTTGTAAAGATAATTTTGTCTGAACATTTTTTGGAACACATTGTAAAAGTATCCTGATCAGGATACCGACACACAAACTACAAGTTATCCAAATAAAAAGGAAAGATCATACCAGAGATTCCCAAAGAGTCGATTCCAATTTTCCACCACAGGAATGTCCCCAGTGCACACTTATGAATTCGAGCCCATTGTGTGGTACATGTCCCCTGCATTCAACATAGGAATGTAAATGAAGTTATAATTTAGCTCTACTGGATAAGCCATGAATATCCAGGAATCAATCCTTGATATCCTGGGAATAAACCCTTATATCCTGGGGATAAACCCTTATATCCTAGGGATAAACCCTTATATCCTGGGGATAAACCCTGATTTTCATGCGCTACAGGCGAGAGTGTATAAACTCTAAGTCTTAGAAAGGTGAAAACCTTTAAACCTTAGAGGGTATGAAAATACCCTTTCGTGAGAGAGGGTGATCAATCCTCATATACCTTTAGAATACAGGATATAGCCAATAGTAACGAAATTGTCAGCCACTTTTACATGAACTGGTCCCGTTACCTTGAACTATCCCCAGATGACTTGCGCTCCAGGCGGGGTGTTCAAACCCAACTCGAAAGAAAGGTGAATACCTTTAAACCTTTAAAGGGATCAGGATCCCTTAAACGTGAGAGAGGGGGTCAATCCTCTAATCTTTCGAAATATCCTGAGCGTATATCCTGGAGCTCTATCCTGACACATATTCTGCAAAACAACCTTAAACTAAGGTGGGTGTTAGCTTGGCTAACACCCCTCCGATGCCTAAGTCAGTATTGGGTTCAAGATAATAAACAAATTCAAATATATTTAAGAAAGACAAAACACATACCATTCGGAGATAGAAATTAAATTCTGTTCTTACTTGAAATAGAGCTTTAAGTTTATAGCATTCTAGGATCTTGGTAGCATATCCCCCTCCATATTCTTAAGTCAGTACGCTCTTTTCCCTGATTCGGATTCAATCTCGTAGGGTCCTTCCCATTTTGGAGCTAATTTTCCATCTGCAGGATTGGTAGTATTCTGAAAAGCTTTTCTTAACACACAATCTCCAACTTGGAACCTTCTAGTCCTTATATTCTTGTTATATGCTCTGGATATCCTTTGTTGATATGCTGCCATTCTTAGTCTTGCTGCATCTCTTGTCTCGTCTATGGTGTCCAAATTTTAGCACAAAGCTTCAGGATTCTGCTCAGTGTAACATTTGTGCTTGTAATCATTATGAACAGTTCAATTATCAATAAAACAAAGTTATTTTATCCCAATGTTTGTTTGGTTGTGTTTTACATTTTTCATGTTTTGACTTTTGTTCAATTCCAAACTCTACATCGCTTTCTGGAGAATTATACGCAAACTGGGGCGTAAACGTACCCAGTTTAATGCGACAAATACTCTGGAACATCAACATATACTCAACCTACCTTAAATAACCTTTACATCACTTAGAAATAAGTTTTGAAGGCCTTGGTATGGCAAAAACAAGTTAATTCGCTTACAGGGACTAACTTGACAAACTGCGAAAGTATGCCAATTTGAACTGTAACGAACATTCCGGAACATGTCCATAAGTTAAACATACCATAAATATCCTTTACATAGCTTAGAAATAGGCTTTGAGGGGTTTGGTATGCTAAAAAAACTTTTGGGTCATTCAGGGACTAAAAGTGTCAAAAAGTGCACAAGTTTGCACTTTCGCGCATAACTTACGTTCTGAATACATCCGGACATCCAAAAATTTATGTAAGCATCCTTATATTATGCCTTAGTGTTTGGCATGAGAAAAATCCATTCGTCGCGTCATTTGGATCGTTTTTCGCGCTTATGCGCATTCCGTCGTAATTAAGCGAACATCGCGATCGTACGGCCAAACGAACCAACATCCGGAACATTTTTGAGCATATTTCATGTCCACAATGTTTAGGCATCATTTTAGGGCCTTAAAGTTGGCTTTACGGGCCTTAGAAGTGTCGGAAATGGCTTAAATACGCAACAGGGACCAAAACTGCCATTTTTGAAAGTATATGCAGATCAGACAGGCCCAGGCGGCCCGCCTGAGTTTCTGCATATCCTGATGCGGGCAGCATGGCACTTCAAGTAACCAAATTTTTGTTTTTTCTTGCAATTTGGCCTTTTAAACACACCAAGGGGCAATACCCTTTCACCCAATCAAGAGCCAAGGGCCATTTTCAGTAACCACAACATTTTGACAAGTGGACGCTTAGGATCGTGGCACGAAAATCATGAAACGATCCTAACGGCTCTACTTTTCCTATAAATACCCCCCCCCCCTTTGATGTAAAACTCACACAATCTGATCAAAATGCTCTAAGTTGATGCCATTGCTTCATACCTGAGCTCTTTGATCTAGATTAGCATTCGGGGACCCTCCGTAAGTATTCTTTCGTTCTTTTATTCGCTTTCGAGTCCGAAAGTCAACGTTTTGTTGACTTTCTGCATTAACCAGCCTATGGTCAACCCGAAGTTCATGGAACTTCATAACGTGAGTGTGATCACGATGGTTATAGTCCATAGTGACTATACCTACTGATTACCACGTTATCTAGGCTCAGTGACGAGTCGTAGTTTCGGCCAAAATGTGCATTCTTGCATATTTTGTAACCAAACTACTCGTGAGCATCAAAGCCGTTTGTTTTGATGCCAAACCTGTTTTCTAATCTTAGTTAAGCATGTTCTAACATGCTTAGCTCGTCACTTTTAGTTTAGTGCTTATATAGGGTCGAAAGGTAAGCGATCTAAACCATCGCTTATACTTTTGAACCCGACCCATTTGGTCGATCATTAGGATCCGACCAAACACATTAGGTGACCATAGCTATAACCTTCCGAGGTTATGCCTTGTGGTCGCGATGTTAGGCGTTCCAAACGCGTTCTACGCGAACGACTCGTTAGGGTAGCATAAGCTACCTAAGCTGGTCGTGATGGGTCGCAAGCACTTAGGTTAGGTTTCATTTTAGTATGTAGGCTTTGTTAAACATATTACACGAGTCTCCATACTAGTTTGGTTTACAAACCCGCATACTATCCGATCCTTCCGATTTTGGTCCGGTATATTAATATAGCTACCTATTAGGTGCCGTTTGATATTCCGTGATCTCTAGCATTATCTGGTTATTATACAAGAACTACAAAGCAATCTCAGGTGAGTACATTGAACCCCTCTTTTACTGTTTTCTAAACTGTTTTGGGGTGAAACACATGTGCCTATCTATTACATTCATGCTTTCCATGATTTCACATCATATGCCTGCTATGTTGTTAGTACATTATAGTACATGATTTCATTACATTTCATGCTATGTATGCCCATTGTGTGCGTACTTAGTACATTGATTTACATTACATTTCTGTTGCATATGTTTACTCAGCATATGGACACATTGATTTACATGAACATTTCTGTTGCATATGTTTACTCAGCATATGGACACATTGATTTACATGAACATTTCTGTTGCATATGTTTACTCAGCATATGGACACATTGATTTACATGAACATTTCTGTTGCATATGTTTACTCAACATATGGACACATTGATTTACATGAACATTTCTGCTTCGTATGTTTACTTAGCATGCTTAATACAATTGTTTACATCACATGTCTTCATTTTGTTATGACATTTGGTTTGTTTAACATGGAACAATACATTCATTAACATTAGCTACGCCGTTCGTTAGTAGGTAGTGGTACCATAGGAATTGGCAACTCCCGTTCCTGAAGTCCTGGGTTTGATAGGATTGTAAGGAATGACCGAATTCGATATACATAACTTAGATAAACCGTTAATTTGTTTAAGGGTTTATCGCCACAGTCTCAAGGCTTGGATGTATGCATATTTCACAATACCGCATAAATGTTAATATCAATAGAGCATGCATTTTTCCACATAACATAACGTTGATTTAAACCACGTTTTACTTCAACGACTTGTTTTGTGCATTTTACATATGGTTTAAGTTGATACATTTCGCTTACCGTACATGATACATTTTGGGATACACATTACATGATTTACATTGAACATAAACACGTTGACATTGACATACACAGTTGGTGGTTTACATTAAACATAGACATTTGACATGGTTTACACAATAACACTTGACAATTGGGTTATACAAGAACAATCTTACATGGTGGATGGTTTGGGTAAATGGTTTGAGTAACGTGGAGTATGTAATATGATGCAAACATGGTGGATACGCCGCTGGTACTTCCTATATATAAGTGTTTGTATAATATTACATATCTTAGCGTTATCTAAATCATTTCAGTTTAGACATATAACATTTTATACAAATATCATACTTTTCATAAAACATTGTCTTACAAAACAACTTATCTTATTCAACTCATTTTACTAGGTTATTCATTTAACCTTACGTTTATCTATACATATCATCTGATATTATCGCTTTTCAAATGGTTTACAAAGCGAGACAAATTACAAGGTTCATGACTGACTGTTATTAAATATTTCTTTAAAACTCAAGTCATGAATCCCACTTTCACAAAACCTATGTATCTCACAGGCATTTTTATGCTGACGTACCTACTTTCACATGTGTTTTTCAGGAGCTGTTCCATAAGATGTTGATCACGATACTAGGGCGGACCTGTGCCTTAGAGACTAAAAGTGAAGATAGAAATAGTATAACTATGTTTTGAATTCTGTACTTCCTTTTAAGACAATGTAACACCCGTGTTTGATAAATAAAATGTAACTTTAATTTCCATGGTTGTATAACAATTAATTCTGTCCACAACACTCCCCGACGTTTTCCGCCGCGGTTGCATGTTATACGTGGTCGGGGTGTGACAGAAGAGTTGGAATCAGAGCCAATGGTTATAGGGAATTAGGTTATTAGTAATGCTTTGACCTAGACTATAACTTTCTAGGACCCTAACACAAGTTATCTTATGTTTAGAGTTTAAAACATGCACATCACCTATCCTTAGGTGATAACTACAACGAGAACTTCGGTTCCGAATCCGCTTTGAAAATTAATAATCTGTTCGAGGATGATTGATTACTAGGTTTTGAACCCTCTGTTATATGGTTTTGAACCTCTTTGGATTTCAAAAATCCCGTCAAAGTTTTGGGTTAATAGTGTGAACACGTGCGAACTGGAAGAGTGAATGCCTGTACCCTGGGTTTTCTGTCTAAGGCTAGAGTGTTCGTACAAATCCACATAATCGGACCAGTCACTCTTACCTGGGAACTCTTGGGGTGAGTGTTCACTTATAGGCGAGCATGTCTTCACGATACACTAATTCTAACCCCTTTACTTTGACTAGACATTTCATGTCGCTTGTTTGCTTTGCGATGCATAACCGCCATCTTTGCTTTTGTTGATTTTGCTTCATCTCATTCTCTTCATCCAATCATCTCACTCGTTTCATTTCATGTTTTTCTCTTCTAGAATGCCTCCTCGACGCGACAACCAGATAGCTTCTGCCGAGCTGGCAGAAATTATTGTGCAACAGATGGCTGCTCAATTCCCAAATCTCTTTGCTCAATGGAACCAGGCCAACAACAACAACAATGGTACATGCAAATACATGGATTTTAACTCGGCTAAGCCACTCAAGTTTAGTGGTTCTAAGGGAGCAACTGGGCTTCTTCAGTGGTTCGAGAGCATCGAGAACACTTTCCGTCATGTGCAGTGTCCTGACAATCGCAAGGTCGAGTTTCTTCGAGTGTGTTTCAGAAGAGGGGTCTTACGTGGTGGAACGGGGTTATGAGAGATCAAGGTGCAGAAGTTGCTTTAGCTTAGACATGAGCTAAACTGAGAGCTCTTATGATGAGGGAGTTTTGTCCTCGTCATGAACAACGAGCGTTGGAGAAAGAATTTGATGTTTTGAAGCAAGATAGTGGCGAGCACAGGGCTTATACTGATAGGTTTGAGGAGTTGAGTCTGCTTTGCCCGACTATGGTTACCCCACTCGATAAGGCTATCGAAAGGTACATCGACGGCCTGCCTGACTCGGTACAAGACATCCTTACTGGTAGCAACCCTACCACACTCCGTCAGGCGTTCGAGTTATCAGAGACGTTGACTGAGTCGCAGATTCGAAAGAATAAGCTACACAGGAAGGGTGACAAGGGCAAGAAACAGTCGGCTGACAAGGAAGATAGCAAGAAAGGTCAAAACAAGAATGGAAAGGATTCTGGTTCATCAAAAAGGGAAAAGAAGCATAAGGCTTCCCAAAACTATGTTGTCACTGCCCAAGCGAACCAGGCAGCTCCCAACCAGCCTCCAACAAAGAAGCCCTATTCAGGAAGTGCACCTTTGTGCAATCAATGCAACAGTCACCATCAGCCGCAATATCAGTGCCGTTTCTGTACTAAATGTGGGAAGTCGGGTCATCTTGCCGATGTTTGTCGGTTTTCTCAGAATCGCGCAGTTCAGGACCCTGCTCAACAAGTTGCTCAGCAACAGGGTCAGGCTGCACGACCAAACTACCCACCAGGTGCTTGTTATAACTGTGGGGATCTGACCCACTACAGAATTCGGTGTCCAAGGCTAGCCAACTAGAACCAGAATGCAAACCAAAATCAGGCTCAGGCTCGAGGTCGAGTCTTCAACATGAATGCACAAGAAGCACAAGCAGACAACAAAGTGGTGAACGGTATTCTTTTTGATTCGGGTGCCGACAAGAGTTTTGTGTCATTGTCTTTTGAGACAATGCTTCGCGTGTCTAGAACAAAACTAAGTAAACCTTTGACAGTAGAGGTTGCCAGTGGTGAACCCGTTATTCTTAATTCTGTTCTACGCAACTGCCAGTTGAACCTTAACGACCATATTTTTCCTATTGACCTCACGCCAATGCAACTTGGAAGCTTCGACGTTATAGTGGGAATGGATTGGTTATCCAAGCATCACGCAGAGATAGTTTGTTTTGAGAAGATTGTTCGTGTACCGCTGTCGACAGGCGAGATCCTACAGGTTCGTGGTGAGAAGCCTGCCGGTGGTCTCAAACTCATGTCTTGTTTTAAAGCACGGAAGTATCTACGGAAGAAATATGTGGCTTTCTTAGCAGATGTTACAGCAGATAAAGGAAAGGGTAAGACTATTTCAGATATTCATGTCGTTCGGGATTAGTCTGAAGTTTTCCCTGAAGAGTTACCTGGTCTACCTCCAGCACGCCAAGTCGAGTTCCGTATTGATCTCGTACCTGGTGCAAATCCCATTGCCAGAGCTCCATACCGTCTTGCACCGTCTGAGATGCAAGAATTATCTAAACAGCTTCAGGAGCTCTCCGACAAAGGTTTTATCCGTCCTAGCTTTTCACCTTGGGGTGCTCCCGTTCTTTTTGTAAAGAAGAAGGATGGATCTTTTAGGATGTGTATCGATTATCGTGAGCTTAACAAGCTTACCATCAAGAATCGATATCCCCTACCTCGTATTGATAATCTCTTTGATCAATTACAAGGTGCTTCTTACTTTTCGAAGATTGATATGCGATCCGGATATCATCAACTCCGTGTGCATGAAGAAGATATTCCCAAGACAGCGTTCCGTACTCACTATGGACATTATAAGTTCACAGTCATGCCATTTGGTTTGACTAATGCTCCTGCTGTTTTCATGGACTTGATGAATAGGGTCTGCAAGCCTTATTTGGATAAATTCATCATCGTTTTCATTGATGACATTTTAATATATTCTAAGACGCGAGCTGATCATGAACAACATCTTCGTCTTACATTGGAACTCCTAAGGAAAGAGAAACTTTTCGCCAAATTCTCCAAGTGTGAATTCTGGCTTAAAGAAGTTCAATTCTTGGGACACATTGTCAACGAACAAGGTATTCATGTAGATCCCTCCAAGATCAGTGCGATTAAGGATTGGGATACGCCTACTACTCCTACTGAGGTTCGTTCTTTTTTTGGTCTAGCAGGTTATTATCGCCGCTTCATTGAGAATTTCTCGAAGATTGCAGTTCCTCTAACTGCTCTAACTCAGAAGAACAAGCCATTTGATTGGGGAGTCAAACAAGAGGAAGCGTTTCTGGCTTTGAAACAGAAACTTTGTGACGCGCCTGTCCTAACCTTTCCCGAGGGTAATGATGATTTCGTCGTTTATTGCGATGCATCTAAATTGGGTCTTGGCTGCGTCCTTATGCAAAGAAACAAAGTCATAGCATACGCATCAAGGCAGTTGAAGATTCATGAGAAGAACTATACCACTCATGATCTTGAGTTGGGTGCAGTTGTCTTCGCTCTTAAGATTTGGAGACACTACTTGTACGGTACAAAATGTGTGGTTTTCACTGACCACAAAAGTCTTCAACATATCTTTAATCAAAAGGAACTCAACATGAGGCAAAGACGTTGGGTTGAACTTCCAAACGACTACGACTGCGAGATTCGCTACCATCCTGGTAAGGCAAATGTTGTAGCCGATGCTTTGAGTCGCAAGGAACGTACTAAGCTTCATTGTGTTCGTGTCCAATCTATTATTCAAGCTCAATCCGACATTCAAGCACATATTTCTCAGGCTCAACAATCTTGTGTTTCACAAGGTTTGATGGATAAGGAATTTCCTTATCACATAACTCCTGCTCTTGAACTGAAGGACAATGGATCATATTACTTCATGGACCGCTTGTGGGTCCCAAGCCAAGATAATCTTATTACCTTGCTTATGGACGAAGCCCATAAATCTCGTTATTCTATTCATCCTAGCTCAGATAAGATGTATAAGGATCTTCGTATCCAGTATTGGTGGCCTGGTATGAAGAAAGACATTGCCTTATACGTATCAAAATGCCTTACTTGTCTTAAGGTTAAGGCTGAACATCAGCGTCCTTCGGGTTTATTGGAGCAACCAGAGATCCCAGTTTGGAAATGGGAAAACATTACTATGGATCTCATTACTAAACTCTCGCGCACAAAGAAAGGTCACGATGCCATCTGGGTAGTCGTTAATCGTCTTACCAAGTCAGCGCATTTCTTGCCAATCCGTGAGGATTTTTCGGCTGACAAACTTGCTCAAATCTACGTGGATGAAATTGTAGCTCGACATGGTGTTCCTTTGAACATCATTTCTGACAGAGATGCTCGTTTCACTTCTCATTTTTGGAGAACCATGCAATCTGCTATGGGGTCTCAACTTAATCTGAGCACAGCTTATCATCCGCAAACGGATGGTCAATCTGAAAGAACAATCCAGACACTGGAGGATATGCTTAGAGCTTGTGTGATCGATTTTGGTGGTAGTTGGGATTCACATCTTCCGTTGATTGAATTCTCCTACAACAACAGTTATCACTCCAGCATCAACATGGCTCCTTTCGAGGCTCTCTATGGTCGAAAATGTCGTTCACCAGTCTGCTGGAATGAGATCGGTGAGGCTCAACTTACTAGACCTGCCCTCATTTTAGAGACAACAGATAAGGTTAAGAAAGTTCGTGATAACCTTCAGACAGCTAGAAGCCGTCAAAAGAGTTACGCGGACCTAAAACGCAAGCCCTTGGATTTTCAAGTCGGTGATCGTGTATTACTTAAGGTCTCACCTTGGAAAGGTGTGATCAGATTTGGAAAGAAAGGAAAACTTGCACCTAGATACGTTGGACCATTCAAGATCGTCGAAAGAATCGGTAAGGTGGCCTACAGACTTGAGTTACTTCCTGAACTTGGAAATGTTCATCCAACCTTTCACGTGTCTAATCTCAAGAGTTGTTTAGCTGATGAAAACCTCCACATACCGCTTGACGAAATTCGTGTTAATAAAACACTGAAATTTGTTGAGAAACCGGTGGAAATCATGGAACGTGAAGTCAAGTGGCTCAAGCGCAAGCGCATTCCTTTGGTCAAGGTTCGCTGGGAATCTAAACGTGGACCCGAGTTTACTTGGGAACGTGAAGATCAAATGAAGGCAAAATATCCGCATCTTTTTCCACGAGTTTCCTCTAAATAAATTTCGGGACGAAATTTCCACAAGTAGGGGAGACTGTAACATTTGTGCTTGTAATCATTATGAACAGTTCAATTATCAATAAAACAAAGTTATTTTATCCCAATGTTTGTTTGGTTGTGTTTTACATTTTTCATGTTTTGACTTTTGTTGAATTCCAAACTCTACATCGCTTTCTGGAGAATTATACGCAAACTGGTGCGTAAACATACTCAGCTTAATGCGACAAATACTCTGGAACATCAACATATACTCAACCTACCTTAAATAACCTTTACATAACTTAGAAATAAGTTTTGAAGGCCTTGGTATGGTAAAAACAAGTTAATTCGCTTACAGGGACTAAACTTGACAAACTGCGAAAGTATGCCAATTTGAACTGTAACGAACATTCCGGAACATGTCCATAAGTTAAACATACCATAAATATCCTTTACATAGCTTAGAAATAGGCTTTGAGGGGTTTGGTATGCTAAAATAAACTTTTGGGTCATTCAGGGACTAAAAGTGTCAAAAAGTGCACAACTTTGCACTTTCGCGCATAACTTACGTTCTGAATACACCCGGACATCCAAAAATTTATATAAGCATCCTTATTTTATGCCTTAGTGTTTGGCATGAGAAAAATCCATTCGTCGCGTCATTTGGATCGTTTTTCGCGCTTATGCGCATTCCGTCGTAATTAAGCGAACATCGCGATCGTACGGCCAAACGAACCAACATCCGGAACAATGTTTAGGCATCATTTTAGGGCTTTAAAGTTGGCTTTACGGGCGTTAGAAGTGTCGGAAATGACTTAAATACGCGACAGGGACCAAAACTGCCATTTTTGAAAGTATATGCAGATCAGACAGGCCCAGGCGGCCCGCCTGAGTTTCTGCATATCCTGATGCAGGCCGCATGGCACTTCCAGTAACCAAATTTTTGTTTTTTCTTGCAATTTGGCCTTTCAAACACACCAAGGGGCAATGCCCTTTCACCCAATCAAGAGCCAAGGGCCATTTTCAGTAACCATAACATTTTGACAAGTGGACGCTTAGGATCGTGGCACGAAAATCAAGAAACGATCCTAACGGCTCTACTTTTCCTATAAATACCCCCCCCTTTGATGTAAAACTCACACAATCTGATCAAAATGCTCTATGTTGATGCCATTGCTTCATACCTGAGCTCTTTGATCTAGATTAGCATTTGGGGACCCTCCGTAAGTATTCTTTCGTTCTTTTATTCGCTTTCGAGTCCGAAAGTCAACGTTTTGTTGACTTTCTGCATTGACTAGCCTATGGTCAACCCGAAGTTCATGGAACTTCATAACGTGAGTGTGACCACGATGGTTATAGTCTATAGTGACTATACCTACTGATTACCACGTTATCTAGGCTTAGTGACGAGTCGTAGTTTCGGCCAAAATGTGCATTCTTGCATATTTTGTAACCAAACTACTCGTGAGCATCAAAGCCATTTGTTTTGATGCCAAACCTGTTTTCTAATCTTAGTTAAGCATGTTCTAACATGCTTAGCTCGTCACTTTTAGTTTAGTGCTTATATAGGGTCGTAAGGCAAGCGATCTAAACCATCGCTTATACTTTCGAACCCGACCCATTTGGTCGATCATTAGGATCCGACCAAACATATTAGGTGACCATAGCTATAACCTTCCGAGGTTATGCCTTGTGGTCACGATGTTAGGCGTTCCAAACGCGTTCTACGCGAACGACGCGTTAGGGTAGCATAAGCTACCTAAGCTGGTCGTGATGGGTCGCAAGCACTTAGGTTAGGTTTCATTTTAGTATGTAGGCTTTGTTAAACCATATTACACGAGTCTCCATACTAGTTTGGTTTACAAACCCGCATACTATCTGATCCTTCCGATTTTGGTCCGGTATATTAATATAGCTACCTATTAGGTGCCGTTTGATATTCCGTGATCTCTAGCATTATCTGGTTATTATACAAGAACTACAAAGCAATCTCAGGTGAGTACATTGAACCCCTCTTTTACTGTTTTCTAAACTGTTTAGGGGTGAAACACATGTGCCTATCTATTACATTCATGCTTTCCATGATTTCACATCATATGCCCGCTATGTTGTTAGTACATTATAGTACATGATTTCATTACATTTCATGCTATGTATGCCCATTGTGTGCATACTTAGTACATTGATTTACATTACATTTCTGTTGCATATGTTTACTCAGCATATGGACACATTGATTTACATGAACATTTCTGTTGCATATGTTTACTCAGCATATGGACACATTGATTTAGATGAACATTTCTGTTGCATATGTTTACTCAGCATATGGACACATTGATTTACATGAACATTTCTGTTGCATATGTTTACTCAGCATATGGACACATTGATTTATATGAACATTTCTGCTTCGTATGTTTACTTAGCATACTTAGTACAATTGTTTACATCACATGTCTTCATTTTGTTATGACATTTGGTTTGTTTAACATGGAACAATACATTCATTAACATTAGCTACGCCGTTCGTTAGTAGGTAGTGGTACCATAGGAATTGACAACTCCCGTTCCTGAAGTCCTGGGTTTGATAGGATTGTAAGGAATGACCGAATTCGATATACATAACTTAGATAAACCTTTAGTTTGTTTAAGGGTTTATCGCCACAGTCTCAAGGCTTGGATGTATGCATATTTCACAATACCGCATAAATGTTAATATCAATAGAGCATGCATTTTTCCACAAAACATAACGTTGATTTAAACCACGTTTTACTTCAACGACTTGCTTTGTGCATTTTACATATGGTTTAAGTTGATACATTTCGCTTACCGTACATGATACATTTTGGGATACACATTACATGATTTACATTGAACATAAACACGTTGACATTGACATACACAGTTGGTGGTTTACATTAAACATAGACATTTGACATGGTTTACACAATAACACTTGACAATTGGGTTATACAAGAACAATCTTACATGGTGGATGGTTTGGGTAAATGGTTTGAGTAACGTGGAGTATGTAATATGATGCAAACATGGTGGATACGCCGCTGGTACTTCCTATATATAAGTGTTTGTATAATATTACATATCTTAGCGTTATCTAAATCATTTCAGTTTAGACATATAACATTTTATACAAATATCATACTTTTCATAAAACATTGTCTTACAAAACAACTTATCTTATTCAACTCATTTTACTAGGTTATTCATTTAACCTTACGTTTATCTATACATATCATCTGATATTATCGCTTTTCAAATGGTTTACAAAGCGAGACAAATTACAAGGTTCATGACTGACTGTTATTAAATATTTCTTTAAAACTCAAGTCATGAATCCCACTTTCACAAAACCTATGTATCTCACACGCATTTTGTGACAACCCGTACTCTCGTTGCCAAGAGAAGGGTATTTTTGTAATATTTGTAATTTGTGGATATTAGTATAATTAATATTATTAATTGCAAAATAATAAACCGCAACGAGAGTTTTAAATATTTACACATCTAGTAAATTTTAATCGGGCCTGTTGGCTTTGGCTTAACATTTAATCCATACACTTGGGCTAGGCCCAAGCCCCACTCCCTAATTAACCTAAAATCCTACACTATATAATCATCTTAACCATCACCACTCACGTTTTTTTTAAAAACCCTGCAACAAAAGACAGCCGCACAACCTACTCATTCTCATCTCTCTAATCTCCGGCCACCGGAGCTACTCCGGCGAGCACACGCACCCACTCAACCACCCTCCTGTTCACCGACAACCGCACACCCACACGCTCAACCCCTCCACGCTCAGCCACACACAGCCATCACCTCCATCCCTCTGATTGAACTAACGGCCAACACCCCGTTTACCTTTCCGATGATGACGGCGGTGGTGGATCTAAACGGCATGCGGCGGCGGACATTGACGTGAGCGAGAGAGAGAGAGCTATCAAGAAACAACGGCAGCAGCGGCGCTGGCATCTTCGGCGGTGACCAGCGACGGTACACAGCGGCGACGACTCCTTTCACAACGGTTCAAGCTCCATTCCGAGTGTCGGGTTCTTAGCAGATGGAGTTTCGGGTCTCAGGTTTAAGCGGGTCTGTCTTGGTTCAACATTTCGGGTTTGGTTCACCTTACTTTGGATTTCTGTTTGGATCTTGTCTGGTTCAGAGTCGGGTCGCACACGCACTTGTTCCATGGTTTCTCCGGTCAGTGTGCGAGATCCTTGTTTTACATTTCATGCTCGTAATAGTGATTTGAATCCTCTGTGTTTTCCTTAAATGAAAGTGTGTCTATGCGTGTGTTATGTTATGAGATTTTGAGCATATGCATACATGGGTACTAGCTGTTTGGTCCGAATGATTGTTACAACTGTTGGAATGATTGTTGCTACCTGGATTACTTTTAAGGGTCTGTTGTTTTAATAAAATAGAACTGATGTTTTGAATATCTAATTGTTGACGATATGTTTATTATTGAGAAGGACAATGATGATTCATGTTAATGCTTCGGTATCACGTTGATGTTCAAGATTTGAATAGTCAGACTGGGTTTTTAATGTTTGATGAGCTGGGTTGGCTTGAATAATTATTATTGTATTTGTATGGAGGTACAAGTTAATATGCACAAGGTATAACTGAAATTATGCATGCTGTTATATATAGCAAGAGATGAGGTGTTAAATGAATAAATAACTAACAACAGTTGGCTTGGTTGGTATGTGCATAAATTTGATTGATTGTTTTGATTGTGAAATATTGAAACCGCTAAATGATGAACAATTTGAATGTCATCAAAATGTTTGATATATGTTGGTTTTGATCTGATTTGTGCACGAAATAGACAAACAAACATGTTTATGCAATATTAGTGGATAGTACATATTTGTTTCATGAAAATGCATTTCTATTGGTTCGTACAAGGTGACAGGTTCTAGGAGGTCTTCATGTGCACGTAATCACGGTTGCGAGTCGGAACCTTTGGTTGCGACTCGAGACCACAGCAGGATTTGTCGAGACCTCCCGGTTGCGAGTCGTAATCAACGCGTATCGAGTCCGGTTGCGAGTCGGAACTGCCGGTTGTGAGTCGTAATCTCCGGTTGCGACTCGTAATCAAATCGTGACGAACCGAGACCTCGGTTGCGAGTCGCAACCTTGGTTGCGAGTCACCCTTGTCTCGACTGGGCTGTTATTGGGCCAAAGAACTTGTTGGATTATTTGCTAACTGGACTGCTTGTGTATCTGTTACTGTAGTTGTTTACATTTATGTTAAGTGTGTTTTATACGTGTTTACTTGTACCCAACTTGACCCATATTTGGTAACCATGTTAGGACGTGGTGACCAACATACTTAACCAAGTAACGTATCATACCGAGCAACCCAAGGTGAGTTCACAACTTAAAAGCATGCGTCCCGGTGGTTTGGGACACGAGACTAACAACTCTATCCCCTGGTAAAAGGGGATACCATTTACATACCTTCCCTAGTTATTGGGAACAAAACTTACTTTTCCTTCCCTGGTATTGGGAAACCTTTTGGTTAATTACTGTTTATACGGATTTCAACTAACGGCACTAAACGCAACTCTATCACTCAAGTCCCTACTACATAATACCGATTAGTCGCCGGGGCCAGGCGAACGGGTTATTAGTTGATAGCGCTATTTAGGTCTTACCAGCCTCACACCGTGCCATGGTATGGGATCGGTCGTGAACTAATGTACTCAGGCATCCGTCAATGATGATAGAACATTGACATCGGGGCATCCTGCGGAAACGCATTCGGTTACCTAGTGTTCGGTATTGGAAAAACAGTTTAGTCGCTAACTTTTGGGGTAGCTCCCCGTGGCATGTATAAACGGATAAATTAACTGGTGAAACAAGTTTTTGGTAATTAAAACTGGACAACTAGTGAACTCACTCAGCATTATTGTTGACCCTTTACTGCATGCTTTGCAGGTGGCCAGTGACTGGAGCAGCTACTTGGGATGTGTAGTGGTCGTCTGCCCGTGTGTTGGGCATTTATTACGCTTACCTTATGAACACTGTTTAAAACTATCTAATTATGCTTCCGCTACTTGTTACTGTTTTAAACTTGAAATCTTAAACTCTGAACTTGACATTTGCTAATCTTATGGTTTGTAAGTATTACTTTAATATTAACCAATGCTTAGTATAATTGGTGGCTGGATCCTGGTCAGTCACGCCCTCGAAGCGGGTGTTATCCGCAGGTGGATTTTGGGGGTGTGACAGATTGGTATCAGAGCCATTGGTTATAGTGAACTTGGTTTAAAAAAAAAAAAAAAAAAAAAAAAAAAAGGGGGAAAAATCTTTTTTTTTGGAGAAAACCAGACTATAACCCGTGACTCGTGACGACACTACACTCCAAGTGCAAGGCTCAACACTTTCGACCTCATAGCTCGGACCAGTGTTTACTTATTTGCTTACCTTATGTTTCCTGATATGCTATACATACTAGTGTGCCTAATTAGATAGATACACCTCTCTCTTCTATCTCATTCTCGCTACATTACGACATCACACTCATACTGTGTTTTCTGTGAAATTATCGTTTTGATAACCTCTGTTTGGCACTCGAGTTTGGGGAACCATTTGACACGAGTTAGGAGGAACTGAGATGAGCATGCAAATCACAATATTATTGTGGGTGCACACATAATAATAAAGTGGGGTGCATGCGAGTCCCAGTGAGGCTTAACAAGTGAAAAAGGGGTTCCGTTTCGTTATTTGTACGATGAGAGACACAACAGTCCATAGGAGTCGTAGCAATGATTGTCTCCTACTCGAACACGATCTTTTCACTTCTCACTGCACCCTTTCGAAGCTCGAGGCTATCGAGTATCACCTGAATACCCATATGCACGCCTAGCGAACTGTGTAGAACATTAGGTGCTTGTACGAACATCCCCGGGTTGGATGTTGAAACGACAATGATTGGTCCATATCCTTCTCACCTTTCTTCGTTTGCTGGAACTTAACATGTTGACGTCTTAAATCCCGAAGTGCGATCACTTCTGCAACACTATCTCAACATACCATGTATTACTCAGTCAACTTGCAAGAACGGTGGACAAGAGGGTAAACGTAGTACCTTACTGGCTTCAGCATTTGAACGACCCTAGTCACCGACAACGAACATCAGCGAATTGACTCCAATCAAATCCTTGACCCTAGTCAGCGGCTCATGGGAGCCAGCCCTTACGAATCAATCGGGACATAAGCGATGACAATTGATCATGGTGCGGAAATGCGTAACGGCCAGCTCAATAAGTACACCTTGGGACGAAACTACGCGGTGAACGGTTACTCGATATACTTACCTAAGAGAGGCCTGCTACGAAACACATAGAGAAGTTACCAGAACGAATCGACAAAGGGGAGCCACCCCTACATCATGGGATGTTAGAACGGGAAACAGCGTCATTCGCATCCTTTTTACTTGCATATTTCTTTTCCCGCCTTAAGTAGTGGGACTTGTCCTCTCACCCAACTGCTCACCTGGATTCTTGAAACTTGCTAGTAAGTCTGCACCTTTCGAGTTTATATTTACACGTCTCCAACACGTAAAACCTGGGTGGTGTGTGCTTCTCATTGCGGTGCCAGCAATCGCATTACCTCTCCATCGACCACGAGGTTATTTCCTCCTAATTCCTCGTTACATGGTTAATCCTTGCTCATATCTTAGCACGCCCCAAGACCCAGCAAGTGGATATCCTTCCTACGAACCGGTGTATTTGAAGACGTGGCTAGACAAGGATACGAGCCAGTCAACCCACCGACGAGTACGGTGAACTTGATGCTTACCTTATCCTTCATTTGCCCTAACCGTTATTCTTTGACGACTTTTCTAATCCTACGAATCCTTTCACTGGCTTCCGTACGAATCAATGTTTATTGCTTAAGACGGTATCCTCACTTCCATCGTTTCTTAATCACGGCATCCACGTTTCTTCATATGGAAACCTTGACCTGATTTCTCCCCAGATTTATGAATTCAGCAAGATAGACCGTTAGTCGACAAACCTCATAAACTCTGAAATATGGCAACATCTACCTCAATCATGCCTTTTCGAAGGTCTGTGTCCGCAGTCTCACATCAAACCCCCCCCCCCCCCGACTATGCAAGCACTACTTCAGGCTCAATTGCATGACTTAGACTAATCCGCTCGAACTTGATTCCCTACCGATCTGAGAAATCATATCCTGCTAGACGTCTTTGTAGACGTTAAAACCTACAGACCCGCGTGATGGTCATTCCTCTCTAGCCGCTTCATATTGTGCTAACCACAGCTTGTATACGACCAGCTACCTCATTGACGTTAGATAAATCCCTATTGCCGACCCCAAAGCCTTCATGTTTTGTCTCAAGTTGAAGGCGGCAGTTATGACTACCCCTCTTGCATTATCTCCCTACTCGTGTTATTATTCACAGATTCCATGATCCTTATCCTACTCTCCTCTGCACAAATCCTCGTTTGGGCGGACTATTTCCCACGAATATTACTCGTTGGAGAGACAAGCCAAGGATACCCCGGGGGTAACGGGTATCGCAAGCACTGTTCTTTGAACTCGATACAATCAACACCTAGTTTCGACGCTCGAATTTATTCCATCCTACGATTGTTCCTTTCGGCGACGACTGAACCTATTCCGAAAACTAGTGGGAATCCGGATGACTCCTACGCTCTACCCTGGGATTCTACGACAAAAACCGTATGTGT
The DNA here is from genome assembly GCF_002127325.2 of Helianthus annuus. Taxonomy (NCBI): domain Eukaryota; kingdom Viridiplantae; phylum Streptophyta; class Magnoliopsida; order Asterales; family Asteraceae; genus Helianthus; species Helianthus annuus. Next base: position 87,229,650 of record NC_035447.2, read on the forward strand.
TAAGTTTTCAACGCGCAACGTTTTAACGTCACAAAAGCCCGCTTTTCTCGACCATACGCGAAACCCCTCACGATTTTGACCCGAAAGGGTATCACCTAACATTAGGAAGGCGCACAATGATCCACAACTCCAGCAATTGAAAGATGTTCTATGAGGTGCTTCTATCTTACCTTATCCTATCCAAGGCATTGGTGAAATGTCTGCTTGTATCGTCGCGCAACCAAAGAAACCGATAATTTTTCGAACCTACAACCACCTACTTAATAGAAGTAGCTGTGGGGGCATGGAGTGCCAACTTCTCTCACTTTTGATTGAAACCTACGTTCTATATCCGATTCGTCTCAGACTGAATACAAAAACCTTTGGCTTACAGTTAGGCATGAGCACCGTGTATCGCCCACAAACTGATGGTCGGGCCGAACGCCCCGTCCAAACATTCAAAAACATGTTGAGAACATGTGTATTGACCATGGATACGAGTGACACCTCCTTTATGTGGAAATCTCTTCCAACAACTGTTACGGCACTAGCATTCAGGCAAAACGATTTGAGGCATTGCACGGACGCAGATGCCGGTCACCCCTACGTTGGGCGGAAGCCGAATTACCGGCCCAGAGCTTGCACTTGACACAACGTGTAGGATTGCCCAGAATAGACAACGCATGGCGGCAGCTCTAGACCGTCAGAAAAGCTACGCGGATGAGCGTAGGAAACCTCTAGAACTTCGAGTCGGAGACTGAGTTCTACTTAAAGTTTCACCCTGGAAGGGTGTGGTACGTTTTGACGAGCAGGGCAAACTTAATCCGCGATATGTTGGACCGTTTGAAATTACCGAGAGGATCGGTAAGGTTGTGATAGACTAAAACCTGCCTGAAGAGCCGAGTGCGGTACACAACGTCTTTCACGTGTCTAATCTGAAGTAGTGTCTGTCAGATGAAACATTCGTTATTCTTTAGGAACTCGTGATCAGCAACAAACTACGCTGAAATCAGGGGTTCAAGAAATCGAAACCCTCGAGCGTAGTGTAACCAACAGACCGAGTTCGTTGGATCTCGTGCAGTAGCCTAGAGTGTACCTGGGGATGGGAAAACCAGCTGATGCGCATGTATCCCCAGTTGTTTACAAACATAACTTCCAGCACTGAAGCTACAACTGAATTTCGAGAAGAAATTTCAAGCCAACATGGGGATGATGTGACACCCCACGAAAACGTTTAATCACACTAGCTTGTCAGTGGCTGCACGCTAAATTTCGGGACGAAATTTCTTGAACTGGGGGATAATGTGACACTTCGGGTCTTCCTGTACATTACTTGGATGTTACAATTAAATTGAGAGATTCTATGCTATGTGAAATAAGTACGAACTCTGTAAATACTATGCTACGTAATGTGGTCTTATGTGCTATGTGACTTCCATGTTCGCTTAGTAGACTTTCGTGAAACTGCTTGTAAATTGCGTGTGGAAATGGAGTTTAGGTATTCGTATAGAGCGAATAGTATGGCTTTTGTTTAAATTTCGAGGACGAAATTCCTGTAACATGGGGAGAATGTGACAACCCGTACTCTCGTTGCCAAGAGAAGGGTATTTTTGTAATATTTGTAATTTGTGGATATTAGTATAATTAATATTATTAATTGCAAAATAATAAACCGCAACGAGAGTTTTAAATATTTACACATCTAGTAAATTTTAATCGGGCCTGTTGGCTTTGGCTTAACATTTAATCCATACACTTGGGCTAGGCCCAAGCCCCACTCCCTAATTAACCTAAAATCCTACACTATATAATCATCTTAACCATCACCACTCACGTTTTTTTTAAAAACCCTGCAACAAAAGACAGCCGCACAACCTACTCATTCTCATCTCTCTAATCTCCGGCCACCGGAGCTACTCCGGCGAGCACACGCACCCACTCAACCACCCTCCTGTTCACCGACAACCGCACACCCACACGCTCAACCCCTCCACGCTCAGCCACACACAGCCATCACCTCCATCCCTCTGATTGAACTAACGGCCAACACCCCGTTTACCTTTCCGATGATGACGGCGGTGGTGGATCTAAACGGCATGCGGCGGCGGACATTGACGTGAGCGAGAGAGAGAGAGCTATCAAGAAACAACGGCAGCAGCGGCGCTGGCATCTTCGGCGGTGACCAGCGACGGTACACAGCGGCGACGACTCCTTTCACAACGGTTCAAGCTCCATTCCGAGTGTCGGGTTCTTAGCAGATGGAGTTTCGGGTCTCAGGTTTAAGCGGGTCTGTCTTGGTTCAACATTTCGGGTTTGGTTCACCTTACTTTGGATTTCTGTTTGGATCTTGTCTGGTTCAGAGTCGGGTCGCACACGCACTTGTTCCATGGTTTCTCCGGTCAGTGTGCGAGATCCTTGTTTTACATTTCATGCTCGTAATAGTGATTTGAATCCTCTGTGTTTTCCTTAAATGAAAGTGTGTCTATGCGTGTGTTATGTTATGAGATTTTGAGCATATGCATACATGGGTACTAGCTGTTTGGTCCGAATGATTGTTACAACTGTTGGAATGATTGTTGCTACCTGGATTACTTTTAAGGGTCTGTTGTTTTAATAAAATAGAACTGATGTTTTGAATATCTAATTGTTGACGATATGTTTATTATTGAGAAGGACAATGATGATTCATGTTAATGCTTCGGTATCACGTTGATGTTCAAGATTTGAATAGTCAGACTGGGTTTTTAATGTTTGATGAGCTGGGTTGGCTTGAATAATTATTATTGTATTTGTATGGAGGTACAAGTTAATATGCACAAGGTATAACTGAAATTATGCATGCTGTTATATATAGCAAGAGATGAGGTGTTAAATGAATAAATAACTAACAACAGTTGGCTTGGTTGGTATGTGCATAAATTTGATTGATTGTTTTGATTGTGAAATATTGAAACCGCTAAATGATGAACAATTTGAATGTCATCAAAATGTTTGATATATGTTGGTTTTGATCTGATTTGTGCACGAAATAGACAAACAAACATGTTTATGCAATATTAGTGGATAGTACATATTTGTTTCATGAAAATGCATTTCTATTGGTTCGTACAAGGTGACAGGTTCTAGGAGGTCTTCATGTGCACGTAATCACGGTTGCGAGTCGGAACCTTTGGTTGCGACTCGAGACCACAGCAGGATTTGTCGAGACCTCCCGGTTGCGAGTCGTAATCAACGCGTATCGAGTCCGGTTGCGAGTCGGAACTGCCGGTTGTGAGTCGTAATCTCCGGTTGCGACTCGTAATCAAATCGTGACGAACCGAGACCTCGGTTGCGAGTCGCAACCTTGGTTGCGAGTCACCCTTGTCTCGACTGGGCTGTTATTGGGCCAAAGAACTTGTTGGATTATTTGCTAACTGGACTGCTTGTGTATCTGTTACTGTAGTTGTTTACATTTATGTTAAGTGTGTTTTATACGTGTTTACTTGTACCCAACTTGACCCATATTTGGTAACCATGTTAGGACGTGGTGACCAACATACTTAACCAAGTAACGTATCATACCGAGCAACCCAAGGTGAGTTCACAACTTAAAAGCATGCGTCCCGGTGGTTTGGGACACGAGACTAACAACTCTATCCCCTGGTAAAAGGGGATACCATTTACATACCTTCCCTAGTTATTGGGAACAAAACTTACTTTTCCTTCCCTGGTATTGGGAAACCTTTTGGTTAATTACTGTTTATACGGATTTCAACTAACGGCACTAAACGCAACTCTATCACTCAAGTCCCTACTACATAATACCGATTAGTCGCCGGGGCCAGGCGAACGGGTTATTAGTTGATAGCGCTATTTAGGTCTTACCAGCCTCACACCGTGCCATGGTATGGGATCGGTCGTGAACTAATGTACTCAGGCATCCGTCAATGATGATAGAACATTGACATCGGGGCATCCTGCGGAAACGCATTCGGTTACCTAGTGTTCGGTATTGGAAAAACAGTTTAGTCGCTAACTTTTGGGGTAGCTCCCCGTGGCATGTATAAACGGATAAATTAACTGGTGAAACAAGTTTTTGGTAATTAAAACTGGACAACTAGTGAACTCACTCAGCATTATTGTTGACCCTTTACTGCATGCTTTGCAGGTGGCCAGTGACTGGAGCAGCTACTTGGGATGTGTAGTGGTCGTCTGCCCGTGTGTTGGGCATTTATTACGCTTACCTTATGAACACTGTTTAAAACTATCTAATTATGCTTCCGCTACTTGTTACTGTTTTAAACTTGAAATCTTAAACTCTGAACTTGACATTTGCTAATCTTATGGTTTGTAAGTATTACTTTAATATTAACCAATGCTTAGTATAATCGGTGGCTGGATCCTGGTCAGTCACGCCCTCGAAGCGGGTGTTATCCGCAGGTGGATTTTGGGGGTGTGACACATTTTTATGCTGACGTACCTACTTTCACATGTGTTTTCAGGAGTTGTTCCATAAGATGTTGATCACGATACTAGGGCGGACCTGTGCCTTAGAGACTAAAAGTGAAGATAGAAGTAGTATAACTATGTTTTGAATTCTGTACTTCCTTTTAAGACAATGTAACACCCGTGTTTGATAAATAAAATGTAACTTTAATTTCCATGGTTGTATAACAATTAATTCTGTCCACAACACTCCCCGACGTTTTCCGCCGCGGTTGCATGTTATACGCGGTCGGGGTGTGACACTCAGGATCCTGGAGGATAGATCTCGCAGTAGGTATCACCATTTCTGTTGGGATCACTGCTTCTGCTCCGAATACCAAGGAAAATGGTGTCTGGCCAGTTGCATTCTTTACCGTTGTTCTATCGGCCCACAAAACAAAGGGTAGTTCTTCTGTCTTCCTTTCTTGGTTCCCAATCTCTTCTTCAAGTTGTTAACAATTATCTTGTTTGAGGATTCAGCTTGTCCATTTGCTTGAGGATCTATCGGGGTAGATGTGATCATCTTGATTCCCCAACTCTTGCAAAAGTCAGTAGTTCTCTTGCTTATAAACTGAGATCCATTGTCACAAATGATTTCAGCTGGTACTCCAAACCTGGTCAGGATATTCCTCTTTATGAAGGGTACTACTTCCTGATCTCTGACTTAAACAAATGCTTCAGCCTCCACCCACTTAGAGAAATAATCAGTCATTGCCAGCATAAAGACTTTTCCTCCTGGAGCTTTTGGCAATTTCCCTACTATGTCCATTCCCCATTTCATGAATGGCCAAGGGGAAGCTATAGGATATAGTGGTTCAGCTGGCTGATGTAGTATGTTACTGTGCCTTTGACATGCATCACATCTTCGAGCATATTCTGTAGCATCTTTCCTCATCGTTGGCCAACAGTATCCTGTTCTCAACACCTTTGAGAATAATGACCTGCCTGTTAGGGCTGGATTTTTATTATAGGTGATCCTTACACATGATCCTAACCAGTGATCCTTGTTTCTTTGGCAGACAGTGATCCTCCGCAGAACTTCAAGATCAGGATCATGGGGAATTATGGTGATCCTCATACTAACGGCCACTTCCACTCAATACAATATTGTTTTGCAGGAACATCTAGCAGGATATGCTCTAGACATCATGATCCAGGAACGCGTCTTCACAAATATGGCAAGAGCTTAATCGAAGAAAGACGTTGCACAGGATATGGAAACCAGGCTTGATTTATGGGCAGCAATTTAGGCTAGATTGTCTTTATTTCTAAAGGGGTAATGAGCTGATAATTAGTCATTTTACCTAAAATAGGTCACCTACACACATATAAGTACCACCCTTCTTCATTCGGAAGAACACACACGACATACGACACAACTCTCAAACACTTAGACACTCAAGTGATCCTTGTACTCAGCTCATTATCATCCAAAGTTGTAATCATATTTTTGTTATATTGAAGTTGGTGATCGGTAGTTGCCATCACCCGAGGTTTTTTATGCCGGAGATCATTCATTGATCAAGGGCTTTTTCCTCGTATAAATCATCGTGTCTTTGCATCTTTATCACAAAAGTGATCCTTTACTTTTATAATTAACCAAGCATCATACCCCGTTTTCATAAAGTTTGGTTACATTATCCTTGTGTGATTTTTGACCAAAACAGTTTGGCGCCCACCGTGGGGCAATTGGTGCTTCATCCATAAGAAAATCTTTTGTTCGAAATCATTTCAGAGAGTTACATGGCTTCATCATTGAAGAACACATCCACAGCGATGTCTGCGGTCACTCCATCACAGATCACCTTGCCTCCTCCACCGGCAGGATCTCAGAGAAATACTGAGAAGAGATCAACTCCCACTTCCTCTAAACCTCTATCTTCTTCTGCTATGAATTCTTCTATTCCCAGTACTAGTGATGTATTTGCTTTAATTTTGCAGATGAAGGATCGTATGCAGCGGCAAGAAGAAACTAACGAAAGGATCCTCAGGGAAATTGGAGATCTCAAAAGACAAAAGAAAGCGGCAGAGGATCATTCTCCACTGATGCCCAAATCCTTGAGCTTTGATACTCCAATGATCACTTCCCAGCCATCAGGGATCCCGGACGTGCAAATTATAGGGGAGTCAAGAGGATCACATCTCAACTCGGCAGCAATGACTCAGACATCAGGCTCACATTTTCAGCCCGTAGGATCCTATCCTCAGTACATGGGATCCTTCAGGAATTCGGGAGCCTATCCGGAGACACAGCAGTTTCCAGGATCCTACTTTGTTCCAGGGTCATCCCAGGTTCAAGGATCTTCCTTCGTTCCAGGATCATCCCAGATACCAGGATCCTTACAGATGCCAGGATCCCTAAAAAGTTTGCAAACAGGAAGTCTAGATGTCCATCAAGGGGACTTCATTCCAATGCAGACCATTGCTTCCACTGGTCCCTCCGTTGTTCCAGAATCCCAGCAATATGGATTCCCTAACTTGAACCCAATGGGAGGTAACACTTTAAATAATTATCCTACTACTAACCTTGGATACATGCAGGATACAGGTACCAATCATGCTATGGCCAGGGAATTACAGAAACTAAAGGACATGATCTCAAGTGTTCCAGGGATAGTCAAGCCTATCCCAGAGATTGCAGATGGAAGCCACAAGGTATCTCGTTTTGCACCACCAATTTGTGACGCAGAGGTACCCAAAAGGTTCCATATCCCTACCATGAAGTTGTATGATGGCACAACGGATCCGGAGGAGCATATAGCACAATACAGGGAGAGGATGGAGATCAATCCTATCCCAGAAAAATTGAAGGAAGCATGCCTATGTAAAGGATTTGGATCTACTCTTACTGGATCAGCTCTTAAGTGGCTGCTAAGTCTTCCCCCTTACTCTATTACTTCATTTGCCAATTTAGTTAATTTATTCAATAACCAATTCTCTTGTAGTAGAAAATTTGAAAAATTAACTAGTGATTTGTACAGGATAACTCAAAATCATAACGAATCATTAAGGGATTATATAACTAAATTCAGTAAAGAATCCTTGGACATTCCCAACTTGGATATGGCTACGGCTGTTGAAGCCTTCAAAATGGGACTGCTTAAGGATTCATTATTCTATGATGATCTTGTTATGACACCATGCAGGAATTTAGATGAAGTAAGAACTCGGGCACTCAGGTTTATCCGACTAGAGGACGACAAGAGGATCCAGGAAAGACAAGTAGGATCCTCAAAACAAGATAAGCAAGGATCCTCCTTCAAAAGCAACAAGTTCAAATCCTACCATAGAAACGAGAACAAGAATGTGCATGCTATTGACCAAGAAGAGGATGATGAAGAATATCCTCCAATCTCAGAATATTGTTTTTCCGTTGATAATCATGAACTGATCCTTGCAATGCAGAACCTAGGTGAAAAAGCCAGATGGCCCAGGAAGAATGATAAACCATCCGGGACTAAGGATAAGTCCAAATGGTGTGCATACCATGAGGATTTCGGGCATCTAACTGAAGATTGCATAGCCTTAAGAAAAGAAATTGGATACCTGCTAAGCAAGGGACATCTAAAAGAATTGTTGGGGAGAAAAAAGCAAAGGACCCAGGATCCTGAAAGGATCCCTGAAAAGGCTCCAGCACCTCCGGCAAACGCACAAGTGATTAACTTCATATCCGGAGGATCAGACATTTGTGGTACATCCTTTTCAGCGGCCAAAAGACATGCAAAAGAATCAAAAATGGATAATGGAGAAAGGCCTATTAGAACCTCAAGTGTCTCAGAAGGGAAGATGATAACATTTGATGAGGATGATCGCATTAACGTTCAGGATCCTCACCATGATAGCTTAGTTATCACTCTCTTTATCTCTAATCATTTTGTCCGCAGGATCCTTATTGACGGAGGGAGCTCAGTGAACATTATCCAGCTTGATGTCTTGAAGAAGATGGGAATCCCAGAATCAGACATCATACCAAGATCCTCCGTGCTTGTTGGATTCAGTGGGGAAACGAAGAAAACTCTGGGGGACATCAAACTCCCAATCTACGTGGAAGGATTACATAATTACCAAAAATTTTGTGTTATTGACTGTTTATCCTGTTGCAACGTTATCCTTGGCAGGCCTTGGATACATGACATGAAAGCAGTTCCATCTACCTACCATCAATGTGTGAAGCTCCCTAGCCCATGGGGGATAATCAAGATCGACAGTGATCAGCAAGAGGCTAAGGATTGTAATACCTCATCTATGAAGCCAACCTCGAAGCCAAGGGAACAATAGCAATTACAGTATCCTCCAAGGAATGTCTTGGAGGCAAGGGAACAAGATGTAGATGAAATCCTCTTGGATCCTAGTGATCCTGAATCAAAAATCTATATCGGATCAGGGATCCTTGGCAACATGAAAGAAGACATGATATCCTTCCTCAAAAGAAGAAAATCTACCTTTGCTTGGAAACATGAAGATATGACAGGTATATCTAAGGATATTATTACTCACAAACTTGGCATTGACAGGTCTATCAAGCCAATCCATCAAAAAAGGAGGAAGTTTGCACCAGAAAGGAATGCCATTATCCAAGAAGAAGTAGAGAGACTACTTCGAGCAGGTATGATCAGAGAGGTAAAGTATCCAAAATGGTTAGCCAATGTGGTTGTTGTCCAAAAGAAAAACGGAAAGTGGAGGGTATGTGTCGATTTCACTGATTTGAATAAGGCATGTCCCAAGGATCCTTTCCCATTACCCCACATTGACTCTATGGTGGATGCAACAGCGGGGCATGAACTGTTAACTTTTATGGATGCATCATCTGGATTCCAACAAATCTTTTATGGAACCATCTGACCAAGAGGATACAGCCTTTATGACCCCAACCGGTTTATATTGTTATATTGCCATGCCTTTTGGACTAAGAAATGCAGGTGCAACATATCAAAGGCTGGTAAATATGATGTTCAAGGATCAAATTGGAAAAACTATGGAGGTGTACATAGATGATATGGTGGTCAAGTCAAAGAAAGCTGAGGATCACCTAAGGGACTTGGAAGAAGCATTCGATATCCTTGATAGTTACAACATGAAACTTAATCCTTCAAAATGCCATTTTGGTGTTAGGGCAGGAAAGTTCTTAGGATACATGGTAACCCAGAGGGGCATTGAAGCAAGCCCGGAACAAATCAAAGCATTAATAAATATCAAATCTCCTGCCAATGCCAAGGATGTTCAAAGACTGACAGGCAGGATAGCAGCTTTGAACAGGTTCATATCGAAATCCTCAGAGAAATGCAGAGAATTTTACGATATCCTAAGGAAGAATAAGAAGTTCGAATGGACTGAGAAGCATGAGAATGCTTTACAAGCCCTAAAAGAGTATATGTCCTCAGCACCAGCATTAGCAAAACCGGAAAAAGGAGATGTGTTATCCTTATATCTAGCGGTATCCTCAACCGCTGTAAGTGCTGTCCTTGTTAAGGATCACGAAGGTACACAATATCCTATCTACTATGTAAGTAAAAGTCTACTTGATGCCGAATCCAGGTACTCACACCTCGAAAAACTTATCCTTGCATTAATCATGGCATCGACTAAATTAAGGCATTATTTTGAAACCCATACTATTGTTGTTAAAACTAATTTTCCAATTAAGAATGTCCTCAGGAAACCGGATATGTCAGGAAGAATGGCTAAGTGGGCAGTGAAGCTTAGTGCCCATGATATAAGATACGAACCAAGAACAGCCATTAAATCTCAAGCATTAGCTGACTTTGTGGCTGATTTCAGTAATGATCTACAAAAGGAAGCAGAATTGGAGGTCCAGCAGCTGGATGAGACCAAGGATCCTTGGATCCTACACACTGACGGATCCTCAAATATCAAAGGCACAGGGCTAGGGATCCTACTAAAATCGCCACAGGGGGACATAATACCCCACTCCATAGCCTGTGAGTTCCAAGCGACTAACAATGAGGCTGAGTATGAAGCCCTAATTGCTGGCTTACAAATCGCTAAGGATATGGGGGTAAAGTATCTTAACGTATATGTAGATTCATTATTGATCACTAATCACTTTAACGGATCCTATGCTGTTAAAGGTGAAAAACTAACCAAATATTTAGAGACAGTCAAAGAATTGGCACTCTCTTTTGTTTCTTTCAGCTTGACACAGGTACCAAGGGAGGAGAACACAGGGGCTGATGCATTGGCCAACCTAGGATCATCCTTGAAGATTCCAGAAGATATAAGTATCCCTATCATCCATATCCTGGCTCCTGCTATTGAAAATCAGGTGGCCATGGAAATAGTAGAGGATACTGCAGTAATCCCTAGTGAAGAAGCTCAACCTTATTCAGGATCATGGATCCCACCAATAATGAAATACTTGCAAAACGGAGAGATTCCAATGGGAGAAAATCCTAGAGCTTTCAGGATCAAGGTATCTCAATTCACAATCTTGAATAATGTGCTATATAAACGATCCCTTGCAGGACCATATTTAAGATGTATTGAGGATCCTGAAATTGAAGAAGTGTTGAGGGACTTCCATGAAGGAGATTGTGGAAACCACACTGGGGGCAAGGCATTATTCTCAAGGATCCTTAGAACAGGATACTACTGGCCAACCATGAAAAGGGATGCTATAGAGTATGCTAAGAGGTGTGATCCTTGCCAAAGACATAGCAATATCCTTCACCAACCAGCTGAATTACTACACCCCATACCATCCTCTTGGCCATTCATGAGATGGGGAATGGATATAGTTGGCAAGCTCCCTAAAGCACCTGGTGGAAAAGTATTTATGCTTGCCATGACTGACTATTTTTCCAAGTGGATAGAAGCTGAAGCCTTCGCTCAAGTCAGAGAAAAGGAAGTCATATCCTTCATTAAAAGAAACATTATAACTAGATTTGGCATTCCCTCTGAAATTGTATGTGATAATGGCTCCCAATTCATTGGAAGCAGAACCACTAACTTTTGTGACAGTTGGGGAATCAAGATGATCACATCAACACCAGTTCACCCACAAGCCAATGGTCAAGCAGAATCATCCAACAAGATCATCATCAACAATCTGAAGAAGAAGCTAGGATCCAAGAAAGGGAAATGGGCAGAAGAGTTACCTTATGTGCTATGGGTTGATAGGACAACTCCCAAGAATGCCACCGGTCAAACACCCTTCTCTTTAGTATTTGGGGCAGAAGCAGTGATCCCAACAGAGATGGTGATCCCAACTGCTAGAACAAGTGCTCGTGATCCTGAAGAAAATGCTACAATCCTAGCTCAGGATTTGGATACTATTGAGGAAAACAGGGATCTAGCTAGGATAAGGATGGCAAGCTACCAACAAAGGATGGCTGGTGCCTACAACAAGAATGTCAGGATAAGGAAGTTCCAAGTCGGAGATATGGTGTTGAGAAAAGCATTTCAAAATACTATCAATCCTGCTGACGGGAAGCTAGCACCAAAATGCGAAGGTCCCTACTTGATTGAAGCTGAAGCAGGAAAGGGGGCATACAGGTTGCTAACCATGGAAGGAAACTTGTTACCAAGAGCCTGGAATGCTGTTCACTTAAAGAAATATTTCATGTGAACATGATCCTTCCTGCATGTGATCCTTACATTGAAGAATCCTTGAAGGATCCTGGAGATATCGGTGATCCTTACTCTGGTAATATGCTTATCCTAAAACTATTGCATTTTCTTACTTTTTGCCTAAGGATAAGGATCATGTATCCTTCATCCTCTACTCACAAACCATTTGAGTTATGATAGTTCAGGTATCTTCAGCAAATCGTCAAAGATCTCCAAAAGCACCACAGATCCTTGGGTACAACCCCAGTTATCCTTGGGATTGTCCCCAGTTTCCGCCAGCAGCGCACGATGATCCTGGTATAGTTCACGTCTTTGGGACCAGTACCCACTTTCGGGGCTGACAACCTCATCGTACTGGCTATATTTAGGATCCTACGTATAATGGTGGACGCACCATACATCCGTTCCTAAGGTTTCTAACGTTTTCACGTTAGCTAAGGTTTTGACATTTTCATGTCACTAAGTTTGGATAGTTGCCAGAAAGGGCCATACTCCAGTTTACATACGATCCTTTGGGCTTGTCCCCAGTTATCCTATGGGCTTGTCCCCAGTGATCCTCTGGGATCATCCCCAGTTATCCTATGGGCTTGTCCCCAGTGATCCTCTGGGATCATTCTCAGTTATCCTTTGGGCACGTCCCCAGTTACTAATTTATCTTTTACATTGGCTTAGTCCCAAGTTATATCTCACTTTTCAGGTTCTGGAAGTCTAAACATATAAGGGTCCTTAATCCTTATTAACTATCAAAGTCTTATCTATGATTATCTTGATTGAAGGTTAGGATCCTAACATGGATCCTCAGGTATGACCCTTGACTATTTTTGATTATACTCTTTATCCTAACCAACCCTTATACCTTGACAACCGAACCTATGAACTAAAACTCTTTGAGAATTTTCAATATGAGGATATTTGATCTAGGATCATATCCTAAGTTTATTAAACACTTTTTCAACTCTTGTTATTTTAACAAACACAACAATTGAGAAATAAGAGGATTATTGAAGGATAACAACACAAGATAAGCCAGAAAAGTTAAGTTATATTATTAAACAAAAGGATCATTAACCCTTTCAAAAGATTGTCAAAATTGCCAACCCACATTTCTACCAGCAAAACGTGGCCCGTCCACATGGGTTGGCAAAGGGTGTCCATTGTCTATGCGGTCTTAGCATTTTGCAGGAAATAAAAGCGGCAGGATCACAAAGGCTTCATCCCCCAAACAGAGGATCCCTCCACCTTTTGCAATCCTACCCATTGTTCGAAGGATCCAGGATCCTTAACCCTAAAAACTATTGTTCAAAGATTACAAACCATAATTGTTTCAAACACCACAAACTACTATCAAAATTTAAAAAATTGGGCTCCGGCTATGTCTAGAAGTTTCCATCATTGCCCAATCTTGCAGCTCAAACCTTCTCTGCACCATCACCACCAGCTCCACTCGCCTCCCCCTGATCCTTACCAGCATCTCTACCTTCAAGCATAGGGATATCCTCAACATCATCGTCATCCTCCAACTCTGCTAGCCTTGCCTTCCAGCCTTCAATGTCCCATGTGCTCTTATCAAAAGAAGGATCCTGAGCCTCCGTGGCCATCTGCAGTTGTATTTTGTACATAGCTATCGCGGCAGAAACTTTAGCGTCCTGAGTAATGTCATGCTTCTCATAATCGAACTTGATCAATGCTTTGACAGCCTCATCCTTAACAGCCCGGATCTTCTTCTTAAGATCAGTGATCTTGAGATCCTTCAGCACACCCATTTGATGAAGGTCGGCAATCTGGCGATCCTGATCTTCAACGTGGCCAACATAAGATTCTATTTCATTAAGTTTCTGCAAAAACAACAGGATATAACGTCAGACATGGGTGATCCTCAAATACCATCAGGATAACCAACAGGGGCAGTGATCCTGACCTCGTTGACAGAATCAAGAAATTGCTGACGGAGGAGGGGGAATCCTTGAAGATCCTCAGAAACTTTCCTCTTCTTTCCCTTACCCATAATGGGTAATTTAGGGGCTGAAGCAGAAGGACTAGCAACCGAAGTCTTCTTCTTCGAAGACGTGACCTTGGCAAGATCATCAATCCCAAACAAGGAGGCAGATTTGGCAGACTTGGCAGATTTTCCAGCACCTACACAATTCAAAAACAAGATAAGTTCCCTTGTTAAAATAAATACTCTTACATAAAACTTACTTCCTATAAGGATACTTACTTGACATTGTGGCAGATGCAGAGGATATCTCTTGAGAATCTTGGAAAGTGATTTGGAAGCTTCTAACTTCAGGATCAAGCTTTTTAAAAGCTAACACTCTCTCTTTTGCAGTGGGGGTTAATTTCAGACGAGCAATGGAAATAGCTGCATAAAAGACAAAGGAAAAAAGATGTCAGTGATCCTCATCATATGAGACAGGACTGATAGTGATCCTTCGAGGATCCTCTACCCTACCATGAGTGGCCCATTCCTTGGGCAAATCCTTCCCATCCGGGATGGAATCCCTCTTAACAAAGAAAAACCGACGTTTCCAGTTGGTATCATTCTTAGTAACTTTGAAGATTGGGTGATCCTCCCCAGCTTTCCGTTTCAACAAATATCGGTGAGAACCGAAGGTGGTGAGATCGTAAAACTCAGCTAACTCCGCCATCCCCAGATCAATCCCTTCCTGCTCGATGATCCTCTCGAAGGTATAAAGAACCCTCCAGATCATCGGCATAGCTTGGATGTAAGAGATGCCGGTTAAGGAAAAGAAAGACTGGGTAAAGTCTGGAAAAGGATACGAGTACCCTATAGCAAACGGGGTAGCAGGGAAAGCCACCCAGACATCCGAGACAAAGTCGCTCAAAGCAGTAGGATCAAAGGATTTAAAAACGGCATTCGCCGGAAAGTAGTGACGAATTTTGTCTACGTGAGCATCACTAAAGCAACACCTCTCCGTAGGAGAATCCTTGACAATCCCCTGGCTTTTTAAGGGACTATCCTTCTTGGAATCCTTGTGCGGAGAATTCCGGAGCAACATGTTTGGAACAGAAACAAAGTAGAAACGAAAAACAGAGCAAAGAGAAGGAAGAAGGGAAAGATAGAAGAAGAGGATACCTGATCAGTCTTCGGTAGCGATTATAAAGGGAAGATATCTCGAACTTAAATGCAGAGTGATCCTAACCCTATCTCCTATTTATAATCATGATCTGCAGGATTGTCACATCTCTGACGTAATGATTACAACGGCTAGTCCGAGCATAACGGCTAGTTTCTTGGAATCGCCCGTTAGAGATAAGATCGAAACAAAATATAACTCGTCTATTTACAATTAACTCCTTATATTTTGGGGGCAATTGTTAGGGCTGGATTTTTATTATAGGTGATCCTTACACATGATCCTAACCAGTGATCCTTGTTTCTTTGGCAGACAGTGATCCTCCGCAGAACTTCAAGATCAGGATCATGGGGAATTACGGTGATCCTCATACTAACGGCCACTTCCACTCAATACAATATTGTTTTGCAGGAACATCTAGCAGGATATGCTCTAGACATCATGATCCAGGAACGCGTCTTCACAAATATGGCAAGAGCTTAATCGAAGAAAGACGTTGCACAGGATATGGAAACCAGGCTTGATTTATGGGCAGCAATTTAGGCTAGATTGTCTTTATTTCTAAAGGGGTAATGAGCTGATAATTAGTCATTTTACCTAAAATAGGTCACCTACACACATATAAGTACCACCCTTCTTCATTCGGAAGAACACACACGACATACGACACAACTCTCAAACACTTAGACACTCAAGTGATCCTTGTACTCAGCTCATTATCATCCAAAGTTGTAATCATATTTTTGTTATATTGAAGTTGGTGATCGGTAGTTGCCATCACCCGAGGTTTTTTATGCCGGAGATCATTCATTGATCAAGGGCTTTTTCCTCGTATAAATCATCGTGTCTTTGCATCTTTATCACAAAAGTGATCCTTTACTTTTATAATTAACCAAGCATCATACCCCGTTTTCATAAAGTTTGGTTACATTATCCTTGTGTGATTTTTGACCAAAACACTGCCCCCAGTGTGGTTACCACAATCCCCATCATGTATATCCTGAAGTACTTCTTTAATTTCGGGATTCTCCAAGCATCTTAGGTGTGGTCCTGCAAGAGATTTCTTATACAAGACATTATTTATAATGGTGAATCGTGATACCTTCATCCTGAATGCCTTATGATTTTCGTCTTTAGGGATGTGTCCTTCCTTGAGGTATCTTATGATTGGAGCCGTCCAGGATTTAGGATCCCCCTCAGGATATTCAGCAACAGGATCCTGGACACTTATTACTTCTTTATCCTGAGGATTCATTGCAAGATACAAGATATGTAGTATTGGTATTTGGGTTCCTTCCGGTATCCTGACCGATGATCCCAGGTTTGCTAAGGCATCTGCTTCAGCATTATCTTCCCTTGGTACCTGTTCAAGTGTAAAAACATCGAAATATCCTGCTAACTTTTTAATGATATCGAGGTATGCGATTAATTTCTCACCCTTAACTACATAGGATCCATTAAAATGATTAGTAATTAACAAGGAGTCAACATATACTTGCAAATTCTTGATATTCATATTTTTAGCTAGTTCTAATCCTTCAATTAAAGCCTCATATTCTGCTTCGTTATTGGTAGCAGGGAATTCACACCTAATAGCCTGGGGTAATATGTCCCCCTGTGGCGATTTTAGTAGTATTCCCAGTCCTACTCCTCTAACATTAGATGCTCCATCAGTGTACAATGTCCAAGATCCTGAGGATTCTCCTAATTGTTGGACTTCTAGGTCTACCTCATCCTGAATGTCACTACTGAAATCACCCACAAAGTCGGCTAGGGCCTGCGATTTTATGGCATTCCTAGGTTCATATACTAAGTCATAAGCACTCAACTTCACTTACCACTTAGCCATCCTACCGGACATCTCTGGTTTCCTAAGCACATTTTTAACAGGATAATTAGTTTTAACATGAATCCTATGTGTTTCAAAGTAATGTCTAAGCTTCGTTGATGCCATAACTAGAGCCAATATTAACTTTTCTAAATGAGAATATCTAGTTTCAGCATCTAACAAACTTTTGCTAACATAATAAACACGATACTGCTGACCTTCATGATCTTTTCCCAGGACAGCACTTACTGCATTCCCTGATACTGCAAGATACAGGGATAATGGTTCACCATCCTCAGGCTTCATTAGTAGAGGTGCAGTTGAGAGGTATTGGTTCAAATCCTGCAAGGCTGCTTCATGCTTCTCCCCCCATTCAAACTTCTTATTTTTCTTCAGGATATCATAAAATTCCTTGCATTTTTCTGAGGATCTTGAGATAAATCTATTTAGCGCTGCTACTCGTCCTGTCAGCCTTTGAACATCCTTCATGTTAGAAGGTGATTTGATATCTAGGATGGCTTTGATCTGTTCCAGACTCGCTTCTATCCCCCTTTTAGTTACCATATATCCTAGAAACTTTCCTGCCCCCACTCTAAAATGGCACTTGGCAGGATTTAGCTTCATGTTATATTGATCCAAGATATCAAATGCTCCCTTAATATCCCGGAGGTGATCCTCAGCCTTTTTAGATTTTACCACCATATCATCGATGTATACCTCCATTGTGTCCCCCAGCTTCTCTTTGAACATCATGTTCACCAATCTCTGGTATGTTGCACCTGCATTTTTCAAACCGAAAGGCATAGCAGTATAACAATAAATACCTGTTGGTGTCATGAAGGCAGTATCCTCTTGGTCCGAAGGCTCCATTTGAATTTGCTGAAATCCTGAGGATGCATCCATGAAGGTTAACATCTCGTGGCCAGCGGTAGCATCCACCATTGCATCAATATGAGGAAGAGGAAATGGGTCTTTGGGACAAGCCTTATTCAAGTCTGTGTAATCTACACAAACTCTCCATTTCCCATTCTTCTTTTGAACCACTACCACATTTTCCAGCCATTTGGGAAATTTGATTTCTCTGATCATTTTGGATTTCAATAGTGTTTCAACCTCTTCTTGAATAATTATGTTTCGTTCTGGTGCAAACTTCCTTCTCTTTTGTTGGACAGGCTTGAAAGACCTGTCAATTCCAAGCTTGTGAGTAATAATGTCTTTGGATATACCTGTCATATCCTCGTGCTTCCATGCGAATGTTGACATCCTGCATTTCAAAAAGTTAGTAAGCTGATCCTCAATATCTTGAGGGATACTGGTTCCTACGAGCACCGAGATATCCGGATTATCCTGGTCCAGGATAATTTTCTTAACATCCTGTTCTGAAGCCTCTGCAATATCCTGGGCTCATATCTTTAATTGCTATGCTGCATTGGGCTTGGTTGAGGATTTCATCGAAGATGAATAACATTCCTTTGCCACCTGTTGATCACTTTCCACCTTGACAACCCCCCAATGAGTAGGGATCTTGATACGCTGATGATACGTTGATAGGACGACCTTCATGTCATGGATCCATGGCCTGCCCAGTACGTTATAGTAGGATAGGGAGTACATCACACAGAAACATTGTATCGAGTTGACCCCTTCAACATATACTGGTAACTTTATCTCTCCCACGGTATTCCTAGCTTCTCCACTGAAACCGACGAGTACAGTAGACTTCGAAGTAATGTCCATTGGAGATACATTCATCCTCTTTAATGTTTCCAGCTGAATTATATTGACAGAGCTACCGTTGTCCACCAATATCCTGCGTACAAAATGGTTAGCAACATACAATGTTATTACGAGAGCATCATGGTGAGGATCCTGCACAGTATCCCGGTCATCACTGTCGAAAGTGATCACTTTGTCAGTTGTAAGGGTGGTCATCCTGGCTGGTTTATCTCCCCTTTCAGTCTTAGCCTCCTTTGCATGCCTCTTGGCCGCAGAGTACGAAGTCCCACAAATGTCGGATCGTCCCGAAATAAAGTTCATTATCTTAGATCCGCAGGAGGTGATGCCGCTCGTTCAGGATCCTTCTCCGTATCCTGACCCTTATTCTTTTTTCTTCCTAGGAGATCCTTCAGATATCCCTTGCTCAGAAGATAACTTATTTCTTTTCTTAGAGCAATGCAATCCTCAGTCACATGACCAAAATCTTCGTGGAAGGCACACCATTTGGATTTATCCTTCCAATCAGCTTTTTGTTGGTTCTTTCGAGGCCACCTAGCTTTGTCTCCTAAACCCTGTATAGCATACATTAATTCTGGAATGTTAACAGAAAAGCAATATTCAGATAATTCAGGATATTCTTCAGGATCCTCGTCTTCAACATCATTCACTTTCTTGTTATCATTTCTACCATACGGCTTAGAGCGGTATGGTTTGTACGAGGATTCTGACTTCCTGTTAGTTGATTCATATGTTGATGATGCATTCATCCTCTCTTGCATTTTCTTATCATCCTCCAGCCTGATATATCTCAATGCCCTGTTACGAGCTTCATCCAGATTCCTTCAGGGATTCATCACAAGATCCTGGGAAAATTGGGAATCTTTCTGCAATCCCATCTTGAAAGCCTGCACAGCTGTTGCGACATCAAGGTGTGGGATATCCAAGGATTCCCGGCTAAACTTATTCACATAGTCCCTCAAGGATTCCTGAGGTCCTTGAGTTATCCTGTAAGGATCACTGGTTAATTTCTCAAAACTCCGGCTGCAAGAAAATTGACTATTAAATAAGTTAACCAAATGAGCAAAAGAAGTAATTGAGTGAGGAGGAACGTTTAACAGCCATTTTAAGGCTGATCCTGTTAAGGTAGAGCCGAAACCCTTGCATAAGCATGGTTCCTTAAGTTCCGGAGGGATAGGATTGATTTCCATCCGTTCCCTATACTGGGCAATATGCTCCTCAGGATCCGTGGTTCCATCATAAAGCTTCATGTTGGGAGTTTGGAATCTTTTTGGGATTTCAGCATCGCAAATAGGATGTACAAACCGAGATATCCTGTGGCTATCCTGGGATACTTCAGGAATTGGCTGAACCACCCCAGGTACATTGGATATCATATCCTTTAGCTTCTGAAGCTCCCTAGATAATGCTGATGTCACAGCTGTATCCTGCAAAGATCCAACACTGTTAGTGGCAAGAGTATTATTATTATTAGACACGTTACCAGTCTGAGGATTTTGGCCATATCCTGAAACATATCCCGAGCTCCTCACAGTTGACATCCTGATCGATGAGGGTATTTCAGGAGTATGATTCTGGGAATGACTTGGCACAATATTCCTTCTATTATCCTCAGTATACACAGCCGAAATGAAGTTCAAAGTTCTGGGTTGTAGAGGAGTGACGATATCTTCAGTGGATCTGCTCGAGCCAGCTTTTAAGAGTTGTATTTCTCTTAACAGTATTTTGTTAGTTTCCTGTTGTTGTCTCATTTGTTCCTACACACTTCTAAATAAGGTTATAATTTCATCATTAGAAGCTAAAGTGGGAGCAGATCCCTGAACACTCCGGGTAGGGATAATATCCTGAGGTTGTGAAAAAGTTGGCATCCTTGGAGGAGGTGGTGGAAGCACCGAACCAGTAGTAGCAGAAGTTGTAGCAGACACAGTGGAGGAGCTCATGCTTGATCTTGTGGCCATTGCAAATAATGTGGCAAAAAGTTTTTGAAAACAGAAAACCAATTAATGATTTCACAAAGATTTTTAGTAAAGATAGCACCACTTGCCCCACGGTGGGCGCCAAATTGTTTTGGTCAAAAATTACCGAAGCAATTTAGTGATCAAATTAGTTAAGTGAGGTAGTGTGCTAAAAAGTGTATTGGAAATATGCTGGTTATGTTGTTTGTAAAAACAGTTTTCAGGATACGGCTCAGGATATTGAGTTGTATCTACGATCAAACTATGAGCAAAAAGTAAAGGAAATGACACGAGATGTACGAAGAAAGCTCTTGATCAATCTAGATCGCCGGCATAAAACCTCGGGAGCTGACAATCGCAACTGCCTAGTTCTTCTTATTGCTTCAAACTTCAGGATACAGTGCAGGATATTGACCAGACCGCTAAGTGTTACAATGCTTTATGTGAAAGTAAAAGTTGCGAGAGAACAAGTGTGAGAGTGTAGTGAGTGTAGCTGTGATGTCGTATTCGATCTGATATACCCATCTATTTATAATAACGAAATAAAACTAAAATTCCTATAAACATCTTCATTTGAACGACTTGGACCGAGTCTCCCGGAGAAAGGGTCTTTGTGAACGTTGGGCACCTGGACGCGTACTCCTGCACACAACCCGTTAGTAATCCTGAGGATACTATTTAGGATGTTACCAATATCCTGAATGAGCATCCCAGATATGAGTAGATATCATATAATCAAGATATAACTTAAGATATTTCCCAGGATATGGGCTCAAAATTTTACCCATAACAATATGGTGACCAAAAGAGGAATAGAGGCAAGCCCGGAGCAAATTAAAGCCATCTTGGATATCAAATCACCTTCAAATATGAAGGATGTTCAACGGTTAACAGGACGAGTTGCAGCATTGAACAGATTCATTTCAAGATCCTCCGAGAAATGGAAAGAATTTTACGATATCCTGAAGAAGAACAAGAAGTTCGAATGGGGAGAGAAGCATGAAGCAGCCCTGCAGGATTTGAAGCAGTATCTTTCAACTGCACCGCTGTTGATGAAGCCTGAGAATGGTGAACCACTATCCCTATACCTCGCAGTATCAGGAAATGCTGTAAGTGCCGTCCTTATAAAGGATCATGGAGGTCAGCAATATCCTGTTTATTATGTTAGTAAAAGTTTGTTAGATGCTGAAAGAAGATATTCTCATTTAGAAATGTTGATACTAGCACTAGTTGCGGCATCAACAAAGCTTAGACATTATTTTGAGACACATAGAATTCATGTTAAAACCAATTATCCTGTCAAAAATGTGGTTAGGAAACCCGAGATGTCAGGCAGGATGGCCAAGTGGTCAGTAAAGTTAAGTGCTTATGACTTAGTGTATGAACCTAGAAATGCCATAAAATCACAGGCTCTAGCTGATATTGTGGTTGATTTCAGTAGTGACATTCAGGATGAGGTAGACCGAGAAGTACAACAATTAGGAGAATCCTCAGGATCCTGGACATTATACACTGATGGAGCATCTAATGTTAGAGGAGTAGGATTGGGAATACTATTAAAATCGCCACAGGGGGACATATTACCCCAGGCCATTAGGTGTGAATTTCCCGCTACTAATAACGAAGCAGAGTATGAGGCATTAATTACAGGGATAGAACTAGCTAAAAATATGAATGTCAAGAATTTGCAAGTATATGTTGACTCCTTGTTAATCACTAATCATTTTAATGGATCCTATGCAGTTAAGGGTGAGAAGTTAATTGAATACCTCGATATTCTCAAAAAATTAGCAGGATATTTCGATGTTTTTACACTTGAACAGATACCAAGGGAAGGTAATGCTGAAGCAGATGCTTTAGCAAATCTGGGATCATCGGTCAGGATACCAGAAGGAACCCAAATACCAATATTGCATATTTTGTATCCTGCTACGAATCCTCAGGATAAAGAAGTAGCAAGTATCCAGGATCCTGTTGCTGAATGTCCTGAGGAGGATTCAAAATCCTGGATGGCTCCAATCGTAAGATATCTCAAGGAAGGGCACATCCCTATAGACGAAAATCCTAAAGCATTTAGGATGAAGGTATCATGATTTACCATTATAAATAATGTTTTGTATAAGAAATCTCTTGCAGGACTATATCTAAGGTGCTTGGAGGATCCCGAAGCTAAAGAAGTTCTTCAGGATATACATGAAGAGGATTGTGGTAACCATACTAGGGGCAGGTCATTATTCTCGAAAGTATTGAGGACAGGATATTATTGGCCGACAATGAAGAGAGATGCTGCAGAACATGCTCGAAGATGTGAAGCATGTCAGAGGCATAGCAACATTTTGCACCAACCAGCTGAACCATTATATCCTATAGTTTCCCCTTGGCCATTCATGAAATGGGGGATGGACATAGTAGGGAAATTACCAAAAGCTCCAGGAGGAAAAGTCTTTATGTTAGCAATGACTGACTATTTTTCTAAATGGGTTGAAGCTGAAGCATTTGTCCAAGTTAGAGACCAAGAAGTAGTATCCTTCATAAAGAGAAATATCCTGACCAGGTTTGGAGTACCAGCCGAGATAATCTGTGACAATGGTTCTCAGTTCATAAGTAAGAGGACTACTGACTTTTGCAAAAGTTGGGGAATCAAAATGATCACATCTACCCTGGTACATCCTCAAGCAAATGGACAAGCTGAATCCTCAAACAAGATAATTGTCAGCAACTTGAAGAAGCGATTAGGAGCCAAGAAAGAAGATGGGCAGAAGAACTACCCTTTGTTTTGTGGGCTGATAGAACAACGGTGAAAAATGCAATGGGCCAAACCCCATTTTCTTTGGTATTTGGAACAGAGGCAGTGATCCCAACAGAGATGGTGATACCTACAGCAAGATCCAACCTTGAGGATCCTGGGCAGAATCCTGAAGCTCTGTACCACGAGTTAGACACTGTGGATGAAACAAGGGATGCAGCAAAGCTAATGATGGTAGCATATCAACAGAGGATATCCAGAGCATACAACAAGAACATAAGGACTAGGAGGTTTCAAGTCGGAGATTGGGTGTTAAGAAAAGTTTTTCAGAATACTACCAATCCTGCCGATGGAAAATTAGCTCCGAAATGGGAAGGACCCTATGAGATTGAATCAGAATCAGGGAAAGGAGCATACCGACTCAAGAATATGGAGAGGGATATGCTACCAAGATCCTGGAATTCAATACACTTAAAGCTCTACTTCAAGTAAGAATAGAATTTAATTTCTATCTCAGAATGGTATGTATCCTGTCTCTTTTAAATATATTTGAATACATTTATTATCTTGAATTCTATACTGACTTAGGCATCGGAGGGGTGTTACCTAAGCTAACACCCACCTTAGTTTGAGGTTGTTTTGCAGAATATGTGTCAGGATATAGCTTCGGGATATACGCTCAGGATATGTTGAAAGATTAGAGGACTGGCCCCCTCTCTCACGCTTAAGGGATCCTGATCCCTTCACATGTTTAAAGGTATTCACCTTTCTCTCGAAGTGGGTTTGAACACCCCGCCTGGAGCGCAAGTCATCGGGGATAGTTCAAGGTAACGGGACCAGTTCATGTAAAAGTGGCTGACAATTTCGTTACTATTGGCTATGTCCTGGATCCTAAAGGTATATGAGGATTGATCACCCTCTGTCACGAAAGGGTATTTTCATGCCCTCTAAGGTTTAAAGGTTATCACCTTTCTAAGACTTAGAGTTTATACACTCTCGCCTGTAGCGCATGAAAATCAGGGTTTATCCCCAAGATACAAGGGTTTATCCCCAGCATACTAAGGGTTTATCCCGGGATATCAAGGGTTGATCCCTGGATATTCAGGGTTTATTCAGTAAAGCTAAAGTATGGCTACATTTACATTCCTATGTTGAACACATGCGACATGTATCACACAATTTAAAGGATGGGTTCGAATTCATAAGTGTGCACTTGTGACATTCCTATGGTGGAAAGTTGGAATTGGATCTTTGGGAATCTCTGGTATGATCTTTCCTTTTTGAGTTTTACAGATTATGTGTCAGTATCCTGAGAAGGATATCTTTCAGGATACATTTACAATGTGTTCCCAACAATGTTCGAACATTCTTGTTTTCATAAGTAAAATTCATGTAATGAAAATAATAAAGATAAGGTCAAAACAGGGTTATATTATTAACATAACAAAAGTTGTGCTTTTGGTTTCACCTCAAACCGAGGCCCATCCACCAAAAGCACAATTAGTTTTTAACATATTTACCCAACGGCTGAAGGTTTCATCTCAAAACGAGACCCATCCGCCTCCAACCGTTGCATCATTCAAAACAAATTATACTAACTGATGACCAAGGGCTTTCTCCTGAAACCCAGGACCCATCCACCTTTGGTCATCATATTGTCTAAGTGCAGGAAAGTAAATTGTTTTAAAGACAAGGAAAGTAAATTGTTCAAAGGATCACAGCGATCAAATCTAAAAAAGTGGGCTCCGGCCTAGGCATAAACATCCATCATCGCCCACTCAAGCGCCCTCACACAGCAGCATCTTCACCTGCCTTCTCTGTTTTCTCAGCCTCAACATCCTGACCAGCATCCGTACCAGCATCCGCTCCAGCATCCTTCTTGGCTCCAGCCTTGACCACCACCTCTGCTGACTTAGAGGACTCAGCAGCATCAGCAGGATATGGCACAGCCTTGCCTCCGAGCTTCTTCAGTTTAGCAACCCAGGATTCAACCGGCCAAGCGGAGCACTCAAGGCCTGTCTCCTTGGCCTCATTAGCCATCTTGATACGGGCTTGTAGGAGAGAGACAACGGCGGAGGCTTTGATCCCTTCCCTAAAAGAGATCATCGCATGTTCATGCTCCATTTGGACGGTGGCAAGTTTGAGCTCGGCATCTTGGGTGACCTTCTTCAGCTTGTCCTCATAATGCCGAGTCTTGGCTTCGGCAATAACACCTTGGTCAGTGATGGTAGTCTCGAGCTATTTCATCCTGGCCTCGTGGAGTGCAGCGGTACCACAGGCTTCGCTGTAAAGGATATTCTATCAGGATATTATGCAGAATACGGTGCCAGGATATTACCATGTTAAGGAAGGATGTCATCGGTTCCAAGGAGTCAGTAAAGCTAAGATCATCATAGGAGAACCCTTCGGAGCCTGGGGCACTAACTTCAGAGCCCTTCCTCTTTTTTGCGGTGGAAGCACGGGTCCTTGGATTAGCCTTAGGAGCCGGGAGTGGCTTGGAGCTGGTGGCAGCGGGGGTCTCTTTCTTGACAATGGGTGGAGTAGGATAGCTGTCAAGTTCATCAAGATTAAGGAAAACCTGGATTTTGCTGGAGTCTACATACAGGGAGTAAAATTTCCCTAAGTATATCAAATAAATATGTATATGCAGGATATTATACAGGATCCTTACCAGACATGTTTGCACTAGAAAGAGGGCTTGGAGATGGTGGAGACGGGTTAAAACTTCTTTCAGCTTCTGGTAGAAGTCTAATGGCGTCGATTCTCTTCTGTGAGTCGGCTAAGGGGGGTGCAAGTTTTCTGAAGTCAGCTGTGTACAAGAAAACAGAAAAGTCAGTACAAGATATGAAACAAGATATAAGGAAGGATCATACTAAAACCCTAAGTCCTACCTTTTTTCAACCACTGCACTGGATATTCCGTTCCACCAGGGATTGAGTCGCTTTTTACAAAGAAGAACTTGAACTTCCATTCCTCCTCGTTCCTGGTGGCACGAAGTATCAGTGGGTCACCGAAAGTGGAATAAAACAAAAATCGACAAGAACCATGGCATCTAAGCCGATATGCTAAGGGAAGATCATGAACGGAAAGGTCAGGGATATGGTTATTCTTGATTTGATCAAGAACAGATAAAACTCGCCAAAGCATTGGCATTGTCTGACTGAAGCAGATTTTGGTAGTGTTGAAAAACTTAGTACTGAAGTTTGAAAAAGGAAATTGCAACCCTAGGGTGAAAGGAAAAGCGTTGAAACACAACCACTCGTTGGAAACCATATCTGATCGGATTTCCTGATCAAATGGCCGGAATATTGTCCCTTCCGGGAAAATGCCGGAGGTTTTGAGGGCCGACAAGTGGGCACTGTTGAAAGAGCATATATCCTTCTCAAGATCTTGGAGAATATTCTGGTGAATGAACGTGGGAGCAGAGTCGCCGGAGCTAGATCTTGTCTGTCTTGCCATATGATTACCAAAATATTGAACAGTATGGAGGAAAGAGATGGAATTGAGAGAGAGATATTTACCTTTTTTCTCTTCGGTGAAGGTTAAATGATGATGAGGATGAGAAGTTATAGTGGTGAAATGAGTGAATGTAGGCTGCGTGGTTACAACCAGTCCCGTCAGGGTCTTATCACTTAATTGCCTCATTATTCGTAAAAAATATAACCGTTAGTGCCAGAATACTAAACGGTAACATTTTTTTGGGGACAATTGTTATGGGTGAAATTCTGAGCCCATATCCTAGGAAATATCTTGAGTTGTATCTTGATTATGTGATTTCTGTTCATATCCGGGATGCTCATTCAGGATATTGGTAACATCCTGAATGGTATCCTCAGGATTACTAACGGATTGTGTGCAGGAGTACGAGTTCAAGTGCCTAACGTTCGCGAAGACCCTTTCTCCGGGAGACTCGGTCTAAGTCGTTCAAATAAAGACGTTGAAGCCGCTTTTCCCGACCTGCAACGTTATTAATGGAATATTCAGGAGCATCCCATATGTTTTGGTCAAAAATTACTGAAGCAATTAAGTGATCAAATTAGTTAAGTGAGGTAGTGTGCTAAGAGAATGTGTTCAAAAATATGTCAATTGAGTTATTTGTAAAAACAGTTT
This sequence comes from Helianthus annuus, assembly GCF_002127325.2. Lineage (NCBI taxonomy): Eukaryota > Viridiplantae > Streptophyta > Magnoliopsida > Asterales > Asteraceae > Helianthus > Helianthus annuus. The sequence goes on from NC_035447.2 coordinate 87,257,151, forward strand.
GGGGATACGGCTCAGGATATAGAGTCGTATCTGCGATCAAACAATGAGCAAAAAAGTAAAGTAAATGACACGAGATGTACGAGGAAAGCCCTTGATCAATCTAGATCGCCGGCATAAAACCTCGGGAGCTGACAATTGCAGCTGCCTTGTTCTTCTATTGCTTCAAATATCAGGATACAGTGCAGGATGTGGTGCGGATCGACTAAGTGTTACAACGTGAATTGGGTATAAGCGTGGTGTGTCACACCCCCAAAATCCACCCGCGGAGTACCACCGCTTGGAGCGTGACTGACCAGGATCAAGCCATCAATCATATCAAACATAGCATTTAATAATAAAAGTAATTAACGTAATTCACCATGACATGATTGATGTTTCAAAACCAAACATTGTTTAAGTAGCGGAAGCATAGTAATGTAAACTCAAAATAGTTATAAGTTCAGATATCATTCATGATCCGTATCCCACAACGACCTGTTCCTCCTTGTGCAAGCTCCATAATGTACCTAAGGTCCTGCAAGGCATGCAGCAAATAATCAACAAACTAGTTGAGCGAGTTCACAGAAAGTAAGTTCATAACATAGTGCATAAGTATAACTAGTGGGGGCTTCCCATACTAGTGTGTACTAAAGGTGGGAGCTTCCCAAACCTTGTGTTTATATTACTGGTGGGGGGGCTTCCCACGTTTATCCTTACTAATGAGGGCTTCTCATTAGTGGTACTTACTAGACTAACTTCCAACCATGTGTTCTTCTTTACCGAGAACAGGAATACGTACTGGGTCACGTAGGCTTTACGTGACGTGCCCTTCCCCGAGGACAGTGGTACGCGTGGGGGCTACGTAGGCTTTACGCAGCGTGTCCTTCCGACCCGGAAGACAGTAGAAGGTATTGGGTTACGTAGGCTTTACGTAACGTGTCCTCCCGACCCGGGAGACAAATGGCAAATACTGGGTTACGTAGGCTTTACGTAACGTGTCCTGACTATCCTGAGGACGATGGTCTATAGTCTAGTGAATGCGTAAGTACGAGTAACTCTTTCATTAACAACATATCCAACCCAATTCCCAACCCGGGAATCCCATGCCTTGGCTGTGTGAACTCACCTTGGTTTGCTCGGCAGATACACAAAGAGTACAGGTAGCAAGTAAATGGTCAACCACGTCCTATCATGGTTATTATACAAGTCAGGTTTTGACTAAGGTAATACACGTGTGCATCACATATGTTAACACGTTACTATCACGTATGCATGTAAACAGGTAAGAGCATAGCATTAACATTCATGTGCGATCCAATGTCTAAGCCCGAAAGTCAATCAACCCAAATAACATTCAACCAATTCATATAACGGCCCAATCTAAACAGTCCAGATCTCAATCGGCCCAAATAGTAAACGCATACTAGTCCAATAACAAACAGTCCACAAATCCAATCATTTGGCCCAAACGATTGGGCCCGTGACAGTGAAAGCCCAAAACAGTGTGCGTGCAAAGGTGGTCTCGAGTCGCAACCGGCGATCTCGAGTCGCAACAGAGAGTTATGAGTCGCAACAGCTGGTTACGAGTCGCAAGGGATGGTCTCGGCTTGTCATGGTTTGGTTACGAGTCGCAACATGACTCGCAACCGTGGTTGCGGTTCGTGCTGTTGCTGGTGTGCGGTTTCGAGTCGCAATTGGTGATACCGAGTCGCAATTGTGTGTGTGTAACTGGTTTCCATAATTCATGCAACAATCATTCCGTGATTCTAGCAAACAACTTAGGCAGTTTCGGAAATCAGATCAAACAACGTTTATTCAGCATTCAATCATATTCATAACACCTTCAAAATCATCATCATTAGCATGTTCATAACAGCATCAAAACAAATAATCGGATTAGCACACAAACCTGAACCGAGTCATAATCATATCATCGGACTAGCATGCAACCTAACCGGTTATCATTCATACAAAAACCTGATTATATCTATCATCATACAATCAATCCGAGGACCAAGCACAAACAACATAATCTAACCGGCCCTAGTTCATTATCATGCAATTTTAATCGGTTTAATCTAAACATGAAATCATAACATCACTTAACACGAAAGCATAAACAAAACACTAACCGATTACGAGTAAAGAAGGGTGATCCGAACAAGAGGATGATCGGATGGTCTTGTGCCGTCGGGTTCCAAGTAAAACGAGAGAGAGAGAGCCTAGGGTTGTGTGTGTTATGTGTTTTGCAAAAACAATAGAATCAAACCCCTGCTCTTGGTTTTGTGTTTGCGAGTGGGGAGTGGGCCGAGCCCACTCGGCTGCCTAATGGGTCCGTGAACAAGGTGTGGCCCAAAGGGCTTGTGCACTCGAGTGGTGTTGTGTGATCGGGCCCTAACCTTCATACATATAATATACACAACACACGTAACACATTATTACAAGGTTCACGTAACATTCATTAAATCAAGGTGTCACGTAGACACGTAACGTTACATCAAAAACAAGTCTAAAGTTCGAGTTGTCACATTATCCCCAACTAATTGGAAATTTCGTCCCGAAATTTGGTATGCACTCACTGAGGAAGCTAGGTAAACTGTATTGTTCACTGATTTTCCTGGGGTGTCACATCCTCCCCCCGTTGATCTGGAATTTGGTCCCGAAATTCCGAAGTAGTAGCTTCAGCCTCAGTAGTGGTAGCATTGGTTTCGAATAACTGGGGGTACTTTTCTGTCATCCTGTCTTCGCGTTCCCAGGTGTACTCTGGGCCACGTTTGGAGTTCCAACGAACTCGAACAAGAGGGATTCTCTTGTTTTTGAGGACCTTCACATCCCAGTCCGTGATTTCAACTGGTTCCTCGACGAACTGCAGCCGCTCGTCGATAGTGAGTTCTTTGAAAGGAATGATGAGGTTTTCATCTGATAGGCACTTCTTTAAGTTCGATACATGAAAGACATTGTGAACTGCCCCGAGTTCAGCTGGTAGTTTCAACTTGTATGCTACTTTGCCAATCTTTTCTATGATTTCGAATGGTCTGACATAGCGCGGATTCAGTTTGCCCCGTTTGCCAAAACGTACCACACCCTTCCAGGGTGAGACTTTTAGTAAAACCCGGTCCCCGACCTGAAATTCCAATGGCTTTCTACGCTTATCCGCGTAGGCTTTCTGACGGTCGCGTGCTGCCGCCATGCGTTGTCGTATTTGTGCAATCTTTTCTGTGGCGTCCACTACAATCTCTGGACCCGTGATCTGACTATCTCCCACCTCTGCCCAACAGAGAGGTGACCGGCATTTACGCCCGTACAATGCCTCAAATGGAGCGGCCTGAATGCTGGTGTGATAACTATTATTGTATGAGAACTCCACCAAAGGGAGGTGCTTTTCCCAGCCGTTGCCGAAATCGATAACGCATGCCCGAAGCATGTCTTCGAGAGTTTGGATCGTTCGCTTAGACTGCCCATCCGTCTGAGGATGATATGCTGTGCTCATGTCTAACCTTGAGCCGAATGATTTATGCATTGCTTGCCATAGCTCCGACGTGAATCGTGCATCGCGATCCGAAATGATAGATGTGGGCACCCCGTGCCTCGAAACAACTTCTTTAAGATAGACGTCTGCGAGAGTGGAGAACTTATCCGTTTCCTTTATAGCCAGGAAGTGTGCAGACTTGGTGAGTCGGTCCACGATCACCCATATGGTATCATTTCCCCGCTGGGATCTGGGTAGGCCTGTAACAAAATCCATGGAAATTTCTTCCCATTTCCACTGAGGTATCTTAGGCTGTTGAAGTAGGCCAGCTGGTTTCTGATATTCAACCTTGACTCTCGCACAGGTCAAGCATTTTCCAACGTACGTAGCAATGTGGGCCTTCATACTAGGCCACCAATAAGTAGTGCTGATGTCGTGGTACATTTTATCCGATCCTGGATGTACCGAATAGCGAGACTTGTGAGCTTCATCCATTACAAGTTTGCGTAGACCGCCATAAAGTGGGACCCAAATACGCCCCGTTACATAGTAGGCGCCGTCATCCTTTAGTTCCATTCGTTGTCGTGAGCCGCGTAAGGCTTCAGCCTTGACGTTTTCGGGCTTCAGTGCTTCTGTCTTGTGACAACTGGCACAAAACCGGTAACTTCCGTACATTTTAATTATTATTTAATGACTGCAATTATGAGCTTAAATGTCAACATTGACTGATTAGAAGCTAAGCAAGTGAATTCATGCACGTTGTATACTACAAAATATTGCTTTATGCAAAAACGAGAGCGTTGCGTCAGAAATATTAGTAAACTCACCGGTAAGACACACTGTGTCAACGGAACTGCAGAAAGCAGTCAGACATTAGAATTGAGGCCTAGGTGTAGGTCCTACGACAAAGGTACATTAAAACCCAAGAGTACATATCAGGGTTTAATTTATGGTCGTTACGAAAGCTAAAACACGCACTAAAAGGCACCCGAAACACACTTTAAGTGCAGAACAAATTACGACAAAACTGCGAAACGAACGTTGGTGGCCGCCCGAATAATATTTAATCCCACAAATATTCTGTTATGATTAAAATTTTATTTTAATCAGGTTCGTGTTGAAAAATAAATTGAAACGCTTAAAAACGTTATTTTTCAAGTTTAAGCGCGTACCGTGAGTTCCTACGCGACACAGTGCTTACACTGCAAAACGCAGACAACGCAGAAAATCTAGGAATATGCTAGGAATATTCCAGGAATATGCCAGGAATATGCTAGGAATATTCCAGGAATATGCTAGGAATATTCCAGGAATATGCTAGGAATATGCTAGGAATATTCCAGGAATATGCTAGGAATATTCCAGGAATATGCTAGGAATATTCCAAGAATATGCCAGGAATATGCTAGGAATATGCCATATGGAATGTCTATAAATACCGTGAGATGGCACATATGAACTTTCACACTTCACAACACCAAACAACTCTCCTCTCTCCCTCTAGAAAGCTCACGGCCAAACATCCCTAATCACCCATCAATTTTTCGAGCCTTGTTCAAGCCATTCCAAGCATACCCAAGCATCAAGGATCACGTATTAGGAGGCTTGGTGCACTCGGAGCACGAAGGACCTTTTTCTCTAGCTTTTATCCACCACATTCGCGTCTAGATTCTTCCCTAGCCTCGAGCTAGTGGTGAGTTACTTAAAACACATTCTTGAACTAATCTAGAGTGGTTAATATGATAGATAACAGTTAAAACTTGGAATCTTGCAATTTGATACATTAAAGTCTACTAAAAGACACTTAAATGATGGATAAAAGCTCACATGATGTGTAAATGTGGTAGTATTTAATTTGTGGGATTATTTAGGCCCGATCTACGTTGTGGTAGCTCGGATCACCGTTTAACCCGACTTTGTTAAGATCATAGATCTTGACATAAGCTTGTTTCGGACGGTACAAGGGTTAAAAGGTGAAACTCTACCACACGAGAAACATGAACTTGTGTAAAAGTATTTTTACTTGTTAAATAGTGTTTAAAACTTGCCGATCTATGTATCTACAAGTGGTATTTTCAAAAGACCAAGCGTCAAAAGGAACCACATGTTCTAAACCGGATCTTACACAAACAAAAGTGATTTTTGTGAACAAACAAGTGTATGGACACTTGCGTAACAAAAGTTTTAACAAAGAAATAATTTTCGTAAAAACCGACTAGAAGTTGTGAAACTTTATATTCTTTGAAAATAAGGTTTTTAAGAAACTAAACTTATTTTTAAAGATAACAAGACTTACTAAATGTGCTAGTAAGTTACTACACAATTTTAGTAAATAACCAAGTTCATGAAATGGAGAAATTAGTGATATTCGTGGATGATTATTGTTGATAAGTGTTGTTGATGATTGTTGACGATTTAAAAGAAAATAAACACATGTTTTGAAAACATGGGAAACCTCCATTTTTAGGGGAAACTCTGCCAAAATTTTTATAAATTTTGATACTTAGAAAAATATAAGTTTTTGAGAAACTTATTCCCTAAAAATGTATTTAAGAGTATTACCAAGGTTTCCCTAATTTTTGGTGATAAGAAATGAGGATTTCTTCAAGAATAAAAATGGATATAAGTATGTATATTTTTGAGAGAAAAATATATATTATTTTATCACCAACTTCTGTGCTAAGTGTATATAGTATGTGTTATACGTGCTAGCGTATTAAGACGTAAAAATACACTAAATACTCATGAGGAGTATAAACATGAAAATACACATACAATATACAAGACACATAATTCGGGTGCAAAGTGCAAAACACAAGATACTTATATTAATTTGCGAAAAATAATATAAGTAAGATACTTAGTAAAAAAAAAAAATATGAAATATTTTTTTAACACGACAATACGAATACAAAAGTGAGTGACTGAACTTGTGCGACGCAAGTCTAGTGACTAACGTTAAGAAAACGCGTATAGGTTACGACGTTAAATAAGCAAACCCGGTGAAGTTTACGACGCACAGGAACGCAAAGTTGTGAGTTCATGCTCCCCCTTTTCTCTTAACTGTTTTCAGTTTTATAACTTCGGGGGTGAAATACATGTTACAAATATTTTTATGTTTAACAAATGGTATGATAATAAAAAGCACACTTGGTGAGAACGAGTACCAAGTGTGTAGCGATATAAGAATACAAGAAGCGCACTTGGTGAGAACGAGTACCAAGTGTGTTGTGAAATAAGAAAACGAGAAGCGCACTTGGTGAGAACGAGTACCAAGTGTGTTGTGAAATAGGAATATGAGAAGCGCGCTTGGTGAGAAACGAGTACCAAGTAGGATGCGCTATGAAAAAGGATGCGAGGAATCGTGTCACGAATAGGGTACAGAAGCACCATTAATCAACAATATACCTAGACCGCAGAACAAAAGGTTAGATCTAACGGGTGCCGGGCAGCCACACTCTCGATGAGGGCGAGTATCGAGTAGTGCTTTTGTGTCTCAGAATATACCAATTAAATGCCTAAGGTTTGGTGACTTCCTATGTCGTGTCACATGTTAATGGCTTTGCAACCCATTAACAACCCTGATACCTACAGGAATACTTAATTTACATAAAAACTCATACCATTCTAAAACTTGATGAATACTTGAGTACGTGGGGTACTCAAGAAAAGCATGGATTATACTTGAGTACGTGGGGTACTCTAGAAGAATTTGAATCATACATGAGTACGTGGTGTACACATGAAACTGGATTTTATGAAAACTCGATTTATTCACAAAATATGTTTTCATACAAAGTATACAAAAGTGCAAAACAAAACGGCATGAATTCACACCAACATTATGTTGACGTTTTTCCAAAACTCACATGTATTTCAGGTAACTAGGATGGATGTGCGCGTGGTCTCTCTTATGCTCGTGGATGTCGCTTGTGTTTGTCTTTAAATAAAGTGTAAACCTTTTAAGACAATGTTTTATGTTAACTCGCGTTGTAAACGCTAACTTATGATTTCAAGTTATGGTATTTGAAGTTATTTTCATAAGCATGTAGTATGTTTACCTTTCGTATGCAATGAGAACCTTTCATGATCACACTTCGTGCTTCCGCCGCATAAAGGGGTGTGACATGTCTGAGCATTTCGTATCTGTGTAGGAAGGCTAGACTGAATTGTAAGCTGTAGCGCTCGCACGCGCTTCGGTAAGGTGTCCTTTCGACTAAGAGCGTCAGCCACAACATTGGCTTTGCCTGGATGATACTTGATAGCGCATTCGTAATCGTTTAGTAACTCGACCCATCATCGTTGACGCATATTCAAATCCTTCTGCTTAAGGATATGCTCGAGACTCCTGTGATCGGTGTAAATCGTGCACCTGGTACCGTACAGGTAGTGTCGCCATATCTTAAGCGCGAAAACAACGGCTCCCAGCTCTAAATCGTGCGTCGTGTAGTTCCGTTCATGAACCTTTAGTTGACGAGAGGCGTAAGCAATAACCTTGTCGCGCTGCATTAACACACATCCAAGTCCCCGAATGGATGCATCACAATAAACCACAAAGTCATATGTGCCCTCTGGCAAGGAGAGAATAGGTGCACTGCAAAGCCTATCCTTTAGATACTGAAAAGCAGTTTCCAGCGTGTTGCCCCAACGGTAGGTGACACCCTTCTGTGTCAGTAGTGTAAGTGGTTGCGCGATCTTCGAGAAATCCTTGATAAACCGTCGGTAATAACCTGCCAAACCCAAGAATTGGCGTATTTCCGTTGGCGTTCGCGGTGCAGGCCAGTTCCTGATCGAGTCTACCTTGGATGGATCGACATGGATCCCATCCTTGTTCACCACATGGCCTAAGAAGTGGACTTCACGAAGCCAGAAGTCGCATTTAGAAAGCTTGGCGTACAACTGTTCCTTCCGAAGGAGTTCCAAAATGAGGCGAAGATGCTGCTCGTGTTCCTCTTGACTCTTGGAGTAAATCAGGATGTCGTCGATGAATACTATGACAAACTTGTCAAGATAGGGTTTGCACACCCTGTTCATAAGGTCCATAAATACAGCAGGCGCGTTCGTTAACCCAAACGACATGACAAGAAACTCGTAGTGACCGTAACGAGTTCTGAATGCAGTCTTGGAGACGTCCTCATCCCGGACTCTCAGCTGATGGTACCCCGACCTCAAATCTATCTTCGAATAGTAGCACGACCCTTGCAACTGGTCGAATAAGTCGTCTATGCGTGGAAGAGGATAACGGTTCTTCACCGTCACCTTGTTGAGTTCACGGTAGTCGATGCACATCCTGAACGTACCGTCCTTCTTTTTCACGAAAAGTATTGGAGCTCCCCAAGGCGAAGAGCTTGGACGAATAAAGCCCTTTTCCAAGAGCTCTTGCAGTTGCTTTGACAATTCTTCCAATTCTGATGGAGCTAGACGATATGGTGCGCGAGCTATGGGTGCTGCTCCTGGAGCGAGCTCGATTTGAAACTCGACCTGACAATGAGGCGGTAAGCCAGGTAAGTCTTCAGGAAATACCTGAGGAAAGTCACGTACAATTGGAATATCCTCCAATTTCTTTTCTTTTGCTGACGCGTCTGTAACGAGTGCCAGAATGGCAGTGTGCCCCTTTCGTAAACATTTCTGCGCCTTTAAGAAAGAGATGATGCCAACCACTGCACCACTCTTGTCGCCTTGTACTTCGAGAGGTTCCTGACCCGAACGTGGAATACGAATGATCTTCTCACTGCATAGAATTTCTGCCTGGTGTTGGGATAACCAATCCATCCCAATCACGACGTCGAAACTACCCAAAACTATGGGAATGAGATCAATAGAGAAGGCTTGACCAGCTAAGATAAGATTACAACCCTGAACTACGTGCGTGGCCTCTAGACTTTTACCGTTAGCTAACTCTACTACATGTTTGGTGGGTAAAAGTGTTGGTGCACGTTTTAGCAGTTGACACATTTTCACAGACATATAGCTTGTATCCGCACCCGAATCAAACAAAACAGTAACGTAAATATTGTCGAGGAGAAACTTACCCATAACAACGTTGGGATCGTTCACTGCGTCTCCTCTTCCCAAAACGAAAGCTCGACCTCTTGCCTCGTTGCCATTATTGTTGTTGTTCCCGCCGTTGTTATGCCCATTGCGCTGGTTGTTGTTGTTGTTGTGGTTCTGGTTCAACTGAGGGCAATCGCATTTGTAATGACCTTCAGCCCCACACTGGAAACATCCCCGGTTTCCACGCTGTGGCTGCTGCTGCTGCTGCTGGTTTTGCGGAGCTGGTAGCTGAGGCTGCTGATTCTGATTCGCAGGCCGTGGACTCCTACAGTCTTTGGCCTCGTGACCCATCTTAAGACACCTTTGACAACGACCCTTGTTACACGGGCCATTGTGATGTCTGTGGCAATTGTGGCACTTAGGTTGACTTCCCTGATATCTCCTCTGTCTGTGACCACCAGAGGATTGTTGACTGGGGCTCTAATAGTGGTCAATCTTCTGCTGTTGAGCTTGTGGCTGAACAGTCGCTGAACCCCTGCTGGAATCTCCATCCCATTTTCTTTTGCTGTCGCTAGTAGTAGCAGGAGTAGCTGAAGGAGTGACTGTAGCAGTAGCGTTGACACGCTTAGGCAGTTTATTCTGATCCACTGCCTGGTCGGTGATACGATGAGCGAGGCGTTGAATTTCCTGGATGTTATCGAGATTAGCCGAGGTAACATGGCTCTGGATTTCTGGCGCCAATCCCTTGAGATACATCTCAATGCGCTTGTATGGAGGGTCCACCATAGTTGGGCACAATACGGCCAGCTCATTCGACCGTTTAGTATACGCTTCAATCTCTGATCCAACCATTTTCAAGTTATACAGCTCGTCTTCCAACTTGTGAATATCTTCACGCGTGCAATACTCACGCTTGATGAGTTCCTTGAAATCATTCCATGGGGTGGCGTTAGCAGCTGCCAACCCCAGAATTTGCACCTGCGCGTTCCACCAGGTTAGCGCGATTCCTTCCAAGGTGCCAGTGGCAAACTTGACCTTGCGAGCCTCAGGGCACTCGCACATTTCGAATACTGATTCTAGCTTTTCAAACCAATGGAGGAGTCCCACTGCCCCCTCGGTGCCACTGAAGGAATTTGGACGACAGTCCATGAAGTTCTTGAAAGTGCAGACAGGCTGCTGCGCGTGTTGACCTATTGTGTACGAATAGGACGAAGTTAAATACGAGAGTTAATGTAGGATCCAAAGATCCTAGTGTGTGCCTATACTGCAGGATATACTACCTGCTTGAGCTGCTGCAACTGCCGCAGCAACTTGAGCTTGAACGGGAGCCTCTAGCTGGGCTTGTGTCATGTTGATTCGTCCAGACATGATCTTCATTGTAACAAGTAGCATAGGTAAGAATGGTTCGCGAATAGGGCGATGACAGAAAAGAGTAAGCACGTAGGGATTCTCATGCTATGGTCATGTGTATCTAAGCGTAATGCGAGCAAAGTTCTAAGCAGTTCTAGCAAACAGGTAATAAACATAAACCTTATTACCTAGGATATCGAGTCTTGCACGTGGAGCGAAGCGTCGTTGTGGATCGTTGAGAGCACTGTTCCGGTTATAGTCTAGTTTTAATAAAAACGTTTTCCCATATTAAAACCAAGTTCTCTATAACCAATGGCTCTGATACCAATCTGTCACACCCCCAAAATCCACCCGCGGAGTACCACCGCTTGGAGCGTGACTGACCAGGATCAAGCCATCAATCATATCAAACATAGCAGTTAATAATAAAAGTAATTAACGTAATTCACCATGACATGATTGATGTTTCAAAACCAAACATTGTTTAAGTAGCGGAAGCATAGTAATGTAAACTCAAAATAGTTATAAGTTCAGATATCATTCATGATCCGTATCCCACAACGACCTGTTCCTCCTTGTGCAAGCTCCATAATGTACCTAAGGTCCTGCAAGGCATGCAGCAAATAATCAACAAACTAGTTGAGCGAGTTCACAGAAAGTAAGTTCATAACATAGTGCATAAGTATAACTAGTGGGGGCTTCCCATACTAGTGTGTACTAAAGGTGGGGGCTTCCCAAACCTTGTGTTTATATTACTGGTGGGGGGGCTTCCCACGTTTATCCTTACTAATGAGGGCTTCTCATTAGTGGTACTTACTAGACTAACTTCAAACCATGTGTTCTTCTTTACCGAGAACAGGAATACGTACTGGGTCACGTAGGCTTTACGTGACGTGCCCTTCCCCGAGGACAGTGGTACGCGTGGGGGCTACGTAGGCTTTACGCAGCGTGTCCTTCCGACCCGGAAGACAGTAGAAGGTATTGGGTTACGTAGGCTTTACGTAACGTGTCCTCCCGACCCGGGAGACAAATGGCAAATACTGGGTTACGTAGGCTTTACGTAACGTGTCCTGACTATCCTGAGGACGATGGTCTATAGTCTAGTGAATGCGTAAGTACGAGTAACTCTTTCATTAACAACATATCCAACCCAATTCCCAACCCGGGAATCCCATGCCTTGGCTGTGTGAACTCACCTTGGTTTGCTCGGCAGATACACAAAGAGTACAGGTAGCAAGTAAATGGTCAACCACGTCCTATCATGGTTATTATACAAGTCAGGTTTTGACTAAGGTAATACACGTGTGCATCACATATGTTAACACGTTACTATCACGTATGCATGTAAACATGTAAGAGCATAGCATTAACATTCATGTGCGATCCAATGTCTAAGCCCGAAAGTCAATCAACCCAAATAACATTCAACCAATTCATATAACGGCCCAATCTAAACACTCCAGATCTCAATCGGCCCAAATAGTAAACGCATACTAGTCCAATAACAAACAGTCCACAAATCCAATCATTTGGCCCAAACGATTGGGCCCGTGACAGTGAAAGCCCAAAACAGTGTGCGTGCAAAGGTGGTCTCGAGTCGCAACCGGCGATCTCGAGTCGCAACAGAGAGTTATGAGTCGCAACAGCTGGTTACGAGTCGCAAGGGATGGTCTCGGCTTGTCATGGTTTGGTTACGAGTCGCAACATGACTCGCAACCGTGGTTGCGGTTCGTGCTGTTGCTGGTGTGCGGTTTCGAGTCGCAATTGGTGATACCGAGTCGCAATTGTGTGTGTGTAACTGGTTTCCATAATTCATGCAACAATCATTCCGTGATTCTAGCAAACAACTTAGGCAGTTTCGGAAATCAGATCAAACAACGTTTATTCAGCGTTCAATCATATTCATAACACCTTCAAAATCATCATCATTAGCATGTTCATAACAGCATCAAAACAAATAATCGGATTAGCACACAAACCTGAACCGAGTCATAATCATATCATCGGACTAGCATGCAACCTAACCGGTTATCATTCATACAAAAACCTGATTATATCTATCATCATACAATCAATCCGAGGACCAAGCACAAACAACATAATCTAACCGGCCCTAGTTCATTATCATGCAATTTTAATCGGTTTAATCTAAACATGAAATCATAACATCACTTAACACGAAAGCATAAACAAAACACTAACCGATTACGAGTAAAGAAGGGTGATCCGAACAAGAGGATGATCGGATGGTCTTGTGCCGTCGGGTTCCAAGTAAAACGAGAGAGAGAGAGCCTAGGGTTGTGTGTGTTATGTGTTTTGCAAAAACAATAGAATCAAACCCCTGCTCTTGGTTTTGTGTTTGCGAGTGGGGAGTGGGCCGAGCCCACTCGGCTGCCTAATGGGTCCGTGAACAAGGTGTGGCCCAAAGGGCTTGTGCACTCGAGTGGTGTTGTGTGATCGGGCCCTAACCTTCATACATATAATATACACAACACACGTAACACATTATTACAAGGTTCACGTAACATTCATTAAATCAAGGTGTCACGTAGACACGTAACGTTACATCAAAAACAAGTCTAAAGTTCGAGTTGTCACATGGTGATTGCAGTAATCTAGAGAGCAAGAGTGTACAAGAGTTTTAGCGAAAAGATTGTGTGCCTTAAACTGATCCGCCACATCTATTTATAGTAAAGATAAATTAACAAACTATCCTAAACTTGCGGGATCCACCGAATATTCCTTCATCGAACATTGTAGACCTGGTCTTTCGGGCTCAACGTCTCTTCTTCAACAAACTCGTCCGAGTCCTGAGGAGAAGAAGTCCTCTTGACTGTTAGTAAGCCTCAGCCTTTAACCTGCACGTGGTTAATTAATAAACCTCAGGATATCACCCAAGATGTTAGCAATATCCTCTTCCAGCATCCTGGTCACAAATAAACAAACAAAGGCAGGATATTGGTCAGGATATGTATGCTTAGAAAATGACCCATAACATTTGTCCCCAAATATATCTGTTGGTATACCAATCCAACGGATATATTTCAAAAATCTTATCTCGCAAACCGAGGCAATTAAAATGAAATGACGTTTGAGATGACTTTGTGCAACTTCCCACGCTTCTTTTGCTCTTCACCCCCTATATCCAGCCTATAATTAGCTGAGATATCTCACATTATTATCACTTTTCTCCAAGCAATTTTCAGGTATTCGTCTTCTCTCTCATCCTCTACTTTCTTTGAATTTCTTGTAATTTGCTTGATATTTCTCATGGCATCACGAACAAGATCTCACTCGAACGAGCCGATCTCAACCCTCGTGAGCCAAAATCTCATACGAGAACCAGAAAAAGAGATCTGCTCCTTTAACAATGCCGATATCGCTGCTCTGAAGGATTCCGGCGCTTTTCCTACCGGAACAGTCATTCGCCCTTTTGATCGGGAAGTCCGATCAGACGCGTCATCAGATGAGTGGGTTTGTTTCTTTGCCTACCCCTTTTCTTTAGGACTCCGGTACCCATTTCCACCCTTCATCTCTCGTTTCTTTGAGCTCACCGGTCTTAGTTACGCCCAAACCATGCCAATGGTCTGGCGAGTTTTGATGGTACTTGACCAAATCAAATCTCGTCATTGCCCTGACCTGTGTATTGAAGACCTTCCCATAGCATATTGATTGAGATCTCATGGAAATAGCCGTTTTCTTTTTTTTTTCCACTTCCAAAAATCCCCTAATCCTTAAAGCCACCAAGAACGAAGACCAGTGGCAACGAAAGTTCTTTTTCGTAAAGAGGGACTCCATTGACGGGGGTTCCGACCTGCCAGTTAGATGGCTAACCAAGGGTAGGATTTAGGCTTTTAGGAACATTCCCAAATATATTCTTAACTGTATCCTAACTGATATCCTAATATTTGTGCAGCGAATTTCAGAGACCTAGCACCCCCAAGTGTAGAATCACAACCCAGGATCAAAGAGATCTACCGACTTCCTACCGCCGAAAGAACCTTCTCCCTGTCTCTCACAAACTCAAGTCAGAAATCTAGTTAAGAAATTTCTGGTAAGTATAGGTGAGCAAATTGACTATAAGATATAAATGACATAAATTAAACACTTCTCCCTTGACACAGTGCCGGTCATCAACCTTGAAGGCTTCCAACTTGATGAGTTGGATAGTTATTCCAGCCATGCACCCATCAAACAAGAAATTAACCCAAAGCCAACTAACACTCCAAAGCCCAGCAGCTCAAAGATTACCATCGCTCCCAAAGCTCCTCCAGCGTCCAGGACTCGGGCCTCCAGCTCCTGGAAGAGGAAGGAAGCAGATCATCCTACTACTCCCCATGTATTCCCATTTGAGGATCACGGGTTCATGGATTCCAGCAAATTCATGATAGGTTTCCTTAACCAGGTTAGTATTCCGGCTTATATCCTGCATCATATGCTAATTACAAATGTTAGTCTAGGCTGATACCTGTTTACCTACCTTACAGGGCCTCGAACGCCTGGTATTCCTCTACGAGGACGCATGTGGCTCGAACGTCATGTTAGAGAGCAACCTGAAGAAAGCTGAGGCTACCATCGCCGATCAAGCAGCAATCGCCACCGCCAAATCGGAACATTATGAAGCCAAGTACAAGGCTATGACTCAAGACCACCAGTCTACCATCCAGAAGATCACCCAAGAGGCTCAAGCTAAGTACGACGCGGCCCAGGTTCAACATGAGCAGGATATGGCTTCGTACCGGGAGAGCCTTAAGAATTCAGTTGTCATCTCCCTCCTCCAGGCCAGGCTAAAAATGGCATATGAGGCCAGGGCTTTGGGCTTCGAATGCCCTTCATGGAATATCAACGTCTGGGAGATGAAACTGAAGGATCTTGGTGGCAATCCTGTGGAGCCCCCCTCAAAACCTGCTGCAGAGGAACCCGCTAAGGTGACCGAGAAGGTAGACGATGCTGGTGCTATAAAGAATGCTGGTGGAGATGCTGCTGATAAGGCTGGAACGAATGCTGATGGGGATGCTGCTGGAGAGGATATGATGGAAGAGGGAGCTGCCCCCTAAGCGCAGCAATGTGGGCGATGATGGATGTATGTGCCGAGGCCGGAGCCCACTTTTTAATTTCATGGTTGTGGTTGCATAAACAATTTACTTTTCCTGTCTTCGAACAATTTACATTTCCTGCACTAGAACAATGAGATGACCAAAGGTGGATGGGTCCTAGGTTTTAGGACGAAGCCCTTGGTCATTAATTAGTATAACTTGTTTTGAATGTGATAATGGTTGTAGGTGGACAGGTCATGTTTTGAAATACACCCTGCAACCGTTACATAACTATGGAAAAAACTAATCGTGCTCTTGGCGGATGGGCCTCGGTTTGAGGTGAAGCTAAAAGCACAACTTTTGACTTGTTAATAATATAACTATCTTTTGACTTATTTTCTGTTACCTTGCATTACTTAGTGTAACTCTTAGCTTTGCAAAAAATGTCATACTGTTATCTTATAAGATATCCTGATCAGTATGCTCAGCGATATACTGTAAAACTTTTTATTAGATAGAACTTCCAAACATCCCTTCAACTTTGTAGAAAGTTTTTGATTGACAACCAGTTTTCAATAATATTTAAATGATCAAAGTTCCAAACTATCACTAGTTTCAAACACCCTAATCAGATATTCTGAAAAAGACTTTGAGAATATATCAGGATACTTGTCCTTTTATAAAACATAATGTTACTAAAAACTTGAACGATGTTTACAAAGGAAAGATCATACCAGAAATAGGGTATAAACCTATTACCACACTTCAGTCCCTTTGCAATTCTTCCCATAAAGATGTCCCCTGTGCAAGGTACTTAGTGCATTAGTTCCAAGTCCCATCCTTTTAGCTTTGCACCACCACCTTAGTGGGAATGTCCCCTGTGTACAATGCCTTCAAATGCTTTAGAAATCTTCTGAATGTCACTTTACATTGTATAGGCAATTTTTTACGTCCCAAGGGCAAAACCCAAGGATGTACTGGAGATAAATCCCTTGTATCCTGGGGAAAATCCCAAATTTTCATGCGCTACAGGCGGGAGTGTATAAACTCCAAGACTTAGAAAGGTGAAAACCTTTAAACCTTAGAGAGTATGAAAATACCCTTTCGTGAGAGAGGGTGATCAATCCTCATATACCTTTAGGATTCAGGATATAGCCAACAGTAACGAAATTGTCAGCCACTTTTACATGGACTGGTCCCGCCACCTTGAACTATCCCTGAATAACTTGCGCTCCAGGCGGGGTGTTTAAACCCAATTCGGAAGAAAGGTTAATACCTTTAAACCTGTGAAGGGATCAGTATCCCTTAAACGTGAGAGAGGGGGCCAATCCTCTAATCTTTCGAGTTATCCTGAGTACATATCCCGGAGCTGCATCCTGAAACATATCTTGCAAAACAATTGTAAACTAAAGTGGGTGTTAGCTTGGCTAACACCCCTCCGATGCTTAAGTCAGTATTGGGTTACAAAGAATAAATTAAACCAAACATATTTAAAAAAGGTAGAATTCATACCATCCTGAGTTAGAAATTAAATTCTAAACTCACTTGAAATAGAGCTTGAGGTATATAGCATTCCAAGACCTCGGTAGCATATCCCCATCCATATTCTTGAGTCTGTATGCTCCTTTTCCTGCTTCTGATTCGACTTCGTATGGTCCTTCCCATTTTGGGGCTAACTTGCCATCGGCAGGATTAGTAGTATTCTGAAAAGCCTTTCTTAGCACCCAATCTCCAACCTTAAATCTTCTGGTCCTGATGTTCTTGTTATATGCCCTGGATATTCTCTGTTGATATGCTGCCATCCTTAGCCTTGCCGCATCTCTTTTCTCATCTATAGTGTCTAAATCCTGACTCAAGGCTTCAGGATTCTACTCAGGATCACTTAGGGTAGATCTTGCAGTGGGTATTGTCATTTCCGTCGGAATCATTGCTTCTGCTCCAAATACCAAGGAGAATGGGGTTTGGCCCGTTGCATTCTTTACTGTTGTCCTATCAGCCCATAAAACAAAGGGTAATTCTTCTGCCCATCTTCCTTTTTTGGCTCCAAGCCTTTTCTTTAAGTTATTGACAATTATCTTGTTTGAGGATTCTGCTTGTCCATTCGCTTGAGGATGTACTGGAGTAGATGTTACCATTTTGATTCCCCAACTCTTGCAAAAGTCAGTAGTTCTCTTGCTTATAAACTGAGAACCATTGTCACAGATTATTTCGGCTGGTACTCCAAATCTGGTCAGGATATTCCTCTTTATGAAGGATACTACTTCTTGGTCTCTAACTTGAACAAATGCTTCCGCTTCGACCCACTTAGAGAAATAGTCCGTCATTGCTAGCATAAAAACTTTTCCTCCCGGGGCTTTTGGTAACTTTCCTACTATATCCATGCCCCACTTCATAAATGGCCAAGGGGAAACAATAGGATATAACGGTTCAGCGGGCTGATGCAATATGTTACTATGTCTTTGACACGCATCACATCTCCGAGCATATTCTGTGGCATCTTTTCTCATTGTTTGCCAATAATATCCCGTCCTTAATACTTTTGAGAATAATGACCTGCCCCCAGTATGGTTACCACAATCCCCTTCATGTATATCCCGAAGTACTTCTTTAGCTTCAGGATCGTCCAAGCATCTCAAGTATGGTCCTGCAAGAGATTTCTTATATAAAATATTATTTATAATAGTGAATCGTGATACCTTCATCCTAAATGCCTTAGGATTTTCATCTTCGGGGATATGTCATTCCTTGAGGTATCTCATGATTGGAGTCGACCAGGATTTAGGATCCTCTTCAGGATACACCGCTCCGGGATTCTGAATACCTGCTACTTCTTTATCCTGAGAATCCGTGGCAGGATACAGGATATGTAATATCGGTATTGGGGTCCTTTCTGGTATCCTGATTGATGATCCCAAGTTTGCCTATGCGTCTGCTTCGGCGTTATCCTCTCTTGGTACCTGTTCAAGTGTAAAAATATCGAAATATCGTGCTAATTTTTTAAGAATACCGAGGTATTCAATTAGTTTCTCACCCTTGACTGCATAGGATCCATTAAAATGATTAGTAATTAACAAGGAATCAACATATACTTGCAAATTTTTGATATTCATATTCTTAGCCAATTCTAGTCCTGCAATTAAAGCTTCATATTCTGCCTCATTGTTAGTAGCAGGGAATTCACATCTAACAGCCTGGGGTATTATGTCCCCCTATGGCGATTTTAGTAGTATACCTAAACCTACACCCCTTACATTAGATGCACCATCAGTATATAATATCCAGGATCCTAAGTTTTCTCCTAGTTGTTGCACTTCTAGGTCTACTTCATTTTGAATATCACTACTAAAATTAGCCACAAAGTCTGCTAGGGCCTGAGACTTTATTGCATTTCTAGGTTCATATATTAAATCATAGGCACTTAATTTTACCGACCACTTAGCCATTCTACCTGACATCTCCGGTTTTCTAAGCACATTCTTAACAGGATAATTAGTTTTAACATGGATCCAATGCGTTTCAAAATAATGTCTAAGCTTTGTTGATGCCATTACTAGAGCCAATATTAGCTTTTCTAGGTGAGAATATCTAGTTTCAGCATTTAACAAACTTTTGCTAACATAATAAACAGGATACTGCTGACCTTCGTGATCCTTTACGAGTACTGCACTTACCGCATTCCCTGATACTGCAAGATACAGGGATAGTGGTTCACCATCCTCAGGCTTCATCAATAGAGGCGCGGTTGAGAGATACTGTTTCAAATCCTGCGGGGCTGCTTCATGCTTCTCCCCCCATTCAAATTTCTTATTCTTTTTCAGGATATCACAAAATTCTTTACACTTTTCCGAGGATCTTGAAATAAACCTATTCAAGGCTGCCACCCGTCCTGTTAACCGCTGAACATCCTTCATATTCAAGGGTGACTTTATATTCAAGATAGCCTTGATCTGCTCCGGGCTTGCCTCTATCCCTCTTTTTGTCACCATGTATCCTAAAAACTTTCCTGCCCCCACTCCAAAATGGCATTTTGCAGGATTAAGTTTCATATTATACTGGTCCAGGATATCGAATGCTCCTTTAATATCCCGGAGATGATCCTCAACTTTCTTGGATTTGACCACCATATCGTCAATGTACACCTCCATGGTGTCCCCCAGTTTGTCTTTAAACATCATGTTCACCAATCTCTGGTACGTTGCACCTGCATTTTTTAGACCGAAAGGCATAGCAGTATAACAGTAAATACCTGTTGGTGTCATGAAAGCTGTATCCTCCTGGTCTGAAGTTTCCATTTGAATCTGCTGGAATCCTGAGGATGCATCCATGAAGGTTAACATTTCATGACCGGCAGTGGCATCCACCATTGAGTCTATATGAGGCAGAGGGAAGGGGTCTTTTGGACAAGCTATGTTCAGGTCTGTGTAGTCTACACAGACTCTCCACTTCCCATTCTTCTTTTGAACCACTACCACATTTGCTAACCATCTAGGGAATTTGACTTCCCTAATCATCCTGGACTTCAATAATCTTTCAACTTCCTCTTGGATAATTGTATTTCGTTCAGGGGCGAATTTCCTTCTCTTTTGTTGTACAGGCTTGTATGACCTGTCAATTCCAAGCTTGTGAGTGATAATATCTTTGGATATACCTGTCATATCCTCATGCTTCCATGCGAACGTTGACATCCTGCATTTCAGAAAGTTAGTTAATTGTTCTTCAATATCCTGAGGGATATTGGTTCCTACGAGCACCGAGATATCAGGATTATCCTGGTACAGGATAACTTTCTTCACATCCTGCTCCGAATTCTCCATGATATCCTGGGCCCGCATCTTTAATTGCTATGCTGGATTCGGTTTGGTCGAGGATTTCATTGAGGATGAGTAGCATTCTTTCGCCTCTTGTTGATCACTATCGACTTTGACAACTCCCCAAGGGGTAGGGATCTTGATGCATTGGTGATATGTTGATGGTACGGCCTTCATATCATGAATCCATGGTCTCCCGAGTATGATGTTATAGCTGGATTGAGAATCCATCACACAGAAACGTTGTATCGAGTTGACTCCTTCAACGTATACTGGCAATTTTATCTCTCCCACTACGTTTCTAGCCTCTCCACTGAACCCAACCAGCACGGTAGACTTTGAAGTGATATCCATCGGAGATACATTCATTCTCTTCAGAGTTTCTAGTTGGATTATGTTGACGGAGCTGCCATTATCAACCAGTATCCTGCGTACAAAATGGTTAGCCACATATAACGTTATTACCAGAGCATCATGATGAGGATCCTGGACAGTATCCCTGTCATCAGCGTCAAACGTGATCATTTTGTCAGTTGTGAGGGTAGTCATCTTGACAGGTTTGTCTCCCCTCTCAGCCTTAGCTTCTTTTGCATGTCTCTTTGCCGCCGAATACGAAGTCCCACAAATGTCGGATCCTCCCGAAATGAAGTTGATTATCTTGGCATCCGCAGGAGGTGAGGGTGCTCTTTCAGGATCCTTCTCGGGATCCTGCCCTTTATTTTTCTTCCTTCCTAGCAAGTCCTTCAGATATCCTTTGCTGAGAAGGTAGCTTATTTCCTTCCTCAAGGCAATGCAATCTTCCGTAACATGTCCGAAATCCTCATGGAAGGCGCACCATTTGGATTTATCCTTCCAATCAGCTTTTTGTTGATTCTTCCGAGGCCACCTGGCTTTATATCCCAGACCCTGCATAGCATACAATGGTTCAGGTATATTAACAGAAAAACAATATTCAGATAATTCAGGATATTCTTTAGGATCCTCGTCTTCAACAGCATTCACTCTCATGTTATCATTTCTGCCATATGGCTTGGAGCGATATGGCTTATATGAGGATTCTGATTTCCTGTTGGTTGATTCGTAGGTTGAGGTAGAATTCATTCTCTCTTGCATCTTCTTGTCATCTTCCAAACAGATATATCTCAAAGCCCTGTTACGAGCTTCATCGAGATTCCTGCAGGGATTCATTACAAGATCCTGATAAAACTGAGAATCTTTTTGTAACCCTATCTTAAAAGCTTGCACAGCTGTTGCAACATCAAGATGCGGGATACCAAGGATTCTCGACTGAACTTGTTTACATAATCCCTCAAGGATTCCTGAGGTCCTTGAGTTATCCTATAGAGATCACTGGTTAGTTTTTCAAAACTCCGACTACAAGAAAATTGACTGTTAAATAAATTAACCAAATGAGCAAACGAAGTAATTGAGTGAGGAGGAACGTTTAACAGCCATTTTAAGGCTGATCATGTTAAAGTAGAACCAAATCCCTTGCACAAGCACGCTTCCTTGAGCTCGGAGGTATAGGGTTAATCTCCATTCTTTCCCTATACTGAGCAATATGCTCCTCAGGATCCGTAGTTCCGTCGTAAAGCTTCATGTTGGGGGTTTGAAATCTCTTTGGGATCTCAGCATCACAGATTGGATGTGCAAAACGAGATATCTTATGGCTGTCTTGGGACACTTCCGGGATCGGCTGGACCACCCCAGGTACACTGGATATCATGTCCTTCAACTTTTGAAGTTCCCTAGTAAGTGCTGATGTCACACCTGTATCCTGCAAAGATCCACTATTGTTAGTAGCATGAGTATTATTATTATTTGACACATTACCCGTTGGAGGATTTTGCCCATATCCTGAAGCATATCCTGAGCTCCTCATGGTTGACATCCTGACCGAGGAGGGTATCTCAGGAGTATGATTCTGAGGAAGACTGGGCACAATATTCCCCCTGTTATCCTCAGTATACACAGCTGAACTAAAGTTCAATGCTCTGGGGTGTAATGGAGTGACATTATCCTCAGCAGATCTGCTCGAGCCAGACTTCAGGAGTTGTATTTCCCTTAAAAGCATTTGGTTTGTTTCCTGTTGCTGCCTCATTTGTTCCTGCACACTTCCAAATAAAGTAAGAATTTCATCATTAGAAGCTAGAACGGGAGGAGATTCCTGAACACTGCGGGTAGGGATAATATCCAAGGTCGTGAAGAGGCTGGCGTCCTTGGAGGAGGTGGTGGAAGCACCGAACCAGTAGTAGCAGAAGTCATAGCAGACACAGTAGAGGAACTCATGTTTGATCTTGAGGCCATTATGGACAATGTGGCAAAAAGTTTTGAAAATAGAAAACTGATTAGCGATTTGATAAAAATTTTTAGTAAAGAGAGCACTACTTGCCCCACGGTGGGCGCCAAATTGTTTTGGTCAAAAATTACCGAAGCAATTAAGTGATCAAATTAGTTAAGTGAGGTAGTGTGCTAAGAGAATGTGTTCAAAAATATGTCAATTGAGTTATTTGTAAAAACAGTTTGGGGATACGGCTCAGGATATAGAGTCGTATCTGCGATCAAACAATGAGCAAAAAAGTAAAGTAAATGACACGAGATGTACAAGGAAAGTCCTTGATCAATCTAGATCGCCGGCATAAAACCTCGGGAGCTGACAATTGCAGCTGCCTTGTTCTTCTATTGCTTCAAATATCAGGATACAGTGTAGGATGTGGTGCGGATCGACTAAGTGTTACAACGTGAATTGGGTACAAGCGTGGTGATTGCAGTAATCTAGAGAGCAAGAGTGTACAAGAGTGTTAGCGAAAAGATTGTGTGCCTTAAACTGATCCGCCACATCTATTTATAGTAAAGATAAATTAACAAACTATCCTAAACTTGCGGGATCCACCGAATATTCCTTCATCGAACGTTGTAGACCTGGTCTTTCGGGCTCAACGTCTCTTCTTCAACAAACTCGTCCGAGTCCTGAGGAGAAGAAGTCCTCTTGACCGTTAGTAAGCCTCAGTCTTTAACCTGCACGTGGTTAATTAATAAACCTCAGGATATCACCCAAGATGTTAGCAATATCCTCTTCCAACATCCTGGTCACAAATAAACAAACAAAGGCAGGATATTGGTCAGGATATGTATGCTTAGAAAATGACCCATAACACCATATTTACAGGAATTTTAGTTTGTATTTAGTAATTATAAATAGGTGGGTATACCAGATCGAATAGGGCATCACAGCTACACTCACTACTCTCTCACACTTATTATTCCGCAACTTTCACTTTCACAAAAAGCATTGTAACACTTAGCGCTCTGGTCGATATCCTGCACTGTATCCTGAAGTTGAAAGCAACAAGAAGAACAAGGCAGCTGCGATTGTCAGCTCCCGAGGTTTTATGCCGGCGATCTAGATTGATCAAGGGCTTTCCTCGTACACCTCGTGTCATTTCCTTTATTTTTTGCTCATAGTTTGATCTTAGATATAGCTCAATATCCTGAGCCATATCCTGAAAACTGTTTTTCCTAAACAAGTTAACCAGCATATTTCCGACACACTTTTTAGCACACTACCTCACTTAACTAATTTGATCACTTAATTACTTCGGTAATTTTTGACCAAAACAACTATCCTTGCTTGATTTTTGACCAAAACAACAGGGATAATGGTTCACCATCCTCAGGCTTCATCAATAGAGGTGCGGTCGAGAGATACTGCTTCAAATCCTGCAAGGCTGCTTCATGCTTCTCTGCCCATTCGAATTTCTTATTTTTCTTCAGGATATCATAAAATTCCTTGCATTTTTCCGAGGATCTAGAGATAAATCTGTTTAATGTTGCTACTCGCCCTGTTAATCTTTGAACATCTTTCATATTTGAAGGCGACTTAATATCCAAGATAGCTTTTATCTGCTCCGGGCTTGCTTCTATCCCACTTTTGGTCACCATGTATCCTAGAAACTTTTCTGCTCCCACTCCAAAATGGCATTTTGCAGGATTTAGCTTCATGTTGTATTGGTCCAGGATATCAAATGCTCCCTTAATATCCTGGAGGTGATCCTCAGCCTTCTTAGACTTTACTACCATGTCATCAATGTATACCTCCATGGTGTCCCCCAGCTTGTCTTTGAACATCATGTTCACCAATCTTTGGTATGTTGCACCTGCATTTTTTAAACCAAAAGGCATAGCAGTATAACAATATATACATGTCAGTGTCATGAAGGCAGTATCCTCCTGGTCCGATGGTTCCATTTTGATCTGTTGGAATCCTGAAGAGGCATCCATGAAGGTTAACATCTCGTGGCCAGTAGTAGCATCAACCATTGAATCAATGTGAGGCAGAGGAAATGGGTATTTGGGACAAGCTTTGTTCAAGTCTGTGTAATCTACATAGACTCTCCATTTCCCATTTTTCTTTTGCACCACAACTACATTTGCTAGCCATTTGGGAAATTTCACTTCCCTAATAATCTTCCTCTTTAATAATCTTTCAACCTCCTCCTGAATGATTGTGTTCCGTTCGGGAGCAAATTTCCTTCTTTTCTATTGAATAGGCTTGAAAGACCTATCAATTCCGAGCTTGTGAGTTATAATATCTTTGGAAATTCCTGTCATATCCTCGTGTTTCCACGCGAATGTTGACATCCTGCATTTCAAAAAGTTAGTCAATTGGTTTTCAATATCCTGAGGGATATTGGTTCCTACGAGCACCGAGGTATCTGGATTATCCTGATCCAGGATAATTTTCTTTACATCCTGCTCTGAAGCCTCCACGATATCCTAGGCCCGCATCTTTAATTGCTATGCTGCATTAGACTTGGTTGAGGATTTCATCGAGGATGAGTAACTCTCCTTTGCTTCCTGCTGATCACTGTCCACCCTGAGAACTCCCCAAGGCGTAGGGATCTTGATGCATTGATGATAGGTTGACGGCACAGCTTTCATATCATGGATCCACGACCTACCCAATATGATATTATAGCAGGATAAGGAGTCCATCACACAGAAGCGTTGCATTGAGTTAACCCCTTCAACATATACTGGTAACTTTATCTCCCCCACTGTGTTCCTGGCCTCTCCGTTGAACCCAACAAGCACAGTGGACTTCGAAGTGATATCCATTGGAGATACACTCATTCTCTTCAACGCCTCTAGTTGGATTATGTTGACGGAACTGCCATTATCCACGAGTATCCTGCGTACAAAATGGTTAGCCACATATAATGTTATTACCAGAGCATCATGGTGAGGATCCTGGACAGTATCCCTGTCATCACTATCAAAAGTGATCACTTTACAGTTGTGAGGGTCGTCATCCTGGTTGGCTTTTCTCCTCTTTCGGCCTTAGCCTCCTTTGCATGTCTCTTGGCCGCAGAATATGAAGTCCCACAAATTTCGGATCCTCCTGAAATAAAGTTAATTATCTTCGCATCCACAGGAGGTGATGCTGCTCGTTCAGGATCCTTCTCAGTATCCTAACCCTTATTCTTCTTTCTTCCTAGGAGATCCTTCAGATATCCCTTGCTCAAGAGATAGCTTATTTCTTTCCTTAAAGTAATGCAATCCTCAGTAACATGTCCGAAATCCTCGTGGAAGGCACACCACTTGGACTTATCCTTCCAATCAGCTTTTTGTTGATTCTTCCGGGGCCATTTGCTTTGTCTCCTAAACCCTGCATTGCATACATCAGTTCAGGTATATTAACAGAAAAACAATATTCAGACAAATCAGGATACTCCTTAGGATCCTCGTCTTCAACAGCATTCACTTTTTTGCTGTCATTTCTGCCATATGGCTTAGAGCGATATGGTTTATACGAGGATTCTGATTTCCTGTTGGTCGACTCATAGGTTGTTGATGAATTCATCCTCTCTTGCATCTTTTTATCATCCTCCAACCTAATATATCTTAGAGCCCTGTTACGAGATTCATCCAGATTCCTGCAGGGATTCATTACAAGATCATGGTAAAATTGAGAATACTTTTGCAACCCCATCTTGAAAGCCTGCACAGCTATTGCAACGTCAAGATGCGGGATATCTAAGGATTCCCAGCTAAATTTGTTCACATAATCCCTCAAGGATTCCTGAGGTCCTTGAGTTATCCTGTAAAGATCACTGGTTAGTTTCTCAAAACTTCGGCTGCAAGAAAATTGACTATTAAATAAATTAACCAAATGAGCAAATGAAGTAATCGAGTGAGGAGGAACATTTAAGAGCCATTATAAGGGTGATCATGTTAAGGTAGAACCAAAACCCTTGCACAGAGATGCTTCCTTGTGATCCGGAGGGATAGGGTTGATTTCCATCTTTTCCCTATACTGGGCAATATGCTCCTCAAGATCCGTGGTTCACTCATAGAGCTTCATGTTGGGGTCTGGAATCTTTTTGGGATTTCAGCATCACAACTGGGATACGTGAACCGAGATATCCTGTGGATGTCTTGGGATACTTCTAGAATTGGTTGGACCACCCCAGGTACCTGGAATTGGTTGGACCACCCCAGGTACACTGGATATTCTAAGCCCGAGGGTGTGTATGCTTATCAGACCGAGGAAGAGAAAAAGCTTGCTATGTTGGAAGCGAGTTTGTCCAAACTCGAGCAGTATTTATTAGCACCCAACCTTTCCGATGAAGATCGAATCAGCTGCCTAGTTTCCAAGTGTCAGAAGTTAAAAATGAAGATAGAAATAGAAGAGCGTCTTTCACCATTACCTGATGATATTAGAGATTATTCTCACATGGAGGAGGAGGTTATGGAGGATAATACCACACCAATGAATCTTTTATCTAATGAAGAGTCACTGGTGGATCAGACGGTGTGTGAGGATGATGAGGCAGAGCTGTCTGATGAGATAAATTTGTGTACCGAACCTCTTCCCATACCAATCATTCCAATTAACAAGTGTGGGGAAGAGGGTTCGAGGAAGAAGATGAAAAGGGTGAAGCTACAAGACATCAATGTATATCTAGTGAAGTGGATTAGCGAAACCCGCATGAGCTTTCTGAACATGCCAATTATACTGACAAGCTTATGGAGATGGCATGTAAATTTCTGGGCATTCGTTGGAAATGTTTTGGGTAAGTGTGCATTTAGACCACCGTAGCGGAAATCAGGTACGGTCTGGCTGAAGACCTTTAAACTTAGCGCTCTCAGGAGGCAGCCCGATGATGTAGAGTATTGTATTGTATTGTATTGTATTTGTTCCTTTGTTTTGTTTTGTTTTGTTTTGGTGTTGGTTCTGTTTTGGCAGGTTACTACGTTTAATTCCCGCGGATGTAACGATTCAAGTGTGGGGATGTTTGGCAACATCCCCGATGAGATATCAGTGTTTCCAAGAGAAGTTTACGCCTCTGTCCAATCACAACAGCTTCACCACTACAAACACTCACTTGTTTTCTAATCAGGTGCATGTGTTTATCTATCCTGTGTTTTATTTGTTTTTGTGTATTTGGTGGTGTGAACGTTTGTGTTGGGAATGGTGCTACATGTCGCGTCGAGTAGGTTGTTAGCCGTTCATGGTTTGTTAGGTGGTACATCTCGAGTTTAGATTATAAATTGCACCATATATTGAGGACAATGTATCCCAAGTGTGGGGATACTGTCACACACTAACTTTTGCGGAAGCGTGATTATTGGTGTGACTTCTTAATACCATTGCATATGATCATAACAACTCTATATGATAAAACCAGTAGATGTACATCCATTAATTTAAGTTTAAAAGTAGTACAACATAATTGTCTGAGATGACGAGACCAATTTCAAGTTACCAACCATAACATGTTTTAAGGAGTTCAAAAAGACTCAACAAAAGATTTTTAAAACAACCCCGAGTTTAGGACCACGTATCTCGTCCAGGATTAAGATACGCCTCCTAAGCCCTAATGACTTGGATGACATCTTTATTCACAACGCAGCTTAAAAACTCCAACGCCCGCCAGATCCATTTACTAATTCCCTGAAATACATGTAGTTTGAAAAATCAACAAAAGTTGAGCGAGTTCATGTGTAAGTAAGTATGTATAAACCTTTGTAAAAATGTCTGTATGTATGAAAATCCTTGGTATGTAGCAATAAGGAAAAAACTATCATTGGGTTGCAAAGCCAATGATAAGTGTGAAGTGATGCAGGAAGACTCAACCCTAGCGGATTTGTGCGTCGGGCACTTAGTCATCTCATGGTCCACTCAGCGGACTCAGGAGTGGGGCTCGCTACACCCAAATAGATCTATCACTAATGTCCCTCGGTCCTACAACGAGGATTAATGGCCTTAAGTGTCATGCCCACCACTCACATGTTCGCGTAATAAAAACCCTCCTTAAGCTAACCATACCATGTAAATAAATGTCTGTAATGTCTGTAAATGTCTGTAAATGTCTGTAACATGTATTTCACCCCCGAGGTGTAAAACTGAAAATAGTTAAGAGCGAAGGGGGACATGAACTCACTGTATTGCGTCTTCGGTACTCGTAACCCAAATCTCCTCAGCAAACACGACTACCTACAATGGTCTAACGTCTATTAGACGAACGGGTCGTGCCTTGTCTTAGTATTGATTAGTGCCTTTGAGTTACGTTTTAAAGTGTCTTTAATACTTTAGTAATAATACTTCTCATGCTTGTGTATTCGTATTTCCTTCCCAAGGATGGGATATTTTACATGTGTCTGTTCATATTGGGATTATATTTTTAAGTCCCATTTTAGAGAATACATATTTAACCATATTCCTGTATAAAACCAACCCCCGATATTCCGTATTTCGTTATAAAAATTATGGCGAGTTTTATGCTTGAAAAACATAGTCTAGAATATACTAGTAACGCTTGTCCCGAAAATATTTACTATGTGTTAGGATTTTTGGAAAATTTCGCCATAGTATCCTTTGTAAATAGAGGTGTCCATGCTTAATTAGCATATCATTTTCTTTTATATATATCCAATAGTTCATTTTCAATAACCAAACCGACACATCGACATACAAAACGTTACTTACTTTATTTCAGCTTCAGTACTCAAAACCGGACTGTTTTCGAGGATTTTTATAAAATAGTTAACCTTTTCTAAAAATTACCAAATTTTTACAGAATGTCACATATGTTCCAAAATTTAATGTGTAAAAATATCAAGGTCCAGTTCGTTAGCCATATTTTATAGAAAATCATTTTCTCGACTGCAATCAGATTTGTTACTTTCTGATTGCAGTTTACGGAAATATTCACTAAAAATTAACCGTAAGTCCGTTTGACGAAATTCCAGTTGGAGGGTAGTCCTGACAACGGTGTACATCTACTGTAAAAATTTCATGAGTCGGTTTTACTCAGGTTTCAGGTTATGACTTCGAAAACAACACACTTTTTCTGTAGTAAAAATGCAGCTTGAGCTGCTGTCCAAAAATAGTCTTTTAAAAATAGTAAACGGCCTCTAAAAATTACGATTCCAGTGCCATTTGTTTAGTTATTCCAAAATACTCATTTTAGGCTTCAGAAAATCCGTTTTTTCGATTAAAAATGATCCCATTACAGCCTATTGAAGTTGGCTGGAAATTCAACTCAGCAAGCTGTTTACATTGTAGAAGTGACTAAAAGTGCATAAACGAAGATCCTAACCATGGTTTATTGATGAACAAATGTTAAAACTTCAATCATGCTTTAACCAACCCTAAACCACTCAGATTTCAACTTCACACAACCTTTTTATATTTGGTTTTTATGCAGTATTTTAAGTTCACATTTTAGTGTTTAAGCTTTCGTGTGACAAGAACATTCAACCAAAAGATAACAAGAATGAGATGGAGCAAGAGTGTGAAGAGACTTACTACTAGCACAAGGCTAGGGTTGTAATCTTACGACAAGATGATGGTGAAATGTTGGTGACAAAGCTTGAATCAAGCTTCCTTGGAAACCCTTCAATCTTACACTTCTATGGAGGAACTTCACACTTGAAAGAGAGCTTGTTGGAGAAGAAAATGGAGGATGTGAAGAATGGTGGTGGTGAATTCGGTTATGGAGAGAGGGGGGGGTGTGAGCTGAATTTAAGAGGGAGGAGAGAGGTTGAGTGTGGTTGAAATGATTCCCTTGCACTCCATTGGCCCTTTTGTGATAATGATTATATCTTGGCAATTACAACAAATAAAGGAGGCCCAATCATGTTTAAAGGGAATATTTAGTGGAGATTTAGTGATGATGATGGTGGGTCCCATATGTGGGCCGAAATTTATGGGGGGGGGGGTTAAGTGTAAAATTTGATAGCTAGGAGGTAAATAATTAGGAGGTTAAGGGTATTTCCAAGTGTAGTGGGTGTATGTCATGTTTACATGGTGTATGGGGATTTTTGTGACCATAATTAATTTAAAATGATAAAATAATATTTCTGACAATATTTTCGTGTCTCGGGTAATGTCTGGTTGTGCGATTTCGTATCGTTCCGTTAAAGTGTTTAATTGTCCCGTATAGCGTCTTTTGTGCATCTTTTTGTAACGAAATTAATTCCAACACTTAGGAAAGTGTCCAGGACCATTTAGTCAATACTCTGTTTAATATGAGTGTGTTAAAAACTGAATTGTTACTAAAAATGCGGAATTCTGTAATTAAATTGCGTTTTAGGCACTTTCTGGCACTCAAACTATCACCTAGTGACATAGTCTTATGGTCCTCACTTCCCTACACTCCATACTGGTGTAGTGTTTTATCCCTGGCCCATACTGGCCTAAAAATAGTATCTGTCTAAGTGCTGGCGTTGTCAGCATGTGTCTGAGTTATTCGCTCACTGTACTAACTGTGCTTTGTGCATCAGGTTTGTCACTAAGAGTCTGTATGAAATAATTGAAGTGACTGTATGTAAAGTGATGCACATGTATTTATGTAACATAAATCAGTAAGCAGTTTAAAGTGTCAGTTGTAATCAAGCACAACCATTAAGCACATAGTTAAAATTAATTAATTTGTACAATACCTGTAATTGTGAGGGTTGTCACATTCTCCCCCCGTTAATAAAATTTCGTCCTCGAAATTTGTACTACCTTAATCCCTTAGGGTTTCGTTATGCATATATGTATATGAATAGTACCGAGGTAGACAATCATCAGACCGAATCAAACCTTATTCACATCAAGTGAGTCCAATAATATATATAACATTACGAATCCAGTGGTTAAAAGGTATGTGCTTTAAGCATTTGCTGTCTAAGATACAAGATGTATTGGCGCATAGTCTGGTGTAATCTAGTTACAGGGGTTCCACAAAAGAGGAGTTTTGTCCACTAGGATTCTCAAGCGATTGGTCACAGTATGCAAATTTTCACAAATCATAGCATCCGCTATATGAACTCAAAATCGACAACTTGGAGATGAAGATGACCTGTCAACTTTCGAATAAGTAAGTGGTAAGGATTTGTGTGTTGACATTCTCGAATTGCGAAAATACACCGAGTGGGGTATAAGCAAATCTGGGTGTCATTGTTTTAATTCGTAGTTGCATCAGAAATGTTTATATGATAAGTTGACAAAAGTATATGTAGTTTTGTGTGAAACAGTTGACCATGATTAGCACAAGCTAATGACAAGATTCAATAATAGTGGTGACTGAACAAGTTCACCGTGCCTGAAATCAAATGAAAGTGTACTAAGACAACCTGAAGATTTGATTTACACAACGTCGTAAAGTTTCCAGTTGAACACGGAACTTCAAAGAGCCACTGTTTTTTATCGAAGATGAAAAAGTAATAAGTACTGCAAGGTATTCAATTTATGACGAAAGAATCGTTAGGAGGTACACCGTGGTATGAAATGAATCTACGTACCTTTGCCTTAACACACAACCGTGTTGAGGCTGCTTTAATTGTGATAAACGAGGCGGATTTAGAGTAAATAAATAATTTAAATCCGTGTATGAAGTGAGTAACCAACTTAGCGCAAGCTTCAATTCTGTGAAAGTATCACCGCAAGGTATCGAAATCAACAAATGATTTAGTGGAGTCGTAGGCCAATCGAGTCCACTATGTCTCGAAACAAAAGAACCTTTGCAAGAATATTTGAACGTGATGTTCCCAATACATCACATGGCGTCTCAAATCAAAACATGTGAAATGGATAACTTCAAGCAGTTGAACTTATTTTCAGCATAACATGACAATAAACGTATGTACCAATAAGGGAAATCTCAGCATGGTTACAAAAATAAACCATGAATGTATCTTGAAACAAAAGAAGTTTTCGAGAAAGTGTGTTGACTTGATAGCAAAAGAGTCAACCATTACAATAATGTAGGCCATTCGAATCACAAACCAGTAGTTAGATTTAGCAACATAATATTCGAATTTCAATGAAGCGTTCGAAATGAAACCGTATGCGTAGCAGATGAAACAATGACTATGAGGTAATGACCATGTATCGAAGCAAATGTGTGTTCGCTCTTAGCGATGAAAATCAAAGCGATGCAACTACTTTAAGGGGAGTAGAGATGCAAACATCTACTCGGCTAGAAGCAAAAGTGAAGATTTTAACGAAAGAATTTTCAAGTACTTTCTGTTCTGTTAACTGAAATGGCATATATGTCAGGTTAATAGTGTTTGATTGAGTTAACAGATATGGTGTCTAAGTAACAACCTTTACAAGTTTAGACCTGGGTTCCCAAGGGTCCTAAGCATATGTTTTCTAGATCCTCAACGTTTCGTATTTTGTGTAACTCGGTTTTGTGCATTGTGTAGGAAACACCATCTTTGTGTACGTTTAAAAACAAGTTATTGTCCCACAATTTCCCCCGGTATGCTTTCTTCCTGAATTCATCGCTAAGAACACTCGATCATCAATCAGTCGTGTAATAGTAGTTGGATCCTCACAGTTAGTTAAGTAAGAAATTTGTTAATTCTCAGCAAGAGTTACTGACTCTTGTGGGTTAGCTCATTCGGCTCTTGATAGTTGATGCCTATTTGAAAATTATGTCCTCCTTCTTGGCGAGCAGAATTTGGGTTACCCAACACGGAATTTTTGGTCTGTTATCTTCCTTCTCTATCAACTTCTGAGGTTGCACTGCCAATTCTTGCATCTCTGAAGATGTAAGTCGCTAAAGTGCATCGACTACAGGCGCGATGCCTGGAATCAAATCAATGCGAAGATTTGTCTTGTCGTCGAGGGGATAATTCTGGCAAGTCTTCAGGGATGACTTCAGGATATTTCCTTATCATAGGAATATCTTCGAGTTTTGGTTCTTCGGCTCCCTTGTCCCCGACATGAGCCAAGAAAACATCACATCCTTTACACAACAACTTTTGTGCCTCCCCGCAATTAGTAATTTGTAGGGGCGTATCCTGCTTCATGAGCCATGGTCATTTCTTCGTTTGCCATTGTGATGCGGTTATCAATCTCCGCTCGAACACTCGGCAGTTGATCCATTCCAATTACCTTGTCGAAGCTTTCCAACTCAACTGGCAGTAGATCAAGCGTAAGTTCACGCTCTCCGGGTTCTATCTTGCCGTTTCTGGTCACTGCGTTGGCTTCCACTAGCTTCACCTAGCTATTTCCATCGAGTGCACGTTACCTAACTTACGTGTTACCATATCAAGTACACTCTCGAACTCTAGAGATGCGAAACCAAAAATTTGAAACAGTATTTGGCAACACAGATGCATAACGTTGAGTGATATGGAACGTACCGATATCCATGCTTGGATTCCTGGTGTGCTCCCCAAGCTCTGCTACTGAGCTTTTATCCTCGTGCCTGATTCTTCTTAGGGCAGTATTTTCTGAAATGCTTCTTGCTCCCACAGTTAAGACAACCTTGAGCACGTTTCTGTCTGTCACTTGTCCTGCCTGGATAATCGTCACTGTCGGTGTTCCCTCCGTGATTCTTGCTTCCATCTTGGCCTCCATTCCTACTTTCAGTAACTTGCCTACAAGTTTCCTTAGGATGCCCTCTCTTGCCACAGTTATCACATTTCCTATATTTACATCGCCCGACATGATAACGTAGACAATTGTCGCACTTAGGGAGAATACCCATGTAGTCCTTTCCCTTTTTGGCCTTTTTCTTGTTACTTGCCTGAGTAATCTTCTTGAAATTTGCGAACTTTCTCTTGTTGTCTCCAGACGGCTCTACAGGAGTCTCCTTTTTCCCTTCCGAAGTGGAAAATTTTCCTAGTCTAACTGCTTCTTCAGTGAGCGCCACGCTTATGTCGATAGGCTCGGTGATCGTTGAAGGTTTAGATGTTGTTACTAGGCTTAGAATCTGAGGTGCCAATCCCCCTATGAAACGTTTGACTCTCTTAAACTCTGTTCCCACCAGATGCGTAGCAACTTGTGATAAATCGTTAAATCTCTGCACATACTCAGCTATCTTTGGTCCTTCCATTTTCAAGTTCCACAGTTCCGTCTCCAACTTCTGCACTTCTGCCCTTGAGCAATATCTCTTACGCATCAGTTCTTTCAGTTCGTCCCACGTCAAAGCATGCGCGGTGGTCTCGCCCATTGTCTGAACATGGAGGTTCCACCATAACAGAGCCCCATCTACAAATAGCCCAGCTATGTACGGGACCTGGTGCCCTGGGGCACATTTGCTCAATCTTAAGACATAATCCGTTTTCTCAACCCAGCGTACGAAGGCTAAGGCACCCCGAGTGCCATCAAATTCCCGAGGTTTGTGGTCTAAGAACTGCTTGTAGGTGCAGCCTTCGCTGTGTTCGGAGCGGAGGGCCTCGAGCTGTGCAATGGCCTGTGAGATGCGCTCTTGTAGTTCTGCCGCTGGCGGAAGGTTGTTGGCATTGACGTTCCCTTGTGCCGACATCTTCTCAGAAGAAGATTAGTTAAGTCAGGTTATATTTGTTCAGGGGACACGTTTAGTTGTTTAGTGGTCATATGTACATACACACAATAGGTTATCATACCAACCAATCAAGCAATAGCATAATCATAGCATAACCAAGCAATTTGGTAATTATGTTTAACGAGAGCATAGCAAGTAAGCACATAGCGTTAATATTATAGCACACACATATAGATCAATAACGTGCTTAACGAAGACATAGCGTCTGAGCTTTCGCTGGTCATTGGCTGCAAAGTATTGTCGCATGTTTTATTATTCTCCGACCACAATTGTATCGTCTTTCAAAATGTATCACATCAAGGGGGAAACATGGTCACCCTACCCTTGCCCAACAAGTGTATCAGTGTATCAAAATCATGTAGTCTGAAGTGGCCTTTAAAAGTCTCCACAATCCCGGCTTATCATTAGTGTCTTTACCCAAATGTAATGCAATCCGCAAAATCCAGAAATCAATTATATTGGTGACTGAGGTGGAGTGGGAAAGAAAAGTAAACCGTTAACATGTGTGAACTCCTCCTCGAGCTTGTATATACGTCGAAGTAATTAACCGGTCTGCCACTCGACAGTAAAGAGACGAGCCTTAATAACCAAGAAGGTGTAATAGCAGCAGGTGAGTGTGCCAAAGGAGACAGTGATGAATGTGGAGGATCAAAGTATACTGGCAATAGACAGGGTGGAGGACGTGGTGTCAGCTCAAGCTCCAACGTTCTGCGACTCATATCCTCAAACTGTAGCTGTGTAGTCTCCATAGTGTGAGGAATGGTAAGGGTCTACAATTAGCATAGTGTATTTAGGGGCCATCGAAATGGCTCGTCCAGCGCTGTAGGGTTGAAAGTAGCAACGGTGCGGCCTGTGAGGTCATAGAAAATGTTGCAGCAGCAATAGGGATCGTTATGCGGGTGCCGTCGTGGAGTACCTTTCTATGGTGTGGGTAAGTCCTAAGAGGAAGCGATAGGCATGCTGATGCAATGGACGTCGGTCTCCATAGGAGAGAAGGAGCAATCATCATCGGTTGCGAGTGCAAAAACAAACGTCTCAACCAATAAGGGGATCGTCAGGTGCAGGTACTTGGTCAGATATAAGGGGTGCAATGTCTGGTAAACCAAAAGGAAACAGGGTCATGATCAATCAAGGGTGCAGGACCAGCAGGTGCAACATCAAGCTGTCCCACAAAGGTGCAGAGGCTAGCTCAGGGGCAGTCCCTGGGTCGTGTAACGGTGTGGTGCCTCGAGCAAGTGATAGTGCAGTAGTCATAACGGTGTCGTCGTCTGTGTCAGTAGTAGAAGGTTGTACTCCGTCCATCTATGAGGCTGTAAATGTCACAGACTCAAAGGAGTCTGAAATCGAGTGTATTCTAGGCGCAGAGGATAGCCTGATAACAGGGGTCTCAGATGTGAAATTTATAATAACGTTCTCGTCAAACTTTCCATCACCATGGATGTCGTCAGGAGCACCATCAATACTCATGTCAACGTCATCGACTATTCGTCGAGTAGCCACCCTTTGGAAGGAAAGGTCCACATGATGCGTATTGTCAAGGATTGGAGCCATGGTGTGTTCACCATCGGAATGACCAGTGATGAAGTGGTCATGGACTGGAACAGGAGTAACAGGAGGATTCTTGTCAGAGAAGCCTTCAGCAAGGATAAATCATCCCCAAATTCTGGTAGCGCGGACTGTTGTAAGTCGTCCTTGCCCTTGGTCAGCATATCGAAATCACTCTCAGTGTCCGACGTAAATATCTCCGGCGCAAGTGCAGTCTCATTATTTGTGGTGGCGGCCATAAGGTCATCAATGTTTGACAACCCGCTTTTTGATCAAGCCGACATGTGTATCGGTGCATGGTAGTCATAGTATGTATTTCCATAGTAATCACTATCAGTTAGCGTATGCAAACAGTTTCAACATATTCACGTTTATCAATAATCAGCAATTAAGCATATGTGTGATAACAATGTAAGCAAGTAATCATCCTAGTCTTCCCCAGACTATCCCACCCAGTCTCTTAGACTAAACTCCCTAGTCTCTCAGACTAACTCCTTGGTCTTTAAGACCAACTCCCTGGTCTCTAATGTGACAACTCGAACTTTTGACTTTCATTTTGTATTTAATGCACGTTGACCTTGACCATTGACTTTGACTGTGTAGTGTTGATTTATTTGACTTGTAACTATGCGCTTGATGTTAATATGAATCGTATTGTGATTATTACATGTTACGTGTATGAACTTGTTTAGAAAACTTAGATTGTTTAGCACTTGAATGAACCCGACGAATCACATGTATCTCGCCAATCCAAAGCTCGACAAAACAGGAGGTTGATTCGTCAACCCAACCTCGACGAAACAGGGTGTTTCGCCAAGCCCAAATTCGCCGAAGCCCACTTAGGGCCCAATGCACTGTTTTGTGTTTATAGCGTGAAACGGTTTTAGTTTCACATTTTTATCAGTCTGTAAACCCTAGAGCTCCTGTGCACTGATGGCAGTTGGTTTTCCCGAGACCCTCTAGCGATTAACCCATCTCTCCCTCCACTCGGTTAGTCGTTATGTGTTCATGATTTCTTGATTCATGTTGTGTCTATGCTTGATTCCTGAATCATATATGAATATATGTTTATGAAAATCTTGGATTAGTAACATATGATTGATCGGTTACAACCTATAGATATATATTTTGTTGATGATGAACTAGATTGCATGATGCTTGGGAACAATATTTGAATGTTGCTTGTGTTATCCGTATGCGTGATAGCGTGAATAGGGTTTGTTGAGGTGATGTGTATGCTAATCGAATTGTGGTACACGTAAGTAGGGTTCGCGCTAGACATTGAAACCGTGATGAGTACGTTATTGATTGATAATGATTATCGTTGAATGAATTCACTAAGATCCGTGCATAATAATCTGTGGTTAATGTTGGTTCGATGATAGCATGACGGCTGCTAGAATGATTAGGGTTTTTCTGTTATTGCGTAACTGATGAAATTAATTGACGTAACTGACATCTTCTCGAAACAGAATACTCGGCTAAACAAGAATGTGTTTCGCCAAAGGTCCTCAACGAAATAGAATTTTGATTCGTCAAAGGGTAGTTGACGAAACACATTGTGTTTCGTCAACCTGTGTTTCGCCAATTAATGTGTTTCGCCAACCTCTGTTTCGCCAACTTGGATAACCTGCACAGTAAACTGATTTAATTCTGTTAAGTGTTAACTGAGTTAACTAACTGATGTTAAACACTATGCATGACTTGTGTGATGTTGATTAGTGATGTGTACTACTTGGTGATCATTGATTATGCTTATACGTGAACTGTATGAATTCAAACTGATTGTGTATACGTGCATACTCTAGGACGTGATTGATTTACTTTGAGCACATACTTAGCATACCGAGCAAACCAAGGTGAGTTCACACAGCCAAGGCATGGGGTTCCCGGGTGGGAATGGGATTTGTTGAATTATTGTACATACTCAGCTGATAGAACCGAACGATATGACACTACTAGACTAGTAACACTTACTGAACTGATCTTCGCACACCTGCCAAGGGTTGGCCGCGATATTATGACTGACTTCGCACACCTGCCTTAGGAAGGCCGCGAACTAAACATACTAATCTTCGCATACCTGCCTGGTAGGCCGCGATACAAATAAACCTAGTCTAGAACACTTGGGAAAAGCATCCCCTAATATCTTCGCACACCTGCCTGGGAGGCCGCGATGGAAACTGATACGATACCTGACATAACAAACGAACTTACTACTCACACTATACTATTACTGAACTATTAACTGTGAACTCGCTCAACTAGTTGTTGACTCTCTGCTGCATGCCTTGCAGGACCTTAGGTATATACGGAGCTTGCACAAGGAAGGAGCAGGTCGTTGTGGACAAAGATTCGTGAATGCTTGTTAAACATTTATGACATTTCAAACTATTAATTATGTTGGGTTTATTTACATGCTTCCGCTACTTAAACAAAGTTTGGTTTTGAACATCAATCATGTCGTGATGAATTACATTATTTACTTTCATTATTAAATGCTATGTTCGATATGATTGGTGGCTTGATCCTGGTCATGTCACGCCTCCAAGCGGTGGTACTCCGCGTGTGGATTTTGGGGGGTGTGACAGATTGGTATCAGAGCCATTGGTTATAGAGAACTTGGTTTTAATATGGGAAAACGTTTTTATTAATACCAGACTATAACCAGAACAGTGCTCTCAACGATCCACAACGACGCTTCGCTCCACGTGCAAGACTCAACATCCTAGGTAATAAGGTTTATGTTTATTACCTGCTTGCTAGAACTACATAGAACTTTGCTCGTAGTATGCTAGATTACATTGCTTACTATACGTCGTTACATGAGAATACCTATGTGCTTACACTCTTCTGTCATCGCACTACTCGCGAACTTTTCTCACTTATGCTACTTTTACTATGAAGATCATGTATGGACGTATTAACATGACTCAAGCCCAGCTAGAGGCTCTCGTTCAAGCTCAAGTTGCTGCGGCACTTGCAGCTGCTCAAGCAGGTAGTATACCCTGCAGTATAGACTCACACTAGGATCTTTAGATCCTACATTAACTCCCGTATTTAACTTTGTCCTATTCGTACACAATAGGTCAACACGCGCAGCAGCCTGTCTGCACTTTCAAGAACTTCATGGACTGTCGTCCAAGCTCATTCAGTGGCACCGAGGGGGCAGTGGGACTCCTCCATTGGTTTGAGAAGCTAGAGTCAATGTTTGAAATGTGCGAATGCCCTGAGGCTCGCAGGGTCAAGTATGCCACTGGCACGTTGGAAGGGATTGCGCTCACCTGGTGGAACGCGCAAGTACAGATCCTAGGGTTGGCAGCTGCTAACGCCACACCTTGGGAGGATTTCAAGGAATTGATTAAGCGTGAGTACTGCACACGAGACGACATTCACAAGCTGGAGAATGAGTTATACCACTTGAAGATGACCGGGTCAGAGATAGAGGCTTACACGAAACGGTCAAATGAACTGGCCATCTTGTGTCCAACGATGGTGGACCCTCCAGTTAAGCGCATT
This sequence comes from Helianthus annuus, assembly GCF_002127325.2. Lineage (NCBI taxonomy): Eukaryota > Viridiplantae > Streptophyta > Magnoliopsida > Asterales > Asteraceae > Helianthus > Helianthus annuus. The sequence goes on from NC_035447.2 coordinate 87,297,664, forward strand.
GAGTGGTACCTCAAGGGGCTTGCGCCAGAAATCCAGAGCCACGTGACATCGGCTAACCTCAACAATATCCAAGACATTCAGAGTCTTGCCCATCGACTCACCGATCAGGCAGTGGATCAGAACAAGCTGCCAAAAGGCATCAGTGCTACCACTACTGCTACTACTACTCCAGCTACTACTTCTGCCACACCCAGCGAGAACAAAAGAAAGTGGGATGGGGATTCCAGCAAGGGATCAGTATCTGTTCAGTCCCAAACACAGCAGCGTCGCACCAACGACTACCAGAGTCCGAATCAGCAATCATCGGGCAGCCAGGGGCAGAGTGGATATCGGGGAACTCACCCATGGTGTGGTAGGTGCAACAAACACCACAGTGGAAGATGTCGCAGGGAACGTTGTCAAAGATGCCACAAGCCGGGTCATGAGGCTAAGGATTATAGAAGCTCACGGCCAGCAAATCAGAACCAGCAACTCCCACCGCCAGCTTCACAGAACCAGCAGCAGCAGCCACAGCGTGGGAACCTGGGATGTTTCCAGTGTGGGGCTGAAGGTCATTACAAACGTGATTGCCCTCAACTGAACCAGAACCAGAATCGCAACAACAATAATCAGGGCAACGGGGACAATAACAACAACAACGGGGGAAACAACAACAACAATGGCAACGAAGCTCGGGGTCGTGCTTTTGTGCTAGGTCGGGGTGACGCAGTGAATGATCCCAATGTGGTTATGGGTAAGTTTCTTCTCGACGATATTTATGTTACTGTCTTATTTGATTCGGGTGCTGATACAAGTTATATGTCCATGAAAATGAGTAAATTGTTAAAACGTACACCAACACCCCTAAACACCAAACATGTCGTAGAGTTAGCGAACGGTAAAAGTGTAGAAGACACACATGTAATTAAGGGTTGTAGCATCGTTCTAGCTGGTCAGACTTTCTCGATTGATCGTATACCCATAGTTCTGGGTAGTTTCGACGTCGTCATCGGTATGGATTGGTTGTCCCAACATCACGCAGAGATTTTATGCAAGGAAAAGACCATTCGTATTCCTCGCTCTAGTCAGGAACCTCTCGAAGTTCAAGGCGACAAGAGTGGTGCTGTGGTTGGCATCATCTCTTTCTTAAAAGCGCAAAAATGTTTACGAAAGGGGCATACTGCAATTCTGCCACTTGTCACTGACGCATCAGCAAAGGAAAAGAAGCTGGAGGATATTCCAGTTGTACGTGACTTTCCTCAGGTGTTTCCTGAAGATTTACCCGGTTTACCGCCTCATCGCCAGGTCGAATTCCAGATTGAGTTAGCTCCTGGAGCAGCACCAATAGCCCGCGCACCGTATCGTTTAGCTCCAACCGAACTGGAAGAGTTGTCAAAGCAGTTACAAGAGCTCTTGGAAAAGGGCTTTATTCGTCCAAGCTCATCGCCTTGGGGAGCTCCAGTACTTTTCGTGAAAAAGAAGGATGGCACTTTCAGGATGTGCATCGACTACCGTGAACTGAACAAGGTGACGGTGAAGAACCATTATCCTCTTCCGCGTATAGATGACTTATTCGACCAGTTGCAGGGGTCGAGTTACTACTCCAAGATAGACTTGCGGTCAGGCTATCATCAGCTGAGAGTCCGGTATGAGGACGTCTCTAAACCCGCATTCAGAACTCGCTACGGTCACTACGAGTTTCTTGTTATGCCATTCGGGTTAACGAATGCGCCTGCCGTATTTATGGATCTGATGAACAGGGTGTGCAAGCCGTACTTAGACAAGTTCGTCATCGTTTTCATCGACGACATTCTGATTTACTCCAAGAGTCAGGAGGAGCACGAGCAGCACCTACGATTGATCTTGGAACTGCTACGAAAGGAGCAATTGTACGCCAAGTTTTCAAAATGCGACTTCTGGCTACGTGAAGTCCACTTCTTAGGCCATGTGGTGAACAGGGATGGGATTCATGTCGATCCATCCAAGGTAGATTCGATCAGGAACTGGCCTGCACCGCGTACACCAACGGAAATACGCCAATTATTGGGTTTGGCGGGTTACTACAGACGGTTTATCAAAGACTTCTCCAAGATCGCATAGCCACTTACACTACTGACACAGAAGGGTGTCACCTACCGATGGGGAGGTCCCCAGGAAACCGCTTTCCAGTACTTAAAGGATAGGCTTTGCAGCGCACCTATTCTCTCATTGCCAGAGGGCACGGAAGATTTTGTGGTTTATTGTGACGCATCGATACAGGGACTGGGGTGTGTATTGATGCAACGGGATAAGGTTATTGCCTACGCTTCTCGTCAACTCAAGGTTCACGAACGGAACTACACGACGCACGATTTAGAGCTGGGAGCTGTTGTTTTCGCGCTTAAGATATGGCGACACTACCTGTACGGTACCAGGTGCATGATTTACACCGATCACAGGAGTCTCGAGCATATCCTTAAGCAAAAGGATTTGAACATGCGTCAACGAAGATGGGTCGAACTACTGAACGATTATGAATGCGCCATCAAGTATCATCCAGGCAAAGCCAATGTTGTGGCTGACGCTCTCAGTCGGAAAGACACTCTACCTAGGCGCGTACGAGCTTTACAGCTCACTATTCAGTCCAGTCTTCCTGCACAGATACGAACTGCTCAGATCGAAGCATTGAAACCCGACAACGTCAAGGCTGAAGCCTTACGCGGCTCAAGGCAATGAATGGAACAAAAGGAAGACGGCGCCTACTATGTAACGGGGCGTATTTGGGTCCCACTTTATGGCGGTCTACGCGAGCTGGTAATGGATGAAGCTCACAAGTCTCGCTACTCGGTACATCCAGGTTCGGACAAAATGTACCACGACATCAGAACTACTTATTGGTGGCCTAGTATGAAGGCCCACATCGCTACTTACGTTGGCAAGTGTTTGACATGTGCAAAGGTCAAAGTGGAGTATCAGAAACCAGCGGGCCTACTTCAACAACCCAGGATACCACAGTGGAAATGGGAAGAAATTTCCATGGATTTTGTTACAGGCCTACCCAGATCCCAGCGTGGGAATGATACTATATGGGTGATTGTGGACCGACTCACCAAGTCTGCACACTTCCTGGCCATTAAGGAAACGGATAAGTTCTCCACCCTCGCAGACGTGTATCTTAAAGAAGTTGTTTCGAGGCACGGGGTGCCCACCTCCATCATTTCAGATCGGGATGCACGATTCACGTCAGAGCTAGGGCAAGCGATGCACAAATCTTTCGGCTCACGGTTAGACATGAGCACAGCGTATCATCCTCAGACGGATGGGCAGTCGGAGCGAACGATCCAGACTCTTGAAGACATGCTTAGGGCATGCGTTATTGATTTCGGCAACGGCTGGGAAAAACACCTCCCTTTGATGGAGTTCTCGTACAATAATAGTTATCACACCAGCATACAAGCCGCTCCATTCGAGGCATTGTACGGGCGTAAATGCCGGTCACCTCTCTGTTGGGCAGAGGTGGGGGATAGTCAGATTACGGGTCCGGAGATTTTAGTGGACGCCACAGAAAAGATAGCACAGATACGACAACGCATGGCGGCAGCACGCGACCGTCAGAAAGCCTACGCGGACAAGCGTAGGAAGCCTTTGGAATTTCAGGTCGGGGACCGGGTTTTACTCAAAGTCTCACCCTGGAAGGGTGTGGTTCGTTTTGGCAAACGGGGCAAACTAAATCCGCGGTATGTCGGACCGTTCGAAATCGTTGAGAAAATAGGCAAAGTGGCCTACAAGCTAAACCTACCAGCTGAACTCGGTGCAGTTCACAATGTATTTCACGTGTCGAATCTGAAGAAGTGCCTGTCAGATGAGACCCTCATAGTTCCTTTTAAGGAACTCACTATCGATGAGCGGTTGCAGTTCGTCGAGGAGCCAGTTGAAATCACGGACCGGGATGTTAAGGTCCTCAAAAACAAGAGAATCCCTCTTGTTCGAGTTCGTTGGAACTCCCGTCGTGGCCCAGAGTACACCTGGGAATGCGAAGACCAGATGACAGAAAAGTATCCCCAGTTATTCGAAACCAATACAACCACTGCTGAGGCTGAAGCTACTACCACGGAATTTCGGGACGAAATTCCAGATCAACGGGGGGAGGATGTGACACCCCAGGAAAACCAGTGAACGATGTAACCTATCTAGCTTCCTCAGTGAGTACGTACCAAATTTCAGGACGAAATTTCTTTTAAGTTGGGGATAATGTGACAACTCGAACTTTTGACTTTCATTTTGTATTTAATGCACATTGACCTTGACCATTGACTTTGACTGTGTAGTGTTGATTTGTTTGACTTGTAACTATGCGCTTGATGTTAATATGAATCGTATTGTGATTATTACATGTTACGTGTATGAACTTGTTTAAAAAACTTAGATTGTTTAGCACTTGAATGAACCCGACGAATCACATGTATCTCGCCAATCCAAAGCTCGACGAAACAGGAGGTTGATTCGTCAACCCAACCTCGACGAAACAGGGTGTTTCGCCAAGCCCAAATTCGCCGAAGCCCACTTAGGGCCCAATGCACTGTTTTGTGTTTATAGCGTGAAACGGTTTTAGTTTCACATTTTTATCAGTCTGTAAACCCTAGAGCTCCTGTGCACTGACCGCAGTTGGTTTTCCCGAGACCCTCTAGCGATTAACCCATCTCTCCCTCCACTCGGTTAGTTGTTATGTGTTCATGATTTCATGATTCATGTTGTGTCTATGCTTGATTCCTGAATCATATATGAATATATGTTTATGAAAATCTTGGATTAGTAACATATGATTGATCAGTTACAACCTATAGATATATATATTGTTGATGATGAACTAGATTGCATGATGCTTGGGAACAATATTTGAATGTTGCTTGTGTTATCCGTATGCATGATAGCGTGAATAGGGTTTGTTGAGGCGATGTGTATGCTAATCGAATTGTGGTACACGTAAGAAGGGTTCACGCTAGACATTGAAACCGTGATGAGTACGTTATTGATTGATAATGATTATCGTTGAATGAATTCACTAAGATCCGTGCATAATAATCTGTGGTTAATGTTGGTTCGATGATAGCATGACGGCTGCTAGAATGATTAGGGTTTTTCTGTTATTGCGTAACTGATGAAATTAATTGACGTAACTGACATCTTCTCGAAACAGAATACTCGGCGAAACAAGAATGTGTTTCGCCAAAGGTCCTCAATGAAATAGAATTTTGATTCGTCAAAGGGTAGTTGACGAAACACATTGTGTTTCGTCAACCTGTGTTTCGCCAATTAATGTGTTTCGCCAACCTCTGTTTCGCCAACTTGGATAACCTGCACAGTAAACTGATTTAATTCTGTTAAGTGTTAACTGAGTTAACTAACTGATGTTAAACACTATGCATGACTTGTGTGATGTTGACTAGTGATGTGTACTACTTGGTGATCATTGATTATGCTTATACGTGAACTGTATGAATTCAAACTGATTGTGTATACGTGCATACTCTAGGACGTGATTGATTTACTTTGAGCACATACTTAGCATACCGAGCAAACCAAGGTGAGTTCACACAGCCAAGGCATGGGGTTCCCGGGTGGGAATGGGATTTGTTGAATTATTGTACATACTCAGCTGATAGAACCGAACGATATGACACTACTAGACTAGTAACACTTACTGAACTGATCTTCGCACACCTGCCAAGGGTTGGCCGCGATATTATGACTGACTTCGCACACCTGCCTTAGGAAGGCCGCGAACTAAACATACTAATCTTCGCATACCTGCCTGGTAGGCCGCGATACAAATAAACCTAGTCTAGAACACTTGGGAAAAGCATCCCCTAATATCTTCGCACACCTGCCCGGGAGGCCGCGATGGAAACTGATACGATACCTGACATAACAAACGAACTTACTACTCACACTATACTATTACTGAACTATTAACTGTGAACTCGCTCAACTAGTTGTTGACTCTCTGCTGCATGCCTTGCAGGACCTTAGGTATATACGGAGCTTGCACAAGGAAGGAGCAGGTCGTTGTGGACAAAGATTCGTGAATGCTTGTTAAACATTTATGACATTTCAAACTATTAATTATGTTGGGTTTATTTACATGCTTCCGCTACTTAAACAAAGTTTGGTTTTGAACATCAATCATGTCGTGATGAATTACATTATTTAGTTTCATTATTAAATGCTATGTTCGATATGATTGGTGGCTTGATCCTGGTCATGTCACGCCTCCAAGCGGTGGTACTCCGCGTGTGGATTTTGGGGGGTGTGACATCTAAGACCAACTCCCTGGTCTCTAAGACCAACTTCCCCAGTCTCTAGGACTAAATCCCTGGTCTCTAAGACCAAACCTCCCAGTCTCTAAGACTAAATCTTTCCCCAGCCTCAAAGACTGAACGTTCCCAATCTCTAAGACTGAACCCCTCAGTCTCTAAGACTGAACCTCCCCAGCCTCTAAGGCTGAACCTCCCTCAATCTCTAAGATTGAACCCCTCAGTCTCTAAGACTGAACCTCCCCAGCCTCTAAGGCTGAACCTCCCTCAATCTCTAAGATTGAATCCCTTACTCTCTGAGACTGAACCTCCCTCAGCCTCTAAGGCTGAATTATAAACATATATTTTGGAATGTGTATTTGTGCCTTTTGTTTGTAAAAATGTTTGTTCCCTGGATCTTGGCGTTTTGTGTATGCAATGAAAACATGTTTGTAAAAGCGTTTTCGTGAGAGCCCTATTGATCGTAGTCTACACTCGAGAATGAATCCTAGTTCGCTACGATCGAAGCTCTGATACCAAGCTGTCACACCCTGACTTTTGCGGAAGCGTGATTATTGGTGTGACTTCTTAATACCATTGCATATGATCATAACAACTCTATATGATAAAACCAGTAGATGTACATCCATTAATTTAAGTTTAAAAGTAGTACAACATAATTGTCTGAGATGACGAGACCAATTTCAAGTTACCAACCATAACATGTTTTAAGGAGTTCAAAAAGACTCAACAAAAGATTTTTAAAACAACCCCGAGTTTAGGACCACGTATCTCGTCCAGGATTAAGATACGCCTCCTAAGCCCTAATGACTTGGATGACATCTTTATTCACAACGCAGCTTAAAAACTCCAACGCCCGCCAGATCCATTTACTAATTCCCTGAAATACATGTAGTTTGAAAAATCAACAAAAGTTGAGCGAGTTCATGTGTAAGTAAGTATGTATAAACCTTTGTAAAAATGTCTGTATGTATGAAAATCCCTGGTATGTAGCAATAAGGAAAAACCATCATTGGGTTGCAAAGCCAATGATAAGTGTGAAGTGATGCAGGAAGACTCAACCCTAGCGGATTTGTGCGTCGGGCACTTAGTCATCTCATGGTCCACTCAGCGGACTCAGGAGTGGGGCTCGCTACACCCAAATAGATATATCACTAATGTCCCTCGGTCCTACAACGAGGATTAATGGCCTTAAGTGTCATGCCCACCACTCACATGTTCGCGTAATAAAAACCCTCCTTAAGCTAACCATACCATGTAAATAAATGTCTGTAATGTCTGTAAATGTCTGTAAATGTCTGTAACATGTATTTCACCCCTGAGGTGTAAAACTGAAAATAGTTAAGAGAGAAGGGGGACATGAACTCACTGTATTGCGTCTTCGGTACTCGTAACCCAAATCTCCTCAGCAAACACGACTACCTACAATGGACTAACGTCTATTAGACGAACGGGTCGTGCCTTGTCTTAGTATTGATTAGTGCCTTTGAGTTACATTTTAAAGTGTCTTTAATACTTTAGTAATAGTACTTCTCATGCTTGTGTATTCGTATTTCCTTCCCAAGGATGGGATATTTTACATGTGTCTGTTCATATTGGGATTATATTTTTAAGTCCCATTTTAGAGAATACATATTTAACCATATTCCTGTATAAAACCAACCCCCGATATTCCGTATTTCGTTATAAAAATTATGGCGAGTTTTATGCTTGAAAAACATAGTCTAGAATATACTAGTAACGCTTGTCCCAAAAATATTTACTAAGTGTTAGGATTTTTGGAAAATTTCGCCATAGTATCCTTTGTAAATAGAGGTGTCCATGCTTAATTAGCATATCATTTTCTTTTATATATATCCAATAGTTCATTTTCAATAACCAAACCGACACATCGACATACAAAACGTTACTTACTTTATTTCAGTTTCAGTACTCAAAACCGGACTGTTTTCGAGGATTTTTATAAAATAGTTAACCTTTTCTAAAAATTACCAAATTTTTACAGAATGTCACATATGTTCCAAAATTTATTGTGTAAAAATATCAAGGTCCAGTTCGTTAGCCATATTTTATAGAAAATCATTTTCTCGACTGCAATCAGATTTGTTACTTTCTGATTGCAGTTTACGGAAATATTCACTAAAAATTAACCGTAAGTCCGTTTGACGAAATTCCAGTTGGAGGGTAGTCCTGACAACGGTGTCCATCTACTGTAAATATTTCATGAGTCGGTTTTACTCAGGTTTCAGGTTATGACTTCGAAAACAACACACTTTTTCTGCAGTAAAAATGCAGCTTGAGCTGCTGTCCAAAAATATTCTTTTAAAAATTGTAAACGGCCTCTAAAAATTACGATTCCAGTGCCATTTGTTTAGTTATTCCAAAATACTCATTTTAGGCTTTAGAAAATCCGTTTTTCGATTAAAAATGATCCCGTTACAGCCTATTGAAGTTGGCTGGAAATTCAACTCAGCAAGCTGTTTACATTGTAGAAGTGACTAAAAGTGCATAAACGAAGATTCTAACCATGGTTTATTGATGAACAAATGTTAAAACTTCAATCATGCTTTAACCAACCCTAAACCATTCAGATTTCAACTTCACACAGCCTTTTTATATTTGGTTTTTATGCAGAATTTTAAGTTCACATTTTAGTGTTTAAGCTTTCGTGTGACAAGAACATTCAACCAAAAGATAACAAGAATGAGATGGAGCAAGAGTGTGAAGAGACTTACTACTAGCACAAGGCTAGGGTTGTAATCTTAGGATAAGATGATGGTGAAATGTTGGTGACAAAGCTTGAATCAAGCTTCCTTGGAAACCCTTCAATCTTACACTTCTATGGAGGAACTTCACACTTGAAAGAGAGCTTGTTGGAGAAGAAAATGGAGGATGTGAAGAATGGTGGTGGTGAATTCGGTTATGGAGAGAGGGGGGGGGGGGGGGTGTAAGCCGAAATTAAGAGGGAGGAGAGAGGTTGAGTGTGGTTGAAATGATTCCCTTGCACTCCATTGGCCCTTTTGTGATCATGATTTTATCTTGGCAATTACAACAAATAAAGGAGGCCCAATCATGTTTAAAGGGAATATTTAGTGGAGATTTAGTGATGACGATGGTGGGTCCCATATGTGGGCCGAAATTTATGGGGGGGGGGTTAAGTGTAAAATTTGATAGCTAGGAGGTAAATAATTAGGAGGTTAAGGGTATTTCCAAGTGTAGTGGGTGTATGTCATGTTTACATGGTGTATGGGGATTTTTGTGACCATAATAAATTTAAAATGATAAAATAATATTTCTGACAATATTTTCGTGTCTCGGGTAATGTCTGGTTGTTCGATTTCGTATCGTTCCGTTAAAGTGTTTAATTGTCCCGTATAGCGTCTTTTGTGCATCTTTTTGTAACGAAATTAATTCCAACACTTAGGAAAGTGTCCAGGACCATTTAGTCAATACTCTGTTTAATATGAGTGTGTTAAAAACTGAATTGTTACTAAAAATGCGGAATTCTGTAATTAAATTGCGTTTTAGGCACTTTCCGGCACTCAAACTATCACCTAGTGACATAGTCTTATGGTCCTCACTTCCCTACACTCCATACTGGTGTAGTGTTTTATCCCTGGCCCATACTGGCCTAGAAATAGTATCTGTCTAAGTGCTGGCATTGTCAGCATGTGTCTGAGTTATTCGCTCACTGTACTAACTGTGCTTTGTGCATCAGGTTTGTCACTAAGAGTCTGTATGAAATAATTGAAGTGACTGTATGTAAAGTGATGCACATGTATGTATGTAACATAAATCAGTAAGCAGTTTAAAGTGTCAGTTGTAATCAAGCACAGCCATTAAGCACATAATTTAAATTAATTAATTTGTACAATACCTGTAATTGTGAGGGTTGTCACAGATACGCTAACTTGAGAGAGGGTTGGTAGGATTGATGATCTTAAATGCTTGAAGTGGTTGAAATTGGGCTAAAATTGAAAAAAAATTTAAAAAAAAAATTTGTGTCAAGTATGCTTGAACTACATGAAAACCCACATTTTCAATCGCTAAAGGGTTTTTGCTGATATTAAACTAACTTAGATCCCTAGTCATGGTTGTCCCTTTAAGTTTCATTAGAGTATTTCTGACAAGCTTTAAAAAATCATTGATAAGAGAAGCCTAACTAGGGGTAACATGCTTTAGGAATTACACATGCTACGTGTCGGCAACCCTTATTCCTTTTGTTCGGTGAGATATTTGAGCCTACTTAGTTGTTGGTTGAATTGCTATAAATGTTCATTTGCTGAGTGTAGGCCATATGATGCTTTGTCATTAGAACTTGTGTGGTTTGATACGTGCCGAGACTGTGGTTTAGCGTATGCACATAAATGATAAAGGCATTAGGATCCATTCCATTGTGTTATTTGTTGATTGTTTATCCACCCACCTTAGTTAACCATGTTGAGCCTTATACCTTTCGTTTGTTACACCTTGTTTGACCCGTTGATTACCAACCATGAATAACAATTGTGTATATGTTATGAAAAAAAAAGAAAAAAATGAAAAAAAAAATTGAAAAGAAAAGAAAAAAAATCATTGTTATGTTCGTGTTAAATAATTGGGTTGAAAGTCACCCAAAGTGTTAGTACTATTGTGTATAAGTTTTCATCATTTGGTATGTTCATTTATGCTCGCCATTAAACATAAAAAGCCAAAAATAATTCCCTACCTTTACCTTTAACCCAAAACCTAAAAGTCCTTTTGATATGTGTTACGTTATTTGACACAGTGGAGGTGTGATTTCTATACAAGCTTATGATTGCAAGGTAGCATATTTGGTTCTGAGCGAAATGCAAACTAGCACATTACACGCTAGTCTTGATTAAACTAAGAGGAGCGATTATTGTGAGGGGCGTGTGGCATGTGTGTAGTATCATAAGCATGTTAGTTTTAGTTAGGCAAGTCTTAAGTTGTTTTAAATGCGTATCACTTATTTGTCAGATTGTCAATCTCGATTGTGTCAGTCTATGGGACGGGTATGACTTGAGACCTTAAATTGTAAATTCGGTAAGGGATTCAATGGTGATTTGTTGATAAGGTGAGTAATGTTTGTGATGGTTTCTTGAGGACAATCAATGTTAAGTGTGGGTATGTGATGGAGTGTGTGAAAACCGGTTGTTAAAGCATGTTATATTACGTATTTATTAACGTTGAGTGAATTACATGCGTCGAATGTGATAACTATGCGTACTTATGATGTTACAAGTTAAATGGCTTATACCGGCAAAGTTAGAGTGTTCGAGGAGGAACAGAACAAGCAAGGTTGATTAGTGAGAGATATCATATCATTCGGGAGTTGTAGGGCCGAGACATAACTTGGAAACACAAGAAATGCGAAATATTAAAGTCTAGGGGCCATTGGGTCATTTAATGAAAGCTGAAATCAATGTATACATGGGATGAGAAATATTGGTCGCTACATTGATGACAGCCAAACATGTTCCAGTATCAACACCACGTAGCCTACGCTTTAGTTTTGTAGCTTACGGCTTGGAAAGAATAAAAGGAACAGAATGTACAAACCGTAGCATACGGTTTTGTTCCGTAGCCTACGGGTAGAATTAAGAAGGCATACATGCAATTTTGGCCGACAAAGGACTGTTGGACTTTGGTAAGTGGGCCGCTAACATGAAGTCAACAACACCATCATCACAATTCATTAACATTATGTGGAGGTGGGCTTGATTGGAGGTGGCATTTATAATATACACACAGCCGAGAAAGGAGAAAGAGACAAATCATCATCATCTTTCAACGATATCATCCTCATCATCTCGTGACATCACTTGAATTCTAAAAAGAATTCATCATCATCATCATCTCACGCATACAGATTGACAGCCGGCACATGCAACAACATTAAAATCATCATCATCTTGGCAGACACTTAGGAGGGCACGAATATTTGGGGGAGTAGTAGCAACATACACGCAGACAATTGGAGCCGTCAAAGAAATCACGTGGTCTTCTATTTGGGCCATATAAGTGGGCTGCAGCTATTGGACTCTTGGCCCCACGCATCTACACACAAAATTGGAGGAGACTTTTGGATCCTTTTCTTTGGATTGGGCCGCCACACAAAGAGGTCAACATAAAATCACGTGAATAAGGGGAAGGCACGTGAAAAGGAAAAAGTTTTGGAGAAAAACATCACCAAACAATATATATATCATCGAAAACCATACACATCATCATCTTCAGCGGCGGTATTCGAGCAACAATGCAGATTCGAAACAGTGAAGATCAACCTTACCACATGAGCGGCTAGGTCTTTTATGGTTTTCTCCGGATGGAGGGTTTGTGTAATTAGGTACTTTTATGTGTTTTTAATCATTGTAACTTGGTGATCTAAGCATCCGATGCTTTTCACCATGGATTTAATTGACTGATTGTAACTGGTTGCATTTATTTAAACCTTAATTTCTAAGCATTCAGTTCCCGAGAGTTCTAGTAATTGGGATATATTTGACATGGGGTTAGGGTTTGTAATTGTAATTGATAATCATTCGATAACCTCCCGTTATGTATTGACCGGAGTACTTAGTCGTTGGTTATCACAATTGGTTAATTAGGTTAAACATTTATGTCTATGTGAATGTTTTGATTAAACACATAACTGAACTTGTTTGCAAACCTGAAATTCAGAGGAACCTTTCTTTTTCCTATTGCTTAAAACCTCAAGTTCTTAATTCATAATTTAGTTTTTCCACAAATCAAACAATCATCACTTTATTTTTTATAGTTGTTAATAAATACTTGACATTACACACTGTCCACAATCCTCCTCTGGTTCGATATCCGACTTATCCTATCTACATAGTTTAGTTGGTTTTTGCATGTCCTTAACGACAGACATCAAAATGGCGCCGTTGCAGGGGAGGCGTGCGCAAAGTGTTTAGTGTTAAGTTTTAGTAAAAAAAATAAAATAAAAAAATAATAAAATAAATAAATTTAAAAATCCCAAAAAGATTTTTCATTGATGTTCGTGATTTACACTTGGTAGTTGAGTTGTGTTGTGTAGGATGGCAGAGCATTACACAGATTTCAGCTTTTCTACGTGTATATTGTGCGGGGGTCCACGTCATCCATGTATCGGTTGCCACGAGGCCCACTACAGGAGGGCACATGGAAAACCGGTGCCGTATGTTTCACAGCTTCCACCTCCATCATACGCTGATGATTATGACCTAGATATGGAGGATGATTATTACTCTGACGGATGGGATCGGGACGAGGATGCTTGTTATGAACCAAGGACGGATGGACGATGTTACTGTTGCGGTCGTAATCATACTTCTTATTATGATGATGTGCGCGCGGTGTATTTGGAAAATCCAGAGTATTGGAATAAAAAAATGATGGATGCGTACATCTCAACACCGTATCAGGGATATCGACAGTATCATCCCGAGGAATTTTCAAAGCCCGAGGGTGTGTATGCTTATCAGACCGAGGAGGAGAAAAAGCTTGCTATGTTGGAAACGAGTTTGTCCAAACTCGAGCAATATTTATTAGCACCCAACCTTTCCGATGAAGATCGAATCAGCTGCCTAGTTTCCAAGTGTCAGAAGTTAAAAATGAAGATAGAAATAGAAGAGCGTCTCTCACCATTACCTGATGATATTAGAGATTATTCTCACATGGAGGAGGAGGTTGTGGAGGATAATACCACACCAATGAACCTTTTATCTGATGAAGAGTCACTGGTGGATCAGATGGTGTGTGAGGATGATGAGGCAGAGTAGTCTGATGAGATGAATATGTGTACCGAACCTCTTCCTATACCAATCATTCCAATTAACAAGTGTGGGGAAAAAGGTTCGAGGAAGAAGATGAAAAGGGTGAAGCTACAAGGCATTGATGTATATCTCGTGAAGTGGATTAGCGAAACCCACATGAGCTTTCTAAACATGCCAATTATACTGACAAGCTTATGGAGATGGCATGTAAATTTCTGGGCATTCGTTGGAAATGTTTTGGGTAAGTGTGCATTTAGACCACCGTAGCGGAAATCAGGTACGGTCTGGCTGAAGACCTTTAAACTTAGCGCTCTCGGGAGGCAGCCCGAGGATGTAGAGTATTGTATCGTATTGTATTTGTTCCTTTGTTTTGTTTTGTTTTGGTGTTGGTTCTGTTTTGGCAGGTTACTACGTTTAATTCCCGCGGATGTAACGATTCAAGTGTGGGGATGTTTGGCAACATCCCCGATGAGATATCAGTGAATCCAAGAGAAGTTTACGCCTCTGTCCAATCACAACAGCTGCACCACTACAAACACTCACTTGTTTTCTAATCAGGTGCATGTGTTTATCTACCTTGTGTTTTATTTGTTTTTGTGTATTTGGTGGTGTGAACGTTTGTGTTGGGAATGGTGTTACGTGTCGCGTCGAGTAGGTTGTTAGCCGTTCATGGTTTGTTAGGTGGTTGATGTGCGTGAAGTGTGTTACATTTTTGATGTACATTTAAGCCCCTTTTACACTTTTAGCCAAGTTTTAAATTTATAAAACACGATATTTACTAACACTAAACACACATATGGGCAAGTGCACCCATCGTGGACGTAGTATAGTGTTGGTAAGATACCGAGGTCGTCCAAGGACACAAGAGCTTTTAATACCGGTTTATCCTCAACGTCTAATCAAATCAAAAAGTGAGAAAAATGTTTTTTAAGCTAAGAAAATAAAAACTAACTAAATGCTGAAAAATAAAAATAAAATAAAAACAGATAGACAAGATGAATCACTTGGATCCGACACGTGTATTAGTATAACCTTTGATTATTTTCGCACTTTTGCACTTGTTTAAGAGATTATCTTAGTTATTGTAGTAAGCCCCTCTTTTGAAGGCGACGTTACCCTCAACCCAGTAGTTTGAGTCAGCAAGGATACAATCCTAAAGGGTCGGATTATTGAAAGATAATGAATTAAGTTATTAATGCAAATTGTGGTAGGCCCCGCTTTCGGCGGTGACGTTACCCTCGGCTAAGTAGTCTGAGTCAGCAGGGATACAGTCCTAAATAGCCGGGTTATAGTATTAATAGTACTTAACTTATGAGGGGGTCAAAGAGTTTGGATCCCCGCCATCCAATACCTATGGGCATTGAAGGAGATCCTACTAAATTTGACCTAGGTCCCTTGCAGGACCTCTAAACGCTGAACAAGGGCAAGACCCTTACCAAACCGTTCCCTTAACCCCCGACCAGGTAGCCAACATACCTCCATATAGACCGTGGAGATATGAATGGTGAAAATCTTTTATTTTATATAGACAGTAAAATAATGCCAAGACACCACGGACAAACGATAAGGAAAGATCACCTTCAACATAAGCAACTAGTTATTAAAGTCATTAATACAAAACCAAATAAAAAGTGCAAAAGATTAAAAATAAAAAGTATTATACTAAACACTTGTCTTCACCAAGTGATGTAAGAGACTTAGGCAAACATGGCCTTGATTGTCAAGAACTCTTACGATCAATCTTGGATCCCGAGACGACTCACACACTCTACGATGGACAATGGATGATGGTGTTATGGTGGTGGTGGGTGGTGGATGAAGTGTGAGAGAGGTGGTGTGCCAAGGGATGAGATGGAATGAAACCAAGCACTCCTATTTATAGGCTGAACAGAAGGCTGGGCACGGCCCCGTGTCCGCTGGACACGCCCCCGTGCCCGTCTGACACTCTCTCTCCTCATTAATTGTAATTCGCAATTACAATTAATGCGCCTGCTGTACTTTCACCACGCCCCCGTGCCCGCTGGACACGGCCCCGTGGTGGGCAATGGAAGCTTCTATAAGTTTGTCTTTTATGCTGCTTCTTGGGCACGGCCCCGTACTGGCTGAGCACGGGGCGTGTTCAGACTTCTGCTTTCTCTTCTTTGCCTTGGAGGATGCCGTTGAGGATCCGGGCAGTCTACTTTTATTCCTTTTCTTGTATTTATGCTAGAATTAGTTGTCTTTTTGCTTATTTTGGGAATTTGAGCTCATTTCATCCTGAAAATACAAAAGAAAGACAAAAACACTCTTTTTCCAACATTAGTACTTAAAAAGGGTTAGTTTTATGCCTTAATTGATGTGATTTATATGTTGTATTTTACACATATCAAATACCCCCACACTTGAACTTTTGCTTGTCCTCAAGCAAAACTCTTTAAATGTGGCTTACACTCCCAAATGGAATAGGTAGAAGAGAAAGTTTTTGGCTTGTCATAGAGTGTCGGGAATTCAAGATCTTTGTAAGTTTTATTTTTATTTATTTACAATCCTATTCGTTATGATTTATTTAGAACGTTTCACAAGATAAATTACTTATTCGGGCACATCATGCCTTATTAAAATTCCATTTATATACAAGTTCACATACCTCACGGGAGATCACTCAACACTCGGCCGAAGGTGTAATTTTTTTTTTTAGTGAATCACTCGAGAGCGGCATGGAACTTACGCCTTCCATGGGCTTGCCAAGCAATCAATCCTCCTCCTTTTTAACTTTTTACCTTTGTAAATATCAAGAGGACTTTTTGGGTGAAGGGTTAGGCTTGGGTTAAAGGTGGGTGGTTGGGTTAGTGGTTAGTAAAAGGGCGAAAAACGTAAAAAGCGTCGGTTTTCGTGACAAACCTTGTTTTTAGTGACTTTTTATTTTGAAGTATTTCTCCAAACAAGCTTTTATATAGCTTTTGTTTGTTTTTGACTTCATCATTTTTTTTTTTTTTTGATAAGTCACATAAAATAGCGAGCTTACGAAAAACCGAGCTTGTTACTAAAATAAAGGGTGAAAAATAAAAAAGGGTTTTTGGTGGGTAAAAAGGGTTTTAGGGTAATGAAATGAAAGGTTTAGGCTCAAAGGGGCTAACTAGGGGGATTTTGGGTAGGTGGTAAAAAAAATGAAAAATAATGGTGTAGAAAGAAAAATATGGTTAGTCCTAATGCCTCCATCACTTACTTACTTGGGTCTAAGTTGGTAAGGACCGGGAATGTATCGTCGTGGCAAGTTCTAGAGTTGTAAGAACCAAGCGGCTATTCACACAAGAAACGAAAAATGAGCATTTAGTCTAAAGATGTATATTTGTATGCTCAATAAAGGCTCAAAACTCACTTTTGTGGGAATGGGTTTTTAATGCGATCAAGTATATATAATCGAATTTTTAGCTAGACTTGTTATGCCGTTTCGTAATTTTCTTATGTTGGTTCTTTGTTATCATAACGCTATCGGTTGTAAATTTGTAAAAATATAACCTCTTTAGAACTTGTTATTCCCAAGTTAAACCAAGACAAGTAAAAAAAACGAAAAGTTTTTGAAAAAATTTGGGGTGTTAAGCGGTTCCAATAGAGTTTTGTGTAAGGCTTGTAATTAGGATTTGCAAAATTCAAGGTTTTAGCATCCCCCCCCCCCCACACTTAAATTACACATTGTCCTCAATGTGTCCAAAAAATAAGATTTTCGGTTGATTAGAATGTGTATAAGTGGGTTAAAGAGCAAAGATTTATGTTACTGGCATCCTGGACACGGCCCCGTGGTGACCGGGCACGGCCCCGTGGTCAGGTGCCAGCAACAGAAATTAAAGAAATAAGACAGAAGCCTGGACACGGGGGCGTGTCCGCTGAACACGGCCCGTGTCCAGTTACCTGAACTGGGCGTTTTTCTGCAGGTGGCTCAGCACGGGGCCGTGTTGGTTGGGCACGGCCCGTGTTGAGCCTTCTGTGATGGAGATTTGTGTCGGGTTGCTCTGTTCTTTGTGCATGGGGCCATTTTTCTCGTTCCCTTTTTCATCCATTACCACCATGAGTGTGTTTTATTCATTAATAACCATCAATCTTAGAAACCATCATATCATTGCAAACATAGAGAATTACATATAGTTAGCTAAATAACTAGGGATACATGAGGTTATCATAAAGGTTCTACTTATTTAGAAAAATTTTGGAAATAGCTTCCCGATGTAGTAACACACTTTAGCCGACGGCTCCTCGGTTGTTGTTCAAAGCCACTCTTCTATCTCCCTTGGGAGGTAGAAGGTAGCTTCATTCTCTTCAGTGGCTTGAGGAGGAACACTCACCGGGACTCCTTGCACCACCCTTTGTTGAGGCATTTGGTGCATGGCGTGCCATTCGGCCGGAATGATGACCTCGGGCACTACATTCCACGCTCTTTGGGTTATCACGGGAACCAAAGGCGGGGAAGCGAGAAGGTTTAACCTTTGGTGCAGGAGGTTTACTTCTCGAAGACAGCCCTCCAATCCTACCGTCAGATGATTAATACGGTCCACTAATGCTTCTTCTACTCCCATCATTTCGTCTATGGCTTCCCTCAAGGCGTAAACGTAGTTTACTAGGGAATCTTCTGCTGTGGACGACCTTCTTCCATTTCGGTTATTTCGTGAAGATGATCCGCTATTCCTGTTGGCCATTTTCTGTGAAAGAAACCGAAGATAACTAAACTTTTGCAGAACAGTACCTCGAACACGGCCCCGTGCTCACTGAGCACGGTCCCGTGTTCAGTCGTCTGCAGGATTTTTGTCTAACGATTCTTGGGTTTTAAATTATTTTAACATCTTTTAACTGTGGTTTAAGCTTAGATAATTTAAAACAAAGTTATGGAACTAACTTTAAACAAGAATCCGCAGCCAATAATCTTACAAAGTTCACATAGAAGATTGGAATCATGGGGTTTCCAAGCTTCCATGGAGGAGATGTTTGAAAAATTTTGAAAGAAGGAGAAATGAACAAAAGTGGAAAAGACAAGATGGTCCTTGGGAACCTTCTTTTAGCACTTACCTAGGATGGTATATGTGAAGATCCCAGGAATCTCTGTTTAGTGAAGTGGTCAAAAATGAGCAGGAATCAGGCTGCATTTAAAGAAAACGACAGCACACTGGACACGGCCCCGTGTCCGCTGCGTACGGCCCCGTGTGCAGAGAAAATCCTGACACATTTTGTCCGTATTCTGACAAAATCAGCAGAGAATCTTTTGGGTGGGCACGGGGTCGTGTTGCCCGGACACGGCCCCGTGTCGGGAGGCTGTTTTATGAAGTTTGTTGCTCCTAAGGAGCTTATTTATATCGGGTGGTTCTTGATTTGTTGGAACAACCCCAAAGTGCCTAAGATACCTTAATTGTCCTATACTAAGGCGAGAACGCAAGAGGTTATCGGTGAGGGTAATTCCTATTTTCATTCTAGGTGGACAAGTCCAACCCTTTTCCGGGCTCTCGTTAAAGAAGGTGTATGCCGAATCGCTCAGGTCTATGTATGCATCGAACGAAGTCGATGGGGAGTCCTTCACGGCACAATCGGCACAGGGACGACTATCGTCCAAGTCTTTTCTAGGTATGAAGGTATTTTCGGGAGCAACGAGGTTGTCGGAATGCGGTTCCAACATTTCCTTATGGTCATCATCTTGGGGCGGATCAATAAAATCCTTCCTAAGTTCTTTTGACCAATTTAGAATTAGTTCTTCTAGTTGAAATAACTCGTCAAGGAGCATTTCCCCTAGAATATCTGGCTGGGCGCATTCGAGGGAGAGATAGTGCTTATTTTTACTTTCGCCCCTCTTAAGGTTATAAGGAATCGGTGGGTCTATATAGTGGGGCCTATAATTTAGAAAATAAAATTTTAATTCTTCATGTTCGCCTCCACATAATCGACACCACATACCATAAGAGTGCCGAAAGTAAAAAGAATTACTATCACCCATGTTTGTATCAGAAATTACCAACCGCCGGGATCTAACGGTTCTGTTTTCAGTAAGAGAATCTTGGGCACGTGGGCGTGTTGAGTGGACACGGCCCCGTGTTCAGCTTACTGTCTGACTTAAAATAGGATTGCCAGTTCCAATGATTGAGCACGGGGGCGTGTTCAGCAGGCACGGCCCCGTGCTGAGCTCTGCAGAAGCTGAAAAACTAAGAAAAATCCTAAAAATTAAAAAGAAAAATAAAAATATGATTAGGACGTTGATTCCTAACTTTCCTAAAATCCTTGTGTCCCCGGCAACGGCGCCAAAAACTTGATGTGCGTGAAGTGTGTTATATTTTTGATGTATATTTAAGCCCCTTTTACACTTTTAGCCAAGTTTTAAATTTATAAAACACGATATTTACTAACACTAAACACACATATGGGCAAGTGCACCCATCGTGGACGTAGTATAGTGTTGGTAAGATACCGAGGTCGTCCAAGGACACAAGAGCTTTTAATACCGGTTTATCCTCAACGTCTAATCAAATCAAAAAGTGAGAAAAATGTTTTTTAAGCTAAGAAAATAAAAACTAATTAAATGCTGAAAAATAAAAATAAAATAAAAACAGATAGACAAGATGAATCACTTGGATCCGACACGTGTATTAGTATAACCTTTGATTATTTTCGCACTTTTGCACTTGTTTAAGAGATTATCTTAGTTATTGTAGTAGGCCCCTCTTTTGAAGGCGACGTTACCCTCAACCCAGTAGTTTGAGTCAGCAAGGATACAATCCTAAAGGGTCGGATTATTGAAAGATAATGAATTAAGTTATTAATGCAAATTGTGGTAGGCCCCGCTTTCGGCGGTGACGTTACCCTCGGCTAAGTAGTCTGAGTCAGCAGGGATACAGTCCTAAATAGCCGGGTTATAGTATTAATAGTAGTTAACTTATGAGGGGGTCAAAGAGTTTGGATCCCCGCCATCCAATACCTATGGGCATTGAAGGAGATCCTACTAAATTTGACCTAGGTCCCTTGCAGGACCTCTAAACGCTGAACAAGGGCAAGACCCTTACCAAACCGTTCCCTTAACCCCCGACCAGGTAGCCAACATACCTCCATATAGACCGTGGAGATATGAATGGTGAAAATCTTTTATTTTATATAGACAGTAAAATAATGCCAAGACACCACGGACAAACGATAAGGAAAGATCACCTTCAACATAAGCAACTAGTTATTAAAGTCATTAATACAAAACCAAATAAAAAGTGCAAAAGATTAAAAATAAAAAGTATTATACTAAACACTTGTCTTCACCAAGTGATGTAAGAGACTTAGGCAAACATGGCCTTGATTGTCAAGAACTCTTACGATCAATCTTGGATCCCGAGACGACTCACACACTCTACGATGGACAATGGATGATGGTGTTATGGTGGTGGTGGGTGGTGGATGAAGTGTGAGAGAGGTGGTGTGCCAAGGGATGAGATGGAATGAAACCAAGCACTCCTATTTATAGGCTGAACAGAAGGCTGGGCACGGCCCCGTGTCCGCTGGACACGCCCCCGTGCCCGTCTGACACTCTCTCTCCTCATTAATTGTAATTCGCAATTACAATTAATGCGCCTGCTGTACTTTCACCACGCCCCCGTGCCCGCTGGACACGACCCCGTGGTGGGCAATGGAAGCTTCTATAAGTTTGTCTTTTATGCTGCTTCTTGGCCACGGCCCCGTGCTGGCTAAGCACGGGGCGTGTTCAGACTTCTGCTTTCTCTTCTTTGCCTTGGAGGATGCCGTTGAGGGTCCGGGCAGTCTACTTTTATTCCTTTTCTTGTATTTATGCTAGAATTAGTTGTCTTTTTGCTTCTTTTGTGAATTTGAGCTCATTTCATCCTGAAAATACAAAAGAAAGACAAAAACACTCTTTTTCCAACATTAGTACTTAAAAAGGGTTAGTTTTATGCCTTAATTGATGTGATTTATATGTTGTATTTTACACATATCAGTGGTACATCTCGAGTTTAGATTATAAATTGCACCATATATTGAGGACAATGTATCCCAAGTGTGGGGATGCGGTAACTCGAGAGAGGGTTGGTAGGATTGATGATCTTAAATACTTGAAGTGGTTGAAATTGGGCTAAAACTGAACAAAATTAAAAAAAAAAAATTTGTCTCAAGTATGCTTGAACTACATGAAAACCCACATTTTCAATCGCTAAAGGGTTCTTGCTGATATTAAACTAACTTAGATCCCTAGTCATGGTTGTCCCTTTAAGTTTCATGAGAGTATTTCTGACAAGCTTTAAAAAATCTTTGATAAGAGATGCCTAACTACGGTTAACATGCTTTAGGAATTACACATGCTACGTGTCGGCAACCCTTATTCCTTTTGTTCGGAGAGATATTTGAGCCTACTTAGTTGTTGGTTGAATTGTTATAAATGTTCATTTGCTGAGTGTAGGCCATATGATGCTTTGTGATTAGAACTTGTGTGGTTTGATACGTGCCGAGACTGTGGTTTAGCGTATGCACATAAATGATAAATGCATTAGGATCCATTCCATTGTGTTATTTGTTGATTGTTTATCCACCCACCTTAGTTAACCATGTTGAGCCTTATACCTTTCGTTTGTTACACCTTGTTTGACCCGTTGATTACCAACCATGAATAACAATTGTGTATATGTTATGAAAAAAAAATGAAAAAAAAAATTGAAAAGAAAAGAAAAAAGATCATTGTTATGTTCGTGTTAAATAATTGGGTTGAAAGTCACCCAAAGTGTTACTACTATTGTGAATAAGTTTTCATCGTTTGGTATGTTCATTTGTGCTCGTCATTAAACATAAAAAGCCAAAAATAATTCCCTACCTTTACCTTTAACCCAAAACCTAAAAGTCCTTTTTGATATATGTTACGTTATTTGACACAGTGGAGGTGTGATTACTATACCAGCTTATGATTGCAAGGTAGCATATTTGGTTCTGAGCGAAATGCACACTAGCGCATTACACGCTAGTTTGATTAAACCGAGAGGAGCGATTATTGTGAGGGGCGTGTGGCATGTGTGTAGTATCATAAGCATGTTAGTTTTAGTTAGGCAAGTCTTAAGTTGTTTTAAATGCGTATCATTTATTTGTCAGATTGTCGATCTCGATTGTGTCAGTCTATGGGACGGGTATGACTTGAGACCTTAAATTGTAAATTCGGTAAGGGATTCAATGGTGATTTGTTGATAAGGCGAGTAATGTTTGTGATGGTTGCTTGAGGACAATCAATGTTAAGTGTGGGGATGTGATGGAGTGTGTGAAAACCGGTTGTTAAAGCATGTTATATTACGTATTTATTAACGTTGAGTGGATTACATGCGTCGAATGTGATAACTATGCGTACTTATGATGTTACAGGTTAAATGGCTTATACCGGCAAAGTTATAGTGTTCGAGGAGGAACAGAACAAGCACGGTTGATTAGCGAGAGATATCATATCATTCGGGAGTTATCGGGCCGAGACATAACTTGGAAACACAAGAAATGCAAAATATTAAAGTCTAGGGGACATTGGTTCATTTAATGAAAGTTGAAATCAATGTATACATGGGATGAGAAATACTGATCGCTACATTGATGACAGCCAAACATGTTCCAGTATCAACACCATGTAGCCTACGCTTTAGTTTTGTGGCTTACGGCTTGGAAAGAATAAAAGGCACAGAATGTACAAACCGTAGATACGGTTTTGTTCCGTAGCCTACGGATAGAATTAAGATGGCATACATGCAATTTTGGCCGACAAAGGACCGTTGGACTTTTGTAAGTGGGCCGCTAACATGAAGTCAACAACACCATCATCACAATTCATTAACATCATGTGGAGGTGGGCTTGATTGGAGGTGGCATTTATAATATACACACAGCCGAGAAAGGAGAAAGAGACAAATCATCATCATCTTTCAACGATATCATCATCATCATCATCTCACGCATACAGATTGACAGCCGGCACATGCAACAACATTAAAATCATCATCATCTTGGCAGACACTTAGGAGGGCACGAATATTTGGGGGAGTAGTAGCAACATACACGCAGACAATTGGAGCCGTCAAAGAAATCACGTGGTCTTCTATTTGGGCCATATAAGTGGGCTGCAGCTATTGGACTCTTGGCCCCACGCATGTACACACAAAATTGGAGTAGACTTTTGGATCCTTTTCTTTGGATTGGGCCGCCACACAAAGAGGTCAACACAAAATCACGTGAATAAGGGGAAGGCACGTGAAAAGGAAAAAGTTTTGGAGAAAAACATAACCAAACAATATATATATCATCGAAAACCATACACATCATCATCTTCGGCGGCGGTACTCGAGCACCAATGGAGATTAGAAACAGTGAAGATCAACCTTACCACATGAGCGACTAGGTCTTTTATGGTTTTCTCCGGATGGAGGGTTTGTGTAATTAGGTACTTTTATATGTTTTTAATCATTGTAACTTGGTGATCTAAGCATCCGATGCTTTTCACCATGGATTTAATTGACTGATTGTAACTCGTTGCATTTATTTAAACCTTAATTTCTAAGCATTCGGTTCTCGAGAGTTCTAGTAACTAGGATATATTTGACATGGGGTTAGGGTTTGTAATTGTAATTGATAATCATTCGATAACCTCCCGTTATGTATTGACCGGAGTACTTAGTCGTTGGTTATCACAATTGGTTAATTAGGTTAAACATTTATGTCTATGTGAATGTTTTGATTAAACACATAACTGAACTTGTTTGCAAACCTGAAATTCGGAGGAACCTTTCTTTTTCCTATTGTTTAAAACCTCATGTTCTTAATTCATAATTTAGTTAATCCACAAATCAAACAATCATCACTTTATTTTTTTGTAGTTGTTAATAAATACTTGACGTTACACACTTTCCACAATCCTCCTCTGGTTCGATATCTGACTTATCCTATCTACATAGTTTAGTTAGTTTTTGCATGTCCTTAACGACAGACATCAACTATCCTATTATTCCGAGATTCAGCGAATATTCCATATGTGAAGGTTGTAGTCCACATCTTCCAGCTTCAACATCTATAATCCAACTGATTTGCCCGAGTCTTCAGGAGAAGAAGTCCACTTGAATGTTAGAGACGTGGGTTAATTAGTCATGATCAGGATATCGTACCAGGATGTTACCAATATCCTGATCCAGTATCCTGGTCACAATAAAACAAACAAAGTCAGAATATTAGTCAGGATATATGAGCAGAAAATCACCCATAACAGTTCCCATGTGTACCGACCTCCTTATAAACTCAAGATGAATATCCAACAATCTGAGAAATTTTCCACAGTTACACAATTAGTCCTACGTGTGGCTTAACAAAAATATTTATAAAAGTATAAATAATATCACCAACGCAAAGGAAGAAATATAACAAAAATTGATCGGATTTTGAAGAATACCAATCAATGACATCTAGGACTTTTGGTTTCCCGTCTGAGGTCACCTGTAATCCTGCTGCAGCCGGATCAACAGCAGAATCTGAAAGCAAAAGATTAATACATGATCATGTTATCGTTTTGGACATCATATGTTACATTTAAACAACTAAACCAGACTTTTTGTGGTTCAAAAGTCTCTTTGACCAAAGTCAAACCACTGTTTTAACCCAACAGTGGTTTCAAACCACCGTTTTAACCCAACAGTGGTTTCAATCACTATTTTCTCCACAAAACACTGTTTTAACCACAAAACACCGTTTTAACCCAACAGTGGTTTCAAACCACTGCTTTAACCCGACAGTGGTTTCAAACCACCGTTTTAACCCAACAGTGTTATATCTTTAAAAACCTCGTTTAGTACATGGGTTGAATGAATATATTAAAACCTTATATCTTTAAAAAAACTAACGGATATACTCGATATACGATGGATGGGGTGATTGCGGTGATGCTTCTTATAAATGTCACGTAAACATAGTGATTACTGTATTTGAGTTGAGAGTTGAACACGAAAATAAAATGATAGAACCAATAAACATTGATTAATTAATTTCAGGATAAATAATTTTGAAATCTAATAAATATTTTGAAATATTAGATTATCTCCTATACGAATTGTTTAAATTTATATTAAATTTAATTTTATAATTATCTTTTAATTGATATTATTATCTATAAAAAATAGATGACTTCAATGAATGACATGTGTCCTCCTATTAGTTTCTTATATTATATAGTACTAGCGGTAAGACCCGTGTGCAAACACGGGTCGTTTCTTAGAAAACCATGCATAACACATATTGACAGAGAGTAAAAAAAAATAATTAGTGCAGACTTAAAAAATTGATATAAATTAATGATCAATAGGTTTATTCAACAACAATTCCATTATGTTGATAGCAAACCACTGTTGTCTATTAACTGTTAAAAACCCCTGTTGCTTTCCAACAGACTTTCCTAAAAACTGTTATCCATTATCTCCAACAGAGCTTGCCAGATGGATAGATAGTAAACAGATATGCATGTTAGTCAACCCATGTTAAAAAGGTCAGTCAACAGAAATTCCAAAGGTTAGTAAACAGATGTTAAGAGAATAATGTTATTAACAAAGAATTTAGTACTCTCATTAAAAATGAGAGCTACAAACACGGGTCATTTTTTAGACAAGCATGCATAACACATATTAATAGAACATATAGATACATGCATAGATATTGTACAAAAACATGTTATCTATTATAGCTAAAAGACAACTATAATCATAGATTATCGGTTAATATATCAGTTACATACAATTTAACTATTTAACCAAAAAGACAATATAAACTGTTTATAGACATACGTACTTAATAGAATTTGAATACAACTTAAGGTTCAACAAACGTTAACTACAAACACACAATCACCTGCCTCAACAACTTTCAGCAAAACTAATTCAAGGAATCAGCAGATTTTAAAAATCAGCAGATCTTTCTTCTCTCATCAAAATTTCCCGGATTTGCCCTTTGAATTGGAGCTCAAAATCCAAGGAATCAGTATCATCTTCATCCCTATCAAGCTGAAGGTTAAAAAGATCTTGGAGGTCAACTGGATTCAGACCAACTGCATTCTCCCATGATATCTTTTCAACACTACCATCAGACATGATCAAAGTCAATTCATGGGTCTGTTTGTCAGACTTCCACTTTACTATTTTTGGATCTGATAGGTTTCTTGGGAGAAGTTTTATTTGAGAGGAGTTTGGCGATTGAGGCCTGCTTGCCAACTTCTAAAATGCTTGAGCAAATTGAGCTTGAAGTTGCAACGAAGTATCATCAAATCCATATCGTAACTGATTTCTGATAGACTCTTTTCTGTACTCAAGCATACCTATTTTCATCTTCCTCATCCATCAGTTGTTGTCTTTTTCTTTGGTTCAAGGCAGCGATGGATACATCTGCTGATGAGAACAACTTTTTAGATGTAACGGAATGCCGACGTATAACAGTCGTTTCATCTTTATATACTGGCTTTTTAGGAAGGGATGGATCTGTCTTTCTTCGCTCTTCTATCCTACTGTAAGCTTGATCAATATACTACCTAGTCCATTTTCCAATTTGTCTAGCAGTCCCAACCTTAGCTGCAACAAGTTCTGCCTTCATTCTCTTATACTTCAACACTTTATCCACTTCAACCTTTTTGTATTGTTTCCAGTTGGGAGCAGATTTTGGCATTTGAGGATCTTTATTCATCTTTTCAATTCTATTAACTTCCTCATTAAGAGCCTCAAGGGGCCAGTCTTTGAAATCATACCTGTAGGCTTCGTAGGGCTTGGTTTCCATGATAGTGTTCAAGAAATCATTCCTTAATGTCTTTTCTAGCTCAACATTTGAGGACAGATTTGACATATTCTTACTCAGGTCTCTAGCAAAATCTTCCAACTTCTTGACTTCACCAAGCCAATGTTGCATGCGAGCTGATAACTTAATGTCTCCTAGCCCTTTACACTCTTCATTTGCCTTATCTTCTGCTTGCTTGCCCTTTAGCTTCAGATATTCGTAAATATTCTTTGGAGTTTCGAATCCCTAAAGAGATGGGAAGGTTCTTTTGGATAGATCATCCTCTGTGTAAAACTGAGTCATTTCATCTTGAACTGCTAGTAGTTCCAGAGGGAAAGTTACTGCCAATGGGTTGATCTTAGTTGATGGAGGTGGGACGAATGGTTTGGGTGAAGTTTGAATGAATGGAGTAGCTGATAACGGAATTAATGCGGGTATATCTTTTTCTTCCTTCTCTTCTTCATGCACCATGAATTTTCTCTTTCTTGTGTAAACAGATTTTAGAGAAGGAGGAGTTAGGGAAGAAAAAGGTGCTATGAATGTAAGGGTTGATTGTGATGGGAATTGAAATTGGGTAGAATCAGTGGATTGACTAACAACTGTTGAAACAATTGGTGTCTCAACCGCTATTGTCTTAACATGTGTTGAAACATTTGTTGCATCAACAATTGTTTCAGTGGAGGTTGGCAGTGGTGATGAGGATTTTGTATTCTGCTTTTTGACAGGTGGTTTTTCTGGTGAGAGTTTTGTTTTAGGTGTATCAGAATCTGGCTTCTTAGGTTCAGCAGTGGTTTTAAGTTTGGCAGCAGTGGTTGGTTTTTCTGGTGGTGATATTGGTTTAGGAAATATGAAAATAGGAGATTCGTTGTGTTTGTATGATTTTCTTCTATTTGAAGTTCCAATGTTGAGCACTTCATCTTCCTCTTTTGTATGCTTCCTCTTTTGCTTTCGTTCAATCTCCTTATCTGTCTGTTTGTTAACGGAATTATCAATTCCCTTTTTCTTACTAGTATCAGATTTTCCAGCAGATTTTGCAGAAGTTTGCTTGGCAGGCTTTGGATTTTGTTTTGGCTGATTCCTTGGTATTGGTTTGCCAAAGTTTTTCATGGAATCCTTTTCCCTCTTTTCAGCATCATTTTCATCGTCTTTTTCAAACACAGGTGCAGGGGTAGTACCAGTTAACTTTGCAATGCATTCTTTTATGACCTTGATGTCAGCCTGTGTGTCTTTGTATCTTGCTTCAACCATAACTATAATTAGCTTGATGTGGGAATTAAGTTGAATCTCAGCCAGTTCCCTTTGAGCTGCAAGAATGGGTTGTACCGAATTCCAAAGCTCTTGGTATAACTGTTGATGAGAAGGTCGACTTTTGAAAGCATCCACCAACTACTTCAATTGATCTTTCATATCAGCAACAGTTGTTTCCAAGTTAGATATCCTGTCCGTCAAATCCTGGTATTTTAATCCATCCCATAACTTAATAGGATCATCTGAATCCCCAATAGAGGTGGTTGTATCTGCTTTTGAAAGAGGAGGTATCTCCAAATTTTCATTAGTAGATGCCCCTTGTTCTTGGTTCTAGGGACTTCCCTCTGCATCAGTGGTTACCTTAGTGATCTCACCTGTGGTTAACTTGAACTCACCAGTGGTTACCTTGATAGACACAGCAGTGGTTGCCTTCAAGGGAGTCTGACTAATGAAACTATTGTCCAAATGTATATCAGTGGATTTGACATTTGTAGTAGCTGCTCCACTTGAAATACCATCAAGAATTTGCTGAAATTCAAGACGTGTAGCCTCTTCAACTAATTCTGGGTTAGGTAACTGAAAAAGTTCAGACATAGCTATTGTTGAAGTTAATCTCTTAGTAAAGTGTTCGTGAGAGGGATTGCTATCACTCTGAATGTCAATAGCTTGAGCAATGTTACAAACTTTGGTGGAATGGAAGATGAAGGGATTGCTGTCGAAAGAGACATTGCTGCAGGAGAATGGCTTTTAAGTATACTCTCAAATGAGGGTATGACATCATATTGTGGTGTCCCTGTGAATACAACATGTTTCTTTTGTGAGGAATCATGAGGAGTTTGGTTTATGGGTTGAGATCTTTCCACATGTTGTGAGGAAGTAGCAACAGTGGTTTGTAGTGACATCTGTGTTGTCACGGGGATAACCTCTGGGATCTCATCTTCCAGAGGACCTGTTTTGCTGGTTTCGGTGGGATTTTTGGATTTTGTTTTGGTCTTTTTGAGTTTTGTTGGTGGGGGTTTCACAGCAGTGGTTGTAGTGCTGTGATCACCAAGAGCAGTGGGCTCAGCAAAAGACGTTTGAGGAGCAGTTGTGGACTCATCTAAAATTTCCTCATTCCCCTCTGCTTCAGTTTTGAAAACATCTGACTCTTTAGCCATAAGGCGAGTAAAAGTTTCAGATGTTAGACTATTCATTTTAATAGCTTCACCTTTTTCAAAAGCTTTTTGAGAAACATGTTTTTGCAGGTAGTAACTTAATAGTCTAGGAAACATAAGAAAACAAGCAGTTTTCCCCTTATTAATAGCAGTAGTTTTGCCCTTTTTAATAGCAGCAGTTTTGCCCTTTTTAATAGCAGCAGTTTTGCCCTTTTTAATGTTTTTTAAATTTGCAACTAAATCAACAAACAGTGCTTGGGAGTAGTTAAAATCAGTATTTGTCAAAATTGCATACCCCAATGACTGAATTTTCAAAGGTGTTTCATTAAAAGAAGTAGTTTTATTTGAGAGACAGATTAAGAGAGTATGGAATCATTGGTGGTGGAAAATTACCTTTAAACATAGTTGCCTGATTCAACTGTCCATGATATCCCCTCCCAATCAAGTATTTTTTAATCTCATTTTTCGGCAAAAAGGTCTTACCTGCCAAGTCGTTTACCTCAAATGTTGTTGATATGGTACTGGGGGTAATAGCAACCGATTCACCTCCGACTTTTGAAGTTATACGTACGACCACATTTTTTTATTCTTCAGTATTCGCATTAGCCCAAAAATCGCGAAGCGTCTCTTGGAAAATGGCTGCGTCAGTGGTAAGAATGACCTTATATTTTGATGATGTAAGAACATCAATCATTGAATGATAGAGAGTATTGTTCTCGGTTTTCTCAAAAATAGCAAGGTAGTTATGCAAATTTTTCATCACTAAAGTCATGATCGGAATTGAAAGTTGCGAGAGGTTGACGAAGAAGTGTGGAAGAAGAAGGTGGAAACCGCTCTGCTGAATTTTAAACTCGAGACGAAATTAAACCTTTGTTTGGGGATGAAACAGGGGTTTATAAAGTGAAAAGGTGAATACTGACGTGTCAGAAGTTAGAAAGATCTGATGGCTAACATTTGTCCACGCCACAACCTCTGCTCTGATAATGGATGACAGTTGTTTGAAAACCACTGTTGGCCAACAACAGATGTTAGGCAACATTAGTAACTCAACAGTCCTCAGATTAAACAGAACCTATGAGAATAGACAATACCCTTCAGCAATATTTGGAAACCACTGTTTGGCAACAACAGATCTTATACAACAATAGTAAGTCAGCAGTCCTTTCAACAAACTTTTAATATAAACGAATAAATTGATATTAAATATTAGCAACCATTTAATGCAAAACATTTAAAAAATAAATTTTCATGGGAAAACTATAAAATTAAATATCAAGAAACTGAAAGGACAAATTTTAAACCTCTGCCATAAACAATTAAAAAAAAACCTCTTCATTTAAAGACCAAAAATAATCTACATGGCAAACAAAGGCTACTACCACTTCATCGGACACAAATGTTGTAAACAGTGGTAAATCAACAATTGAGCAATAACAGATGTTCAGAAGTGTTGAGCAGTGGTAAATCAACAGTGGTAAAAAACCTCTTCATTTAAAGACGTTTTACAAAGATCTGTTGAGCAATAACAGATGTTCAGAAATTCTATTGTGTTAATCGTTGACAATTCTTTGAAAACTGCTGTTGGGAATAACAGATGTTCACAACAGTAGCAACTCAACAGTCGTTACAAAAAACTGAAAGGACAATTTTAAACCTCTGCCTTAAAAAAATTAAAAAAAAAAACCTCTTCATTTAAAGACCAACAATAATCTACATGGCAAACAAAGGCTACTACCACTTCATCGGACACAAATGTTGTAAACAGTGGTAAATCAACAGTTGAGCAATAATAGATGTTCAGAATTGTTGAGCAGTGGTAAATCAACAGTGGTTAAAAACCTCATCATTTAAAGACGTTTTACAAAGCTCTGTTGAGCAATAACGGATGCTCAGAACTTCTATTGTGTTAATCGTTGTCAATTCTTTGGAAACTGCTGTTGGGAATAACAAATGTTCGCAACAGTAGCAACTCAAGAGTCGTTACAAAAAACAGGAATTATGAGAACAGACAATACCTTTAAACAGTGGATGAATCTTTTGCCAAACAGATGTTTTAAAAATAGCTGTTCTCAACAGACTTTTAAAGACTTTTGTCAATTTTTTTCAAAATACCTATTTTTTAAGAATGTTCAGAACTTCTATTGGGTTAATGGTTGACATTCCTTTGGAAACTTCTGTTGGGAATAACAGATGTTGGCAATAGTAGCAACTAGGGGTGCACACGTCGAGCTCGAGCTCGATTAACTTATGAGAGCTCAGGCTCGAGCTCGGCTTGATTCGAGCTTTGTTTTCAAAGCTCGAGCTTGGCTCGTTTGTATTTTATCAAGCTCGAGCTCGGCTCGGGCTCGGCTCATTTATTATCTATTAATTAGTATATTAAATAAAAATAATATAAATAATAGACTTTTTAGGCTTGCGAGCTCGATAAGTAAAGCTCGGGCTCGTTTTCTAAATAAGCTTGTTTTTAGGTTCGAGGTCGGCTTGTAAACAAGTTTAAATAAGCTCGGCTCGACTCGGCTCGTTTACACTAAGGCTTGACGAGCCTAACGAGCTTCACATGTGAGGCTTGAGCTCGGGCTCGATAAACAAACGAGCTTTGTTTTGTGGCTCAAGCTCGGCTCGGGCTCGATAAGGCTCGGCTCGTTTCAAGCTTTTTCTCGAGCTGGTCTCGAGTAGCTCGCAAGCCGCTCGGCTCGTTTGCACCCCTAGTAGCAACTCAACAGTCGTTACAAAAAACAGGAATTATGAGAACATACAATACCTTTAAACAGTGGATGAATCTTTTGCCAAACAGATGTTTTAAAAACAGCTGTTTTCAACAGACTTTTAAAGATTTGTCTATTTTTTAAGAATGTTTAGAACTTCTATTGTATTAATGGTTGAATATTCTTTCGAAACTGTTGTTGGGAATAACAGATGTTGGCAACAATAGCAACTTAACATTTACAATAACAGGTATCAGCACTAACAACTGTTGATGCTCGAATTAGTAAAAATAAAAGGCTCTATAAAGATTAATAGAATTAAAATTTACATATCACATATGACGATAGATCAATAATTACATTGAGAACTGAACAACGAAATTTAATAATCTTCAGCTCTTGAACAGTAGCCCTATCCTCATATACTTGATCCTCAACTTGCTTGTTAAAGCGATACTTTAAATCATAAGAACCTACAGAAGGATATGATGACATTTTTAACTTGTATATTTCTTCAACTCTGATGTAAAAGAAGGATATAATGGTAGTAAAACGTGATGAAAAGCTTCTGCACTGTTTTTGAATTCTGAAGTGTAGAAAGACATCACCATCAGGTTTCTGGACACTTGGTCTCTTGTAAACAGACCAAGATGCAGTCCATCAAAACACCTCTTCAGCTCTTGAGAAGTAGCCCTGTCCTCATATACTTGATCCTCAACTTGCTTGATAAAGCTATACTTTAAATCATAAGAACCTACAGAAGGGTATGATAACATTTTTAACTCTTGAATGTGGAGCCAAATCCATATATGTTATTTAACTTGTATATTTCTTCAAGTCTCATGTAAAAGAAGGATATAATAATCGTAGTAAAAAGATAAATATCAAGAAACCGAAAGAACAAAAATAAAAATAAAAAAAACAGGTTCTCATAATTACCATTAACTTCTTCATTTATCATAAAGAAGTACTCCACTTTCTGCACTTCAGACTTCAAAAACAGTGTAGAAGAACTCCCCACTGGTCGCTCGAAAAAAAAAGCTGAAATATATCAACACCTTAAAATAAATATTATCAACAAATATCAATAATTTAAAAGAATCCAAAAACCTAAAATAACCTACAACTGATTGTTTGAATTTTAAACAACTCTGATTAGGCTGAAATATAAACAGAGAATTAGAACAGATCAGTTCAAATTTTAAGATTAAAAATGAGAGAAAAAAACATACCCTCTGTAGGATCGTATACTGACCTGAACGAGTCTATCAGAGGAGTCTTGATCAGTTGTTGGACCGTTGTTTGACCCTAAAACGTCAGTCAAGGTAGCTCATCATCACATATAAAGGCAGAATCAGTACATATGATGTTACAACAGCTTGTCCTTTCAATTCCACTGCTTTTATTAGCTTTCTGAATGAATTTTGACAGAGTTTCGGCTCCTAAGCACACACATATACGTTACAAGATCCGCTGATAATGACACGCTATTTATAGACTTGGTGGTTCGCTAATATGACAGATCATATTAGCGGACCTGTTACACTTCGACACAAAAGCGGACCACTAACGAACCTATGAGCGGACCTCTATACTCAAGACCATAAAAGCGGACCTACTTCTTTACATTGACATAAAAGCGAACCTAATACTAAGTTACATAATTTTGACTGTTTAAACCACCTGTTGACCAATCTTTACCTCAGACTTCTTGTAGACGTAGACAACAGACATCCTATGCATCAACATCAGTTACAGGTGCGGAAAACAAGACCAACGTAGAAACAGCTAGATCTTCACTTAAATCACACTTTTGATTGATATTACAGCGTTTACAATCAAATCTCACACCGGCAGCACCTCGGTATGGATAACAAGAACACGTTACAAATGATTTCGTTCTTAGGGTATATATAGGGACTAGATTTCGCTCATATGGACATGTCCATAAAAGCGAAACCCCAATATGACCATAAAAGCAAAATCATCTTCTAGGTTTCCCACATACGGACATGTGATTTCCCACATACGGACATGTGATTTCCCACATATGAACATGTGGTTTCCCACATATGGACATGTGGTTTCCCATATATGGACATGTGGTTTCCCACATATGGACATGTGGTTTCCCACATATGGACATGTGGTTTCCCACATATGGACATCATGATTTCCCACATATGGACATGTCCATATATGTGAAATCAACTTTCTCGGGAAATCTCGTACAATGTGCCCTAACCTAACATTCTAAGACTAAGACTCGATACAAGACGAAGTCGACAGATGCATGCACTAACAGACTCCCCCTCAGATGTTGACGAGTCTTAAGTGTCGAGTCTTCGCATCTTCAGTCTTGATCTGTCTCTGGGCTTCACTCTCTCAATCTTTTCACTCAAGTCTTCAGACTCCCCCTTGCAATATGCTGGCATTTCTTTAGTTCATCAGCATCATCAGCTTTAGGATCGCTGTCTGGCTTTTCATTTCACAGCTTTTCAGAATCAATCAGCCTAGCTCTTCATGTTCCAAGATCATTGCCTGACTACCTCCAATCAGAGTCCTCAGGTATTGAAACCTGGCTCTTATCTGGCTCTGATCTCAGAAACAAATACCCTGGCTCATCTTATCCTGCAAAAACTCTATCTCAAAGTAAATTTCTCTCACATACATATTTAAAAAAAATAAACTTGCACTAACTCAGACTCACCTTCAAAATTCAAACAAAATGATTTTTCAGAACAAACTGATGAACCACTTGAAGATTTGAATAAAAATAATCAGTTTTAAAGATAAACTCCCCCTCAAATTAGATTCATCATGTTTAGCACTCAGAATTTTGAAAATCAGCTTTTCAATACCAGTTGTCAAAATTTTTTTTGGATTTTCTGAAATTTTATGCTAAAATACACTGAAAATCTTTTTGGATTTTGAAATAAAGAAAAATGTAATGCAATAAAGAAATATTTACAAACAATATTTTTGTGAGTTCGTGTAAGAGGATCATATCAGTTTTTGAGACAGGTCACCAACACCGTTAAGCTTCATTTCATTTTAAGTTTTAAACAATTCACCTAGATTGTCAGTATACTGGTCCACTTAAATTTTCACACAAAGTTCAACTGATCCGAGATACGATATTAATGTCTTAAGCACTTGAACTTATCCGTGTGTCCCATCACTTGAATATACTCCCGTATCCAGATCCCAATATTCAGTCTTACAGGTGAGTATACCACAGATGATATCTGTAATGGGGTTAAATTGCGAGGGCCGTGAGAGCTCAGGTCGATACTTCCGTATACGCAGAGAGATGACGGCTTTGACTTTTTGGTGTGTCCCCTTTAGAGGATCTTTTTGATTTCAACAGCAGCGACTATCAATTTTATTGTTTCATCAGCTTGCTGAGGGCGAAGCTATGTTTCAAGCTTTTGCAGAAAGCATTATCCGAGGACTAGGTCAGTACTTCCATACAGCAGAAGTCTCGGGATAATACCCCAGATATCACTGAGCATAAAGACTTAGTATCTCAGAATAACGGACCTTTCAAACAAGATTTCAGGGGTTACCTATATATCCAAGAAGTTGTTACCCACAGAATAAGCAAGTTTGAATTCTTAGGTTTATATCTCGTCACAATCTACTAAATGTGCAAAAACCTACTGGCATATCCGCAGTGAGATTGTTTATCACACTTTTAACTCTCCAATTCTTTAGCATGTTGTGACAGTCCACTGATGTACTATCATTTCCTCCTTTCACAACGAAACTCATTTTTGAATTTTATCATGTTTTTGACTTTTTCAAATTTTCTAATGTTTTTGGATTTTCTGAAATTTTCTACTCCCCCTAAAATGCAAACACATTAAAGAAATTTGAAAACTATCTATGCTCTTGACCCACTTGAAGAAAATTCAAAACAAATTGTATAGAAACATGACAACCGATATCAAATCGCCTCAAATCGCCATTCACTAGGCATAAACAATCTGAACGCCCCCTTTCACAAACCATTTTCTCATTTAGATTTCAAAACACTTAAGTTTGTTTTAATCAAAATGATTTTTCTGGAAAATGAATTTGTTTTTACCACTTGTAAGTTTACCACTTGTTTAAGTACGGGGATATGGTTCATCATCTTATCAGTTTTATCAAATGTAGTAAATCAAGTACAACTTAATGTCCTTGATTCACTGTTTGCAATCAAGCAACCTCTAAACCACTTGTAAGAATAACCACTTGTAGGTATAACCAATCAATACCAATTGTAGGAATGAGTCATCTACATTTTACCCATCAAAGTGCCGATTCCTGCTTCGCACTTACCAACCAGGAAGCTCCAGCGTAGTCATTCAACCTGTAAAATTTTAACAATTTCAAGCATTTTCAAGACAACCTAATTAAACATGAAAGATGCTGATTCCTGATCCACGATTACAAACTTGGGATCTCTGGCAAGTCAGGATTTTCAAGCAAAGAAAATGTCCACCCAAGCCTGACCAGCCTTGGGTGATTTCAATTCGGATTTTGTTGGGGAGTAAGTTGCTTTCTTTTTAGCGTAGAAATCCTTTACCCCTTTTATCTTTCCATCAACCATCTTTCCGAAAATCTTCTTTACTTTCCCATTAAATGCTTTCTCAACATCAAAATTATCTTTTTCAGAATAACCCTGATTTGAGATTTCAGACTTTTCAGCTTTCCTTTTAAAATTCTCAGTCCTCAATGGTGGAAAGTTCTCATCATCCATTGAAGGAACTGAGTTTTCATCACACTCATCAAACTGTGGCTCCTCTGATTTTGTGGAATCAGATTCATCACCAGATTTTACCTCAGATTTCTTAACAACCCATTTTTGGTTGTCAAGTTTCACACTACGCCTGTAAAATCTCTTCGAACACTCACCAACTTCAAATGTTGAATTTTTGAAAACTTTAAATTTTTCAGTTGATGGTTCGGTTTTATCAACAATAACTTCTTTCAGTTTTCCAGAAACTCCATGTTTTGTGTTTGTCACTTTCGGACAGTTCCATGCAATATGACCAGCTTCATTGCATCGGAAACAGGTTCTTGTCTCTTTCTTCACATAAGCTCCATTCTTTCTCTTCTCGGCAAGAAATTCTTGGTTAGATTGTTTCCAGAATGGGCTTTTTGCTTCCTCTTCCGAGCTTGTACCCGAAACAAATTTTGTATTTGTTTTAGAAAATTTTTCATTTTTATAGTTTTCTGGTGGAGTAAAACCTAAGCCTTTCTTTTTGTAGCTACGATTTTGGTTAGGTTTCTTTTGAAAACCAGAACCAGAATTGTAACCTTTTTTCTTGTTTAATCTTTGTTGTACTCTTGAAGTGTAAGATTTAGGTTTATCATTAAGATTTAAATCTTTTATTTCAGAAATATCAATTTCTGTAAGTTTGAAAACCTTTTTGATCAATTCATTTTTAACACCTCTTATTGGAAACTCTTTATCAAAATATAATTTGTCAGAATCATTCAAAGTATATACAACTTCAAATGTTTTATCATTCAAATTAGATTTTGACAATAAAAACTCTTTACTGTAAACCAGTTTTCCCGATGATTTTGAACCCTTTTCGAACGAACTCGAACTCCCGACTGACTGACACGAACTTTCGGACTCGGACTTTGACTCTGACTCCTCATCCTTATCCAACACCTGATCGACCACTCTTTTTATCCGTTCGGACTCATGATCTGTGTTGGACGCTGTGAACGTGACATCAATATTGTCTGGTCAAACATCGGTTATCTCGGATTCTAGCTTAATATTGACTGCCTGTTTTAGTTCTTCCTCGTTAGGTTTTCTAGGTGAGTACCCTTCCCAAATTGGAGGCAGACACTTATTATAACAGACACCCTGTTTCTTACCAGTATCCTTCTTCTTCTTTGACTTTGTTTCTTCACCTTTAAACGCTTCAAATCCTTCAACTGTTGGATAAATTCTATCGATTATGTAGTCACAACTTGTGTAACTTCGCAGCAACCTTCTGATTCTTTCATTCTCAGCTGCTTCACTATCCAACTCTTTCTTCCACTTTGCACATTCTTCTATGTACAAGTTGATCTCTTTCTGCTTTGTCATCATGGTAGCATTCATCATCTTCAAAGCATTCTCTCTTTCAGAGTTAGTCTTCTCCAGACTATTCACATGTCTGTTCAATACATCATACGACTTTTTCAAATTCTTTACATCAAACAACAATTGTTCTTTCAACTTTTCTAACTCACTAAACCTCTCATCTTTTTCGATACATTGTTTACAAGACTCTAAACATGTAAGACAGGGTTTTGTGATTTCAACGATCTTCTCGACTTTAACTATCTTTTCAACTTCCACAATCTTCTCAATCACTTTGACTTCTTTCAATTCTTTTGCAGCTTTCTTCTCTTTCAGTTTCTTCAATTTTTCTGCAAAATAAAATTCAAAAGTGTCAGAAGATAAATGCGTTTTTCCAAGATTTATCTGTTCTATCTCTTCATCACTATCACTTGTTTCTGATGAACTGTTTTCAGATGAAACAGATCCTTCATCTTCACTTTTCTCTTCATCAGATAACACTTCCATCCATTCCTTCAGCATTTCTGGCTTTCGAATAATATGTGCAATAAATGCTTGAACATTTGAATCAGGTGGAATAAACTTGTCCCAGCTAAAACCTTCAGCCATTTTCTCATCATCTTGATCAACGATGCCATAATAAGCTTTCCTATTTGCATCCTCGATCATTCTTCCGTGTGCCGTTTGAGCTTCTTTTTGTTGATGCGGTTGATGAGTGATTTGCTGATAAATGGATTTCCTATAATAATCATCTTTCCCAGACGTCTCCTTCGCTCCTCTCAGCTCCTGATTCTTGCATTCTCTTTAGATATGACCTTTCTCTCTGCAACGAAAACAGACAACTTTTGATTTATCAAATCCTAGATTAGAAAGGTTTGCATCCAAGAAGTCATTTCTTCCTGTAATCAATCTAAACTTTTCTGCTCTCCTCAAAACACTCGCTAAAGCCCATTTAATATCCATCAGTTCCAGCTCCTCTGCATCGATTTGGTCATAATCTTCCTTTGTGAGCATTGGATTGCCAATTTTTCCGGCAATCAACCCTTCGTAAGACTCTAACGCAGTGACCAATAATCCCGTATGATTCTTTACAACCTCTTCAGAATAATTTTGTCCATTTTGAAGATTTAGAGCTACATTGCACTGAATCAGATGACCATTTCCAGCAGATGTACTTTGAACACTTGGAGGATTCACACTTGAAAATCCACTAGTGTTGATTGAGCTTGGACTACATGTTCCGGATGAGTTTCCTGCACTAAAAGCTGTTTGAATTTTTGGACTCGCTTCAACTGTTTGAACATTTCCTTTATAGTACAGTTTGATATCTTGCTGATGACTTGAACTGTTCATTCTTGCAATTTTCTGCTGCTCAAGATCCTGTGCCTCCAGCTTCTCAATAAACTGTGCAACTGATAACCTGCTAAACTGTCCGGAATTCTTCAATATCATCAGATATGTACCCCATTCTTTTTGTGGTAACGCGCCAGCAAGCTTTTCAACCCATTCTACTGGAGTTTTTGTAATCTTCAACTGTGACATGGTGCGTACAAGATGACAATATCTTTCAATAAGAGTCTTTGTTGTTTCACCAGGCATGCACGTAAACAATTCAAACTCTTTTTTCAGCAATGCTGCTTTACTCTGTAGCATCTCAGTACTTCCTTCAAACTTCTTTTTAAGAGCTTCCCAGATAGAATAAGCATTTTCATCATGTTGAAGCAACACAAATATATCCTCTTTAACTGCTTGTTGTAACAGATTGATCATCATTTTTTCTGCTTTGTAACTTTCTCTCTCTTGCTCAGTGAACTCTGAAATGATTTTACCGACTCCCATTGAATTCTGTGGCCTCTCATACTGAGTTTCAATACTTTCCCAAGCCTTTA
The DNA here is from genome assembly GCF_002127325.2 of Helianthus annuus. Classification (NCBI taxonomy): domain Eukaryota; kingdom Viridiplantae; phylum Streptophyta; class Magnoliopsida; order Asterales; family Asteraceae; genus Helianthus; species Helianthus annuus. Next base: position 87,338,547 of record NC_035447.2, read on the forward strand.
AATGATTCGCCTGAACCCAATTCATGAACCGTTTCTTCCATCCGTGATAATCTTCAATTCCCATAAGTTTCGGGGGTTTTTGCATTGTTCCGGTTTCATTTTCCATGGTCATGGTCTTTGTAATGTCGGATGGAGTAGTCGGGGTTGTAGCAAATGCGTTGTAGAAATCAGTATCCATGTTTCGGTATCGAAGAATTTTTCAAACAAGCTTTCAAACTAACTGGTTCACCTCGTAAAACACCTGTATCACCTGTAGACACACCAACAAACAAAACACAATCAGTTTAAAACACTTATCAAAGCAACTGAATCAAACTGATACTCTGTGCGAACTGAATCACTCGAACTGATGAATATTCTGTGCGGACTGAGGTTTAAATTGGCAAACCGTGAGAACTGCTATGACTCGGATCAATTTCAAACGATCAGACTCACTATGTGCGAACTGATGGACTTTCAGACAACGTGATAAACCTTTGAAAATTTTGAACTCCAAACCGTACGAACTAGAACTGACTTTCAAGCGATATGATGACTTTCAAACGAATTGGACCTTTTCACGTGACCTAAACACACTAAACGAACTAGAACTTGTTTGAATTCAAATGGACTGGACATGTGAACTGGGATCAAATTCTCACCGTGTGAAACAGAGTTCACTTTGTGTGAACTGATCAAATATCAAACCTGAATAAAAATTCAACTCATGTGAAACCAAACTAACTCAAATAATCTCGTGGATAATTAAGTGGCCGACACATCAAATGTAATCACATGGGTCATTCAATTAAATGGGTCTGTTAAACAGTGATTGGGCCGCCTTATAAAGTCAATCCCAAATCATATGTAACAACATATACTGTCCGACAATTTTCAACTTGTAAAATCTCATTGGGCCGTCCAATCCACTAACTGACAACAATGATTGGGCCGCAAATATGATGGATTACCTTCAGCCGACAACATTAATTTGTTCAAATCAATCTGATTGGACCTTTATTACTATAAATCTGATTGGGCCGTGACTTTTAATCCACTACATGTGATTGGGCCGTATGGATAAGTGAATCTGATTGGGCCGCTTCACATGCAATTAACAGTTGGTAAACTACAGTTGGTAAACTATAAGATTTGGCCGATATCCTTTTATAAATGTGGCCGATAAACTGTTTTTTTAAACAACTCCCATTGGACCTTCATTTGACTAGCGGACAACTTTGATTGTTCAATTCAAGATACCCTTTTAATCACGTGACGACTGTTCAAGCAAAATCTCTCAGATATATTCACATGCAAACGGCAGACAATTATATTAATCACATGCACCTTGTATTCTATCGATATGTATGAGCCGACAAGATTGATATTAGTTCAATTGATGATTGGACCGAGAATGTGTTCATGCAAAATCAACGAATAAAGTTCAAGCGAAATCAGGAGCGAAATCAGTGACTTGTATGTGCCTTATGAGCGAAATCAGTGACTTATGGGTGGTCACAAAAGCGAAATAGTGTTTCTTAGTGGTCACAAAAGCGAAATAGGGTTTCTTGAGTGGTCACAAAAGCGAAATAGGTCTTATGGGTGGCCACAAAAGCGAAATAGGATCCCTTGAGTGGTCATATGAGCGAAATAGGGTTTCTTGGGTGTCCATATGAGCGAAATAGGTCACTTAAGTGAACTTTGGAGCGAAACCTGAAAGACCCTATAAGCGAAATCACTGGTTATCCGTATGAGCGAAACCTGTTCGAAGGGTAATTAGGACCATTTTTAGTGTGAATTTTAAGTTCAAACTTTCAGGGATTTGTTTATGATCAATTTCCTTCAGTCTGTGAAAATTTGAACAGGTTTCGACCGTAAAATCTCGTTCTGATGAAGAAAAAAGGTGTAGAAGTAAGATTTTATAATGAAATCCAGCAAATCTCTGTAGAACTCCTCCTCCTGAAGCTCTGATACCACTTGTAGGATCGTATACTGACCTGAACGAGTCTATCAGAGGAGTCTTGATCAGTTACAGGTGCGGAAAACAAGTAACCAACGTAGAAACAGCTAGATCTTCACTTAAATCACACTTTTGATTGATGTTACAGCGTTTACAATCAAATCTCACACCGGCAGCACCTCGGTGTGGATAACAAGAACACGTTACAAATGATTTCGTTCTTAGGGTATATATAGGGACTAGATTTCGCTCATATGGACATGTCCATAAAAGCGAAACCCCAATATGACCATAAAAGCGAAATCATCTTCTAGGTTTCCCACGTACGGACATGTGATTTCCCACATATGGACATGGGGTTTCCCACATATGGACATGTGGTTTCCCACATATGGACATCATGATTTCCCACATATGGACATATCCATATATGTGAAATCAACTTTCTCGGGAAATCTCATACAATGTGCCCTAATCTAACATTCTAAGACTAAGACTCGATACAAGACAAAGTCGACAGATGTATGCACTAACACCCTCAACGATGTTGCAACAATGATGTTGGAAAAATTTCGTGAAGTACAAAAAGCTGTAATCGCAGATGAACAGACTGAATATGCAAAGCTGTGGTTAAAGGTGAGTGTGTGAAACAGAGCTTCAATGAAACAACGATGTTGGAACAATGATATTGGAACAAAGAACTGTATATGAAGATTAACTGGCTCAATCATGAGAGCTAATTATTTGAGTACGAGAGATATGATCGCAAATATAAAGGAGAGAGATAAATGGTTTGAATTTGAATGTGGAGCCAGATAATTATATGTTATTTATAGGATTAGAAAATATGATTTGAATTTTGAATTTTGAATGTGGAGCCAGAATTTTGAATCTGAAGCCAAAATTTTGAATGTGAGTAGAGGTTTTTTGAATTTTCAATAAACATCAGTACAAATGGGCAGACCTTTGAAAAGGTGGATGTGGGCCACCTTTGAATTTTAAAGTCTTTTAATATTAGCCATTATGATGCAATAAAGACATAAGAAAAACCTTGTTCGACAGCTTCTCCAGCTGACACATCAGCTTTTCTTATGTTACTGAAGTTTTGTTCTTTTATAGAAAGTATAAATTGATAGATATAGACTAGGTACGATTGTTATAAACTGATAATATGTGTTTTATAAACTATTAAAATCAAATAATTCAAAACCAAATATTAAAACACTGCCATTAAATGATGTATGGTATATAAGTTATTACAATACAATATTATATCAGGGTGGAGATACAATAGGAATTTTATTTGGCTAGGAAGGCTAGGAAGTGATCTTGACCATCCATTAAGTTAATCAAGGGCTAACATTAAATCAGGGAAATTGAGAGGAAGAAAAGAGGCGCGTGAGTTTGTTCAAGGGCATTCTAGTCAATCCAAGTCAATAGTTTCTCTCTCCTCCAATTCTCCCCTCATTTTTTAAACGTCAATAACTCTTTCATACGACATTATTTTTTTTATAAAAATTGCACCAAAAAAACAACGTGCGTTTTTTTATCTTTAAAACGAGTATACTATTGCTATATTTTAAAAAAAATTTTAAACCCAGTTGCGTAAAACGCAATAGAAAAAACCACCAGTTACGTAAAACGCAATGAAAAAAAACCTAAAAAATGACATTTTTCTAAAACGCAATGCACCAAAAACACAAAGAAATGACTTATTTGTAAAACGCAATGGCCAGAAAACACAAAGAAATGTCTTATTTGTAAAATGCAATGCACAAAAAACACATAAAAAGGTGTTTTACCTAAAACGCAATGCACAAAAAACACAAAGAAATGTCTTATTTGTAAAACGCAATGGCCAGAAAACACTTAAAATATCTGTTTTCTAAAACGCAATGGACTGAAAACACATAAAAAAATGTTTTACCTAAAACGCAATGCACCAAAAACACAAAGAAATGTCTTATTTGTAAAACGCAATGGCCAGAAAACACTTAAAAATGACTCATTCTAAAACACAATGGCAGCCTCTGCCCCTTGGACCCCGCTACCAGGGGCTGCCGCCCCTGGGACCCCGCTACCAGGGGCTGCCGCCCCCGGACCCCCGCCAAGATCGTTAAACGCAATAACTAAATAAAAAACCCAGATCGTGAAAATGAAATTAAAGAATTTCTTACATGGATCGAAGCCGATTTCGTTATCAATTGACGAAATTTGAATGATAGAAACAATTATCAACGCTCGAATAGAACGAATCGAGTGATTATCTTCAAAATCACCGCAAAAACGAAATCTTTTTCTGAAATTAAACTGGGTTTTCTTCAAAAAAAGCTGAAGAACACGTTGATCGGGTTTTAAATCATTGATTGGTGATGAAAATCGCACTACAATGTAGTGATTATTGAGATAGAAAGTGAAGAAATGGTTGAAGATGGTGGGTTTTGAAGTTACTGGGTTTTGAAAAAGGAAGAAGAAGGAGTTGGATTGACTAAAATACCTTTTTTCTTTATTTTAAATGTTGCCACATGTCATAATCCTATGGCTTCCTATCCTTCATAGCGAAAATTAACTTCCTATTTGATCTTTTCCCTATTATATCATACCTAGGGGCGGCAATTCTTGACACGACCCGTTAACCCGACCCGAACCCGACACAAAAAAACAAATTTGGGTCGACTAACACAACCCGTTTAAATAAACGGGTCGGGTTCGGGTTGACCCGTATTAAAAACGGGTCGGGTTCGGGTTGACCCGTATAAAAACGGGTTGACCCATTAACCCGTTTAACTATTTAGATAAAAAATCTTTTATATTTTTGTTTTTGTTTTTTCTGTTTCTAATTTACATGATTAGTTATAATAATGTTAATTTTGACACATTATATTATTTATTTATCATACCCATACTCATCATTAAACATGTTATCGATAACCCGCTTAAAACCGAACAACTCGTTTATAAATCGTCAACTTATATCACCCATTTAAAAATATGGGTTAAACGGGTCGTGTTCGAGTTGACCCGAATTAATATGGGTCAGGTTAGGGTTGAAATCTTTGACCCGAATAATAATATGGGTCGGGTTCGGGTTGAACATTTCAACACGCCAACCCGTAGGTCGTCAACCCACCAACCCATCAACCCGACACGATTGCCACCCCTAAATTCATACCTTACCACACTAAATATAAATTATTAAAGTAGAGGGGCCATTAATGTAAATATTTTTAGGTTATACTTTTTATTAATGTAGTTCACCGCCGATCCCATAGAGACCGTTGCATGATGTTGAACCTGACCCCTCATTTATATCTTCTCATCTGCCTTCATTCATTACAACGCCTTTAAATCTCCCTCCACCATTCATCTTCTTCATCCACCATTGTTACATCTTCATCTCAATCTACAACTCTCCCAAAATGCCAGAAAACTTGCCAGACTTCTCATCATCCGTCAAACTCAAGTATGTTAAACTAGGTTACCAATACCTAATCAACCACATCCTCTTATTCTCACTAATCCCAATCGCATCTGCAGTCACGGTCCATCTCCTGAACCGCGGCCCAGACGCGATCCTAAAAACCATAACATCCATACATCTTGATGTTGTGCAAACAACATGTTTTGTGTTTGTAATTGTCTTTGTTTCAACAATCTACTTCATGTCAAAACCTAGATCAATTTACCTAGTTGATTACACGTGCTACAAGCCTCCGATCACGTGCCGTGTCCCGTTCTCCACGTTCATGGAACACTCTAGGTTGATCTTGAAAGATAACCCTAAAAGTGTTGAGTTTCAAATGAGGATTCTTGAACGGTCTGGTTTAGGTGAAGAGACAAGTTTGCCCCCCGCGATTCATTATATTCCGCCTAAACCGAACATGGAGGCCGCTCGGGGTGAGGCGGAAGCCGTGATATTCTCAGCTATTGATAATCTGTTTGCGAAAACCGGGTTGAAACCGAAGGATATTGATGTGCTTATAGTAAACTGTAGCTTGTTTTCGCCGACACCGTCGTTGTCGGCGATGGTTGTGAATAAGTATAAGTTAAGGAGTAATATTAAGAGTTATAATTTGTCCGGGATGGGATGTAGTGCCGGAATAATCGCCATTGATTTAGCTAGAGACTTGCTTCAGGTTTGTTTCTTAATTACCAAGAGTTAATGTAGATAAAAGAAAATAGTCTTTCTGATTACTGAGGTTTAGTTGGAAGCAGCCTGAATTTATGGGATAGAGGAAATGTTTGTCTTTATCTTAGCCGGGTTGTGTTTGTGAGTTTGCATCTTAAACACGGCTCGGAAACCGTACGGAGCAAACACGAAAATCATGTCATACACAAGAACGCAAACACGTACCATTTATTCGTGGGTTGAAAAGAATCCGATTCGTATAACCCAAAAAAAATATTTGTTTACATATATTAGTGCTTTAAAAAATTTTACATATTAGTTTTACTTTTTTAACAATTAAGTTTAAACTATAAGATAATGATATATGTTTTATTCAAATTTAATATTTTGGTATAAAAATGTTATAATAGTTCAGTTATTACATGAAACACATTTAGAAAACTTAAAAAAAAAATAGTTAATGGGTTAAATGCGAGGACTGATGATTTAACTAAATAAGAAGCTTCCGGGTTTGATCTAAAACTTACCAAAAGCCGATTAGACAATCTAAACTTCTGAATTTCCTGTTAGATTTATGTCGTGTAATAAATTCACGCATTAACCAATAGCTTTGCTATGAGCGAGACTTTACTAAACACTTTTGTTCGTTTGTTTGCTTCAGGTTCTTCCGAATGCGAATGCGGTTGTAATTAGCACCGAAATTATCACACCAAACTATTATCAAGGGAACGAGCGAGCGATGCTCCTTCCCAATTGTCTTTTCCGAATGGGTGCCGCTGCGCTTTTGTTATCCAACAAACGGCGCGAACGTAGCCGCGCCAAGTACAAGCTCGTCCATGTAGTCCGAACCCACAAAGGTTCGGACGACAGAGCGTACAGCTGTGTATACGAACAAGAAGATCCCCAAGGACTCGTCGGAATCAATCTATCCAAAGATCTAATGGTCATCGCTGCAGACGCCCTCAAATCAAACATCACTACCATGGGTCCATTAGTCCTTCCGGCATCCGAACAACTCCTCTTCCTCTTCACCCTCATTGGCCGGAAAATCTTCAACCCTAAATGGAAACCCTACATTCCTGACTTCAAGTTAGCATTTGAGCATTTTTGCATACACGCAGGCGGGCGGGCAGTGATCGACGAGCTTCAAAAGAACCTCCAGCTCTTGCCGGAGCACGTGGAAGCCTCACGAATGACGCTGCACCGATTCGGGAACACATCTTCATCCTCATTGTGGTATGAAATGAGCTACATTGAATCAAAAGGGAGGATGAAGAAAGGTGATAGGGTTTGGCAAATTGCATTTGGAAGTGGTTTCAAGTGTAACAGTGCGGTTTGGAAGTGTAACCGGAATATTAAAACTCCGGTTGCCGGACCGTGGGAAGATTGCATTGACCGGTACCCGGTACACATCCCGGAGGTTGTGAAGCTTTGAATTGTTGCATTAACAGGCGACAATATATTAATTAATATTAATATTAATATTAATAAATACAGTTCAAAATCGTTGTTGTTTTTACAATTATTTTTTGTTTTATTTTCTAGCTTTTCTTTGTTATATTTTTTCTGTTTTTTTACTTCTATTGTTTTCAGCAAAATTAAAGATATGTAGTTGTAAAACAAGATTTGATGTCTTATATAATGTTGTGTATCAATATTCAATAGATTCTTTTTTCTATTTTCGAAAAATTACAAAGTTCAAGTTGCCTTCATATAAGAACAAGTGTAATTCATGTTTCGAAAATTTGACTGATCATTTAATCGGTTACTAGATTTGAAAACATTGGTTGTAATTAGGGTTAGTACGTTTTTATATTATTATCCATAAATGAAAAATAAATTGTGACTAAACATCCATCTTAGGATACATCTTTTGAAATAATGTTTTTTTAAGGTTTTAATCACTAACGGACCACTGAAGTATTATCTTGTTATCAACGGAATCATCTGATCATATCCATATCCACTAGACAATAATGTCTATACACCAATTCTTGTGGATACTTCAAAAATAAAAATTGAAACCTTATTTTGAAGTTGATTAAAGTACCTTTTTGGTCATATAAATTGCCCTAGACATAGATTTCCATTTCTAAGTAACTATTTTTATTTTTGGTAGGCAAGTTTCTTCCTCCTTATACTTGTACTCAAGATAGATTTCTATACTTGTACTCAAGTGTGTAGATAGTCACCTCAAAAATTATTTTTTGTCCTATATGCATACCCTGCAGTGTCGAGCTGTGTCTAAAGCGCGGCGTTTTGGTCCGGTTAAGCAGACAAAGACTGACGGGTGTCTGACGGGTCTGTTGACCGGACCAAAACGCCGAGATTTGGCCGCGTTTTGGTCCTGTCAACCAGACAAAAGACTGACACCCGGTCTGGTTGACAGGACCAAAACGCGGCCAAAGCTCGGCGTTTTGGTCCGGTCAACAGATCCGTCAGACACCCGTCAGTGTTTGTCTCGTTGACCGGACCAAAACACCGCGCTTTAGCCACAGCTCAACACTGCAGGGTGTGCATATAGGACAAAAAAACACTTTTTGGTATGCATATAGGCATATTGGTGTGCCACTAGGTACACCCTTGAAGAAGAAAGACAAAATTCTTGCTCTTATAAGACTTGTACTCAAGACTTCAAACTTAAACTTAAGTGTATTACCAACCTCACCTGTTTTGAGCAACTAATTAATAACAATAATTTTTTTTTTTTATAATTGTATTGAATAAAGGAGGACCAAACACGTATCATTATTATTTCCATTCTTAAAAAGTTGAATTAGGAAAACATAAAGATCTAGCACCAACTGTCTTGAATCAATGAGTAAATAATCTACAACCAGGATGGTCCAACTAGTTTGTTAAATAATCTACAACGAGACCGGTCCAGCTAGTTAGAAAGAAAGTTACGGTTTTCCAGCCAATAGAAAAGTATATCGTACAATATGTCTTAATGTACATTGCGTACGTGATGGAAAATCGCACATTATGTTATAAAAACTAAAAATCGCATGTGTTTAAAAAAAAAACTGAAGTCGCACGTTATGTTTATAAACAATGAAATCGCATGTGGGTAAAAACTGAAAATCGCATGTTTTAAATAAAAGGAAAATCGCATGTGAAAAAAATGGAAGTCGCAAGTTATAAACCCAATTTCGCATGTTGATTTTGAATCTCGTACGCAATGTACGTTAAGTGATTTTGTACATTAACTGGCATATACATACATATATATATATATAGGGTAATGTTCATGCCAGAACCACCCTTATTGCGAGAACCGCGAGAACCAATGTGAACACAAAATAAAATCTAAAAAAAAATCAAAAAAAGCACTTAAATTTTTTTTTTATTTTTTTAATATTTTTCCTAAAAAATTCGCTATATTTCGTCACCATAAAAAAAAAAACGTTTTTTTTATCGGTTAACGGTTATCCATGCACATGTGCATATGTATCATTACTTCGACAAATTCAGTAATACGTTATCAGGAATAGACAATTGCACTTTAATTTACAATACTATTCATAATACACTACTTTTTACATTATCAATATTCAAAATGCACATGTGCATCATTAGGTATAACCATGATATAACGTGTTTTGTTACAAAATGTTTGTGATTTTGAATGGAGAAGTAGGCCCATATACATGTTTTTTGGTTAGTTATATCTAGTAGTTGTTGGTTTGGTTATAGTTGTCAATTTATGATTTAATATGTTGATTGGATGGTATAAATGGTGTTTACATACATGTAATAAAGTGAAAATATTGGTAATGGTATTGTATTATGGATGGTAGGAGGTAATGGTATTGTATTATGGATGGTAGGAGGTAATGGTAGTGTATTATGGATGGTATGATAGATGAAAGGGAAAGTGTATTCAAAGTAGTGTACCAAAACACCTTATTTCATGTTGATGCATATAGATGCACATGTGCATTTCTAATATTGGTAATGTAAAAAGTATTGTATTACATATGGTAGTGTAAATGAAAGTGCAATTATCTAATAGTTTAATGAATTACGGAATTTGTCAAAGAAATGACAAAAATGCACATGGGCATGTTTGTGTATTATGGTCCATAATTTATGGATGGAATGATAGATGAAAGAGAAATTAGTGTACCGAAACACCTTATTTGATGTTGATACATATAGATACACATGTGCATTTCTAATATTGTTAACGTAAAAAGTAGTGTATTACACGTGTTAGTGTAAATGAAAGTGCAATTGTCTAATATTTGTAATGAATTACGGAATTTGTCAAAGAAAAGAAACAAATGCACATGTGCATGGATAACTGTGACTCGGATTTTTTTTTTTTTTTGAAAATTTTTTTATTTTTTTATTGTAAACTAAATATAGCGAATTTTACAAAAAAAATATTAAAAAAATAAAAAAAATTTTGGATGTTTTTTAGATTTTTTTAGGTATTACTGTTTGTGTTCACACTGGTTCTCGCAATAAAGGGTGGTTCCTAACAGATCTTTTTCCTATATATATATATATATATATATATATATATATAGAAATGGGATCGGGAGAAAACGCTCAAAAGTGTGAGAACGGTGAGAACGCTTTCTGACCCAACACGTGTCACGCCGCTTAGAAAAGAGCGGAGGGGCTTTTTTGTCCCTTCATCTTCTGGTTTTCCAGTTCTGCTTTTCCCAATATTGTTTTAATTTTTGGTTTTTAAGATTTTTGGCGTTAACCAAATTCAATAATTAATGACGTTTTTGTATCAACATTTTGGCGTTTATGGCGTTTATTCAAATCGTATGCCATTGTAACCCAAGGGTCAGGAAATCTATTTGAATGACGTTTTTCAAGGTGTTTTAAACAAGTTGCCCCATTGTTCTATCACTTTTTTAAACATTTTGGCGTTTGGGTTATCTTGGCGTTTTACAATTGTTGGATTATATTTCAGCCACAGTAAAAAAAATACAAGCGAAGAAAATAAATTAAAAATCTTAATCGGATCACTCTTCACAATTTTCGCTGTCATTAGTCTCTTTGTTCTTTAATAGTATAAGAACTGACACCAAAATATGACGTTTTATGTAAAACTTAACAAACCCATCGGTTTGATTATTTTGCCTGCTCGTCTGTTGAAGTGGCTTTTTTTGTGGATGTTTGGGGACATAGATCTATGACGTGTGGGTGGGTTTTTCGCTTTTTCTTCATGTTGATCTTCATCTTTATAATCATCCCACTCTTTAGTGTCATTGATCTCTTCTCCTCATCCAAGCCTTCTTCAAGAACAAAAAATACAAAATGTCATATGACTGGCATTAGTATCTTTTTCTTGAATTTTTGTCCATCTCATGCAGCAAAATCTTACTGAGTTACTAAATATCCAAGAAAGCATATTAGCCATCTTTGATTTTTTTGGCGTTTTACAGTGAGTGGTATTTAGTAGTATTGGCGTTTGTTTTTTTTTTTTGGTTTGATCAAATGGAAGTTGCTAATATGTATCTTTTTATAGGATATCTTTTTGGCGCCCAAGTTAGGCGGTGCGTTATTATAATAAAGTATTCGTCTTTTCAGTTACAGTTACTGTTTGTAATTATTGTTTTTTGACAAGCTTTATCTCTGAAGTCTGTAACACGTCCCTTCTTTCAAGTTTGGCGTTTTAGATTCTAATATAATAAATTTTCCCTAACTTCAGTTTTTCTGATTTGAAGTTATTGTTTCTAGTTACATTTTCAAGTTTGCTTTTTATTTTTTATTTTTATTTTATTTTTTGGTTTTTTATAATACTTTTTCACACTAATTTTATAATAGTTTGGGAGTTTTTGAGGGCGTTTAACGGGATGATATCGTTTAAACAAACATTTTGGCTGTTTTGGCGTTTTTATTATACAACAATCAACTCAAAAGGAAAATAAAAAAAGAATACATAAAAAAAGTTTTTTTATAATACCTTTCCAAAGTAATTTTAGGATGGTTTGATAAACGCCAAAGGTGTAAGACATTTGCTTTTTTTGACGTTTTTATTAGATATGGCGTTGTTTACTAAATAACAATCAACTGAAAAAGAAAATTAAACAAAATAAATATTGATCTTCAAATCTTCACTGTCAGAAGTCTCTTTCTTCTTTTGAAGCATCTTCACTGGCTGTTTCGACTTTCGTATGAAATCAGCCTCTTTTTCTATAATTTTTGTCCATCTCATGCAGCAAAATGTTATTGAGTTTACACCCTTTCAGCCAAAATGTTATCTTTTTTAGCGTTTTACCCAGAAAAAAACGCAACAAAATAAACCATCTTAAACCTGTAAATTTGATCATGCTAAAATCAATAAAGTGTTGATGTATAGTGTTGGGTAACATTGTTAATCCTCAGTTAAGAAAGATAACTGACAATGTTGTCCACACCATACGGCTACACTTTATTGACAGCAATATATTTGATGTTTGGGTTTTCTGTCGTTTATCAGTCGAATGGTATATATTAAAAATGGCGTTTGGGGTTTTTGTTTGTGTTTTTTAATTGAAGGTCTGAGTTGTTGTATATATAGAATTTTTTTGGCGGTTTTTTTAGCCGGGATTTTACTATAATTAAGCTTGACGTTTTATATCTAATGGCGTTTTTAGCAGAATGTTGTGTGATTTTTGTTTTGGCGTTTTATTTTCATGAGATAGCGTTTTTTTGGAGTAGTCAAAAGACGCTGTTACCCTTACTGAAGCGCGTCCACGTAATAAAATTGATGTTATTTACGAAAATGCCACCGCGCCAATATAGTCCATAGATTGTTTTGATCGGACGATCGATAAGCGTTCCCGACCCTATATATATATATATATATATATATATATATATATATATATATATATATATATATATATATATATATATGGTAAGGTTCATGCGAGAACCACCTTTATTGCGAGAACCGCGAGAACCAATGTAAACACAACCTAAAATAGCTAAAAAAAACCTAACCCCCACCCCCCCCCCCCACCAAAAAAATCTACCCCCCAAGCTAAATGCTAAAAACTAAACTCCCCCAAAGACCCTAAAAAAACCTACCCCCCACCCCCCAAGCTAAAATGCTAAAAACTAAACCCTCAAAAAACTTTAAAAAATCTAAAAAACACACACAATTTTTTTTTAATATTTTATACATTAAAATCGCTACTAAATTTTTTTTTTAATTTTTTTCTTTTGGCTTCTAAAAGTAGCGATTTTTTCATAAAAAATGTTAAAAGATTTTTTTTTGTGTGTTTTTTAGCTATTTTTAGGTATTTTTTGTTGTGTTCACATTGGTTCTCGCAATAAAGGGTGGTTCCTAACGGATCCTTCTCCGATATATATATATATATATATATATATATATATATATATATATATATATATATATAGGGGACCGCTAAAATGAAAATCACCTCCATTTGTAAGAACAATGAGAACTTTTTGATCCGGGGCGAGTTGGACAAATTTTTTTTTCATAAACGTAGATGCGTGTATTATTTACACAATTGTAAAAAAAAATTCAAAAAAAAATGTCATGAGTGTAGTTTTGAGCACCACAAGTTTGTTTTTACGGGTACCGTAAAATTTATTTAAAATTTACGGTACCCGTGAACACAAACTTGTGGTGCTCAAAACTATACACACGACATTTTTTTTGAACTTTTTTTTTTTACAAATGTGTTTATAATACACGCATCTACGTTTATGAAAATTTTTTTTGGTCCAACTCACCCCGTACGGTGTAGTTCTCATGGTTCTTACAACTGGAGGTGGTTTTCATTTTAGCGGTCCCCTATATATATATATATATATATATATATACATATATATATATATGTATACATATATATATATATACATATATATATACATATATACATATATATATACATATACATATACATATATATATACATATACATATACATATATATATATATATATATATATATATATATATATATATATATATATAGGGGAAGGATAAATCGAAAACCCACTTGAGTTGAGAAAACTCAGAAAACCTGTGTAAAAAACCCATGTAAACTCAAGAAACATTTAAAAAAAAATAGGAAATGTAATATACATATATTTGAACATTTTTAAAAAAGAAACACAAAAAAACACCGAGTAGTTTTTTTTTTAAAAAAATGTTACAAATTTCAGGTTACATAATATCTATGCCCAAAAAAAATGTAACATACAAATTTTCAACATTTTTTTAAAAAAAACTAGTAAGCGTTTTTTTACATTTTTTTTCACAAATAGGTCCGTGTACATTTATATTACATTCCCTATTTTTTTTAGAAAAAAATAAAAATGTTACATAGGGTTTATTTGGGTTTTATCAACTCACATGGGTTTTCGATTTATCTTTCCCCTATATATATATATATATATATATATATATATATATATATATATATATATATATAGTGGGGATCCTACGGAAAGTGTGTTTTTCCTAAAAAGTGTAAAAAGTCATAAAACACAATAATTTCAGGCATAAAACACACCTTAAATTCACAAATAATAGAATGAATATTACTAAAACATCATATTCAATCTCTAATAGTCCATAAAAACTTCAAACACACCATCGTAGAACTATGAATATAAAACACACAATGCTAAACAACATAAAACACAATAATATTTTTCATTCCACAATCAGAGCCTTAACATCTAAAACACAACACAAAACCCACATACATGATGTTTTAGTAATCTTCATCATACTATTTGTGGGTTTTTGGTGTGTTTTATGGTTGACATTATGGTGTTTTATGACTTTTTACACTTTTTAGGAAATTTGGACTTTCTGGCCAACTCCTATCCTATATATATATGAAACCGCCAAGGTTAAAATCGTCCATTGCGAAATCAAAACCCCTGATAACCAGCAAACAAAAACTCACAATCATACCATAAAGCCAAATTCAAAACACTGCATTCTTTTTCCCCCAAGTTCCGTTCTACTTACCGTTGCGATTCAACGAAGATTGATGAGTTTTGAGAAACGGAGCAAGGCCAACAATGACAGACCACAGGCAAAGAAGATGAATCCAGGTATTGAATGACATATGCGATTTTATAATAGGATTTACAGTGGCTTTGAATGACATATGCGATTTTGTTTGTTTAGTAAGGTTTTTGTCTAAAACCTATAGTTTTATAAGATTACGTATTGTTGTTAACTATGATTTTGTTAGGGTTTATGTCTGATATGGTTTTTTATTAGGTTTTGTATGATTATGTAGGTTTGTTAATGGTTAGCTGATACATGTGCGATATTATAGAGGGTTTTGTATGACAAATGCGATTTTATATGTTTAGTTTTGTTTATTGAGGTTTTTTGTCTGAGGCATGCGATTTCATAAAGTTATTTTTGTCTAGGGCATGCGATTTTATATTATTATGTAGTTTTGGTAATGGTTAGCTTGTGCATGCGAATTTATAAAATCATCCATGCGATTTTATATGATTAGTTAGTTTTGGTATGTAATTAAATGATACATGCGATTTTATAAATGTTTTTTGTCTGAAGCATGCGATTTATAAGATTAGGTAGTTTTGGTAATGCTTAACTGATACATGCGAATTCATATCTCATTCATACGATTTTATCAACTTAATGAGTTTTGGTAAATGGTTAACTAATACATGCGATTTTATAAGGTTTTTGTCTGATAGCATGCGGTTTTGTAAAAATAGAGTCTGATGATGACTTTGAAGAGCCCATATCAACATTGAAAAAAGTGAACAAAAATAGAAAAAGAAGGGTTGTGGAAGAAAGTTCTGAGGATGATGACTTTGTTGAGCCACTGCCAAAAAAGAAGAAAGATGACAAGAGATCTAAGATACAAACAAAAAAACCTTCAAAAAAGGTGGAACAGGGAAAACAACCAAGCTAGCTGGAACCACCTAGAACAGAACCTAGTGTTAGTGCAGTATGTGTCTATCGCCTCCGTCAATCAAAACCGTAGCAGAAACTGAAGAAATCTAGGCTTATAGTGTTATATTTTAATAGAGAAGGCAATGTGGCATTTCTGTAAATAAGGAAACCTTCCTTATATCCTTGGCCTATAAATAGGGAGCTATAGTGTTAGATTTAAGACTTTTTGCTCATTTGACATTTTAGGGAGATAAACTTAGAGAGAGAAAGTCTAGAGAGAGAAAAACCTCAAACGTGATTCTCGGCACTTTGTACTCGTCATATTATTCAATAAGAATCACGGTTATAGTACGTTCTCGTGTGTTCGGTCACGTTCGTGTACGGATTCCGCACGTTACACGTTCGTTAGGCAATCGTTCGGTGTCAAAACCGATCCTACAAGTGGTATCAGAGCAGGAGCTCGATTGCACTGATCAAACACATAGATTCGTACAGGATTTCATCGATTTCATATCCGAATTGCATCATTTCTTCATCTTCTACTCATTCTTTCACGTTTTTTACTGAATTTTTCAAAATCGAATGGGTTTTTACGGTCCAAATTAGCTAATTTTTTGATATGTTGTGCGAAAATAGCTGATCTATAACCCTACAAAGTTTCAGATCCTAATTCTTAGCCGTTTGAGAGAAATCTGAGATTTTGTGCCCGATACCGCGTGACGTCAGCTTAATTCCGCACGAAATAAGCTAATTTCGCTTGAAAACACCTAATTTTGCTTGAAAGTTCATTCTAATTTCGCTTGAAATTGCCGTTGTGATTTCGCACGGAATTAATATTTAGGGTTAATTTCGTTTGAAACTGTTGTTGTTTCACACGAAATCACTAATTTTGTTTGAAAGTATTGCTGATTTCACACGAAATCAGATTCCGTTTGAACTAATTCCGCGTGAAAGTTGTTATTTCGCTTGAAAGTTGCTATTCCGTGTGAAAGACATATTTCATGTGAAACGTCAAACGAGGTTGTCAGGTCATTTGTAGTTGGGAAAAGGAATCGCATGTTTTGTGTCAGTTTGCATGTGATATTGGGTTGTCGACACAATCAAAATACTTAATCAGACTATTAATCTGCCTAGTGGTTTTCAGGTCCAATCATCAAATAAAAACATATCACCGGAGTATGTGTTTTGACTGAATAAAATTCATCGGCCCAATCATATTTCATGCACATTTAAAGTGAAGGAAACTAGGTGTTTGAATTAAAGTTGGTCGGCCCAATGAAAATTGTGCCGTGAATTGATGTTGTCGCCATTTGAATTGAGACTAGCTTTAATGATGTCGGTCCACTTAAAATTCATTGAATATTGATATTGCATGTGAACTGATTAAATCTTGTCGGCCCATTTCATACAAGTTTTAAGGACCATCACGTGAATTCATATTATAGCGGCCCAATCAGATTTTAAGTATATCAGATCATTTGAATCGACACATTATTGCTTCTGTACATATCTTAAATCGAGAAGTGGTCAGCCCATGTGACTTCATTTGGTATCGGCCCAATCAGATTTTTTTTAAAAATATAAAGTTCACGAGTTTTGATAAGTGGTGGCACAAGTTTGATAATTGCATGATTGGGAAGTCCAATATTCATTGGTCCAATGAGAGCATACTTGAACACAGGCCCTTGTGATTGAGATTAGTTTGTGATTGAGAGTTGCATGTTAAATCGACCCAATATAGTATCTCGAAATCTATGGCCCATTTAAAAGTCGGAATAAAGAGTTGAGCCCATTCATTCAGTGATTTCACCTGAACAACATTGGAACGAATCCGCAAATCTTCGACACGAGTCTTAGATTAATTTCATCAACACACACTGTTACGTATTCAGTCCGTTTAAACTGATTGTTTGTTTGTTTGTTTGCAGGTGATTCGAGGTGATTTACAAGGCGCAAATACCAAGAAGTTGAAATTTTGTGGAATTTGAGCTAAAAACAATTTTTCAACCAAGTCATTTAACAAAGAAGTTGTGGGTAAAATGTTTGACAAAATGGAAAATGTGACAACTCGAAATTCTGAACGTATCTTTGTGTAACGTTTATGAGCATGACTCGACTATATGAACTTTATTGACTAAGTGAATGATTATGTGATATGTGTTAATGAATGTGTAAATGATATGTTATGTGGATGTATATATATGTTACTTGACCCGAATCGCACAACACCATTCAATCGCACAAACCCATTGGACTACACTTTGCATTCGGATCAATGGGCAGCCCATTTCAGGGTTCGGCCCACTCTTTCTTTAGGTCGTATAACTCATGGAAAGGAGTGTATACTCCTCATTGTTACAAATCACCTTATACACACAAAACCCTAGCTCTCCTCTCTCTCTCTCTCGTTTTGCTTGGAACCCGACGGCAACTCTCTCCCTCTCGAAGCTCTTGACTTGGCCGATTCCCCTTTCTCCTCTCAATCCGGTTAGTGATTAATGTTATTGATTGTATGTTGATGTTATTAGAGATTTTTGCTTGTTAACCGAGGATTCTTGTTAACATGGTTGCTTATGATAATAGTTAATAGTGTGTTGTTAATCGGCTCGCATGTATGGTTAATGTTCACAAGAATCGGATTGTATGATATAAATCAAATGGTAATTGATGATGCTTGAAAAATCAGTCAATATGCTATATGTTTCGGGTTGAATGTGATGATGCATGCTCATGTAAATCGTTATGTTAGTATTCATGTCTTGTTCGATTAGGGTTCATGTGATTTGGATATAACAACCTAGTTTTGATCGATGGTAGGTTGGTTAGATAGTAAGGAAACTGTTAATTGAATGAAACATGGAAACTTTGGTATGATTGTAACTGAATGCATAAAATCCGGATGATTAAACCTTTCGCACAAGACTTCTTGGTTGTACAAGAAGCCTAGCCGCACAAGGGGCTCTGATCGCACAAGAAACCCCCATTACACCGGACTAGCCCATTCGCACAAGATGTTTAGTTATGCATGATCGCACAACATCTTGTGGATCGCACAAGCTGGTGCTGATCGCACAAGATGTTGGGCCACACGCTTACGTTGAATGTTGACAAACTGTTGGGCCAGACAGCCCAAGTAGGGTCGCACAACCCAACCAAATCGTACAAGCCCTCATGGATCGCACATGTTGTTGGGCCGTAACTATGTTAGGTAATTACTGTTTTGATTTCTGACCGAGCAAGCCCAAGGCCCACTCGCACAAGGCCGGTTTATGTCGTCTGGGCCGGATAGTTATTGGGCTGGACTTGATCGCACAATCCAGTTCAGTCGCACAAGGTTAACCGGGTCGCACAAGGTTAACCGGGTTGCACAAGATGTTGTTTAATTGTTTTGGGCTTCTTATGTTGGGCCGGGTATACTTATGGGGCCGAACAGGCTATTTGATTACTGATGCTATTTGGGCCGGGTTAGTGACCAATCGCACAACCCATTGTGGATCGCACAAGCCTTGCAGATCGCACAAGGGGTTGGGCCGATTGTTAATGAGCCCAATTGTTTAGTCGCACATGTTTGAATATGTTAAACACCTGACTAACTGGAAAATGTTGCCATGATCTATACGTGTTTGAAAACGTGTTACTTGTGTGAAACCTACGTGCATTACTTGAGTCAAAACCTGACTTGTGTGGTAACCCTGTTAGGACGTGGTTGACCACCCTTAGTTCAAGAAACCCTCTTTGTATATCTGCCGAGCAATCCAAGGTGAGTTCACACAGCCAAGGCATGGGATTCCCGGGTTGGGAATTGGGTTGGAATGTTTAATATGGAATGATTACTCATACTTACGCAATCACTAGACTATAGACCATCGTCCTCAGGATAGTCAGGACACTTACGTAAAACCTACGTAAACTAGTATCTACCATTGTCTCCCGGGTCGGGAGGACACTTACGTAAATCCTGCGTAACCTAATACCCACTACTGTCTTCCGGTTCGGAAGGACACTTACGTAAATCCTGCGTAAACCCCACGCGTACCACTGTCCTCGGGGAAGGGCACTCACGTAAATCCTGCGTGACCGAGTACGTATTCCTGTTCTCGGTTTAAGAAGAACACATGGTTGTAAATAGTCTAGTAAGTACCATAGTGGGAAGCCCCCATTTTAAAGGATAAATGTGAGAATCCCTCACCAGTAATATATATACTTGTATGGGAAGCCCCCACTAGATGAACATACGCATTAATAATACGAACCTACTTTCTGTGAACTTGCTCAACTAGTTGTTGATTATCTGCTGCATGCCTTGCAGGACCTTAGGTACTTAAGGAGCTTGCACAAGGAGGAGCAGGTCGTTGTGGCAAGGGATCGTGAACGCTATTTGAACACTTATGATTTTTCATACATTAACACTTATGTTTGGGTTTTACTTTAATGCTTCCGCTACACTTAATTATGTTGGTTTGATAAACACCTTTCGTATTGATGGATAACTATTACTATTTATTACGTGTTCAATATGATTGGTGGCTTGATCCTGGTCAGTCACGCTCCCAAGCGGTGATACTCCGCAGGTGGATTTTGGGGTGTGACAGATTGGTATCAGAGCCATTGGTTATAGAGAACTCGGTTTTAATATGGGAAAACGTTTTTATTAAAACCAGACTATAACCAGAACAGTGCTCTCAACGATCCACAACGACGCTTCGCTCCACGTGCAAGACTCGACATCCTAGGTAATAAGGTTTATGTTTATTGCCTGTTTGCTAGAATTGCTTAGAACTTTGCTCGCATTACGCTTAGATACACATGACTCTATTACATGAGAATACCTACGTGCTTACACTTTTCTGTCATCGTCCTACTCGCGAACCACTCTCACTTACATTACTTTTACAATGAAGATCATGTCTGGACGAATTAACATGACTCAAGCCCAGCTAGAGGCTCTCGTTCAAGCTCAAGTTGCTGCGGCACTTGCAGCTGCTCAAGCAGGTAGTATATCCTGTAGTCATAACTCACACTAAGATCTTTAGATCCTACACTCCTAAACTAGCCCTTGTATTTAAACTTTGCCTTATTCGTACACAATAGGTCAACCAGCGCAGCAGCAAGTTTGCACCTTTAAGAACTTCATGGACTGTCGTCCAAGTACTTTCAGCGGCACAGAGGGGGCAGTGGGACTCCTCCACTGGTTTGAGAAGCTCGAGTCTGTATTCGAGATGTGCGAATGCCCAGAGGCTCGCAGGGTAAAATACGCCACTGGCACGCTAGAAGGAATAGCACTAACTTGGTGGAACGCCCAAGTTCAGATCTTAGGGTTGGCAGCTGCTAACGCCACGCCCTGGAACGAATTCAAGGAGCTTATCAAGCGTGAGTACTGCACAAGGGATGATATCCACAAGTTGGAGAATGAGTTTTATCACTTGAAGATGACGGGGTCAGAGATAGAAGCTTATACAAAACGATCGAACGAACTGGCCATATTGTGTCCAACCATGGTAGACCCTCCAATTAAGCGCATCGAGTTGTACCTCAAGGGTCTAGCCTCAGAAATTCAGAGCCATGTTACATCGGCTAACCTTGACAACATTCAGGACATCCAGCGTCTCGCTCATCGCCTCACGGATCAGGCGGTGGATCAGAACAAGTTGCCCAAACGCATCAGTGCTACCACTTCCGCCGCTACTCCCACTACACTCAGTGACAACAAAAGAAAGTGGGATGGAGATTCTAGCAAAGGTTCAGCAACAGTTCAATCCCAAGCTCAGCAGCAGAAGACTGATCACTACCAGAGTCCCAGCCAGCAATCCTCCGGTGGCCATAGGCAGAGAAGGTATCAAGGGTTTCACCCCAAGTGTCACAACTGCAACAGGCATCACAGCGGCCAGTGCAATAAGGGTCGTTGTCAAAGATGTCTCAAGATGGGTCACGAGGCCAAAGACTGTAGGAGCCCACGGCCTGCAAATCAAAACCAGCAACCGCAACAACCAGCTCCACAGAACCCACAGCAGCAGCAGCCACAGCGTGGAAACCGGGGATGTTTCCAGTGTGGGGCTGAAGGTCATTTCAAACGCGACTGTCCTCAACTGAACCAGAACCAGAATCGCAACAACAATAACCAAGGCAACGGAAACAACAACAACAATGGCAACGAGGCAAGGGGTCGAGCTTTCGTGTTAGGGCGAGGAGATGCAATTAACGATCCCAATGTGGTTATGGGTAAGTTTCTCCTTGACGATATTTATGTTAATGTTTTATTTGATTCGGGTGCGGATACAAGTTATATTTCTGTGAAAGCCAGTAAATTGTTAAAACGTACCCCAACACCCCTAAACACCAAACACGTCGTAGAACTAGCTAACAGTAAGAGTTTAGAAGCCACGCAAATAGTCAAGGGTTGTAGTATTGTCTTAGCCGGTCAAGTTTTCTCCATCGACCTTATTCCCATAGTCTTGGGAAGTTTTGATATCGTTATTGGGATGGATTGGTTATCCCAACATCAGGCAGAGATCTTATGCAGTGAGAAGATTATTCATATTCCACGTTCTGGTCAAGAACCTCTCGAAGTTCAGGGCGACAAGAGTAGTGCTGTAGTTGGCATCATCTCTTTCTTGAAGGCTCAGAAGTGTCTGCGGAAGGGTCACACCGCAATCTTGGCACTCGTTTCGGATGCATCAGTGAAGGAAAAGAAACTGGAGGATATTCCAGTTGTACGCGACTACCCTCATGTGTTTCCTGAAGACTTACCTGGCTTACCGCCTCACCGTCAGGTCGAATTTCAAATCGAGCTCGCTCCAGGAGCAGCACCCATAGCTCGCGAACCATATCGTCTAGCTCCATCAGAACTGGAAGAACTGTCAAAGCAGCTACAAGAGCTCTTGGAAAAGGGCTTCATTCGTCCAAGCTCTTCGCCTTGGGGAGCTCCAGTACTGTTCGTGAAAAAGAAAGACGGTACGTTCAGAATGTGCATCGACTACCGTGAACTCAACAAGGTGACTGTGAAAAACCGTTATCCTCTTCCACGCATAGACGACTTATTCGACCAGTTGCAAGGGTCGTGTTACTATTCCAAGATAGACTTGAGGTCTGGTTATCATCAGCTGAGAGTCCGGGAGGAGGACGTCTCCAAAACCGCATTCAGAACTCGCTACGGTCACTACGAGTTTCTTGTCATGCCGTTCGGGTTAACGAACGCGCCTGCCGTATTTATGGACCTTATAAACAGGGTGTGCAAACCCTATCTTGACAAGTTCGTCATTGTCTTCATCGACGACATTCTGATCTACTCCAAGAGTCAGGAGGAACACGAGCAGCATCTACGCCTTATTTTGGAACTCCTTCGGAAGGAACAGCTGTACGCTAAGTTTTCGAAATGCGACTTCTGGCTTCGTGAAGTCCACTTTCTAGGCCATGTAGTGAACAAGGATGGGATCCATGTCGATCCATCCAAGGTAGACTCGATCAGAATCTGGCCTGCACCACGTACGCCAACGGAAATACGCCAATTTTTGGGATTGGCGGGGTACTACAGACGGTTTATTAAAGACTTTTCAAAGATTGCTCAGCCGCTTACACTACTGACACAGAAGGGTGTCACCTACCGTTGGGGAGACCCCCAGGAAACTGCTTTTCAGCACCTTAAGGATAGACTTTGCAGTGCACCTATCCTCTCTTTGCCAGAGGGCACAGATGACTTCGTGGTTTATTGTGATGCATCTATTCGGGGACTTGGATGTGTGTTAATGCAACGCGACAAAGTTATTGCTTACGCTTCGCGCCAACTTAAGATTCACAAATGGAACTACACGACGCACGATTTAGAGCTGGGAGCTGTTGTTTTCGCGCTTAAGATATGGCGACACTACCTGTACGGTACCAGGTGCACGATTTACACCGATCACAGGAGTCTCGAGCATATCCTTAAGCAGAAGGATTTGAACATGCGTCAACGGCGATGGGTAGAACTACTGAACGATTACGAATGCGCCATCAAGTACCATCCAGGCAAAGCCAACGTTGTGGCTGATGCCCTCAGTCGGAAAGACACTTTACCTCGGCGCGTGCGAGCGCTACAGCTTACGATTCAGTCTAGCCTTCCTACACAGATACGAGATGCTCAGGTAGAAGCATTGAAACCCGAAAATGTCAAAGCTGAAGCCTTACGCGGCTCACGACAGCAAATGGAACAGAAAGTAGACGGCGCCTACTATGTAACGGGGCGTATTTGGGTCCCACTTTACGGCGGTCTACGCGAACTTGTAATGGATGAAGCTCACAAGTCTCGCTACTCAGTACATCCAGGGTCGGACAAGATGTACCACGACATCAGAACTACTTATTGGTGGCCTAGCATGAAGGCCCACATTGCCACTTATGTCGGCAAATGCTTGACCTGTGCGAGAGTCAAGGTCGAATACCAGAAACCAGCGGGTCTACTTCAGCAACCCACGATACCGCAATGGAAATGGGAAGAAATTTCCATGGATTTCGTTACAGGCCTACCTAGATCCCAGCGTGGGAATGATACCATATGGGTGATCGTGGATCGACTCACCAAGTCTGCACACTTCCTACCTATAAAGGAAACGGATAAGTTCTCCACTCTCGCAGACATCTACCTTAAAGAAGTTGTTTCGAGGCACGGGGTGCCCACATCCATCATTTCGGATCGCGATGCACGATTCACGTCAGAACTATGGCAAGCGATGCACAAATCTTTCGGCTCACGATTAGACATGAGCACAGCATATCATCCTCAGACGGATGGGCAGTCTGAGCGAACAATCCAAACTCTTGAAGACATGCTTAGGGCATGCGTTATTGATTTCGGCAACGGCTGGGAAAAGCACCTCCCTTTGGTGGAGTTCTCATATAATAACAGTTATCACACCAGCATACAAGCCGCTCCATTCGAGGCATTGTACGGACGTAAATGCCGGTCACCTCTCTGTTGGGCAGAGGTGGGGGATAGTCAGATCACGGGTCCAGAGATTGTAGTGGACGCCACAGAAAAGATTGCACAGATACGACAACGCATGGCGGCAGCACGCGACCGTCAGAAAGCCTACGCGGATAAGCGTAGAAAGCCATTGGAATTTCAGGTCGGGGACCGGGTTTACTAAAAGTCTCACCCTGGAAGGGTGTAGTTCGTTTTGGCAAACGGGGCAAACTGAATCCACGGTATGTCGGACCATTCGAGATCATTGAGAAAATCGGCAAGGTAGCCTACAGATTGAACCTACCAGCTAAACTCGGGGCAGTTCACAATGTCTTTCACGTGTCGAATCTGAAGAAGTGCCTATCAGATGAGACCCTTATCATTCCTTTCAAAGAACTCACTATCGACGAACGGTTGCAGTTCGTCGAGGAACCTCTAGAAATCACGGACCGGGATGTAAAGGTCCTCAAAAACAAGAGAATCCCTCTTGTTCGAGTACGTTGGAACTCCAAACGTGGCCCAGAGTACACCTGGGAACGCGAAGACAGGATGACAGAAAAGTACCCCCAGTTATTCGGTACCAATGCAACCACCACTGAGGCTGAAGCTACTACTGCGGAATTTCGGGACGAAATTCCAGATCAACGGGGGGAGGATGTGACACCCCAGGAAAAACCAGTGAACGATTGAACTTACCTAGCTTCCTCAGTGAGTGCATACCAAATTTCGGGACGAAATTTCTTTTTAGTTGGGGATAATGTGACAACTCGAAATTCTGAACCTATCTTTGTGTAACGTTTATGAGCATGACTCGACTATATGAACTTTATTGACTAAGTGAATGATTATGTGATATGTGTTAATGAATGTGTAAATGATATGTTATGTGGATGTATATATATGTTACTTGACCCGAATCGCACAACACCATTCAATCGCACAAACCCATTGGACTACACTTTGCATTCGGATCAATGGGCAACCCATTTCAGGGTTCGGCCCACTCTTTCTTTAGGCCGTATAACTCATGGAAAGAAGTGTATACTCCTCATTGTTACAAATCACCTTATACACACAAAACCCTAGTTCTCCTCTCTCTCTCTCTCGTTTTGCTTGGAACCCGACGGCAACTCTCTCCCTCTCGAAGCTCTTGACTTGGCCGATTCCCCTTTCTCCTCTCAATCCGGTTAGTGATTAATGTTATTGATTGCATGTTGATGTTATTAGAGATTTTTGCTTGTTAACCGAGGATTCTTGTTAACATGGTTGCTTATGATAATAGTTAATAGTGTGTTGTTAATCGGCTCGCATGTATGGTTAATGTTCACAAGAATCGGATTGTATGATATAAATCAAATGGTAATTGATGATGCTTGAAAAATCAGTCAATGTGCTATATGTTTCGGGTTTAATGTGATGATGCATGCTCATGTAAATCGTTATGTTAGTATTCATGTCTTGTTCGATTAGGGTTCATGTGATTTGGATATAACAACCTAGTTTTGATCGATGGTAGGTTGGTTAGATAGTAAGGAAACTGTTAATTGAATGAAACATGGAAACTTTGGTATGATTGTAACTGAATGCATAAAATCCGGATGATTAAACCTTTCGCACAAGACTTCTTAGTTGTACAAGAAGCCTAGCCGCACAAGGGGCTCTGATCGCACAAGAAACCCCCATTACACCGGACTAGCCCATTCGCACAAGATGTTTAGTTATGCATGATCGCACAACATCTTGTGGATCGCACAAGCTGGTGCTGATCGCACAAGATGTTGGGCCACACGCTTACGTTGAATGTTGACAAACTGTTGGGCCAGACAGCCCAAGTAGGGTCGCACAACCCAACCAAATCGTACAAGCCCTCATGGATCGCACATGTTGTTGGGCCGTAACTATGTTAGGTAATTACTGTTTTGATTTCTGACCGAGCAAGCCCAAGGCCCACTCGCACAAGGCCGGTTTATGTCGTCTGGGCCGGATAGTTATTGGGCTGGACTTGATCGCACAATCCAGTTCAGTCGCACAAGGTTAACCGGGTCGCACAAGGTTAACCGGGTTGCACAAGATGTTGTTTAATTGTTTTGGGCTTCTTATGTTGGGCCGGGTATACTTATGGGGCCGAACAGGCTATTTGATTACTGATGCTATTTGGGCCGGGTTAGTGACCAATCGCACAACCCATTGTGGATCGCACAAGCCTTGCAGATCGCACAAGGGGTTGGGCCGATTGTTAATGAGCCCAATTGTTTAGTCGCACATGTTTGAATATGTTAAACACCTGACTAACTGGAAAATGTTGCCATGATCTATACGTGTTTGAAAACGTGTTACTTGTGTGAAACCTACGTGCATTACTTGAGTCAAAACCTGACTTGTGTGGTAACCCTGTTAGGACGTGGTTGACCACCCTTAGTTCATGAAACCCTCTTTGTGTATCTGCCGAGCAATCCAAGGTGAGTTCACACAGCCAAGGCATGGGATTCCCGGGTTGGGAATTGGGTTGGAATGTTTAATATGGAATGATTACTCATACTTACGCAATCACTAGACTATAGACCATCGTCCTCAGGATAGTCAGGACACTTACGTAAAACCTACGTAAACTAGTATCTACCATTGTCTCCCGGGTCGGGAGGACACTTACGTAAATCCTGCGTAACCTAATACCCACTACTGTCTTCCGGGTCGGAAGGACACTTACGTAAATCCTGCGTAAACCCCACGCGTACCACTGTCCTCGGGGAAGGGCACTCACGTAAATCCTGCGTGACCGAGTACGTATTCCTGTTCTCGGTTTAAGAAGAACACATGGTTGTAAATAGTCTAGTAAGTACCATAGTGGGAAGCCCCCATTTTAAAGGATAAATGTGAGAATCCCTCACCAGTAATATATATACTTGTATGGGAAGCCCCCACTAGATGAACATACGCATTAATAATACGAACCTACTTTCTGTGAACTCGCTCAACTAGTTGTTGATTATCTGCTGCATGCCTTGCAGGACCTTAGGTACTTAAGGAGCTTGCACAAGGAGGAGCAGGTCGTTGTGGCAAGGGATCGTGAACGCTATTTGAACACTTATGATTTTTCATACATTAACACTTATGTTTGGGTTTTACTTTAATGCTTCCGCTACACTTAATTATGTTGGTTTGATAAACACCTTTCGTATTGATGGATAACTATTACTATTTATTACGTGTTCAATATGATTGGTGGCTTGATCCTGGTCAGTCACGCTCCCAAGCGGTGATACTTCGCAGGTGGATTTTGGGGGTGTGACAGAAAACATTGATCTTGAAAGATTAAATAATTGGTATTGCGGATATTGGGATAGTAGTTATAATAGTGTGAAAAAGGAAGATTGGGTTAAAAGGTTTGAATATTTCTTATGTAAGAAAAATGAAACGGTTATTGAATTGGAAAAACAGTTTGAAAGTTTAATTGACAATTTAAAAAATCATAAGATAAGAATGGCAAATGATGAACATATATCAAAATTAGCAGATGCGTTACCTGCAGAGTGGAATGAGTTTTCAGTGAGGTGAGAACATTCAAGCATGAAAATGATAAGAAAAAGAAGGAGTTGATAATTGAAATAGAAAAGAATTTAGAAAGAATAAGTTTGGATGTGGTTAGTGAAATGAGTAGAAGAGTCAATATGTGTCTTGCAGCAAAAAATGTTATGAAATACAATATTAAGAGGGGTTGTTATACAGATGAAAAGATGAATCCTCCTGATTTTTTTAAAATTTTTTGTGCAGGCACATACAAGATGGAGACAGAGGGAATGTCAAAGAAAGAAGAATCTGAGATAATTGAAAGTTCGAAATGTGAAGTTGTGTACTCAAAATGTGATAAATCTGAAGCAGACAATGTTAAACTCTTGAAGGATGTGGAGAGTTTGACATTGGAAAACAAAAAACTAAAAGAAAAAGAAAAAGAATTTCAAAATAAAATAACAGTTTTTGAAAATGAAAAATTGAAAATTCAAAAAGATTTTGAAAAGATTAAAATTGAAAATAAAGATGTTTCTTGGATGAAATTAGAAAATAAAGTTTTAAAAGAAAAAGAAACGGACTTTCAAAATCAAATAAAAGTTTTAGAAAATGAAAAAACTGTTTTTGAAGAAAATAAAATTGCAAATGAAAAAGCAATAAATTTTCAGCTGGAGAAAATCTCTCAACTTGAAAAAGAAGTTGAGAGTGCTAGAAATAAAATTGATGACTTAGAAAAGAAATTGAAAAGTTTTGTGACCACATCAGTGATGCTAAATCAATTGTGTCCAAAACCTATCAATGAAATTCCAATAAGTGACAATGTCACAAATTATGACGATGTCATAATTGAAGATTGTGATGATAAATCTGATGATGAAAATGAGAAAATGAGAAAAGAAAAATATTTTTAGAATTAAAAGAAAAATTTAAAGACACTGTTTTACCTTCTACTGAAATAGGTGAATGTTCAAAGCAAAAACCTGTTAAGAAGAATGTAGAACAAAAACAAAATGTTAAAAATTTGAAAAATTTTCAAAAAGAGAATAAAAGATCATCAGTTCAATCATCAAATCTTTATGAAAAACCACAAAAATTTAAAAATCAAAACTCACAAAAAGTTGGTAATAAGTGGTGTAGGTTTGACCACAGTGCTCAAATGCCAAATCAACGAAACAAGAGGAGACATGATTACCACAAAGCAAATCAATGTTATGATCTAAGTGTGTGGTATGAAAGTGGGGAAAGGTATGATAACAGAGTGTGTTACAAATGTGGTTTTCAAGGACACATTGATGTTAACTGCTAGAATCAGAGTTTTGAGACAAGAAGATGCTATGACTGTCAATTCCGAGGTCATATTGCCTGAGATTGCCCAATGAGATCAAAGAGAAGATCGAGGGCTGAACTCATGGACAAATGAATAAATCAGTCAAGGTGGAAGAAAAGCACAAAGAAAAGAAACAGAAAAAACAGAAAGTGAAACTTTCACAAGGGTAGAAAGACAAATTGAGAAAGAAAAGAAAGAAAGTAAGGGAGCATCTCGAAAAGATATTGTCCTCGGATACAACCGGAAAATCAGATAACAATTTTGATAAATCATTTTGCTTTCCAAAGAATGATCAGTCAAGTAAAACGAATTTATCAGATACAAATCTGAGGATAAAAGGGAAGATAAAGAAAGAAAAATTAACTAATCAAACCGATGAACAATCAAAGAAAGTTGATTTTTTAGAAAAAGTCTTTATCAAAGTTTTTAAGTATAAAAACGACAATGAAAAATTGTGCATGTCAGAGGTTGATAAATTTGGTAAACCTAAATTTTGTAAATTTTGGGTTCCAATAAAAGATGACGATGAATTTGTTTCTGCGAAAACAAAAGAGTCATCTTCTGGCGATGAATTTGTTTCTTCGGAAGCAAAAGAGGCACGTTTTGGCAATGAATCTGATTCATTAAAGTCAGATGAGCCATCGGTTGAGGTAAAAAGTGAGAACTCTGTTCTAACAATGGATGATGCAAATCGTTCACCATTGATAAACGGAAACTCAAAAGCACCCAAGGACCATCAGGCTTGGGTGGATCTCTTCAAATAAAAACCTGACTTGCCGGAGCTTCCAGGTTGGTAAGCGTGGAGCAGGTATCGGCATCTTTCTTGAGAAATTCATGATTGTGATATTTCGATCTTTCAAGAGGTTAATCAAGGACATTAAGTTGTACTTGAGTTAACTTTCTTACAAAATGATTTTGTTGATAGAACCTAAAAATGTTAAATTTTTCAGGAAGTGATAAAAGAACAATGTGATAAAAAGAACCCCAATTTTGTGAAAAGACAAACAAAACTAATTTTCCAGAAAAACCATTTTTGATTAAAACAAACTTAACTGTTTTGAAATCATAATGGGAAAATAGTTTGTTGTCAGGGGGAGTTCTGATTGTTTATGCCAAGTGAATGGAGAATTGAAGCGATTTGATATCAGTTTGTCACTTTCCTTGTATAGTTTGTTTTCAAATTTTCCCAGAAAATCAAAATTGAAATATATTTTGATTTTAGGGGGAGAAAAGTTTTAAAAAATTAGAAAATTTGAAAATGCCAAAAACATTGAAAAAGCAAAAATGAGTTTTGTTGTGAATAAGAGGAAATGATAGTAAATCAGTGGACTATCACAGCATGCTAAAGAAATGAAATGTCAAATGTGATAAACGGTTTCACTAAGGATGTGACGATAGGCTCAACTAGACTAGTAGATTTGCGATAACGATACAAACTTTAATGAAAAAGCCTAGTTCTAGTGGGAAACATGGTTGAAAGCATAATACTTAGTTTTGTCCTTTGTGATTGTGTACCTAATCAGTAATTGTTGAATGCTAAAAGAGCATAAAAACCGGTCAGTTTGTGAATCTTCACAACTTGCTGAAAAAGTCACTGTAATTGTGCATTTTATTTTGCAAAGATTTAAATTTGTTTTATTTCTTTATTTTGTTTAAGCATTGGACATCCTCTGCTTATACATGAGTATCGAACTGGATGTTAGTGCCTAAACGTTCTGCTTTATTTTTCTTGGTGTTTCGTTTAAGCTTTGGATCACCTCTGCGTATACGGGAGTATCGACCTGGTGGTTAAAGCCTAAACAACTTCAACTTGTTTTATTTTCTTACTTTGTTTAAACATTGGACTTTCTCTGCGTATCGAAAGATCGACCTGGTTGTTAATGTTTAAACATTCTACTTTATTTTCGCACATATCACAGTTGATGAAAGTTTAAAGGCATTACTTGAGTTAGTGTATTGCATGATGAGGGGATATGCTGAGATCGTGGGGTCCATAAGAATTTAGTGCAAAATTAATATACCATAACGTATCGGTAAGCATTTCGAAAGTTTTTAGATTGAGTTTAAGAGGACAACTATATCGTCAATCTATGTGAATCGTTTAGAACTTAAAATGTTTAAAGCTTAATGGTGCTAGTGATTTGTCTCATGAACTGATATGATCCTCTTACACAAACTCACAAAAATATTGTCTGTATATATTTCTTTATTGTATTTCATTCAAAAACAAAAATCCAAAAAGATTTTCGGAGTGTTTTAGCATAAAATTTTGAAAATTCAAAAAGATTTTATTTCATCTTGTTTTAGACAACTGATGTTGGAGAGTTGTTTTTCAAAATTCCAAGTGTTAAAGTTGATGAACTAGAGGATTGGGAGAATATATTTGAGATAAGAAATAATTTTGGAATGTTAATTGGTTCATTAATTTGAATCAAAATTTTGAGAAACTACAAATTCAAGTAGCATATCAATGTAAAATTGTTTATCTTACAAGTGGTAGAGAGTTGTGCAGGTTAAAGACAGATTTCTGATCCTGTAGCTACAGAAAGCCAGGGGATGTTTTAGATTTTGTGAAAGCAGCAGAGCAAGATTCCCATACCTTAGCATGAATAAAGTTTGAGCCAGAATTCTATTTAAGACTGCGATCCTAGCTTGTTGAAAGGGGGAGTCTGAAGACGTAAAAGTCAGAAATAGGTTCTGAATCAACACTCAAGGGGAAATTTGCTTGAAAGGGGGAGTTTAATTGTTAAAAGATCAGTTTCTGGACTTGAAACTGGGTTCAAGATAAAAGCTGCTATTGTTGATGATCAAGAGAATTAAAAGACAAGACGCTACGAGATTGACTGCGACAATATCCAAGGGGGAGTCTGTTAGTGCAGTATGTGTCTATCACCTCCGTCAATCAAAACCTTAGCAGAAACTGAAGAAATCTAGGCTTATAGTGTTATATTTTAATAGAGAAGGCAAGGTGGCATTTCTGTAAATAAGGAAACCTTCCTTATATCCTTGGCCTATAAATAGGGAGCTATAGTGTTAGATTTAATACTTTTTGCTCATTTGACATTTTAGGGAGATAAGCTTAGAGAGAGAAAGTCTGGAGAGAGAAAATCCTCAAACGTGATTCCCGGCACTTTGTACCGTCATATTATTCAATAAGAATCACGGTTATAGTACGTTCTCGTGTGTTCGGTCACGTTCGTGTACGGATTCTGCACGTTACATGTTCGTTACGTAACCGTTCGGTGTCAAAACTGATCCTACACCTAGGGCTTTCTTCGAATACAGCAACGAAGCAATACTGTTGAGATGTCGACCTAACTCGTATATGGATACTATGAAATTTTTTTCAAAAAAACAGGTTGATGAGGTGAAGAATATGGGATTTGGGGCTATTCTAGATATGAATATCAACCATATTTCGACACGTTTGGCATATTGGCTAACCAGAAACTTTGACGAGATGTTCGATACACTAAACGTAGGTAAACACCAAATAAAAATTACATCGGACATAGTTTATGAGGTATTTGGAATACCAAAGGGGCCAAAGCCAGTTGAAATAATAGTCGATAAAAGAAAAATTAAAAGGGTGGAGAAAATTGAAAACAGTAAAGAACCAGTAAATACTGTCATGGATACATTCATCGGTTAATGGGGGGAAAATGTGGGAATTACCCATGGCTTAATTACAACTGCAATAGATAATCAAAGAGATGGGGGGAGCCTGTTTAGATTAAATTTCCTGGTGTACTGGATGACGTTTTTTGCGGAGATTACAAAGGCCACAACTGCAAATGATAAATGTTTGCTTGGTGTAGAGGCTATTGAGGACATACCGCATCTAGATTGGTACTCATATCTACGGGACACTTTGCATCGTACACGAGCGGGCTAGAAGAACACAAAAATAAAGTTCGTGGTACCTGTTGACTTTCTTACAGTATGTTTTACTACATTTGATAAAATGTTTACAAGATTAGTTAGTTTTGTTATATAATTAAATGATACATGCGATTTTATAAATGTTTTTGTTTGAGCATGCGATTTATAAGATTAGGTAGTTTGAGTGATGGTTAACTGATACATGGGAAATCATAACTAATTCATGCGATTTTACCAGATTAGTGGTTTTGGTAAATGGTTAAAGAATACATGCGATTTCATACGGTTTTTGTCAGATAGCATTCGATTTTGTAGAAATAGAGTATGATGATGACTTTGAATATAAAATAAATACACATTTTAAGTAAATATCAACTCCTTTTTATATTTATATAGCTTCTATACACGCATGAGTACAATAAGAGGCTTCAACTGTTCGAGAAAGTCGTGGAGATACCGGTTATTCGTTATATCACATCTACGGAGATTGATAAAGTCGAGGAGCATATTTCGGATAACGGACCTGTGTGGACAGCAAATGAGAGTGAAAATGAAGAAGAACAGGGTCGTTCAACGGAGGAGTATACAATACGACCCGTTGACACCACAATAAGCTACAGAAGAAGGACTGCACATGCAGTAGAAAACAAAGAAACCGAGGAAGACCCTAACGATAACGAGAACATTGATGATATGATGGATTTCAGCTTTGACCTCCAGGACATGTCTCAGTTGAACTTTGTGACGGGAGTTGGGCCATAGACACAGAAAATGATGGACTATTGCAACACTCCTATTCCACTTTCACCATCGGTAGTCTACGATTCAGCCCATCAAGGAGATCGAGAGGCTTCGAACATCAACAAAAGGGTAAGCCCAAAAAATATTAATTTCACGTAATCCATTTATTTTTAACATTTGGATTGATAGTATTTTAACTCGAAAAATATTACAGAACATGTTGAAAAAAATGAAAGCCAATGTCAAAAAATACATTAAAATGGTTCAAGTTGTTCAAGGGATGAACAACTTAGTTTCAGAAGCAAAAACTAGTTGTTTTTGGGATCAGGAGATTATGGAGGCCAGTAAGCAGCGGGATGAGATGCTTCGGAATAATCCCATTTATGTGCTGCCTGATTCGGTTCAAGAGCCTGAAACTGCACCCTCTGATGTTCATCAACAGCCTGAAAATGCAGCTTCTGACGTTCATCATGAAGATACTACAAACGAAGAAAGTACACAGAATGAAGAAGCTCAACAAGGAATATCCAATGTTTTGGAACAAATGGAATCAGAAGGTAAACATGCGATTTCAAATTGACACATGCGATTTTTTGTAAACATTGAATTTCCTGTACACATGCGATACCTTAAAAATACACATGCAATTTCATGCATACACCTGACATTTGATTTCGCATGCAATGTCATGTATAACATGCGATTTTGATTTTGATGTATTAAAAATCAATAATTTGTATCTATAGGGGTACTGCAGCCAGATGATGAAGGATTGACAAATAAAGATGATGGAGGAGTGACATACACCCTTATTATTCAAACTGTCGAAACAGGTGTATACGCTTACAAACCACCTGTCAAAGGTAAAAAACACTTTATATTAGAAAAAAAATAAAAGAACAAAATATTATATTTTTTTAACTTACTCTGGCATTCAGAAAGTGGCGAAATGACACTGGTATGGAAGAAACAGTGAACTTAGCCGAATCTACACAAAATATTCAAGAAAAAGTTCAAGAAAAGGAGCTAGAAGTGGAAGCAGTTTCTTTTGAAGAAACTACACAGAAGGACCCTCAACAAACCGATTCAGGTATCGAAGTTGAGAAGGAACCAGAAGTGGAATGCCCTCAGGTGACGGCTGAGGAATTGCGATCAGTTGAGTCGCTTTTGAGCTTGGGACCCAGCCTGGTAGAAAAAAAGGAAAAAAAAACCAGGTATGGGGAGAAAAAACCCAAAACCAAATCAAGCTGCAAAACAAGTTGTACCAAAGGGATTAAATAAACTCCTTTACAAGACAATAGATGTTAGGATCTGAGTTTGGTTTTGATTGTGTTTTACGTTTAAATTAAGATGAAGATGAATGAGTTGTGCAGCAGAATTAAGATGGAAGCAAACTTTTCACAATCAAACAGGAGAATTGCTTTATACAAGTTTAACATTGAACTGAATGATTGAATTTAATTTCAACGACGATTACAATTTGCAAGTATGCAACAAACTCCCCCTCAGCCTGAGCTCACAGTATTTGTTCGTGCAGGAAAAAGATAGTGAAAGAGCTAATAGAACAGTACAGAGCACTGTTCTATTTATAGGCACGAGCAAACCACTGAAGCATCTAAGCTGACGTCACTATGAAAGTGACATCTAACCTCCTAACAAACTCTAACCTCTGATCTATACAGCCACTGCTATGCTAACTACTATTATTACATTTCAATACATAAAGACATCTAAACTACTGCTGCATCCTTCCACTGATGTGAACCCAACACTACTTGTCATGATCAGCAGAGCTTGACTCAAGGCAGTAGATTGAACAGCAGATCTTTAGTCTATCATCAGTCTTTTACTTGATCAGCAGTTTGTAGGTCAGCAATTTGTACAATCAGTAGATAGGAGGTCAGCAGATGTTGAAACCACTTTCAAGGGGAGAGACTTGTATACATAACATCTGCTTATTCTGGATCCACTAACCTGATCCAGTTTTGGCTTTAATTATCTGTTCCTCTGATAGGGTTCAATCCCAACAATCTCCCCCTGGAACAGATAATGCCAAAACTCTTCATTATTGGAAGATCTTTTATTGCCTCATCAGCAGTTCCCTTATTTTCCCTTTGAGTGGAAGTTCAAAGGCTAAGGAATCTATGTCATCATCATCCCTGCTAAGTGGAAGATCAAGGAGATCCTTCAAATCTTCAAGACTCAGGCCATGAGCTTGTTCCCTTGATATTTTCTTCACTTCTCCACTAGACTTGATCAATGTCAGTACGTGGGTCTGTTTGTCAGTTTTCCACTTTAGTACCTTTGAGTCTGTTGGGTTTCTTGGGAGATTTTTATTGGATGAGGTGTTTGGTGATGCAGGCCTATTCATAACCGTCTGAGCAGTGTTTGCAGGTTGATTCAGCTCAAGAGTTTCTTCAATCATTCTTTTTATGCCTTCTTTTACAAGGTCATCTCCAGCAATTAACTCTTGAATTGATTCAGCATCCAACTGTTTTTGATTCCTTCTTTTGTAGAGGGCAGCACCAGCCGGAGCAGTGGTAGTGATTTTGATGGCAATGGTTTGTGATTGACTAATAGTTGTTGAAACAACTGGTGTTTCAACCACTGTTGTCATTACAACAAATGTTGTAACATCTGATGTCTTCTGCTTTTTGGCAGGAGGTGATGATGGGGTGACTGTTTTTGGATGTGAAGTGATTTTTGGTGGTGATGGAGGTAAGGCAGTAGTAGTGGTGTATGTTGAAGTGATGGCAGGTGTTTGGCTGACAGTTGTTAAAACCACTGAAGTATCAACAACTGTTGACACAGCAGGTGTTACAACAACTGTTTGGATGGAGGTTTGATGTTGGGGGCTTTTGGATGATGGTTTTGGAGTATGCTTTGTGAGTCTGGATGGTATGGACTTGGGTTCCCTCACTTTTCTAGTGGGATTTCTTTTTAACACAGGATTGTGAACATCCTCTGATTCAGAACAACCCTGTGCATTCAGCTCCATGTAAGCTCTTTTCTCCTCATTCCACCTTGACAAATCCTTTGCCGCTCTGTCCTTTTTTACACTTGCTACAGCTTCATCAAGTGCATTTTGGGTAACATCAACCTTTTTGCTACCATATGGCAATGGAATTTTTCTGGTCATAGCATCCTTTTGTGGTTTAACATACAGACCATCATTTATACCCTTCTTTTTCCACTCCTGAATTTTCTCCCCCTTTTTGGCATTATCTGGGGGCAGTTGATCGATGAAGAGAACTGTGGGAGGAGCAGTGCCAGTGGTTTCCAATATGTGGGCCTTGATAGCCTTAATATCAGCTTGAGTGTTTCTAAACCTAGACTCCAGCATGTTTCTCAGCTCTTGTACATCTATGGCATGTTGCTGATCAGCCCTTTGTTGTTGTTGCTAGAGAAAAGGTTGGAAGAAGTTCCATATCTCATTTGCAGCAGATGCTAGTGGTGGAGCAGGTGCTTGAGGTGGAACAGCGGGGGATTGCAACTTTGGTGCTTTCAACAACTGATGCATCATTTCTTTGATTTCTGCAACAGAAGTATCTAGTTTTTCAACTCTGGCCATCAATTCCTGGTACTTTAAACCATCACCCAATTGAATGGGATCATCTGATTTCTCAATTACAGTGGTTGTATCAGTGGTTAATGCAGGGAGTGTACTCCAAGCATTATCCACCGATGCCCCTTTTTCTTGGTACTGGGGACTTCTTCCTTCAGCACTTGATAACCTTTTGATAGTACCAGTGGTTAAAACAAACTCACCAGTGGTTAGCAGAGGTGCTATAGATGGAATTGCCTCCAAGGAAGTCTTATTGATGTAACCACTGTCCAAGTGTAAACCAGTGGGTTCGACACTTGTAGTGGCTGCTTCACTTGGATTACCACCAAGAGTTACTTGTAACTCAAGGGGTGTAACCTCCTCAGGTTGTGTTGGTGGGTTAGCAAGGATTGATACATCAGGCCCAGTCATTTGCTGAAGCATATTCTCATGGACAGGTGATTGATAAGGACTGGTTTGTGCCTGGTTCAAATCAATTGCATCCAACAGAATCTTTGTATTTGGTGGGATTGTGGATGTGAGGGTAGGTGTAGAAAGAGAATTTGCCCCGGGCATTGGGCTGTGGATGATGGAAGCAAGTGCTTCCAGAGCATCATAGAGTGGTGTCCCTTGTTGTACAACTTGTTCTTTTTGAGAAGAAACAGGAGGAGTTTCAGCCATGGTTTGAGATATTTCTACCAACTGCTGTGAGGAAGTAGCAGCAGTGGTTTCTTGTGACTTTTGTGTTGTCACAGGCAGTTGCTCTGGTATCTCATCCTCCAGAGTTGCCTTTTTGATAGGTTTAGGGGGTTTTTCGATTTTCTTTTGTTTTGGCCTTTTGTGGATTGAAGGTGTGGGTTTCAAAGCAGTTGTTTTGCTACTTTGATCACCTTGAGTAGTGGGCTCAGCAGCAGATACCTGAGGAGCAGTGGTAGCTGCTAAATTCTGCTCAGTCACCTCTGCTTGTGTTTTGCAAGGTGTTGACATTCTTGTAAAAGTTTCAGCAGTTAAGCTGTACGTTTGAAAAGAGTCACCTTGGTTTATTGCAGAAATATCATCCTTACCAGTTTTTTTTTTCAAAATAATAGCTTAGAAATCTTGGAAACAGTAAGAATGATTTTGTTTCAACATTTTTAACCAGATCATTAAAGATTTCCTGGGAATAATTAAAATTTTCTTCTTGAAGAATAACATATCCCAGATTTTGAATCTTTAATGATATTTCATTAAAAGCAATGGTTTTGTTTGAAACACACATTAGGAGGGTATGGAATAAAAACCTTTTTGCAGGAGGGAAGAAACCTTTTTGTAAGGTATCCCTCTTCATCATAGTGTCTGCATACCCTCGTTCAAGAAAGTCAATTTTTAACTCGTTTTTAGGG
Organism: Helianthus annuus; assembly: GCF_002127325.2. Classification (NCBI taxonomy): domain Eukaryota; kingdom Viridiplantae; phylum Streptophyta; class Magnoliopsida; order Asterales; family Asteraceae; genus Helianthus; species Helianthus annuus. Next base: position 87,377,813 of record NC_035447.2, read on the forward strand.
AATGAATTTTTACCTTGTTGATCATCGAGCTGAAAGACTTCCGAGATGGATTGTGGTGTTATTTTGACAACTTTACCCTGTAGAGAAGAGTTAATGGCTATGACAGTCTCACCTTGTTTGTCAAGAGTTGCATTTTTCCAAAACTCTCTTTGGGTCGTCAAGTAGATTGGTGCATCTGCTGTTAACAAAGTTTTGTACTTTGAGGCAATGATCATATCGAGGATGGAATCGAAAGCATCTGCGGTGCCGGGTTTTGTGAGAAGACCTAGAAGATTGTGAGAAGGTTTGTGTGGAATTTCTGTGGGCTTAGCCTTTTGAGAGGCTTCTTTTGAAGATGATTTTGTGGTGGATTTTGCGGAAGACTTTGATTTGGTCATTTTTAGAGAAGACGATCAAAGAAATTTGTGAAAGAATTTGATGAAATGTGATGAAAACTGCTTTGAGAAGAGAATTTTTAAGAGTTCAATTCGACAGTAAAACCCTGTATGGGGTTTTGAAAGGGGGTTTTATGGAGAAAAAGTGAATGCTGACGTGGCAGCGGTTACAAAAGGTCTGACCACTATGTACTGTCCATGTGCCATCCCTTGATGAAGCGAAGGACATTACTTTTATGAAAACTACTGATGAAGGTAGTGGTTGCAACGGTAATGAGGACAGTGGATGATTTTTACTATCAGTGGATAGCACATAAGTGGATACAACACTGATTTTGAACAACAGTGCTTTTCAAAGGAATAAGAGAGCAGGGAATGACTTTCAGCAGTGGACAAATTTTTGAAGTAGATCAGACTTTTGAACTCATCAGTGGCTATGGCAGACTTTTAAGGATTTAATGAAAAATTCATTTTTAGCTATTTTTAAGGATGGATCTTTTATTTTCTGAAAACATTTTAATGCTTTTATTCATAGAAAAACAGGATTTTGCCTGTTATTCCATGTTTAGCATGCCAATCCTAGAGATCAAGCTTTCAAAGGTGGATGTGTCTAATGCTTTGGTCAGCACATCTGCCAGCTGATCCTTAGTTGGAACATGATGCAGAGAAATCAAACCTTTTTCATAGTAATCCCTCACAAAGTGATGTCTGATGTCAATGTGTTTGGTAGTTGAATGAGAAACTAGATCTTTGATGATATTTTCTGCTGCCTGGCTGTCCAACATAAGTGGTGTCTTCAAGGCAGTGATACCAATATCCAGCAACTGATTTTGAAGCCAGAGCAGTTGGGCTGTACAGCTTGCAGCAGCTATATATTCTGCCTCAGCAGTGGATGTGGAAACAGCTTCTTGCTTTTTTGCTTTGCCAAGACACTAAGCAATTGCCTAGGAATTGGCACCCGCCTGAAGTGGACTTCCTTGTTTTGTCACATCCAGCAAAGTCACTATCTGAGAAACCTGAAAGCTCAATTTTACCATCAGCTGGATACCAGATACCAAGTGTGGGAGCACCTTTGAGGTATCTGAATATCCTTTTTACAGCAATAAGGTTTGACTTTCTAGGGGCTGATTGGGATCTTGCACAGACACATGTTGCAAACATGATGTCTGGTCTAGATGCAGTTAGGTACAATAAGGACCCAATCATGCTTCTATATAAGGTCTGATTAACCAAATCATCCTTCTCATCAGACATGACTAATTTATTGGTTGCAATGGCTGTACTGCATGGCTTACAATCATCCATATCAAATTTCTTTAAAAGTTCTTTGGCATATTTGCCTTGATGGATAAAAATGCCATTTTGCAGTTGTTTTACTTGGAGACCAAGAAAACATTGGAGTTCACTCATTGCACTCATTTCAAACTCAGCTGTCATGAGTTGCCTAAACTCCTCACACATTTTCTTACATGTGCTTCCAAAGATGATGTCATCCACTTAAATTTGGACAATCATTAAATCCTTCCCTCTCCATTTTAAAAACAATGTTTTATCAATTCTTCCTCTAGTGAAACCAATGGAGAGTAGAAAGTTGGAAAGAGTTTCATCCCAGGCTCTTGGTGCTTGTTTCAAGCCATACAAAGCTTTATTTAGCTTGTAGACATGATCTGGATTAAATGGATCCTCAAAGCCTGGAGGTTGACAAACATAAACCTCTTCTTGAATCTTACCATAGAGGAATGCACATTTAATGTCCATTTGATACACCTTGATGTTGTGGTTGACAGCAAAGGCCAGAAATAATCTGATAGCTTCAAGTCTTGCTACAGGGGCAAATGTTTCATCATAGTCAATGCCCTTTTCTTGTCTGTAACCTTGAACCACAAGCCTGGCCTTATTCTTCACAACAATGCCCCTTTCATCAGTTTTGTTTTTGAAGACCCACTTTGTGCCAATAGGACTAACATTCTCTGGCAGTGGTACAAGCTCCCATACTTGTTGTCTTTTGAACTGTTGGAGCTCTTCTTGCATGGCTTCTACCCAGATAATGTCTTTCAGTGCCTCTTGGTACTTGACTGGCTGATGGAGAGATAGAAAGCCAGCAAAAAGACAAATGTTTTGGGATTGACTTCTTGTGAGCACCCCTTCATTGATGTTGCCAATGATTTGGTCTGGTGGATGAGATTTCAAGAAGATCAACTCTCCTTGGTATGGTACAATGGCATTAAGTGGTGAAGGCTGTAGATGTGAATCATCTGAGCTAGCCACTGCTGGTGACTTTGATGATCCAGCAGTGGCTTCAAAAGGTGGTGGAATAGGAGGTAAAGGTGTGGACACATGCTGACTTTGATCCACTATTTGAGGACTTTTATCAACAGTGTTTGATGATGTGGAAGCAGGGGTTAAGGGGCTACTTTGGTCAACAACTGTTGAGGTAGCAGTGGTTGAGCTTTGACAACTGTTTTGAACACCTGCTGCTCTTTCCATTGTGGCAGACTTTTGTTGAGGAATGATGATCTCATACCCATAGTCTGGTGATGAATTCTCAGATGGACCTGCACTGTTAGTCTTGACAGAAGTGTTTTCAAAAGTGAATTTATCAAGATCAAACAAATCTGCAAGATTTGCTGGGATTTTCAGTGATGAAAGTTCATTGAACTTTACATTCAAAGTCTCTTCCACTGTTTTGGTCCTTGTGTTAAACACTTTGTAGGCCTTAGCAGGGGTTGAGTATCCCAGGTGATACCCACAATCAATTTTGGCTGCAAACTTTGAGATAGAATCTGTTAAGTTTAAAATGAAGCATGGGCAACCAAAAACTTTGAAATATGAGATTAATGGCTTTATTTTATACAGCAGTTCATAGGCAGTCTTTTGATGCATGGGGTTGATTAAAACTCTGTTTTGAACATAGCAAGCAGTGTTTACTGCCTCTGCCCAAAAAGTTAATGGCAAACCTGAATCTGCAAGCATGGTTCTTGCAGCCTCAATCAAAGTTCTGTTCTTTCTTTCAACAACCCCATTTTGTTCTGGTGTCCTTGGAATGCTGTATTGCCTCACAATTCCTTTTGACACATAGAAATCATCCAACTCCTTGTTCCTGAACTCTGTGCCATTGTCACTTCTGAAGATTTTTACTGGAAGGTCAAACTGCTTTTCAACCTGTTTCACAAAGTCTTGCAGAATGCCTGCAGTCTCATCTTTTGAGTGTAAAAAGTAAGTCCATGTAAACCTAGAAAAGTCATCAACAATAACCAAACAATATCTCTTTTTCTTAAGACTCATGACTTTAACTGGGCCAAACAAATCCATATGAAGCATTTGCAAGCATTTGGTTGTTTTGGACTCATCAATGGGTTTGTAGGAGCTTTTATGTTGTTTTCCTTTTAGACAGGAAACACAATGCTCAGGACAGGTGAACAGTTTTTGAGGTAAACCCCTTACCAGCCCCTGTTTTGAAATGGCGGTGATTGTCTTAAGATTTGTGTGCCCCAATCTTCTGTGCCATAGTTCTGTCTCTTTGTTTGATGCAGCTGAGAACAGGCAGGCATCAGTTCAGGGACACTCTTTTGACATATCAACAACATAAACATTGCCACTTCTTTGAGCAACAAGTTTAGTTTTACCATTTTTGATTATTTCTTCAATCTTTTCAACCATTTCTGGTCCAACAATCCTACAACACTCCTTCGTGAAGAATGATCCATACCCCTTATCACTCATTTGGGAAACACTTAGGAGGTTGAATTTTAGATTGTCTATAAGATTGACATTTTTAAATTTTACATTACCAGATTTCACTGTACCAGACCCCAGAACTTTCCCTTTACTATTATTACCAAAGGATATATCACCCCCTCCATGAGTTTTGAAATCTTGAAGAAGGGCTTTACATCCTGTCATGTGCCTGGAGCCTCCACAATCTACATACCAAAGACTATCTAAGCATGCAGAAGCTCCCTGCACATGAAGTAAAAGGATTAGTTCATTAAGGTCTCCAAAGCCAATAAGGCTTTGGATGGGGTCTCAACAGTGTCTGGGATGGTGGCAGATGCATGGACAGTGGTTAGCTCAGGGGTTTGAACATTTTTGGGAATGTTTTTCTCTAACCACTGTTGGGGGTCTTGGCCAATCACCTGTTGATAACCAAAAGGATGCCTGTTCACTCTTGGTTTAGAGGGCTTTTTGTAAGCCTCATAAACATGTGGGATCCTTTGGTATGATGGTTGTCCTTTGCCTCTCCTGAATTGATTGGCAGGAGGTGCATCAGTCACTTAAACATCTCTGTGAATAGATGTTTGATTCAGCTGTTTTGTGACAGCTGTTTGGACAGGGACAAACAATGGTTGTTTCTTGGTAAATTTCACAGATGATGCTGATGACCTTAAGGATGTTTTTGCAGTGTATTCATTCTTTTTCTCATCAAAATTTTTGAGATACACACATTCCTTAGTTTTGTGGTTATTCTTACCACAGATGGTGCAGCTTTCAGTAGTTACAATGTCACATGTTTTGTTTAGATCATATGCTTTTAGATGAAAACAGTCTTTTGTTAGATGATTTCTCTTTTCACAAAAATCACAAAACAGGTTTTTAATCTTTTCTCTTTTCTTCCTTTTCTCAGATTCCTTAGCAACAGAGTTTTGAACCACCGTTGGGATATCTTTGATAGGAATGACCTTTGCTTTTGGAGCTTTTACACCATCAGTGGTTGTGAAATACATCGGTTTGAAGTTTTCCAGGATGTCACACTCATCAGACCATGTGGGTTTAAATTGATATTTCTCAATCTCCTCAAAAGTTGAGGATCCCACAGATCTTTCCAGAGTAATTTTCTTACCAAGTTTGTCAGTTATTTTAACCTCTTGGCCATCCTTGTTTGTGGGAATAACTTCAACAATGGTTTGAATAGATTCTTTGGAAGCATTGTTTTCAAGTTCATCATGTTTTCTAAAACCAACACCAAATTTTACATTGCTCTTAATCTGTTTTTCTAGCATGACATCATAACCTTTGCAAGATTCCACCCATTTTTCACAAGTAATTTGGGTGGATTCCAACTCCTTTTTGAAAACTTGATATTTTTCTACCATAGTTTGGAATTGAGTCTTGGTTATGCTTTGCTCTTCTTTGAGACTGCTGATTTCCTTGTCTTTTTCAGCCAATTTGTTTTTAAGTTCTTTTAATGACTTTTCAAATTTGAATTCATCAGATAAGACCTTATCCCTAAGGTTTTCATTTACCTCTTTAATGTTAGCAAATGCAATTATGCATTTATCTGAACACAGTTTTTCAAGAACTTGAGGTGTTACCTTAGCAGCAGCCATCATGGCACAATCACATTGATGATCACCTTCTTCATCAGCTCTAATTTCTTTCTCACCTGCTTTCTTCTCTTCCTCTTTTTCTTTGTTTTCTTTAGACCAAGGGTCTGACAGTGGTTCAATCAGGGTTTCCGAATTTTCTCCCAGCAGTATTTCACCAGCAACTGCAGTAACCACTACTTCAGCAACTTCATCCACTGTTTCAGCACTTAGCTGTTCACCTTCAGTTTCTACCCCTTCTGGTATTGTCTCTAAAGCCATCAAACAAAATTCATCATCAAAAGTATCACTAGAAGCATAGAGAGCAAAATTTTCATCACCAAGTTCATCAGGCATGCTGCTCCAATAAACAAAGCCTTGAGTGAAAAAGCTTTGCTGATCTGGTTGTACCATTATTGGAGCAGCTTGTTGAGGTGCAACAGGTTGCACTTGTGTCCTGAGGAACATGGGCTTGAACGTACTGAATTTGTGGAACAGTGGTTTGAACATAATGCACAGGCACAGGGGTTGCAGCATAGTGAGCAGTGTTAACATGTGTTGCAGGGGTATATTGGGTATAGTGCACAGTGCTTTGTTGTTGTGGTCTAGGGCTTGAGCTGGGATGAGTAATTATTGGACCAGTGGTTTGACTCCTGCATTCCCTAGCAAAATGACCTAGCCTATTGCATTTGTAGCACTTAATTTTTGACTTATCTAACCCCACCTTTAAATTCCCATGAAGCCCTGGGAATTTTCTCCCTGTTCTTTTGTAGAATTTTCTTGTTCTAACACTAAGCAAAGCCAATTGATGCAAAATGTCCATCTCTTCTAAGTCAGTGGGATCAAAATGTTGCAAATCATTGAGTTCAAAGCACAAGTTATCTGACATCTGTTTTTCATAGTTTGCAGTGAAAGCATAATTTGCAGAGTGAGAATCAGAGTTGTTAAAATTTCCACCAGCAGTTATGTCAATAAAATGATCATAACTCTGATCCTTACTACTGCTACCAGATTCTTCCTGACCAAAAAGAGCTGTGCTGCCAAATGAATAATCATCAGCAACTTTACCAGACTCTTGCAACTTCCTTTTCTGGTTTAACTCCCTTTCATAGGTCAGGAGTCTACCATGAAGTTGTGTCAGGGTCAGATCTTTGAACTCAGCTGAATTTCTAGTGACAAAAGCAATTGTGTCCCATTTTTCAGGTAGTGATCTAAGAAACCTGCTATTTTGAGTTGCATTTGGAAATGTAACTTTAACAAGCCTTAGTTCACTAATGAGACAGCTAAAACGTTCAAACTATTGGGTTAATGATTCACCCTTGATGTGACAAAATGTTTCATACTGCTGATTCAGAATTTCCCTGTTGTTTTCAATAACCTCTTCCGTCCCCCCAAATTGTTCTTTCAATGCATCCCATATTCTTTGGCACTGTTACAATGTAACAGCCCAGTATAGATTTCATTGGGTAATGCAGATGCTATGATGCTAAATGCTTTGGCATCGATTCGAACTTTTGAAAGTCAGTTTCAGTATAGTTTTCAGTTGGTTTAGGTACGAACTTCTTTGCATCCTCAGCACTTGGCACCATAGGAACTTGAGGACCAAAAACACCAGACCTCCAACATCCAGTATTCTGTTGAGCAAGGATGTGACCCATCCTTTTCTCCTAGATGTTGTATTCATTACGTTTAAGCATGTGTGGTTTGAAAAGAGAGCCAATGTTATTTTTATCATCTTGTGATTGTGACGTCATCCTGGTTGTTTTACAGGCATTGATTAATCAACTTTAATGGTGATTAAACCTTGCTCTGTTTTTCAACAAAACGAACAAACTATCAGTATTAACGATTGCGAGATGAACTATTTTTGTCAAAATGATTGTTAAATCAAATTTGAGTGTCCAAGCTCTGATACCAATTGTGAGGATCTGAGTTTGGTTTTGATGGTGTTTTACGTTTGAATTAAGATGAAGATGAATGAGTTGTGCAGCGGAATTAAGATGGAAGCAAACTTTTCACAATCAAACAGGAGAATTGCTTTTAGCATACAAGTTTAACATTGAACCGAATGATTGAATTTAATTTCAACAACGATTACAATTTGCAAGTATGCAACAAACTCCCCCTCAGCCTGAGCTCACAGTATTTGTTCGTGCAGGAAAAAGATAGTGAAAGAGCTAATAGAACAGTACATAGCACTTTTCTATTTATAGGCACGAGCAAACCACTAAAGCATCTAAGCTGACGTCACCATGAAAGTGACATCTAATCTCCTAACAAACTCTAACCTCTGATCTATACAACCACTGCTATGCTAACTACTGTTATTACATTTCATTACATAAAGACATCTAAACTACTGCTGCATCCTTCCACTGATGTGAACCCAGCACTGCTTGTCATGATCAGCAGAGCTTGACTCAAGGCAGTAGATTGAACAGCAGAGCTTTAGTCTATCATCAGTCTTTTACTTGATCAGCAGTTTGTAGGTCAGCAATTTGTACAATCAGTAGATAGGAGGTCGGCAGATGTTGAAACCACTTTCAAGGGGAGAGACTTGTATACATAACATCTGCTTATTCTGGATCCACTGACCTGATCCAGTTTTGGCTTTAATTATCTGTTCCACTGATAGGGTTCAATCCTAACAATAGAAGCTGCCAAAATTCAAAATGAGAAAAGATGTGTAGACCTTGGAGAAGCATTTTGTTCCCCTTTCTGCAACACAGTGGTAAACATGCACGAAGCACTCTTGAATCAAGAACTGAGTGTGATCCGATACACATTTACTACATTTACAGACATATAGTAAGTAAAACAATTATATCAACTAACAAACATCTATATATATACACTCAAAATATTTAATTATTTAATTTTTACTGGCAGGGATATATTTTACCGATCAAAAATTGGGGTTTACACATTCAAAGGTATCTTTGAAAGCTTCTACAGGGGTTAGTACGTAGCATCAAACGGAATAGATGCATTTGTGGATGTTCTAAACCTTGAAGAGAAGAAGAGGGATAGAAAATCATCACCATACAGACTCTTCTTGTTTAGCACAATGATGGTATGTTTTCCTAAACATTTTGGCATTTGAAATTAAAATAGAAAACACATATTCAATGATTTCGTATACTAATTATAGTTAAATCGCATGTAGAATAGTAGATAGTTTTCCTGTGAAAACAAAAACAACATTTCGCATACTATTGTAATTTCGCATACAGTATATATACAATTCCCATGTGAAAAATTTTCACACATTATTTTGCATGTACTAAATTCGCATATACAAATACCTTGTAATACATTATTTAACCTTGATTCTAATTACATAACATACAGCCGGATATCATGTACAAGGAGGAGACTTACATAGACAACCAATGTCTAAACATATTTACCTCCAATTTAGAAGACATAATATTGAAATATGAGGTAAAAAAACTTGATTCAGTTGACTTGGTGTTTATTCCGGTACTTCAAGGTGACCACTTCTATGTCTTGTGCTTCCACTTGAAAACCGGCAAAATTGAGTTGATTGACAATTCAGCAGCTGAACAAGAGTTTAAGGATAGATACAAGGGGCTTCCAGACACACTGGTAATACAAAAACTTCTTCATATACATGTTATATTTATGTAAAAGCTATTGACACAATGTTGCTATGTTACAGAGAAGGGTATTGGTTTTATGCCTACAAAAGGCCTTAAAACCAACACCAGCTATAAAAGCACTTGAAATATCAGTGATAGAAAGAAAAGAGATGGAATGGAGGACGGAGAATAACGGTGTAGACTGTGGAGTGTTTACGATGCGTCATATGGAAACATACAAAGGGGAGAAAACACCATGGGTGACTGGGTTTGTGAAAGAAGATGAAGTAAACAACAGACAGAATTCACAACTTCATCTCCAGAGGCACAAATATCTAAGTAAGATCGTTCTATCCGAATACAATCTGGAGCGTCAAAAAATAATTAAAGAGACAAATGCTTTTGATAAAAGGCCGGACAGATAAAAGTATTTCAAAGATTTGGACAAAATAATCCCAGATAGGTTGAAGGCATTTATTGGAAATGACACATAGACTTGTTTGATGTTGAATTTCTGTTGCATGTTTAGACTTGTTAGATTACATTAATGTTTTTAATGTCGCAAGTTTTATGTATAAATCGCATGTTTGACATCGAATTGCTTAAAATATGCAAGATATGGAAAATAAACATGCGAAATCAAATCTCATGCCATAACACTACGTTCGAATTCTATGGAACATATAAAACTTGCATGTTTTATTAAATAAAGCACTAAAATAAACAAGTTCATTCAAAAGATGAAAGGAACTTCATTTTCATCTCCATCGAGCATCTTAAGATAGTTATTGCGTCCGCCAACTCTTTCAACTGCTTCTCATCCCTCTCACTGAGATCAACCATGAACATAACAGCAATTTCTTGAAGACTACTCACTTGCATCTGAGATAGCAAGTTCGCAATTTCTTGTCTTCTCTTCATGTTTTCTGTTACACGAGAAATGTTGGTTTCCAGCATCTCTTGACATGATCGATCCTCTTGAATTTGTTCCTGAATCCTTTTTCTCAAAGACTATTTGATACTTGATTCAGAAGAGGATGTTGGGAGGTTTGCCATTTTTTAATAAGATAAGATATAAGTGGTTTGAAATAGTGATAAAAAGATAAATTTTATAATAAAAGAAAAAGGCACTGTAAAATTATTGATATGAATTATTGATATCAATTATTGAACTGAATTATTTGATTTGAATTATTGAACTGAATTATAAAACACACTGTGTGAAATTACATATAATTACTTTTAAAGCGTGCGAAATATTGAGCTCAACATGTTAAATACTTTTTAGTATGTGATGTGTGTAAAATGCAACATATAAAACACATCAATTAAGGCATAAAACTAACCCTTTTTAAGTACTAATGTTGGAAAAAGAGTGTTTTTGTCTTCCTTTTGTATTTTCAGGATGAAATGAGCTCAAAATCACAAAAGAAGCAAAAAGACCACTAATTCTACCATAAATACAAGAAAAGGAACAAAAGTGGACTGCCCGGACCCTCAACGGCACCTCCCAAGGCAAAAAGAAGGAAACAGAGTCTGAACACGCCCCGTGTCCAGCGAACACGGGGGCGTGCCCAGGAAGCAGCAGAAAAGACAAACCAGTAGAAGCTTCCATTGCCCACCACGGGGCCGTGTCCAGCGAGCACGGGGGCGTGGTGAAAGTACAGCAGGCGCATTAGTTGTAATTCGCAATTACAATTAATGAAGAGAGAGAGTGTCAGGCGGGCACGGGGCCGTGTCCAGCGGACACGGGGCCGTGTCCAGCCTTCTGTTCAGCCTATAAATAGAGGAGCTTGGCTTCATTCTCTCTCATCCCTTGGCACACCACCTCTCTCACACTTCATCCACCACCCACCACCACCATAACACCATCATCCACCACCATCATCCATTGTCCATCGTAGAGTGTGTGAGTCGTCTCGGGATCCAAGATTGATCGTAAGAGTTCTTGACAATCAAGGCCATGTTTGCCTAAGTCTCTTACATCACTTGGTGAAGACAAGTGTTTAGTATAATACTTTTTATTTTTAATCTTTTGCACTTTTTATTTGGTTTTGTATTAATGACTTTAATAACTAGTTACTTATGTTGAAGGTGATCTTTCCTTATCGTTTGTCCGTGGTGTCTTGGCGTTATTTTACTGTCTATATAAAATAAAAGATTTTCACCATTCATATCTCCACGGTCTATATGGAGGTATGTTGGCTACCTGGTCGGGGGTTAAGGGAACGGTTTGGTAAGGGTCTTGCCCTTGTTCAGCGTTTAGAGGTCCTGCTTGGGACCTGGGTCAAATTTAGTAGGATCTCCTTCAATGCCCATAGGTATTGGATGGCGGGGATCCAAACTCTTTGACCCCCTCATAAGTTAACTACTATTAATACTATAACCCGGCTATTTAGGACTGTATCCCTGCTGACTCAGACTACTTAGCCGAGGGTAACGTCACCGCCAAAAGCGGGGCCTACTATAATTTGCATTAATAACTTAATTCATTATCTTTCAATAATCCGACCCTTTAGGATTGTATCCTTGCTGACTCAAACTACTGGGTTGAGGGTAACGTCGCCTTCAAAAGAGGGGCCTACTACAATAACTAAGATAATCTCTTAAACAAGTGCAAAAGTGCGAAAATAATCAAAGGTTATACTAATACACGTGTCAGAACCAAGTGATTCATCTTGTCTATCTGTTTTTATTTTATTTTTATTTTCAGCATTTAGTTAGTTTTTATTTTTCTTAGTTTAAAACATTTTTCTAACCTTTTTGATTTGATTAGACGTTGAGGATAAACCGGTATTAAAAGCTCTTGTGTCCTTGGACGACCTCGGTATCTTACCAACACTATACTACGTCCACGATGGGTGCACTTGCCCATATGTGTGCTTAGTGTTAGTAAATATCGTGTTTTATAAATTTAAAACTTGGCTAAAAGTGTAAAAAGGGCTTAAATATATATCTAAAAACATATATACACTAACACGCATCAAGTTTTTGGCGCCGTTGCCGGGGACACAAGGATTTTAAGAAAGCTTAAAATCGACGGCCTAATCAGTTTTTCAAAACCTTTTCAAAACGCGCGCATTTTTCTGCATTTTAGTTTAGTTTTGCATTTACAGTAGCCTGAACACGGGGCCGTGCTCACTGAACACGCCCCCGTGCTGCATATTTTTAGAGTAGATACCCAGATACAGAGTCTGAACACGGGGCCGTGCTCACTGAACACGCCCCCGTGCTCAACGTGACCAGTAAATTTAATTAAAACGCCCAGATACAGTCCCTGAACACGGGGCCGTGTTCACTCAACACGGGGCCGTGTCCAGCTTCTGTTTCCGTCTTATTTTTGTTTTCTGGTCCCGAGACTTAGTTGTGATCTGTTGAGTGATTCTTATGGATCAATACTCAAGAGGTTACAACTACACCTATGATGAGGAAGATTATAGGGGTAATTATTGCACTAATTGTCGTAACACACGCTCGGTTCAATATAATACTTCATATCAACCATCCAATTCATACAACCATTATGAGGAGCCCAGGTACGAGCCATCAACTTCATACACATCCTATGAAGACCAAAGGTATGAACCTCCTCCCTCATACTCATATTTTGATGAACCAAGGTATGAGCCTTCATACTCATACTTTGAAGATTCAACATATGAGCCACCACCTTCATACTCTTATTATGAGGAACCATGGCGTGAACAACCCACCTCATATGAGTACTATGAAGAACAAAGCTTCGACCCTTATCCATCATATACTTACAATGAAGAACAATGGTGTGAACCATCTACTTCATATGAGTATTATGAGGAACCTAGGATCGAGCAACCGGCTTCAAGCTTTGAGGATCCAAATTCTTTCAATCTCACCGAAGTGACTAATAGGATATTAGAACACATTAAAACTATCGAACGTTGTATAAAAGAATCTCGCCCAAGGGAAGAGGAATCCCGCGTAAGAGAAGAGCTAAAAAATGATAATAACATAGAGATAGTTGAAAGTGTAAAAATGGAAGAACAAGAAAGTGAAAAACCGACACATGAGTTAAACAACGAAAATGGTGAGTCCGTTAATGTTAAAATTCAAGAAGAGTCTAATTTTGAAGAAATTAACCTCTTGTCACCTACTTTCGAAAATCATTGTTTAATAACACCTCATGCCAAGTTTTTAAAAGAGTTAAACACTAGTGCTAAAATCAAAGACTTAGTAAGCGTTAAGTTAACTAATGATCAAACCTCGCTAATAAAAGAAGACCCTTTTGAAATTAACATCACACGGTTCCATGTTTCTTTCAAAATTCATTTATTAGTAATATCACCATTGATAAAGATCTTTGTGTTAACATAATGCCTAACTATATTTTTGAAAAATTAAGTGTCAGTGATTTTACTCCACTTCAAATACCCATTTTTCTATCCGATCGGAAAGTAATGAAATCAATCGGTGTAGTTGAAGATGTTTTGGTTCAAACAAATCAAATGGTAATCCCAACCGACTTCGTCATCCTAGATGACGCCCCCTTAGTCTTGGGAAAACCTTTTGTACAAACTCATAAAGCTTTGAAAAACCGGAAGTACAACAATCTACCTCTTCAATTAGGGGCATTCAAAAGGAGCATAGATCTTGAGCGCTCAATGAAATATCCTTTTGGCAACAATGACCCCCTAATTGAAGATGAAGCTGAACCACCCGATACAACCAACGAAGAAGACCACTTTGTCGAAGAAGAGATAGCCATAGAACAAACTTTTAAGGTTCTTGATCTAGATGAGCCACAAAATAAGGTGTCTTCTAAAGACCCACCCATTGAGCTCAAAGAACTTCCTAAAGGTTTGGAATATGCTTTTCTAGGCAAAAATGGTAGTTTACCCGTAATTATTTCATCTAAATTAAGTAATATAGAAAAAGAAAAATTAGTTAACTTACTTAAAAAACACAAAAATGCAATCGCTTGGAAGCTTGTAGATATTAAAGGAATAAGCCCTTCCATGTGTACGCACAAAATTTTAATGAATGATGACTACAAAACGGTAATTCAACCACAACGAAGAGTGAACCCCAATGTTCAAGAAGTGGTTAAGAATGAAGTCATCAAACTACTCGACGCCGGACTAATCTACCCTATCTCCGATAGCCCGTGGGTAAGTCCAGTCCAAGTAGTCCCAAAGAAAGGAGGTATGACGGTAATAACTAACGAGAAAAATGAATTAATACCAACGAGAACCGTCACAGGATGGAGAGTCTGTATAGATTATAGAAGATTAAATGAAGCAACTAGGAAAGACCACTTTCCTTTGCCCTTCATTGATCAAATGTTAGAAAGATTATCCGGTCATAAATTTTATTGTTTCTTAGATGGTTTTTCAGGTTACTTTCAAATACCAATAGCACCAGAAGACCAAGAGAAAACAACTTTCACATGTCCCTACGGAACTTTTGCATATCGACGCATGCCATTCGGTCTATGTAATGCGCCTGCAACATTCCAACGTTGTATGGTAGCCATTTTCCATGATATGATCGAAAAGACAATGGAAGTCTTCATGGATGACTTTTCCATCTTTGGAGACTCATATGACCAATGCCTCGATAATCTTGAACGAATGCTATCCCGATGTGAGGAAACTAACCTCGCCCTTAACTGGGAAAAATGCCATTTCATGGTAATAGAGGGAATAGTACTCGGTCACAAGATCTCAAGCGAAGGAATGGAAGTTGATCGAGCAAAAATAGAGACTATTTCTCGATTACCTCCTCCATCCTCCGTACGAGCAATCAGAAGTTTCCTAGGGCATGCCGGATTCTATAGAAGGTTTATCAAGGACTTTTCAAAAATTTCGAGACCTCTAACAAAATTGCTTGAAAAAGATGCACCCTTCATCTTTGACAAGGAATGCAATCAAGCATTTCTAACCCTCAAGGAAATGCTAGTCAACGCACCTATCATGATAGCACCAGATTGGAAATTTCCATTCGAAATCATGTGCGATGCAAGCGACTTTGCTGTTGGAGCAGTCTTGGGACAAAGAAAAGAAAAACATTTCCACCCAATTTATTATGCTAGTAAAACTCTTAATGATGCACAAGAAAATTATACAACTACAGAAAAAGAATTACTAGCGGTGGTATTTGCTTTTGATAAATTTCGTTCTTATCTTGTTCTTTCTAAAACAATAGTTTATACAGACCATGCAGCCATCAGGTACCTCTTCAAGAAGCAAGACGCAAAACCCCGTTTGATAAGGTGGATTTTACTCCTCCAAGAATTCGACATTGAAATCAAGGACAAAAGAGGAGCGGAAAACACTGCTGCAGATCATCTCTCACGCTTAGAAGACCCAGCTTTGGAGACAACCAGGGATGAGCAAATCAACGAAAAATTTCCCACGGAGTCCCTGGAAATGATGGAAAGTAGACAAGAACCATGGTATGCCGACTACGCTAATTTCTTAGCTAGCGGTGTAGTCGCCAAAGGATGGCCACATCATCAAAGGAAGAAATTCTTTGCTGATGTAAAGCATTACTTTTGGGAAGACCACTATCTTTTCAAAATGTGTGCCGACCAGCTCATCCGAAGGTGTGTCCATGGTAATGAGGCACGAAGAATACTCCGTCATTGTCACGAAGGTCCATACGGAGGACATCATGGAGCCGCAAGTACCGCACGAAAGGTATTTGACTCAGGATTTTACTGGCCAACCATTTACAAGGATGCACAAAACCTTGTAAAGACATGTGATGCCTGCCAGAGATCAGGTAATATTTCTTCCAAAAACGAAATGCCTCAAAATGGCATTCTCGTTTGTGAAATCTTTGATGTGTGGGGACTCGATTTCATGGGACCTTTCCCACCTTCAAAGGGAAACAAATATATACTTGTGGCAGTAGATTACTTGTCTAAATGGGCAGAGGCCGAAGCTCTTCCAACAAACGATGGGAGAGTGGTGGTAAAAGTTCTGAAAAAGCTGTTCTCTCGTTTCGGGACACCAAAGGCTTTGATAAGTGATAGAGGTACCCATTTTTGCAATCATCAACTCGAAAAAATATTAACAAGGTATGGGGTCTATCACCGGGTCTCGACAGCATATCATCCTCAAACAAATGGGCAAGCCGAAGTGACTAATCGAGGTTTAAAACGAATACTTGAAAAAACCGTAGGAATAAATAAAAAAGAATGGGCCGATAAATTAGACGACGCTTTATGGGCTTTTCGAACTGCTTATAAAACCACCATAGGCACAACCCCATACAAACTCGTCTATGGAAAAAGTTGCCACTTGCCAGTAGAAATCGCTCACAAAGCCTACTGGGCAATTAAAAACGTAAACTTAGATTTAGAAGTTGCCGGTAAAAATCGATTTTGTCAAATAAACGAATTAGAAGAACTTAGGAATTATGCATATTCTAACTCCGAAATTTATAAAGAAAGAATGAAAAATTTGCATGATAAATATATTAAGTCTAATGAATTTCGGGTTGGAGACCAAGTTCTATTGTTTAATTCACGACTTCGATTATTTCCTGGTAAATTGAAATCTAGGTGGTCAGGACCTTTTTCCGTTACCCATGTTTTTCCACACGGTGCAGTAGAAATTAAAACTCGAAATGGGATACCATTTAAAGTCAATGGCCAACGGCTGAAACTCTACAAAGGATCCATTGAGGATGAGGAAGAGGAAATCGCGCTACAAACGGTCAACGAATAAACTCGTACCCGACATGTTACAGGTAAGTGTACGTTCAAAACCAGTAAATCATCTAACCATTTTTCGGAAATAAGGGGCATGCACACGAGCACAAAAAATATATATATATATATATTTTTCAAAAACTTCGCCCGGCACAGGGCCGTGTCCGCTGGACACGGGGCCGTGTCGAGGCGACTGTCGGGATAAAACCCTCTTTTCCTATCAGTTACACCATTCCACACGCCCCGTTTCACCGAAAACTCTCTGGTTAGAGGCGATTTTCTGCAGATTTCGAACGTCACCACCGATTCTAACAACGTCAAGGTATGATTCTGTCCTTCTTAGTAGTTAGATTAGTTACTTGCATGTAGTTAAAACATCAAAAATTGGGGGAAAATCTAGGGTTCTTCATGTTCATCCGGATCGAACTCAAAATTTTTGATAAAAACTGTTAGTAGTAGTTTAGAATAGAGTAGTAGGAAGTAAATAAACATGTATTGTTGATAGATTCGTCCGATTTCCAACTAAAAACCCAAACCCTTGTTCTTGAACCGAAAAACACGAAATTGA
Organism: Helianthus annuus; assembly: GCF_002127325.2. Taxonomy (NCBI): domain Eukaryota; kingdom Viridiplantae; phylum Streptophyta; class Magnoliopsida; order Asterales; family Asteraceae; genus Helianthus; species Helianthus annuus. The sequence goes on from NC_035447.2 coordinate 87,395,356, forward strand.
AAGGGTAAATGGTTTGTTTTTGGAAAAAAGACACTTAGGGTTTCATTTTCGGGGGAAACCGCTACTATTGGGCTAAAAATTTTCAGGTTTTCGAAACCGGGACGAAAAATGGAATTTTTGGGTTACAGACGCCTGGACACGGGGCCGTGTCCGCTGAACACGGGCCGTGTCCAGCCCACTGTTTGCAGTTTCGCTTTAATTTTCCTGGTTTCGTACTAACTTTTTATGTATTCTTTTCAGATGTCGAAATTCACAAGGTTTGGTGCAAACGAACTTGACGCTAGGGCACGCTACGAGGTCCGACAAACAAGACCCGAAGAATACCCAAGGCGGGCATGTACTGATTTGCTAACCATGGTGAACCAACTGGACCGCTTCAACAACATTGTGAGGGGCCCACTGCACGTCGCATTGACTGCCCGACTTCGGTCGGTCCACCAATGCACAATGGAATTCTATAGCACCTTCATTTTCAACTCAAGGCGCGAACCGTTTGATCATGACGCGGTTGAGTTTCGATGTGGAGGGACCACCTATAGAACCTCCATGGCGCAGTTTGGAGCCATTATTGGGTTATACAATGATGAAGAAGCGGGAAATGAAGAGAATACAGGGGGGTTAAGAGACTTGGATGCAACCGAACGCCAAGCCGCATGGGCTCAAATAGGTGAAGGAATCTACAACCCGAGCAGCACAAAGAGCACCAAACTGAGGGACTCGCTATACCGCTACATCCACAGGCTCCTCACGTACTCGCTGAACCAACGCCATGACAGTAGTGGCGTTGTTGGGTTGAAAGATTTGGTTGTCCTTCACTGCATCCACAACCAGAAGCCTCTCGATGTTCCTTACTTCCTACTGCGAAACATGCACTTGAACCGCCTTGCCTCTGCTCCTACACCAATCTTCTTCGGGGGATGGGTGTACCGTCTTTTCAAGCACTTCACGAATATCCCAAGGTCCTTCGAAAGGAGTCCATGGTCGGGACGGGTCGATTATCATATTTGCCGAGCCATGAACTTGCTTTATGAAGCGGAGGACGGGACGGTGAGCTTTCAGAGGACGCAAGGCTACGCATGGAACCCGCAGGAGGCTCTAGTTCTTCATGCACCACCTCCACATTTCCAATACCCACCCCAAGGCGATCCGGGTCAATCCTCCTCTCAAGGATGCGGTTTTCCTAATTTTCAAAGTTTACATGATCTTTTGCAGGAAAACCTTATGTGCACCAGGAACACCTACAACCTCGCCAACAACACATACCACCGGGTTGGAGCTATCGAGCGCAACGTCAACGATATACAAGACGATATCGGTAGCATCCGGGAGTACATGGCGAGGCAAGGGGGTGGAGGTGATGGTAGTGATGAAGACATGGAGTAGGAGGCTGGGAGGAACAAGGGGCTGGCTGGTGATGAGCCCACAGGTTTGATTGCCCTTCTTATCCATCAAACAATTTATGGCCTGCGTGCCAGTTGTCGAACAATTTACTTTCCTTAACTACTTTTTATCTTTATTTTGTTTTTATTTTATGTTTGGATAATGTTTGACAATGGTAAGTTAGGATGGTTTGTGCTTGGTTGGATGGTATTGAATGATTAAACAGGTGCAATGCGAGGGTTAGAGTGCTAAACATTAGCACTTGCAGCCCTAGGATGAAGAAACGGGGAGAAAAACCTATTTTTTCGGGCTAACAGACTGTCCACACGGGGACGTGTCCAGCCGACACGCCCCCGTGTCCATCTCCCAGATCTGCTGTTTGGCTACTGACCTGCAATTTTTTGCCCGACACGTGGCCGTGTTCACCCAACACGCCCCCGTGTTCACCTTCTGTAAGTTTTTCTTTACTGGCAGTTCACCACGGGGCCGTGTCCAATGGACACGGGGCCGTGTCCAGACTACCAGTAACACAAATCTTTGCTTTTTAACACACTTTTATACATTTTAATCACCCAAAAAAAATATTGTTTTTGGACACATTGAGGACAATGTGTAATTTAAGTGTGGGGGGGATGCTAAAACCTTGAAATTTTGCAAAATCCTAAACACAAGCCTTACACAAAACTCTATTGGAACCGCTAAACACCCCAAATTTTTTCAAAAACTTTTTCATTTTTTATTTACTTGTCTTAGTTTAAGTTGGGAAGAACAAGTCTAAAAAGGTTATATTTTTACAAGTTTACAACCGATAGCGTCGTGATAAAAAAAGGAACCAACATAAGAAAATTATGAAACGGCATAACAAATCTAGTTTAAAATTCGATTATATATGCTTGGTCACATTAAAAACCCATTCCCACAAAAGTGAGTTTTGAGCCTTTATTGAGCATAAAAATACACATATTTAGATTAAATGCTCATTTTTCGTTTCTTGTGTGAATAGCCGCTCGGTCCTTACAAATCTAGAACTTGCCACGACGATACATTCCCGGTCCTTACCAACTTAAACCCAAGTAAGTAAATGATGGAGGCATTAGGACTAACCATTTTTCTTTCAAAACCATTATTTTTCATTTTTTTTACCTACCCAAAATCCCCCTAGATAGCCCCTTTGAGCCTAAACCTTTCATTTCATTACCCCAAAAACCATTTTTACCCACCAAAAACCTTTTTCATTTTTTTCCCCTTTATTTTAGTAACAAGCTCGGTTTTTCGTCAACTTGCCCTTTCAAGTGAAAAAAAAAAAACAAAAAAAAAAAAAAAAACTAGATGATGAAGTCAAAAACAAACAAAAGCTACAAAAGCTTGTTTGAAGGAATACTTCAAAAATAATAAGTCACTAAAAACAAGGTATTCTACGAAAACCGACACTTGTTACGATTTTCGCCCTTTTTACTAACCACTAACCAACCACCCACCTTTAAACCCAAGCCTTCACCCCAAAAGTCCTCTTGATATTTACAAAGGTAAAAAGTTAAAAAGGAGGAGGATTGATTGCTTGGCAAGCCTATGGAAGACGTAAGTTCCGTGCCGCTCTCGAGTGATTCACTAAAATATACACCTTCGGCCGAGTGTTGAGTGATCTCCCGTAAGGTATGTGAACTTGTATATAAATGGAATTTTAATAAGGCATGTTATGCCCAACTAAGTAGTTTATCTTGTGAAAAGTTCAAAATAAATCATAACGAATAGGATTGTAAATAACTAAAAATAAAACCTATAAAAACCTTGGATTCCCGACACTCTAGGACAAGCTAAAAAAAAAAAAAAAAAAAAAAAAAAAAAAAAAAAAAAACTTCTCTTCTACCTATTCCATTTGGGAGTGTAAGCCACATTTAAAGAGTTTTGCTTGAGGACAAGCAAAAGTTCAAGTGTGGGGGTATTTGATGTGTGTAAAATGCAACATATAAAACACATCAATTAAGGCATAAAACTAACCATTTTTAAGTACTAATGTTGGAAAAAGAGTGTTTTTGTCTTCCTTTTGTATTTTCAGGATGAAATGAGCTCAAAATCACAAAAGAAGCAAAAAGACCACTAATTCTACCATAAATACAAGAAAAGGAACAAAAGTGGACTGCCCGGACCCTCAACGGCACCTCCCAAGGCAAAAAGAAGGAAACAGAGTCTGAACACGCCCCGTGTCCAGCGAACACGGGGGCGTGCCCAGGAAGCAGCAGAAAAGAAAAACCAGTAGAAGCTTCCATTGCCCACCACGGGGCCGTGTCCAGCGAGCACGGGGGCGTGGTGAAAGTACAGCAGGCGCATTAATTGTAATTCGCAATTACAATTAATGAAGAGAGAGAGTGTCAGGCGGGCACGGGGCCGTGTCCAGCGGACACGGGGCCGTGTCCAGCCTTCTGTTCAGCCTATAAATAGAGGAGCTTGGCTTCATTCTCTCTCATCCCTTGGCACACCACCTCTCTCACACTTCATCCACCACCCACCACCACCATAACACCATCATCCACCACCATCATCCATTGTCCATCGTAGAGTGTGTGAGTCGTCTCGGGATCCAAGATTGATCGTAAGAGTTCTTGACAATCAAGGCCATGTTTGCCTAAGTCTCTTACATCACTTGGTGAAGACAAGTGTTTAGTATAATACTTTTTATTTTTAATCTTTTGCACTTTTTATTTGGTTTTGTATTAATGACTTTAATAACTAGTTACTTATGTTGAAGGTGATCTTTCCTTATCGTTTGTCCGTGGTGTCTTGGCGTTATTTTACTGTCTATATAAAATAAAAGATTTTCACCATTCATATCTCCACGGTCTATATGGAGGTATGTTGGCTACCTGGTCGGGGGTTAAGGGAACGGTTTGGTAAGGGTCTTGCCCTTGTTCAGCGTTTAGAGGTCCTGCTTGGGACCTGGGTCAAATTTAGTAGGATCTCCTTCAATGCCCATAGGTATTGGATGGCGGGGATCCAAACTCTTTGACCCCCTCATAAGTTAACTACTATTAATACTATAACCCGGCTATTTAGGACTGTATCCCTGCTGACTCAGACTACTTAGCCGAGTGTAACGTCACCGCCAAAAGCGGGGCCTACCATAATTTGCATTAATAACTTAATTCATTATCTTTCAATAATCCGACCCTTTAGGATTGTATCCTTGCTGACTCAAACTACTGGGTTGAGGGTAACGTCGCCTTCAAAAGAGGGGCCTACTACAATAACTAAGATAATCTCTTAAACAAGTGCAAAAGTGCGAAAATAATCAAAGGTTATACTAATACACGTGTCGGAACCAAGTGATTCATCTTGTCTATCTGTTTTTATTTTATTTTTATTTTCAGCATTTAGTTAGTTTTTATTTTTCTTAGTTTAAAACATTTTTCTAACCTTTTTGATTTGATTAGACGTTGAGGATAAACCGGTATTAAAAGCTCTTGTGTCCTTGGACGACCTCGGTATCTTACCAACACTATACTACGTCCACGATGGGTGCACTTGCCCATATGTGTGCTTAGTGTTAGTAAATATCGTGTTTTATAAATTTAAAACTTGGCTAAAAGTGTAAAAAGGGCTTAAATATATATCTAAAAACATATATACACTAACACGCATCAGTATGCGAAATGACCAACATAAACATGCGAAATTACATATTAAAACTTTATTGTGTGCGAAATGTCCAACTTAAACATGCGAAATTATTCATACGATCCAATCTTTAATACCTGCTATATGTTAAAAACAACACATGCTATATTTAAAACACAACACATGTGAAATGTTAATATCACCAAATAAACACCGAAACATCTTATCTTCAATCTCGTTACAATCTAATAACATGAAAACACCTTCAAAATCAAATAAAACCCATACCTCAAACGTAACCCTATGATGAAAAACCAAAATAAACATCCTAAATGATGAATCCAGCATTTTCAGTATCGCCAATGTGTGTTCGGTATAGAAATCAACCAAAAAACGTATTAATCGAATTGATACGAACAATAATTAGATAGAAGGTTTTGAAACGAACTCATAATCTGATTCCTTGTTGACAGAATTCCCTAATTAGCCCTTAGATGATTGAACAGAATGTCTGATATACCCTTATCTAATTAAATTGAATTAGGGACACATGTATGGCTGTGGGGATCGCGTACGTAATGTACGATTAGGTGATTTGTATCCTACATTTCCTATATATATATATAGTGTGACGTTTATTATGGAACACTAATAACGTGGAGGAACCGAAGAACACTCTTAAAAATTTAATTTAGCATGTTAAATATCAATATTTTTTTTATCTTTTTTGGCGGTTTTCCTTATCAATATATATGTATATATATATAGATATATATATATATATATATATATATATATATATATATATATATTATATGGGTAAGGATCATTTCAAAACTCTAAATAATTACAGAACTAACGGAAATCATAATAAACAATCATTCTAGTAATATATTTTTATATTTAAAATCGCTTAAGAGTATTTTTCTTTATCATTTATTATGATTCCATGTGTGTTAAGAGTAGTTTATCATTTTTATATATAATTTTATAATTCTATATACATAAATTGGTTCATTTACACATATGTAAACTAGTTCCTTTACACTTATATAAATTAGTTATTACAAAAAAATATTTTGGTTTTTCATATATGGAATCATAAAAATACATATAATATATCCTTAAATAATGTTAAATATAAAAATATATAAATAAAATAAGTATTTATTAGCGGTTCTGAGAGTTCTGAAATGAAACTAACCCATATATATTAGGTATTTATATATCTATACCTGTATGTATCAATCGTAAACTCAAAAATCAATGCACTAATCTGATTACAAATTCAATTTATAGATTATTATCACAAAAGTTAACATGTGATCTCACCCAAGATTAATGTGTGATAAGAATTCAGTTTATTTGTTTTCACACGAAAATGTTATTTTCAGTCGATCCCTCCCCTTTCCTAATATATGATACCTTCAGATTTTCATATCTTCATCACTCATTCATATAATCATATTCATCCCAGTGGAGGAGAGATTCAATGATCATTTTCATTTGTCATAATTTATAATTACATCCTAGGGTTCGATTTTAGTTATCATATTCATGAAGGGCTGTAAACGAACCGAACGAGCACGAACAAGGCCATGTTCATGTTCGTTCGCTAAGGAACAAGCTTGTTCATGAACTATTCACGAACGCTTACCGAACGAGATTTCTTGTTCATGTTCGTTCATTAAGAAAACGAACATGTTCGTGAACTGTTCACGAACACTTACCATATGCTAATGAACTCTAACAAATGTTCATGAACATAAATGAACACAAACGACGTTTATGAACACAATATTCATTTTAGAATAAAATCTGCATTTTCATCACAAACATTACGAAGAATCCACAAAACAAAATACAACATATAAAAACCTTTAACGAACTAACACAAATAAATATTAACAAGCAAACATAAATGAACTCATTACCGAATGCTCACGAACATAAACGAACACATTACCGAACGTTCATGAACATAAACGAACGAACGCAACCTCTGTTCATGTTCTCTCGTTTAACTTAACGAACGAAACTTCTTGTTCGTGTTCGTTCATTTACTAAACGAACGAACATAAACGAACTTCCCACCGAACGGTTCACGAACTGTTCGCTGAACGTTCGGTTCATTTACATCCCAATATTCATCTATAATGTTAATTATTTCCAAAGTGAATCTTTTGATTTGGTTGATTTAAAGATCAAGTTGTATCGTGCCAATAATAGATTTACTAGAAGAAGTCTAGATATGAAATCGCACATCATTTAACGGTTCAAATGGTCTCCTATAAACAGGATACACAACATATTGTGCACAAAATAACAAGAGGCACTTCATTATAAGTTGAAGTGTCAATTGATCATCCTTAGTTGCACACCAAGGTTTGCGAAACTGCCTCAGATCTCTTCTATTTCATAGTTTTGTAACTTCACAAGTTCAACCATTAAAAGCATTTAAGGAGTTGGTTCATAAGCATATAGCAAAACAAGATAAGAATACCAAAAAAACAAAACATTCTAACCCAAGTAGCATTAAGAAAGCCAAACAAAATCACACAAACCATGGAGACTTTTTAGGGAGATCAAAATGGAGACCCTCGAGCAACATCAAGAACAATTCTAAAGATTTTTAAACGTGATTTTATACGGATAGTGTTGATAACGTGAGTTCAACCATGTTATGGTTGCTCATTTTGAATATGCCTCTCAATTGTGATAAGGTGTGATAACTTCTTACATGATAAAAAAATAATTAATCAAACACCGGGTTATTAAAGGTAGGGTAAATTACAGTTTTCGTCCTTTATGTTTGTATTGGATTGGATTGCAATGAATAACCTTTAACTTCAATAATTACAGTCACAATCCTTTATTTGTAAAACCCATTACACTGTATGTCCTTTAGCCATAACCTGGTTAAAATTTTCAGTTAAATATGGCATGTGATTTGCACATGAGGGTAGATTTGTAATTTGACTCTTTTCTTTATCTAAAATAAATTTAAACAATATAACATATCAGATTTAGCAAAATTATACAATATATATTAAAAAAAACATAAACTCGTCTCTCTAATCTCTCTCTTCAACCAACCCCCAACACCACTTACAGCCACCACCGCCACCCGTTTCTCTCTCTATACCCACCATCCAAAACCACCTACGCTCCACTGCCATCACCACCAACAACCAAAAAATACACTCTTCGTACTCTCTCTCTAAAAAACACACACTGTTGAATCCCTATATTAGCCCAAAATCTCATGTGGAACAATAACAAACCACCATGACATTACTCTAAAAATATACACTCTAGCTGTAAGAATCTGCAGTGCACAAGTTGTTTAAGGAACTGATCTGAACCGAGGTCATTTACGAGTCACTAATTTCCATCCAGATCTTAACCCCTGTTCATAGATCTGAAACTTCATCACCGTAATCGAAGATCCGAGTCCATCACTAGCGTAGATATGAAATTTCATCCCGTTGTGGTGTTCGTCACAGGACATGGTGGTGATTGCCATAAGCGGTGGTGGTGTTTTGAGTTTAGGGAGAGGCATACGATGGTGACAGGTTGCGGAGATGGTGGTGGTAGCGGTTTCGGTAGTGACAGGGTGCATTCGAAGATGGTGATGTTTGTTGTTGGAGGTGGTGGTTGTTGTTGGAGGTTGGAGGTGGTGATGGGTGGTGGGTGGTGGCTGAGATAAAGAGAGGGGTGAGAGATGGTGTTGTAGGTTCTTGAGGGGTTTTATAGGGGGATTAAAGAGGAATGTTTCCTCACGAAGTTCTCATCGGCGAACTTAGCGCCGTAGATCGACTCGCCACCGGTGCCGCTGCCTCTGGTGAAGTCACCGCCCTGGCACATGAAGTTAGGGATCACAAGTTGGAAACTAGAGCCTTTGTAGTGGAGTGGTGTCCGCGTAAAGCTCCATGACTATGCGACCAGCCGGATCTCCGCCGACGTTCATGTGGAAGAAGACCTTAGGGTTTGCCATTTGAGGTTGTTGTTTTATGATTCCCACAATGTCTGTTTATTGGAAAGAGTGGGTTATTAATGAGGGATTTTAAATGACATTTTTGCCCTCACATGAGATGCACATGACCTGTCACAACTCCCATCCCCTACCCTCCCTGAGACAGGACTCCAACGACTACGTCGGGCAGAACCTCGACAGCCGTTACGGAGCACTAGATCAATCGGGCAGCGTATCTAATACATAACCGGGGTTATAATACTTACATCGAGGCAGAGCTTCGCTAATTAGGGGGTATAATGCCCGATACTACTTCAATTATTCAGAAATTTAGAGAGAATTTCGAATGTGGGACGATTTGTGAACTGAGGCCGATTGTATCTATTTATAGTGCTGATCAGGCACTTTGTCGCGCCCCACGAAGAATGAGGCAAAGGTTTACACGGCCCCCGAGGGCCCTAAATGCGGCAACTGGTTTGCTGAGTCATCTGGGTTTTGACGCGTGTCGTGACACGTGGCACGATGCGGTTTCGCCGTCTGTCACTCGCTCGCGCCCTGCGACAGACTTAACTTATTATTTTTATTTGATTTTTGATTATATAAAGGTATTTCGGGCCTATTTTACGTATACGGGGTGTATTTAGGACATTTGGGGGTGTCTAAAATATTTTAAGGAGGGTTGTTATATCTTGGGTATAACTCCTGGATTGTTTAATAAAATATATAATGCACTCGCATTAAGTATAGTAATCCAATTTAATTTTATCCCTACATCACGAGACAGAACCCCAACGTGCTTAGTCGGGCATAGCCTTGACATGCGTTGGTGGGTTCTAAATCAATCGGACAGGGTATTGACTCGGTGGTCAGGGGTTACAATACTTAAAACGGGGCAGGGCTTTATCATTATTAATATGGGGTAAAAATAAAAAGAAACATTAGAAATTTAGAGAGGGATGGGGGCGACAGAAACAAAGATAGCAGCAATCCAAGTTGAAGTCTGGTCTTATTTATACTAACTTCCTAGTCATTTGGAGGCCAAGCCTCAATACCTGTGATTACACGTATTTGCAACATTAAATTCTATCCCTATCTCTTTGCCATGCGCACACACACACATGCACTCTCATCATTTGAAAGTTAGTTTTAAATTTTCATATTATTTTATTATTTATATATTATAATTAATTCAGCTGCTTCACTTATTTGACGCTTATAACTTCTAAAATATGACGTTTTACAAAACAATAAATATGTCAATATAACGAGAATAATCTTATATACATTTTGAAGTTTCATTAAAAACGGAGTAGATTCAAATACAATGTATTTTTATAATTTAATTATTAAACGGTTCCTTCGTTTGCCAAAATACCTTATATTTCTATTGGTCAACTTACCCATGATCTATTCATGTAATAACTTTATTTTAAATTAATTTTTTTTTGGGAATGTTACATCCTCCCCACCTTGTTTTAAGTCTCGTCCTCGAGATTTGGGCTACGATATCTTCTTGGGGTTACGTCACATCTTTTAGTTGGTTATCAAAGTGTCTGGGATAGAATCAAAAGATGAATATAAGGATATCATAGGATAATTGGAATTCAATGGTCTCAAAACTTAGTTTCAGGAGTTGATGTTAACCGAATGAGATGAAATGATACCATTATCAAGGTGACTAAGTTTCACAAATCAAAAGAGAGATTTGATAGGCATAGAATTTGAAAAGCAATGACTTGTAGGAACAATAGGATTCAATGGCAGAAAAGAAATTACTTTGATTATCAATTGAGGGAGATTCTGAATCAATAATCTCAATTTGAGAATGGAAGTATGAAAAATGATTTGTCACTAATCAAACAAAAAATTAGTGACATTTATTTAAATGGCAAAGATACACCGAAAATACAATAGAATTTAGTGTATCATTATCTTAATACATAATTGTATCAAGACTACTTGAATGATGAGTTAAACGAAATACGTATGATTAGGGTTTACTATTAGCACAGGCTACAAATTTATACAGACACCGCAAGGTGTTGTAGTGACTGAAAGAATTCAATAATTACGGTGACTGAATGAATTCACCGTTTTCGAAATTAACTGAAAGTTTCAATGAAGCGAATTTGGATATTTCAAAAGATAGGATGTTTCAAATGAAGAAAGAATTGAATAGTGTGGAATCAATTTAAAGATAAAAGAATTAATGGAGGTATATTGGAATAAGAATTTTAGGTACCTTGGTCTTAACACAAAATTGTATTGAAACTGGTTTAGGATAATGATAAAATCGTATCTCAGGTGTGAAAATGAAATAAGTGCAAGTTTTCAAAGAAATCGCCACCGCAAGATGTCGTGTTTTAACAAATGATACATCGAAATTGAAGACTTTAAACAAGTTTACTATGATTCAAACAATGAGATTACCTCGAATATGATGATTTCAATTCATCATATGGGATTTTGAACTGAAGGTATATTGTGAACAAGTTCAAACAATTAAGCTTGGTTTGGACATATTTCAACAATGGATATACGTTTTTAGCAAGAAATGGTTTTAATGAAATCTGGTAAGTACCTTTGAAAATACTAGAAAAAGAAAAGGAGTTTTCCAAGAAATTTGTTGACTTGATCATCAAAAGTCAGCATTTTCAAAATCAGGGGGTGTTTATCAAAATGAGTATAACAAAAATATTTATTAAAACTCATGAGTAAATGATCTTTTTGAAGTGAGTTCACATGTATGACAGGAAATGCATGTATGACATAAGAATTTATCAAGAGACGAGACGAATGAGAGTTGGTTCTAATAAAGAAAAAAAAAGAACTTTTATTGATGAAGTTTTGATCGGAATCAAAAGTCAATTAATACTGAAAACATAAGGATACTTATTCTAAAAGTTGGCTATTGTCTCCGACGTTGTAAATATCTATGCATTCTTATTAGTTTCATCGAGGTTTCGATCCTCGTTGTCTGGTGCCTTAAATAGTTTCGGGCAGTAGGGACAAATGTGGCCCGGGTCTCCGCATTTGTAACATACATTAGTTTTCCTTCTACATTCTTCCTCTGCATGTCCGGCCTTTTTGCAGAAATTACAGCGAAGTGTCTTTTTAGAATAGTGTTTTCTTGCATGTTTCTTGTTATGGTTATCGCAGGTAGGTTGTATGATTGCTGGTTTCATTACTTTATCTTTGCATGATTTGTCGGAGCGGAATTCCTTATAAGAGTAGCTATAGGTTGTAATTTTCTTTCGTTTGGAAGATGAAGTTTTGATACGAATATCAGGACTCCTATTGATACTAGGGTTAGGTTTGAAGTGATGGATATTCTTATAGTGTGTAGTATGACCTTTGGTCATAGGCACAGAAATTTTAATAGCTTCAATGATCGAAGGTATGGCATTCGATATTCCTTGAGCTATTACATTTTCTATAGTGTTCCTATCCAAAGAGTTTTCATTACTAGCTATTTCTTGATCACATGCTATTTCATTTGTATCTGTATTACAAACATGTTTAGATATATTTATCACAGAACTAGGTAATTGTACAGGCACATTTTATTTAACACAACTATAGTCATAATTTATCAGTATTATGTGTTTATAATCATATGTATTAAGGTATATATAAACATGTCATATCTTAACATTTTCTCTTACTATATATCTCATCAGAATATAAGGAAAATGTATATTTTATATGTGTTGTTTCTCCCTTTGATATAATAGCTTCTCTCTATATTGTATTAATTATATTTCCAGAGCTTATGGCTGGATAGGTATTCAGAAAATAAAGGTAAGGGTTTTATATGAAATTCTGAGATTTTCCGTCATTGACCCATTTATTGTTTTTCAAGAGGTGGTGCTAATACAGATATTCTTAAGGTATCTTTTAAATTAAAGAATAGATTTTGAGTAAACATGTAGGTTTGTTTCTTCTGTTATATAAAGGCTTGTCTTTCTACAGAGACATTTGATTATTATATTGTATATATTATTAGGAAAATTGTATCTTGTATATACATACGTATAAATATAAAGTTTAAAATTTCCTGTAATATAATAAAAATCCAATTACATAATTGATTGTGTTAACTATCCTGTTTATTCCCATAACCTTATTTATTTCTTTATAATAACAAAATAAATTTCTATTAATTTATTAAACATAATATTTTGGAATAAAAGGAATTTTTCAAAAGGAATAAAATTATAAATTTTCTGGATTCTTTTAGAACAATTTAACCTTTACCTGACAGGTTAATTAATTCAAATTCTTATTTTATTATATCTATTTATTAAAGAATCACAACAGAGAATACAAAATTTAATATAAAGTATCATTCTCATCTTAGAATATATGTACATATAACTTAAATATAATTTAAGAAATGAATTAAACTTATCAAATATAAAAATTATTTCTTCTGAGATATATGTACATATATTTTAAACTATATCGTTATATTGTACTAAATGTTTTTGTACATATCTTTATTGCATAGATGGAACATTATTTATTTTATTGATACAAGTTATATAAAATATACATATATTTGATTTACATATAATCTAAGAAATAGGTTTAGGCTATTTCCAAGTGATATATAGGTATTACTGTACCAAGTTGTTATACATATTCCTGTTTCATAAATACTGTCTTATAAAATATTTTATATTTTCCATTGTATATATATATATATATATGTGCTTAAGTTTTAAAATTGTTAACAATGAATTACGAACTACAATAATTCTTGTTCATTATTTGTGTAAACTGAATTAAGATTTTTGTTTTATAAAATTCTTTTAACATAGCTTTATTCAAGAGCCAATTATTTTATTTTTCCAAAATATTATTAGTTTTAATTTAAATCAGAATTTAATAATATTGTATTATAATAATGATGATGATAAATAATAACAGTACACATTAAAGACTTTTCTTAGAGGGCGTTTACTTATTATAAATTTATCTAGCATGTTAATTATCATTAATATTGACTATACCCATAATTTCTTAATATCACTTAATTTATCAAATTTTGATGAATAATTTACATATTTAATATTTAATAATGCGATAAAGAATAATAAAGTGATTGACAAAATATATTAATTATCATATCTAAATAGCATTATATTTTAACATAATTAATATAAATATACGTTTTATCAAAACTTTGCTAAATACACATCTTTAAACGAGTAAAACTGTTGGATTATATCATAAAATATCTTGCTTTCATTGAATAATATTTTATATTATGATATTTTAGTGATACCGTATATAAAGGTGTTATCTTACATCTTTTGTTAAGATATTAATATCAATATCATAATATTATTATAATTTATTTTAAGTTGTATTTACATAAATATGAAGATACAGATTTGAATATTATATTATGAATATATTCCCCTTTTATAGCCTATCATATTTATGTACCCTGAGAATTTTAAATGATAGGAAATTATCTAGGTATAATACATATTATTTATATCATGATGTTTACAAAGTATCATATCTGAATTGCATTTATTAATACTAAAATATTAATATTAACATTCTATTATTACTATAAAATTTATATTGCATTATGTTCCCACATATATATATGGATATGATAGATATATAAGATATCACGAAATTTACTAACATAAAAATCATAATAAACATATTAACATTTTATGTTCACATGATAACACATAAGATATAAATTTCCTAACACAAATGATTAAGGGTTTTGGTATTGGAAGAACACCTAAAGGGCATAAACCAGTGGCATAGCTATAGCTCTGATACCACCTTCTGTCACAACCCCCGTCCCCTAACAACCCAGGAACGGGTGGCCGCGGCCAGTTTCAGTGGTATCGGTGTTTATAAATTTGGCAGCGGAAAGTTTCATCAGGACCGTAGTTAGGAAATATTTTATCAGAATTAAACACCAAAAATATTTAAAATAAAGAAATGGGATAAAACGCAAGTTTTTCTGATAATATCTTCATAATAAACAAGTGGGACAAAACCCGATTTTTCATTTTGATATATTTATAGGGAATAACCCTAATTATTGAAAACAATTCTCCTTTTTAATTAGGTAACTTCATTGCCACTTTTCTAAGCCTTCAGTGCTCTCCAACTGGGTTTTATTGGCTTCACACTAAGTTACCTGAAACACGTGTTTAAAACATTTTATCAGCAAGAAATACTGGTGAGTGAATCCCAGTTTAATCAAAACAGGTTTTATCAGTCTACAGCATTGAGGGCGGTTGCGCAATTACATTTGTTTCCATTTACTTTAATTACCACCCACGGTACTGTCAACCCGACTTGTGGTCATGTTACTCCGCGCAAGTTAGTAACAAATTTTGTATACAAAACCCCAACATACCGATGATAATTGTAGAATACAAATACTCAATAACTGTTTAATATATATATTTAATTGTGTGAGGTTTTGTAAAAACAATTTGCAAAAAGGAGATTACTCACATTGCTATTTTATGTCTTTCCTTTGTAACTTCCTGGTTATAATCTATTAATTAAACAATACACACGTGTTAGTATAATAATCCAATTTACATTAGTTATACCCTCCCCGAGACAGGACTCCAACGACTACGTCGGGCCGAACCTCGACAGCCGTTACGGAGCACTAAATCAATCGGGCAACGTATCTAATACGTAACCGGGGTTATAATACTTACATCTAGGCAGAGCTTCGCTAATTAGGGAGGTATAATGCCCGATACTACTTTAATTATTCAGAAATTTAGAGAGAATTTCGAATGTGGGACGATTTGTGAACTGAGGCCGATCAGCACTATCAGGCACTTTGTCGCGCCCCGCGAAGAATGAGGCAAAGGTTTACATGGCCTGCGAGGGCCCTAAAGGCGGCAACTGGTTTGTTGAGTCATCCGGGTTTTGACGCGTGTCCTGACACGTGGCACGATGCGGTTTCGTCGTCTGTCACTCGCTCGCGCCCCGCATAAGCTTAGGAGCAGTCTGTCGCACCCCGCGACAGACTTAAAAGTATTATTTTTATTTGATTTTTGATTATATAAAGGTCTTTCGGGCCTATTTTACGTATACGGGGTGTATTTAGGACATTTGGGGTTGTCTAAAATATTTTAAGGAGGGTTGTTATATCTTGGGTATAACTCCTGGATTAATAAAATATATAATGCACTCGCATTAAGTATAGTAATCCAATTTAATTTTATCCATACGTCACGAGACAGAACCCCAACGTGCTTAGTCGGGCATAGCCTTGACATGCGTTGGTGGGTTCTAAATCAATCAGACAGGGTATTGACTCAGTGGTCAGGGGTTAGAATACTTAAAACGGGGCAGGGCTTTATTATTATTAATATGGGGTAAAAATAAAAAGAAACATTAGAAATTTAGAGAGGGATGGGGGCGACAGAAACAAAGATAGCAGCAATCCAAGTTGAAGTTTGGTCTTATTTATACTAACTTCCTAGTCACTTGTAGGTTAAGCCTTAATACCTATGATTACACGTATTTGCAACATTAAATTCTATCCCTATCTCTTTGCCATGCGCACACACACGTGCACTTTCATCATTTGAAAGTTAGTTTTAAATTTTCATATTATTTTATTATTTACATATTATAGTTAATTCAGCTGCTTCACTTATTTGACGCTTATAACTTCTAAAATATGACGTTTTACAAAACAATAAATATGTTATTATAACGAGAATAATCTTATATACATTTTGAACCAAGTTTCATAAAAAACGGAGTAGATTCAAATATAATATATTTTTATAATTTAATTATTAAACAATTCCTACGTTTGCCAAAATACCTTATATTGCTATTGGTCAACTTACCCATGATCCATTCATGTAATAACTTTATTTTAAATTTAATTTTTTTTGGGAATGTTACATGACCCTACTTAACGTTTAAAATTAACTGGGTTATGGTCAAAGGACGTAGAGTGTAATGTGTTTTACAAATAAAGGATTGTGACTGTAATTATTAAAGTTAAAGGTTATCCATTGCAATTCAATACAAAAATAAAGGACGAAAACTGTAATTTTCCCTTAAAGGTAACTTGTTTGCTAAACATGACACGCTATATAACTTGTTTGATAAATATGTCATGTTTTTGGTTGTGTTCACTAACCTGTTAAACTTGTTTCACTCGTACTTGAATTAAATTGGTGAAAGCTGCAAACAAACCGAACGAACACGAACAAGACCTTGTTCGTGTTCGTTTGTTAAGAACTATATGTGTTCACGAACCGTTCACGAACACTTATCGAACAGGATTTTATGTTCGTGTTTGTTTGTTAAGGAAATGAACTTGTTCGTGTTCGTTTGTGTTTGTTAATTTTAGGCAACGAACAAAAACGAACATTGACGAACACAAATGAGCACAAACTAATGTTCATGAACACAAATGGAAACAAACGAACACAAATAATCGTTCATGAACAGAATATATAATACACTGACACTTATTAGATATTTAGTTTTTCGGAATTTTGAAGTATTTAAATAAATATAAAAACTAAAAACACTAATAAACTATCGAACACAAACGAACATGTTACTGAACGTTCGCGAACATAAACGAACGAACACGACCTCTATTCATGTTTGTTCATTTAACTAAACGAACGAAATTTCTAGTTCGTGTTCATTTGTTTAATAAACGAACGAACACAAACGAACTTCCCGTCGAACAGTTCACGAACTGTTCGCCGAATGTTTGGTTCGTTTGCAGCCATAGGTGAAACAACTTATAAGAAAATTAATCTATAGACTATTCACCCATGAACTTTGTATTAAACTTTATAAATATAATATTATCATTATTTTATTTCATATATATGTTTATCTTACATGATTTAAATTATGAACTTTGTATTAATCTTTATAAATATAATATTATCATTATTTTATTTCATATATATGCTTATCTTACATGATTTAAATTAATTAGACAACAAGAAACCTATATTTTTATGCAAAACCATAAAGTACAAGTTAAAACTGACTTCTTTCTTATTTTCCCTTTCAAGGTGTTATTTTATTTCATCATTACTGATGTTGCCTTCGTAACTACGTACATACCATGTGGCAAACGATGATCACATTCTTTCCAAATATTGTTCGGCAATAATATTGTTCATAAAAATACGATTTGGTACAAATCACAATATGGATGATTGTGTCACACACGTTAACAGACGAGCCCAGATAGCAGAAAGTAAGCAGATTGATATGACGAGCATGCACCGCTTGTTTGACACAAGCACACCGCGTCAAAATTAAAAAAATAGTGTGTGAGGAGGGTTGTTCAAGAAGCTTACGGTTCGAGACTTACTCAAAACTAGAGTGATTTTTAACAAGTCGAGCATGGGTAACGGTAAATATAATATAAATTATAAAGCAAAATTTCAATATATACAAATTATAAATTCTATGGTTTATAACTTTTGCGTTATGTCATCATCATTATACTTATTAAATCTCACCAATAGCAAAGCTAAGTTAGGGTTTGAGAATAGTAAGATTTAGACAGTCTTACCTCTACCCTATGGGAATAGAGAGGCTATTTCCAGTGAGACCATCGGCTCGATAGTATTTTTACATCAAGCCTTGGACATAAGACACATAACACTCAACAATCGGGACAAAGGCCTATTAGAGCATGTACCCTTTTGTCTTTCGGCTGTCAACGGCACCACCTGATGCATTATTAACCGTCCGCCTCTTTTAACGTTATTTTCACAAGATTAGTAAAATAACATGAAAATTAGTATATTAACTTTTGCGTTATGTGCAAGATAAAAAAAAAATAATACCTTTGGTTATTATATACATCAATATGTGTAAAAAAATCCTCAAAACTAAACAAGTTGGCCCTGAATTCTTAAAAGTCGGGCTTGAACTGAACACTTAAGCGTGTTAAGATAAACGAATCAAGTCCAGCTAGCTTTTTGTGTCCGGGCCTAATTTGGCTTGGCTCGGACCAGTTATAACCCTAGGTGTGAACGCGGGTTAACTTTACCCATATTGAAAGAAAGGAACCCGACTCTTTACCATACTAATCAATAACATACGTATAGCTTTCTGATGCCATTGGGATAGAACAGGGGCGGACTTATGTACAAAGTATGGGTTCCCGGGAACCCAGTCAGTTTTTAATTTTTAGTGTAAATATATATATAAGAAGCTGAAAAGGAACCCATAAGTATATTATAAAAGGAACCCATAAACATAAAAAGTCTTGGTTTCACTGGTTATGTCCGCGCTTTTCTTCCTAACCCACCCGAGTTCGAATCCCGTAACTGCTGTTTTTTGTCCCTTTTTTTTAATTTCTCTTTTATTTTTTTTCTTTAATGTAATAAAACCCATTTAGGGTTATATCACAAAACACACGCCGCACACAAACAAGCAACGAACAAAGTTCAAACTTCAAACAACATCAGCAGGCAGCAGCTCCACCTCCTCAGTCACCAGCGCCGGCTGCCGCTTCTCCGCCTCCGCCCTCCGGCTGCTCCGCCTCTGACGATTGCTGCCGAAACTTTGTTTTTCTTATACGATTATCATCAACTAATCAACGTTAAGGTTAGTTTTATACGATTAATCGATTATCATCATCTCACTGATTAGAGTTTGTTATACATCTATTTGTTTTACATCAATGATTACAGCTTTTAATTACATCAGTGATTAGTGATTAACTGATTACAATTTATTAATAGTTGATTACATAAAAATTGGGTTTGAAATTGGGTTTTTAAGTTAATATTGCTGCTGAAAGTTTTAGCTTTTGATGTTTTATTGCTGCCGAAACGGTTCGATTAAGTTAATATTGCTGCTGAAAGTTAATATTGATGTTTTAAAAGACGAAAAGCACCAGTGGCTGTTGTTCATGATGAAATCGGAGGAATAACATGGGGGAATTCAACAATTGTTGATTGAATCGTGTGCACTTTTTGTTGCTCCACCATAAATTTACATCTTGTAGATGCATATTAGGTGATCATCTTCTGTGATGTAATCTCATTTGGTTTAAAATATGATTGATTATATGTGAATTTAGTTTTTGGTCTGAGACATCTAGAGCAATTTTACATTATAAAGTGGTTGTTGATGATGATGGTGTTGGTGACAGAGGGTGCAAAAGCAGCTTGTGCTTTGATATATTTCAAGTCCTCCCTGTATTCACTCGACGGTTTTAAGCATCAAAGTAGGCGATATTTGAGGTAAAGTTTCTTTCAATTTTTAACTCGTTACTTGTGATTTGTGGTTTTCGTAGGATATTTGATTTGATATGAGCTTTGGCTCTTTAGCAAATTTAGTTTTATGAAACCTGAATTTTGGACTAATGTTAATAGAAATGTGATATGAAATTTATGTCTTTATTATGTTCCGTGACCCGACCCGACCCTACCCTACCCTACTCGGCCCGACCCGAAAATTATAACGAATGTTGTAAAAATTTGACCACCCAAAAAAGTGAACCCATAGGAAAAAAATTCTAGATCTGCCACTACTGGGATAGAAGATATTATTGAAGTACAAAGAAAGATATAATGTAAAATGGTTGAAGTGTTCAAACAAAAACAGACAAGTGTCGGTTAAGTGTATGCAAGTAGGTTTGAGTAGTTGATACAAAAGTTTATGGAGTTAGTGTTGAGTACCAACCCCAAAAAAAGGTTTATAAATATATGTAGAAACAGCAAGCCAAACTGAATTCTAACTTGGTAATATTCTTTACCTGAAATTTAACAAGATGGATGTCTATCGTTTGTAATGGGCTCTACAAATAGAAAACTTTATAATACATGTAATGTAATTCAGCACTCGGTTTTAACTGAATTGAGTGTTCTAGATCTGCGAAACCTCCATAGTCAAATTGAAAATCGAATTTGCAACTTGGTTTGCTTGTAAATGGTTTTCTTATTTTTTGATTTAATCAGTTTAAAATTATTAATATATTTATATACTAGGTTATACTCTCATGTATACACGTCTTGAATAATAAAAATAGTTTATTTGTAAATAAGACTAGTAGACGTACATGATAGTCATTCGACTAGTTTGTAATCTTTTATTCATAGTAATTAACAGCGGCGAAGCTTGAGATTTCCGACCGGGGGTCGAAAACGTATATACCCAAAAATTTCTATACGAAAACTACATACTCTCCACTACTGAGCGAAAAGTTCGAGGGGTCGGCCGCCCTCTCTCGCCCCCACTATGCTTCGCCAATGGTAATTAATACTCAAACCACTTGTAAAGTGCTTGTCGCGATGATCAATTCTTAAGGAAACTTTTTAATTATTTTTACATCGTTAGCCAATGAGATAACGAAATAATTAAATAATTTTCATTAAATACATCCGAGAATGTACGACATATTTGACTATATCTTATTATGTTTAATCGTTATCTATACTGTTGAATATTTTTAATTGTAGTAAAATATATTTATTTGTTAATGATAACAAAATTAAACGAAAAATTGTCATATGATAATTGTAGTTATACATAATAACGATTAAACAAAATAGAATATTTTTAATTGTAATAAAATATATTTATTTGTTAATGATAATAAAATTGAACGAAAAAAATTGTAGCTAAACATAATAACGATTAAACAAAATAAAAGTTAGTTGTAGTAAAATATAATAATTGTAGTTATCCATATAATATTTTTAACTAGTTAATATAATATTTTTACTTAGTTATCCGTAAAGTATTTTAAATATAAAAATGAAATATAAATTAATATTATATTTAGGTGGCATAAGGAATTGCCATGTGACATTTATTGGAATGGTCTATTAGAGTTTAGATAGAAGAAAACTGATATGCATGGTAACTTGGATACTTATAAAGCAAGACTTGTAGCAAAAGGTTTCAATCAAACTCAAGGGATTGATTATGATGAGATCTTCTCCCCCGTGGCGATGCTAAAGTCAATTAGGATATTATTTGCCATAGCTGCATATTATGACTATGAGATCTAGCAATTGGATGTTAAAACAACTTTTCTTAATGGATATCTTGATGAAGATGTCTATATGGTTCAGTCTGAAGGTTTTGTCGATCCAAAACATCCTCACAAAGTATGCAAGTTAAAGAAATCAATCTATGGATTGAAAGAAGCATCTAGAAGTTGGAATCACCGTTTTGATGAAGAAATTAAGAATTTTGGATTCATCAAGAACGCCGATGAAGCTTGTGTGTATAAAAAGGCTAGTGGGAGCATTATGACTTTCTTAGTACTGTATGTCGATGACACTCTACTGTTTGGAAATGACATTCCAACCATGGATGGTGTAAAAACCTGGCTTAGAAGTTGTTTTTCCATTAAGGATCTTGGTGAAGTCGCCTACATTTTGGGAATAAAGATCTATAGGGATAGTTCAAGGCGCTTGATAGGTTTAAACCAAAGTGCATATATTGATAAAGTCTTGAATAGGTTCCAGATGAAAAACTCTAAAAGAGGTTTTGTACCTATTCAAAAGGGGACAATATTGAATACATCTTAATGTCCAAGCTCAAAGGATGAGCAAGAGAAAATGAAAGGAATCCCATATGCATCTGCTATAGGATCCATCATGCATGCAATGATATGCACTAGAGCCGGACGTGTCATGCGCCTTGAGCATGACGAGTAGATACCAGCAAAATCCAGGTAACAGTCATTGGAAGGCTGCTAAGAGCATATTAAAATACCTTAGAAGGACTAAGGATATGTTTTTAATATATGGATATGGTGAGGAGGAACTCGTTGTAAAGGGTTATACGGACGTGAGTTTCCAAACCGATCGAAGTGATTCTCGATCCCAATCAGGTTATGTCTTCATTTTAAATGGAGGAGCGGTCTCTTGGAAGAGCTCAAAACAAGATATGGTAGCATTGTCCACTACATTCAAGACCCCCTAGAGATCTTTTGTGATAACGAGGGTGCGATTGCTCAAATCAAGGAACCTCGTGCACACCAAAAGACTAGACATATCGAGCGGAGATTCAACTACATAAGGGATGAAGTTGAAAAGGGAAAGATATGTATCCGCCAAGTTCACACCGATCAAAACACTGTGGATCCATTCACGAAGCTCCTTGAACGGGCAAAACATGAGGGTCATACATTTGTCTTAGAACTTCGATATTCTAGTGATTGGATTTGATCTATTTTGTATTTTTGTATTGGAACAATTGTAATTTTAACTCTTTTATGGTATTTTGAGTTATGTTCCATTTTAGCATGTTTAAATCCATGAATAAGTTACTTATTCTAAATTTTCGTAGTCGATCATACTTGTGGGAACAAATATGAATGTAAGACTATTATGAACTTGGATTGGTGGATATTCATTAGATATGAATATAGAGCAAAGTGTTGCTGCCAAGGTTCATAGATATTTGTGGGATACAAATATTGGACTGACTCGCTCTCAAATGTTACTGCATGGAATCATCTATGATTGATCATAAGTAAATTTGAGTAAAGGAGAATATCATAGTATCCTCTGACCTGAGATACATAATGGGTCTTGATATTCACCAAATATTATACCTTGACTTATTACTTCGCTGTCAATAATATGACAACACAGAAGGCTAAGCTCAGGTGTGGTACAAGGTGATTGTGAGAGACGTATGTAGTCAAGAAGGGATTTGTTCCTCTTATTCGTTGAGAGTAAGATGTCTAAGGCCTGCTAAAGTTAAATCAACAGAGAGTGATCACTCTGTGTCTCTAGATTTAACATGACATCTGTAACGAAAGGATAAATGATAGATTCACATAAATCATGTTCAAGTAAGGGACTTGAAGAGGATGATGTTATTGAATGGCACACATAGTCATATGTATTAGGGTTAGTAAACTATAGTTAGGTGATCTTTACTGCTTGCATCAATCTTCTATGTATCTTGTGCAAGTGGGAGATTGTTGGACTCTGTATGCCCAAGACACATATTAAATTGATGTGGCAAGTACGTTATGATCCAAGTCGAGCCATACCCAATAACAAGCTAGACAAACATTATAATATTTCTTTATGATATGATTAAACAAATAAATATTAACACTTATAATATTTAGAAATTGGTTTTCTAAATAATTGTACTTGAGAAACTAATAAATTATATATGGATAATTTATTTTTGAGAGAATATTTTATTTTGTTATTTAATGGGTTAAATAACAGTTTAAATGGTTGCATAAGTCTTATAACATGTACTGTTACAGTTATATAAAAGTTATAAAATTAAATAAGACTTAAATTATTAAAAAAGAAATTTTGAATTTTTTTTTATAAAAACCCAAGTGGGCCGCCCCTAGTCTTCCCAAGACCATTTTGGTCCAATAAGATGACATGCAATTGTCATAGTTAGATGATTTGTGATTGGGTGTTATGGGTGGCCAACTTCTCTCATTCTTTTAAGACAATTTTGCATGACAAAATGAAAGTAGAAGATTTGATTTTTGCTCTCAAAATTTTCGGCCAACATAGTGTGGTGATCTAAGGTTTTTCAAGTTTGATTCAAGTGTAAAATCCTAGCTAAAACTTAAAGTGTTTGTTGGAAGGCTTGGGGTATACAAGCTTGAGGACTTCTACACTTGAAGATTACCATTCAAGAAGCATCA
Organism: Helianthus annuus; assembly: GCF_002127325.2. NCBI lineage: Eukaryota > Viridiplantae > Streptophyta > Magnoliopsida > Asterales > Asteraceae > Helianthus > Helianthus annuus. The sequence goes on from NC_035447.2 coordinate 87,419,988, forward strand.
TCATCTTCATATCTTTTACTCCAAGAAGGTAGTATTCTAAAACACCCTATGGTTGTGTTTAATAGTATGCATGTTCATATATGGATCCGGGTATTGGGTTTTACAAATAAAAATGAATTTTATATCTTGTAAGTAACATGTTTTAAATAACTTTTCCGCTGCGTTTTGATCTTATATGGATAAAATCACTTTAATAAACATGTGAAAAACCCAACATAATGTGCATCCCTCGCTGTCAATGTGAACGAGACCATTATGTATAATAACTTAACAATACCCCAACGGGCGGCGTGCTACTCTTATAATGCTATATTTGTTAAGGTGGGCTAGCTAAGTTAATGACAAATAGAGTGCATGTATGTATTCTAGCATAAACAACCTAAGCATAACAAATAGCATGTATGGCGGATTGAGTGAATGAATAAGTTTGTGTGAATTGTGTATTTTAATAAGTAAACATGTTACACCCAAAAGTGCGTTAAAGCATAAAAAGGGTCAATGGAACTCATGATTTTTCAAAGCTTCCTTTGTAATTCGGTGAAGAGCTTTGTTAGTTGGAGGATGTAACACCAAGGTCAACGTACATGGGGGAAACGAAGGTGTGTAAGTAATGGAATTTAAATGGGAGATTTGGATTGGAATTTAAAGTACAAAAAGTATGTATACAAAAGTATTATCTAGTTCTAAGTACTCGTTTGTGACATTAAATTATGTGTGGTTTCATGGTTCCCAATTTGCCCATTAGAATCAATAACGAGAGTCTTAGATGCGTACATTTGATAGCCTAAGTTTATGACGAATAATCATGGTCCGATTATCATTGTAAATTCAACCATGGTTATATAGATATATACATTTAAATAGTTATAATATTATCCTAAAACTAAGTCCATCATAGATATCATCAATTATTATGTAAGTCAAGCATGGAGGTTAAACCTCATTGTATGATTCACCACTACACAAATCATCACAAGGATGATTCGGAGGGTCATGAATAATAAGAATTAAAAACTACCTAATGCATGCTCAAGTGACCAAGTAAATCCTAACCTGGGTGAGCCAACACGACATGGAAAGGTAATCCTAAGTGTCGTAGGCTAGGCGGGGCTATGTTATTTTGATACAAGGAAGTCACTTGAGTGTTTATACACAAGTTCACAAGTGAAGGAGTGGAACTAGATTGGAAAGCCAAGGCTCCCATGGTTCACACTTCCCAAGTCACAAGTTCATCATATGGAAGATGATGAATCGTGCTTGTTTTCATCACTTGGATTATGATATGTATAAACTAAAAATAAAGAGTTTTGAACTCATAACTTGGTGGGAATCAATCTCAACATAAACCCACAACTATAGGTTAATTTGCGTGCTTGGTGGATTATAGATTCCACCAAGTTTTAGCAAAGAAAATAATGTTTCAAGAACATTAAACAAAATAGAAAATACAACTCAGGATCTCAAATGTGGTGAGGTTTCACCTTAGATTACCATGGTAATCTTGTGAAAAGATCCCTAGAGATTATCCAAGTGTTATGGAAGAAGAAAGAAGAAGAAAATAAATGAGGAAGTGAGCTAGAACTCACTTTGAAGCCCTTAAACTTTCTGCTCAAATTCTAGATATTTTGGAGAGATTTAGAGTGAATTTGAGAGTGTTTAGAAAGTTAGGAAAGTGAAAAAGAGAGTGGGAGATGGTGTATTTATAGGGAGGGATTACGGTTAGTGTTCAAGAGTGAATTAAATGAGTTTAGTTGGTGGTTGAATAGAGAAAATGGACCAATCAAGGCTGATTTCGGAGCTGGGCACGGATTGCCTTCGGCAGCGGGTCGCGGACTGATTCCGGACCTAGGTCACGTGTCGCAGGCTAGGTACACCAGCCCAAGTTTCATTTTTTGGTCATTTTGGTCCCTAATGTTTCTTATTTAGCACATTATAAGGTATTTCAAGTATAATACTCACATAAGTAGGTATTTAATGTTTAAAGAACATATCATTAAGTGTATTATGTATATATAACTTATATTTAGGTACAAATCAAGTGTAAAAGCATGGAATCAAGTCTCGTGAAGGTATAATCAAGTATTTATATGAATAAGTATACGAAGTCAAGTATTTACGTTAATTGCTTGTAAGTTAAACATGTTTTTGCAAGAATCATGAATAAGTATCAAATGTGTATATGAATTTAATTGTACAAGAAATCATGAATAAACAATGTATGATTCTCATAAAGATAATAAACTTTATTATGATCAAAGCCTCAGTTTACAACGGTTTGAAACGAAAATACGATTACAAGAGAAACAAGTTTCCAAAAATATAAGTTCAATACAAGCTTTCTAATTAAGGAAAGTTACAAAAGCGAGCGTTACAGTCTCCCCTCCTTTATGAAATTTCATCCCGAAATTTAGGAAGATGCAACGAACAGATGCGGATACTTAATCTTCATTTCACTTTCGAGTTCCCAAGTAAACTCAGCGCCACGTTTTCCTTCCCATCAAACCTTAACGATAGGAATTCGACTGCACCTTAATTACTTGACACCTCGATCCATGATCTCGACAGGTTTCTCCACGACGTGCAAGGTCTCGTTGATTTGAAGATCTTCGAGTGGAACCTGAAGTCCTTCTTTAGCTAGACATTTCTTTAAGTTGGAGACGTGAAAAGTAGGATGAACATTGTTGAGCTCTTGAGGTAGGTCCAGTCGATACGCTACCTTTCCATTCCTTTCGAGAATCTTGAAAGAACCTACATTACGAGGATCGAGTTTCCCTTTCTTACCAAATTGAACTACACCCTTCTAAGGAGAAACCTTGAGAAGTACAAATTCACCAACGTTGAATTCCAAAGGTTTGCGACGCTTATCAGCGTAACTCTTTTAGCGGCTTCTGGCTTTGAGCAGGTTGTCTCGAATCTGTAAAATTTTGTCCGTCGTCTCTTGTATAAGCTCAGGGCCGGTGATTTAAGCTTCTCCGATCTCGTGCCAACAAATAGGACACTTACGACCATACAATGTCTCGAATGGTGCCATTTGAATACTCGTGTGGTAGCTGTTATTGTACGAGAATTCGATCAAAGGCAAGTGCATATCCCAGTTGCCACCAAAATCGATTACGCAAGACGAAACATATCCTCTAGATTTTGGATAGTACGCTCGGTTTGACCGTCAGATTGAGGATGAAAAGCGGTGCTAAGGTAGAGATGAGTACCCATAGTAGATTGAAACGTTTGCCAAAGACGAGAAGTGAAGCGACCATCACGGTCTGAAATGATGTCAATGGGGATACCATGACGACAAATGACTTCATCCGTGTAGATACGAGCCAATTTCTCGACTTTGTAATCTTCACGAATGGGGAGAAAGTGCGCAGATTTGGTTAATCGATCAATGATCACCCAAATGCTGTCATGACTAGACGAAGTACGGGGAATCTTAGTAATAAAGTCCATCGCAATGCTCTCCCATTTCCAGACAGGAATTTCTGGTTGTTCGAGCAAGCCAGAGGACGTTGATGTTCAACTTTAACCTTGGAACAAAAGAGACATTTTGAAACGAAGGTGGCGATATCTTTATTCATTCCAGGCAACCAATAGGATGTACGCATGTCGTGATACATCTTATCAGCACCAGGATGAATAGAATACCTAGATTTGTGTGCCTCCTTCATCCGAAGTTCCCGAAGGTGATCACGATTAGGAATCCAGACACGATCGAGATGGTATAGAAGACCATCGGATTTGGTTACAAGACTTTCTTCTGCACCACATTTCATTTCTTTATAGAGGTTAACCTCGTTAATATATGTGTATTGAGCTTCACGAATGCGGTTTCGAAGATCGTCGATGAGTTGAAAGCAACGAATACCCTTAACATGAGTTTTACGACTAAGTGCGTCGGCCATGACATTCGCTTTACCTGGATGGTATCGAATTATGTAGTCGTAGTCGTTTAACAACTCTACCCAGCGACGCTGACGCATGTTCAGTTCCTTTTGGTTGAAGATGTGCTGAAGGCTCTTCTGGTTGGTGAAGACCACAAACTTAGTACCATAAAGGTAGTGTCGCCATATCTTCAAGGCAAAAACAACTGCAGCAAGTTCAAGCTCGTGCGTAGTGTAGTTTTTCTCATGTATTTTGAGTTGTCCCAACGCGTAAGCGATAAACTTGTCCCATTGCATAAGAACACCACCAAGTCCTAGGTTTGAAGCATCAAAATACTCGACAAAGTCATCGTCACCATCGGGAAGAGCAAGGATAGGAGCATTGCAAAGCATGTCCTTGAGCGTTTGGAAAGACTCCTCTTGTTCAGGACCCCAAACAAAAGGTTTATCTTTTTTGAGTCAGCGAAGTGAGAGGAATAGCGATTTTTGAGAAGTTGGAGATGAAAGGACGATAATAACAAGTTAGACCAAGAAACGAACGAATTTCAGACGGAGACTTAGGAGCAATCCAATTCTTCACAACTTCAACCTTTGCAGGGTCAATGTGAATACCAAGTTCGTTGATGGTGTGACCAAGGAATTGAACCTCTTTTAGCAAAAATTCACATTTGGAGAATTTGGTGTAAAGGCGTTCGGCACGTAAAAGCTGAAGGATAAGATGCAAGTGTTGCTCATGCTCTTCTTGAGTCTTGGAATAGATGAGAATATCGTCGATGAAGACGATCACGAAACAATCAAGATAAGCTTTGCACCCACGGTTCATCAAGTCCATGAAAACCGCAGGTGCATTGGTCAAACCAAAGGGCATGACCACGAACTCGTAATGACCATAACGTGTACGAAATGCGGTTTTGGATATATCTTCTTCGAGGACTCGAAGTTGATGATAACCAGAACGGAGATCAATCTTGGAAAAATAACTCGCGCCTTGTAATTGATAGAAGAGGTCGTTGATGCGAGGAAGAGGATATCGGGTTTTTTTACTGTAAGCTTGTTAAGATCGCGATAGTCAATGCACATTCGAAATGATCCATCCTTCTTCTTGACGAACAGAATGGGAGCACCCCAAGGAGAAGTACTTGGGCGTATAAAGCCTTTATCAAGAGGTTCTTGAAGTTGGCTCGATAGCTCTTGCATTTCCGAGGGTGCTAAACAATAAGGGGACTTAGCGACAGGTGTAGCGCCAGGAACTAAATTGATACGAAAATCAACAGAACGAGTAGGCGGAGGACCAGGGAGATCGTCAGAAAAACATCGGGAAAGTCACAAACGTTGGGAAAATCACTTATGCTTGAGCCCTTATCCTTCTTTTCCACAACGTGGGCAAGAAAGGCGTAAGAACCATTGCGCAAGTATTTGTTCGCTTGAGTACATGACATAAGCTGGAGACCTTTAGAAGATTTCTCGCCATAGATGTGTAGAGAATCACCATTAGGAAGAGGAAGACGAATGAACTTATCAGAGCAAACGACTTCAGCACGAACTCGCCTAAGCCAATCCATGCTTACTATGATGTCTAAACTACCCATTTGCATAGGTATGAGGTCAATTGGAAACGTATGATAGTTGAGGTTCAAAGAACACTTAGAAAGAACAGAATCGAGTTTGAGGGATGTACCATTTGCGACTTCGAAAGCGAATGGCAACTTATCCACGCTAGTATCAAATAAACAAGATGCATAGACATTGTTGACAGGAAACATACCGTTTATGACGTCGTTGGTGTTTTGCGCCTGAGCTACGGTGAGGACGACGTTTGCAAGATGGTTAAGATCGCCACACATGAAGCATGCTCAAACAGTAGCTGCTTGGGGTTGAGCTTGGTTAGGGGCAGGGTTTTGGGCTACTATGGCTTAGTTTTGGCTGGCGAGTGGCTTTGGACCACTGCGACATTGGTCGGCGAAATGCCCAAACCTGTTACAGTTTGCGCATAAGCGGCATGGTGCGTTGTTGGGATGATAGTAGAAGCAAGTGTTACACTTGGGATACGTCCCAATGTAGTTCTTTCTTTGTGGCTCAAGGTTGGGAGTAGCAGCGACTGATTGAAGGGGTTTAGGGTTTTGCGGAGTGACAACCACACAATTTTGGCTTGAAGCCTTCCGCTTCTTGCCTTTACCCTTTGAGGATGATGGCTTAGGTGATTCAGTGGTGGTGGTATCAGTAGTAGCTTGGTGTGCGTTCTTTGATGGAACCTTATCAGAAGTTCCACGAATAACGTAGTTGTTGTTGAATAAGGCTGCCAAACGAAAGGTGTCCTCGAGAGTTTTAGGTGAAGCTGACTCTATGAGGTTTATGAATGAAGTGGGGAGGTAATGGATGTACTTGGTGATGGCTTTGTCAACAGTGTCACCTTGGCTAGGGCGCAAAACACTTAGCTGCTTGAATCGGGCAGTGAGGCCAGCATTGTCATACCCGATTTGCTTCAGATTCCAGAATTCGTTTTCTAGTTTTTGAAGTTCATGGGGAGGACAAAACTCATCCCTCATTGATCGAAGTGTCGCGCTTCGATCAAAGACAATATTTATATACCCAAATTACCCTTAACAAATAGCTAGTGGTAGTAAGGGGTCGAACCACGAAGAGTAGGTGGTTTACAAATGGACTTGAATGAATTCTTAAAAGGTGTCACAATTATGAAGCTTGCTAACTTGTTTTTATGATTTTTGATTGATTAAAAAGATTAACAAATTGATTTGTTTAATTAACTACGAGAAATTAAACAATTTGATTAATGATTATAAAATATAATGGAATAACAAGGTTCACACCCGGTTTCAACAAATGCAAGATCTAGGTTTACTACTCATTTTAATTTACCTTAATTGAATTAGTTCATTAACAGTTTAACAATCACAAAGCTTAAGTGCCAATCGCTATCAACGTCATAGACAACGGACCATGATGCACTTTGTTACCTTGGACCAGCAAATCCTTTCAAAAGACAAGGCATAAATACGTGTATTCGTTTCACAAAGTCAAATTTAATAATTCACTCGACAATTTGTAAATTCAACACAAGCATACGACAATTGTCTAACAGTTCAAACGCAATTCAATTTATCACAAGCAAAACATCAACAAGTAGTAAAAACCCCAAAATCTTACATAAGTTTACACCGGGGTGAAACCTCCAGGAAACTAGCCGCTCATGATCGAAGGAACTTGATCACTGGATGTTGGAAACTTGATTAGGATCATCTTGAAGCTTGAGGAATGATAAAATGATGAGGATTAGGATTTTGGTGAGTGATGATGATTGAAAGATTAATGGATGAAGGAACTAGGGTTTGGTGAATAGAGATGAAGATGAATTGGGTGATGATGATTCTTGATTCGGATGAAGGTTGGTGACAATTTATGTTTTGTGATGGAAGAGATAGTGTTTTTGGCTCCAAGAATGATGATTCAAACCTTCATGAAGTGTAACTCTCGAAATAATGGCTCAAGATATGTTTAAACTCGTTCCCCAACAACCAAAGCTGAAAATTCGCGATGCAGGGATCTGTGACCCGTCGTCGACGGTGCTCCCTGGTCTCCTTTTCTTCCGGCGGTTTAACACGCTGTCTACGAGCAACTTTGGGCGACGACATTTTTCAAGCGGCGTCGCCGACGGCCCAGGAGGGCGTTGGCGACGGTATGTGCAACCTTCGCTTCCTGTTTTTCACGTCATGAGTTCCCGGTTGACCCTTTCGTGTCCTGGTGACCCGAATAGCTCCTTAAACTCCACTAGACATGCAAAACAAATATCTAATCGAAAGTAGGCTATTCGGAATTAAAACTCATGTAAAAAAATTAAGTTATGCTATTACAATCACCGTTATTCGACCACGTATCACATCTCCACACTTGGCTTTTGCTTGCCCTCAAGCAAATCTGTCTTTCACTTTCACGTGGGTCGGACAAGAAATACACCCCCCATTCCCGAGACGAAGGTAAAGGTCAATTATCATGCTCAAGTTCAAACTTTTTACAATGTTCAACATATTTAGCAATAATTAACTAATTATGTAAAAATGGTTATCCAAGATTAACCCGCCCGTGAAACCAATAAATCAGGCACATCCCTCACAATTTTCTCTCCACTGGTTTTTAAATTGGCTAATTTTCATGATGTATTAGCACTTTCAAAAAGTAATCACTCAATACCGATTAGAACACGTACCCGCATAGGCTTGCAACTCAATCATTCTCCACCACCGAACACGAATACTAAGCACAAGTCATAAGGTCTTTGTAAGGGTTGTAACGGGGCTAGGCTAAGGGTAGCAATTAGGATATTTAAAGTGGCTAAGGTGATGAAAATTCGATTTTTATTACAAAACAACTACTCTAAACACGACTAACTACCAACATCAAACTAGAGGACAACAATCTTTGCCTTTTATTCCACAACTAGAAACACATATTTTTGTTATTTTCTCAATGATTTTCTATTATTTTTCGCAACATTTTCTTATTTTTCTACTTTTTTTATGCAAACAAACAATTCACAACTATACAAACTTAACTCCTATGATCGAATTTCCATCACACGGGTTTAAAAGAAAAGGTTTAAGGTTACGGGCTAAATGGGTTGTCAAACGAAAGGATTAGGCTCAAAGTTGCCTACTAAGGGATACATTTTTGGGTAAGGATAGATAAATGGTGTAAAAGGAAAAGGTTTTCCAAATGCCTTAATCATTCTTGTGCTTTTATTCGGTCTATGGTCTCGAACGTATCAAAAGTTGCAAGTTCTACAATACATGACTAATGGTCCACTCAAACAAAGAAACATAAATATGTAATTCTATGATGTAAAAGTGGCTCAAAACCTCACATATATAAAGGGTATGGTATGTGACATGCATGATGTGCTAGTTTCTTAGGCGGATTATTCCCAAATAACCACCCGCTAAACACCCGTCATGCTATTAATTTGAACTTGACCATGACAAAATACAAAATGGGTTGTGCCATCCCTCGTTGACTTAGTTACTTGTGCTTTTAAGATCGCTTTTGAGCCAAGACATTTTTTAAAATTTTTGAAATTTTTGAAAATTTCCCCCCATCCCCACACTTGAGGTAAACATTGTCCTCAATGTGTAGTGTTTAAATGAACGGGTCAAAATCGAAAAACTTTTACTACTCCCCCATCCCCACACTTGAGGTAAACATTGTCCTCAATGTGTAAGAACTAGAGTTTTTTTTTTATCGCACAAGGGATGTGACACGGCTAATTTCCCAAAAATTCCACCCCGAAAACTAAAATACAATTATAATCCACTTATTACTAACTAAGAATTAAGGTAAAAGGAAACGCATGCACCTGGTTTTTCTCGTTAGATGCTCATGTCTTCTTCTTCTCTTCACGAAAACGGTCGTCCCTCAAACATCATGTACCTACAAATCTTAACCCTTGTGTAGAAGCATGCTTCTCACAACCATTGAAATTTGTTAGCTACTTAGTTCTACCATTTTTATGAAAGTATTACGAAATCATACGTTAATTTACCTTGATTTATGTGGAAAATTAATTTACAACAACAACAATCCTAACTCACTTTCGTAGGAATCACGGTTGCATTTAGCTTATGCAACAAGCCCTTTTAAACCCCCTCAATAGCTTGGGAGGACGAGTAGGTCTCGTGAGGGTTATATAGGGAATACACCCACAACATTCGTTTAACTAGGAAAAATGAAATACTAATGAAATAAAAATAAACTAGAAATAATATACAACAACAACAAAACACATACCTCAACGTCACCGCTGGTATCGCTCGTTCGGGTCGACTGGTGGGTTCGGGTGGTGTGAGTATCCTGTGAGAGCCTCGAACATCTCCCGGTATTTGTCAAGGGGACCCGGGTCTCCTTGTGTTGGCGGCTGAAACTGTGGCAGGATGAAGCTAGACCCCACTGCCTCGGGCCAATGAGGTGATGGATCGGAGGGGCCTCGGGGAACGGGGAGGTTGGAGTAGTCGGTCCACCCCGCGTGTTCTGCGTAGGGGAGGTCGGCTTCCCAATCTCTCCGGTGTCGTTCCTAATCATGGAGGACCTTGGCATTATTAATAGCCAATTCGTTGGAGATGTACATCGCGCTCCATCGACGACCCTCCAATGTATTCTGCTCGTTTCGGAGCCTCTCCTCATTTTCCTCCCACTCCCATCTTCGAGTCACCTCTTGCTGCTGCTGTTGTACCAAATGCTCCATTTTTGACCTTTGTAGAGCTTGGAACAGCTGCTGCTGCTCTATATATTTTTCCATCCTTTCCCGGTGGGCCGCTTCGAGGTCCCACTGTGCCTGCAATTGGGCTTGGTGTGTCTTCTCCCAGTTCTTCCTTCTCGCCTCATATGCTCTACCTTCTCCTATGCCCACGGTGACGTTATCAAAGACCGCCTGTTGACCACAGTTAAAGTCCTGGTATGATGGTACCCGTCGTCGATTCACAAAATTTGCCACATCTGCGGAAACTTCTCGAGTTGGCCGCCTATATCTCTGCCTTGGTCCCATTGGACCGGCAGGCTCGGTTTCATCCTTTTCATCAACCATCTCCTCATCATGGACACCCTCTTCAGTTGTTGAAAAATTATAACTGTTTCCTTGTTCATCTTCCATCGTGTGCAGATGACCAAAGACTTTAACCGTTATTTTCCAATGACGATTCATTGAAGCGAAGTTAAACTGATCAATGGGTTTAGAAACCCATAGCGATTCTTGTGGCAACGCATTCTGTTGCAGAATCATCGCGCTAATTAGCTGCACATATGGGATCATCTTTCTTGTGCACGACTCCCTCGTGTCCCAAGTGTTGATCATCACAATTTGCCGCCATGAAAACTTTGGCGTCCCATACAACAAAGCATATAAAACCCGACAGTCGGGTGCCTTCACTTTCCCGCGGTCTCCGAACCGCACCATCACATTCTCTAACAAGATGCCTTGAAAAATTCTTCTCTTTAATGACAAATCGTTCCTGGATTCCCCTAAACCACCAGAACCTGGCAACACAGCCTCTAGCATCTGATCTGGATCAGCGGTAATGGTCTTGTTATCTAAGAAGTGGTCAAGCTCATAATAATCGTATTCCCCGACCCCTAATGAGTCAAACCGAGCAATGGCGTTCATATGCTCAAAGGACATAATCATTTGATTCTTTCCAATGTTTCCAATAAATTGCCAAGCAGGAGCTGGCCCGTCATCGTTAACAAACTTCAGACTTGATAACCATTCATATACTGTCGCTAAATAGACCCGTGAGGTGATGTCCTCACACCAATCCAAAACTCTCTCCCACCCAAGCTCTTCAAACCTTTGAGTTATACCAATTCTACGGAATTCCTCAACATTTACCGCACGCTCACACACTACCCTCTCTGGTACAGAGGTTGTCACACCCGTCACCATTTTCCATTTCCACATTTTCGCTTCTAATTTCTTGTTTTTGTACTTATTTTTGTTATCATACCATGCAGAAGCTGAGCGACTGTTTTTGAACTCTTCCCAAGCCCAATCCTGTCTATATAACTGCCCATCACCCTCTTCTACATTACTTAGGTGTTCCCATCGTTTCTGAACGTAACCCGAGCCTGAACGGGCTCCAGAAAATGAACCCTCTCCAGAGGTCTTGGCTCTCTTTCTTCCGAACATGGCTACAATCATATGACAAAGGAACAATTAGTACACCCCAATCTTCAAACACTCTCAAACTTTGAACATAATATATGATGTTGAGTTTTCAATTAACAAGTAAATGCAAAATCGCCTTTTTAAACTTCCAAAGTCGCCTATTTTGTCATCTACACATCAATTGTACATGTTTATTCACAATTTCTTATGGTTCAACAATATTCAACATAATCAGTATGTTCAATCATGCAAAAATCGGGTGTAATCACTTCACTATGACCATTGCATGTTCAAATCCAACCCAAATCAAGAATTTACATACAATTTTCAACTATAACCTCCTACATTATGACAAACAACCTATTCTTCAAGCAAAAGATCAAAGAATTCGGAAAATTTCAACATACCATAAGATAATACGGTGAAAAATCAAGTAAATTTCATACCATTAAGTAGTAAAATGACAAGACACAATCAACAGATGCAAATCAAAGCTTTGGAGAACACCCTTTTCAAAAACCTGAATTTTGGACTTCAGAAATCTTGCAAACAAGCAAGAATTGGTGAAAACCGTTATGGGGGTTTTGTTGCTCTTGAAAAAAATACCCAAGATAGGCTCAAGAATCAAGTGATTTGGTTATGAATTGAGAGAGGCTCAAGAATCAAGTGATTTGGTTATGAATTGATAGAGTTATGAATCAAGGACCCTGTACAAATAAAAATTCTAAAAATTATTAAAATTGTTTTTGTGATTTTTTATAAGTTAAAAATTGAAAATTACGAAACCGTTTAACGGTCCTACCACCTCCCGAAAAGTCACAAAAATAAGTCTAGAAACATACCTTGCATCCTCAAGACCCGTTCGTGGTGTCCGGACTTCATGCATCACAAGAGGTTAGTACGAAACGGAAACGATTATAACAAAAACACTCAAACAATCAAATAAAATGTACAATACTCTACAAAGCTTTTTACCGGTCCTTTTAGTTGACCTCATAGGTTGGCACGCTTACCACGAAGTGTCGCGCTCCGGTCAAAGATAATATTTATATATGATGTGTGTGTAGTGTAATATAATTTAGATGTATATTTAAGCCCTTTTTACACTTTTAGCCAAGTTTTAAATTTATAAAACACTATATTTACTAACACTAAACACACATATGGGCAAGTGCACCCATCGTGGACGTAGTATAGTGTTGGTAAGATACCGAGGTCGTCCAAGGACACAAGAGCTTTTAGTATCGGTTTATCCTCAACGTCTAATCAAAAAAGTTAGAAAAGGTTTTTTAAACTAAGAAAATAAAAACTAACTAAATGCTGAAAAATAAAATAAAAATAAAAACAGATAGACAAGATGAATCACTTGGATCCGACTCGTGTATTAGTATAACCTTTGATTATTTTCGCACTTTTGCACTTGTTTAAGAGATTATCTTAGTTATTGTAGTAGGCCCCTCTTTTGAAGGCGACGTTACCCTCAACCCAGTAGTTTGAGTCAGCAAGGATACAATCCTAAAGGGTTGGATTATTGGAAGATAATGAATTAAGTTATTAATGCAAATTATGGTAGGCCCCGCTTTTGGCGGTGACGTTACCCTCGACTAAGTAGTCTGAGTTAGCAGGGATACAGTCCTAAATAGCTGGGTTATAGTATTAATAGTAGTTAACTTATGAGGGGGTCAAAGAGTTTGGATCCCCGCCATCCAATACCTATGGGTATTGAAGGAGATCCTACTAAATTTGACCCAGGTCCCTTGCAGGACCTCTAAACGCTGAACAAGGGCAAGACCCTTACCAAACCGTTCCCTTAACCCCCGACCAGGTAGCCAACATACCTCCATATAGACTGTGGAGATATGAATGGTGAAAATCTTTTATTTTATATAGACAGTAAAATAATGCCAAGACACCATGGACAAACGATAAGGAAAGATCACCTTCAACATAAGTAACTAGTTATTAAAGTCACTAATACAAAACCAAATAAAAAGTGCAAAAGATTAAAAATAAAAAGTATTATACTAAATACTTGTCTTCACCAAGTGATGTAAGAGACTTAGGCAAACATGGCCTTGATTGTCAAGAACTCTTACGATCAATCTTGGATCCCGAGACGACTCACACACTCTATGATGGACAATGGATGATGGTGGTGGATGATGGTGTTATGGTGGTGGTGGGTGGTGGATGAAGTGTGAGAGAGGTGGTGTGCCAAGGGATTAGTTGCAATGAAACCAAGCACTCCTATTTATAGGCTGAACAGAAGGCTGGGCACGGCCCCGTGTCCGCTGGACACGCCCCAGTGCCTGTCTGACACTCTCTCTCTTCATTAATTGTAATTCGCAATTACAATTAATGCGCCTGCTGTACTTTCGCCACGCCCCCGTGTCCGCTGCACACGGCCCCGTGGTGGGCAATAGAAGCTTCTATAGGTTTGTCTTTTCTGCTGCTTCTTGGGCACGGCCCCGTGCTGGCTGAGCACGGGGCGTGTTCAGTCTTCTGTCTTCTCTATTTTGCTTGGGAGGATGCCGTTGAGGGGTCGGGCAATCCACTTGTGTTCCTTTTCTTGTATTTATGTTAGATTTAGCTGTCTTTTTGCTTCTTTTGTGAATTTGAGCTTATTTAATCCTGAAAATACAAAAGGAAGACAAAAGCACTCTTTTCCCAACATTAGTACTTAAAAAGGGTTAGTTTTATGCCTTATTTGATGTATTTTATATGTTGCATTTTACACACATCAATATACCCAAATTACCCTTAACAAATAGCTAGTGGTAGTAAGCGGTCGAACCACGAAGAGCAGGTGGTTTGCGAATGGACTTGAATGAATTCTTAAAAGGTGTCACAATTATGAAGCTTGCTAACTTGTTTTTATGATTTTTGATTGATTGAAAAGATTAACAAATTGATTTGTTTAATTAACTACGAGAAATTGAACAATTTGATTAATGATTATAAAATATAATGGAATAACAAGGTTCACACCCGGTTTCAACAAATGTAAGATCTAGGGTTACTACTCATTTTAATTTAGCATAATTGAATTAGTTCGTTAACGGTTTAACAATCACAAAGCTTAGGTGCCAATCACTATCAACGTCATAGACAACGGACCACGATGTGTCACACCCTGGCTTTGCGGAAGCGTGGTTAATTTGGTGTAACTTCTTAATACCATAGCTTAACCATAACAAAGCTATATGAATAAAACCATGCAAGATCATCCATTTAATTAAGTTTTAAAAACCAAATGCAATAACATTGTATCAACGGGAACACACCCTAACGACATAAACATTGTTTAACAAACATAAACATAACATAACATAAACACAGTTAAAGGACTGTGACTTGTCCAGGAAAGAGTCACATTCCCTAAACCCGGATGACCTCATACTAATGCAGCGGGAAAACGCGTCATACCGCGCCAGATCCTTTAATTCCCTAAAATACATGTAAGTTGAAAAATCAACAATAATGTTGAGCGAGTTCAAGTGTAAGTGAGTAAATAAACCTTTGTATGATAAAAATCCTGGTATGTAGCAATTAAGGAAAAAGAGATCACCAATGGTTTGCAAGGCCATTGATATGTGTGAAATGCAAGTAGGAAGGCTCAAACCTAGCAGATTTATGCGTTGGGTACAAAGTCATCCCGAGGTCCGTTATGCTGGGCCTGGGGTTGGGCTCGCTACACCCAAGTAGATCTACCGCTCCTGCCCCTCGGTCCTATCCCGAGGATTAATGACCTCAAATTTCCGCCTACCCATTCACATGATCTAAGTAAAAACCCTCCTTACGCTAACCATACCATGTAAAAAATATTCGTAATCATAGTAACATGTATTTCACCCCCACAGTTTAGAAAACTGAAAACAGTTAAGAGAAAAGGGGGACATGAACTCACAGCGGTGCGTCTCTACCAAATATGTCTCCAAGTCAAGCAGCTGCGCAACGACCTACATGTACTAACTCTATTAGACGGACGACCCTGCCTTAGCTTTATGGTTTAAGTTTTGGGTAATAGTTAGACAACTATTTCGTGTTTACATTCTGCGCATACTTGGTAATTATTTTCCTTCCCAAGGATGGGGGATTTAATACATGTGTGTTCGTATATCCTTGAAATATATTATTAAGTCTTACTTAATATATATTTATTCCTTACTCCAAAATATAATTATTTTTCTCAAAAATATTATATTTTAACACATATGATTTTCCCAAAATAATACTTTAACAAAAATACGCGTTCATAATTATTTCCTTAAAATGCGTAAGTTACGTTTTAACGATCAAGTGGTAATAATAATTACCGGTGTAACTTATATGTTTATCGTGAAAGCGTTCGTATTATTTTGGATTCGTTAACGTTCGATAATATTATTTTTACCCTAAAAATAATATTTATACACTTCACAAAATAATTGACAAGTGACGTTGTGAAAAAAAATATATTTACTAAATATATATTTATCACGTTTAATTTTGTGAAAATCCCACCTCCGATATTTGTAAATAAAGTTGTGGCGAAACTTATATTTTGAAAACATGTCGAAAAGTATTTCTAACACTTATAGTGGAAATAATTCTAAGTGTTAGGTTTTTGGAAAAATTTCGCCAGAGTTTCCTCTGTAACTGGAGGTGGCCACGCTTTCAAGCGTATCATTTTCTTTTATAAATCAAATCAACCATTTTCTTACTCAATCAAAACAATATTCAACACAACAAACTAGTTAATAAATATGTAAATCGCATAAATCCCATGAACTTGTAGTTTTCTAAAATTATGAAGTAAATCCCATCACTTTTAGCGGATCTTTATATAAATCAATCCGATTTCGTAAAAACCTTGCTTTTAAAGAAATCCCGTCTTTACAACTTCTCGTCATCTTTAACAAAAATTGTTATTTTGTCGAAACTTTGTGCTACACAAGTGTTTACACACTTGTGTGTTCTAAAAATCATTCTAGTTAACGTAAGATCCGTCTTTAGAAAACATAATTTTCTTGACACTCGGTCCTTTGAAAATACCACTTGTAGATCCGTAGATCTACTAGTTTTAAACACTATTTTGTGAGTAAAATCACTTTTACACAAGTTCATGATTCGTGTGTGGTAGAGTTTCATCCTTTAACCCTTGTTATTTCCAAAGCAACCTTATGTCATGATCCATGATCATGACCAACCCGGGTTAAGTGATGATCCGAGCTACCACAACATAGATCGGGTCCAAATAACCACACAAATCAATTACTACAAGATTTACACAACATATAAGCTTTTAACCATCTTTACTTGCATTTTTAGTAAACCTTAATGCATCAACTTGTAAGATTACGAGTTTTAACCGTTACATATCCTTTTAACCACTTCAAAATAGTTCGAGAGTGTGATTTAAGCAACTTACCACTAGCTCGAGGCTAGGGAAGAATCTAGACGCAAAACGGGTGGATAAAAGCAAGAGAGTGAGGTCCTTTAAGCTCCGAGTGCACCAAGCCTCCTTATACGGGATCCTTGACACTTGTGTGTTCTTGAAATGGGGTGATCAAAACCGAAAATATGAAGGGTGTTGAAGGGGGTGTTCGGCCGAAGCCTTTGAGGGAGAGAGAGGGAGTTGTCTTGGGGTGTTAAGGGTGAATGATCATAATGTGCAAGACCTTGAACTTATAGACAACAATTAGGTTATGAACCAATGGTCCTTATGTTTATTAGATATTAAGCACACAAGATTAAAATAATCAAGTTTGTACAATGTATGTCCCCTAGGGGACCGAATTCGTAAAGGGGGGGGGGGGGGGGGTTCTTGGTTGGATTTCAACTATTAGTTAGTTAATAGTTAGGTTAGTTAGGTTAGTTAAGTATTAACCCGGTTAGTTGTGCGTTGTGCTTTATAGCGGGTGTTAGGGTATTCAGGCACCCTAACTGGCTCAGAAAAAGACAAATAATGTTATTAACAATATTTCCATGTTCCGGGTATAGTCCGGTTTTTCGGTTGGATAGTAATTCGTTAAAGCGCTTAACAAAGCTTTAAAGTGTCGTTAATACCGTTTTTAGTGACACAACTTATTCCCGACACTTTGGAAAGTGTCTAGTAATATTTTTCTCATGTTTTGGCACTTTATTAGTTAGCTAAAAGCTGAATTGTTTATTAAAGTGCTGAGTTTTGTACTTAGTGTATGTCCTAGGCACATCCAGTCATTGTAACTTATTCCTAGAGACGCAGTTCTACAACCCTTGTATCCCTACACTCACTATTGGTGTAGTGAAATATTTCTGGCTCATACAGGCCTTAGAGGCAGTGTCTGCCTGATGCTGGCTTTATCAGCATGTTCAATAGGTTATCCGTTTGTAGTGCTACTGTGCTTTTGTGCATCATGTTTGTCACTAAGGTTCAGCATGTAAATAATGTAGTGACGGTATGTAAAGTATGATGCAGGAATATGCATGTATCAGAAATCAAGTAGCAGTTCATCAGTAATTTCAAGCAAGCACAGTAATTAAGTAGTAATTAATCATTAATTAAGTCGTACGGATACCTGGTTTAGTGAGGGTTGTCACACGATGCACTTCGTTACCTTCAAGGAACGGTTAAAGGTGGTGATCGTTAACCGCTTGCTTCGACCCATTCTTCGGGTCCTCGATTGTAACATCTCCAAGCTTCCCGACCCGTGTAATCACATACGGGTCCATCCACTTACTCTTGAGCTTCCTGGGAAAATATTTAAGCCATGAGTTGTAGAGCCACACCTTTTGACCCACTTCGAACTCCTTCGGCTTCAACTTCGCATCATGCGCTCTCTTCATATCATCCTTATACTTTGAGGCACATTAATATGCTCCTTCCCGAAGCTCCTCTAACTCGCAAAGCTTTAACTTTCGCTCCTTACCTGCATCATCATATTTCATGTTAACCTCTTTAATGGCCCACCATGCACGATGTACAAGTTCAACCGGTAAATGACAGTTTCGCCCATAAACTAAGCGATATGGCGTAGTTCCAATAGGTGTTTTATGGGCCGTTCGATAAGCCCATAAAGCATCATTCAACTTCGTCGACCAATCCTTTTGGTCCGGTCGAATGGTCTTTTGCAAAATTTCCTTTATTTGCCTATTGGAAACTTCTACTTGACCACTTGCTTGTGGGTGATAGGGAGTAGCCATTCGATGGTCAACACCAAACCGTTTCAAGAGTTTGCCAAAGTTAAAATTCTTGAAGTGAGATCCCCCATCACTAATGATCACTCGGGGAATCCCAAATCTAGAAATTATATTTGTTTGTACAAAATTACACACCACGGTATGGTCGTTTGTCTTGGTGGCAATCGCTTCGACCCATTTCGACACATAGTCGACCGCCACCAAGATATATAAGTTGCCGTGCGAATTAGGGAATGGGCCCATGAAATCGATCCCCCAAACATCAAAAATATCTACAATGAGGATCAATTGCATGGGCATCTCATACCGTTTAGAAATACCCCCTAATTTTTGACACTCGACACAGTTTTTAGCGAAATTAAATGCATCCTTAAAAATAGTCGGCCAATAAAGACCACTATTGAGCACTTTGTGCCCGGTTTTGTGACCACTGAAATGGCCCCCACAAGCATATGAATGCAAGTGCGTCAAGACACTAGGAATCTCCTCTTCGGGTATGCATCTTCTAACGACTTGATCCGGACATATCTTGAATAAGTCCGGTTCTTCCATTGTGTAGTACTTGATGTGAGAAAGGAAGTGCAACCTCTTCCTTCTATTCCAATGAGCTGGCAAGTCACCTGTAACCAAATAGTTAACAATATTAGCATACCATGGTAATATTGAAACTTTCAAAATCTGCTCATCTGGGAAATTCTCATTAATCTCCACACGAGAAGAATCCTCCTCCACTATCAATCGAGACAAGTGGTCTGCAACCACATTCTCACTTCCTTTCTTGTCTCGAATTTCCAAGTCAAATTCTTGTAGCAAGATCACCCATCGGATTAATCTCGGCTTTGCATCCTTCTTGTCCACGAAATACCTAACTACGGAATGGTCAGAATACACAATGACCTTAGTACCCCATATATAAGCACGAAATTTATCCAATGCATATACCACCGCAAATAGCTCTTTCTCGGTAGTTCTATAATTTCATTGTACATCCGAGAGAGTCTTACTTGCGTAGTATATGGCAACCGGTTTCTTATCTACCCTTGACCCAACACAGCCCCCACTGCATAATCACTTGCTTCATACATAATTTCAAATGGTAACGACCAATTCGGTGATTGCAAGATTGGCCCCTCAACCAACTTTTTCTTCAACACATTAATGACATTTTGACAATCTTTATTGAAATCAAACGGTTGATCTTTTAACAACAAATTACATAGAGGTTTTGTTATATCACGAAAACCTTTTATAAACCTTCTATAGAACCACGCATGACCCAAAAATGATTGAACACCCTTAACACTTGTGGGATAAGGCAAAGTGGATATGACTTGCACTTTTGCTCTATCCACTTCAATCCCCCTACTCGAGATGACATGCCCTAACACAATTCCCTCTTGAACCTAAAAAGGCTCTTTTCCCAACTCAAAACTAAATTTTTCTCAACACATCTTTTTAAAACCTTTTCGAGTTGGTCAAGGCATTCATCAAACAATGATCCAAATATCGAGAAATCATCCATGAAGATTTCTAAAGACTCCCCCATCATATCGGAAAAAAATACTCATCATGCACCTTTGGAATGTGGCGGGGGCATTACAAAGTCCAAAGGCATTCGCCTAAATGCGAAGGTACCGTATGGACAAGTAAAGCTAGTCTTTGCTTGGTCTTCCGGATGTATAGCAATTTGATTGTAACCTGAATAACCATCCAAGAAACAATAGAATTTTTTCCAGCTAATTTTTCAACAATTTGATCAATAAACGGTAAAGGGAAATGATCTTTAGAAGTAGCAGCATTTAACTTCTATAATGAATACAAATACGCCACCCGGTTACCGGCCGAGTGGCGACCTCTTCACCTGCGCCATTTGTGACGACTTAAATGCCCGCTTTCTTAGGAACTGTTTGCGTTGGGCTCACCCACTGGCTATCGGAAATGGGGTATTCAATACCCGCATCTAGCCATTTCAAAACCTCCTTCTTAACCACGTCCCGCATGTTCGGATTTAATCTCCGTTGTGTGTCGCGAGAAGGATTAATGTCGTGTTCTGTGATGATTTTATGCATCACCACCGAGGGACTAATTCCCTTTGAATCTGCATTGGTCCACCTAATAGCGGCTCTATGAGTGACCAAAACCTTCATCAGCTTCTCTTCTTGCTCCCCGGTCAAGTTGGATGCAATAATAACCGAGAGCGTGCTACCCTCACCCACATAAGCATACTTGAGATGCTTGGGTAGTGCCTTCAACTCTACAACCGGAGGCTCTTCCAATGATGGCTTTAGCTTAGTGTCAATCCTTCCCGGGAGGCTTTCCACTTGATGTATCCAAGTGGGCCTTCCTTCCCTAGCCGCTAATACCTCCAATTCTTTCACCTCCTCATCCATGCTCCGATTTGTTTCCCTTTGCAACCTGTCAAACATGAAACACTCCTCTATTGTGCTTTCCTCTTCGACATTAATGTCGCATAGAGGTATACACTCGTCAACAATGTCCGTCATATAGCATTCATCGCCGACTAGAGGATCCGTCAATCCTGAAAAGACATTTAACCGCAACCGACGGTTACCAAAAGTCATGTCGACCGTGCCCGATTTGCAATTTATTTGAGCACTCGATGTTGCCAAAAATGATCGATCGAGGATAACCGTTGGTTGCTTGGTTCGGTCCAAATAAACATAATCAAGTACAAGAAAGTCCACCGGATAGTAAAAGTCCTCGACCTTGACTATTACATCCGTGACTATCCCACGGGGTAGTTTAGGGGTCAAATCGGCTAACACCACGGTGGTGTTTGACGTTTGAAGCGGACCAAAATCATATTGGTCATATAAACTACCCGGCAAGATACTCACACTTGCCCCAAGATCCAAAAGTGCCCGAGTCATTTTAAATTCACCAACTTGTATTGAATTATGGGCGCCCCCGGATCTCGAAGTTTTGGTGGAAGTGCCCCCGAAAGAATCGAACTCACATTTTCGGTTACATCAAGTTTCTTAGGAAATTTGTGAGTCCGCTTTTGGGTGCATAATTCTTTCAAATACTTAGCATATGAAGGTACTTGTTTAATTGCATCTAAGAGTGGTAAATTGATTTTAACTTGTTTAAAAATTTCCCATATCTCTTCTTGTTGTGGGCCTCGTTTATTTACCACTTTTTTAGATGGTCCCAATAAAGCTTCGGGATATGTGGCGGTATTAGCCTCCACACCCTTGTCCTTAGCTTTTTGGACGGGGACGGTCACAACGGGTGTATTTTTATTAAATTTTACACCATTTTTATTTTGACCTATTTAACCGTCATTGCCTTCATCATCACTAGCATCTTCCACCACCCCTTCAACAAACTTGGGTGGTGGTGGCTCAACACCATTATCTATCACTCGACCACTACGTAAGGAAATTTTATTAACTGGTACCTCGTTTGTGTTCTTCGAGCTTGACCCTTGATGCTTAGGGTTCACATTGGTGTCGCTTGGAAGTCTTCCTCCACTTCCATGAATTTGAGCCATCTCTTGGGCAAGTTGTCCCACTTGCTTCTCCAATGCCTTATGGGATTTATCTCGTACCTCAAACTCTTTCTTCATTTCGGCTTTGATCTATTGGTTTGAGTTGGTGATAGCATTCATAATAGTATCAAGTTTAGAGTTTAACGAATCATCACCACCGGCTTGATTATTCGACCCGCTTCCATTACCGCCTTGGTTGTCGTAATTCCTTTGGTACCCACCTTGGTAATTATTGTCCCGACCTTAGTACCCTTGGTTGCAATTACGTTGGAAACCCCCTTGATTACCACCTGGGCGATTTTGATAAGATGACCTGCTTTGATTACCCGGTTGAAAATTCGGGTTCATTTGATTTGCGGCATTCCCATATCGGAAGTTGGGATGATTTCTTAATCCGGGATGATAAGTGTTCGAATTCATATCATTGTTCTTTCTATCACCAAACACTTGATTTACCTCTTCGGGGTAGTCACCCGGTCCCGTTTGGCATTGATCGGTCCGATAACCAATCTCCCCACAATCCTCACACACCGCGAATTGTACCGCGTTCACATGTTTTCTTTTCATTCGAGCCAATTCCCGTTATAGAGTAGTAATCTGATCCTTAGAGTTGGAATCGAGATCGGGAAGTGATCGGGAAACGGGATGTTTTTTAGCTCTGTCGGCCGACTCCTTTGACTTTTGACCGCTTGCTCATCCGCTCAAGATTTCCCAATCGTCATCTTCATGATTACTCAATAACGTTCCACTGCTCGTTGACTCAAGGTGATTCTATGTCTCATCATCCAACCCTCGCACGAAACACTTAACCAACTCCCACTTTTTGATTTGATGATGTGGGCACTTCTGGATTAATTCTTTGTATCTTTTGAAAGCTTCATGCAATGGTTCACTCGAAAGTTGACGAAAAGACCTAATTTCATCTCTAGCATCATCGGTCTTCTCCATCGAGTAATACTCATCAAGAAAAACTTGTTGCATTTAGGCCCATGTACGAATGCTGCACGCCGGAAATGTAAGGAACCATTGTTTCTCCTTATCCTTCAGCAAAAACTGAAACTACCGAAGCTTGACCTCTTCCAATGCAAAATCATGCCCTCCAATAGTGCTACATATGGCCGAAAACTCCGCCAAATGAGTATATTGTTCATCATTAGACCTCCCATTGAAATGGGGAAGGATATTGATGTAATGGGGCTTGCAATCAAACATTCTTCTCTCGCACACAATTGTTGAGTCATTGTCGGTGACTACCAGCCTAAAACGGTCATTTACTCCCCTTAGAGGTTGTTGATGACGGCGTGGACCATCAACTTCTTGCTCCCTTGGTCTTCGATTATCCCTTCGATTACCCCCTCTATTTCCACCTTGATTACGACCTTGATTACCTCCTCCCACAAAACGAGGACTCCGGTTATGGTTCACATTGTTGTTGTTGTTGTAAAACCCATCATTCCGGTTCCTTTGATTGTTGTTTCGTGGTTGGCGGTTGTTTCCGTAACCGTCATTTCTCACATTCCCATACCCACAATTGTCGTTCTCCACGTATTGACTTTGCTCTGATGGTAGTGTTGAAAAGCTGTCAAGAGATGATGCATTGGGCCTGAATGCAAGTGATCTCCAAGATCTTATGAACCTTCAACTACAAAGGGATAGAGGCCTACAAATCGGTTTTTTTCAAAAACCGGTTTTGGTTATTAACCAAACCGGTTTTTTCACTCAAAACGAGAACCGGTTTTTTTATAACCGGTTTCGGTTAATAACCGGTTTTTCAAGTCCAAAACAATAATCGGTGTAACCGGTTAGGACCGGTTTGTAACCGGTTTTAACCGGTTTTTCTGATCAAGATTAGTAACCGGTCACAAACCGGCGGTTCGGTTATAAAACTGGCCCGGTTATTAAAAAAACCGATTAAAAAAACCGATTTTGGTGCTTTTCCCGGTTTCGGTTCTGAAATCGTTTTTTTTGTACACCTCTACAGAGGGATGAAGATGATACTGATTCTCTGGATTTTGAGCTCTAGTTCAAAGGGCAAATCTGGGAAAGGTTGATGAGAGATTAAAGATCATAAATAATGAAGTGTTTTGGCATCATATGTTCTAGGGGGGAGATTGTTGGCTCATGTGATCCTTCCTTGAAGAACAGATGATAGAAAAGCCAAAACTGGTTCTCAACAGATGATCAGCAATAACTGTCACACCCCAACCGATGGCGGAAGCATCGGGGTGCGAGCACTAAGCGTTCAGATTGCTCATGAGATTCCATAACAATAAAAGTTTCAATATAGATTAATCAAGATTCATGCATAAATTTGTCTAAAACAACATCACCGACAAAAGATTGAAAATACAACCATCAATCATTGTTCAAAAGTCTAGATTTAACTAGGTGGGTTTCTAAGCATCAGCCCTAGCTTGATTTCCATGATTCAGCATCCTATCAGCCTGCAACATGTATTAAAATAGAGTCGGTACAAAATGTACCTACAAGTTTGAGTAATAGCATAATAGTTTAAAACAACTCATATCCATAGTGTAATTGATAAAATAGTTTCAGCCATGCTAGTGTTCGCAGTCTAACAAGTGATAGCCCAAGTATCGCGATGCTTTAGTGTTTTCACAAGTCTCAAGGAAAACTAGAATCCTCCTAACAATACCCCCGAGAATAATGGGGAGGTGCATCTCCTATAGCGCTACTATTGTTAAGGCGGAACTACACACCATGTATTAAACGTCCACATAGCACATATAGAATACAAGAGTCACAAGTTTCACATACACATAGGATAGAGTTTAGTTTTCAAAAGTCTCAAGTATCGTAGTTTAATAGAATACATGTTGCATTCCAAAGTTTAAAACAAAAAGGGATCGAGTATACTCACAGTGATTGCCTAACAGGTTAACTGTTATTGGATCAATGGGAGCTCTTTAGAGTTAGCCTTATTAGATTACAATGGATAAGAGTTGGGCAGAATAACAGGATTATGCAAAGTGTCAGATCAGCCACTGGATCAGATGGCTGTTCGATCAGACGGCGGTCCGATTGGATTGCCACTTGATCGGGGTGACTAGGTGTGTGGGACGGATTGCCATCCGATCGGATTGTCATCCGTACGGATAGCCATTCGATCAAATGGTCATTTGATCCGAGTGTCAAGATTCAGTTGCTGCTAAGTGCGTTGGTCATCTTGATCGGGTGGCTGTTCGATCAGATGGCTATCCGATCGGATTGCCATTCGATCAAGGTTTCCATAGTTTCGAGATTCTGAAAAGTTTCTAAGTGTTGAAGGACTTCAAGACACATGTTACTTTGATCGGATGGCGGTTCGATCGGATTGCCATCCGATCGGATTGCCATTCGATCCAAGCTTCAAGGTTTCAAAGATTCAAAATTTCAAAGTGTAAAAGGTTACGAGGCAAGTGTCACTTGATCGGATGGCCATTCGATCGAATTGACCTTGTCTCGTTCATAACCTTGTAAAGTTTCTAAGTTTTTGTTTAAACGACAACGACATGGTACGTATTGAGACAATGGTAAACACATCAGTGTGCAGCCGATCTAATCGGGTGGGAATCACCCCAGTTCGTCCAGTCGTCTGTCCGTGATGGTGCATATGTCAGAAACCGTACTCCGGTCGTCTCCTCCGGTAACCATCCCTTTCCAAGCCGACTCCAGACTAATGATCAAGTCTACAGTCCGTTTAGATCCGGATCTCAACATTTTAAGTAAAAGTTTAAGAAATGGTGAAGATAAACATAGGTTTTAGCTTGAAAAGTTTTAGATCTAGCATAGATTTAGTGTAAAACGCTTGAAATTCCTTAGATCTGAGCTAGATCTTGACTAGAATGACATCACACAACAGTTTGGTACAAACCACCATGATGGCATCACCTTCAAGAGCTCAAATCCTAGAGATTTCATGGTGAAAAGTGAGATTTCAAGGGAGAATCTCGTAGAGAATGATCTATAGACTAGAGTTGTACAAGAATCTAGTGTAAAACGTACCGGAATCACCGAGAAATCGAAGAAATGTTCTTGAAAGTGGGAGGGAGTGCGTGCTGATCGGATAAGGTGGTCACATCAGTGAAGGACTGATGTGACAGGCCTATTTATAGTGTGGAAGGAGAGTCAATGCGGTATGCACTCGGATCGGATGGCAGCTCGATCGAGTGGCCATCCGATCGGTTGGTCATCCGGTCGGATGGTCATCCGATCGGATGGTCATCTGATCAGTTTGCCATTCGGTCAATCCCATCCTTTCCACGTTCCCGTCTTTGACTCGTTTCACGAGTTAGATTAAGCGTTGCGTTGCGTATTATTGTGTAATAGTATCACATGACTACATTATATTATTTAATCACAAAAGATTTTAAGTTTCATAGTTCCGCCAGTGACAAGACTCCAGTCCCTCGTTCAACCAAGTCTCAAGTTTCACGAGCCTCAAGAGTCAAGCACCAAAGTATCAAGAATTAAGAGTCAAGAATCAAGCATCAAGTATCTAGTTTTAAGTGTCAAGCTTCATAGTATTAAGTATCAAGCATCTAGATTTAAACATCACAAGAATCTAGTATATAGCATAAGATTCACCAAGTATCAAAAGTATCAATGACCACATAGTTCAGGGACTAAAATTGAAAATATCTAAAAGTCTAGGGACGCAGGTGTTACAATAACAGTGTTTGAAGACTAATTCCCTACAATGGCAGTGGCACTTAACAACTGATGAAATCTAAGGATTGTTGCTTTGTAAAGACTGTTATATCAAAGCCCTGTTGATTGCAAAGACTGTTGAAGACCAATCAACTACTAGTGTCAAAGTGCTGCTGATGTTAAAGAACTGCTGGAATCAAAGGACTGATCAACCTTAGAGGAAAGCACTGCTCAACCTCATCAGTGTTTAAGCATTATCAGTGGATTGCTTCATCAGTGCTTAGTTTAGTCTTTCTTATTAATGTAACAGTGTTTGTATAGCATCAGTGTTTAGAGGTTGTTATAACTGTTAGATGTCACTGTCTAGGTGACGTCAGAAAAGATGCCATAGTGGTTAGATTTGTACTATAAATAGACAGTGCCTATACTGTTCTATTAGCTCTTTTCACGCACTCATCTTGTATGAACAACCAATGTGAGCTCAGGCTGAGGGGGAGTTAGTGTTCATGCATGCATAAGTTAAAACTTTGTAATCTTCCAATCTTTTGACTAATGAAAGCATTGTATGATGAAAGCTAATCTTTCCTTGATTGTGGTATAAAGTTTTACATTCATTCCACTGCAATTATTCTCTGTTTTATCTTCTTCCATTACCAACTTAATTAAAACAACACAATCAAGTTAAACTCAGATCCTAACACATACTTTGGCCTATAGGTAAGATACTCTCGTCGAGAAGTGATTAACGGTATCTTACCCGTCTAGTTACTACACGTCCCTATCGATTGAAAAATTGAAACTTTGGCGGGATTAAAAATCAAGGAATGGGACTAGTTGATAAGATGCGGGTTTTACCCCTAACTTGACAACATCATACCCTAAGTGTGGTTGGTACCCGTCGGGTCAAGAAATTAATTACGACACTTTGATGAGGGTCCACTAGAGTTTGAATTGGAAATTTACCATCAAGATGTGGATTTCACTACTAACTTGATGGGGGTAATTTTTGCACAAAATTCAGAATAGCGGATTGAGAGCCATTCAACAAATTGTGGGTTTCACGCCTATTTTGGTGAACTCGTCTCGTTTGTAATACGAGTGTCTTCAAGTCTTCAACATGTATTGTGTAAATGTCTTAGGAAAGACGTATTGTAATATTAAGATAAAAAGAAGAGATAAAAGCAAACAGGAAGAATTAACAAGTTAAACAAGTATCAAGAATGGTCAAGTATGGTACCTACTTGTGACAATAATTAATTCAAAACCAATTTCATTTCATAGCATAAATTGTCAAGTATAACATGGAAATTCAAAGTACAACATTTGGAAATTCAAAATACAACAAGTTTAATCAAAATAAGATAACAAATCTAGTAATTCGTTATGAGTTTCTAAGGTCGTCTCCTACTAGATTTCATCATATTCATCATCATCAACCTGCAACATGTTTAAAGTATAGTTCAACACAAAAGCATGGGTGAGTACACAAGTTTAAATACATAGCATAAGTATAAAAGTTTATCTCAAATCCAACATGGCAATTTATATACAAGGTTGAACTAGCATGCATAACTAAAGGTCAAACCCGAGTGTCCACAAGAATAATGTGCATCCCTCGCCACCAAAGTGAACGAGACCGTTATGTATAATAACTTAACAATACCCCGACAAGCGGCGTGCTACTCCTATAGCGGTATATTTGTTAAGGTGGGCTAGCTAAGTTAATGACGAATAGAGTGCATGTATGTATTCTAGCATAAACAACCTAAGAATAATAAATAGCATGTATGGCAGATTGAGTGAAAGAATAAGTTTGTGTGAATTGTGTATGTTAATAAGTAAACATGTTACACCCAAAAGTGCGTTAAAGTATAAAAAGGGTCAGGTGTATTCACGGTTTTGCAAAGCTTCCTTTGTAATTCCATGAAGAGTTTTGTTAGTTGGAGGATGTAACACCAAGGTCACCCTACATGGGGGAAACAAAGGTGTGTAAGTAGTGGAATTTAAACGGGAGATTCGGATTGGAATTTAAAGTACAAAAAGTATGTATACAAAAGTATTATCTAGTTCTAATTACTCGTTAATGACACTAAATTATGTGTGGTTTCATGGGTCCCAATTTGTCCATTAGAATCAATAACAAGTGTCTTAGATGCGTATATATGATAGCCTAAGTTTAGGACGAATAATCATGGTCTGATTATCCTCACAAATTCAGCCACGGTTATATAGATATATACATTTATATAGTTATAATATTATCCTAAAACTAAGTCCATCATAGATATCATAGATTATTATATAAGTCAAGCATGGAGGTTTAACCTAATTGTATGATTCACCACTACACAAATCATTAGAAGGATGATTCGGAGGGTCATGATTAACAAGAATTAAAAACTAACTAATGCATGCTCAAGTGACCAAGTAAATCCTAACCTGGGTGAGCCAACACGACATGGAAAGGTAATCCTAAGTGTCAGAGGCTAGGCGGGGCTATAGGAAGTCACTGAGTGTTTATACACAAGTTCACTCGTGAAGAAGTGTATCTAGATTGGAAAGCCAAGGCTCCCATGGTTCACACTTTCCAAGTCACAAGTTCATCATATGGAAGATGATGAATCATGCTTGTTTTCTTCACTTGGATTATGATATGTATTCATGAAAATAAAGAGTTTTGAACTCATAACTTGGTGGGAATCAATCTCAACACAATCCCACAACTATAGGTTAAGTTGTGAGCTTGGTGGATTCAAGATTCCCCCAAGTTTTAGCAAAGAAAATGATGTTAAAAGAACATTAAACAAAACAGAAAATGCAACTCACTTTGGACCTCAAATGAGATGAGGTTTCACCTTAGATTACCATGGTAATCTTGTGAAAACGTTCCTAGAGGTTATCCAAGTGTTATGGAAGAAGAAAGAAGAAGAAGAAAATAGATGAGGAAGTGAGCTAGAACTCATTTTGAAACCCTTAAACTTTCTGCTCAAATTTTCTGGATATTTTGGAGAGATTTAGAGTGAATTTGATAGTGTTTAGAAGGTTAGAAAAGTGGAAAAGAGAGTGGGAGATGGTGTATTTATACGGAGGGATTAGGGTTAGTGTTCAAGAGTTAATTAAATGAGTTTAGTTGGTGGTTGAATAGAGAAAATAGACCAATCAAGGCTGATTTCAGAGCTGGGCACGGATTACCCTCAGCAGCGGGTCGCAGACTCATCCCGGGCCTGAGCCGCATGTCGCGGGCTCGGTACACCAGCCCAAGTTTCATTTTTTGGTCATTTTGGTCCCTAATTTTTCATATTTAGCACATTATAAGGTATTTCAAATATATTACTCACATAAGTAGGCATTTGATATTTAAAGAACATATCATTATTCATTAAGTGTATTATGTATATATAACTTATATTTAGGTACAAGCCTTATCGCCTATAAGATCGACTGAGATCTTGGCTAATATTATCATCAAATTAGATGTTCATAACATTTTAACATTCAATGTAATGTTAAACTGAATTGCCTATGAGCTATATTTTATTGTCCATCGAGACAAGCCTTTGAGCTATATTTTTATTGTCCATCTAGACAAGCCTTTGAGCTATATTTCATTGTCCTTCGAGACGAGCCTATAAGCTATCTTTTATTGTCCATGGAGACAATGACAGTTGTAACCATATGGTACGTTGTCCAAATAGGGTGGAGGACATATTTCTAAACCATGTAGCCATTTGATCCTATGTGATCGCGACCCATATCATTATTAACAAATCATTGAGACATAATTTCAATGATCATTCTGTTTGAACACTCAATGAAGTGTTAAAATTTTACTAAGGTAGTGCAATAATGAGCTCACTTACTTAAATAGCTGGAGAACATATGTCCAAGCCACATAGCCCTTATGATCCATAGAGATCACGGCTAATATTATTGTCAAGTCATCAAATTCGTTGACCATATATTATGGCACTAATCAATCATTATTTTTGGCTTATAGTACAACGCTTTTAAGCTATGGCAAATTCAAATTCGTATGGTCCAAACATCGGACAAAATGATGATATAAACAATGTCCGCGTAGGCGAAGGAGCTAACCTTCAAGCCATGATAGCCGCAGAGGTAGACAAGGCTCTGAATAATTTCATATCAAATTATAAAGGTTCGAGTTCAGCTCAACCTAAGTCCCATTCTATTCCACATTCTTCCGCACGCAAGAAGGAAAGCTCACATTATTCCTCAACTGCGAGGAGTGAGCAAGATTGTCAAAGAAAAATCCCATGTTGTTATGGACGGGTGTACTTACAAATACTTCATGTCGTGCAAGACCCGAGATTTTAACAGGGAAAGGGAGCAATAGACGGCATGAAATGACAAGATGAGATGGAAACTGTGGTGGATATTAGCAAGTGTGCTGATAAGGATATAGTGAAGTACGTCTCCCAGTCGTTCAAGGGCGATGCCCTGACCTGGTGGAAGGAAATGAGTCAATCTATAGGGAAGGTGTCCTTGTGTAATCTGGAATGGTCCAAATTGGTGGACCTGATAAAAGAGATGTACCGTCCACCAAATGAAGTGGAAAAGGTGGAGTCAGATTTTCTGACTCTCACCATGAAGAATCTTGACTGTCGGAAGTATGTGTCCAACTTCAGCTCGTTGTCAAAGCTAGTACAATATTTGATTACTCCAGAGTCGAAACGCATTGCACGTTTCATAGGTGGGCAAGCACCTGAAATTAAAGGAATGGTGAAGGCATCAAAGCCTGCCACCTTTAGGTCTGCTGTGGACCTATCCCTTTCCCTCACTCAGGATGAAGTGAGGTAGAAGTTGGTCAAACCTGAGACCGAAGGGAAGAGGAAACGGGAGGATGATCACTCCCAGAAGTCTAAGAAAGGGAAGTTTGGGTTCAATAAGAACCAGCAGAGGTCTAATGAGAGGCATGTTTGTAAGGCCTGTAACACACGACATTGGGGGCAGTGTCGGACAGACAAGAAGCCGAAGCAGTGTGGTATCTGTAAAAGAACTAGTCATCAGTCCCACAAATGTAGGGACATGAAGAATGCGGTCTGCTTTGATGTGGTAAGAAAGGCTACATTAAGACCAACTGTCCAAAGCATACTATTAATGGTACTGCTAAGCCTGGAGAGGCAAAGAAAGGAAATGTCCGAGCCTTCCAGCTAAGTGCGAGGAAATGTCCGAGTCATATCTAAATATCCAGACATATTCCCTGAAGATCTACCCGGTCTACCCCCGAAGAGACAAGTTGAATTCAGAGTTGACATTTTACCTGGAGTTGCTCATGTGGAAAGAGCTCCATACCGGTTAGCGCCTACAGAGATGTAGGAGTTAAAGACCCAACTGGATGAGCTTTTGGAGACAGGCTTCATTCAGCCTAGTTCTTCACCATGGGGAGCTCCTATCTTATTCGTCAAGAAGAAGGAAGGTTCAGTGCGAATGTGCATTGACTACCGTGAGCTAAACAAAATAGCGATCAAGAAACGTTATCCGCTGCCCAGGATCGACGATTTGTTTGACCAACTTCAAGGGGCTAGTTACTTTACCAAGATCGACTTGAGATCGGGATACCATCAACTGAAGGTTAGGAGTGAAGATGTTCCAAAGACTCCCTTCAGGATGAGATACGGCCATTATGAATTTCTAGTGATGCCTTTTGGGTTCACTAATGCACCTGCATCATTCATGGATCTCATGAATAGAGTCAGTAAGCCGTACTTAGATAATGAAGGGGTAAGGTCCCAAAAACCTCATAAAAAGGATTTGAGACCATACCACAAACTGGCCTTTCAACCTTTTAACCTTGCGCGGCCGCGCATTGGTCTTACAAAAGGGAGAATCAACAATTTATAGTCGCGCGCCCAAAGGAAAGCATAGAATCCTTGGGCCTTCTTCCATTAAGCAAAGGATTAAAATCCTGAAGATCAATACTTCCGCCCAAATATCCAAACTTGGATATTATTTTGCCCAGACTTGGGATTTATACATCTCTGTCCACACAGTAAGGTGTCACACTAGATTACAACAGTAATCCTCTAGAAAGAATATGATCGTGCACCACCCAGACGGTTACAACCGTCTGGACACGTGTCATTACCACAGGCATCCCTTAAACCACAACGAAAGCATGCAATTGGAGAATGATCTCCACTTAATCACTTTCCACGTGGCAATCCCCCAGCCATAGATCAAACCACGATCCGTGTGCATTCACATCGGATCGAGGCAACTTAACGTGGGATCAAAGAACTTAACGGAAGAAAATATAACCGCTACGGCGTTAGCATCTTCCGTCATATTTTCAATAACAGGTTTTCCCTCCCAAACTCCCGGTTATAAATACGAGAACTGTTCAGGTATAAACTCAGATCACACTCACTTCTTAAATACTTTCTCTTCTCGATTACCAATACTTATTCTCACACCGGAGTCGGGTCAAGGAGAGAACCCTCTTCTCCCCTTGGTGAGGCTAACGGTGCTCTTTTTTGCAGAATCACCGGGGAAGAAGTTCAGCAGCAACTGAATCTACCGAGAGAGAGCTAACCCTTTTATGCGGATTCAAACCCCTTAGATATTTCGGTTCCGACCATTTATCTAGTGTTTCTTCATTGGCGCCCACCGTTTTCTCAGTTTTTCTAGTTTCTACTTCGTTTCGATTCAGTTCATTCCATTTTTCTGTTTTTGCACATGGCAGAAAATTCGTCTTCTCACCGGCAACCTGGTCCTCGACCCAAAGTCGGAAACAATTTCCAAATAGAAGGATCCCCAGGATATTGGGTTAACAGATGCCAAGCTGCCTTAGACACAATCGTTATGCAAATCTCCAGATCTGATTTGCCAAACATCAGATCTGGAAAAGAAATCAATACTACAGAATTGGACCCACCAACACCACGTTGGGGGGACATCCAATCCAGCCAATCCAGAGATAGCAGTTATCAGAAACAAATACACATGGTTCAAGGAGGTCCGTCACGAAGACCAAATAAACGAAACTATGATCAACATTGGAGAGAACAGCAAGTCGTGTTCCCTGTTGTTCCTGGGGGCCCTCAGGAAGAACGACCAGTGATTATCACTGGTATTTTCGGTCATTACCGAACGGACTATATGTTCATAGATCCAGGAAGCTCGATGGACATCATATACGAACAGTGCTTTAAACAGCTCGATTCAGAAGATAAAGCACGTTTAGAACCGGTCGATTTTCCCCTCACCGGATTCTGTAATGAAGCTGTATTCCCATTAGGGCAAATCGCTTTCCCGGTGACTTTATCAGATGGCGAACATTCACGAATAGTTACAGTCAATTTCATGGTCATGCCAGCAACATCACGTCATGATGTTTTGCTCGGGAGAAGGTCACAAAGAGAATTCAGCATGATCACTTCCATTCCACATGCTGCTTGTGGATTTCCGACAGAAACCGGAGTTGCAATTCTCTATTCAAGCAAAGAAGTCATGTCTGTGAACGATGAACCACCAGCAAAGGTAGTCAAATCTTCGGCACCAAACGAACCAGAGAAATGGGTTCTGAACAACGAATACCCAGAGCAGACCATTCTGCTAGGACAAGCCATTTCACCAGCAACACGCATACAACTGAAAGAGTTGTTGTCTAACGACAAAGATATATTTTCCTGGTGCCCAGCAGACATGACTGGAGTTCCACGCGACATCGCGCAACGTTGTCTAAACATCAAACCATCCGTAGAACCTGTTGCTCAGGGGAGGCGCAACTTCAGTGAAGAAAAAGCAAAAGCAATGGACGAGCAAGTGACAGAGTTACTCAATGCGGGAATCTTGCGCGAAGTGAAATACCATACATGGGTTGCCAACCCAGTGATGGTACAAAAACATAGCGGCGGGTGGAGAATGTGTGTCGACTTCAAGGACCTAAACAAAGCATGACCCAAAGATTGCTACGCGCTCCCAGAGATAGACAAAAAAGTCGACTCTCTAGCATCATTTAGATGGAAATGCTTTCTCGACTGTTATAAGGGTTATCACCAGGTCCAGATGAAAAAAGAAGACGAAGACAAAACCGCGTTCCGCACAGATAAAGGCATCTACTGCTACACGAAAATGCCGTTTGGCTTGCGCAACGCAGGCGTAACTTATCAACGCCTAATGGACACAGTCTTCAGCGGGGATATTGGAAAAACTGTCGAAGTATACATGGATGACCTCGTCATCATGAGCCATGAAGAGGAGACAATGCTCAACAATATCCAGCGCACGTTCGATTCCTTACGTAGCGTGAACTTAAAACTTAACCCGAAAAAATGCTCCTTCGGCATGGAAGAAGGAAAATTTTTGGGTTTCATAGTTACAAGAGACGGCTTTAAGGTTAATCCAGAAAAAGTGCAGGCCATCCAGCTAATGCCATCACCTGCAACAGTCAAAGAAATGCAAAGGTTCGCCGGACGATTAGCAGCTCTGAACAGATTCTTAGCTAATCATGCGGCAAAATCTTATCCATTTATCAGTACGCTTCGAAACTACGGAAAGAAAACTCCTTTTCAATGGACGCCTGAAGCAGAAGCAACATTCAAGCAAATGAAAGAATGTTTAATTCAGCTGCCAACACTGACCGCGCCAAAAGAAAAAGAACCGTTAATCTTATATCTGTCAGCCGCGGAAGTAGTGGTAGGCGCAGTATTAATGGTAGAACGGGAAAATATCCAGACTCCAATCTACTATATCAGCAAAATGCTCACTGGCCCCGAAACTCGTTACTCAATGATAGAAAAATTGGTTCTAGCACTAATACACGCATCAAGACGCTTGCGCAGGTACTTCTCAGGCCATGTCATCACAGTTCTCACGAATTATCATTTAGGCCAAATCTTGTCAAAACCTGATGTGGCGGGAAGATTAGCTAAATGGGCCATTGAGCTGGGAGGCTACAACATTTTTTACAGACCAAGACCAGTGATCAAAGGGCAAGTTCTAGCAGACTTCGCCACTGAAGTTCCCATCGATAAAATACAAGAATGTGAGGCAATCCAGAACCCAACACCTGTTTTCGACGACAGAGTCTGGACCTTACACACAGATGGTGCTTCCAATGATGATGGAGCAGGAGCAGGCCTCCGATTAGTCAGTCCGGATAATCACGAACTTACATATGCCATACGCTTAGATTTCCAAAGTACCAACAATGAAGCAGAATACGAAGCATTTTTAGCAGGTCTCCGTCTAGCACTCAAAATGGGGGCAAGAAACCTTGAAGCCAACGTTGACTCAAAGCTAGTAGCCGAACAAGTTAACGGTCGTTATGATGCGAAAGGGGAAGCTATGGCGTTATAGCTTGAACAAGCGCGGATGTTAATCAGCCAATTTCAAACATTCAAAGTTAATCACATAAACAGAAGCGAGAACAAGCACGCTGACGCGCTAAGCAAGTTAGCTGCTACCAGCTTTAAGCACTTAGCAAAGGAGGTACGCATAGAAGTATTATCCAACCCTTCCATTCATCTCAAGCAAGTAAGCGTTATAGAAATGGGAGATCCATCCTGGATGTCTCCAATTATCTTGTACCTTCAACACGGAAAACTTCCGGAAGGAAAGGCAGAAGCTCGAAAAATACAACACAAAGCAATAAATTACGAGATGGCGGATGGTGTCCTTTATCGAAAATCATTCATGGGCCCATTACTACGCTGTGTTGATAAAACAGACGCCCAATACCTAGTCAGAGAAATCCACGAGGGATTATGCGGGATACACGCGGGACCGCGCATGGTCGTGGCAAAAATAATGAGCGCCGGATACTACTGGCCAGGAATGCACATGGACGCAGTTGATCTATTAAGAAGATGCGAGGCATGTCAACGCCACGCACCAAAGACATTCCGACCCAAAAATCCGCTAATTCCCGTTACTTCCGCCTGGCCATTCCAACAGTGGGGCATTGATCTTGTTGGCCCATTTCCTGACGCGCCGGGTGCAGTAAAATTCATCATCGTCGCGGTGGATTACTTCACAAAATGGGTGGAAGCTAAAGCTTTGGCCTCAACAACAGCAATGGTAATCCGTAAATTTATATGGGAACATATCATTTGCAGATTTGGATTACCATTGCGCATTATTTCCGACAATGGTACAAACTTTGCCGCAGAAGATCTTCAAAAATGGTTCAAAGAAATGAAGATCGAGCACAACTTTGCCTCCGTTGCGCATCCTCAAGCGAACGGTCAGGTAGAAAGCATAAACAAACAAATCGTTGACGGCATAAAAGCGCGACTTGGGACAGCGCGCAGAGGGTGGGTTGACGAACTTCCCAGCATCCTCTGGGCGCATCGAACAATGCCAAAGACTAGCACCGGCGAAACTCCGTTCAGTCTAGTCTATGGGTCTGAGGCCGTCATTCCAGCTGAGATAGGTTTACCGTCACCGCGCATGATAGCCATGGAAAAACAGAACAATGAACAAGAGCGAAGAATAGATTTGGATCTTCTGGAAGAGAGGCGCGAGAACGCCGCCATAACGGAAGCAAGGTACAAATCCAAGCTCGAAAAATATTACAATGCACGCGTTCGTGTTTGCACCTTTGTCACCGGCGATTTTGTCTTGCGCGACAATGAGGCTTCAAACGCTGAAAAGCCCGGCAAATTAGCGCCAAGATGGGAAGGACCATACGTCATTAACGAGGTCCTAGGCAAGGGGGCATATACCCTAAAAAGGATCGATGGGACCCTAGTCCCCCGCACCTGGAACGCACAACAGTTGCGCAGGTGTTACATATGAACCAAGTCTACAAAAGCGTAAAGAACATACAGGAAATGTATTTCTTTATTATGTCTTGTATCACAAGCCTTACGCTCTTATCAATACAAACATCATTTTTTACTTATATCACTGTTTATTACAAATTGCATGTAATTTCTTTGGTTCGCGCGAAAACAATATGGTCAAACATTGTACACCTCATGAACAGTCTAAAACAGGAAAGCTGTTGTGCCTTTTAGACAAACGTTCACACATGAGCACAATACCATCCCTCATTCGCCTTACCTATCCAAAAGCAATTATACACATGCAACATATTGTAATCCACACATACAAGAATTAAACCCTACGGGAGTAGAAGTATATCACAATATACATCATCAAAAAAGTGTAACATAAACACTTAACAAGATCATAGCAATGATCTTCAAAAAATTGTCCAGTACCAAAAACTTACAAAAAGCTTTAATAAAAGACGAAAATTGGTCCTAAGGTTAAACACCTAACCAGCATCGGAATCATCATCAACAATAGACACCTGCTCACTCCGACGAATTTTCCGGCGTTGATACACTAACCGGCATTCTCCTTTTTGAAGCATCGGGAACCGAGCCATCAACCCATCGGCATCCAACACAATACTAGCACAAGCAGTAACATCCGTATGCTGAAGAGCCTTGCAGTCAGAATCAACAACCGCCGGAGAAACAGGTTTGACCAAATTCTTTACCGGAATAGTAGTGAGTGGCGGTGAACAAGAAAGAAGTATAAGACCTTCAGTAGCTTCATACACCCTAAAAACATCCAGCAAGAGACGAGTATGGTAAGAACGTTTCATCTTTTTTGATAAGAATCAACTAGGAGACAAGGTATCTCGAAAATACATATATATAAAGAGAACTCAACCTCGGGAAAGGAGAAACCTACCCATCATTAACTGTCAGAATTACATCGCATCCAAACCGCGCTACAGGAACCAGGGTCATTTCCTCATTAATGAAGTCTGACAAGCGCCACTACAAATCTCAAGACCAAAAAGAAAAATACCCACTCTTACTGCCAGTTGACGTCATTACATGTCAGAGCATGATTACAAAGTCACGTTTTTTCCCTTTTCCAACAAAATAAAGCTTCCAAGAGAAGATTTCTTACGTCTCGCGCCTAAAAAGCATTTCCCTCTCATAAATCCAGTGCTCCACTTATTTGCATAAGTACAACACTAGACTGGGGGGACTTGAAGGGGTAAGGTCCCAAAAACCTCATAAAAAGGATTTGAGACCATACCACAAACTGGCCTTTCAACCTTTTAACCTTGCGCGGCCGCGCATTGGTCTTACAAAAGGGAGAAAGTAATCAACAATTTATAGTCCCGCGCCCAAAGGAAAGCATAAAATCCTTGTGCCTTCTTCCATTAAGCAAAGGATTAAAATCCTGAAGATCAATACTTCCGCCCAAATATCCAAACTTGGATATTATTTTGCCCAGACTTGGGATTTATACATCTGGGTCCACACAGTAAGGTGTCACACTAGATTGCAGCAGTAATCCTCTAGAAAGAATAAGATCGTGCACCACCCAGACGGTTACAACCGTCTGGACACGTGTCATTACCACAGGCATCCCTGAAACCACAACGAAAGCATGCAATTGGAGAATGATCTCCACTTAATCACTTTCCACGTGGCAATCCCCCAGCCATAGATCAAACCACGATCCGTGTGCATTCACAT
Source organism: Helianthus annuus (assembly GCF_002127325.2). NCBI lineage: Eukaryota > Viridiplantae > Streptophyta > Magnoliopsida > Asterales > Asteraceae > Helianthus > Helianthus annuus. The sequence continues at coordinate 87,459,333 of NC_035447.2, forward strand.
CGGATCGAGGCAACTTAACGTGGGATCAAAGAACTTAACGGAAGAAAATATAACTGCTACGGCGTTAGCATCTTCCGTCATATTTTCAATAACAGGTTTTCCCTCCCAAACTCCCGGTTATAAATACGAGAACTATTCAGGTATAAACTCAGATCACACTCACTTCTTAAATACTTTCTCTTCTCCATTACCAATACTTATTCTCACACCGGAGTCGGGTCAAGGAGAGAACCCTCTTCTCCCCTTGGCGAGGCTAACGGTGCTCTTTTTTGCAGAATCACCGGGGAAGAAGTTCAGCAGCAACTGAATCAATCGAGAGAGAGCTAACCCTTTTATGCGGATTCAAACCCCTTAGATATTTCGGTTCCGACCATTTATCTAGTGTTTCTTCAGATAAGTTAGTCATTGTTTTTATAGACGACATACTTATCTATTCTCGTAATCAAGTTGATCACGAGAAACATCTTCGGTGCATTCTAGAGTTGCTAAAGTAGGAGAAGTTTTATGCTAACTTCTCCAAGTTGGAATTCTTGCTTACAGAAGTCCAGTTTCTTGGACATGTGATTAGTGGGCGTGGTATCTAGGTGGATCCTGCTAAGATAGAAGCCATCATGAATTGGGAAGCACCGAAGACACCATCTTAGATACGTAGCTTCTTGGGATTGGTAGGTTATTATAGAAGGTTCATTGAGAACTTCTCAAGAATAGCCACTCCTTTGACTACCCTGACCCGCAAAAATGTCAAGCTTAACTGGGGTCCCAAGAAGAAAGAATCCTTTGAGATTCTGAAGCAAAAGTTGAGCAATGCTCTAGTTCTAACTCTACCTGAGGGTATTGCAGATCTCGTTGTGTATAGTGATCCCTCGCATACGGGCATAGGCTGTGTGCTTATGAAGAGAGGAAACGTGATTGCATATGCATCACGACAACTAAAGGTGCATGAAAGGAATTACACCACCCACGATTTAGAGTTGGGTGTCATTATATTTAAACTTAAGTTGTGGAGACACTACTTATATGGCACAAAGTGTATCATATACAACATTGATCATAAAAGTCTCCAACATCTGTTTAACCAAAAACATTTGAACATGCGACAACGCCGCTGGATGGAAACTTTGAAAGAATATGATTGCGAGATTCACTATCATCCCGGCAAGACAAATGTGGTTGCCGATGCATTAAGTCGCAAGGAAAGGGTTAAGCTGATAAGGATTAACGCCAAGAGTATTGAACTCGAAATTAGCTTAAATGAGAAGCGATTGGATGCTCAAAAGCAACCCTTGTTAGAGGCTAATATTTCTAGTGAAGAATTGGGTGGAACTGTTGATCAGTTTTCAACAGGAAAGGATGGAATCCTGAGATTTAATGATCGAATCGTTCCTATCTCTAGAGGACTTAGAGATCTAATCCTCCAGGAAGCACAAAATTCTAAGTATTCCATTCATACTCGAGGTGATAAAATGTACCAGGATCTGAGAAAGAACTATTGGTGGATGGGTATGAAGAAATCCATAGCCACCTACGTAGCTAAGTGTCTGACATGTTCACAAGTTAAAGCTGAACACCGAAAACCATCAGGACTTCTACAACAACGTGAGATTCCCATGTGGAAATGGGAAATGGAAACCATGGATTTAATTACCAAGTTACCCAAGACCATACGTGGCAATGACACGATTTGGGTCATCCCTGATAGACGAACGAACTCAACCCATTTCTTGCCAATTAAGGAAACCTATAGTTCCGATAAATTGGCTAAGTTATATGTGGACAAGATTGTGTCCTTACATGGCGTGCCAGTATCTATTGTATCCGATAGAGATACTAGATATGCATCTCACTTTTGGAAGAGTTTCCAACAATCATTAGGCACGAGATTGAACTTCAGTACGCCTTACCATCCCTAGACTAATCGACAAAGTGAGCGTACTATCGAGACTTTGGAAGACATGCTTAGGGCATGCGTGATTGATTTGGGTTGTAGTTTGGATGACCATCTACCCTTAATAGAATTATCCTAAAACAATAGTTATCATACAAGTATCAAGGCCACTCATTTTGAAGCCTTGTATGGGAGAAAATGCAGAACACCTGATTGTTGGGATGAAGTTGGGGAAGCCCAACTATTTGGAGAAGTCTGGGATTGGTAATTTCAATGCCAATACGGTACGAAATCATCCCTAATTTTTACATATTAGGTTGACTAGATTTTACATATAGTTCATTATTGATCGAAATCGCATCATTGTTTAGTAATTTTCGTTTCTAGTGGTGCAAAGTAATTTTTGATTGACACTTTTTAGAATTTTGCATTCTATTCTTGTGTTGAAGAGTAATTACAAAATTACTCTATCACGTATAACTAACGTTAGCGTAATTACTTTTATATAAATACTTTTGTTAAGTATTTCTAGTTGTAGAGTAATCATTTCTATAAGTGGAAATGAGTAACAAGGGTAATTATTTTTATAGAGTTTTTTCTTAAGCTAATGTGGGTGGAAAAAAGTATTTATTATTTTAGTGTTTCATAAAAATTATTTACCAAGATAGTGTTTTTGTTTATTTTGTATTTGCTTTTTATTTTAACCAACATAATTAACATTTACATTTTTTATTCAATCAATTCACTCTAGTTTTTATTCTTTTTTATACCTTTTATTTTTAATCAATCCAATATGTTTTTTATATAATCAACCTATTAGTTTTTTTTATTCTTTTATTATACATTTTTTTTCGGCTACCACAATATATTTTTTATAATCAATCTATTATGGTTTTCATTTTTTATCATAATTTTTTCATCAAGCCAATATATTTTTTCCTTCAATCAACATATATTCTGAAAGTTGACGAAAAAGAATTAAACATATACTAGAGTTATTTTATACAATTAACGAGAAGAAATTAGAAGAGAAAAAACAAATTTTCTATCAAATAAAGTCAATCAAATTGGTGAGTTGGCTACTCTTCTATCTACAAAAAAAAAAAAAAAAAAAAAAAAAAAAAAAAAATTCAATCAAGAAATTACTTACAAACATAAGAAGGGTGGATACGAATGTTTGGCCAGAAAGGGCATAAGGGCATAAGGAACTGAAATGAGACATATCATCATGCTAATCAAAGTTAAAGCTTTGGTCACAACACCCATCTTTGATAAATAGTTTTCAATAAATTTTTTATGTTGATTAAAAGAAAAAACTAAGTAGAAAATAAATAAAACATTAATAGGTTGATTGAAAAAAAGGATATTGGGTTGAGTGGAAGAAAGGTTATAACAAAAGAATAAAATGCAGACCATGGATTGATTGAATAGGAAAAACAATTTAAAGTTTACTCTGTTGATGAAATGAAAAGGAGAACATAAAATTAAAAAAAGAAAACACTGTTTTAATAAATAGTTTTTAAAAAATGCTAAAATGGTAAATATTTTTTTCACTAACACTAATTTAGAAAAAAAACACATTTTTATAACTAATGTAATTATTTAACCATATTATCATTTAACTCAAGCATATAACTACACAACAGTAATTAAATAACTACATTAGAGTAATGATCTAACTAGTGAGTAATTATCATCAACCTTTGTAATTATGATAATTTTACAAATTTGATATGCATTCATGTAGGGATGAGCATTTGGTACCGGTACCGTACTGGGTATATTCGATACCGGTTCTCATTTTTCCCTTTTTCGGTACCGGTAGACTTTTCCCCATTTACCGGTACCGAACCGGTGTATTCGATACCGGTACCACTTTTCCCCATTTTTTGGTACCGGTACCACTTTTCCCCGTTTTTCGGTACCGGTACTTTTGGTATCGGTACCGGTTCGATATTAAACAGGTACCGTACTCACCCCTACATTCATGGGTGTACATCATGCTTTGTGAATATTCTTTTACTTTTTCTATTTTTTTTTTCACTTTTGACTATAATACTTATCATATATTTTTACAATTTAACTCTTACACTTTTTCATTTTAATCATTGGTCCCCCATACTTTTTATTATTTAATTTTTTTTTTGTTTTACGTTTCAGTTCAATATTTTGCAAATTAACACGCTTCAATGTGCGTGTGTGGTTCAACTTTTTTATGTCTATTTTTCTTGTTTAACGACCCAGTCGCAACACGTGGGGCCTAGATCGTCTTAATTATTATTTTCTATGTTTTACGTTTTGGTCTGATTTTACGCATTAACATGCTGCAACGCGCGTGCGTGGTTCAACGTCTTTACGTGTTCCTTTTTTTTGGTTTTTTTTTTCTTTTTTATTTCTATTGTTTTACTCACTTTTCTGGTGTTGGTGGCTACTGACGGTGGTGTGGCATTGATGCTACTTGGCACAATTTTATCCCCTCACCCCCATGCCGCAACGCACGGGGCTTTATACTAGTTAAAACAATTTTCCAAAAAACGCATTATTTAAAAAAATAGAAGGTTAAACTAGCTATTAAGACTCATGTTGTGGCGTCGAATCGTAAAAAAATGACTTCTAAATGTTGGTAAAATAAATTGAATTTTCACACGTTATCACAGAGACCGATAATATTCAAAACTTTACATAACAAAAAGAAACCTTATGGTAAATTTATGTGTCGCAACTTTACAGGTTTTAATAATATGTACATAGGTGCTTAGATGATTTGTTCATTATCATCCAAAACTCAATTTTAAGCAATAACAACATCAAAACGTAGATAAAAAAAGTATGTCACTCCGAAATCTGATTCAAATCCAACATAACACCCATAGGTACATAAGAAATGCATTGAATCGATTCTTCTTAAAGAATATAGATTCGATCGCAACTTCAAATATGGAATTCAAAAGGATCAAATAAGAAAGGATACTTTGAATCATAGAACTCTAACGCTTTGTACGAAGTATTATAAAATCATATTTTAAAAAATATAAACAAAAACAAAAAAAAAACTTTTAAGAGAAACACTAGTCAACTTTGATAGCAGCGGGTTCGGGTCATTCGAAACGGGTGAGCCAATGCCCATGGGTTACGGTTGGAGCAAAATGGAGCCCCATTATACTTTACGCAGGTTAAAATTATCATGCATATGGAGATCCCCACATTCACATGTTCATTTAAAACAATTAGCACTTTGTTTTTTTTAGTTTAATTTGCATGCTTTGTTAGTTGTACTTCCTGCATACTAGCTAGTACTTTAGGTCATAATTAGTATACGTGGGTATGGTAGGTTTCTATCTTTTTTTTCATATATGTATTCACCAAAAATGAATGAAAGGGCAGAGAGTTTTAGATTGTGAACACTTTTGTGTTGATTTTATCTCACTGGATTATGGGTTAAAATTAATGGTCTCTGCTAGCTCAACTGTGACACGTTGGGTGGTGAAATTAGACACGATTCTCTAACCGTAGTGGTGTATCTGTATCTTCGGTTGGAAATCGCAGCCCTACAGTTTCGTTTGGTGGTGAATCTGTATCCAAATGAGTCGTAGTTCTATCTTTTCTTTTTATTGTTTGATTTGAACCCGTGATTTGGGGTATTACTCCTATCAAACTTGTAAGGAAAGTTTAAGTAAACTGAATGGAGCTAGCCACTTTTTAAAATTCAAAGGACCATTATGTAACATTTAAAAGCATTGCATGCAATGTTGGTACATTTAGCTTACCCACTTGTAAAAAAAAACAGTAGAAGACACTTGTAATTAGGGGTGCAAACGAGCCGAGCGGCTCGCGAGCTACTCGAGATCGGCTCGAGAAAAAGCTCGAAACGAGTCGAGCCTTATCGAGCCCGAGCCGAGCTTGAGCCTCAAAACAAACCTCATTTGTTTATCGAGCCCGAGCTCGAGCCTCACATGTGAAGCTTGTTAGGCTCGTCGAGCCTTATCGAGCCTTAGTGTAAACGAGCCGAGCCGAGCCGAGCTTATTTAAACTTGTTTACAAGCCGACGTCGAACCTACAAATAAGCTTATTTAGTAGATGAGCCTGAGCCCGAGCTTTACTTATCGAGCTCGCAAGCCTAAAAAGTCTATTATTTATATAATTTTTATTTAATATACAAATTATTAGATAATAAACGAGCCGAGCCCGAGCCGAGCTCGAGCTTGATAAAATACAAACGAGACGAGCTCGAGCTTTGAAAACAAAGCTCAAATCGAGCCGAGCTCGAGCCCGAGCTCTCATAAGTTAATCGAGCTCGAGCCTGGCCGAGCTCGGGCTCGGCACGGCTCGTTTGCACCCCTACTTGTAATGAAAGATTGCTATATAAGGTAGTATAAGAGGATATGATGTGATGTGATAAAGTTAATTTTTTTTAACGGTAAATTTCTTTTATTCTTGTCGTCTGTGAAACTTGAACTCAAGACCTTCCCCTCTCCCAAGGTCTTTAAAGGCTTTGTCTTTACCAATGGACATTGGTATGTGATAAAGTTAATAGTCAAATCTTAAAACGTGTCACGGGAGAATCTAAATAGTTTTTGAGTAAATTACAAGTTTTGTCCTTTATCTTTGTACCAAATTTCAGGCGATATCCTTTGCCTTTAAAATTGATGAGTTTTGTACTTAATGTTTCCAGATGTTACACGGTTTGTCCTTTAGCCACAACTCAGTTACATTTTTCAGTTAAATCAGGTCATGTGAGTTGCACATGAGAGAAAGTAAGTCATTTCACCAAGCCTTCCACTTTTCCTGCATTTTATATCCATCCAAACCCTAGATCTCTAACCCCTCTGCAACCACCTACCCTCCACCATTACGTGAAATGTAAACACTTACGGATGGAATAAAACTTAACTATTATCAAGAAAGAATATTAATCTATTTATTAATTGTTTTATTAATAATTACATCGAAAGGATATTTAAAATTTGAAGACTATAAAAATAAGTCGGTCAACTGTAGTGGGTCTTGTTTTCTTCCACCCCCTCCCTTTTCCGGTCCGGTCGGCGACTTGAATCCATATCCGACGAAAATGTCTGCCCTTTTCCAGTCCAGATCCAGCCAAGCCGAGGTTTTCATTGTTTGTTTTTTCCAGATCTGAGGACGAGAAGCCTAACTCCGTTATCCCGTTAAGGTTGAGACAAGATGGCATACGCAGGTATCCACATGTTTATGGACCTGTTGAATCAGCTTATTAACTGCAATGACATTCCATTCTTCAACAACCTCTCTGTTATATCTGAAAGGCCTTGAAGAAACACAGAACTAATTTTAGAGTTGATTAGTTTGGTTTATGTTTCAAACATGAGGGTTAATCTTCTTATAGCTTTCCTGAGCTCCTTGATGATCCGATCTTCCTGCAAAACAGAACCACCGTTAGCTCGTTAAGAGGGGAATATGGGGGTTTCCCTCTTAACCAGACTCCGGCATGAGAATAAGTATCTGCTTTGAGGAAATAAGTGTGTGTTAAGAGTGAGAGTGAAGAGAGCAGAATGAATTAACCTGTACATGAATGTCCTCTATTTATAGCCAGAGAGGTGTAAGAAGAGATGGGCTGATGGGCCTTAGGCCGGAAGGCGACAACAGAGAATATCCTTCTTGTCTCACTGGTATAGACCGTTAGTGCCTTCTAGAAGATCTCCGGTGCTGGCGCACCTTGATTGGAGCCACGTGTCCCTGTCTTGTTGTCCCTCTGCCATCAGCAGGTAAGTGGAGATCATGGGGCAGGTGTCGCCGCCCCCTGATTGGTTCCACGTAGATGTCCTTGTGTACTTATTGTCTCCAGCACGTCAGACGATCGTGGAGCACGATAGAGCACAACCTGGTGGACGTTGATTGGCTCTTTCTTCTGCCACTTGTACCTTGAGTACTTTTTGAAGTGGCCTTGCGCTCTAACTCCTATGTGACCCTTGCTGAGCACGTCACTAGACCGCGCAGGGTTATAGATGCTGAAGGCTTTTATTCAGAATGCTAAGTGCTGAAACTGATGTTCTCTCTTGTTTGGACCTCGCGCGAGGTCAGTCTTTGTTTAAGTAACCCGCGCGAGTCTAAGATTGATCAGCTTGCTGAATAAGGAGTATGATCCAGCGCGTGACCTGAAAAAGGTTTGCGCGGCTTTTTGGGACCATACCCCTTCAAGTCCCCCAGTCCAGTGCTGCACCATGCGCGAACTAAATGGTTGAAGCTCTGGACTTAGAAAAAAGAAAGTGCTAATTATGAGAAATGCTTGCTTGATCTTGGTAGGCGGCGCGTGTGTAATTGTTTGTCAGTTACTACGGTGCGACTACCAGATTTAGCTGATGATGATTCTCTACTTTTGGGTCTAAGCGCGCAGGTCTATTGGATAATTGTGGATGCTGCGCGAATTGGGTAACTTCTGCATGAAGTTTGTAGTAATTTGAGCGGGAAAAACCTCCAATTTTGAATTCTGACAGGTTGGTGCGAAATGTCGTTGATGGCGATGTTTGAGTTGACTGCTGACACGACCGTAATCAAGTTGTCCCTGACGGTTCGGTTTTCCATCAGGCGAGTGAGGCCTACGCGCGCGTGATAACCGTCACCCCGAGAATCCCACCCTACGTGGCGTCTGCTGATTGGATACGTGCGGGGTGATTTCGGCACGTTTACCCATCGCATTAAATGCGATGAGTATAAATAGTCGATGATAGAAGAGAAGAGTTCACAAATCTTCTTCTGTTTCTCTACTTTCTCTCCATTTTTCTTTGAATCTTCAAATCTTCAAAGGTTGAAGTAGCCGATCTTCAAGTTTTCCAGAAGTTTGAAGATATTCAAGTTGTTCTGGTCTGCTTTATATTCATGGCTGAAGAAGGTTCTCATTTTGAAGAAGGTTCTCACTCTGAAGAAGGTCTGGTCCCCGTTCTTAAATGGGATCAGGCCTGTTTGAGCAGATTGCACGTGGGTTCCGGTTTCCACTGGAGTGGGATGCACAGTATCCCCGGTAGGGTCAGACTATCGCCGATGCACCGCCGGGGTATATCACCCTGTTTGAAGACTTCTTTTTACAAGGCAACTTCTGGTTGCCGGCGACGGAGTTCATGGCCCATATTCTTCATTATTATGGGTTCCATATCTCACAGATGAGTCCACCCGGTATGGTGAGGGTGCGACACTTCGAGTTCTTATGTCGATCCCATGACATAGAGCCTACAGTGGAGAAGCTTAGGGCATTCTATCAGCTAATTAGGAACATGGGGTTCTACTCATTTGGCAACTAGGGATCGGCCAAGAAGATTCTTCTTAATCCTCCGAAGAGTTTCCATGATTAGAAACAGAAATGTTTCTTCATTAGAGAGGAGGTTATTCAAATAGCTATGATATTCCGTGCGCCAGACACGATCGAGAAGGAGGAGTTGCCGATTCCAAAGGGAGAAGCCTGGTACATAAAGCTGACTGCGACGCCGAACTGGATCTTTGGCGAGAATGTCCTTGTTGCGTCGCAGATGAGCGACCAATGGCCGGAAGATAGCAATGAGGTTCCAGTTTTGAAGTTTCAAGATAGAGGTTAGTTATTTCCTTGACTTCTTCTTTTTGTGATTCAGTTGCACCTAATTGTTGATTTTGAATGCAGAGGCACACCTCTATCAGGCTGCTTTCCCCACCTTCGGTGGGTCCATGGGGGTGCGCCCGCTGGAACCAGGGGAGCAGTACTGGTATCAGCGGGTCAAAGGTCATTTCTTGTACCCCCTCGCTGGAGCCTTTGCCAATCCTCCCGCTGCAACCGAAGGTGCGCATCTTCCCAACCCCAGACCTTTGCATGCTGTAACTTCCGCTGGGAAAGAGATTCTTTATCTTTCCAGCGAGGAGTCCGTAGGGTCTTCAAATGGGGAGCTAAGTTCCTGGTCTAACATCTTTGTAGATGTGTTGCGCGACCTTGGGATTGATCCTGAGGAGAAGAAGAAGAAGCCAAACAAGAAGAAGAAGAAGGTGATCACTAATGAACTTGAACCCACCAGCAAGAAGGGCGGGAGTAGCCGCGCAGCTGCTGGTTCCTCTGACAAAGGTACTCACCGATTCCGTCAGAGTAACCTAGACGATTACGTAGTTGCAAGTGACTCACTTGAGGGTTTGTCCCGTATAGGTGAGAAGAAGACTAGAGCTGCTGGTTCGAAGAGCTTGGGAAGCGCGGGTTCAAGGAACCTAGATGCTGTTGCTACCCCTTCGTCCATCGCGCGGGATGAAGAAGAAGAGGAAGAGGAAGAAGAAGAGCCTGCTGTTAAGTTGGTAAGTTGGAAGAGAAACAGGGAGGAGACTACTGTAGACGCGCAGGTGACGCAGAAAACTGGGGGAGTCCCAATAATTGGCAAACAGAGCAGTCTGCGCTCTCTCTACAAATTCTCTCTGGGTAAGTTTTATGACTTCCTTCGTGCTTTCTTTAATAAATTTTCTTTTTAACACTTTGCTTCTGCAAAAGCCAAGAAGAAGACCGCTGAAAAGAAGGGTGTTGAGCTTAAGGATCCGAAAGAACCAGCGGTGAAGAAAATGAAGTTTACTATCAAGCATCCCTAGGCAACCGTGGGGACGATTGAGAAGATAGTTGAGAAGGAGGCAGACAAAGAAAAAGAAAGAGAGAAGGAAAAGGAGAAGAAGAAGGCTGCTGAGAAGTCTGCAGGTGATAAATCGAAGACGACCGAGACCGCTGCAACTACCGCGCAGGATAAAGAGCAGGGTCCAGAGGTCGTTCATATTACGGGGCTTGACCAGCCCCTTCATGAAAAAGGGAAAGAAGCTACTCGAGGGAAGGGACCCGAGGTTGTTAAGCCTACCAAGCCTGCGCAAGTTGATGCCCCCACCCAAACTGCGCAAGTGACTTCTGCTGCTGGGGGATCAGCTGTTGCTGCTGTCACACCCCCAAAATACCACACGCGGAACACTGCGGGACGTGTGACGTACCAGGATACAGCCACCAATCACATTGAACCATAACATAGTATTAAGTAAAAGTTTCCATTTATTTCATAAAGTAAATCCAAACACAATCTAAAACCAATACGTTCAGCGGAAGCATAATGTAAACAATTATTCAAGTGTTTCAAACAAGTGTGCAATAATCATTAAACTTGTATCCAAGAGCTACGACCCATGACCACTCCAGCACTCCCAGATAACAAGTTCCAGTCCATGAACCTAGGGACCTGCAAGCATGCAGAAAAGTGTATCAGACAACGCTGGCGAGTTCACAGTTTGTTTTAATCATTTGATACCAAGTAGTGACTTATGATATGTTATGTTATGCTATGTTGATAATAACTCGATACTGCAGACGGCCCTTTTTGCCCTTCTCCAATGCTCTATCAAACATTGGTCATGATTTAAAGTTATTAGTACACGCCCGTCCTATCCAGGTACGTCGTGAGGGTGCCAAACCAAATCGCGCTATCAACTAATAACCCTGTTGCCCTACAAGCAACTAACCCGGTAGTATGATGGGACTTAAGTGATAGAAAGTGAGTGTATTATCCAACATCAACGTTTACTGAAAACCGTTGCATATCCCCTGCAAGGATATGCGTTTGTGAAACCCGCCTCACATCCCCTACAAGGATGTGGGTATTTGAAAACCGCCTCATATCCCCTACAATGATATGGGTTTACAAAAATCCGTTTACAAGCTTTGTCAGTTTGATTGTTCCCACCGGACGCATGCTTGTTTTGAGAGAAGTGAACTCACCTTGGTTTGCTCGGTATGACTAGATATTCGTTCACACTTAATCAGTCAAAGCCTATGGTATTTATGTATACATAATCAATTTACATCCACATGGTTCACATATAAATTATAATCATAGTGTGCGTTCAAGCAACAATCACCGTATAGCACATAGCATTTATTCAAACTCATACAAATCCACAATTCACACGTATGTTTCGTAACAGTACTTAACAGTCAAGTGTGCTATACATAGAAACCAAATCATGTCTCCACAGTCATAATTAATCAACATTAACATGCCGTAATATGATTTCATTAACATAGTCACTCATCAATACATTCATCCTAGTCCACTGTTCCGTTTGTTTTCCCAGCCGGCGTCCCCCCACCCCTTGACGAAAAACCAAACTTCGTCGAGGGTACCTGTGATGAAACATCAAGGTATTTCGTCGATGTGTGGCTGACGAAGCATCAAGGTATTTCGTCGATGGCCTTAACAGTTTTCATGTTTCCTAACTGTCACACCCCGACCACGTTAAAACAACAAACAGTGGCGGAAACATCGGGGAGTGTTGCAACAGAATTATTGTTTCACAACCATGGTAACCAAATGTTTTGTTTTATTGAATTATTATGTAATGTACATTGTCTTTAAAACAAACAAACTACATATTGTTTATTGCTGTTTTTAGATCACTAAGGCCTCATCCAGGTCCTATGTGACGCAAACTTCCTAGCAAGCAACATCAAGCAATATCTCCTGAAACATATGTAAAAAAAATAAAGTCAGCAAAGAAATGCTGGCGAGTACATAGGTTTTGTGGGAGTATTGGATTCATGGCTCGTTTATATGTTGCAGTACCTCGTTAGACTACAAGAGTCAAAAATACAAATCTCGTTTTGAAAAGTGTATTGCAACATAATTAACCAACTCAAATCAAATTGGTTATAGTTTATAAAATCTCGTAGCCATGAGTCTTAACCCAAAAACATTTGTTTTAGTAAAATAATTTGGAAACATCTCGTAAAAGCTCGTTAATAAAACTCGTATGGTTTATATGGTTTCGAAAACCTCGTTGTGTGATATCGTTTCAAATCGTTTTCCCGAGTGCACTAAATAATGACACGCAATGTAATATGATAGAATCACTTATATATAAGAAGTACCAGCGGCGTATCTACCATGATTCTATCATACTACACTCATCCCATTATTTAATCACTACCCAAAGCCAATCGTTTAATTCGTTTATCTCGTTTCAAATCGTGTATCTCGTTTCAAATCGTTTAACTCGACCCAAAATCGTATTCGTTTTAATAGTGAAAAATACTTTTGGTCGTCTCGTTAACAACATTCAAACCTTCGTGACTCGTTTAACTCGTTTCTCGTTTCGTATTAACAAACCACCAAAGGGTAAGTTAACAATCATCAGGTTCGGTCGTTACCTACATAACCCCCACACATAACCATGGGTGTAGTCTGATAACGGGATTTGTCAGATCCTATGGTACCATAACCTAATACTGGTCGGCTTGATCAGAGCTAATGAATGTCATTCGTTATGTAATTACAACCAACAAGTCTTATTCACCTTATTGAAATCGTTATTAGTTTTGTATAAACCATCTTAATCGTTTTTGAAATCATCGTTTAAACCTTGAAAATCGTTTTGTACATATGATTCACCCCAAAACAATTGAAAACAGTAAAATAGGGGAACTATGTACTCACTTGAGATTGTAGGGTATCCTTGATTTTGTGAACTATCGATGCATGGGCAATCAAGGAATCAAGTGGTACCTAGTATCGGATTGCTAGATAAATAAATCGACACCTAAATCGGGAGATAGGATAGAATGAGGTTCTATAAATCAAATGAGTATTTGAACTCATATGGTATGATTTAATAGTCCCTACATTCTGATTGGAAAGCCTACCTAAGTGCTTTTGACCCGTTTCGACCCATTATGGTAACATAAGCCACTATAATGCGTCGTTAGCGTAAAACTATGTTCGGACGGTAATCTATGTGCTATGCCAAGTCTTACATGCCCAATTATCCCTAAACATGTTACTAAATCAGATTACAAGTCAAAAATATGTTCACATAGTCAAATTACGGATTCTAGCTTCAAAAGGGCATTTTGGTCATTTCCTATGGGCATACAAGCTAACTAGCAAATGACTAACCGATCCTACGTCATCATAAGGTATAACCTCAGTGGTTATTCCCTATGTAATTATGATCACTAACTAAGCTTGGTCGGATCCAAAGATCGACCAAACGGGTCGGGTTCGGAAGTATAAGCGGTTGTTTAGTCCGCTTATCTTACGACCCTAAACAAGCACAAACTAATAGTGTCGAGTTAGACATGTCAAAACATGTCTAACCTACTGATTTGGTATCAAAACAAAGTGTTTTGATACCCTAAAGTAGTTCCGTTGCAAAATGCGTGCTAAAACGCATTTTGACCGAAACTTTGACCCGACACTACAACTAGATAACGTGGTAATCAGCGGTTATAATCGCGAAGGATTATAACTATCGTGATTACAATCACGTTTCAAAGTTCAATTGAACTTTGACTTGACCAATTGATGGTCAAAACCGAAAGTCAAACTGTTGGCCAAACTGTTTGACTTTCTGCACTACATAAGGAAAAAGCAAGAAAAAGAATGAAAGAAGGCTCACAATAGTCCTTGCTATCTTTTCTACAAAGAAGACAAGTCCCAAATCAGTTGAGAGAGCTTCCAAAGCAGATAAGAAGGGAGGAAATGAGGAATGAGCAAATGAAACAATGGATGGCTTGGCTATTTATACTTGTTGGTGATGAACAAGATCATCACAAGTGGATTGTTTAGCCATTAAGCAATAAATCTCATCCATACAAGTGTTAGGAGCAGGTGCAAAGCCTTGGAGAGGTGGTAACTTGGTTACCACACAAAGAAATTGCAAGATTGGCCCCTGAATTTACAAACTGTTGCTGAAAACACACTTTCTGCCCATATGTGATGCTCGCGTAGCGCGACGGCATAGGCAGTAGGTGCTCGCGCTACGCTACCATGTATCAGGTTCAGCAAAGTTTCAAAAATGGCAGAAATGGTCCCTGCACGTGTTTAAAGCCTTTTTCGATGCGTTTAAACCCCGTTAACCTCATTTCAAGGCTCTAAAATGAAGTTAAAGTATAGGGGACTCAAAACATGCTCAAAAACATCTCGGATGTCGGTTCGTTTGATCGTAAAATTGCGTTGTTCGGTTAATTACGACGGAAGTCGTAACGAACGCAAAAACCGATCCAAATTAAGCGACGAATGGAATTTTTGCATGGCGATCACTAAAATAAAAATATTTTAGTGTGTACAAAAATTTTGGATGTCCAGATGTGTCCAGAACGTAAGATACGCGCGAAAATGCAAACTTACGCCGTTTTTGACACTTTTAGTCCCTGTAAGATCATATAAGCATGTTTTCGCACACCGAACCTATCAAAGCTTATTTCTAAGCCATTTTTAGGTTATATATGGTATGTTTAACTTATGATCAAGTTCCGGACTGTTCGACACCATACGAATCGGTATAGTTTCGCAGTTTGACACAAATAGTCCCTGCGATCGAATAAACTTGATTTCGGCATACCAAACCATCCAAAACTTATTTCTAAGTTATGTAAAGGTTATTTAAGGTATGTTAAGCCTATGTCACTATTCCGGAGTGTTTGTTGCATTAAACTGGTTATATTTACGCATCAGATCGCGTATAACCTTCCAGAAAGCGATTTAGAGCTTGAAATCGAACGAAAATTGATATGTGTAAACGATACACATATTTATACAAATTCCAAGTATGAAATACAATATTTCATTGATTTGGTATTTGTTCGATGGTCTTGGAGGCACAGATGTCACAGTCTCCCCTACTTCAGGGAATTTCGTCCCGAAATTTAATCAGAGGAAACTTGTGAGAGCTCGAAACATGAAGTCGGAAAGATAAGACAATACTGATTGGGTTCTGAACTTCTAGTAACTTTAATAACAATATGCTTGCAGTGTAAGAGGGACACTTATATACAAGTATATGAAGTGTCATTGGTGCGTCCACCGTACCTCCATTACAACGTTCACATTCCGTCATTGTTGCCACTATCAGTTCTTACACATGATAAATCTTACTGTGGTTTCCGTGCACTGAATTTCATAATTATGTACACGTCCATAATTACGTAATCCCTTGCATAGTCCCCGTAGTGTATTTGATAATGTGTAGGGAAGAACCAAATGAATGAACCTGTGATGAGCGTGACTAGACCATCATTGAGTCCTGTAGATCAATAAATGATCTTTTAAAACAGACTACCTAGAAGTCTTTCCAGCTATATCACATTTCATTCCTGACCAGATGTTGAATCAATCTTTAACTAGACCACTCAAGGGGTCTTTTTCGAAATATGAAATGGCACTTATATAATCCAAAGGTCTTAACTACCACTTAGAAGCCCATTAAGGATTTAAGGCAGTACCTTTGAATATCCTACTATGAATCCATCATATGAAGATATGGGAGATTCTATGAGGATTTTGAAAACAAATCGGATCGCACAAAACACAAAGGAGAACACATAAACACATAATCACAAAATCGCATAATTGATTAATTCGACCTTTAATTTGTTATCTTTGGACCAGGGTATTTAAAGTACGCCAGGAATCCAATCCGTGGATTTCATTTGGCACTTTAAATATTTCCAAGAGTCTAACCATGAAGATAGGAAGATCTTAATAGGAATTCGGTTCTTGATGGTAAGCTTATCAAGCTTACGATAATAGATACACATACAAAAAGATCCATCTTTCCTTTTCACAAAGAGGGCAGGAGCTCCCCAAGGTGAAAAAGCTCGAACAGATGAATCCTTTTCTCAAATAACAATGGGTTTTTAAAAGAAATGAGCGTTTAAGGTTCTAGGGGAGATCACAAGTGATCATGGGATTGACAGAACCACACGAGCAGTTTGTCTTTGTGTTGACATTACAAGGTTGCTTCAAACATTTATGCAATTGCAGTAGTTTAAAATAAAACCACAAATTTTATTTATATAACAACCGCATTGTCTGTTAAATGTTTAAAAGATAACAACCAGAAGAAATACAAAATACTAATTGTTTAAAGCTGCATCATCGATCGCCTCGTTGATGTTAAACACTCGTCCACGAGCGGGATTCACATTCACGTTCGCGTTTGGATTTGGGTTAACATTCGCATTCGCGTTTACCAATCTCGGGCAATTGTTGCGAAAATGACCCATTTCTCCGCAATTGAAACATGAACCAGGTGGGAATCTCGCAGCGTTCCCTTGAGCTTGTGCTGGGACCTGGGCAGCCTGATTTTGACCAAAACGACAAGTATTGGCCAAATGCCCAAGCCTACCACACGTAGCACACTGTTTACAGGCCTGTTGGGCAACATGGTGACCATTACATCGAGTGCAGTGAGGTGCGGTACCAGCATATGCTTTCTTTGCAGGAGGTTGAGTCGGTGGGTTCTGAGGGTTCTGAGCAGTTTGATTGGTGACAGCGAAGTTTTGGGAAGCCTTGCGCTTCCTTGACTTCTTCGATGCCTCATCCTGCTTCTCACCCTTACCCTTTTCAGAATCGGTTGACTTCTTTTTATCACCCTTGCGGGTGAGTTTACCCTTCCTGACTTGAGATTCAGTCAGGGTAGCAGACAACTTGATCGCTTGACGAACGGTAGTAGGATTAACGCCAGTCAGGATGTCCTGAATGGAGTCGGGTAAACCATCGATATACCTCTCAATTGCCTTATCCAACGGGGTAACCATCGTGGGACACAACAAACTAAGCTCCTCAAATCGATCCGTATAAGCACGGTGTTCTCCCCCGACTTGTTTCAAATCGTCAAATTCTCGTTCCAACACTCGAATCTCGTGTCGGGGACAGAACTCTCTCATCATGAGAGCTCGGAGCTCTTCCCAAGTTTGTGCTAGTGCCACTTCGGCACCCCTATCACGCATCACTCCGTTCCACCATGTAAGAGCTCGCTTCTCAAATACGCTTGAAGCAAACTCAACTTTGCGCGCATTCGGACACTGCACATGTCTGAATGTGCTCTCGATACTCTCAAACCATTGCAGGAGTGCGGTTGCTCCTTGTGACCCAGAAAACTTAAGCGGCTTCGCAGAATTGAAATTTTTAAAATTACATGGTGCATTGTTGTTGTTATTATTGTTATTTTATAGCTCGTGGATTTGGGTCACAATGCCTGGAAGCACAGCAGCCATTTGTTGAGAGACAAGAGCTGCGAGTTCCTCAGCAGTATAAGTTCGAGCATCGGTTTGAGTATTGCGTCGTGGAGGCATTGTCTAAAAAAGGAAACATGGGAAACGCGTGAAGTTGACAATTGGAGGAACAAAATAGGTATTGAAAATATCGACACCACACAAGGAAGGCGATCATTTGTTCGTTACCTTGAACAAACAAACGACACGCAGTGACAAATCAAAGTAAATAGGTCAAAATAATGTATCGCGAAGACATGCTCGCCTATAAGTGAACACTCACCCCAAGAGTTCCCAGGTAAGAGTGACTGGTCCGATAATGCGGATTTGTACGAACACTCTAGCCTTAGACAGAAAACTCAGGGTACAGGCATTCACTCTTCCAGTTTGCACGTGTTCACATTATTTAGACTCAAACTTTGACGAGATTTTGAAAACTCGAAAGGCACAAAGCCAAAGATGAATCAGACTGGAAGGGTTCAAAACCTTATAATAGAAGGTTCAAAACCTAGTAATCAATCATCTAAGGATAGATGATTAATTTTCGAAGCGGATTTGTTATTGTGTTCTCGTTGTGGTTATCACCTAAGGATAGGTGACGGTATTGTTTTAAAATCTAAACACAAGTAAACTTGTGTTAGGGTCCTAAAGTTATAGTCTAGGTCAAAGCAATGCTAATAACCTAATTCCCTATAACCATTGGCTTTGATACCAACTTTTCTGTCACACCCCGACCATGTTAAAACAACAAACCGTGGCGGAAACATCGGGGAGTGTTGCAACAGAATTATTGTTTCACAACCATGGTAACCAAATGTTTTGTTTTATTGAATTATTATGTAATGTACATTGTCTTTAAAACAAACAAACTACATATTGTTTATTGCTGTTTTTAGATCACTAAGGCCTCGTCCAGGTCCTATGTGACACAAACTTCCTAGCAAGCAACATCAAGCAATATCTCCTGAAACATATGTAAAAAAAATAAAGTCAGCAAAGAAATGCTGGCGAGTACATAGGTTTTGTGGGAGTATTGGATTCATGGCTCGTTTATATGTTGCAGTACCTCGTTAGACTACAAGAGTCAAAAATACAAATCTCGTTTTGAAAAGTGTATTGCAACATAATTAACCAACTCAAATCAAATTGGTTATAGTTTATAAAATCTCGTAGCCATGAGTCTTAACCCAAAAACATTTGTTTTAGTAAAATAATTTGGAAACATCTCGTAAAAGCTCGTTAATAAAACTCGTATGGTTTATATCGTTTCGAAAACCTCGTTGTGTGATATCGTTTCAAATCGTTTTCCCAAGTGCACTAAATAATGACACGCAATGTAATATGATAGAATCACTTATATATAAGAAGTACCAGCGGCGTATCTACCATGATTCTATCATACTACACTCATCCCATTATTTAATCACTACCCAAAGCCAATCATTTAATTCGTTTATCTCGTTTCAAATCGTGTATCTCGTTTCAAATCTTTTAACTCGACCCAAAATCGTATTCGTTTTAATAGTGAAAAATACTTTTGGTCGTCTCGTTAACAACATTCAAACCTTCGTGACTCGTTTAACTCGTTTCTCGTTTCGTATTAACAAACCACCAAAGGGTAAGTTAATAATCATCAGGTTCGGTCGTTACCTACATAACCCCCACACATAACCATGGGTGTAGTCTGATAACGGGATTTGTCAGATCCTATGGTACCATAACCTAATACTGGTCGGCTTGATCAGAGCTAATGAATGTCATTCGTTATGTAATTACAACCAACAAGTCTTGTTCACCTTATTGAAATCGTTATTAGTTTTGTATAAACCATCTTAATCATTTTTGAAATCATCGTTTAAACCTTGAAAATCGTTTTGTACATATGATTCACCCCAAAACAATTGAAAACAGTAAAATAGGGGAACTATGTACTCACTTGAGATTGTAGGGTATCCTTGATTTTGTTAGAATGAGGTTCTATGATAGAATGAGGTTCTATAAATCAAATGAGTATTTGAACTCATATGGTATGATTTAATAGTCCCTACATTCTGATTGGAAAGCCTACCTAAGTGCTTTTGACCCGTTTCGACCCATTATGGTAACATAAGCCACTATAATACGTCGTTAGCGTAAAACTATGTTCGGACGGTAATCTATGTGCTATGCCAAGTCTTACATGCCCAATTATCCCTAAACATGTTACTAAATCAGATTACAAGTCAAAAATATGTTCACATAGTCAAATTACGGATTCTAGCTTCAAAAGGGCATTTTGGTCATTTCCTAAGGGCATACAAGCTAACTAGCAAATGACTAACCGATCCTACGTGATCATAAGGTATAACCTCAGTGGTTATTCCCTATGTAATTATGATCACTAACTAAGCTTGGTCGGATCCAAAGATCGACCAAACGGGTCGGGTTCGGAAGTATAAGCGGTTGTTTAGTCCGCTTATCTTACGACCCTAAACAAGCACAAACTAATAGTGTCGAGTTAGACATGTCAAAACATGTCTAACCTACTGATTTGGTATCAAAACAAAGTGTTTTGATACCCTAAAGTAGTTCCGTTGCAAAATGCGTGCTAAAACGCATTTTGACCGAAACTTTGACCCGACACTACAACTAGATAACGTGGTAATCAGCGGTTATAATCGCGAAGGATTATAACTATCATGATTACAATCACGTTTCAAAGTTCAATTGAACTTTGACTTGACCAATTGATGGTCAAAACCGAAAGTCAAACTGTTGGCCAAACTGTTTGACTTTCTGCACTACATAAGGAAAAAGCAAGAAAAAGAATGAAAGAAGGCTCACAATAGTCCTTGCTATCTTTTCTACAAAGAAGACAAGTCCCAAATCAGTTGAGAGAGCTTCCAAAGCAGATAAGAAGGGAGGAAATGAGGAATGAGCAAATGAAACAATGGATGGCTTGGCTATTTATACTTGTTGGTGATGAACAAGATCATCACAAGTGGATTGTTTAGCCATTAAGCAATAAATCTCATCCATACAAGTGTTAGGAGCAGGTGCAAAGCCTTGGAGAGGTGGTAACTTGGTTACCACACAAAGAAATTGCAAGATTGGCCCCTGAATTTACAAACTGTTGCTGAAAACACACTTTCTGCCCAGATGTGATGCTCGCGTAGCGCGACGGCATAGGCAGTAGGTGCTCGCGCTACGCTACCATGTATCAGGTTCAGCAAAGTTTCAAAAATGGCAGAAATGGTCCCTGCACGTGTTTAAAGCCTTTTTCGATGCGTTTAAACCCCGTTAACCTCATTTCAAGGCTCTAAAATGAAGTTAAAGTATAGGGGACTCAAAACATGCTCAAAAACATCTCGGATGTCGGTTCGTTTGATCGTAAAATTGCGTTGTTCGGTTAATTACGACGGAAGTCGTAACGAACGCAAAAACCGATCCAAATTAAGCGACGAATGGAATTTTTGCATGGCGATCACTAAAATAAAAATATTTTAGTGTGTACAAAAATTTTGGATGTCCAGATGTGTCCAGAACGTAAGATACGCGCGAAAATGCAAACTTACGCCGTTTTTGACACTTTTAGTCCCTGTAAGATCATATAAGCATGTTTTCGCACACCGAACCTATCAAAGCTTATTTCTAAGCCATTTTTAGGTTATATATGGTATGTTTAACTTATGATCAAGTTCCGGACTGTTCGACACCATACGAATCGGTATAGTTTCGCAGTTTGACACAAATAGTCCCTGTGATCGAATAAACTTGATTTCGGCATACCAAACCATCCAAAACTTATTTCTAAGTTATGTAAAGGTTATTTAAGGTATGTTAAGCCTATGTCACTATTCCGGAGTGTTTGTTGCATTAAACTGGTTATATTTACGCATCAGATCGCGTATAACCTTCCAGAAAGCGATTTAGAGCTTGAAATCGAACGAGAATTGATATGTGTAAACGATACACATATTTATACAAATTCCAAGTATGAAATACAATATTTCATTGATTTGGTATTTGTTCGATGGTCTTGGAGGCACAGATGTCACACTAACCCTAGTCAAACGATCAATTGCAATCTTTACTAAATCATAAGTAACCCTAAACAATCATCGTGCTTAGTGTCACAATCTCGATTATTCAGTAACTGTATACACGGATACATCATATTCATATGGCAACATAATCATCAACCGAGCACTGAGCATGACTGAATACAAGACATCAAATCTTTATCATACGTGTTCCAATCTATCGGCTTAAACGTTAAGATATCAAAACCCTAATTAGCACAACATATGAGTATTGTAGGATCGTTTTGCGACCTATATGAGTCGATCAGAGTCAACACAAAGCTGTTTGAAAGGCGGAAACAGTCAAACAACCTAGAATCAGTGATAGAAAGATGTAGAAAAAGACTATGATTCTTAAAACAAGCTTCTCATTGATATTTGACTTGATTACACGGTGAAAATTGGGCAGCATTTCGTTATACCACAACTGATTTCATACCAAATGAGAAGCTATGACAGCCTATATATAGGCATTTGATTTCGCACGAAATGACCATGTGTCATTTCATACGAAATAGCACATTTTGATTTCGTACGAAATGACAACATGTGATTTCGTGCGAAATCACTTACAAACACACATAAACTTACAATATTTGACATTTTGACCCCTATACAAGCTACCGACATGACCAAGACTGTAGACGTAGGCTATAGACATTATGCACCAATAAACTCCCCCTTGGATATTGCCGGAGTCTTCAGTCAGGTCTTCAGCACTTGCTTCACAACGACTTAAACTTTTCTTCTCTTTGCTTAGACTTTCTCAGCAACAACTTCCTAAGCCTTTCATTCTCTTCAACTTTTTTCTTTTCCTCAGCTGCCATTCTTTGAACAACAGTATGGCTTAGCATGTTGTCTTTATCTTCACGAGCTTTTCTTTCTTTCTCAGCCTTCAACTCTTCCTCTTTCTCAATCTCTCGCCACTTAGACGACCATTTACTCTCAGCATTGATTCCTTTCTGGAAGCAGATGGAAACAACCTTCTGAAATTGCATTGCCTGGTCTTTGTCTTCAACTTTAAATCCAATCTTATTAACAAACAAGCATTCTCTATCCTTTGCTGAACAGTTCACCAACCATAAAGGATCATACACATGAATGTATCTGACTTCATTTTCAACTCTGTAGGTGATCACAGCCTCAGTAGTCAAACAACTGTACACCCAATACAAGAACCCTATATGGAAATCTTGCTCCATTTTCGGCACTGGAATGTTTTTAATCACTTTAGGCTTCTTTATATGCAAGATCGTTTCTTCATTTCCAGTCACTAGATTCACCCTCCTCACTTTCTTTGGGTAGTGAGGTTTCCAGTGTTTGAATCCTCTGAAGGCTTCAAATTTCATCAGACCCTAGATGGGTACATCATGCTTTCTTACAGGATAATCCAGAGTTCTAACTTTTGACAACTCTTTAACATCCCACCAAGGTAGGGACATGATATCCTGAATATATTCAAAATACAGCACTCCAAATTCTCTTCTGATTGCATACACGTTCACTTGTGGCAAGAATCCCCAGTTGATAATGTCACCAAGTGATACTTCTCTATCTCTCTTATAAAACTTGAGTGGACGTTTGAATTTTCTTTCAGTACTCTTTCTAAACCACTTCTTGCGTTCTTCGCGCTGTGCATCTTTCGTCGTCCCATCAAAGTTTTTATCTTTCAGTCATTCAACAACTTTCCTTCTCAACTCATGTACGTTCTCTTGACTGAAAAACTCAACCAGCGTTGGAAAGTTGGAGCTATCTACATTCACGTTTTCTTCATCGCTACAGTCTTCAACCTCAACTCGATCATAGTTATCAACTTCCTCAACATACTTGTACTGATACTCTGGCTCTTGATTCATATCAAATGCATTCAACTCTTCTTCAAAGTCAAACTTGAAGTTAGGATCATCAATACGCGTCATCTCGATAATATCATTCATGGTGTAAGTATGGCTGATTTCACCTTCCTCAACTTCAGGCTCTAGACACAATATCAACTTTTCTCTTTTATCAACGTTCTGATCGTCAACGTTCTCCCCCTCACATGTAGCATCCTTAGGCTCTTCATTCACAACGTCATGAAGATAATCTTCGACATTCTCTTCATTTGACGCTTCTGTAACTTTAATACATGTGCCACCTTGACCATCGTCATCATCATCATCACTATGGCTACTAGCAGAGAATACATCATCTGCATCATCTTTCTTGTCTTCATTATCATCCTCTTCATCATCATCCTCCTCGACCTATTCCTCATCATCAATAACATCATCAATCAACACGTCTTCCTCAAAAATACCGGAAATAACATATATTGGACGAGGACTCTGAATAGGTGATTCAGAAAAAGAAGATGGAAAAATTGATCTTTCAGTAATCCCACTAACACCTTCAACACCCTTTCCTTTATTTTTCATCGTAGCATCAATCTCAGCTTGACATCGAGCTCTAACTTCTTCAACTGCAATCTCTTCAAATCTCTGCTCAACAGACTTTCCAAGCATGTTTTCTAACACTTTATTCATCATGTATATCTCGTGTTCTTTCATTGCTTTAGCAGCTTCCAATTCTTTGTTCTTTAACTCAAAGTACTTGTTCTGCTCATCTCTACGTGCTTTCTCTTCCTCTAACTCAGCAACTTTCACTTTAAGAATATCAATCTCTGCCTGATCAGCTTCAACTTTCTTTAACAATGAAGAATTTTCAGCTTCCACAAACTTAACACGCTTTTCCAATTTCGTCTCACGATCAACCAACTTTTTGTTTTCCACCAATACTTCTTCCATTTTCTTCTCCAACCTCTTTACTTGCTCATCATTCGCAAAACCGAAATCTCCAATATCTTCAAGAGGAATATTCACTGGAATGTTTGGAAATTTTCTAAAGCCTGAAGAACCAGGAGTTGTTTGGACAGGTGGTTGTGTGGATGGTGGTGTTTGAAAGATTTGCTTTGAAGTAACAACAGGTTGTTAATGTGGTGGTGAAAGATGTGGTGGTGAAAGATATGGTGGTGATAGATGTGGTGGTGATAGATGTGGTGGTGAAAATTGTTGTTCAGTTTGTGGTGGAGGTGATGGTGGTGGTGTTGGTTGTTTTGGTGGTGTAGGTGGTTTTGATTTTGGTGTACGTTTAGGCAACTTCACAATCAACTTTCTTCTAGCTGCTTTTGGAGAAGCCACACTTTTCCTTGCACTAGACTTCTTTCTACCACCAGATGATGGAGGTGTCTGAGAATCTATGACATGCTCGGGAGATGGATTGTATAACTCCTCATCTTTATCCTCTTTCCTCTTTCTCTTGAGCTGCTTTTCTTTCTTAATTTCAACTTTAATTCTTTTTGTACGTTCAGTTTCATCAATATCTTCATCAGATGAACTTGATGAACTTTTATCTTCATTATCACCTTTATCACCAGCTGGTCTTCTCTTTTTCAGCATTATATTTGTTAAGAGATTTCAAAAACTTTGCAGATTCAGGAGACAAACGAACATCTCCTTCAACATTAACTTCAGCTTCAGCTTCAGCTTCAGCTTCAGCTTCAGCTTCAGCTTCAGCTTCAGCTTCAGCTTCAGCTTCAGCTTCAGCTTCAGCTTCAGCTTCAGCTTCAGCTTCAGCTTCAGCTTCCTCCTCTGGTTCATCAACAAGCATAGTCTCAACACTTTTCTTTTGACGCTTTTTCTTTGGCTGAGAAGATAATCCTTCCTCTACTTGAACTTTTGGAGTTGCTTTTCTGCTCCTCTTTTTCTTCTCTCCCTTCAGAAACCATTCATTCCTCGTTTCTTTGAAATTTTCAAGTATCTTCAATTCATTAGCATAACTTGCTTCTTTCATTTCTTTCTCATTTCTCCAGTTCTGATGTTTAACTGGATCTGGATCTTGATAATTTTTGTCTTTGATGAACCCAAAGAATTCAGCTTTTGTTGATGGCTCTGGATGGTTTGTGTGATATCTTGCTAATACTTTCAGCGTCTCATTATCCATGTGAAACAGTACCAACAAATGATTCTTTTCATCTCTCTCCAAATCAGGATACACATGGTTTAACATCATCTGAACAAATCGTGGATAAACCCAAGTCTTGCTTTTCGAAGTAATATTCTCTACCATGTAGTGAAAAACAATCTTTGAAAAGTTATACTTCTTGTTTAGCACAAGTGCAGTCACCATGCACATTTGATAATCTCGCATCACATCATACCCTCCTTTTCGATGACTGGGAGCATGCAACACTGAATGTATAAGAAACTTGTAAGGCTTTGAAAAACAAGCTTTCAAGTAGTTAGCCTTGTTTAGTTGACCATTGTAACCCATCCGCAACATGCAACCTTTGACCATCTTTTCTGGGAACTTTGTCGGAGAATTTTCATCGTCCGGAAAGTCTATTACCTCACGTACTAACTGCTCTGTGATAATGATCAGTTTGTCTTCATCATTCAAGCTCACAATTGAGTTTATCATTTTGTGTTCTTCATCATATGTTGCATTTTTTCAGAATCGTTCAATGTGTGACCGAAATACAAGACGTTGATTTGTTAAAGCTTTTTGAATCGGCAACCTTTCCATGAACTCTAGAATCCCTGTGAATTCAGCCATCTTTGGTATCTCCATATCGTAAACACAACAAATGTTGTGTAGTGGATCAAATAACACATTCGAAGCCTGAAAATTAACAACATACAAACAAGTTAAACACTTAGAACACTTTCAAACCAAACATCATTCAAACGAAATCATTTCAAGAGAAATCACATTTTATGTGAAAAGAACTGTACAAACGAAATCACACATTTCATGCGGAATGACAGTTTACACACGAAAACACAGTTCAAACGGAATGACATGCTGAAACGAAAAGGCCATTTGAAACGAAATACCATGTTAAAACGAAATACCCATTTCGTACGAAATGGGTCGTCGTTTCGTTTGAAAACCACTTTTATTTCGTTTGAAACTAATAAGATCAAAGCAATGATCTTACATGAACTGATGATGAAATTAATTATCTGGGTTTGTTCTATGATGAATTCCGAGCACAAGGGTGTGTTTTATTCACATTTTAGACCACATAAACACCCTAGATCTAAGTCCAAATTTTCAGATCTACCGATTTCATACGGAAACATGTCATCAACCTCAAATTGGAACCCTAGATAAGATCTATAACATATTCCGAGTCCATGGGTGTGTTAATCGGTCATTTTTACATACAGATAAACCCTAGATCTATGTTTCAAGTCATGTTCATCACCGACCAAACGAAATTAGTTAGATCTGGGTTGAATCGACATAATATCTCACCTTTCCCATGATTATAGTTGTGTAAACCAACTAAAATCAGGATTACACACCACAAATGGACAAGACTTCGACTAGAAATCTATGATCTCAGGTGTTTCGCATGAAATCGCCTGACAGTGACTTTGAAACGAAATGATGAAAATGATATCTTCATGCGAAATACCACTGCTATTTATAGATAGTCTTATTTCGCACGAAATAGGCACTGAGAAAGTTTCGTGCGAAATCACACTTCAAGCGAAAACAAAGTTTCAAGCGATATGAGATTTTCAAACGAAATGGCTATTTCGTGCGAAATAGTCATTTCGTGTGAAATGGTACTTTTTCAAAATTTTCAAAAATTTTTAACTTTTTGACATTTTACCGACACACCCAGTTAACCAAGTCCAAGTTAATGACCTTGTTCAACTGTTTATCCTACCAAGTCCAAGTTAATGACCTTGGCTGACCAGTTTATGAAGATGCTGATATTCTGAAACTGATTTTAGTTCAAATTAATGAACTTTTAAACTTTCAAGCAATTACCAGTCACTTTTTCTCAAACTTCTGCTTACCCATCCCTCATGATCCAGACTTGTTCAGCTCATAAGACTTTGATCATCTGATCCCCAATGTCCGTTATCGAAAACAAGATGAAATGTAAATCTTTTTGAATTTTATAAAATGCTAAACAAACAGACAATCTTTTTGGGTTTTTAATAAGCAATGAACTGTACATACAATATTTTTGGTGAGCGTGTTAGGGGATCATATCAGCTGCCGACAAGATACACGTACCGTTAAGCTTTTATTTCATACACAACATCAAACAATTCGCTTTTATTGTCGATATACTGATCCTCTTAAATCTTCACATAATTTTCAATCTGTTCAAGATACGGATTTAGTGTTTTAAGGTCTTGACTTTTACGCGTGTACCACCTCAGAATATACTCCCGTATCCAGACCACTATATTCAGTCTTAAAGGTGAATGTACACTAATGATATCTGTAATTGGGTGAATGCGAGGCCATGATAGCTTATGCTAGAACCTCCGTTCGTACAGAGAGATGATGGCTCGACTTTCGGTGGGTTCCCTTTGGGAATCTTCTTTACAACAGCACATGATTAGCATTTTGCAATGTTTCATCATTTTTTATGCTGAGGGGAGGCTTTATGAATAAAGCTGTGCAGAGCATTATACGAGGACTAGGCTATTGCTTCCGCAAAATCAGAAGTCCTGGTATAATACCCCAGATATCATCATGTACAAAGACCTAGTATGTCAGAAATAGGATCTTTCAAACGAGATTCCAGGGGTTACCTATATATCCGAGAGATGTTCCCCACGTAAAAGCAAGTTGTTATTTTATGTTTATATCCCAAACAAATCTACTAAATGTGTAAAAACCTATCGACACATCATTTGCAAGACCGCTTAACACATTTTTAAACTTTAGAATTCTTTAGCGTACTGTATCTGTCTAGCTGATGTACTATCATTTCCCCTTTTTACACAAACTCTTTTTCTGTTTTTCAATGTTTTTGGATTTTTCAGATTTTGTAATGTTTTTGGATTTTAAAATTTTATCATGTTTTTGTATTTTTCTGGAAACTATCTCACCCTAAAAACAAAGACATATTTTTGTGTTTTTGTTTTTATCAAATGCAGAAAATAAACTGTACTTTGACAACATGACGCGGATCACATCAGATCGCCGTCCTCCTCGGCTTCACATTCAACAACCCTCCAAGAAAGCAAAATTTTTAACCCATTTAATTTCAAAAGATAGTTAAATCTCTTTTTGTCAAACGATTTGGTTTCAAAATCAGCCCTCTGTTCATCGGTGTGTATATGTTCGATTCGAATCAATTTCTTCTCGTGACAATCACGGATGAAATGATGCCGAATTTCTATATGCTTTGTTTTAGAATGGTGAACTGGGTTTTTTGTTATGTTTATCGCTGCCTCATTGTCCACAAATATAGGCGTGTCCAAGAATTGCAAACCAAAGTCTCGCATCTGCTGTTGGATCCAAAGGATCTGAGAGCAACAGCTCGAGGCCGAAACGTATTCAGCCTCACATGTAGAGAGCGCTACTGAGGTTTGTTTCTTGCACTGCCAAGTGACTAGTCGAGTTCCGAAGAACGGACAGCCTGCAGTGGTGGACTTAGCATTTTGCTTGCAGCTACCAAAGTCCGAATCAGCATAACCTGTGAGTGAAAAGTCACCCGACTTAGGATACCACAAGCCGGTGCTTGGGCAGCCTTTTAAATACCGTAAAATGCGTTTCACGATTGTCAGATGTGACTGTCTTGGGCTAGACTGATAACGGGCGCATAAACACGTCGGATACATGATGTCTGGGCGGGAAGCAGTAAGATACATCAAAGATCCAATTATCAACCGGTAATACGTTTCGTCCACTTTCTCTCCACTCTCATCTGGACAGATTCCGTGATTTTGAGCCAGGGGGTTGATGTTGGAGTAGATTTAGTCATGTTGAACTTTTCCAGAACATCGTTCACGTATTTGGTTTGATGAATGAAGATTCCTTCGGGCATTTGATCCACCTGTAGCCCTAGGAAGAACTCCATCTCCCCCATCGAACTCATTTCAAACTTTCTTTTCATCACTTTCTCAAAATCCTTACACAAATCATCATTTGTCGATCCAAAGATGATGTCGTCGACATAAATCTGCACGATCAATAGATTCCCTGCAACCTCTTTTGTAAACAACGTACTATCAACCGTCCCTCTGGTGAACCCGTTGGCCAGCAGATATTGGGAAAACGTCTCGTACCAGGCTCTCGGGGCCTGTTGTAATCCGTAAAGCGCTTTATCCAGAAGATAGACTTTGTTCTTGTGTACTGGAACAGTGAACCCCGGCGGTTGTCCAACGTACACTTCTTCTTTGATTTTGCCATATAGGAATGCCAATTTCACATCTAGTTGGTATACTTTGAATCCTTTCCAGGACGCGAATGCCAGGAAGATTCTTATCGCCTCGAGTCTAACAACAGGCGCATAAACCTCTGTAAAGTCAATGCCTTCTTACTGACTGAATCCCTGTACTACCAATGGTGCTTTATTTCTTACAATTACTCCTCTATCATCCCTTTTACATTTAAAGACCCACTTTGTCTTTATCAGCTTCTGATTTCAGGAAGATCTACCAATCTCCATACTCCCAGCTTCTCAAACTGCTGCAGCTCTTCCTGCATAGCGTTCACCCAGCTTTCTTCAGTTAAAGATTCCTTATACGTTCTTGGTTCAACCTGCGAGATAAAGCATTTTAGTTAAAAATCAACTTGTAAAGGAGCAACAGATGTATAAAAACATGTAAGGGCTCTGTTGATCTGATCCCGCGTTTTTACTCTGCTCTAAAGATCACCAATTATCTGCTCTGAAGGATGATAAGACAAGGTTCTTGGCATAACATTGTCAGGCACATTCACTTCTGATTGCAAGTTCGTAATATCTTGATCACCGGTGTGATCCACATCTTCTGAAGTTTCAACATTTGGCTCCTCGTCAAAAGTCGGACCGGGTTCCGATTCTGAGTCATCAGATTGATCAAATGTTGGAGCTGGTTCCTCTGGTGGTTCATGAGCAGTTCCACTTGGACCGGCCTCGTGATCGTTTGAACCCTCGGTGGGCGAAGAAACAACTAGCGGTCTAGGCACTTGTTCTTGTGACATAGATTGCTGATATTGATACAACAGTGCTAGTTAATAGTGCTAGTTCTTCTTCCCTCGGCCCAGTCGGCAGTTGGAAAGACTCCCAGAGTTTGTCGTAATCGAAAAGCAATCTTTGTCCGAGAAGTTGCGGTGGAGCAGTATGCTTCTGACAATCAACATGCTGAACCTGAATTATCTTCCCCAGGCACGGAACGAACACCCTCTTGAGCGGACTCGCATAACCTACAAAGAAACCCTCATTACTTTTAGCACCAAACTTACCATCAGGATCAATAAAAGTACAAGGAGATCTAAATGGTTCTAAAAACTTTAAAATTGGCTTATAACGATGAAGAAGTTCAAAGCAGGTTTTCTTGTATTACTTCACTATTAGAACACGATTCAGTGTGTAACACGCTGCTGCAACTGCTTCACTCCAGAAAAATATTGGCAACTTAGAATCGGCGAGCATAGTTCGAGCTGTTTCAATGAGAGTTCGATTCTTTCGTTCAGCTACACCATTTTGCTGTGGAGTGTTTGGTGCACTAAATTCATGAAGAATTCCTTTCTCATTACAAAACTCGAGCATGCGATTGTTTCTGAACTCCGTTCCATTGTCGCTTCGTATTCTCCTGATCGGCAATTTGTAAAGCGTCCCCATGAAAACGTTTTAAAACCTAGTTCACTATAACCTGGCCCTGATACCAAACTGTCACACCCCAAAATACCACACGCGGAACACCGCGGGACGTGTGATGTACCAGGATCCAGCCACCAAGCACATTGAACCATAACATAGTATTAAGTAAAAGTTTCCATTTATTTCATAAAGTAAATCTAAACACAATCTAAAACCAATACGTTCTGCGGAAGCATAATGTAAACTGTTATTCAAGTGTTTCAAACAAGTGTGCAATAATCATTAAACTTGTACCCAAGAGCTATGACCCATGACCACTCCAGCACTCCCAGATAGCAAGTTCCAGTCCATGAACCTAGGGACCTGCAAGCATGCAGAAAAGTGTATCAGACAACGCTGGCGAGTTCACAGTTTGTTTTAACCATTTGATACCAAGTAGTGACTTGTGATATGTTATGTTATGCTATGTTGATAATAACTCGATACCTCAGACGGCCCTTTTTGCCCTTCTCCAATACTCTATCAAACATTGGTCATGATTTAAAGTTATTAGTTCACGCCCGTCCTATCCAAGTACGTCGTGAGGGTGCCAAACCTAATAGCGGTATCAACTAATAACCCCGTTGCCCTACATGCAACTAACCCGATAGTATGATGGGACTTAAGTGATAGAAAGTGAGTATATTATCCAACATCAACGTTTACTGAAAATCGTTGCATATCCCCTGCAAGGATATGCGTTTGTGAAACCCGCCTCACATCCCCTAAAAGGATGTGGGTATTTGAAAACCGCCTCATATCCCCTACAAGGATATGTGGTTACGAAAACCCGTTTACATGTTTTGTCAGTTTGATTGTTCCCACCGGACGCATGCTTGTTTTCAGAGAAGTGAACTCACCTTGGTTTGCTCGGTATGATTAGATATTCGTTAACACTTAATCAGTCAAAGCCTATGGTATTCATGTATACGTAATCAGTTTACATCCACGTGGTTCGCATATAAATTATAAACATAATGTGCGTTCAAGCAACAATCACCGTATAACACATAGCATTTATTCAAACTCATACAAATCCACAATTCACACGTATGTTTCGTAACAGTACTTAACAATCAAGTGTGTTATACAGAGAAACCAAATCATATCTCCTCAGTCATAATTAATCAACATTAACATGCCGTAATATGATTTCATTAACATAGTCACTCATCAACACATTCAACCTAGTCCACTGTTCCGTTTGTTTTCCCAGGCGGCGAAGAACCCCCACCCCTTGACGAAAAACCAAACTTCGTCGAGGGTACCTGTGACGAAACATCAAGGTATTTCGTCGATGTGTGGGTGATGAAGCATCAAGGTATTTCATCGATGGCCTTAACAGTTTTCATGTTTCCTAACCCTAGTCAAATGATCAATTGCAATCATTACTTAATCATAAGTAACCCTAAACAATCATCGTGCGTAATGTCACAATCTCGATTATTCAGTAACTTTATACACGGATAACATCATATTCATATGGCAACAGAATCATCAACCGAGCAGTGAGTATGACTGAATACAAGACATCAAATCTTTATCATACGTGTTCCAATCTATCGGCTTAAACGTTAAGATATCAAAACCCTAATTAACACAACATATGAGTATGGTTTCTAATACAACCCTATATTCACACTGGATTACAAACGTCGCAAAACAAACATCAAACAATGCGAAGTATGGTGGGATGCTAACTGATCGACGGGACGATTTCGAAAGTGCAAGAAGTCTTCGAGGGAACAGATGGGTGCTGCCGAAGGTTTGAAGAAAGAGCTAGGGTTTTGCCAGTTATCGCCTTACGTACAAACATGTGAATACTAGGGTAAATATAACTGATTCATACTTGGGCCTCACCTGGGCCACAAGCCCACACGGCGAATAAGGGCCTCGACGAAGAAGCATTCTTCGCCGTGATGTTAATCACGAAAATCCAGTGTTTCGTCGAGTAAGGGTGATGACGAAAGTCCAATGTTTCGTCGAGTAATAAGGATGCATGTGTTAAGTTTATAAACTTTAAACAGTTCATAGGTTTTCATTAATTAACCAAACAATAATACAACACATAACACATTAAGTTTATATTAACTAACCAAACAATAATACAACACATAACACATTAATCCTATAACAAACCTGCGCATGTTATAACGCAAACAAATTACGAGAACATAATTTGTAAACATGTAACGTGTCGAGGAAAGACCTTGGAAACTCGGGTTGTCACAGCTGCTCATAAAGAAACTACCACCGCTGCAGGTGGTGCGAGCTGTGAATGTGCGTTCAAGTGCCTTCGCGGCTGGGCAGGCTGGAGCGGGGAGCCATAGCACGATGCCACATCCTCCGATAAGTCCTAAGGATACTCTTGGGGATATTTATTACAAGACCTATACTGAGGAAGCACGTGGCGACGCTCCCCATCATCCTCCATGGAGCTTAAAGCAGAAAGATACATTCCTGGAGTTTGCTCCTTGTCGAGATTGGTACTTAAATTCCTTCCCTCCTGGTGAAGCGAACCGACAGAGGGCATGAACCCATGATAGGTTATATCATGCATACGTTGTTGGTGAAGCCAATACCCGCGCCGCTAATCACCAAATTGTGCGCGAGTGGCATACGATGGTTAAAGAGCGGGGTGATTGGGAAAAATACTGTGATCGTCTACTGAGGCAGGTTAAGGATTTTGAGAAGATGAAGGCTGCACTTGCTGAAGAGAAGGCTGCCTTTGAAGCGGAGAGGAAATCTGAAGAGTGGGGGCGCGAGTTCCTAAAGAGCAAGCTTCGTGCTGCTGAAGATCTCTTGGCGAAAGAGCGTGTTGATTGGAAGGAGATATGTAAGAAGGATAATCAGCACATGTATGCAGCTCGCGCCAAGATTACCGACCTTGAGGCTCAAAATGCCACATTAACAAAGAAGGTTGAGGATTTTGAAGCTGACAAGGAGCGCTTTGAGGTTCGACAATTGCAGCCCTTTCTTCTTTATGTTGCTTTTTACTTGTCGAAATCTTACTAAGTCATTATCTCACTTTCCATAGGTTGAGTTAAAGGCGCAAGTGGCCAGCAAGGACAAGGACCTGCATGCCAAGGATGTGGAAATTGCGGAGTTGAAGCGTAGATTGCGTGAGTAGACTGACAAGAGTGAATCCTTGGAGATTGATCTAGAAGCTGAAAGAGTAAAAGTTGTTACTGCTGAGGAGGCCAAACAGAAGGCCGAAGAAGCGCGAGATATCAGCACGTCTGCCCTCAACGTAGAACAGAACAATTACTCCGAAGCTCAAGGCATCATTGAGACGCTTGTCTCGGAGGCTGAATGGATGCGTGGTAGAGGGGTAGTTCTGGTAAGGTTTCCCTTTCTAAACTTTAAGCTTTATTTCTTGCTAAATCTTATTTTTTAACCATTGCCTTTCTTGTAGATGGCCAACTCTATCCTGAATACTTCTGAGCTGGATGCGGCTATTGCCGCTCTCATAGATGCCTCACGCGCGGTTGGTCATCGTGGAGGTTATCTAGAGTGTGCGCAACATGTTGAAGAGGCATTAGGACAAGAGTTCGATGTCAGTCATTGCTCAGTGACCGATCAGGCTGATGCTGCATTAGCCCGTGCTGAAGGGGTTTATGGCCATCTATCACTGCCTGTGATGGACTTGGTCGCAGAAGCGCTGAAGCATGACGCCTGGTGTCAATGGCTAAAGACTATCTTAGACCCTCCGCAGACTGTGGAGCTATCTGACGAGGAAGAGACAGCCGGTGGTGATGGCGATGGTGACGGCGATGGCGGTGATGGTTATGAATAGGTGATAGTGTTGAATAGTGTTTATAGGCGTTGTTGTAGGATCGTTTGCTGACCCGAACGAGTCGTTCAGAGGTTGTCTCTTGCGTTTCAGATGCGGAATAATAAGAAATGCAAGTAGATATAGCTTGTTCTTCCTCCTAACTGCTTGTTTTATTCATTTGAAACGTTTTACAGCTCAATCGTCACACCGGCAGAGCTTCGGCGTGGAATCCGACAATCACGTTATGAGGTCCGCTCGAGCAACATCTATATATAGGCAGTTGGGTCCGCTTATGTGTCATATGACCATAAAAGCGGACTAGGCAAGTCCACATAAGCGGACCGGCATGCACCTATGAGCGAACCAAAATCCTAATGACCATATAAACGGACCTAGCATATAAAACCTATACAGACTCCTGTTTTCTCGTATTACGTGCCCTATGCTATACAATACGACATAAGACCTGATCCTAGACACCTAGACGCAATCAACAGATGTAGTGCACCAAGAGACTCCCCCTCAGATGTTGATGGAGTCGCAAATACACCCTGACAACAAAACTGTATCTTCACATCTTTAGTCTAGATCAGTCTCTGGGCTTTCTCTTCTTTCAATCTTCAGACTCCCCTTCTCGATTTACTAGCATTCTTTTGTTCTTTAGTAACATCTTCAGGATCGTTGTCTGACTTTAAAACACTTTAATTCTCTTGATCAGATCTCTTGATTCCTTAAGTTCACCAGCATCAACGATAGACGTGATCTTCAGGATCAGAATCTGACTCTACTCATTCTTTCAGGATTGATTTCCAGAATAGAAACTTGACTCTCTTCCATCAGAGATCTTCAGATACTGAAACCTGGCTACCTGCACAATCTCAACCCCAAAATAAGACTTCTTTCATACCAACACTTGACTCCCCTTATTTGCACTAAACAAACATATAATTGCAACATCTTAGATTCTCTCAAATCTCTATGATGAACCACTTGAAGAAGGTTAGATTTAACGAAAACAGTTAGATTTACACAAATACTCCCCCTCAAATGCTGCTCATCATGTTTAGCACTCGGAATTTTGAAAATCAGTTTTCCAACATCAGTTGTCGAAAATCTTTTTGACTTTTTCAAAATTTAGCTAAAACACACTAAAATCTTTTTGGATTTTTCAATGTAAAGAAGTAAAATGCAAAGAATGAAATATTTACAAACATATTTTTGTGAGTTCGTGTAAGAGGATCATATCAGTTTTCAGACTTATCACCAACACCGTTAAGCTTGATTTCATTTTAAGCTTTAAACAATTTACCTAGATTGTCAGTATGTTTGTCCACTTAAATTCTCACACAGATTTCAATCGATTCGAGATATGATATTAATGTTTTAGAGACTTTAAACTTAATTGTGTATCACTCCACTTGAATATACTCCTGTATCCAGATCCCAAATATTCAGTCTTACAGGTGAGTATACCACAACTGATATCTGTATAGGGGTAGATTCGAAACCGTGAGAGCTCAGGTCAGAACTTTCGTTCAGCAGAGAGATGACGGCTCGACTTTTGGTGGCTCCCCTTTAGAGGATCTTTTGATTACAACAGCAGCGACTATCAATTTTATTGTTTTATCAGCATGCTGAGGGCTGCGCTTTTTCAAGCATATGCAGAAAGTATTATCCGGGGACTAGGTCAGAACTTCCATTCAGCAGAAGTCCCGGGATAATACCCCAGATATCACTGAGTATAAAGACCTAGTATCTCAGAATACGGGACCTTTCAAACAAGATTTCGGGGGTTACCCATATATCCAAGAATAGTTACCCACGAATTAAGCAAGTTTGAATTAGGTTTATATCTCGTTTCAATTTACTAAATGTGCGAAAATCTACTGACACATCCGCCGTAAGATTGTTTATCACATTTTAACTTTACATTTCTTTAGCGTACTGTGATAGTTCACTGATGTACTATCATTTCCTCTGTTCACAACGAAATTCATTTTTGAATTTTATCATGTTTTTGGCTTTTTCAAATTTTCAAATGTTTTTGGATTTTCTGAAAAATTTTCTACTCCCCCTAAAACTCAAGTACATCTAAAGAATATTAAAAACAAACTGTACAGAAACTTGACAACTGACATCGAAACACATCAAATCGCCATTCACTAGGCATAAACAATCAGAACTCCCCCTATCACAAACCATTTTCTCATTTTAGATCTCAAAACTCCTAAGTTTGTTTTAATCAAAATGATTTTTTCCGGAAAATGAATTTGTGTTGATAAAAACCACTTGTAGGTCTATCATTTTAAAAACGGGGATGTGGTTCATCATCTTGTCTATCTTTTACCCATATGTAGTAAATCAAGTACAACTTAATGTCCCTGATTTACCATCTGCAGTTCAGAATCACTGTACCACTTGTAAATGTAAATTCTTCAAGGTATAACTAAAAATACCACTTGTAGATCAAAAATACCACTTGTAGGAATGTTACGTCTACATCACCATTTTACCAATCAGGATGCCGATTCCTGCTTCGCAATTACCAACCTGGAAGCTCCGGCATAGTCCTTCATCCTGCAAACATTAAACACATTTCAAAATCTGACAAACAAACTTTTCAAATACTAGAAAGATGTCGATTCCTGATCCACGATATAAACTTGGGATCTCCGGCATAGTCCTTCGACTATCATGGGAAACAAACTTCCATCCAAGTCTTCTCAGACTTGATGGCTTTCAGCTCTTGAGCCGTAGGGTTGTATGTTGCCTTTTTAGTCGCGTAAAAATCTTTTACCCCTTTAGCTCTCCCACTCAACATTTTCCCAAATATCTTCTTAACATTCCCGTTGAATGTTTTCTCGACATCAAAATCTTTTTTCTCATTGTAAAACTGATTTGAAATCTCAGTTTTTCCCATTTTCTTTTTAACCTTCTTCAAATTTCAGTGATGGAAACTCCTCATCATTCACTAAAATCTTCTTCTCAATCTGTGGCTCTTCTAGCTTTGTGGAACCTGATTCATCGCCGACATTCACTTCACCTTTCTTCGCAACCCACACCTGGTTGTCTTTTCCTTTCTTCTCATATTTGTTCTTCTTTGAACACTCACCAACCTCAAATTTTGAATTCTCAAAAATTTTAGGTCTATTGGTTGGTGTGTCAACATCAACAATTTTCTCTTTCAACTTCTGAGAAACTTCCTGTTTTGAGTTGGCACTTTTCGAGCAATTCCATGCAATATGACCAGTTTCATTGCATCTATAACAGGTTCTAGTCTCTCTTTGATAACAAATATCAGCTCCATTCTTCTTTCTTTCAGCAAGAAACTCTTTATTAGACTGTCTCCAGAACGGTTTCTGCTGTTCTTCCTCAGCACTTCCACCTGACATAAATTCAGATTTTGTTTTAGAATTTTTCATATTTTTATCATTTTCTGGTGGAACAAAACCAAGACCTTTCTTTTTGTAGCTACGATTCTGGTTAGATTTCTTTTGAAAACCAAAACCAGAATTGTTGCCCTTTTTCTTATTTAAACGTTGCTGAACTCTAGAAGTATATTTTTTAGATTTTTCAAAACTTTTCAAAACTTTTAATTCTGGAATATTAACTTCTATAAGTTTGAAAGTTTTGCTTATTAGTTCCGTTTTAATACTCATTATTGGGAATTCTTTATTGTAATATAATTTGTTCGACCCATTCAAAGTATACACAACTTCGAATGTTTCATCATTCAAATCTGCCTTTGACAATAAAAATTCTTTACTATAAGACCGTTTATCCGACGAATTTTGACTGTTGACTGACGACTTTGACTTTCCAGACCCAGATTTCGACTCAGACTCCTCATCAGTATCCAACACCTGATCGACCACCTTTTTGATTAATTCAGACACATGATCAGTATCGGACGAGGTATACGTGACATCAATGTTATCTGGTAAAACGTCAGTTGTGTCGGTTTTAAGCTTTATATTGACTGCTTTTTCTAATTGCTCCTCATTTGGTCTTCTAGGTGAATAACCATCCCAAATCGGAGGTGGACATTTGTTGTAACTAACAGTAGATTTCTTACCACAGTCTTTCTTGTCTTTTAGCTTCTCATCTTTGAAAGCTTCCATTCCTGCAACAGTTGGGTAAATACGATCAATGAGATAATCAGAACTAGAATAACTTTGCAATAAGCGTCTAATTCTCTCATTCTCTATTTTTTCCGTCTCCAACTCTTGCTTCCACTTAGCACTTTCTTCGATGTAGAAGTTTATTGCTTTTTGTTTTGTCATTAAAACTGCATTCAACATCGTTAGCGCTTGTTCTCTCTCTAAGTTAGTCTTTTGGAGACCAGTTACTGTTTTATTCAAAACATCGTAAGATTCTTTCGCATAGTTGAGGTTGAACAGTAATTGCTCCTTTTTCTTCTCGTACTCAGCTATGATGTCGTCTTTAGCTGCACAATTCTTGCAAGCTTCCAAGCACTTCTCACACGGCTTGACGACTTCAACAATCTTCTCAACTTCGATTGTTTTAACAACTTCTACCACTTTTTCTACTTCAATCACCTTTTCTTCTTCTTTCACAACCTCGGTAAACTTCTCAGTGACACTTTCAGCATTCTGAATATCACCTTCAGATTCAACTGGTTGTTCTTTAGCAGCTCGTTTCTCCTTCAGTTTCTCCATTATTTCTGCAAAATAAAAATGAAAACTTTCAGGAGACAAATGAGTTTTTGCAATATTTATATGTTTTTCTTCCTCATCATCACTACTGCTGTGATCAGGTGATTGATTAAACTGTACAGACTTATCAGAATCACCATCTGATACATCAGAATCAGACGGTGTTTTATCAAAAACAACTTCTTTTTCTTGAACATTTTCATTTTGTACACTTTTATCAGAACACTGTAAATCTTCATCTGAACCCTGTAAACCTTCATCTGAACTTTCTGAAACTTCCCCAGAATGTTCTGAAAGTTTATCAGTACTGTCTGAACTTTCATCAAAAGACACAGACTTTTCATCTTCACTTTTCACAGTCTCTCCAATAGATTTCATCCAAGTAGCAAACAAATCTGGCTCTCGGACAATCTTGGCAATGAAAGCTTTGAACTCTCCCATCTCATCCACAAACATATCCCAACTGAAACCTTCTGGTAGTTTCTCATCATCTTGATCGATAATGTGTGCTGCTGTGGCTTCAGATGATATGTAATTACTCCAGCTGAAATCTACCAAACATGCTCTCTTGGGATCTTCAATCTTTCTTCCGTGAGCTGTCTGCAGTTCTTGAGATTGACCAACTTGCTGATAGATAGCTTTGCGATAGTAATCATCTTTCCCGAATGGATTTTGTGCTCCGCTAGCTTCTCTTCCTTTGCATTCCCGCTTGAAATGGCCTTTCTCCCTGCATCGAAAACAAGTAACTTTAGATTTATCAAAACCTAAAGTAGAGACATGTGCATCAAGAAAGTCATTTCTCCCGGTAATGGTTTTGAATTTCTCAGCTCGTCGAAGAACACTAGCAAGACACCATTTGATATCCATGAGTTCCATTTCTTCGGCGTCTATCTGATCGTAATCCTCTTTGGTAAGCATAGGATTTCCGATCCGACCAGCAACAAGACCCTCATAAGATAACGGTACGGAACCAAGAAGTGCCATGTGGTCTTTCGCAGTGTCTTCAGAGAAGCTTTGACCTTCTGGAAGGTTGAGAGCTATATTGCATTGAATCACGTATCCGTTTCCTGTTTTTGTACTTTGAGACTGAAAACTCGTGTTAGTCTCTTTCGGATTCACACTCGGAAACGATGAAAACCCGCTGCTGCTCTTGTTTGAACTTTGATCAGCTTTCTCAGATGAATCACCAGCACTGAACGCAGTTTGAATCTTCGGACTTCTTTCAGATTCAGTAACTGGAACACTACCCCGGTAGTACATCTTCACATCCTGTTGACCACTCGGACTATTCATCCTTGCGATCTTCTGCTGCTCAAGATCCTGACTCTCAATTTTCTCAATGAACTGTGAAATTGTCAGCCCGTCATACACACCAGTATTCATTAAAATCATCAAATACGTTCCCCACTCTTTCTGAGGTAACGCGTCAGCCAATTTATCCACCCATTCCCCACGACCTTTTTCAACTCCCAACATAGACAACGATCGCACCAAGTGACAGTATCTCTCGATTAGCTTTTTAGTATCCTCTCCCGGCAAACTGCTAAACAAATCGAACTCTTTCTTTAACAATGCTTTCTTCCTTTTGATCATGTTTTCACTTCCCTCAAATTTAACCCTAAGAGCATCCCATATCGACTTAGCAGTTTTGTCGTGCTGTAACAAGATGAATATATCTTCCTTAATCGCCTGCTGCAACAAACTGATCATCATTTTCTCGGCTCTATACATTGCTCGTTCTTGATCGGTAAACTCAGATATCTCTTTAACAACTTGCAAATCTGTTCGAGGCAAAGAGTACTTCTTCAATATACACTCCCACGATCTGAGATGGTTTCCCTGAACCCAGTTTTCAAACCGATCCTTCCA
Organism: Helianthus annuus; assembly: GCF_002127325.2. Lineage (NCBI taxonomy): Eukaryota > Viridiplantae > Streptophyta > Magnoliopsida > Asterales > Asteraceae > Helianthus > Helianthus annuus. The sequence continues at coordinate 87,501,236 of NC_035447.2, forward strand.
CCCATAATACTCCTCAATGCTCATCAGTCTAGGGGGCTTTTGAGTCGTTCCCGTCTCGTTTTCTAAATTCATTGCTTGAGCAATTGCGGCTGGAGTAGTTGATGTAGCAAAAGCGTTGTACAACTCGGTATCCATACTGACTTGGCACGTTTTTCAAGGAAAATGACAGAAAAGCGAACCAGAAAGGTACACACAAGCGAACCAGACAATAATTTGGAGCGGACCTGTCTTGACAGATAAGCGGACCTGGAGTGACTCTGGAGCGGACCGAGATGATCAAATAAGCGGACCTGATATTGTCCTTTGGAGCGAACCAACAACACCAATTTTGGAGCGAACCAGGTGAAACTTGTACCAAAAAGCAAACCAGATGGTGATCTAAGAGCGGATCTCGATGACGTCAGTACGAGCGAACCATATAACGAACATGATTTGACCTGTTTTTAAGCTGTATTTTGACCTGAAACTTTCAAGGGTTTGTCTTTGTAAGGTAATGCACAATCTGTGAGACTTTGACCGAAATTCAACCGTGAAATCTCTCCGAATTAAGAAAAGAAGGGGTAGAAGTAAGAAGAAACGATGAGAAACAGCTACAATCTGTAGAAAACCTCCTCCCAAGTTCTGATACCACTTGTAGGATCGTTTGCTGACTCGAACGAGTCGTTCAGAGGTTGTCTCTTGCGTTTCAGATGCGGAATAATAAGAAATGCAAGTAGATATAGCTTGTTCTTCCTCCTAACTGCTTGTTTTATTGATTTGAAACGTTTTACAGCTCAATCGTCACACCGGCAGAGCTTCGGCGTGGAATCCAACAATCACGTTATGAGGTCCGCTCGAGCAACATCTATATATAGGCAGTTGGGTCCGCTTATGTGTCATATGACCATAAAAGCGGACCAGGCAAGTCCACATAAGCGGACCGGCATGCACCTATGAGCGAACCAAAATCCTAATGACCATATAAGCGGACCTAGCATATAAAACCTATACAGACTCCTGTTTTCTCGTATTACGTGCCCTATGCTATACAATACGACATAAGACCTGATCCTAGACACCTAGACGCACTCAACAGATGTAGTGCACCAACACTTGTGCGTTGTATTTTATTTTTGACTTTTGTGTAATTCTGCGGTTGCGCTTCTTATTGAATCAAACTTATGCTGTATTTTTACTATTTCTATAATCGTTGCGCGGTCGCGCTTTATGAAATATGGCATTTATGTTTGCTTTATATTTGTCAAGTTACAATTATTGCATTGTTGGTAGAAACTTTGGTTAAGTTAGCGCGAATAAATGTAAGTGTGGCTCGCATATAAGTGTTACTGCCCGGTCTCGCGCTATGATCGCGGAGGACCTTGGAGGCATAACTCAAGAGCTCGTAATTTACTGAAGTGTTTTCGTGCTAATCAAAAGTTTAACATGCATTTGTAACGTAGAAGTCATGATGATAAAAAAACATAAGGCATATGCTTCATTAGCTAGGAAACAAGCGCTTAGGCCAACTTACATCATGGAAATAAAATAAAGGGCGTATAGCCGACACAAGAAATTTTAAAGGCGCGTGGCCAACATAAGTGGATAACGGCGCATGGCCGAGAGTAGTCACATGTAACACTTGCGCAATTGCTGCGCGTTCCACGTATGCGGGATGATGTATCCATCCAGTGTGCGCAGCTTGTATACCCCTTTTGCTAACACCTCATGTATTAAGTATGGGCCTTCCCACTTGGGTGCTAGCTTCCCGGGGCGTTCAGCATTAGATGCTTCATTGTCTCTGAAGACGTACTCTCCTGGAGTGAAGGTACAAATGCGCACTCTTGCATTGTAGTACCTCTCCAACTGTGTCTTGTACTTGGCCTCTTTGATTCGCGCTATTTAGCGCCTCTCTTCGAGTAGGTCCAAGTCCAGACGTCGCTTCGTCTCGTTATCGATCTTGTTGACTGCTGTCAAGTGCGGCGAAGGGAGGCCAATTTCAGCTGGGATAACTGCCTATGAGCCATAGACTAGGCTAAAGGGGGTTTCGCAAGTGCTTGTTTTTGGCATGGTTCGGTGAGCCCATAGGATGCTCGGGAGCTCATCTACCCAGCCTCTTCTCTTAGTGCCCAGGCGGGCCTTTATCCCTTCGACGATACTTTTGTTGACACTTTTAACTTGGTCGTTGCCCTGAGGGTGCGCAACGGAAGAGAAAGTGTGCTCGATATTCATCTCTTTCATCCATTCTTGAAGATCTTCAGAAGCAAAATTGGTGCCATTATCGGTTACAATCTTGAGTGGGAGACCAAATCTGCAAATGATGTGTTCCCATATGACCTTGCGCACCATCATTGCAGTAGTTGAAGCGAGTGCTTTGGCCTCCACCCACTTCGTGAAATAATCAACGGCAACAATTATGAACTTTACAGCTCCAGGAGCTTCAGGGAAAGTTCCCACCATATCAATCCCCCACTGTTGGAAAGGCCAGGTAGTGGACACGGGGATGAGATCATTTTTTGGGCGCAGGGTTTTCGGGGCGTGCCTTTGACAGGAGTCACATTTGCGCAATTCCTTTAGAGCGTCAACGTGCATCCCTGGCCAATAGTAACCAGCGTTCATTATCTTCGCGAGAACCATGCGCAGGCCCGCATGAATGCCGCAGATGCCTTCATGAATCTCCCTAATTAGGTAACTTGCATCTTGGGGGTCCACACAGCGCAGAAGTGGCCCTAAGAAGGATCTTCGGTACAAGATTCCACCATTCATCTCATAGAACAACGCCTTGTTCTGTATCTTCCTAGCTTCTGCTTTGTTTTCAGGGAGAATTCTTTCTTAAAGATATTGAATGATAGGAGTCATCCATGATGGCGGCCCTATCTCAATTGCATTCACTTGTCGCAGCAAAACAGATGGGTTTTTTAAGACTTCGATCCTAACATCTTTGGCGAGGTGTTGGAAGGCTGTTGAAGCGAGCTTGCTTAGCGCGTCCGCTGGCTTGTTCTCAGATCGATTAATATGAACAACTTTGTATGATTTGAACTGCTGAAGCAACTCCTTCGCTTGTTCTAGGTAGAAAGCCATAACTTCACCATTCGCATCATATAACCCGTTGATTTGGCTTGCGATCAGCAGAAAGTCGACATGTGCTTGTAAGTTTTGAGCTCCCATTTTCATGGCCAGGCGCAGGCCTGCCAAGAATGCTTCATATTCAGCCTCGTTGTTGGTATTCTTGAAATCCAACTTGATAGCGTATGTAAACTCATGTTTCTCAGGGCTAACAAGGCGCAATCCAGCTCCTGCGGCATCTTCGTTTGAGGCCCCATCAGTGTATAACAGCCATAATCCATCGGATGTGTCTTTGATGGGAGTGTCAACAACTTCACAATCTTTGATCTTATCCTCTGGGGCTTCTGTGATGAATTCCACTAGTACCTGACCTTTAATGGTTGGGCGCGGCCTATACATGATGTTGTGACCCCCCAGCTCGATTGCCCACTTTGCCAAGCGACCTGATGTCTCTAGCTTTTGCAAAATTGTGCCGATATGGAAGTTAGTGAGTACCATGATTACATGCCCCGTAAAATATCTGCGCAGCCTCCCGGAGGCGTGTAGTAGGGCAAGCACTAACTTTTCCATTGTTGAATATCTTGTTTCCGGATCTGTAAGTACCCTACTTACATAGTATATTGGAGTCTGAACTCTATTTCTCTCCACCAACAGTACCGACCCAACTGCCTTGTCCGAAGAAAACAAGTACAGAATGAGTGGTTCTTTTTCAAACGACGCGGTTAGAGTAGGGAGCTTGATCAAACACTCTTTCATTTGTTGGAAGGCAGCTTCTGCTTCTGGCGTCCATTTGAATTCTTGCTTTTTCACACAGTTGCGCAGAGTACTGATAAAAGGGTAGGATTTTACAGCGTGGTTTGATTGAAATCGATTGAGCGTGGCTAGGCGGCCGGCCAATCTTTGCATCTCTTTGATCGTGCATGGTGACGGCATCCGCTCTATGGCATGAACTTTTTCCTGATTGACTTTGAAGCCGCCGTTTGTAATGACGAAGCCCAAGAACTTGCCTTCCTCCATTCCAAAAGAACATTTTGCTGGATTCAGCTTCATGTTCACACTTCTCAGAGAGTGGAACTTCTTTTCTATGTCCTTTAACATCTGGTCTCCTAAGGACTTTTGATCACAAGATCGTCGATGTATACCTTGATATATTTCCCGATGTCTTCAGCAAATATCGTATCCATCAATCGCTGGTAGGTTGCGCCAGTATTCTTGAGCCCGAAGGAAATCTTTGTGTAACAGAAAATTCTGATGTCAGTGTGGAACGCTATCTTATCTTCGTCTTCTAGGGCCATCTGAACTTGATGATACCCTTTGTAGCAATCCAAGAAACATTTCCACCTATATGGCGCGAGAGTGTCTATCTTTTTGTCGATCTCAGGCAGTGAATAACAATCCTTGGGCCATGCCTTATTGAGATCAGTATAATCAACGCACATGCGCCATCCTCCATTAGACTTCTCGATCATAACAGGGTTTGCAACCCAACTTTGATAGCGCACCTCCCTCAGAATTCCTGCCTTTAGTAGCTCACAAACTTGCTCATCCATAGCTTTAGTTTTATCTACCCCTAGGCTGTGCCTTCTTTGCACTTTTGGCTCGACAGAGGGATAAGTGTTCAGACAATGTTCAGTAACGTCGCGCGGGACACCGGTCATGTCGGCCGGAGTCCAGGCGCAGATATCCATGTTCCTGAACAGTAACTGCTTGAGGTGCGTTCTTATGTTTGGTGAGATTGTGTGGCCTATCGTCACCGTCTGTTCTCGGTACTTGCGGTTCAAGACGCACTTCTCTGGTTCGGTTGTTGAAATTTTTGGCGCTTTAACTGGCGCGCATCCTCAGTTGCCATCAGTTCTTTCTTTGCATAGATAATCACCACCCCCGTCTCTGTTGGGAAGCCAATGGCTGAGTGGGGTGTGGAGGTTACAATGTTCATTTCTCCTTGGGTTTCTCGACCAATCAAAACATCATGCCTTGATTTGACTGGCATCACCATGAAGTTAACATTTGTAGTTCTTGAATGTTTCCCGTCAGATAGCGTGACGGGGAAACTGAGCTGTCCTAGAGGGAAGACCATCTCATTGCAGAATCCTGATAGAGGATAATCAACAGGTTCGAGGCACGCTTTATCCTCATCATCGAAGATTGAAGCGTTGCTCATAGATGATATCAGTTGTACTGCCCGAATCTATGAAGATGTATTCTGTTTCATAGTGCCCTATGATGCCGGTAATGACGACGGGGCGCATGGCGCGTGGTCCCCCGCGCACTACCGGGAAGATGACTTGTTGTTCTTGCCATGCTGGCTCGAATGGGCGCTTTCCTTTGTCTCTCGCACTGTATCTTGGTCTGTTGACCATGTGTGTCTCTAAGCGTCTAACCTTCTTCTGGTTTCCATCATCATTCCTCTGAATTTGGCGCGTCTCCTTGCACCACGTTTTTTACCACATGGCTTAACTTTCCGCTCTTCAGCGCTTTTTCAATTTCTTGCCTTAGACTGATACAGTCATCCGTCAGATGACCTGTATCTTTATGAAAATCGTAGTACAGGTTTGGGTCTTTCCCTTTCTTGTTCGTCATAGGCTTTGGTTGCTGGAAGTCCTGGTTCTCTGTCACACCCCCAAAATACCACATGCGGGAACCCCCGCGAGGCGTGTGACGTACCAGGATCTAGCCACCAATCACATTGAACTCATACATGATTTAAACAAAAACATTCATTTATTAAGGTAAAGTATTACATTACATAAAGTATAACTCATCGTATTCAGCGGAAGTATAAATCATTTGTTAAGTGTTACATAAACCGTATGTACGAAAACCATTAGGCTTGTCTCGCGATCCCATGCATTACGACCCATGACCACTCTAGCGTCCCAGATAGCAAATTCCACGATTCTCAAAATCTATAACCTGCGAGCATGCACACAAGTGTATCAAACAATGCTGGTGAGTACATAGTTTTACAAAAACGTTAGTTACCAAGTGTTTAGCTCAGTTCATTGACTACAATTCCGAAAGTAATGTTGATAATAACTCGAGTACCGTACAAGATGGCTCCAGATTATTTTGCCCGTCCCCAATGCCCCCTATCTAAGCATTGGTCATGATTAAGGTCATTAGTTCACACCCGTCCTCTCAGGTACGGGGTGAGTGTGCCAAACCTAAATAGCGCTATCAACTAAAAACCCCGTTACCTCTCAGATAACCATTCGGTATAAGATAGGAATGAATGCATTATCCAACATCCCATATTTTACCCACCAGACGTATTCCTCTCAGGAATACCCATTAGATTTACCCAAAAGACCTATCCCTCTCAGGGATACCCAATGATTGTCCCACCCACCGGGACGCATGCTCAAGAGGAATGAACTCACCTTAGTGTGCTCGGTTTGAAATTGTACTTCTAGTTTTAAACACGAGTTAGGTCCGTTACACACGACCTAATTTACATTTAATGTTGGTAAGTATACGAGTAGGGTTTTGCACTACCCTAGTGTCCAAACAACAATTGTTTACTAAGTTCATGTTACCAAGTTTGGCATACAATAAGCACAATAGATTCTCTAGTGACATGTAATATGATTTGATAAACACAGACGCCACACAATGTCCATAATTCCGGAAAATAATTAAAGTAAACAACCAAATTGTTATAGAAACTCGGGTGTATTTATCACTAACCACTCAACCTTATATACATATTTCTAATTTACAGAAGTAGGCTCATTATATCACAACTAATAGTACGCGGCCCATACATTCACATATAATCGGCCAAACACTTATAATAATCAGTCAAGAACATTCCACTCGGTCACATCAAATTCATAATTCAGAATTCATGATTCACGTGTTTACTAGTTGTGATAACTTTGGGAATTTACTCCATGTTTCACCCATTTGTCTTCCATTTTATAACAATTTGAACTTGGTATTTATTTTCAACATGGCCGGCCCACATAAGCCACACTTATTGGTGGCCCACTATCTATCATAAAGTTCCAACGTGAATTCAAAAGACATGTGCATGCTCAGACCCACACTATCTAATATTATAGGCTTCTTTAAAAGAGATTTATATTGGACAATTGATTTACATCACACATAGCTAAACATGGATGGCATGTGCGGCCCACTCTTGGTGCCATGATTCATATACACCCTAGCAATTAATTAATTCATTTGACGGCAGTCAACGTAATCATCATGCAAACAAGGATTACACTCCCAAAGATATCATCTCGTACCTCCATTATACAAACAGTTTCATCATATCATTCGAAATTAAACCATAACAATTATCTCCATTATTACAATAAGCACATGGTAATCACCAATATTTTATGTATGAACAGCCCTATATCATCGACATTAGGATCAAGTCACAAAGGTCAGTTTTTATTACTTATTGTTCATCATGCTCGATCAACCCTAACATGAATCCTAATCATCGATTAACATCTTAAACAATTTCTGGATTCGTGGCACCCTTTAACATCAAAGACGATACATAACAATCCTTGCTACCACACCACACAAATCGTATATCATGTAATGAAATCATGTTACCACTACCAGTTTGTAAATTCACACCTAGTCAAGTACCAATAACAAAATCAAGGAAATCATAAATCATACTAACCGTGAAATCGTGTGCGATCGGAAACGCTAGAACGAGGGAGGGGTAGTTCTTTGAGAGGCTAGAGGGGTTGTCGTTCAAGAAGGATGATTAGGGTTTGGATATCTTGGGCGTGCGTATATGTTGTGAGCGTATGGGAGTCACACACATGAACGTGGATATGTTATGAAACCAAGGTGTGTTGGGCTCGGTTTGGGCTAGAGGAGAACTGGGCTTATAGAAACACACAAAGTAAGAGAAGTGTGCGACCGGTGTGAGAGTGTGTGACCCGATAAAGCGTGCGGTTAATTGTCGTGAAACATAACTACTAGGTAACTTCTATTCGCTTAATTACGTTATCAAATATGACAACACCTTACATAAGTACACATAATGAACGCACAATGAAATGTGAATAGAAGTGATACGCTCATGAAGAACATCAGAAATATGAGTTGACACATTCTCCGTCATGAGCACCTCTTTCGGTGTCTTTATGAGCGGAGTCCAGTGTTTTTCTCGATTCTCGTTCCTGACTACCTTTCGATAACCAATGTGATTGATTGTGTCTCACGCGTCCTCTCTAAATCGAGGCCTTTCATTATAACCGCTGGACTGGTTTGCTTTCCAACCAGGGTTCCTGTTCATGTTTCGCCTATTGTTATCGCGTGAGCTTCCCTTGGAAAAATGATCTTCAGTGTAATAGTTCTTGGTACCGGCCAATGACTCTTCAGTTTGCGCTACAATCTTCGTGGCTTCCATGAGTTTGTCCCACTCCTTGGGCACACCGTCTTTTCCTGTGATAGTCCTGATGAGGTTATCACAGTGAATAACTTTCTTGAAGTGATAGCGCATCAATTGTTCATTTACACCACCAATCTCTAAACACTCCTTGTTGAAGCGAGTGATGAAATCTTCTAGCCCCTCGTTGTCTCTTCGCCAGATGTTTGTTACCTCAGCTGTGTCGCACTGATAACGTCTTTGCTGGCAAAAATGATTCACAAATTGGGTTCTGAAGTCGACCCAAGACGTGATCTTTCCAGGCGGAAGGCTGTCGAACCAGGCGCGAGCAGCCCCTGTGAAGGTCTGGATAAACAGATGGCACCACATTGGCATGTTCCATCCTCCCATAACACCAACGCTTGTACATACTCGAACACGATCGTCTGGGTCAGTTAGGCCATTGAACTTTCCCACTGTTGGGGCAATTTTTCTTTTGATAGCGGGGCTAGAGCAATCTTTAGAATGAACTTCGAGTGTTCGGCTGCTTCAGCTGGTCTATAGGCGAGGCTGAAGTCTCGTTCCCCTTCTTCGCTGTATGCGATGTGCTGCCTTGGCTTGTAAGATTCATGATTCTCCTGCAAGCGGTTGAAGACTGAAGACCCTTTGTCATCTTGCCAGGTTGGATCATTTGGGTTTGTGTCATCCCATTCGTTGTTCATGTTGTGCAGCCCGAGCCGGCTAAGAACTGGACCCCTTTGAACATTTGACGGATGGTCATAATAACTGTCTGTCTCCCCATGTGTGTCGCACGTGTCGTGCATGCTTGGCCTTCTCAGGGGAGGAGGTCTATTGGTTCTTCCTTGGATATTCTGCTGCGGGGGTATCTGGCGCCCCCCCTGACTTGGACCCGGAGGTGTAACAAAGGATGGTTCAGCTTGCAGAATTGCTTGGTGTGCGCTCAAAGACTGATACGCAACATTTATGGTAGCAATCTATTTGGCGTACCAAGAGGCTAAAGTCTCGCCTTCTGGTAGCCCTAGTAACGCCGAAATGTTCGGGTTTAGAGCTGGGTTTGAAGGAGCAGCAACATTACTTTCTGGGGTTCCCGTTGGAGTGATGCGAGTGATGCTCGCGCGAGGTCCCCCAGTGTTTGTTATTTCAATTTCGCCTATCTCCTCAACAGGTTGGGCTTGGACATTGTTATTGTCCTCCCCCAATCCTACGTTGGAGTTCGTGCCGAAACCGAAGTCGGGAATTATGCCTTGACCAGCCATGATCAAGAGAACAGTAAAAACTCAGAAAAAAGAAGATGAAATTGACTGTAAAAATCGGTGGGCGCCAATGAAGAAACACAGAACTAATTTTAGAGTTGATTAGTTTGGTTTATGTTTCAAACATGAGGGTTAATCTTCTTATAGCTTTCCTAGGCTCCTTGATGATCCGATCTTCCTACAAAACAGAACCATCGTTAGCTCGTTAAGAGGGAAATATGGGGGTTTCCTTCTTAACCATCTGCTTTGAGGAAATAAGTGTGTGTTAAGAGTGAGAGTGAAGAGAGCAGAATGAATTAACCTGTGCATGAAGGTCCTCTATTTATAGCCAGGGAGGTGTAAGAAGAGATGGGCTGATGGGCCTTGGGCCGGAAGGCGACAACAGAGAATATCCTTCTTGTCTCACTAGTATAGACCGTTAGTGCCTTCTAGAAGATCTCCGGTGCTGGTGCACCTTGATTGGAGCCACGTGTCCCTGTTGTCGGCCTTGTTGTCCCTCTGCTATCAGCAGGTAAGTGGAGATCATGGGGCAGGTGTCGCTGCCCCCTGATTGGTGCCACGTAGACGTCCTTATGTACTTATTGTCTCCTGCACGTCAGACGATCGTGAAGCACGATAGAGCACAGCCTGGTGGACGCTGATTGGCTCTTTCTTCTGCCACTTGTACCTTGAGTACTTTCTGAAGTGGCCTTGCGCTCTAACTCCTGCGCGGCCCTTGCTGAGCACGTCACTAGCCCGCGCAGGGTTATAGATGCTGAAGGCTTTTATTCAGAATGCTAAGTGCTGAAACTGATGTTCTCTCTTGTCTGGACCTCGCGCGAGGTGAGTCTTTGTTCAAGTAACCCGTGCGAGTCTAAGATTGATCAGCTTGCTGAATAAGGAGTATGGTCCAGCGCGTGACCTCGTGACCTGAAAAAGGTTTGCGCGGCTTTTTGGGACCATACCCCTTTAGGCCTCAATTCCAGTTTCTCTATGTCGAGCTTGATGACGTTAGAAGATCATTAAACTCTATCAAAGTAGAATCCATGAGTATGAAAATCGATAGCATGAATTGCTAAGTTTTGTTCCATCCGAAGAAATTATCGGATGAAATTGTAGTGGTGGAGGGTAAGTGGTTGTAGAAGGTGGTTGGAGATCTAGGGTTTGGGTAGTAGATATAAAATGGGGGAAAAGTGGAAGGCTTGGTGAAATGACTTAGGGTGTCCGGAGTGGGCCCGGCAAAGTGTTCGGCATACCCCATTGCCGCGCGGCAAACACCGCCGCTAACCCTTTGCCGAAGCAGTCACACCTTTTTCCTTTTTTTTTAAATAATTTACCACTTCACCAAGTGTCTAATCCATTGCCAACACTTTTGAGCATAGTTTACCACTTTGACATGGCACACTCTCATTGGTTGATTTTTTAGTTTGTCACTCTCAAGTGTTTAACCACTCATTACACCCTTACTTACCCTCATGTGCAACTCACATGATTTGATTTAACTGAAAAATGTAACTGAGTTATGGCTAAAGGACAAACTGTGTAACATTGGAAACATTAAGTACAAAACTCATCAATTTTAGAGGCAAAAAACACCGCCTGAAATTTGGTACAAAGATAAAAGATAAAGGACAAATAGCAAGTCACCTTCAACTATGCAATTAGCTGCAATGCAATTGTGCAATGCATGTAGAGGGTTAGCTGCAATGCAATTGTGCAATGCATGTAGAGGGTTGGGGGAGACTTTGACTACACAAGTAGGTTTCGAGGAGACTTTTGACTACACAACTACTTGAGTTAAGGACATTACTCATCTGCCAACTAACAGGAATCTGAATGCTATATTGCTATGCATAAAATTAAAAGGCAAACCTTTAACATGCGTAATTGGATAGGTGTTTCCCTTTTAAACAAAAGAAAATGTGAGATAGACATTCGGGTATAAAATTAGTTTTAAATTTTTTATGAGTATGAGATGAGTATGTTATCAAATTATACATGACTTGATTATCCGAAAAAAATCATATCTGTTACCTGATTTATGCCCGATAACATTCCTTTTTTAATCTCCCTTTATCCTTTGATAATTGCATAATCTACTAATTCACTATTTTCTAGTTTTTGTAATTTATATTAAAATTTAAATAATGTAAAAACTACTTTTTTTCCATGTTATAACTGCTTATCTGTTTTGATTTTAAAGATATTTTTAGATTTTTAGTTTAACTATATTATTCTACTAGTATTAAGCCCATGAATTGCAGCGGTTGTCGTAAAACTATGCCAAGTAGTAGCAATGTTATACCACTATCAGTAACCATCAACACCCGAAAAACTCGTAAAAACAAAATACATAAATAAATAAATAAAATAACGCGAAAACCAGACGTAAATATTTGAATCACGCACGCTCGTTGCAGAGAAATAAACTGAAACGTAAAACATAGAAAAAATAACTAAGTCAATCCAGGATCCGCGCGTTGCAACGAACTTGTCAAACAGAGAAAAATAGATGTGTTGTGATGGGCCAGTCAAACGGAAAAAATATACGAAAAAATATTGAACCCCACACGCACATTACAATGCGTTAACTCACAAAATTTAGAACGAAACGAAAAACTTGTGAAATATGAAAAGTATAGTGTACCAAAACTAAAAATAAAAAAAAGTTGGGGTTAAATTATAAAAGATGTAAAGTTTTGGATTAAAAGTAAAAAAAAAAAAAACAAATGGTCTAAATTGCAAAAGAAGAAAAGTTTTGAGTTAAAAAATAAAAAAGGAAAAAAAATCTATGCATGAGATACAACACCATAAATTACAAAAAAAGATAAAAACTTTATTTTTGTAAAACTTGAATAAACTATTAGTGGAGAGTTCAAATGAGAAAAATCATAAATTAAGTATAAAAAGAATAAAATGGTACAAAGGTAATTTAAACCAATCATTTAATTAGTCTACCCTTTATTTTTGCTATTTAAACTAATAAACCGTAATCATTTAATGAATCTATCCAATAAAATAGTTGTGCACCTTACACAATAAAAATATTCATGCACATGATCCTACATATTCAACGTTTTTTACACCATAATAACAACGTTTCCTACATCAAGAAAACAATGTTTTGGTGTAGGGTACAAAATGTGTAGGTTACCAACACTTTTAAATAATTTTACGAATATAATAATATATGTGTAGGACACTACACTTTAAATAATTTAGTCACTTCTTATAAACTTGGTGTATGACCCAACACATTAATGATGGTGAATGAGAAAATTATGGTGACATTAATGAGATTGGAATAACCCTTTATAATATTTAATAGTGTTATACATCAAATTGTCTATTTTACCCTTATTAATTAAAACATTAATTGAAAGTGGACAACAATAATATATTGATTCACAACCATTGATCAAAAAAATACAAGGCCTAGATTAATTTAGTTTTCTTCTTCCAAGAATATTCTTCTCAAATGAACCTTCCCCTAAACTATTATATATTATATACTAATAGAGTAAACTCTAGTTAAAGGTTAAATATTTATTTATTATCTGCGTAATACACGATACGGTTTTAATTTATTTATTATTCTTTGATTAATTTAATATTTGTGAATCAATTATTTTCATATTAGTTCAAGAGATATTAATAATTTATTAGATATTAGATTTAGATATTAATAATATTATTAAAAGATTGAAGGAGAAAATGTCATGTGTCGAAGTTATTTATTAATCTTAGATAAAGATAAGTGATATCTATATATTAGTTATTAATATTAAAAGAAATATATTAAATAAATATAAAAAATTATGAGGTTGTAAGAGAGAATGTCATAGGGCATATTCGAAGTCTTTTATTATAAGTTAGATTAGAAGATTTGTTATGTCACACCCTGACTTTTGCGGAAGCGTGATTTGGTGTGACTTGCTTAATATCATTGCATTCAATCATAACAAACATCTATATGATAAAAACAATGATGTCATCCATAAATTAACTTTCGAAATATTACATTCGTCATTGATTAACCACAAACCAGGACTTCAATTTCTAGTACACAACAATCCAAGTTTTAAGTTCCAATCTGGACTTAACAAAAGACGTTAACAAACTAGGTTTCGAGCCATGTATCTTACCCAAGATAAAATACATAACCCAAACCCTTCGACTTCGGATGACACCTTTTATTATTAGAGACATGACTTGTAAACTACAACGCCCGCCAAATCCATACTTAATTTCCTAAAATACATGTAATTTGAAAACATCAACAAAAGTTGAGCGAGTTCATGTGTTTAGTATGTGTGCACGAATAAACCTTGAAAACATTTGTAAGTATGTATGTACTTTGTAAACTGGTATGAAGCAACAAGGAAACAGATCAATTAATGTGTAGCTAATACATTAATATATGTGACATGGAGCAGGAAGACTCAATCCTAGCAGATTTGCACCGGCTTCAGTTTGAAGACATAGTCACCACTTGGCCCACTCGGCGGGTGCATGGGTGGGGCTCGCTACACCCAAATAGATCGATCACTCATGTCCCTTGGTCCTACTACGAGGATTAATTGTCTTAAGTTAATCGCCTACCCATTCCCATGATTTAGCAGTTCATTCCTTAGTTAACCATACCATTTGTAATCATCAAAATATTTGTAACATGTATTTCACCCCCGAAGTTGTAACACTGAAAACAGTTAAAAGAAAAGGGGGACATGAACTCACGGTTTTGCGTTCTTTGTAATCAACTGTAACTCAAAGCTTCCTCTAGATCGCACGACTACCTACATGCGTGCTACGGTTTATTAGACGGGTGGGTCGTGCCTTGACCTTGGTCTTATTTAGTATTTTGAGTTACGTTCCTTTGTGTCTTCAATATTATTCCAAGTTATATAATTATTTGTTAAAATAATAAATATTTTAACTTAAATTATATTTATTAAATTTTTGAAAAAATAGTTAAAACAATATACTTTAACTTGTTACTTTTCAAGTATTTATACATGTGTATTCCTCCCAAGGATGGGCGTATTCGTATTCGTATTCGTATTCTTATACTTGTATATTTTTGCCATGTATAGGTGCCGTATTCTGGGGTGTATTTATACGTAAAAGAATACGTATTTTCTTGTAATTGTTAAGTATTTTTATACTTAATTTTGTATAAGTTTTTCCGGAATAATATCTCTAGTAAAAATACATTAAAATATATTTAAAAAAACATATATTTTAAGAAACATTACTTAGAAAAATTATTTATAATTTTTTCCTTGGCAAAAATATTTATAAATTTCATACCAGTCTCAAAAGTAATATATTTTCAAGTCTAACTTAGAAAATATATATGAATTCATTTTTCATCCAAAATAATATATTTCCAAGTTTATTTAAGAAAATACATTTTCTCCAAAAAAATAATGCATTTCATGTTTGTTTGAGAAAGTACATATTTTCTTCCAAAAATTAGTACATCTTCTAATAATTCCAAGAAAAATATATATTTTACTTGTCCAAAAATAATATATTTTCTCCTTGTCAAAAATATGATATAGTCTTGTAATAATTGTAAAAATCATATTTTTGTTTCCTTGTTGTCCAAAATATTATTTACCAAAAATATACTTGTGAGTTATATTCCTTTGTTCGGTTTCACCAATATTTTGTGTATTCTTCGTATATTTATTCCTTGGAATTTTGGTAATATTTTGGATTGTAATTTTTGGTATTTTGATGAGTTATATTATTTCAAGTCCTAAAATAACATAACTAATACACATAATATACAAATAATCACCCACATGGTGACTTCTAAATATATATTTTCCTAAATACATATTTAGTCACTTTTATTTATAAAAACCGACCTCCAATATTTATAATTTTTTAACCAAAAATTTATGGCAAACTTTATGTGAAAATCCATGGTTTGAAATATTCTTGTAAATATTTGTTTAGAAATATTTTTCTAAGTGTTTAATTTTTAGAACAATTTTGCCATAGTTTCCTCTGAAAATGGAGGTTTCCATGCCTTGAAGTCATATCATTTTCTTTTGTAAATCAACACAATCAATCAACAATCAACAATAAACAATCTATACTTACCAATTTTGCCAAAAACAAGCGTAAATTACCACTTCATGAACTTGAAAATTTATAAAAATGTGTAGTAACTTACTAGTGTATTTAGTAAGTCTTGTTACCCATTTAAAGTGTGGTTGATTCTTTAAAAACATCATTTTTGAAGAATCTAGATTTTTACAACTTATAATCATACTTTCTAAAAATGTTTCTTTATGGATTTTTCTTGTCACATATGTGCTTCTACACTTTATTAACCACAAAAAATGAGGGTTATTTATTTAAGAACCAAGATTTAGTAAAACTTGTATTTTTATCTTGCTTTCTTGAAAAATCATTCTTGAAATATTAGAATTACAAGACTTACAACTCTCTTTAATCATCATTTTACAAGAAGACAATATATTCTTTCAAGTTCATGTTTTTCATGAGGATGATCTATGAATCTTTAACACTTTCATCCTCTCATCTTGCTAGACTATGTTTTTAATCATGATCTAGCAAGATCATCTAGCAAGATCATATGATGATCTACATCATTTTCATAAGCAATCAATCATCAAGTATCATAACAGCACTAAACAACATGATTTCTTTAAGTTTTCTTATAATTTTAAGCTTATGTTCATGTTTCATCTTCTTATTTCTTAGTGTTCTTCATGATAATCAACATGTATCATCTTTTAACCACTTAAACAAGATGTAAAATGGAAATATTAGTGTTCTTACTACTAGCTCAAGGCTAAGGATGATCAAGAGAAGTAATGAAATGGATAAAAGCAAATGGTGAAGGTCCTTCAACTTCCGAAAGCTCCTAGCTTCCTTATGCATCTTCTAACACCTTTGTATATGTGTGGATTTAATAGAATTTGATTGAATGATGGTGGTGTGTGGGTGGTTGATCATGGTCGTAGCCAAGGAAGAGAAGAAGATAATGAGTGGGTGTTGTGTAGAAATGAAAATGATAGCTTATGATCTTATGGGTTATACTTATAGTACTCCACAAGTGTTTAATCTTTTATATAATATGTTTAGTAAAGGTTAGACATGATCTACTTAAATATTCAAATAAAATCTCTAGTGGGTCCCATGTTGGACCATTCCATAGGTGGGGGGGGGGGGGGTATAGGTGTAGGTTGTAACTAAGTTAGATTGTTATGGTTGAAATTCAAGTGTATAGTTAGGGATTTAGTTAGTTGATATTTATATAGTGTGTTATGATGTTTGGGGACCATAACTGGCTTGATAATGTTAAAACAGTGTTTCTAGTGAAAATTTGGTGTTTCGGGTAGTGTCCGGTTGTTCGGTTGGTTACCGGTTCGTTAAGGTGCTAAACTATGCCGTTTAGTGTGCTTTATGTACCCTTTTATGACCCTTTTGATTCCCGATACTTAGGAAAGCATTTAGGACCATTTAACCATATTTCTGCATGATATTAGATTGTTTAAATGCTGAATTTGCTGATTTTCTGCAAAATTCTGCAGTTTATGTGAGTTTTAGGCACTTTCTGGCACTTAAACTATCTCTAGGAAGGCAGTTTTGTGATAATTATTGTAACATTCCCAAAATTTCTAAATTCAAAATAAAGTATTACACTAGTAGGTCATGGGTAAGTTGACCAATAGAAATATAAGGTATTTTTAGCAAACATAGGAACCGTTTAATAGTTATAGTAATAAAAATACATTATATTTGAACCTACTCCGTTTTTAATAAAACTTGGTTCAAAATGTAGATACGATTATTCTCATTCTAAAGACATATTCATTGTTTTATAGAACGTTATATTTTTAAAGTTATAAGCGCCAAATGGGTGAAAGCTAAAATAATAATAATAATAATAATAATAATAATAATAATAATAATAATAATAATAATAATAATAATAATAATAATAATAATAATAATAATAATAATAATAATAATAATAATAATAATAATAATAATAATAATAAAATAAATCAAAAAGCTTATTAAAAGAAAAGTTAAAGTGCACGTGTGTGTATGTGAGTAGTAAACATTAGAAAGAAAAAGATAGGTGTACATGGCTCTTTTAAATCAAACCTCATTTAATTATGGTATACGTGTAGGATGTAGGATGGAAAGGAATCCTTTCCTTTGTAGTAAATGTTTCAGTATAAATACCAAAGGCACTATTGGTTTCCAATTTGTTCAAACGCCAACCTTTTTCTTTCACTCTAAAAAAATCCTATGTCGTTTATTTTTAATTACAATAATAATAAAGCCCTGTCCTATTTTAAGTATTTTAACCCTTACTCACTGATACCTTGTCCGACAGACGTAGGGCCCCGTAACGTATGTCAAGGCTCTGCCAAAATTCGTTGGGGTTCTGTCTCGTGACGTATGGATAAAGGGGAATTGGGTTACTATACTTAATGTGAGTGCATTATATATTTTATTAAATAATCCAGGAGTTGTACCAAGATATATCAACCCTCCAAAAATATTCACGACACCCCTAATATATTTAGAATACCCCTATATGTCCTAAAATACACCCCGTATACGAAAACCGGCCCCGAATAACCTTTATTTCATTAAAAAAACAAATAAAATAAGTTTTACCAACCGCATGCGGGCCGCGAAGACCTTGTCTTCGGGCTACGCGGGGCGCGACAACTTAAGAACCAGGCACACCCGGAAGCCGCCACGTGTCGATGACTCAGCAACACCGTCGCCGCCCCAAGGGTCCTCGCGGGCCACGTAGCCCTTAGCTACGTCTTACGCGGGCCGCGTAAAACTCGAAATCAGCCCCTATAAATAGAAGCGATCGGCTGATCATTCAATTCGTTCAGAACTCTCACATCTCTCTCAAATTCTATAGTGTAGGCCCTATACCCAGGCATTATACCCCCCAAATAGCGAAGCTCTGCCTCGTTGTAAGTATCATAACCACTTGATACGTATTAGATACGCTGCCCGATTGATCTAGGGTTCCGTAACGGCTGTCGTGGTTCTGCCCGACGTACTCGTTGGAATGCCGTCTCGGGGAGGGTATTACTAATGTTAAAATGGGTTATTATACTAACATGTATGCATTGTTTATTTAACTAGATTATAACCAGGAAGTCACGAAGGAAAGATCTAAAATAGCAATGTGAGTAATATCCTTTTTGTGAACAGTTTTTACAAAACCTTAAACATTTTACAATGCAAGTTAGCAGTGATTGAGTCTTTGTAATTCTTCAATTACTGCCTGTATTATGGGGTTTTGTATACATTACTTGATAACCTTCACAATTGGACAACGGGTTAGCCAATGTGTGATATGACCATAACCACAGATCCGGTCGAGTAGCAAGTACTGAATGAGTAATTGTGTAGATATAAACATTGTAACAGCTCTCAATACTGTGAAAGGATAAAACCTGTTTTGATTAAACTGGGATTCACTCACCAGTATTTCCTGCTAATAAAATGTTTTAAACACGTGTTTCAGGTAACTTAGTGTGACGCCAATAAAAGCCAGCTGGAGAGCACTGAAGGCTTAGAAAAGTGGCAATAAAAGTTACCTAATTAACAAGGAGAATTGTTTTCAATAATTGGGATTATTTCTATGAATATATCAAAATGAAAAATCGAGTTTTGTCCCACTTATAAATGTGTTATGAGAGAAACTTGGGTTTTATCCCATTTCGTTAATTTAAATATTTTTGGTGTTTAACTCTGATAAAATATTTCCTAACTACGGTCCTGATGAAATTTTCCGCTGCCAAATTGATAAACACCGATACCACTGAAACTGGCCACGGCCGCCCGTTCCTGGTTTGTTAAGGGACAGGGGTTGTGACAGAAGGTGGTATCTGTCACA
The DNA here is from genome assembly GCF_002127325.2 of Helianthus annuus. Classification (NCBI taxonomy): domain Eukaryota; kingdom Viridiplantae; phylum Streptophyta; class Magnoliopsida; order Asterales; family Asteraceae; genus Helianthus; species Helianthus annuus. The sequence continues at coordinate 87,520,797 of NC_035447.2, forward strand.
CCCAGACCACGTAAAACAACAAAACGTGGCGGAATCGTCGGGGAGTGTTATAACAAAATTATTGTTTCATAACACATGGAAAATTGAAATGTTGTTTTATTGATAAAAAGAGTTACAATGTCTTAACAAACAAAGAAGTATAACAAAATTAACTAGTCTTGCATCTTTTATTGTCGCTAAGGCCCAAGTTCGCCTATGTGTATCTTGATCAATCCTATGCATCATCTCCTGAAACACATGTGAAAATAGGTACGTCTGCATAAAAATGCCGGCGAGTACATAGGTTTTATTGATTTAGGATTCATGACTTTTAAGTTTAGAAAAATTTGTTTAACAAAATTTAGTCATGAACCTTGTAAATTGCTTTGTTTTGTAAATCATTTGAAAAGCGATAAAAATGAAATGATATGTAATGGTAAAAGGAAAATGTATGGTTAAATGAATAACCAAGTAAAATAAGTTGTATAAAATAAATTGTTTTGTAAAACAAAGTCTTGCGAAAAATATGTTATTTGTAAAAATGTATAATTCCAAATTGAATGATTTAAATAACGCTACGATATGTAATACAACACAAGCACTTATATATAGGAAGTACCAGCGGCGTATGTCACACCCCCAAAATCCACCCGCGAAGTACCACCGCTTGGAGGCGTGACATGATTGATGTTCAAAACCAAACTTTGTTTAAGTAGCGGAAGCATGTAAATAAACCCAACATAGTTAACAGTTTAAAATGTCATAAATGTTTAGCAAGCATTCACTAATCCTTGTCCACAACGACCTGCTCCTCCTTGTGCAAGCTCCATAAGTGCCTAAGGTCCTGCAAGGCATGCAGCAGAGAGTCAACAACTAGTTGAGCGAGTTCACAGTTAATAGTTCAGTAATAGTATAGTGTGAGTAGTAGTAAGTTCGTTCGTTATATCATATATCATATTTCCATCGCGGCCTCCCAGGCAGTTGTGCGAAGATGTTAGGGGATGTTCTTCCCAAGTATTCTAGACTAGGTTTATTTGTATCGCGGCCTCCCAGGCAGGTATGCGAAGATTAGTAAGTTCAGTTCGCGGCCTTCCTAAGGCAGGTGTGCGAAGACAGTCATAATATCGCGGCCAACCCTTGGCAGGTGTGCGAAGATCAGTTCAATAAGTGTTACTAGTCTAGTCGTATCGTATCGTTAGGTTCTATCAGCTGAGTATGTACAGTAATTCAACAAATCCCATTCCCACCCGGGAACCCCATGCCTTGGCTGTGTGAACTCACCTTGGGTTGCTCGGCAGATACACAAAAGAAAAGGGTTCTTGAACTAGGGTTAGTCAACCACGTCCTAGCAGGGTTACCATACAAGTCAGGTCTTGACTTAAATAATACACGTTTGTTTCATACAAGTTAACACGTTACTAACACGTATTGATCATGGCAAACCACGTAGCAATCATAACATAACATTCTCAACTTGTGCGAGTCGGATGGTTGGGCCATTGAGCTTGTGCGATCTAAGTGTCTAAGCCCAAACTATACCCGGCCCAACATATAAGAAGTCCAACATGAAGGTCTCGGCCCATGCAAGAGCCTTGTGCGATCCGAACTGGATTGTGCGATCGGACGAGTCCAGCCCAATTAACCATCCGGCCCAAACAACAAACAACAACCAGCATGTGCGATTCAGGGAATCTTGTGCGATTGGGGTGGCTTGTGCGACCCGGAAGGCTCGTGTGGTCCGGAGTCTTGTGCGAACAGACTCCTTGTGCGACTGGATCGGTTTTGTGTGATTGATTTAATTACCGAATATTTTGCCAATCGGTTACAATTATTTGAGTTTCCAAGTTTACCATAATCAATTAACAACTAACAGTTTCTTGTTTTGTACTTTTTCGATCAAACAAGGCAATCAAGTATCAAATTCACATGAACCCTAAAATAATCAAGACACATCCTATCACCATGCAATCGGATCAAAACTTTAAAGCGTAACAACTATCTACAAGCCGACTACTAACAAATCTGGAATATATAACATAACATCAATTTAACAAGCATCATCAATTACAATCCGAATCAATACATGAAAGCCGATTATCATTCTAATCAATTCGCGAGAACATCATTCAATCCATACATGTGGGCCGATTATTAGTACACTAATCATTTAACAATTTAATCAATAAATCATGAAACAATTACAAGCACACTAACCGATTTAAGAGGGTGATACGATTCAGGATATGATCTTCGGTTGTCTTATGCCGTCGGATTCGAAGAAGAGAAGAGGGAGCTAGGGTTTTGTGGACTTGTGTGTTAAGTGTCTTGTGACAAATGAGAATACCAATCCCCAACTATGGGAATTTACACGATTAAGAGGAGTGGGCCGAGCCCAACTCGGCTGCCCTATGGTGTCCGATTACAAGGTGTGGCCCAAATGGGCTTGTGCGATCAATTCGTGTTGTGCGGTTCGGGCCGTTAAATATACACACACATTACATAACACAATGCACATAGTCATAACAATCATTAAATAATATATTTCACATAAGCACGTAGCGTTACAAGATAGGTCTAAAGTACGAGTTGTCACAGCGTATCCACCATGCTTGTATCAAATTACACACGTCTCGTTACTTAAACCACTTACCTAAACAAACCACCAATGTAAATTGCCCATGTCTAAACCATTTGTCAAATGTCTTTGTGAAAGCCATGTCAAAATGTTTATGTCAAAATGTTGTCCAAGAATGTGTATAACAATATCAAAATATCTATGTCAAATATTTATCATGTAATGTGTAAACAAAATGTCATGTATGGCAAGTGAAATATGTATCAACTAAACCATAGGTAAAAATGCACAAAACAATGTATTGAAGTAAAACGTGGTTTAAATCAGTGTTATGTTTTGTGGAAATGCTATACTGAATACAAACATTTATGCGGTATTGTGAAAATGCATACATCCAAGCCTTGTGACTGTGGTGATAAACCTTTAAACAAATTAAAGGTCTATTTGTGTTATGTTTAAATCGAATTCGGTCATTCCTTCCATCCAAACATACCTAGGATGTCAGGAACGGGAGTTGTCAATTCCTATGGTACCATTACCTACTAACAAGCGGCGTGATCAAAGTTAATGAATGTATATGGTCCCACTTAAACAAACCAAATGTTATACCTAACATGTAAGCATGTGATAAAAACAAATGCACTAAGTAGGGTTGTAAACGAACCGAACGTTCAGCGAACAGTTCGTGAACCGTTCGGCGGGAAGTTCGTTTATGTCCGTTCTTTTAATAAACGAACGAACATGAACAAGAAATTCCGTTCAATTAGTTAAATGAACGAACATGAACAAAGGTCTCGTTCGTTCAATTGTGTTCGTGAACGTTCGGTAAGGTGTTCATGAACATTCGTTCATTTGCGTTCGTTTATGTTCGTATGTTCGTGTTTTAATTAAAGATTTTTATACTTTCATATATTTTATCTATACTTTTTATACTATTAAACTTTTATTCATATCATTACCCTGACAATTAAACTAGGAAACCCTCTTTCACCTTGTTTATACACCATTTCCCTTTCTTTTCTCATTAGTTACATCGACGAATATGATCTACCTCCGTTCCACAATAAGGGATTCAAGTTCTAGTGCTACTCTTTGGGCCATCCACCTTATCCTTCATCGCGTTCGCCAAATTTATTTGTGTTCGCTTGTGTTCGTGAACCGTTCGTGAACATGCTCATTTCCTTAATGAACAAACACGAACATAAAATCTCGTTCGGTAAGTGTTCATGAACCGTTCGTGAACACATTTATTTCCTTAACGAACGAACACGAACAAGGCCTCGTTCGTGTTCGTTCGGTTCGTTTACAGCCCTAGCACTAAGTATGATGAACATACATAGCGTGAAAAGGTAATGTAAAAACAATGTACTAAGTATGTGCTAAATGAACATACGTAGCATAAAATGTCATGTAAAACGATGTACCAAGTATGCACATAATGGACATACATAGCAAAAACATAAATGAAAGCATGTACTATATGTGTACTATTGAACATAATGAGCATATGATATGGAAAGCATGAAAGTAACAAGTAGGCACATGTGTTTCACCCCAAAATGTTTAGAAATCAGTAAATGAGGGGACTATGTATTCACTTGAGGGTGCTTAGAAGTCTTGAACAACAACCAAGCAAAGCTAGAGGGATCAAGGAATCAAACGGCACCCTATATAGATAACTACATAAATAAACGGACCTATCAGAGGATCGGGTAGTACGAGGGTTCGTAAACCAAATAAGTGTGGGAACTTATGTAATATGGTTTAACAAAGCCTACGTACTAAAACGAAACCTAACCTAAGTGCGTAACACCCATTACGACTCGTATAGGTAGCTTATGCTACTTTTACGCGTCGTTTGCGTAAAACGCGTTCGGACCGCTTAACTAGTGCTATGACAAGTATTATATGCCTTAATATGTCTAAAAATGTTGCTAAATCAGTTTAGATGTAAAAAATTAAGTTACATAAGCTTAAAATGAATTTATGCGTAAAAAGGGTATTTTGGTAATTTTCCTAAGGCATATAAACTACCTATCGTACAACTACTTAAACGACGTGACCATAAGGTATAAACTTAGAAGGTTATTCCCTATACAACTATGGTCACCTAAATATTTGGTCGGATCCTAATGATCGACCAAACGGGTCGGGTTCGAAAGTATAAGCGATTGATTAGATCGCTTACCTTTACAACCCTAAACAAGCACAAATCTAAAAGCGACGAGCTAAACATGCTAGAACATGTTTAGTAAAGTTAGAAAACAGGTTTGGTATCAAAACAAACGGTTTTGATACCCTAGAGTAGCTTGGTTACAAAATACGCGAGAAAACGCATATTGGCCGAAACTACGACTCGTCACTGAGCCTAGATAACGTGGTAGTCAGTAGGTATAGTCACTAGGGACTATAACCATCGTGATTACGCTCACGTTATGAAGTTCAAACGAACTTCGCGTTGACCATAAACTGGTCAATGCAGAAAGTCAAACACAGTTTGACTTTAACGCTAAAATGAAAGAAAAGCACGAAAGAATACTTACAGAAGGTCCAAGAATGGAGTCTTGATCCCAAATATTCTCAGGTATGGAGTGCTAAAGCTCCAACTTAGAGAAATTTCAGAATCAAGTGTGAGTTGGGGGTGAAATGCTTGGGGGTATTTATAGTATTTGGCCCACCGTTAAGATCGTTCCTCGATTCCCGAGCTTTGATTATGGCCTTACACTTGCACCCCCTGATTTATAAAACCATGGGAGCCCAAAATAGCCCCTCGAATTGCCCAAAACCATTTGCAACACTTGGAAACAGCTGTATCAAGCTGTTACACACTTTCTGCTGATCTGGGAATGGCTTACAGACCGTAAGCATGTCCATACGGTCCGTAAGGACCTCTGGTGCTGGCAGAAAGTTTGGCAAAATGGTAGAACAGGCCCCTGAGTTCCCAAACTTGGTTTTTGATGCGTTTTGGCACGTTTAAGCCCCGTTAACCCCATTTTTAGGCTCAAATATGAAGTTAAAGTATAGGGAACTTAACATTTGCTAAAAAGTTATGTCGGATGTCGGTTCGTTTGGTCGTACGGTTGCGTTTTTCGGTTAATTACGACGGAAGTCGTAATGGACGCAAAAACGATCCAAATTGTGCGACGAATGGAGTTTTGACAAGCCAATCACTAAAACATAATATTTTAATGATTACATAATTTTTTGGATGTCCGGATGTATTCAGAACGTAAGTTATGCGCGAAAATGCAAACATATGCACTTTTGACGCTTTTAGTCCCTGAATGAGCATAAAGTTTATTTTAGCACACCGAACCCCTCAAAGCCTATTTCTAAGCTATGCAAAGGATATTTAGGGTGTGTTTAACTTATGATCATGTTCCGGCATGATCGTTACAGTTCAAATTGGCATACTTTCGCAGTTTGTCAATTTTAGTCCCTATAAGTGAATTAACTTGATTTCGGCATACAAAACCATCCAAAACTTATTTCTAAGTTATGTGGAGGTTATTTAAGGTATGTTAAGCCTATGTCACTATTCCGGAGTGTTCGTTGCATTAAACTGGTTATATTTACGCATCAGTGCGCGTATAACCTTCTAGAAAGCGATTTAGAGCCCGAAATCGAACAGGAATTGATATGTGCAAATGATACACATATTTTTATAAATCCCAAGTATGAAATACAATATTTCATTGGTTTGGTATTTGTTTGATGGTTGAAGTGACATAGATGTCACAGTCTCCCCTACTTCAGGAAATTTCGTCCCGAAATTTATTTAGAGGAAACTTGTGAGAGTTTGAAACATGAAATTTAAAAGATCAAACGGCACTGGTTATAGTCCTGAACTTATAGTTGCTTTGAATAACATCATGCTTGCAACGTGGGAGGGACACTTATATACAACTACATAAAGTGTTATTGGTGCGTCCACCGTACCTCCATTACATCGTTCACATTTTGTTATTGTTGTCACTATCGGTTCTTACACATAATAATTTTTACTTGGTTTCTGTGCACTGAATTTCATAATTATGTACGCGTCCATAATTACGTAATTCCTTGCATAGTTCGCACAGTGTATTTTATAATGTGTAGGGGAAACCAAATGACAAACCTGTGATGAGTGTGACTAGACCATACTGGGGTACTTTTTGATTGAGTCAATAAATGATCTCTAGACCGCCAAGGAGTCCTTTCAGCTTATATCATCACATGTCATTCTTAACCAGATTCTGAATCAATCTTTTGACTAGACCACTCAAAGGGTATCTTTTTGAATCATGGAATGGTACTATATAATCCAAGGGTCTTGACTATCACGTAGAAGCCCAATAAGGATTTAAGGTACTACCTTTTTGAATATCCTACTACGAATCCCTCATATAAAAGGTTCTACGAATTTGGATAACGAATATCCAGAGTATAAAAACACAAAATGCATAAAAGAAAACACAAAATGTATAAACACATAATCACATAATTGTTTAACTTGATTTTTAAATTTGTTATTATTTTGTTAATTGCGCACAAGTATTTAAAGCACACTAGGAATCCATTCCGTGGATTTCATTTGGTACTTTAAACATTAGCAAGAATCTGACTATGAAGTTAGAAAGATCTTAAAGAGAAAATTCGATTTCGATCATAAGGAACCGAAATGTTCGAATTAAGGTACACAAGGAATCCAATTAAGGACTTTGATTTGAATGATAATCATCCACAAGGGTCTAATTATGAAGATAAAAAGATCCCATATGGATTTTAGAAGTTGAAGATGTTTTGAAACCTTGCACTGGATGTGCTTAAGTCAATATATGAAGTAGAAAAAAATGCGTATGAAGTTGAGATGCTAGATATGCGAAGGCGACATATGAAGCGGATTTTGAAGGTTAAGTCAATGCACGGAGAAAATATTTTGAAAACTATGCATGGGGTTCTAAAATGTGTTAAACGTTTTTGGAAACCTTATATATAATACTTTTGAAATCATAAAGTAGGTGTATTAGGTAGGTATAAAAATGTTTTACAATCATGCGAGATGAGTTTTGAAATTAGGTATAAGGTTTTTGAAAACATGTATGATGCTTTTGAAATCATGCACTTGATATAAGTAGTTATACTGTATTAATAACATTTTGAAATCATGAAGGTTGCTTTTGAAAACATAGACAATGTTTTTGAAATCATGGAGGTTGTTTTTGAAAATATAGACAATGCTTTTGAAATCATGGAGGTTGTTTTTGAAAACATAGACAATGCTTTTGAATTCATGCATTTGAACTATATAAAATGTTTTTGAAATCATGAGGGTTGTTTTGAAAACTTATGCTATGCATGTTGAAAAATTAGAACGTAATGGGTATGAGATTTGAAAATACCCTTAGTAATCAAATCAAGGATTCAAAGGCACAGATGTGCAAAAAGCACGATTACTCACAATTTTGCTTTATTTCTTGTACTTCGTCTACTAGAATGAAACGAGTACTTAAAATTTCGAGGAAATCATGAGCGATCACTGGAAAGGGAGAATCACAAGAGTAGTTTGTAAAGAGCATAGCTCCTTGATGTAGGTATCATAGGGAAATGCCTACACACATGTAACTACATTTGTATATCGGAATTGCGAACAACGACTTTTATTTATGAACAAATCAGATTGTTTCACAATATAAGAAAACAAAAGAAACAAAGGCATAAGACAGCAACATCCTTTGCTCGGCCAAATGCTCATCTAAGGGTGGATTTGCATTGACAATCTTTGGGCATTTGTTCCTGAAATGGCTCGTTTCGCCACAGTTGTAGCACGATCCACGTGGAAAACGAGCTTGGATAGGGTTGGCTTGTGGTTGACTTAGACCACCTTGGCTTGGGTTGATTCGACAAGTACTTGCCAGGTGACTAATTCGCCCACATGATACACACACACGACACTGCAGGTGAGCTTGGTGATGCCCGTTACATTTGTTGCATAGTGGTGCCGTTCCCTTGTATTACTTCTTAGCTGGTGGTGCTGCCACCTGGCTAGGTTCGGTTTGACTTGGTGCAATGACTGGAGAATTCTTTGAAGCTTTACGCTTCTTTGACCTTTTCGAAGGCTTGGCTTCTATTTTCCTCAGTGACTCTTGAGTGGCTCCATTTTTGAGGCGAGACATGGCAATACCTAAGTCCACGGACTTCAGAATTACTTCGCCTAGTTGCTGGGCAAGTTTGGCTGCTTGCTCGGACATTTGACCGTTGCTGAGGTAAAGAGACATTCTAGAAGAAAATGAAAGACATAGGAAGCAACAAATGAAATGTTATCAGATAAGCAAAACAGAAAGGCAATGCATACGAATTGTGATCATTTGTTTGTTACCTAAGGCAAACAAATGAGATGGTGACAAATCAAAGCAAGCGGGTCATAATAATGTATCACTGAAGACATGCTTGCCTATAAGTGAACACTCACCCCAAGAGTTCCCAGGTAAGAGTGACTGGTCCGATACTGCGGATTTGTACGAACACTCTAGCCTTAGACAGAAAACTCAGAGTACAGGCGTTCACCCTTCCAGTTTGCACGTGTTCACATTATAAGACCCAAACTTTGACGAGATTTGAAGACTTAGGGGGTTCAAAACCTTATAATCAATCATCCTAGACAGATGACTGCTTTTCAAAGTTGTTTTGAAATTTATGTTCTTGTTGTGGTTGTCGCCTAAGGATAGGTGACGGTATTGTTTTATGACTAAACGCAAGTAAACTCGCGTTAGGGTCCTAGGAAGGTTATAGAATATGTCAAAGCATTACTAATAACCTAATTCCCTATAACCATGGGCTCTGATACCAACTTTTCTGTCACACCCTGACCACGTAAAACAACAAAACGTGGCGGAATCGTCGGGGAGTGTTGTAACAGAATTATTGTTTCATAACAAATGGAAAATTGAAATGTTGTTTTATTGATAAAAAGAGTTACAATGTCTTAACAAACAAAGAAGTATAACAAAATTAACTAGTCTTGCATCTTTTATTGTCACTAAGGCCCAAGTTCGCCTATGTGTATCTTGATCAATCCTATGCATCATCTCCTGAAACACATGTGAAAATAGGTACGTCAGCATAAAAATGCCGGTGAGTACATAGGTTTTATTGATTTAGGATTCATGACTTTTATGTTTAGAAAAAGTTGTTTAACAAAATTCAGTCATGAACCTTGTAAAATGCTTTGTTTTGTAAATCATTTGAAAAGCGATAAAAATGAAATGATATGTAATGGTAAAAGGAAAATGTATGGTTAAATGAATAACCAAGTAAAATAAGTTGTATAAAATAAACTGTTTTGTAAAACAAAGTCTTGCGAAAAATATGTTATTTGTAAAAATGTATAATTCCAAATTGAATGATTTAAATAACGCTACGACAGGTAATACAACACAAGCACTTATATATAGGAAGTACCAGAGGCGTATCCACCATGCTTGTATCACATTACACATGCCTCGTTACTTAAACCACTTACCCAAACAAACCACCAATGTAAATTGCCCATGTCTAAACCATTTGTCAAATGTCTTCGTGAAAGCCATGTCAAAATGTTTATGTCAAAATGTTGTCCAAGAATGTGTATAACAATATCAAAATGTCTATGTCAAATATTTATCATGTAATGTGTAAACAAAATCTCATGTATGGCAAGTGAAATATGTATCAACTAAACCATAGGTAAAAATGCACAAAACAATGTATTGAAGTAAAACATGGTTTAAATCAATGTTATGTTTTGTGGAAATGCTATACTGAATACAAACTGTCACACCCTGACCACGTAGGACATACAAATCGTGGCGGAAACGTCGGGGAGTGTTGTAACAGAATCAATTGTTTCAAATCCATGGCAAATGAAGTTTCGTTTTATTGATCAAACATGAAAGTTTACATTGTTCAAACAACAACCAAATAGTACATATCATAAATTAACTAGTTCTTGTCTCGTTTTAAGTCACTAAGGCACAGATCCGCCTATGTATATCTTGATAAGTCCTATGCATCATCTCCTGAAAACACATGTGAAAATAGGTACGTTAGCATAAAAATGCCTGTGAGATACATTGGTTTTATGAAAATGGAATTCATGACTTATGTTTGAGAAAATGTTTGGTCTTGAACCTTGTAATTTGCTTTGTCTTGTAAATCATTTGAAAAACGATAAAATCAGATGATATGTATAAATAAGAAGACACTGTATGGTTAAACGGATAACCATGTAAATGTGTTTGTATAAGATAAGTCGTTTGTAAAACAATGTCTCGTGAAAAGTGTGTTATTTGTATAAAATGTCATCTGTCTAAACTGAAATGATTTAGATAATGCTACGATATGTAATATTATACAAACATTTATATATAGGAAGTACCAGCGGCGTATCCACCATGTTTGCAGCATATTACATACTCCACGTTACTCAAACCATTTACCCAAACCATCCACCATGTAAGATTGTTCTTGTATAACTCAATTGTTTATTGTGTAAACCATGTCAAATGTCTATGTTCAATGTAAATCACCAAATGTGTATGTCAATGTCAACGTGTTTATGTTCAATGTAAATCATGTAATGTGTATCCCAAAATGTATCATGTATGGTAAGCGAAATGTATCAACTTAAACCATATGTAAAATGCACAAAACAAGTCGTTGAAGTAAAACGTGGTTTAAATCAGCGTTATGTTCTGTGGAAAAATGCATGCTCTATTGATATTAACATTTATGCGGTATTGTGAAATATGCATACATCCAAGCCTTGAGACTGTGGCGATAAACCCTTAAACAAATTAAAGGTTTATCTAAGTTATGTATATCGAATTCGGTCATTCCTTACAATCCTATCAAACCCAGGACTTCAGGAACGGGAGTTCTCAATTCCTATGGTACCACTACCTACTAACGAACGGCGTAGCTAATGTTAATGAATGTATTGTCCCATGTTAAACAAACCAAATGTCATAACAAAATGAAGGCATGTGATGTAAACAATTGTACTAAGTATGCTAAGTAAACATAAGAAGCAGAAATGTTCATGTAAATCAATGTGCCCATATGCTGAGTAAACATATGCAGCAGAAATGTTCATGTAAATCAATGTGTCCATATGCTGAGTAAACATATGCAACAGAAATGTTCATGTAAATCAATGTGTCCATATGCTGAGTAAACATATGCAACAGAAATGTTCATGTAAATCAATGTGTCCATATGCTGAGTAAACATATGCAACAGAAATGTAATGTAAATCAATGTACTAAGTACGCACACAATGGGCATACATAGCATGAAATGTAATGAAATCGTGTACTCTAATGTACTAACAACATAGCAGGCATATGATGTGAAAACATGGAAAGCATGAAAGTAACAGATAGGCACATGTGTTTCACCCCAAAACAGTTTGGAAAACAGTAAAAGATGGGGTTCTATGTACTCACCTGAGATTACTTTGAAGTTCTTGTATAATAACCAGATAATGCTAAAGATCACGGGATATCAAATGGCACCTAATAGGTAGCTATGTTAATATACCGGACCAAATCGGAAGGATCGGATAGTATGCGGGTTCGTAAACCAAACGAGTATGGAGACTCGTGTAATATGGTTTAACAAAGCCTACATACTAAAATGAAACCTAACCTAAGTGCTTGCGACCCATCACGACCCGTTTAGGTAGCTTATGCTACCTTAACGCGTCGTTCGCGTAGAACGCGTTTGGAACGCCTAACATCGTGACCACAAGGCATAACCTCGGAAGGTTATAGCTATGGTCACCTAATGTGTTTGGTCGGATCCTAATGATCGACCAAATAGGTCGGGTTCGAAAGTATAAGCGACGGTTTAGATCGCTTACCTTACGACCCTATATATGCACTAAACTAAAAGTGACGAGCTAAGCATGTTAGAACATGCTTAACTAAGTTTAGAAAACAGGTTTGGCATCAAAACAAACGGCTTTGATGCTCACGAGTAGTTTGGTTACAAAACATGCAAGAATGCACATTTTGGCCGAAACTACGACTCGTCACTGAGCCTAGATAACGTGGTAATCAGTAGGTATAGTCACTACGGACTATAACCATCGTGATCACGCTCACGTTATGAAGTTCTAATGAACTTCGCATCGACCATAAACTGGTCAATGCAGAAAGTCAAACATAGTTCGACTTTCGGACTCGAAAAGCGATAAAACAACGAAGGAACACTTACAAAGGATCCCCGAAAGCTAATCTTAATCAAAGAAACTCAGGTATGAAGCAATACTTCAACTTAGAGCTTTTTAGATCAGATTCTTGTGGGTTTTTGCAAGAATGGGGGGGGGGGTATTTATAGGAAAAGCATAACCGTTAGGATCGTTTATCGAATACCGTGCCACGATCTCGCCCGTACACTTGTCGAATTATTGTGGTTACTGAATAATGGCTCTTGGCTCTTGATTGGGTGAAAGGGCATTGCCCCTTGAACTAACGAAAGGCCAACTGCAAGTGGGTTCAATGAATCTGCTGTACTGGGGACCCCTTACGGACCGTATGGCTTATGGCTTACGGTCCGTAAGCCCCTAGTTTGGCAGTTTTACAGTTTTGGTCCCTACAGCCCCTAATCTTGGTATTTGATGCATTTTTGACACGTTTAAGCCCTGTTAACCCCATTTCAAAGCTCTAAAATGATGTTAAAGTATAGGGAACTTAAAATGTGCTCAAAAATATCCCGGATGTCGGTTCGTTTGGCCGTACGGTCGCGATGTTCGGTTAATTACGACGGAATGCGCATAAGCGCGAAAGACGATCCAAATTGCGCGACGAATGGATTTTTCTCATGCCATACACTAAGGCATAATATAAGGATGCTTACATAAATTTTTGGATGTCCGGATGTATTCAGAACGTAAGTTATGCGCAAAAGTGCAAACTTGTGCACTTTTTGACACTTTTAGCCCCTGAATGATCCAAAAGTATGTTTTAGCATACCAAACCCCTCAAAGCCTATTTCTAAGTTATGTAAAGGATATTTATGGTATATTTAACTTATGGACATGTTCCGGAATGTTTGTTACAGTTCAAATTGGCATACTTTCGCAGTTTGTCAAGTTTAGTCCCTGTAAGCGAATTAACTTGTTTTTGCCATACCAAAGCCTTCAAAACTTATTTCTAAGTTATGTAAGGGTTATTTAAGGTATGTTGAGTATATGTTGATTTTCCGGAGTATTTGTCACATTAAACTGAGTACGTTTTATGCACCAGTTTGCGTATAATTCTCCAGAAAGCGATTTAGAGCTTGAAATCGAACAAGAGTTGATATGTGCAAACGATACACATATTTATATATGTCCAAAGTATGAAATTCAATATTTCATTGGTTTGGCGTTTGTTTGATGGTTGAAGTGACACAGGTGTCACAGTCTCCCCTACTTTAGGAAATTTCGTCCCGAAATTTAGTTTTAGAGGAAACTTGTGAAGACAGCCGTGACGGTTTCGCTTTCAGACAAATCCATTGAACCCTTAGGTTCTGGGCCATGTTAGGATCCATACCGAAAATTTCAAGCCACAAAGTGAAGTCCTTGTAGTAACAAAACATGGAGTTTCGAACTACGGGCAGGAGAACGTTTCCCGTGAAGAGTTATCATAGGAAACTTGTGTGTGCTTGAAATCAGAATTGGGGAGTGTAAGGATAAATGACATGGGTCAAAATCCAAGACTTCTCCCGTATCATTACTCGTATCACTGTAGGCCTTAACACATGACATAACTTCATGTGGTTTCTGTGCACTGAATTCCATAATTATGTAGGCCTCCATAATTACGTACTTCCTTGCACAGTCTGCACAGTTCATTTCATAATGCGTATGGGAAAAAAATCAAACGAATAATCTCTTCAGCTAAACTACCCAAGAGAAATATTTAACTACATCAACGTAGGATGTCTTTAACTAGATTGTCGAACCAATCTATTTAACTTAGATCGACGTAGGATCTCTTTAACTAGACCACCCGAGGGCCTCTTTAACTATATCAACGCATGACATATTCAACTAGATTGTCGAACCAATCTCTTTAACTTAGATCGACGTAGGATCTCTTTAACTAGACCACCCGAGGGCCTCTTTAACTATATCAACGCATATTATCCTTAAACTTTGGAATAGTACTTTATAATCCAAGGGACTTAACTACAACGTAGAAGTCCATTAAGGATTTAAGATAGTACCTTTTTGAATGTCCTACTACGAATCCCTCATATGAAGGTATGAAAGATTCTACGAGGATTTGGATAGCGAATATCCAGAGTATACAAAAACACAAAATGCATAAATGGAAAGACAAGATGCATAAACACATAGTCACATAACCACAAAATTGTTTATCTAGATCTTTAATTTATTAATTTGTTTTGTTGATTACGTACATGAATTTAAAGCCCACTAGGAATCCATTTCATGGATTTCATTCGGTACTTTAAAATTAGCTAGAATCTAACTATGAAGATAGAAAGATCTCCTATAAATTCGATTTCGTTTTCAAGAAAACGCAATTTTCGAATTAAGGTACAATAATTTTTGAATATACGGAAATACCCTTAGGTACCCTATTAAGAATTTATAGTGGTACTTTGGGTATTCGTGGGAAACACAAGAGATAATAAAATGGAAGAAATTACGGGGTAGTCTGTTCTTCAAGGAATACGGTTCCTTGATTGTTGGTATTGTAGAGGATACGTTGTTTATACATGACATCACATTTGTACATTGCAATGTAGAATAAAAGATTTATTTATAAACAACAACAACTGTTTCATGGACCTTGACTACAAAAGAAAATAATACATAAGGTTTGATTATCTGTAAACAACATTGTCTTCTAGTTGGTCCGATGCTCATCCTTGCGCTGGATTCGCATTAGCAATCTTTGGGCAATTTCTCAGGAAATGGCCCATTTCGTCACAGTTGAAGCAAGGACCTAGTGGAAGACGAGCTTGAGCAGGATTTACTTGAGGTTGGTTTGGACCACCTTGGTTTGGGGTAAATCGACAAGCATTTGCCAGGTGACCGAGTCGCCCACATGATGCACATAATCGGCACTGTAGGTGAGCTAAGTGGTGTGCATTACATTTGTCGCATTTCGGTGCAGTACCGGCATAAGGTTTCTTTGCAAGAGGTTGAGTTGGTTGGTTGCGGGTGTTTTGGTTGGGTTGAGCAGCAATCGAACAATTCTGCGAAGCCTTGCGCTTCTTAGACTTCTCAGGGGATCCAGTCTGTTCATCCATGGTCTTTGATTCCTCGATTGGCTTCTTGTCACCCTTTCGAAAAAGTTTATGCTTTCTGATCTGCGATTCAGTCAAGGTTGCAGATAGCTCAATGGCCTGACGGAGTGTGGTAGGGTTGCTACCAGTGATAATGTCTTGTACCGAGTCAGGCAGGCCGTCGATGTACCTTTCGAGAGCCTTGTCGAGTGGGGCGACCATAGTCGGGCAAAGTAGACTCAACTCCTCAAACCTATCAGTATATGCCCTGTGTTCGCCACTATCTTGTTTCAAATCATCAAACTCCTTCTCCAATGCTCGTTGTTCATGACGAGGACAAAACTCCCCCATCATAAGAGCTCTCAGTTCAGCCCATGTCTGTGCTAGAGCAACATCTGCACCACGGTCTCTCATTACCCCGTTCCACCATGTAAGAGCCCTCTTCTGAAACACACTCGAAGAAAACTCGACCTTGCGATTATCCGGACACTGCACGTGGCGAAAAGTATTCTCGATGCTCTCGAACCATTGAAGAAGCCCAGTTGCTCCCTCAGAACCACTAAACTTGAGTGGTTTAGCCGAGTTAAAGTTATTGAAATTGCATGTACCATTGTTGTTGTTGTTGGCTTGGTTCCATTCAGCAAAGAGATTTGGGAATTGAGCAGCCATCTGCTGCGCAATAATTTCTGCCAGCTCGGCAGTTGCTATCTGGTGTTCGCGTCGAGGAGGCATTCTAAAAGAGGAAAACATGAAAGGAAACAAATAAATTGGTATTGGGTAAGAATAGGATGTTACAATCACCGACCGTAATCACGGTTGATGGTCATTTGTTTGAATCATGAATCAAACAAACAACACCAAGGCTAAATCAAAGCAAATAGATCCTCATAGTGTATCGCGAAGACATGCTCGCCTATAAGTGGACACTCACCCCAAGAATTCCCAGGTAAGAGTGACTGGTCTGATTATGTGGATTTGTACAAACACTCTAACCTTAGACAGAAAACCCAGGGTACAGGCATTCACTCTTCCAGTTCGCACGTGTTCACACTATTTAGGACCCAAAACTTTGACGAGAGTTTTGAAAAATGAAAGGGGTTCAAAACCTTATAACAGAGGGTTCAAAACCTAGTAACAAATCATCCTAGAACAGATGATTGGTTTTCAAAGCGGTTTTGAAATTTATGTTCTTGTTGTGGTCGTCGCCTAAGGATAGGTGACGGTATTGTTTTATGACTAAACGCAAGTGAACTCGCGTTAGGGTCCTAGGAAGGTTATAGACTAGACTAAAGCATTACTAATAACCTAATTCCCTATAACTATTGGCTCTGATACCAACTTTTCTGTCACACCCCGACCACGTAGGACATACAAAACGTGGCGGAAACGTCGGGGAGTGTTGTAACAGAATCAATTGTTTCAAATCCATGGCAAATGAAGTTTCGTTTTATTGATCAAACATGAAAGTTTACATTGTTCAAACAAGAACCAAATAGTACATATCATAAATTAACTAGTTCTTGTCTCGTTTTAAGTCACTAAGGCACAGATCCGCCTATGTATATCTTGATAAGTCCTATGCATCATCTCCTGAAAACATATGTGAAAATAGGTACGTCAGCATAAAAATGCCTGTGAGATACATTGGTTTTATGAAAACGGAATTCATGACTTATGTTTGAGAAAATGTTTGGTCATGAACCTTGTAATTTGCTTTGTCTTGTAAATCATTTGAAAAACGATAAAATCAGGTGATATGTATAAATAAGAAGACACTGTATGGTTAAACGGATAACCATGTAAAATGTGTTTGTATAAGATAAGTCGTTTGTAAAACAATGTCTCGTGAAAAGTGTGTTATTTGTATAAAATGTCATCTGTCTAAACTGAAATGATTTAGATAACGCTAAGATATGTAATATTATACAAACATTTATATATAGGATGTACCAGCGGCGTATCCACCATGTTTGCATCATATTACATACTCCACGTTACTCAAACCAAACCATCCACCATGTAAGATTGTTCTTGTATAACTCAATTATTTATTGTGTAAACCATGTCAAATGTCTATGTTCAATGTAAATCACCAAATGTGTATGTCAATGTTAACGTGTTTATGTTCAATGTAAATCATGTAATGTGTATCCCAAAATGTATCATGTATGGTAAGCGAAATGTATCAACTTAAACCATATGTAAAATGCACAAAACAAGTCGTTGAAGTAAAACGTGGTTTAAATCAGCGTTATGTTCTGTGGAAAAATGCATGCTCTATTGATATTAACATTTATGCGGTATTGTGAAATATGCATACATCCAAGCCTTGAGACTGTGGCGATAAACCCTTAAACAAATTAAAGGTTTATCTAAGTTATGTATATCGAATTCGGTCATTCCGTACAATCCTATCAAACCCAGGACTTCAGGAACGGGAGTTCTCAATTCCTATGGTACCACTACCTACTAACGAATGGCGTAGCTAATGTTAATGAATGTATTGTCCCATGTTAAACAAACCAAATGTCATAACAAAATGAAGGCATGTGATGTAAACAATTGTACTAAGTATGCTAAGTAAACATACGAAGCAGAAATGTTCATGTAAATCAATGTGCCCATATGCTGAGTAAACATATGCAGCAGAAATGTTCATGTAAATCAATGTGTCCATATGCTGAGTAAACATATGCAACAGAAATGTTCATGTAAATCAATGTGTCCATATGCTGAGTAAACATATGCAACAGAAATGTTCATGTAAATCAATGTGTCCATATGCTGAGTAAACATATGCAACAGAAATGTAATGTAAATCAATGTACTAAGTACGCACACAATGGGCATACATAGCATGAAATGTAATGAAATCGTGTACTCTAATGTACTAACAACATAGCAGGCATACGATGTGAAAACATGGAAAGCATGAAAGTAACAGATAGGCACATGTGTTTCACCCCAAAACAGTTTGGAAAACAGTAAAAGATGGGGTTCTATGTACTCACCTGAGATTGCTTTGAAGTTCTTGTATAATAACCAGATAATGCTAAAGATCACGAGATATCAAACGGCACCTAATAGGTAGCTATGTTAATATACCGGACCAAATCGGAAGGATCGGATAGTATGCGGGTTCGTAAACCAAACGAGTATGGAGACTCGTATAATATGGTTAACAAAGCCTACATACTAAAATGAAACCTAACCTAAGTGCTTGCGACCCATCACGACCCGTTTAGGTAGCTTATGCTACCTTAACGCGTCGTTCGCGTAGAACGCGTTTGGAACGCCTAACATCGTGACCACAAGGCATAACCTCGGAAGGTTATAGCTATGGTCACCTAATGTGTTTGGTCGGATCCTAATGATCGACCAAATGGGTCGGGTTCGAAAGTATAAGCGACGGTTTAGATCGCTTACCTTACGACCCTATATATGCACTAAACTAAAAGTGACGAGGTAAGCATGTTAGAACATGCTTAACTAAGTTTAGAAAACAGGTTTGGCATCAAAACAAACGGCTTTGATGCTCACGAGTAGTTTGGTTACAAAACATGCAAGAATGCACATTTTGGCTGAAACTACGACTCGTCACTGAGCCTAGATAACGTGGTAATCAGTAGGTATAGTCACTACGGACTATAACCATCGTGATCACGCTCACGTTATGAAGTTCTAATGAACTTCGCATCGACCATAAACTGGTCAATGCAGAAAGTCAAACATAGTTCGACTTTCAGACTCGAAAAGCGATAAAACAACGAAGGAACACTTACAAAGGATCCCCGAAAGCTAATCTTGATCAAAGAAACTCAGGTATGAAGCAATACTTCAACTTAGAGCTTTTTAGATCAGATTCTTGTGGGTTTTTGCAAGAATGGGGGGGGGGGTATTTATAGGAAAAGCATAACCGTTAGGATCGTTTATCGAATACCGTGCCACGATCTCGCCCGTACACTTGTCGAATTATTGTGGTTACTGAATAATGGCCCTTGGCTCTTGATTGGGTGAAAGGGCATTGCCCCTTGAACGAACGAAAGGCCAACTGCAAGTGGGTTCAATGAATCTGCTGTACTGGGGACCACTTACGGACCGTATGGCTTATGGCTTACGGTCCGTAAGCCCCTAGTTTGGCAGTTTTACAGTTTTGGTCCCTGCAGCCCCTAATCTTGGTATTTGATGCATTTTTGACACGTTTAAGCCCTGTTAACCCCATTTCAAAGCTCTAAAATGATGTTAAAGTATAGGGAACTTAAAATGTGCTCAAAAATATCCCGGATGTCGGTTCGTTTGGCCATACGGTCGCGATGTTCGGTTAATTACGACGGAATGCGCATAAGCGCGAAAGACGATCCAAATTGCGCGACGAATGGATTTTTCTCATGCCATACACTAAGGCATAATATAAGGATGCTTACATAAATTTTTGGATATCCGGATGAACGTAAGTTATGCGCAAAAGTGCAAACTTGTGCACTTTTTGACACTGTTAGACCCTGAATGATCCAAAAGTTTGTTTTAGCATACCAAACCCCTCAAAGCCTATTTCTAAGCTATGTAAAGGATATTTATGGTATGTTTAACTTATGGACATGTTCCGGAATGTTTGTTACAGTTCAAATTGGCATACTTTCGCAGTTTGTCAAGTTTAGTCCCTGTAAGCGAATTAACTTGTTTTTGCCATACCAAAGCCTTCAAAACTTATTTCTAAGTTATGTAAGGGTTATTTAAGGTATGTTGAGTATATGTTGATGTTCCGGAGTATTTGTCGCATTAAACTGAGTACGTTTTATGCACCAGTTTGCGTATAATTCTCCAGAAAGCGATTTAGAGCTTGAAATCGAACAAGAGTTGATATGTGCAAACGATACACATATTTATATATGTCCAAAGTATGAAATTCAATATTTCATTGGTTTGGCGTTTGTTTGATTGTTGAAGTGACACAGGTGTCACACAAACATTTATGCGGTATTGTGAAAATGCGTACATCCAAGCCTTGTGACTGTGGTGATAAACCTTTAAACAAATTAAAGGTCTATCTGTGTTATTTTTAAATCGAATTCGGTCATTCCTTCCATCCAAACATACCTAGGATGTCAGGAACGGGAGTTGTCAATTCCTATGGTACCATTACCTACTAACAAGCGACGTGATCAAAGTTAATGAATGTATATGGTCCCACTTAAACAAACCAAATGTTATACCCAACATGTAAGCATGTGATAAAAACAAATGCACTAAGTATGATGAACATACATAGCGTGAAAAGGTAATGTAAAAACAATGTACTAAGTATGTGCTAAACGAACATACGTAGCATAAAATGTCATGTAAAACGATGTACTAAGTATGCACATAATGGACATACATAGCAAAAACACAAATGAAAGCATGTACTATATGTGTACTATTGAACATAATGAGCATATGATATGGAAAGCATGAAAGTAACAAGTAGGCACATGTGTTTCACCCCAAAATGTTTAGAAATCAGTAAATGAGGGGACTATGTACTCACTTGAGGGTGCTTAGAAGTCTTGAACAACAACCAAGCAAAGCTAGAGGGATCACGGAATCAAACGACACCCTATATAAATAACTACATAAATAAACGGACCTATCGGAGGATCGGGTAGTACGAGGGTTCGTAAACCAATAAGTGTGGGAACTTATGTAATATGGATTAACAAAGCCTACGTACTAAACGAAACCTAACCTAAGTGCTTACGACCCATTACGACTCGTATAGGTAGCTTATGCTACTTTAACGCGTCGTTTGCGTAAAACGCGTTCGGACCGCTTGACTAGTCCTATGACAAGTATTATATGCCTTAACATGTCTAAAAATGTTGCTAAATCAGGTTAGATGTCAAAAATGAAGTTACATATGCTTAAAATGAATTTATGCATTAAAAGGGTATTTTGGTAATTTTCCTAAGGCATATAAACTACCTATCGTACAACTACTTAAACGACGTGACCATAAGGTATAACCTTAGAAGGTTATTCCCTATACAACTATGGTCACCTAAATATTTGGTCGGATCCTAATGATCGACCAAACTAGTCGGGTTCGAAAGTATAAGCGATTGATTAGATCGCTTACCTTTACAACCCTAAACAAGCACAAATCTAAAAGCGACGAGCTAAACATGCTAGAACATGTTTAGTAAAGTTAGAAAACAGGTTTGGTATCAAAACAAACGGTTTTGATACCCTAGAGTAGCTTGGTTACAAAATACGCGAGAAAACGCATTTTGGCCGAAACTACGACTCGTCACCGAGCCTAGATAACATGGTAATCAGTAGGTATAGTCACTAGGGACTATAACCATCGTGATTACGCTCACGTTATGAAGTTCAAACGAACTTCGCGTTGACCATAAAATGGTCAATGCAGAAGTCAAACACAGTTTGACTTTAACGCTAAAACAAAAGAAAAGCACGAAAGAATACTTACAGAAGGTCCAAGAATGGAGTCTTGATCCCAAATATTCTCAAGTATGGAGTGCTAAAGCTCCAACTTAGAGAAATTTCAGAATCAAGTGTGAGTTGGGGTTGAAATGCTTGGGGGTATTTATAGTATTTGGTCCACCGTTAAGATCGTTCCTCGATTCCCGAGCTTTGATCATGGCCTTACACTTGCACCCCCTGATTTACAAAACCATGGAAGCCCAAAATAGCCCCTAGAATTGCCCAAAACCATTTGCAACACTTGGAAACAACTGTATCAAGCTGTTACACACTTTCTGCTGATCTGGGCATGGCTTACGGACTGTAAGCATGTCTATACGGTCCGTAAGGACCTCTGGTGCTGGCAGAAAGTTTGGCAAAATGGCAGAACAGGCCCCTGAGTTCCCAAACTTGGTTTTTGATGCGTTTTGGCACGTTTAAGCCCCGTTAACCCCATTTTTAGGCTCAAATATGAAGTTAAAGTATAGGGAACTTTAAATGTGCTCGAAAATATGTCGGATGTCGGTTCGTTCTGTCGTATGGTTGTGTTGTTCGGTTAATTACGACGGAAGTCGTAACGGACGCAAAAACGATCCAAATTGCGCGGCGAATGGAGTTTTGACAAGCCAATCACTCAAACATAATATTTTAATGATTACATAAAGTTTTGGATGTCTGGATGTATTCAGAACGTAAGTTATGCGCGAAAATGCAAACTTATGCACTTTTTGGCGCTTTTAGTCCCTGAATGAGCATAAAGTTTATTTTAGCACACCGAACCCCTCAAAGCCTATTTCTACGATATGCAAAGGATATTTAGGGTGTGTTTAACTTATGATCATGTTCCGACATGATCGTTACAGTTCAAATTGGCATACTTTCGCAGTTTGTCAATTTTAGTCCCTGTAAGTGAATTAACTTGATTTCGGCATACAAAACCATCCAAAACTTATTTCTAAGTTATGTGGAGGTTATTTAAGGTATGTTAAGCCTATGTCACTAATCCAGAGTGTTCGTTGCATTAAACTGGTTATATTTACGCATCAGTGCACGTATAACCTTTCAGAAAGCGATTTAGAGCCCCAAATTGAACAAGAATTGATATGTGCAAATGATACACATATTTTTATAAATCCCAAGTATGAAATACAATATTTCATTGGTTTGGTATTTGTTTGATGGTTGAAGTCAAATAGATGTCACAGTATCAGAGCTATGCCACTGGTCTAAGCCCTTTAGGTGTTCTTCTAATACCTAAACCCTTAACCATTCGTGTTAGAAAGTTAATATCTTATGTGTTACCCTATGAACATAAAAATCTTAATGTGTTTATTACGATTTTATGCCATTTAACGAATCTTAAATTCCCAATATGTGTTACCCATATCTGTATTTTACACTTATGCTATAGTATATATATAAATGATATATATTAATAATATCATGTCTTAGTAAAGTTCTTGATATCTTATATATCTACTATATCCATATGTCTTAGTATATATGAGAATATAATGCAATATAATTTTTATAATAATGATGGAATATTAATATTAATATTAATATTTTAATATTAATAAAAGATAAATGCAATTCAGATATGGTTCTTTGTAACTGTCATAATATAAATACTAAAATAATATGTACTATACCTAAATGATTTTATAAATTCTCAACTCCTATTGTGTTTTACAATATGTTTGAAGAATATATTCACAATATAAAATTTATTTATGTATCCACATATTTATGTGAATACAATTCAAAATAAATTATAATAATATTATGATATTGGCATTAATATCTTAAATATAAGATAATCCCCTTAGGTATGATATCCCTTAAATATCATTAATGAAAACAGTATATTTTATGATTTATGATATAATTTTACTCGAATTAAAAGATATGATAAAAATATACAATTATATTAATTATGTTAAAAGATAACGTTTCAGCATTATTTAAACACAATATTTTAAAATACTTTGTAAATCACTTTATAATTCTTTATCATTAAATATTAAATATTAATTATCAAAATTTGATAAATTACGTAATATTCAGAAATTATGTATAAAGTCAACATTTATGATAATTAATATATTAAAAATTTGCTCTCTAAAGAAAAATCTTTATGATATGCTGTTATTATCATCATTATTTATATTATTAAATTCTATTTTGAATTAAACTAATAATGGTAATAATATTTTTGGAATAATAAAATATTTGGCTCTTAAATAAAGTTATATTAGAAAGGATTTTATAAAACGTAATCATTAAATTTAAGAATGAACACAGTTCGACGATTCTAAAATTTAAACACATATACGTATACCACAGAAAATGCAAAATATTTTATAAAACAGTATTTATTATGACAACTGGCACCAAACCGGTAATTTCCGTACACTTTAATTATTATTTAATGACTGCAATTATGTGCTTAAATGTCAACATTGCCTGATTACATATTATACAAGTGAATTCATGCACGTTTTATACTACAAGAATTACTTTATGCATTAATGAACAGCATTGCGTCAGAAATACTAGTAAGCTCACCGGTAAGACATCCTGTGTCAATAAATCTGCAGAAAGCAGTCAAGACATTAGATTTGGAGCCTAGGTGTAAATCCAATGACAAGAATACATTAAAACCCAAGAGTATATACATGGGTTAATCTATAGACATTCTGGAAGCTAAAATACGCACTAAAAAGCACACGAAATACACTTTAAAAGCTGAATTTTATATAATTCAGCAAAATTCAGCAATATAACAAGATTGTATCATGCAAAAATATGACAAATTGATCCAGAATAGTTTCCTGAGTGTCGGGAATTGAAAGTATCTCAAAAGGGTACTTAAAAGACACTAAACGGTGCAATTTAGCACTTTAACGGAACGATATCTAACCGAACAACCGGACATTACCCGGAACATCAAAATATTGCTAGAAGCATTGTTTTAATGTTTCTGAGCTAGTTATGGTCCCCGAACACCATAACACCCCTTATAACATAATAACACACAAGTCCCTAAAATTTCACTTGTAAACTAACTAGTTTATGAAATTAGAGATTTGAAAGTTACACTTTGCCCCCCCCATCTTGTTCACGGTTACAAGGGGTGGCCACCACCAAATATTTGCCAAATCTTGCCAATATCCCAAATGATCTTTCTTAGATTTCCTATGATGTTACAAGATATTGTGTGATCTTTGAAGATATGGAAGATTGATTTAGATCTTGTGGAGATATATAAGTAACCATTTCACCACTCAACACCACAACCTCCCCTCTTTCTCCCTCATACCTACGGCCCACCCACCTTCGCCATACATCCACCATTTTCAATCAAGCTCCATCCATTCCAAGCTAGTTACATGGTGCAAGAAGGTGTTTAAGAAGGTTTAGAGCTTGTAGATCTTGAAGGACTTTCTCCATTTTCTTTTATCCAACACTTTTGTCACCCTCAAGTTCTAGTAATCTTCCCTAGCCTTGTTGCTAGTGGTGAGCCCTCATAATCTCTTATTACTTCATGTATTGTTTGGTTAAAAGATTTATTATGGTGAAAATCACAAGAACACTAAAGAATATGAACAAGAATCTTTCACATAAGCTTAAATACATAAGAATATATGTTGATTGTGTTGATTGTTTCTTGTTGATGGATTACTAGTGTGTGTGATGTTGGACATTATATGGAACCTACTAGATTGTGATTAAACACATGATCTAGTAAGTTAAAGTGATGATCTTGTGAAAGACCAAGATCTTCATGCTTTATGTCTTCATGAACTTGAATAATGAAAGTGATTTTCATATGTAAAAATGATATAAACAAAATACAAATCTTGTAAATAGATGATTACAAGAATAATTTTCCCAAGAAACCATGTTTATTTACAAGACTTACAAAGTCATGGTTTCTAAATAAGCTAATAATATTTTTAGTATTTAGACAAGACTAGAAACATGTATGTAACAAGAAAAATACAAGAGAAGTATTTTTAGAAAAATCATCTTACGAGTTGTAAATTAGGGGTGTTCATAATTCGTTTCGAATTCGAAAAATTCGAAATTCGTTTAAATTTGATTCGATTATCAAGAATTCGTTTCGATTAAAAGAATTCGAATTCGAATTCGATTCAATTCGAGTCAAATAAATCGAATACGAATCGAATACGAATTTATAATTTCAAATTCGATTCGATTCGAAATTCGAATAAAAATTATAAATTTTTATTTATTATTTTTATATATAATGTATATATAACTTTTATGAAGCTATACTATAAATTATTTTCATTTTTTTCCAAGTCTTAAAATTAGCCATTATCAAACCTACTACATGGCCCATAACTAAAATAACAAATCTATCAATAGATTTATAACCCTAAAAATATTAACTTGTAATGTGAGTGGTTATTCCCGATTTCTTGTTTTGAATTTTAGACTTATGGGACTTTATTTGGAACTTTTTAATGTGATATCGTGTTTTATGGCTACTTTAAAATTTATGTTTCGTTTTTGATAGTTTTATACATGTTTTTAAAGAATCTGAATTAAATCGAATTTATTCGAGTTCGATTCGAATTCGAATTTTTAATCGAATACGAATTGGGTTTTTTATTCGAATACGAATTCGAATCGAATTCGGTAAGTTTTAATCGAATTCGAATCGAATACGAATTCAAGGGAAAATAAAAATTATTTGAATAATTCGATTCAAATAATTCGAAAATTTGATTTTTGATTCGATGAACACCTCTATTGTAAATGACTAGATCTTCTAATAAAGTGATTTACAAACAAACAACCATGTTTTAAGGGTAACTAGACCTACTAAATAACTTGGTAGGTTACTACAAGATTTTACAAGAACTTCAAGTTCACGATGTAGTGTGAATTACATGATTTAGGCATATGGTAAGACTTGATTTAGTTGTTGATGTTGATGATGCTTTTAAAAGAAAATAAACACATGTTTGAAAACATGGGAAACCTCCATTTTTAGGGGAAACTCTGTCAAAATTTCTATAAATTTTGACACTTAGAAAAATATAAGTTTTTGAGAAACTTATTCCCCAAAAATGTATTTAAAATCATTTACCAAGGCTTCCCAAACTTATATGTTAAGAAATGATGATTTCTTCAAGAATAAAATTGATACTAAGCATGTATATTTTTGAGAAAAATATATATATTATTTGATCACCAAATTTTGTGCGAAGTGTATGTAGTATGTATTATACATGATAGTGTAGTAGGACTTGAAAATACACATACAACATGCTTAGACACATACAAGAAAATATATTTATGAAGATATATTTGTGACAACTCGAGTTTTCGACTTCCATTTTCACATTTATTGCACGTTCATTGTTTGTTAGTTGTTTACTTGCACAATTAGTTTGCTGTAAAACTGTAACGTTTTGATTCAGTTAAGTATATTGTATTTGAGCATGGTTATGTGTTACTGTTGAAAGATTTGTCAAATGTATGAACTTGGTGGTGAAACTGTGAACTATTTTGAGATGGTGTACTTGTGTAAAATATGATACTTAGGGATGTATAGAGTAATTAGTGAAATTCTCCTCATTCTTAATCCTAATCATTCACTAATCACTACACAAAAACCAAAACACGTACTTGCTTATGCTCTGATCTTTTCTGGCAATCATCATCATCATTGGCACAAGTTCTTAATCACCTTGATTCCACACTTTCTCTAGAATCAATACAAGGTAATTGTTTGTTGATTATTTGATTGTTGTCAATCCTTGATTCTTGTAATCCTTGTAAACCCTAGTTCTTCATATGATGTTCTGTGATTATTGTTTTGGATTCTGATTATTGTGATAATGATGTTGATTAGTCGTATAATCGATTGCTTGATGATTAAGATAAATGATATGTTAGAATTGTGATTGATAATTGGATTACAACGATCGCCAGTGTATGAAATTAGGGTTTTAATCGTAGAAACGTAACTGTTCAAATGCACGCATAATGATGGTAATTAGTCAGACCTCTTTATGCATAATATAGTCCGAATATTGTGATGATTATCTAGTCCGAGGTTCCCTTACATTATGTGGTCCGAACTTTTTATGGTTGAGTGTTATCCGAATTTTATGAGGTGACAACAAGTCCGAACTTTGTGATAACATGTATATGTGTGTCCGAGTTTTATAGTAGGCAAAGGGAGTCCGACTTTGTGTTGACGTTGTCCGAATTTTAGCAAGATATCTTGTCCGAATTCTTTAAGAATCATGAGGTCCGAGTTTTTATATGATTCACTTGGTCCGACTTTCATGAGGTGTTCAAGGGTCCGACTTTTAAAACCCTTATGGTCCGAGTTTCTGAAGTGAATCATCAGGTCCGACTTTTGAGTAAAGGGAAGGGGGGTCCGACTTTTTGATAAAGGATAAGGTTGTCCGAATTTTGTAAGGGAAGCACACAGGATTTTTAAGGGGGGAGACCCTGGTCCGAGTTTTTGGCCTAGGAAGGTTGTCTGACCTTTTGCTTGTGTGTTGTCTGATCCTCTATTGTGCTGTTGTGTCCAACCTTTGTAGATTAAACATGATTGTTACTCTGATTTGCATGCTACTACTCAGAATTTCACAAGTGATATATGCTTATGACAAACATCAGTGTTGAATGTATGATTCTGTATATGATTGAATGCTACTGAATGCAACTGTATGATCCTGTATGTGTGAACAATCACCTCATATCATTCTGTACACAATGAACACACATAACACAATTGCTTGTATATCAAGGACTTGTAAACCCTACTTGAATGTAACACTTACATCGTATCATGTGCAATGTACCCTAGGTGGTGTATAACGGATTTAAACATTATTTAACCCTAGAAGCAATAACATACCGAGCAAACCAAGGTGAGTTCACACAGCCAAGGCATGGGATTCCCGGGTTGGGAATTGGGTTGGAAGATTTGAAATGGATAATTACTCGTACTTACACTATTGCTAGACTATATACCATCGTCCTCAGGTTAGTCAGGACACTTACGTAAAACCTACGTAAACTAGTATCTACCACTGTCTCCCGGGTCGGGAGGACACTTACGTAAAACCTACGTAAACTCATACCTACTACTGTCTTCCGGGTTGGAAGGACACTTACGTAAAACCTACGTAAACCCCACGCGTACCACTGTCCTCGGGGAAGGGCACTCACGTAAAACCTACGTGACCTTGTACGTATTCCTGTTCTCGGATAAGAAACACATGGTTACAATAGTCTAGTAAGGATAAACATGGGAAGCCCCCATTAATAATAAATATTATCATGGGAAACCCCCACTATTAGTACATGCATACGTGGGAAGCCCCCACTAAATGAACATACGAATTACTGCTACGAACTTACTTCTGTGAACTCGCTCAACTAGTTGTTGACTCTCTGCTACATGCCTTGCAGGACCTTAGGTACATATGGAGCTTGCACAGGGAGGAGCAAGTCGTTGTGGACAAGGATCGTGAATGCTATGATTGAACATTATGACATTACATAATTATTTATGATTGGGCTTTTACTTATTTGCTTCCGCTAAACGTTGAACTATTACTTATGTTTTGAACACCTTTCATATGGATGGGTTTAGTTTAATGACATTTACTTTTACTATATACATTGTTCTATATGATTGGTGGCTTGATCCTAGTCAGTCACGCTCCCAAGCGGTAGTACTCCGCGTGTGGATTTTTGGGGGTGTGACAGATTGGTATCAGAGCCATTGGTTATAGAGAAGTTGGTTTTAATAGGGGAAAAATGTTTTTATTAAAACCAGACTATAAGCAGTACAGTGATCAACGATCCACAACGACGCTTCGCTCCACGTGCAAGACTCAATATCCTAGGTAATAAGGTTTATGTTTATTGCCTACATGCTAGAATTACATAGAACTTTGCTCGTGGTATGCTTAGATTACATTGCTCACTACTTGTTATTGCTTGAGAACACTTGTGTGCTTACAGTCTTCTGTCATCGCACTATTCGCGAACCATTCTCACTTACACTACTTTTACTATGAAGAAAATGGCCGGACGCATTAACATGACTCAAGCCCAGTTGACGGCTCTTATCAATGAACAAGTTGCTGCGGCACTTGCAGCTACAAACGCAGGAGGTATACCCTGCAGTCGTAACTCATCCTAGGATCTTTAGATCCTACATTAACTCTTGTGTTTAACTTTGTCCTATTCGTACACAATAGGTCAACACGCTCAGCAGCCCATCTGCACTTTCAAGAACTTCATGGACTGTCGTCCAAGCACATTCAGTGGCACAGAGGGAGCAGTGGGACTACTCCATTGGTTCGAAAAGCTCGAGTCGGTATTTGAAATGTGTGAATGCCCTGAGGATCGCAGGGTGAAGTACGCCACTGGCACGCTGGAAGGAATTGCGCTAACTTGGTGGAACGCGCAAGTTCAGATTTTAGGGTTGGCAGCTGCTAACGCCACCCCTTGGAACGATTTCAAGGAACTTATCAAGAGGGAATACTGCACACAGGATGACATCCACAAGTTGGAAGATGAGTTTTACCATCTGAAAATGATAGGGTCGGAAATCGAAGCTTACACGAAACGGTCGAACGAACTGGCCATCTTGTGTCCAACCATGGTGGACCCTCCGATCAAGCGCATTGAGTTGTACCTCAAGGGTCTAGCATTAGAAATTCAGAGCCATGTGACATCGGCTAATCTCGACAATATCCAAGACATTCAGCGTCTTGCTCATCCCCTCACAGATCAGGCGGTGGAACAGAACAATTTGCCCAAACGTATCAGCGCTACTACTGCTACCACATCAGCCGCTACTCCTACTACCCCCAGTGACAACAAAAGAAAGTGGGAGGGGGATTCTAGCAAGGGTTCAGCAACAGTTCAGTCTCAGGCTCAACAGTAGAAGACTGATCACTACCAGAGTCCTAGTCAGCAATCTTTTGGTGGTCACAGGCAGAAAAGGTACCAAGGATCTCACCCCAAGTGTCACAACTGTAACATGCATCACAACGGCTAGTGCAACAAGGGTCGTTGCCAAAGGTGTCTCAAGATGGGTCACGAGGCCAAAGACTGTAGGAGTCCATGGCCTGCGAATCAGAACCAGCAACTGCAATTACCAGCTCCACAAAACCCGCAGCAGCAGCAACAACGGGGCAACAGGGGATGTTTTCAGTGTGGGGCTGAAGGTCATTTCAAGCGTGATTGCCCCCAGTTAAACCAGAACCAGAATCGCAACAACAACAACAACCAAGGCAATGGTAACAACAACGGTGGGAACAATAACGACAATGAAGCTAGGGGTCGTGCTTTTGTGCTGGGTCGAGGTGACGCAAGGAACGATCCTAACGTAGTCATGGGTAAGTTCCTTCTCGACGACTTTTACGTTACTGTTTTGTTTGATTTGGGTGCGGATACAAGTTATGTGTCTCATAATGTCAGTCAAATGTTAAAACGTGCACCCACTCCCTTAAACACCAAACATGTCGTAGAGTTAGCTAACAGAAAAAGTCTAGAGGCCACACACATAGTTCAGGGTTGTAATCTTATCCTCGCTGGTCAGACTTTCTCCATCGACCTCATTCCTATAGTTCTGGGTAGTTTCGACATCGTCGTTGGTATGGATTGGTTATCCAAGCAGCAAGCAGAGATCATATGTAAAGAGAAGATCATCCGTATTCCTCGTTCTAGTAAAGAACCTCTCGAAGTTCAAGGCGACAAGAGTGGTGCTGTGGTTGGCATCATCTCCTTCCTGAAGGCCCAAAAGTGTTTACGAAAGGGGCACACTGCCATTTTGGCACTAGTTACTGATGCATCAACGAAAGAGAAAAGAATAGAGGATATTCCTGTGGTACGCGAATTTCCTCAAGTGTTTCCTGAAGATTTACCTGGACTACCGCCTCATCGCCAGGTCGAGTTTCAAGTCGAGCTAGCTCCAGGAGCAGCACCTATAGCTCGCGCACCGTATCGTTTAGCTCCAACTGAACTGGAGGAACTGTCAAAGCAACTACAAGAGCTCTTGGATAAGGGCTTTATTCGTCCAAGCTCTTCGTCTTGGGGAGCTCCAGTGTTATTTGTGAAAAAGAAGGATGGCACTTTCAGGATGTGCATAGACTATCGCGAACTGAACAAGGTCACAGTGAAGAACCGCTATCCTCTTCCTCGTATTGACGACTTATTCGACCAGTTGCAAGGGTCGAGTTACTACTCCAAGATTGATCTAAGGTCAGGGTATCATCAGCTGAGAGTCCGCGAGGAGGACGTCTCCAAGACAGCATTTAGAACTCGCTACGGCCATTATGAGTTTCTAGTCATGCCATTTGGGCTTACAAAAGCGCCTGCAGTTTTCATGGATCTTATGAACAGGGTGTGTAAACCCTATCTAGACAAGTTCGTCATTGTCTTCATCGACGACATTCTGATCTACTCCAAGAGTCAGGAGGAACACGAGCAGCACTTACGTCTTATCTTGGAACTTATTCGAAAAGAACAACTGTACGCCAAGTTTTCAAAATGCGACTTCTGGCTTCGTGAAGTCCATTTCTTAGGCCATGTGGTAAACAAGGAGGGGATTCATGTTGATCCATCCAAGGTAGATTCGATCAGAAACTGGCCTGCGCCTCGCACTCCAACGGAAATACGCCAATTTTTGGGTTTGGCAGGTTATTACAGGCGATTCATAAAAGATTTCTCAAAGATCTCACAGCCGCTTACATTGCTGACACAGAAGGGTGTCACTTATCGTTGGGGTAATCCCCAGGAAACCGCTTTCCAGTACCTAAAGGATAGGCTTTGCAGCGCACCTATTCTCTCATTGCCAGAGAGCACGGATAATTTTGTGGTTTATTGTGACACGTCGATAAAGGGTCTTGGGTGTGTATTGATGCAACGGGATAAAGTTATTGCCTACGCCTCGCGACAACTCAAAGTTCATGAACGGAACTACACGACGCACGATTTAGAGCTGGGAGCTGTTGTTTTCGCGCTTAAGATATGGCGACACTACCTGTACGGTACCAAGTGCACTATTTACACCGATCACAGGAGTCTCGAGCATATCCTTAAGCAAAAGGATTTGAACATGCGTCAACGAAGGTGGGTCGAACTTTTAAACGATTACGAATGCGCTATTAAGTACCATCCAGGCAAAGCCAATGTTGTGGCTGACGCCCTCAGTCGGAAAGACACTATACCTAAGCACATACGAGCATTGCAGCTCACCATTCAGTCTAGTCTTCCAGTACAGATACGAGATGCTCAGGTAGAAGCATTGAAACCAGAAAACGTCAGGGCTGAAGCCCTACGCGGCTCAAGGCAACGATTAGAACAGAAGGAAGACGGCGCCTACTATGTAACAGGGCGTATTTGGGTCCCACTTTTTGGCGACTTACGTGAGCTGGTGATGGATGAAGCTCATAAATCACGATACTCGGTACATCCAGGGTCGGATAAAATGTACCACGACATCAGAACTACGTATTGGTGGCCTAGCATGAAGGCCCACATCGCTACCTATGTCAGCAAGTGCTTGACCTATGCAAGAGTCAAGGCAGAGTATCAAAAACCAGCAGGCTTACTTCAGCAACCAAAGATACCACAGTGGAAATGGGAGGAAATTTCCATGGATTTTGTTACAAGCCTACCTAGATCTCAGCGTGGGAACGATACTATTTGGGTGATCGTGGATCGACTCACCAAGTCTGCTCATTTCCTGGCAATCAAAGAAACAGACAAGTTTTCCACACTAGCAGATATATATTTAAAAGAAGTAGTCTCAAGGCACGGGGTGCCTACCTCTATCATTTCGGATCGCGATGCACGATTCACGTCAGAAATATGGCAAGCAATGCATAAGGCTTTTGGCTCTCGGTTAGATATGAGCACGGCTTACCACCCTCAGACGGATGGGCAGTCTGAGCGCACGATTCAAACTCTAGAAGACATGCTTCGGGCATGTGTCATCGATTTCGGCAACAGCTGGGAAAAACATCTCCCTTTGGTGGAGTTCTCATACAACAACAGTTATCACACCAGCATACAAGCCGCTCCATTCGAGGCATTGTACGGGCGTAAATGCCGGTCACCTCTCTGTTGGACAGAGGTGGGGGATAGTCAAATCACGGGTCCAGAATTTATAGTGGACACCACGGAAAAGATTGCACAAATACGACAACGTATGGCGGCAGCTCGTGACTGTCAGAAAAGCTACGCGGATAAGCGTAGGAAGCCATTGGAATTTCAGGTCTGGGACCGGGTTTTACTCAAAGTCTCACCCTGGAAGGGTGTGGTTCGCTTTGGCAAACGGGGCAAACTCAATCCGCGGTATGTCGGACCGTTCGAAATTGTAGAAAGAATAGGCAAAGTAGCCTACAGACTAAACCAACCAGCTGAACTCGGTGCAGTTCACAAAGTATTTCATGTGTCGAATCTGAAGAAGTGCCTGTCAGATGAGACCCTCATAGTTCCTTTTAAGGAACTCACGATCGACGAGCGGTTGCAGTTCGTCGAGGAACCAGTTGAAATCACGGACCGGGATGTCAAGGTCCTCAAGAACACTAGAATACCTCTTGTACGAGTTCGTTGGAACTCCCGTCGTGGCCCAGAGTATACCTGGGAGTGTGAAGATCAAATGGAGCTCAAGTATCCCCAGTTATTCGAAAACCGTGCAACCACTACTGAGGCTGAAGCTACTACTGCAGAATTTCGGGACGAAATTCCAAATCAACGGGGGGATGATGTGACACCCCAGGAAAATCAGTAAACGATACAACTTACCTAGCTTCTTCAGTAACTGCATGCTAAATTTCGGGATGAAATTTCTTTCAAGTTGGGGATAATGTGACAACTCGAGTTTTCGACTTCCATTTTCACATTTATTGCACGTTCATTGTTTGTTAGTTGTTTTCTTGCAAAATTAGTTTGCTGTGAAACTGTAACGTTTTGATTCAGTTAAGTATATTGTATTTGAGCATGGTTATGTGTTACTGTTGAAAGATTTGTCAAATGTATGAACTTGGTGGTGAAACTGTGAACTATTTTAAGATGGTGTACTTGTGTAAAATATGATACTTAGGGATGTATAGAGTAATTAGTGAAATTCTCCTCATTCTTAATCCTAATCATTCACTAATCACTACACAAAAACCAAAACACGTACTTGCTTATGCTCTGATCTTCTCTGGCAATCATCATCATCATTGGCACAAGTTCTTAATCACCTTGATTCCACACTTTCTCTAGAATCAATACAAGGTAATTGTTTGTTGATTATTTGATTGTTGTCAATCCGTGATTCTTGTAATCCTTGTAAACCCTAGTTCTTCATATGATGTTCTGTGATTATTGTTTTGGATTCTGATTATTGTGATAATGATGTTGATTAGTCGTATAATCGATTGCTTGATGATTAAGATAAATGATATATTAGAATTGTGATTGATAATTGGATTACAACGATCGCCAGTGTATGAAATTAGGGTTTTAATCGTAGAAACGTAACTGTTCAAATGCACGCATAATGATGTTAATTAGTCCGACATCTTTATGCATAATATAGTCCGAATATTGTGATTATTATCTAGTCCGAGGTTCCCTTACATTGTGTGGTCCGAACTTTTTATGGTTGAGTGTTATCCGAATTTTATGAGGTGACAACAAGTCCGAACTTTGTGATAACATGTATATGTGTGTCCGAGTTTCATAGTAGGCAAAGTGAGTCCGACTTTGTGTTAATGTTGTCCGAATTTTAGCAAGATATCTTGTCCGAATTCTTTAACAATCATGAGGTTCGAGTTTTTATATGATTCACTTGGTCCGACTTTCATGAGGTGTTCAAGGGTCCGACTTTTAAAACCCTTATGGTCCGAGTTTCTGAAGTGAATCATCAGGTCCGATTTTTGAGTAAAGGGAAGGGGGGTCCGACTTTTTGATAAAGGATAAGGTTGTCCGAATTTTGTAAGGGAAGCACACAGGGTCCGAATTTTTAAGGGGGGGAGACCCTGGTCCGAGTTTTTGGCCTAGGAAGGTTGTCTGACCTTTTGCTTGTGTGTTGTCTGATCCTCTATTGTGCTGTTGTGTCCAACCTTTGTAGATTAAACATGATTGTTACTCTGATTTGCATGCTACTACTCAGAATTTCACAAGTGATATATGCTTATGACAAACATCAGTGTTGAATGTATGATTCTGTATATGATTGAATGCTACTGAATGCAACTGTATGATCCTGTATGTGTGAACAATCACCTCATATCATTCTATACACAATGAACACACATAATACAATTGCTTGTATATCAAGGACTTGTAAACCCTACTTGAATGTAACACTTACATCGTATCATGTGCAATGTACCCTAGGTCGTGTATAACGGATTTAAACACTATTTAACCCTAGAAGCAATAACATACCGAGCAAATCAAGGTGAGTTCACACAGCCAAGGCATGGGATTCCCGGGTTGGGAATTGGGTTGGAAGATTTGAAATGGATAATTACTCGTACTTACACTATTGCTAGACTATATACCATCGTCCTCAGGTTAGTCAGGACACTTACGTAAAACCTACGTAAACTAGTATCTACCACTGTCTCCCGGGTCGGGAGGACACTTACGTAAAACCTACGTAAACTCATACCTACTACTGTCTTCCGGGTCGGAAGGACACTTACGTAAAACCTACGTAAACCCCACGCGTACCACTGTCCTCGGGGAAGGGCACTCACGTAAAACCTACGTGACCTTGTACGTATTCCTGTTCTCGGATAAGAAGAACACATGATTACAATAGTCTAGTAAGGATAAACATGGGAAGCCCCCATTAATAATAAATATTATCATGGGAAACCCCCACTATTAGTACATGCATACGTGGGAAGCCCCCACTAAATGAACATACGAATTACTGCTAAGAACTTACTTCTGTGAACTCGCTCAACTA
Source organism: Helianthus annuus (assembly GCF_002127325.2). Taxonomy (NCBI): domain Eukaryota; kingdom Viridiplantae; phylum Streptophyta; class Magnoliopsida; order Asterales; family Asteraceae; genus Helianthus; species Helianthus annuus. The sequence continues at coordinate 87,558,065 of NC_035447.2, forward strand.
GTTGTTGACTCTCTGCTACATGCCTTGTAGGACCTTAGGTACATATGGAGCTTGCACAGGGAGGAGCAAGTCGTTGTGGACAAAGATCGTGAATGCTATGATTGAACGTTATACATTACATAATTATTTATGATTGGGCTTTTACTTATTTGCTTCCGCTAAAAGTTGAACTATTACTTATGTTTTGAACACCTTTCATATGGATGGGTTTGGTTTAATGACATTTACTTTTACTATATACATTGTTCTATATGATTGGTGGCTTGATCCTAGTCAGTCACGCTCCCAAGCGGTAGTACTCCGCATGTGGATTTTTGGGGGTGTGACAATATTTCTTTCATAGAATAAATAACTTGGACAAGTTATAAACACAAAATGAAGCTTTAGACAAAATACATAATTCGGGTGCAAAATACAAGATACTTATATTTATTGTTGAGAAAATAATATAAGTAAGACGCATAGTTAGAAATATAAATTATTTTTAACACAAGAAAACATATACAAACGATAGTGACTGTACTTGTGCGATACAAGTCTAGTGACTAACGATAATAAAACATGTTTAGGTCACGAAGCTAGATAAGCAAATCCGGTGAAGTTTACGACGCAGGAACGCAAAGTTGTGAGTTCATGCTCTCCCTTTTCTTTAACTGTTTTTGGTTTTATAACTTCGGGGGTGAAATACATGTTACAAATATTACAATGTTTATAAATGGTATGATACAAAAACAAGAAGCACTCTTGGTGATAACTAGTACCAAGTATGATGCATTTTGAGAAATGATACGAGAAATGATACAAGAAATCGTGTCACGAATAGGGTACCATAAGAACCATTAATCGTGTACATACTTAGACCGCAGAACAAAAGGTTAGATCTAATGGGTACTTGGGCAGCCCCACTCTTGGTGATAACTAGTACCGAGTAGTGTTTTTGTGTCTCCGTCGTGAATCGACAACTAGAAAAATGCCTATGGTTTGGTTGCTTCCTATGCCGTGTCACATGTTAATGGCCTTGCAACCCATTAACAACTTGATACATACATGAATACTCGAGTTATACAAGAATACTTGATTTATACATGAATACTTGATTTTCACAAGATACATACCATGTTTTTCATATAAAGTATACAAACGTTCGATACAAGAACTGCATGAATTCACACCAACATTATGTTGACGTTTCCAAAACTCACATGTATTTCAGGTAACTAAAAGTGGATGTGCGCGTGGTCCTACGCATTCTCTTGGATGTCATTTATGTTTATCTTTAAATAAAGGTGTAAACTTTCAGATAATATGTTGTCACGTGATGAAAACACTTAAACTATGTTTTCCGTTATGTAATGGTAATGGTGTTTGAAGTTATTTTTATGAGCATGTAGTATGTTTACCAATCGTATGCAATGAAAACCTTCATGATCACACCTCGTGCTTCCGCCTTAGAAAGAGGTGTGACAGATTGGTATCAGAGTTGCGATTGTAGTGAACCAGGATTCCTTCTCAAGTCTAGTCTACAATCTCTAGGATCCTTTCACAAAAATAATTTTTCAAAAAGTTTTCATTGCATAAAACTTTCCGCGACATCCACTACCTGAAACTGTATTCAAAGAGTCAAGAAAAGACACTACGAGACTCAAGAGTGCACTGGAGTAGCACTCGTCTGTGATTAAGAATTACTTGCAAATTATGTGTGATGATTGATATAAACATATACTAGAAGTAGAATGTCACGGGTATGCGTGACTTCGTATAAAAAAACAACAATGATCTATCTGAAGGAAGAGATACGAGGACGAAACGAACTGTGCGGACTCTGCAAGGAGTTACGTAATTATAGATGCATACATAATTATGGAATTCAGTGCACAGAAACCACAGCAAGTCTTGTCACGTATAGATTCCCTCAGTGCAAGAAAAGGGCAAATGTGAACACCCTTCCTAATAAATACTCTTTGGAGTAATGACTTAGGGTATAAAGACAAGAACCGCCAATGTGAAGTAAGGTGTTTACCTAATTATACATGCTTGTTGCTGTATGAATTGATTTATACATAGGCGGATTGTTTGATGTCACTTATGTGGTATATGCCTGCGTACATATATACTACTACTGTCTCGTATGACGATATCAAACAAATGTCTAACCCTATTGTGTTATGTTCTTTCAGAACATGGCACCAAGAAGAGCTGTGAACGCTCGTGATCAACCTCCTCCTCCCCCACTGCCGAGAACTGCTGAAGAGCTTAACGCTCTACTGGAAGAAAGGATCTCCGTAGCTATCGCCCAGTACGAGGAAAACCGTACTGAACACAGTGGAGGACCAAGCAATGCTAGGAAAAATGGTAATGGAAACTCATTTGGAGGAAACGCAGCTCAGGGCTGCACTTTCAAGCAGTTCCTTGACTGCAAACCGCTGAACTACGACGACACTAGAGGTGCGGTGGCGTTTGTACACTGGACGGAGAAGACAGAGGCCACTATCCGTATGAGCAAGTGTACTGCGGATCAGCAAGTCACTTTTGCTACTTGGTTGTTTGTTGATGAAGCTCTGACTTGGTGGAACTTGCAAGTCCAAACTTTGGGTGATGATGCCGCGTATGGCATGACTTGGGATGAACTGAAAGAGAAAATGAGAGAAAAGTATTACTCCCGTGCTGAACTCCAAAGGCTAGAAACGGAGTTCTGGCACATGACCATGGAAGGTGATGACATTAATGGCTATACTCGAAGGTTCCACGATCTGTCTAGAGTGCTTCCCTACATGGTGACTCCCGAATTTAAGCGCGTTGAACGCTACATCTGGGGACGAATGCAGAGTCATCTGGGGACAAGAAAAGGAAGCATGCGAATCTGAATCAAGCAACTCGCAACAACAAGGGTTTCAATAACATGAAGGGTGACCCCAACCCGCCTCAGGAGGCGAAATCTCTTGCAGCCATGAATGACACTCCAGCTAAGGGATACCTGGGCACTCTGCACAAATGCAATCAGTGCAAGCGTCATCATGAAGGAGTCTATCGCATCCCAGAATTCGACAAGTGTGGAAAACTGGGTCACCATACGGAGGACTGTTGGGGTAAGGGAAATAGGAACGGGAATGGAAACCGCAACGGTGCTGGTAATAGGAACGGTGGTGGAAATGGAAATGGCAATGGTAACAGGAATGGTAACGGGAATGGGCGGAACCAAGGATGCTTCAGTTGTGGAAACAAGGATCATTTCGTGAAAGATTGCCTAGGGGAAACAACGCTCAGGCTCGAGCATTTGTGATTGGAGCAAGGGACGCACGCGAGGACCCTAACGTGGTCATCGGTACGTTTCTCGTTAACAATCACTTTGCATCCATATTATTTGACACTGGTGCCGATTATAGTTTCATGTCTGTGGGATTTAAACATATGCTTGGGATAGAGTCTAGTAGATTGGATATTCCTTACTCCATAGAACTAGCCAATGGTAAACTTGTTGAATCGGGCGAAGTTGTTAGAGGCTGCTCAATAAAACTTGGTGAACGAAATTTTAGCATCGACCTCTTACCTATTCAATTGGGTAGTTTCGATATAGTGGTCGGAATGGACTGGTTGTCCAAGAACAAAGCTGAAGTTATTTGTCATGAGAAAATCATTCGCATCCCTTTGGCGAATGATGAAACTCTAATCGTACATGGAGAAAAGCGAGACGCGCCTCTGCGAATCATTAGTTGCATGAAGGCACAGAAGTGCCTAAGGAAAGGATGTGTTGCTTTCCTAGCACATGTTGTAGATAAGAAGGCGGTGGAGCCGAAACTCGAAGACATTCCTGTGGTGAAGGAATTCCCTGATGTTTTTCCCGAAGATCTGCCAGGACTACCTCCGCAACGACAAGTCGAATTCCGTATAGACTTGGTTCCAGGAGCCGCTCCTGTAGCCAAGGCACCCTATCGGCTTGCACCATCCGAGATGCAAGAATTATCTACACAACTCCAAGAGTTGTTGGATAAAGGATTCATAAGGCCAAGCTTCTCGCCCTGGGGAGCTCCAGTATTGTTCGTGAAGAAAAAGGATGGAACTCTGCGGATGTGTATCGATTACAGGGAACTGAACAAGCTCACTATCAAGAATCGGTATCCATTACCGAGGATTGATGACTTATTTGATCAGTTGCAAGGATAAGGCTACTATTCCAAGATCGATCTTCGACCTGGATACCATCAGTTAAGGATACAAGAAGAAAGCGTACCAAAGACTGCATTCTGAACGCGTTATGGGCACTACGAGTTTCTTGTGATGCCATTTGGACTGACGAACGTGCCAACGGTCTTTATGGACCTGATGAACCGCGTATGCAAACCATATCTTGATAAATTCGTGATTGTATTTATCGATGATATCCTGATTTACTCACGAACAAAAGAAGAGCATGAGCAACACCTCAGAACCATTTTGCAACTACTGAAGAAAGAGAAACTATCTGCCAAGTTCTCAAAATGCGAATTCTGGATTCGCGAAGAACAATTCCTTGGTCATGTTATGAACGAGAAGGGCATTCATGTAGACCCATCCAAGATTGAAGCAATAAAGAATTGGGAAGCCCCCAAAACCCCAACTGAAGTTCGGCAATTTTTGGGCTTAGCAGGCTATTACCGGCGATTCATTGAGAATTTCTCCAAGATAGCCCAGCCACTAACTACCCTTACGCAGAAAGACAAGAAGTACGACTGGGGTGATAAGCAAGAAGAAGCCTTCCAACTACTTAAAAACAAGCTATGCGACGCACCAATACTATCATTACCCGAAGGCACTGAAGACTTCGTGGTATACTGCGACGCTTAACGACAAGGTTTGGGTTGCGTGCTCATGCAACGCCAGAAAGTCATCGCTTATGTTTCAAGAAAAATGAAGGTTCATGAAAGAAACTATAGCACTCACAACTTGGAACTCGGCGCGGTGGTATTCACCTTGAAGATCACAAAAGCCTGCAACACATACTTGATCAGAAGGAATTGAAGATACGCCAACGGCGATGGGTCGAGCTGCTAAATGATTACGATTGTGAGATTAAGTACCATCCTGGAAAGGAAAACGTTGTGGCAGACGCATTAAGTCGAAAGGAAAGGGTTAAGACCCTAAGGGTTCGAGCATTGGAAATGACTATTCAAATGAACCTCACAACATGTATTCATGACGCCCAACAAGAAGCCCTTAAGATGGAAAACCGTAAAGCTGAATACCTCTGAGGTATGTTGAAATATATGGTGCCAAATGAAGAGGGAGCCTTATACTTTAAGAAGCGTATTTGGGTTCCGCTCTATGGCGGTATTCGAGAAGTCATCCTTGATGAAGCGCATAAATCGAGATACTCGATCCATCCAGGATCGGATAAGATGTATCAAGACTTAAAAGAATACTATTGGTGGCCGAGACTCAAGAGCGATGTTGCTGTTTATGTTGGAAAGTGCCTAACCTATGCTAAGGTTAAGGCTGAATATCAGAAACCGTTTGGCCTGCTACAACAACCAGAGATACCCATGTGGAAATGGGAGCAAATCTCGATGGACTTCATAACGAAATTACCCAGGACCTCGAGAGGGCAGGATATGATATGGGTGATAGTCGATCGGTTAACGAAGTCTGCGCACTTCCTACCGATCCGAGAAAAAGACAGCACTGGAAAGCTTGCTGAGATATACTTAAAAGAAAGTGTGGCACGTCATGGAGTGCCTATCTCAATCATTTCAGACAGAGATGGACACTTTGTCTCAAGAATCTGGCAATCCTTTCAGGAAGCCTTTGGATCTCAGCTAGATCTAAGTACGACATTCCATCCACAAACGGACGGCCAGAGTGAACGGAATATACAAACATTAGAAGATATGCTTCGCGCATGTGTCATGGACCTAGGCGGCAGCTGGGATACTCATCTACCTCTATTTGAGTTTTCCTACAATAACAATTATCATACAAGTATAAAAGCCACATCGTTCGAAGCTCTGTATGGCCGCAAGTGCCGATCGCCATTATGTTGGGTAGACGCTGGAGATAAGCGTATGGTTGGTCCTGAACTTGTATAAGAGACAACCGACAAGATTATTCAGTCCGAGAGCACATTAAGGCGGCTCGAGATCGACAAAAGAGCTACGCTGATCGAAGGCAAAAACCATTAGAATTCGAGGTGGGAGACAAAGTTTTGTTGAAGGTCTCACCTTGGAAGGGCGTAGTAAGATTCGGAAAACGTGGGAAGCTGAATCCACGATACATCGGACCATTCAAGATTTTGGAAAGAATTGGTACCGTGGCATACAAGTTGGAATTACCGGGAGAACTTAATGGAGTACATGATACGTTCCATGTATCCAACCTCAAGAAGAGTCCAACACAAGAAAACGTGATCATCCCTGCGGATGAAGTGCATATTGATGACGCCCCCCGATTTACAGAACAACCCGTTGAGGTTACCGACTGGAAAGTCAACAAGACCAGGAGGAGCAGTGTAAGACTTGTCAAAGTACGTTGGAACTCTAAGCACGAACCCGAGTACACGTGGGAACGTGAAAACCAGTTCAAAGAAAAGTACCCCCACCTATTCAAGAAGACTCCTGCGAGAGTTAGCTCAGCCTGAATTTCGGGACGAAATTCTTTTAACGGGGGGAGACTGTGACAACTGGCACCAAACCGGTAATTTCCGTACACTTTAATTATTATTTAATGACTACAATTATGTGCTTAAATGTCAACATTGCCTGATTACATATTATACAAGTGAATTCATGCACGTTTTATACTACAAGAATTACTTTATGCATTAATGAACAGCGTTGCGTCAGAAATACTAGTAAACTCACCGGTAAGACACACTGTGTCAACAAATCTGCAGAAAGCAGTCAAGACATTAGAATTGGAGCCTAGGTGTAGGTCCAATGACAAGAATACAATAAAACCCAAGAGTATATACAAGGGTTAACCTATAGACATTCTGAAAGCTAAAATACGCACTAAAAAGCACCGAAATACACTTTAAAAGCTGAATTTTATATAATTTAGCAAAATTCAGCAATATAACAGGATTGTATCATGCAAAAATATGACAAACTGATCCAGAATAATTTCCTGAGTGTCGGGAATTGAAAGTATCACAAAAGGGTACTTAAAAGTCACTAAACAGTGCAATTTAGCACTTTAACGGAACGCTATCTAACCGAACAACCGGACATTACCTTGAACATCAAAATATTGCGAGAAGCATTGTTTTAATGTTTCTGAGCTAGTTATGGTCCCCGAACACCATAACACCCCTTATAACATAATAACACACAAGTCCCTAAAAATTTCACTTGTAAACTAACTAGTTTATGAAATTAGAGATTTGAAAGTTACACTTTGCCCCCCCCCCTATCTTGTTCACAGTTACAAGGCCCCCACCAAATATTTGCCAAATCTTGCCAATATTCCAAATGATCTTTCTTAGATTTCCTATGATCTTACAAGATATTGTGTGATCATTGAAGATATGGAAGATTGAGTTAGATCTTGTAGAGATATATAAGTAACCATTTCACCACTCAACACCACAACCTCCCCTCTTTCTCCATCATACCTACGGCTCACCCACCTTCACCATACATCCACCATTTTCAATCAAGCTCCATCCATTCCAAGCTAGTTACATGGTGCAAGAAGGTGTTTAAGAAGGTTTAGAGCTTGTAGATCTTGAAGGACTTTCTCCATTTGCTTTTATCCAACACTTTTGTCACCTTCAAGTTCTAGTAATCTTCCCTAGCCTTGTTGCTAGTGGTGAGCCCTCATAATCTCTTATTACTTCATGTATTGTTTAGTTAAAAGATTTATTATGGTGAAAATCACAAGAACACTAAAGAATATGAACAAGAATCTTTCACGTAAGCTTAAATACATAAGAATATATGTTGATTGTTTCTTGTTGATGGATTACTAGTGTGTGTGATGTTGGACATCATATGGAACCTACTAGATTGTGATTAAACACATGATCTAGTAAGTTAAAGTGATGATCTTGTGAAAGACCAAGATCTTCATGCTTTATGTCTTCATGAACTTGAATAATGAAAGTGATTTTCATATGTTAAAATGATATAAAAAAATACAAATCTTGTAAATACATGATTACAAGAAAAATTTTCCCAAGAAACCAAGTTTATTTACAAGACTTACAAAGTCATGGTTTCTAAATAAGCTAATAATATTTTTAATGTTTAGATAAGACTAGAAACATGTATGTAACAAGAAAAATACAAGAGAAGTATTTTTAGAAAAATCATCTTACAAGTTGTAAATGACTAGATCTTCTAATAAAGTGATTTACAAACAAACAACCATGTTTTTAAGGGTAACTAGACCTACTAAATAACATGGTAGGTTACTACAAGATTTTACAAGAACTTCAAGTTCATGATGTAGTGTGAATTACATGATTTAGGCATATGGTAAGACTTGATTTTGTTGTTGATGTTGATGATGATTTTAAAAGAAAATAAACACATGTTTTGAAAACATGGGAAACCTCTATTTTTAGGGGAAACTCTGTCAAAATTTCTATAAATTTTGACACTTAGAAAAATATAAGTTTTTGAGAAACTTATTCCCCAAAAATGTATTTAAAATCATTTACCAGGGCTTCCCAAACTTATGTGTTAAGAAATGATGATTTCTTCAAGAATAAAATTGATACTAAGCATGTATATTTTTGAGAAAAATATATATATTATTTGATCACCAAATTTTGTGCTAAGTGTATGTAGTATGTATTATACATGATAGTGTAGTAGGACTTGAAAATACACATACAACATGCTTAGACACATACAAGAAAATATATTTATGAAGATATATTTCTTCATAGAATAAATAACCTGGACAAGTTATAAACACGAAATGAAGGTTTAGACAAAATACATAATTCGGGTGCAAAATACAAGATACTTATACTTATTGTTGAGAAAATAATATAAGTAAGACGCATAGTTAGAAATATAAATTATTTTTAACACAAGAAAACATATACAAACGATAGTGAATGTACTTGTGCGATACAAGTCTAGTGACTAACGATAATAAAACACATTTAGGTCACGAAGCTAGATAAGTAAATCCGGTGAAGTTTACGACGCATGAACGCAAAGTTGTGAGTTCATGCTCCCCCTTTTCTTTAACTGTTTTTGGTTTTATAACTTCGGGGGTGAAATACATGTTACAAATATTACAATGTTTATAAATGGTATGATACAAAAACAAGAAGCACTCTTGGTGATAACTAGTACCAACTATGATGCATTTTGAGAAATGATACGAGAAATCGTGTCACGAATAGGGTACCATAAGCACCATTAATCGTGTACATACTTAGACCGCAGAACAAAAGGTTAGATCTAATGGGTACTACGGCAGCCCCACTCTTGGTGATAACTAGTACCGAGTAGTGTTTTTGTGTCTCCGTCGTGAATCGACAACTAGCAAAAATGCCTATGGTTTGGTTGCTTCCTATGTCGTGTCACATGTTAATGGCCTTGCAACCCATTAACAACTTGATACATACATGAATACTTGAGTTATACATGAATACTTGAGTTATACAAGAATACTTGATTTATACATGAATACTTGATTTTCACAAGATACATACCATGTTTTTCATACAAAGTATACAAACGTTCAATACAAGAACTGCATGAATTCACACCAACATTATGTTGCGTTTTTCCAAAACTCACATGTATTTCAGGTAACTAAAAGTGGATGTGCGCGCGGTCATACCCATGCTCTTGGATGTCGTTTATGTTTATCTTTAAATAAAGTTGTAAACTTTCAGACAATATGTTGTCACGTGATGTAAATACATAAACTATGTTTTCCGTTATGTAATGGTAACGGTGTTTGAAGTTATTTTTATGAGCATGTAGTATGTTTACCAATCGTATGCAATGAAAACCTTTCATAATCACACCTCGTGCTTCCGCCTTAGAAAGGGGTGTGACATTTATGAAACCAGAATACATACAACAACTTGATACTGTGATTTTTATACATAATACCTATGTGTCAATAGGAAATAACTTAAAATTTATTTGTAAATGTATGTATAATTTATATATACAACTTGTATCAATATCATAAATAATATTTCATTCATGAAATAAAATATCTACAAAAATATTTATTACGGTATAACAATATGGTTTAAAATATATATTCATATATTTCTAAAGGAAACACTTTTTACCATTTGATAAGTTCTATTTAAGTCGTATGTATATGTATATATATATATATATATATATACATATTATGATAATACTTCATTCTTAATATTTCTTAATATATTAATGATCGAATTTAGAAACACCAGACTTTGTATTGGTTATTATGAATATTAAATAAGTAGAATTTGAATCAAATTATAAATATGTTATAACCAAAATTTAGTTAACCTGTCAAGATTAAAATTACTCTAAAACGAATCCAGAAAATTATATCTCTATTAAATTTATTCTTTCTGATGAATTCCCTTTTATTCTAAAATATTATCTTCAATAAATTTGATAGAAATTTATTCGGTTAATATCAAGGAATAAACAAAGTTATGAAAATAAACATGATAGTTAATACAATTAAATAACTGGAATTTTCATAAATTGATATTATAAAAGAAATTTTAAAACTTTATAATTATACGTATGTATATACAAGACACAATTTTTAATATATAAGAATTAAATATCTTCTGCAAAAGGACAAGCTTTTATATAACAGAAGAAACCAACCAACATGTTTACTTAAGATCTATTTTGTTACCCAGCTTTAATTCAAAAGATACCTTAAGGATATCTGTATTAGCACCACCTCTTGAAAAACAATAAATGAGTCGATGACATAAAATCTCAGAATTTCATATAAAGCTTTTATCTTTATTTTCTGGCCATAAGCCCTGGAAATATTATTAAATTAAGGCAATGTAAAAGTTATTACATCAAAGGAAGAAAACATATAAGATTCCATTTTCCTTTTAATTTGGTAAGATATATAATAAAAGAAAATGTTAAGACATAACAGGTATATGTTACCTTAATTATCGTCACATAATACTAATAGCTATGATTATAATGGTGATAAACAAAATATGCCTGTATAATTGCTTAGTTCTGTGATAATTATATCTAAACATGTTTGTAATTCAGATCTCAAAGGAAATGGCATGTGATCAAGAAATTGAGAATAGTAATGGAAACTCTTTTGATAGAAACACTATAGCAAATATAATAGCTCAAGGAATATCGAATGACATACCTTCGATCATTGAAGCTATTAAAATTTCTATGCCTATAAACGAGAATCCTACTATACATTGTAAGCATACCCATCACTTCATACCTAGCCCTTGTATCAACGGAAGTCATGACATTCGTATCAAAACTCCATCTTCTAAACGAAAGAAAACCACAACTATGGCTACTCCTATAAGGAATGACAACCAACAATCACGCAGCCCACCTACAACAACAACGACAAGAAGCACGCAAGAAAACACCATTTTAAGAAGACACTTCGCTGTAACTTCTGCAAGAAGGCCGGGCATACAGAAAAAGAATGTAGGAAGAGAAGGGAAACTAATGTATGCTACAAATGCAGAGATCCAGGTCACTTCCGTCTCTACTGCCCGAAACTATCCAAGGCATCCGACAACGAGAATAGAAACCCAGAGGAGGCTAAGGAGAACGCATAAATATTTACAACACCAAAGATAACCGCAACTTTTAGAACAAGTACCCATATATTTTCAGTATTTGTTGACTTTTGATTCCGATCAAAACTTCCTCAATAAAAAGTCTTTATTTTACTTTTATAGAGTCAATTCTCATTTGTCTCATCTATTGACAAATTTCTATGTTATACGTGCGTTGCTTGTCATGCATGTTAATTCACTTCAGAAGTTCATTTATTCCAAAATTCTAATAAATATTTCGTTATACTCACTCTAATGATCTATGTGATTACATAATATTGACTTTTGATAATCAAGTCAACCGATTTCTTAGAAAACTCCTTTTCAAAGTTACTTACCAGATTTTTTGTTGAAACCATTTCTTGTCAATACATATATCCATTGTTGGAATATATCCAAACCAAGCTCAATTGTTTGAACTTGTTCACAATAGACATTCAATTCATAATCCCATATGATGAATTGAGATCATCATATTCGAGGTAATCTCACTGTCTGAACTTCGATATATTATTTGTTAAAACACGACATCTTGTGGTGAAAATTTCTTTGAAACTTGAACTCGTTTCATTTTCACACCGAGGTACGAATTTATCTATTTATTGATTCATTATCCCAAACCAATCTTAATGCAATTTTGTGTTAAGATAAATGTACCTCCAGTAATTCTTTCATCTTTGAATTGATTCCACACTAAAAACATCCTATCTTTTGAAATATCCAGACTCGATTCCTTGAAACTTTCAGTTAATATCGAAAACGGTGAATTCGTTCGGTCACCGTAATTATTGAATCCTTTCAATCACTACAACACCTTGCAGTGTCTGTATAAATTTGTAGCCTGTGCTAATAATAAACCCTAATCATGCATCATTCGTTTAATTCATCATTCAAGTAGTCTTGATACAATTATGTATTAAGACCATGATACACTAAATTCTATTATATTGTCCAGTGTATCTGTGACAACCCTCACCAAATCAAGTATCCGTACAAATTAATTATTATTTAATTACTACTTAATTACTGTGCTTGCTTACATTATGAATAAACTGCTACTTGAATACTGGTAAATACATATACTCTTGCATCACATCTTATACTGTCACTCTATTATTTACAAACAAACCTTAGTGACAACCTTGATGCACAAAAGCACAGTGAGCACACTATACAGGATACCCAGTAAACATGCTGACATAGCCAGCATCAGACAGTTACTATTTCTGAGGCAAGTATGAGCCGGGAATAGATTACTACACTAGTAGGAAGCGTAGGGAGGTGAGGAATGTAAAACTGCGTCACTAGGTGATATTTATAGTGACCGGATGTGCCTAAAACGTACTTTATGTACAAAATTCTGCACTTTAAATAAAAATTCAGCATTTAGCTAACTAGTAAAGTGCCAAAACATGAGAAAAATATTACTAGACACTTTCCAAAGTGTCGGGAATAAATTGTGTCACTAAAAATAATATTAACGACACTTTATATCTTTATTTAGCACTTTAATGGATCAATATCCAACCGAACAACCAGACTTAACCCGGGACATAAAATTATTGACAATGACACTATTTTTTTTTCTTTTTCTGAGCCAGTTAGGGACCCCGAATACCCTACACCCGTTATAATTTATTACCCGCTAATAACTAATTTAAATCTCTAAACTATTAAACTAACACTAACTATTTAGTTCAAAATCAACCATGAAACCTCCCCCCTTGAACGAGTTCGGTTCCCATGGGGGAAACCCCACTAAGTTTCTTGAATATTTTATTTACATATGCTTAATATCTTTAAGACATAATATACATTGGTTAATAGAACATGATGGTTTATAATAAGACATGAGGATAAGCACTACTTGCATTCAAAAACACTTTACAAAAAAATTGCCTTTCTTTCTTTCCCCTTGCTATTCTCGGCCGACCACACAAGCTACACCACACCCACTTTTCAATTTCTTCCAAGCTATTTCAAGCATATACAAGTGTGAAGGATCGCGTACGAGGAACCCCGGTGCTCACGGATTGCTGAGGACCTCACTACGTTGCTATTAACCACTCGTTTTTCGACTAGTTTCTTCCCTAGCCTCGAGCTAGTAGTAAGTGACTCTAAACGCCTTCTTGATCTATTCTAAAGTGGTTAATATGAAATTTGTCAGTTGAAATTCATGAACAAGTAAGAACAAAACTAAAAGTCTACTAAAGAAGATGAACAAGGTGGATAATAGATGAATATTAGTGTAAAACTTATAAAACTATTATTGTTATGATTATTTTTTGTTGTTGATTACTAGCATGGGAATGGATCGTCATCAAACCCACTAGATCATGTTCACAAAACATGAACTAGCCTTATGTTTAGTTGTAAAGTTTCTAGATGACGAACCCTTTCCACCATAAACATGAACTTGTGTAAAAATAAATTTTCTTATGAAATGGAGTTATAAACTAGTAGATCTACGGATCTACAAGTGGTATTTTTAAAGGACTAAGTGTCAAGTGAAATCATATTTTCTAAACCGGATCTTTCCTAAACAAGGGTGATTTTTGTGAACACACGAGTGTGTAGACACTTGTGTAACAAGAAGTTTGACAAAGAATTATTTTTGTAAATTTTGACAAGAAGTTGTGGAAATGTATTTTCTTTAAAAACGAGATTCTCAAGAAACCAAGCTTATTTATAAAAAGGTCTACTACAAATATGGGGAAATTACTACATATTTTACGCAAACCACAAGTTCATGTATTTTTGCGATTTATATCTATTTTGACTAGTTTAATGTTGAAATATTGTTTGTTAATGTTGGGAACATTGTTGGTTGAATTTTAAAAGAAAATGATACGCTAGAAAGCGTGGCCACCTCAAGTAGTTACAGGGGAAACTCTAGCGAAATTTTTCCAAAAATCTAACACTTGGAAATATTTTTATCACAAGTGTTATAAATATATTTTTAACTTGTTTTCAAAAATATAAATTTCGCCACGATTTTTATTACAAAATTTCTAAGTGTCGGAGGTGTGATTTTCACAAAATAAAACTTGATAAATATATATTTAGTATATATTTTTCATAACAACACTTGTGAGATTTTTATGATTATTTTGTGAACTATACAAATATTATTTTTAGGGTAAAAATAATAATACCGAATGTTAACGACTCCAAAATAATACGAACGCCTTCACAATAAATATTAAGTTACAACGGTATTATTAATACCACCCGATCTTTAAACGTAACTTAAGCATTTTCGGAAAAATACTAGTGAACGCGTATTTTGACAAAGGTATTATTTTGGGAAAATTATATGTAATAAAATATAATATTTTTGGGAAAAATATTTATATTTTGGAGAAAGAATTAAAATATATTTTAAGTGAGACTTAATAATATATTACGAAAATTCACAAACGCACATGCATTAAAGCCCCCATCCTTGGGAAGGAATATATTTACCAAATAATTACGAAGCGTAAACACGAAATAGTTGTCTAACTATTTCCCAAAAACTTAAACCTTAAGCTAAGGCACGGCCGTTCGTCTAATAAGAGTTAGTACGTGTAGGTCGTCGCACAGCAGGTTGACCAGGAGATTTCTTGTTAGAGACGCACTGCAGTGAGTTCATGTCCCCCTTTTCTCTTAACTATTTTCAGTTTTTAAACCGCGGGGGTGAAATACATGTTACTATGACTATGAGTACTTTTTACATGGTATGGTTAGCACAAGGAGGGTTATTACATAGATCATGTGAGTGGGTAGGCGCAACTTGAGGCCATTAATCCTCATTGTAGGACCGAGGGACAGTAGCGGTAGATCTATCTGGGTATAGCGAGCCCAGCCCCAGGCCCAGCAGAACGGACCTAGGGGTGACTTTGTGCCCAACGCAAAATCCGCTAGGTTTGAGTCTTCCTACTGCACATCACACATATCAATGGCCTTGCAAACCATTGGTGATCTCTTTTTCCTTATTTGCTACATACCAGGATTTTATACTTACAAAGGTTTTACATACTCACTTACACATGAACTCGCTCAACAATTTTTGTTGATTTTTTCCAACTTACATGTATTTCAGGGAACTAAGGATCTGGCACGGTATGCTATGTTTTTATGCTGCGTAGAGTTATGGGATCATCCAAGTTTAGGGGATGTGGCTTTTACCTTGACGAGTCATAGTTCTTAAACTACGTCTATCTTAAGTTTGTGGTTGTGTCTTTCAAACAATGTTTTTATATCATTAGATTGTAATTTCCGTTGCATGTGTCAACACATTAAGACAATGTTGTGGTATTTTACTTTTCAAACTTAAATCAATGGATGATCTGCATGGTTTTATTTTCATATAGCTTTGTTATGATTAAGCTATGGTATTAAGACGTCGCACCAAATAAACCCACGCTTCCGCAAAGCCAGGGTGTGACAGCTTGGTATCAGAGCTCTGATCATAACGAACTAGGATTCTTTCTCGAGTCTAGACTATGATCACTAGGGCTCTCATGAAAAAAACTTTTTTTACACTGCATACCACTTAAGTCCAAATCCAAAACGTTTTTACAAACAAATGTTGAGCACATTTTATTTATTAGTTATAGGCTTAGTCAGGGAGCCTGAGGCTCGGTCTGGGAGGCCGAGGCTCGGTCTGGGAGGCCGAGGTAGTTGTCTAGTGGGACTAGGAAGAGCAGTCTGGGAGGCTGGGAGGCTAGTGGGACTAGGAAGAGCAGTCTGGGAGGCTGGGAGGCTAGTGGGACTAGGAAGAGCAGTCTGGGAGGCTGGGAGGCTAGTGGGACTAGGAAGAGCAGTCTGGGAGGCTGGGAGGCTAGTGGGACTAGGAAGATCAGTCTGGGAGGCTGGGAGGCTAGTGGGACTAGGAGAACTATTTGATTGCTTAATTGGTGACTAATATGTTTATCTGACTATATGATTGATTATTTGTGCATGTATGTGTTTGTGTTACAGACGACATGGCTTCCTCTTCAGATACTGGAGTGTCGGACACTTTGGATCCTTTAGCGATCGTGTCGGACGATGAGATTATGTCAGAGAGTGAGGTGTACACGTCAGACACCACCAGCACGGATGAGGACGTTTTTCAGCCGTTTGCTCTTCCCGACTTTGGAGATGATGTTCCTATTGCTGATGGCCCTATCGGTGGGGACCTACCTTTTCCTCAGGTCCCTGCTCCTTTACCGTTTGCCGTAGTTCCTCTCGAGGATCTGCCTCACGATGAGCTTCCTGACGATGACATCGACTTGTTCCTAGAGGGTCCCCCGGAGGGAGACCAGGATGGTGTGGCCCTCATGGACGCCGATGTTCCTCTGGCTGGCGATCCCATTGTTCCTTTGGCTAGAGTTCCTGCTGTTATGCCCATTGCTGATCCTGTCATTCCTGTCGAGGCTCCCATTGAGGAGGCTCCTTTTGATCTGTTTGGTGCTCACTCCTTCGAGTCAGTAGCGTCCGCTTCACTACACGCCCAGAGCGTACAGCTCCATTCCTCTGATTCCGACTCAGACATGGCGATGTCTATTGCACCTCACGACGATGACCCAGAGCCTGCGGTGGCCCTTGAGCCAGTTGACGCTCCTGACCCCGCATTGGAGCATGACCCTATTCATGCCGATGCACCTGCGATTGCCCCTTTGGCTGATGATATACATGTCGATGATCACCCTATTGTTGCTCCACTATTGGAGGATGAGCATGCCGTTGATCCTCAGGTTGATGCCCCTCACATTGCTGATATACCCGCTGAGCCTGTTGTTGTCGCTCCTCTTCCTGACCCTGTTCCTTTGGAGCCCGACCATGCACTCTTTGCGACTCATGTTGACCCCCGTTATGCGCACACCCGGAATGGGTGGATTGATGATGATGAGTACCCGCCTTTTGTGGTACCAGTTACACCCGTTCCAGCCCCTGTGTCAGTTCCTCCTGAGGTTCCTATGCATCCCGTTCATACTACCGGTGTTCACCACACCGACTTACCTGTTATGTTCCGTCAGATTACTCTGCCATCGCTCCCGGGAGAGGGTTCCTCGACTCACCCCTTCGGTCATGTGCCGACATCTGTCCCGGTCATACCACAGTTTTCTTCTGTTGTTCCCCCTGTTTCACCATTTACTGTGCCACCTTTTACTCCAGCTAGTGAGCCTTTTCTTTGGACATCACCACCTATCATGCCACCGTCCGATCCCTATCATCCGTTTCACATGGGTTATTATGTAGAGGATGTCCTCAGGTCACTTATGATCCAGCAGGAGGAACTTACTCGACGCGTGCAGGAGCTCGAGAAAGCTCAGAGACCCCCATGCCAGTGCCCTCCTCATCCGGCGATATCACATCCCCCTCGACCACTATCACCTGATTCGGCTGCTCGTTTTTGGACACAGGAGCAGCAGATAGCTTTCTTGTTGCGTTCTCACCGAGCCATGGAGGAGGATTGGCTACACATGCGCCGTTTGTTCTATTCTCATTTCCCCCTCCTCCACCGCCATCAGCCTAGGGCTATTTTGTACAGCACGGGTGGACTTTTGTTGAGAAGACGGCGATTGCACATACTGCACAACTTTTGGAGACTGCATATTGATCCTGACTTTTGTTGTTATGTATATGGGATGTATTGACACTGATTTGATATTTTTGGACTGGGGTGATGTAGCCCTTAGTCGTTGATGATTGTATGATACAGTTATGTACTTGTACACTTTACCTTGTGGTCTCGATTTATGGCGATGTGATCGCAGTATTCTTATCATATGTGATGTTTTGATTGATTATTTATGTTTTATAACATGGGATGTTGTGTGATTGATATATTTATAACATGGGATGTTGTGTGATTGATATATTTATAACATGGGATGTTGTGCGATTGGTTTATTTTTAACATGAGATGTTATGTATTACTACTATCGTTATATACGCACACATTACTACTATGACCTGACCAACGTAAACATATCTTTTAGAAGATGTCGTCGAGACGTCAAGCACGCATGCCTACCAACGAGGCAGAACTTCAGCAGGTCATCGCTGCCGCCATCGCACAATACGCTGCCTCTCAAGGAGGAACTAGCGGAAGTAATTTTGGCAATACCGGCAACAACAATCCGCCTCATGGCTGCACCTACAAGCAGTTCCTAGACTGCAAACCTGTAAACTTTGACGGCACCGGAGGTGCTGTTGCTTTTGTTCGTTGAGCCGAAAAGACGGACTCAGTTCTCCGCATGAGCAAGTGTGCTCCAGACAAGTAAGTTACCTACATCTCGGGGCTATTCTTGGACGGAGCCCTGTCATGGTAGAATTTACAAGTCCAAACTCTTGGTGAAGCCGCAGCCTACGCAATGACATGGAACGAGCTGAAAGAGCTCATGCGTAGAAAGTACAGTTCACGTGCGGAAATTCAAAAGTTGGAAACTGAGTTTTGGCATCTGAAGATGGAAGGTCCGAAAATCGCAGAGTATGTTCAAAGGTTTCACGACCTGTCTCATGTGGTACCTTATATGGTCACACCAGAATTCAAGCGGATTGAGCGCTTCATTTGGGGTTTAGCTCCTCAAATCATAAGTATGGTGACCTCTTCCAAGCCTGCAACTATCACTGAGGCAATTGATCTGAGCGTAGCTCTCACTGAGGAGGCTATCCGCCTAAACAAGTTTTCTGATGATGAGTCAAAGAAGAAGGAGACTCACGTTGAGTCATCCGGGGGTAACAAACGAAAGTTCTCGAACTTCAAACAAGGCACTAGTGGGGTTGCTAAGAAAGGAGAACCAAGCGCACCAGTCCAGGTTGCAGCCGGTGGTGGAAGGAAAGGAAATGGATATATGGGTACCCATCCCAAGTGCAACACCTGCCAGTGTCACCACTCAGGCCGGTGTGGTTTAAAAGTATGCGAAGCTTGTGGAAAGACTGGTCACTCGAAGGATTCTTGTTGGGCTATTGCTGGCCGGGGAGGCCAAGTAGGATATGGGAATAGAAACAATAACCGGGGTGGAAATGGAAATCGCCCACAAGGAAACAATGGAGGAAATGGGAATCGAGGCAACAATGTGAATCAAGCTGGTAATGTGAATCGAAATCAGAACAACAATCAAGCTGGAAACGGAGGTGGAAACGGGCAAAGACCAGGATGCTTTAACTGTGGTGATATTGGGCATTATAAGAGGAACTTCCCAGAATTGAACCAAGCCCGTGGAAGAGTGTTTAATATCAAAGCAAGGGAAGCGCGCCAGGATCCCAATGTCGTTACTGGTACGTTCCCTGTAAACCAACTCTTTGCATCCGTTTTATTTGATACTGGTGCCGATTATAGCTTCGTATCGTTAGAGTTTAAGAATATGCTTGGTCTAGCCGCTAGCAAATTAGATATTCCCTACTCAATCGAATTGGCTAATGGAAAGTTGGTAGAAGCCAATGAAGTTGTCAGAGGTTGTGTAATCGAATTGGGAGAGCGTGAGTTTGCTTTGGATCTACTACCAGTCCAGCTGGGAAGCTTCGACGTGGTAGTAGGGATGGATTGGTTATCAAGCAACAAGGCAGAAATTGTTTGTCACGAAAAGGTCGTTCGCATCCCAACCGAAGATGGTGAAACAATTGTGGTTCATGGAGAGAAGCGTGATACGCCTTTAAGAATCATCAGCTGCCTGAAAGCCCGTAAGTGTTTGCAAAAGGGATGTGCTGCCTTCCTGGCACACATCATGGATAAGAAGGCTGCTGAGCCAAAAATCGAAGACATCCCTGTCGTGAGGGAATATCCGAAAGTCTTCCCAGAAGACTTGCCAGGATTGCCACCTCAAAGGCAAGTGGAGTTTCACATTGACTTAGTTCCAGGCGCCGCGTTTGTGGCTAGGGCACCTTATAGACTTGCACCGTCAGAGATGCAAGAATTGTCGACACAACTTCAAGAGTTGTTAGACAAGGGATTCATCAGACCAAGCTTCTCACCTTGGGGAGCTCCGGTCCTGTTTGTCAAGAAGAAGGACGGTAGTTTTCGTATGTGTATCGACTACCGGGAGTTGAATAAACTGACGATCAAGAATAGATACCCTCTGCCAAGAATCGATGATTTATTCGATCAACTCCAAGGTTCAAGCTTTTATTCAAAGATCGATCTTCGATCTGGATACCATCAGCTAAGGATACAAGAGGAGAGTATCCCTAAGACAGCCTTCAGAACTCGCTATAGACACTACGAGTTCCTAGTTATGCCGTTTGGGTTGACAAACGCACCTGCAGTTTTCATGGACCTGATGAATAGAGTTTGCAAGCCGTATCTCTACAAGTTCGTGATTGTGTTTATCGATGACATTTTGATTTATTCAAAGACAAAGGCTGAGCACGAACAGCACTTAAGAGCTATTTTGGAGCTGCTGAAAAAGGAACAGTTGTATGCCAAATTCTCAAAGTGCGAGTTTTGGCTACGTGAAGTCCAATTCCTTGGACATGTGGTGAATGGAGATGGGATTATGTGGACCCCACCAAGATCGAAGCGATCAAGAACTGGGAGACCCCAAAGATCTGGAGACACTACCTATATGGTACGAAATGTACAATTTTTATAGATCATAAGAGCCTACAACACATATTCGACCAGAAGGAGTTGAATATGAGATAAAGACGATGGGTCGAGTTGCTGAACGATTACGACTGCGAAATTAAGTATCATCCAGGGAAGGCGAATGTGGTCGCCGATGCCCTAAGTCGAAAAGAAAGAATCAAGCCCATAAGGGTTAGGGCTTTGGAAATGATTATTCAAACAGATCTTTCTCTGCGTATTCGTGCCGCGCAGAAAGAAGCTCTTAAGGAAAGAAACATTGAAGCAGAATATCTCCGTGGGATGGAGAAGCAATTAGAACCAAACGGGGAAGGAACGCTATGTTTTATGAAAAGGATTTGGGTTCCTCTGTTTGGTGGATTGAGTAAAGTTATTTTTGATGAGGCACACAAATCACGGTACTCTATCCATCCAGGAGCGGATAAGATGTACCAAGATCTTAAAGATTATTATTGGTGGCCTAGAATGAAAGGCGACGTTGCTGTTTATGTGAGCAAGTGTTTAACGTGCACTAAAGTTAAAGCTGAATACCAGAAGCCTTCGGGACTTCTGCAACAACCTGAAATTCCCAAGTGGAAATGGGAACAAATCTCAATGGATTTCATTAAGAAGTTGCCAAGAACCCCAAAGGGTCACGACACTATTTGGGTAATAGTGGACCGATTAACAAAGTCTGCGCACTTCTTACCTATCAGGAGAAAGATAACACGAGTAAACTTGCAGAAATTTACATGCGAGAGATTGTTGCATGCCATGGAGTGCCTCTCTCGATTATCACTGATAGAGACGGAAGGTTCGTATCAAGGATTTGGCAATCCTTCCAAGAAGCTTTTGGCTCGCAATTAAATCTGAGCATTGCATTTCATCCACAGACCGACGGACAAAGCGAACGAACTATTCAGACGTTGGAAGATATGCTGAGAGCATGTGTAATGGATTTGGGAGATAGCTGGGATAAGCATTTACCATTGGTCGAATTTTCATACAACAACAGCTACCACACCAGTATTGGTGCCGCGCCATTTGAAGCTCTATATGGACGCAAGTGCAGGTCACCGCTTTGTTGGTCTGATGCAGGTGATAGACAATTGGTTGGTCCTGATGCGGTACAAGAAACCACAGACAAAATTGCACAGATCCGGGATCGCATCAAGGCGCCCCGCGATCGTCAGAAATGTTATGCGGACCGAAGAAGGAAACCTCTGGAATTTGAGATAGGTGATATGGTTTTGTTGAAAGTATCACCCTGGAAGGGTGTGGCACGCTTCGGGAAGCGTGGAAAGTTGAATCCGCGGTATATTGGTCCGTTCAGAATTTTGGAAAGAATTGGGTTAGTAGCGTACAAGTTAGATTTACCTGCTGAACTGAATGGCGTTCACGATACATTTCATGTATCAAATCTGAAGAAAAGTCCAACCCAAGATACCTTTGTCATTCCCACCGACGAGATTCATGTTGACGACACACTCCATTTTGTTGAAGAACCGGTTGAGGTTACAGTTTGGAAAGTGAACAAAACCCGCAGGAGCAGTGTCAAGCTCGTCAAGGTTCGTTGGAATGCAAGACATGATCCAGAATACACCTGGGAGCGTGAGGACCGAATGAAAGAAAAGTACCCCCACTTATTTCCTAAGAACCCTGCAACTAGAAGCAGAACTTAAAATTTCGGGATGAAATTTTTCTAACGGGGGGAGAATGTGACAACCCTCACCAAATCAGGTATCCGTACAAATTAATTATTATTTAATTATTGCTTAATTACTGTGCTTGCTTACATTATGAATAAACTGCTACTTATATACTGGTACATACATATACTCTTGCATCACATCTTATACTGTCACTCTATTATTTACAAACAAACCTTAGTGACAACCTTGATGCACAAAAGCACAGTGAGCACACTATACGGGATACCCAGTAAACATGCTGACATAGCCAGCATCAGACAGTTACTGTCTCTGAGGCCAGTATGAGCCGGGAATAGATTACTACACTAGTAGGAAGCGTAGGGAGGTGAGGAATGTAAAACTGCGTCACTAGGTGATATTTATAGTGACTGGATGTGCCTAAAACGTACTTTATGTACAAAATTCTGCACTTTAAATAAAAATTCAGCATTTAGCTAACTAGTAAAGTGCCAAAACATGAGAAAAATATTACTAGACACTTTCCAAAGTGTTGGGAATAAATTGCGTCACTAAAAATAATATTAACGACACTTTATATATTTATTTAGCACTTTAACGGATCAATATCCAACCGAACAACCGGACTTAATGTCACACCCTGGCTTTGCGGAAGCGTGGTTAATTTGGTGTGACTTCTTAATACCATAGCTTAATCATAACAAGCTATATGAATTAAAAATATGCAAGATCATCCATTAAAATAAAATAGTGAAACATTGTCTTAATGGGTTAAAACCCAACAACCACAACTTGTCTAAACATTACAAATGCAAACTTAACATAAACATGATTCAAAGACTGTGACTTGTCCAGGAAAGAGTCACAAGCCTCGAACCCTGGGTGACCTCGGGCCTAATGCAGCGGAAAACAAGCCATACCGCGCCAGATCGTTAATTCCCTGAAATACATGTAAGTTGAAAAATCAACAATAATGTTGAGCGAGTTCATGCGAATAGTGAGTAAATAAACCTTTATCTTTATCAAAAACCTGGTATGTAGCAAATAAGGAAAAAGAGATCACCAATGGTTTGCAAGGCCATTGATATGTGTGAAGTGCAAGTAGGGATGACTCAAACCTAGCGGATTTATGCGTCGGGCACTAAGTCACCCCGAGGTCCGTTATGCTGGACCTGGGGCTGGGCTCGCTACACCCAGATAGATCTACCGCTCCTGTCCCTCGGTCCTACTACGAGGATTAATGGCCTCAAGTTGTGCCTACCCACTCACATGATCTGAGTAACAAACCTCCTTACGCTAACCATACCATGTATCAAGTATTCATAATCATAGTAACATGTATTTCACCCCCGCAGTTTATAAAACTGAAAACAGTTAAGAGAAAAGGGGGACATGAACTCACAGTGAGTGCGTCACAATACCAAGTAATCCAAATATCCAACTGCTGCGCAACGACCTACATGTGCTAATTCTATTAGACGGATGGCCTTGCCTTAAATGATCTCCACCACGCTAGGGCTTCACCCTTAAATGACTAGGATACAAATTTTACTATGTCCCTTTCAGCACAACCACTAATGTCCACAACCGTGTCCATTTCATCCAGCCAAGTCATGCAATCCACAGCGCCCTTTTCCCCAGTAAAGTCTCGGGGCTTGCACGAAACAAAGTACTTGTATGTGCAACCCTTGGCGCGAGGTGCATCATCGAACACTATCTTCTTAGGGTGAACACTGTTCTCATTTGATGAGTGTCGATCATCATCTTTCTTAGGTTTAGGCTGGACAGAGGGTGGTTTGCTATGAGCCTCAGAATGGGTTTTTGGCTTGGAATGAGGTGTAGACAGGGTTCTACTTTGGGTCCCAGAGGACTCACTGTTCTGCCTCTCCAAAGCTTTTGTAACGGCGTTGTCCACTAGTGCTTGCAATTCCGCACCCGTTAACTGGATTCTAGTGTTATCGTGGTTTTCCACCGGATGGCTATTTACTTCATCCGACCCAGCCATGTAGCTTCAATTGCTACATATAAATAATGGGCAAGGTTTTATTTAGAGGTTTTTACAGTATTTTATATTCTATTAACCATGGTTTTAAATTGCCACTTTAGGTTAATTCGTTAAAATTTTAGGATCTTTATTATTATTATCCTAAATTATGATTTGATAATAGCACATAAGGCCTAGTCACAAGGACAATTTAATTTAATTATAAACCAGGACTTTACAGTGTCCAGGTATTTAGGTTTGAACCGCAGTTCATCACCTTTTATTAACAGGGAGTCGTAAGCTACCACTGTCTTTAGTCCCAGAGGACATTCAGTTATTGCCCATAGGCACTTCGCCCTTAAGAGGCGGTCATATAATTAAGGGAATTTAGATTAACCCTTTTTAAAGGATGGCCTGTGTGACTTTAACGATTCACAGTTTGCCAAAATGTTAACATGCTTACAAATGTTAAAAATAATTGGAATCTATTATGTGGGTTCTACCATCTTGGCCATGTTTGCGACAACATATAGGCTAGGTTTTACCTCTAAGATTCCTTTAATAATTAACGCAGAATAGTCCTAGGTTGAGATGATATTATGGATCTTAATCTAATTATGGAACTACCATCTTGGCCTTGTTTTATGATAACATATGGCTAGGTCTTGTCCTTTTTAGATTTTTGCCATTTTAATATAATGGTAGATCTCTTTAATAAAAAGTTAATTTGATTTATGTTATATTTCATGGTTATGCACATAATAACTAATAAGCAAAAATGAAAATTTTAAATTAAACATCTCATAAATAATTCTTCAAACAAGTACATTTTGCCCTAAACGTGTCACACCCCGACCACGTAAAACATCAAATCGTGGCGGAAACGTCGGGGAACATGTGCTAAGTAATCCAAATATCCAACTGCGTCACAATACCAAGTAATCCAAATATCCAACTGCTGCGCAACGACCTACATGTGCTAATTCTATTAGACGGATGGCCGTGCCTTAGCTTTATAGTTTATCATTTTCGGGAAACGGTTAGACAACCGTTCCGTGTATATACTTGGTAGAAAATCTCCTTCCCAAGGATGGGGGAATTAATACATGCGTGTTTATAATATTAAGTCTCACTTAATATATTTTATTTCTCATTCCAAAATATAATTATTTTTCTCAAAAATAATATATTTTCTTTTACACAATACTTTTCCAAAATAATACGTCGACAAGATACGCATTCGTGAATATTTCCGTATAAAGTGTAAGTTACGTTTTGGCGATTAAGTGGTAATAGTAATTACCGTTGTAACTTATATGTTTGTCGTGAAGGCGTTGGTATTATTTTGGGTTCGACAAAGTTAGTAAATATTATTTTTACTCTAAAAATAATATTTATACATTTTCACAAAATAATCATAAACAGTGTTGTGAAAAATATATTTATCGAATAAATATTTATCACGTTTAGTTTTTGTGAAAATCCCACCTCCGAATATTTGTAAATAAAGTCATGGCGAAATATATTTTGAAAACATTTCAAAAGTAGTCTAACACTTGTAAATAATTCTAAGTGTTAGATTTTTAGAAAATTTCGCCAGAGTTTCCCCTGTAACTGGAGGTGGCCACGCTTTTAAGCGTATCATTTTCTTTTACAAAATCATTCAATACTTCTTTTAAATCAACCAATCAATTTCCAACACATTAAACAAGTTTCAACACTTCAAACTTGTAGACTAGTATGTAAAATCGCATTATTACATGAACTTGTAGTTTTTCTAAAACTATTGTGTAGATCTCGTTATATTTAGTGGATCTATGTATAAAATAGTTTAGTCTTGCAAAAACCCCGTTTTTGGAACAAATCATTCTTTACAACTTCCCGACAATTTTTATAAAAATTGTTATTTTGTCGGATCTTTCGTTTCACAAGTGTTTATACACTTGTAGTTTATAAAAATCATATTTGTTATCATGTTATCCAACTTATATAAAACATGATTTTCTCGACACCCGGTTCTACGAATATACCACTTGTTCATACGTAGATCGGCTCGTTTTAAATACTATTTTTCATGTCAAAACACTTTTACACAAGTTCATGTTTCCCGTGTGGTGGAGTTTCACCTTTTAACCCTTGTACAAAAGAAACAGTGTATGTCAAGATTCGGGATCTTAACAAAGTCGGGTTAAACGATGATGAGAGCCACCACAATGTAGATCGGGCCTCAACAATCAACATATTCGAATACTACGACTTTTACACAAGACATGACCTTTTATCCAACGATATTCGAGTTTTTGTAGACTTTTTAGATTCAAAAGATGGGTTACCGACTTTTAACCGTTAAAAATCCTTTTAACCACTTTAGATACGATCAAGAACAAGTTTTAAATGTTATACCTCTAGCTCGGGGCTAGGGAAGATCTTTGGCGAAAATGGTGTGGATAAAAGCAAACGAACGTGGTCCTTCAACTTCCGCTTGCTTCAAGCTTCCTCGTACGTGATCCCCGACACTTGTGTGCACTTGGAATGGCAAGACAAGAACCGAAAGTATGATGGATGGATGTGGGTGCTCTCGGCCGAGAAGAGGGGAGCAAGAGAGAGAGTGAAATGTTGGTGTTTGTGTGTGTGTAAACTTGTGTGGAGTGTGTGTGTTTGTGGAGGGTTTTTATAGAAAAATCATGTTCCTTCGTCCAACGGTTTCATGCTCTAGATATCCACAACATCTAATAAAATAATAAAAAGTTGTACTCCCTTGTCACATCAAGGTGACCGATTCCATTAGGGGGGGGGGGGTATCCGGTTGGGTCTTGATCGTACAGTTAGAGTTTAGTTTGGTTAAGTCGGTTACTTTTAGGGATTAACCCCGTTAGTTAATTAACGCGTTATAATGCGGGTGTTAGGGTAATCAGGGACCCTAACTGGCTCAGAAAAATACCAATAATAATTCTGGCAATATTTTTATGTTCCGGGTATAGTCCGGTTGTTCGGTCGGATAGTAATCCGTTAAAGTGCTTAAGTAATCCTTTAAGCGTTGTAAATAATATTTTTAGCGACACAATTTATTCTGCAAAGTGACAGGAATAATTCCTCATATTTTGGCACTTTATTAGTTAGCTAGAAGCTAGTATGTTGATAAAAGTGCTGTGTTTCGTGCTTAGAGTACGTTTTAGGCACATCCAATCTCTGTATCTTATTCCTAGAGACGCAATTATACAACCCTTGTATTCCTACACACACTATGGGTGTAGTAAAATATTTCTGGCTCATTCAGGCCTTTAGAGGCAGTGTTTGCCTGATGCTGGCTATATCAGCATGTTCAATAGGTTATCCGTTCAAATGCTACTGTGCTTTTGTGCATCATGTTTGTCACTAGAGTTCAGTAAGTAAATAATGTAGTGACGGAAAAATCAAAGTATGATGCAGATATGTACAAGTATCAACAATCAAGTAGCAGTTTATCAGAAATCTCAGTTAAGCACAGTAATTAGGCAACAATTAATAGTTAATTAAGTCGTACGGATACCTGGTTTTTGTGAGGGTTGTCACATTCTCCCCCCGTTAAATAAATTTCGTCCCGAAATTTTAAATTCTGCTTGTAGAAGCAGGGTTCTCAGGAAATAAGTGGGGGTATTTCTCCTTCATTCGGTCTTCACGCTCCCAGGTGAACTCAGGACCATGTCTAGCATTCCAGCGAACTTTGACGAGCTTGACACTGCTCCGGCGGGTCTTGTTAACTTTCCAATCCGTGACCTCGACAGGTTCTTCAACGAAGTGGAGCGTGTCATCAACATGGATTTCGTCGGTAGGAATGGCAACGTTAACTTGAGTTGGACTTCTCTTCAGATTGGATACATGAAATGTATCGTGAACATTATTCAGTTCGGCAGGTAGATCCAACTTGTATGCTACGGTCCCAATTCTTTCCAAAACCTTGAAAGGACCAATGTAGCGCGGATTCAACTTCCCACGTTTCCCAAATCGTGCTACACCCTTCCAGGGTGATACCTTCAACAAAACCATATCCCCAACCTCAAACTCCTTAGGTTTCCTTTTCAGATCTGCGTAGGTCTTCTGACGGTCACGGGCCGCACTAATGCGATCTCGGATTTGCGCGATCTTATCTGTAGTTTCCTGAACTACATCGGGACCTACCAATTGTCTATCACCTGCGTCAGACCAACAGAGCGGCGACCTGCACTTGCGTCCATATAAAGCTTCGAATGGCGCGGCACCAATACTGGTGTGGTAGCTGTTGTTGTAGGAAAACTCAACCAGGGGTAAATGCTTATCCCAGCTACCGTCTAAATCCATCACACATGCTCTCAGCATGTCCTCCAACGTCTGAATCGTCCGCTCACTTTCACCGTCGGTCTGCGGGTGAAAAGCAGTGCTCATATTCAGCTTTGAGCCAAAAGCTTCCTGGAAGGATTGCCATATCCTCGATACAAACCTCCCGTCTCTATCCGAAATAATCGAGAGAGGTACTCCATGGCGTGTAACAATCTCTCTCATATAGATTTCGGCCAACTTGCTTGTATTATCCTTCTCGCGGATAGGTAAGAAGTGTGCTGACTTTGTTAAGCGACCCACTATCACCCAGATAGTGTCATGGCCTTTTGGCGTTCTTGGCAACTTCGTAATAAAATCCATGGAGATTTCTTCCCACTTCCACTGGGGAATTTTTGGTTGCTGCAGAAGTCCCGAAGGCTTCTGGTATTCCGCCTTAACTTTGGCGCAAGTTAAACATTTGCTCACGTAAATAGCAACATCGCCCTTCATCCTAGGCCACCAGTAGTAATCTTTAAGATCCTGGTACATCTTATCCGCTCCAGGGTGGATAGAGTACCGCGACTTGTGAGCTTCATCAAAGATAACCTCTCTTAAACCACCAAACAGAGGAACCCAAATCCTTTTCCCAAAACACAATGTTCCCTCCCTGTTTGGCACCAAAATCTTCTCCATCCCACGGAGATATTCTTCCTCAAGGTTTCCCTCCTTGAGAGCTTCCTTCTGTGCTGCACGAACGCGCGAGGAAAGGTCGGTTTGAATTATCATTTCCATAGCCCTAACCCTTATAGGCTTGATTCTCTCTTTACGACTTAGGGCATCAGCGACCACATTCGCCTTCCCTGGATGATACTTGATCTCGCAGTCGTAATCGTTCAACAACTCGACCCATCGTCTTTGCCTCATATTCAACTCCTTCTGGTTGAATATATGCTGGAGGCTCTTGTGATCTGTGAAGATTGTGCACTTTGTACCGTAAAGGTAGTGTCTCCAGATCTTCAAAGCAAAAACCACTGCGCCTAGCTCCAAATCATGAGTGGTATAGTTCTTTTCGTGCACTTTCAGTTGGCGTGATGCGTAGGTGATAACCTTTTGACGTTGCATCAACACACAACCCAAACCTTGACGCGATGCGTCGCAGTATACCACAAAATCATCAGTACCTTCCGGTAGAGCTAATATTGGCGCGTTGCAAAGCTTATCCTTCAATGTCTGAAACGCTTCATCCTGTTTGATTCCCCAATCAAACTTCTTATCTTTCTGCGTGAGGAGTGTCAACGGTTGAGCGATCCTTGAAAAGTTCTCGATGAACCTTCGATAATAGCCAGCCAAACCCAAGAATTGCCGAATCTCGGTTGGCGTCTTTGGCGTTTCCCAATCCTTGATCGCCTCGATCTTGGTGGGATCCACGTGGATTCCATCTCCATTCACCACGTGCCCAAGGAATTGCACTTCTCTTAGCCAAAACTCGCACTTAGAGAACTTGGCGTACAACTGTTCCTTCTTTAGCAGCTCCAGAATGGCTCTTAAATAATGTTCGTGCTCAGCCTTCGTCTTTGA
Source organism: Helianthus annuus (assembly GCF_002127325.2). Lineage (NCBI taxonomy): Eukaryota > Viridiplantae > Streptophyta > Magnoliopsida > Asterales > Asteraceae > Helianthus > Helianthus annuus. Next base: position 87,588,847 of record NC_035447.2, read on the forward strand.
ATAAATCAAAATATCATCGATGAATACAATCACGAACTTATCCAAGTACGGCTTACAAACTCGGTTCATCAAATCCATGAACACTGCAGGTGCGTTTGTCAAACCAAACGGCATAACGAGAAACTCGTAGTGTCCATATCGAGTTCTGAAGGCTGTCTTCGGGATACTTTCCTCCTGTATCCGTAGTTGATGGTACCCAGATCGAAGATCGATCTTTGAATAGAAGCTTGAACCTTGAAGCTGGTCGAACAGATCATCGATTCTTGGCAGGGGATACCTATTCTTGATTGTCAGCTTGTTCAACTCTCTATAGTCGATACACATACGGAAACTACCGTCCTTCTTCTTCACAAACAAAACTGGAGCTCCCCAAGGTGAGAAGCTTGGTCGGATAAAACCCTTGTCTAACAACTCTTGAAGTTGTGTCGACAGTTCTTGCATCTCAGACGGAGCAAGTCTATAGGGTGCCTTAGCCACAGGCGCAGCGCCTGGAACTAAGTCGATGCAAAACTCCACTTGCCTTTGAGGTGGCAAGCCAGGCAAGTCTTCTGGAAAGACTTCTGGGTATTCCCTCACGACAGGGATGTCTTCGATCTTTGGCTCAGCAGCCTTCTTATCCACAATGTGTGCTAGAAAAGCAACACATCCTTTCTTCAAACACTTCCTTGCTTTCAGGCAGCTAATCATCCTTAACGGCGTCTCACGCTTCTCCCCATGAACAACAATGGTCTCACCATCATCGGTCGGGATACGAATAGTCTTCTCGTGACAGACTATCTCTGCCTTGTTATTCGATAACCAATCCACCCCTACTACCACGTCGAAGCTTCCCAACTGGACTGGTAGTAGATCGAGAGCAAACTCACGCTCTCCCAGCTCGATTACACAACCTCGTATCACCTCGTTAGCTTCTACTAACTTCCCATTCGCTAATTCGACCGAGTAATGAATATCTAACTTACTAGCGGCTAAACCAAGCATGTTTCTAAATTCTAGCGATACGAAGCTATAATCGGCACCAGTATCAAACAAAACAGATGCATAGCGTTGGTTTACAGGGAACGTACCAGTGACAACATTGGGATCCTGGCGCGCTTCCCTGGCTTCCATGTTAAACACTCTTCCGCGTGTCTGGTTTAATTCTGTGCAATTCTTCTTGTAATGCCCCTGATCTCCACAATTGAAACATCCGGGCCTCTGCCCGTTCCCACCATTGTTTCCAGCTTGGTGGTTTCCCTGATTCCGATTCATGGCGCCCGCTTGGTTAGCATTATTGGCACGGTTTCCATCACCTCCCTGGTTTCCTTGTGGGCGGTTCCCATTACCACCATGGTTGTTCCTATTCCCATTTCCTCCTTGGCCTCCCCGGCCAGCATTAGCCCAACAGAAATCCTTCGTATGACCGGTCTTCCCACATGATTCACAAACTCTCAGGCTGCAACGACCAGAGTGATGTTTTTGGCATGAGTTGCACTTGGGGTGTGCACCCATGTATCCCTTCCCTTTCTTTTTACCAGCTGAATCTTGAGCTGGCGCATTCGATTCTCCCTTTTTAACCACCATCCCGGTGCTTTGCTTGAAACTTGAAAACTTTCGCTTATTACCACTAGATGACTCCACATGAGTCTCCTTCTTCTTGGGCTCAACCCCATCAAACTTGTTCAACCGAATCGCCTCTTCGGTGAGAGCCACACTCAGATCAATGGCTTCAGTGATTGTCGCTGGTTTGGAAGAAGTCACCATGCTGATTATCTGAGGAGCCAATCCCCAGATGAAGCGTTCAATCCTTTTGAACTCGGGCGTAACCATATAGGGTACCACATGCGACAAATCGTGGAACCTCTGAACATATTCAGCTATCTTCGAACCTTCCATCTTCAGGTGCCAGAATTCGGTCTCTAACCTCTGGATTTCAGCACGAGAACAGTACTTCTTGCGCATAAGCTCTTTCAACTCTGTCCAGGTCAGTGCGTAAGCTGCAGCTTCGCCAAGGGTCTGGACCTGTAGATTCCACCAGGATAGGGCTCCATCCACAAATAGCCCTGAGATGTAAGTGACTTGCTGATCCACAGCGCACTTGCTCATGCGAAGTACGGACTCGGTCTTCTCTGCCCAGCGGACGAAAGCAACAGCACCACCTGTGCCGTCGAAGTTTATGGGCTTACAGTCCAAGAATTGTTTGTAGGTGCACCCTGCACATACATTACATCATAGGAACGGCATTAGCATCTGCTAAAGGAATCCATTTAGGCCATGGTATGTCTTAATGACTTAGGGTTACCATGAGGAGGATTTTGGTTGCCGTTGATGTTCGAGCTACTTCCGCTTGGTCCTCCTTGCGAGGCAGCATATTGAGCTATGGCGGCAGCAATAACTTGCTGTAATTCGTCCTGAGTAGTAGGCATCGGCTGAGGTTGTCGTCGTGGCGCCATCTTCTAAAGATGTGTACGTTGGTCAGGCCATAATAAAGCTATATAGTAATAGTAATAGCATATAACATCTCATGTTATCTATATATCACACACAACATCCCATGTCCCAACATCCCATGTCACAAATATCATACAACATCCCATGTCCCAACATCCCATGTTGCAAATATCATACATACAACATCCCATGTCCCAACATCCCATGTTGCAAATATCATACATACAACATCCCATGTCCCAACATCCCATGTTGCAAATATCATACATACAACATCCCATGTCCCAACATCCCATGTTGCAAATATCATACATACAACATCCCATGTCCCAACATCCCATGTTGCAAATATCATACATACAACATCCCATGTCACAAAACATAAATAAGCAATCAAGTGAATCAGATATGGTGAGAATACGGCGATTGTTATATATATCGAGACCATAATGTGGTAAGGGTATCAGTACGTCACTGTATCATACAATCACAAATCAAATAGGGGCTACATCACCCCTGTCAAAAACAATATCACATCAGTGTCACATACATCCAGTACATCAACAAATATCAACAAAAATCAGTATCGTCAGATGGTCTCCAAAAGGTTGTGCAGTCACAATCGCGGTCGTCTCACCATCGCCTACCACTATGGCACCAATGAGCTCTATGCGGATGGGGGTGGAGGAGGGGGAAAGTGAGTGTAGAGTAAGCGGCGTAGATGAAGCCAGTCCTCCTCCATCGCCTGCTGAGTGCGAATAACAGATGCAATCTGCTGCTCCATAGTCGTAAGTCGGGCAGCAAAGTCAGGAGGTAATGATCGAAAAGGCTGAAAAGATGAAGATGTCTGACCAAGATATGGACCAAAAGATAGCTGAGCTCTCTCGAGCTCCTGGAGTCGCTGTGTATGGGACTCATGCTGATGGACAAAGGACATCAAGACGTCCTCTATGGTATGTCCCATATGGAATGGATGATATAGATCAGTGGGTGGCATCGGTGAGGAAGATGACCAAAGAAGTGGCATGCTGGTGGGATCGAATGGTGCTACATGAACAGTGGATGGAACAGGTGTCATCTGAGGTACGAAAGGCATAGGCATCGGTATGTGACCAAAAGGGTGGGCTGAAGAGCCCTCTCCAGGCCCTGCTGGAGGTACAAACGGTGGGATCTGAAATGAAAAATCAGCATGATGTGCATCAGTGTGATGTGGTGGAAGCGGTGGAACAGCCTCGTCAGCCGGTATCCAACCGTGCTGAGCCTCCTCATCAGGTGGATCCATATGCTCTGCAAATAGAGCGTGCTCAGGCTCAATGGGTACAGGATCAAAAGGAGCAATGACAGGACCAACATGATCAATATGATGGTCAACAGGGACGTCAGCAATCAAAGGTGGGTCAACAAAAGGATCAACAGCATGATCAGCAACTAGCAAAGGGACATCATCAATGGGAAGATCGCCAACTGGCGGGTCAGCCAAAACGGGCTCGACGGGAATGTCAGCATGTACCAAGTCATGCTCATGCACAGGATCGAAAGCAGCTGCCTGCTCTGGGGTTACGGCAGGCTCCGGGTCGTCAAAAGCCATGTCAAAATCAAACTCTGGATCAAAGGGATCGATAGGATCGACGGGATCAACAGGGTCCTCCATATGATGGTCCATAGGAATATACTCAATGTCGCGGTCAGGATCAAATCCTGGAGGAAAAACGGGATCGGAATCCTCAATATCGTCGTGCTCAAATACAAGGCTCGGAATGGGGGCGGCAGAAGACGCCTGATCGGGGTCCGAGTCATGAACGAAATGCTGAGTGCTCACCTCGTGAGACGGAGCAGATGCCACAGACTCAAAAGAGTCTGGGACTGGTGAGTGGACGGGCGAGTCTCCAGCTGGGGCATCAGCAATCATCAAGAGACCGCCAGCGGGTAAAGGGGCTGCATCAGGAACCTCGTCCTCAAAAGGCTCGTCCTCGTAGAGATCAATGTCGCCGTCAGCCTCGGCGTCTAGTAATAGCTCGTGTGCTGGGTATGAAGCAAGAGGAATCAGAGCTGGAATCACAACAAGGGGAAGATAATCAGCAGGATCGCCATCAATAGGCTCATAGGCACCCTCGGGTAAGGCGAAGGGCAAGGAGTCATCAGTATGCTCATCAATGCCGTCGGGTAGAGCGAACGGCTGGAAGTCATCATCATCCGTGCTCGTGTAGTCTGAGGTATGCACCTCATGCTCCGATGACACAATGTCATCCGACACTATGGGTAGAGGTCCAGTGGTATCTAAGTCTCCGGTGCCTGATGTATCCATGTGTATGTAACACAATCACAAGTATGCACAAATAATCAGTAAATCAGGTAATCACATAAGTTACCAAATAATAGTCACATAAGTCTCCTAGTCCCACTAGCCTCCCAGCCTCCCAGACTGTCCTTCCTAGTCCCACTAGCCAACTTTCCCAGCCTCCCAGACTGACTCCCTAGTCCCACTAGCAAACCTTCCCAGCCTCCCAGACTGACTCCCTAGTCCCACTAGCAAATTCTCCCAGCCTCCCAGACTGACTCCCTAGTCCCACTAGCCAACTACCTCGATCCATTAGATCGAGCCTCGGCCTCCCAGACCGAGCCTCAGTCTCCCAGACCGAGCCTCAGCCTCCCAGACTGAGCCTAAAAATAATAAATAAAATATGCTCAACATTTGTTTATAAAAACGTTTTGGATCTGGACTTAAGTGGTATGCAGTAAAAATGTTTTCGTGAGAGCCCTAGTGATCATAGTCTAGACTCGAGAAGGAATCCTAGTTCGCTATGATCAGAGCTCTGATACCAAGCTGTCACACCCTGGCTTTGCGGAAGCGTGGTTAATTTGGTGTAACTTCTTAATACCATAGCTTAATCATAACAAGCTATATGAATTAAAAATATGCAAGATCATCCATTAAAATAAAATAGTGAAACATTGTCTTAATGGGTTAAACACCCAACAACCACAACTTGTCTAAACATTACAAATGCAAACTTAACATAAACATGATTCAAAGACTGTGACTTGTCCAGGAAAGAGTCACAAGCCTCGAACCCTGGGTGACCTCGGGCCTAATGCAGCGGAAAACAAGCCATACCGCGCCAGATCGTTAATTCCCTGAAATACATGTAAGTTGAAAAATCAACAATAATGTTGAGCGAGTTCATGCGAATAGCGAGTAAATAAACCTTTATCTTTATCAAAAACCTGGTATGTAGCAAATAAGGAAAAAGAGATCACCAATGGTTTGCAAGGCCATTGATATGTGTGAAGTGCAAGTAGGGATGACTCAAACCTAGCGGATTTATGCGTCGGGCACTAAGTCACCCCGAGGTCCGTTATGCTGGACCTGGGGCTGGGCTCGCTACACCCAGATAGATCTACCGCTCCTGTCCCTCGGTCCTACTACGAGGATTAATGGCCTCAAGTTGTGCCTACCCACTCACATGATCTGAGTAACAAACCTCCTTACGCTAACCATACCATGTATCAAGTATTCATAATCATAGTAACATGTATTTCACCCCCGTAGTTTATAAAACTGAAAACAGTTAAGAGAAAAGGGGGACATGAACTCACAGTGAGTGCGTCACAATACCAAGTAATCCAAATATCCAACTGCTGCGCAACGACCTACATGTGCTAATTCTATTAGACGGATGGCCGTGCCTTAGCTTTATAGTTTATCATTTTCGGGAAACGGTTAGACAACCGTTCCGTGTATATACTTGGTAGAAAATCTCCTTCCTAAGGATGGGGGAATTAATACATGCGTGTTTATAATATTAAGTCTCACTTAATATATTTTATTTCTCATTCCAAAATATGATTATTTTTCTCAAAAATAATATATTTTCTTTTACACAATACTTTTCCAAAATAATACGTCGACAAGATACGCATTCGTGAATATTTCCGTATAAAGTGTAAGTTACGTTTTGGCGATTAAGTGGTAATAGTAATTACCGTTGTAACTTATATGTTTGTCGTGAAGGCGTTGGTATTATTTTGGGTTCGACAAAGTTAGTAAATATTATTTTTACTCTAAAAATAATATTTATACATTTTCACAAAATAATCATAAACAGTGTTGTGAAAAATATATTTATCGAATAAATATTTATCACGTTTTTGTGAAAATCCCACCTCCGAATATTTGTAAATAAAGTCATGGCGAAATATATTTTGAAAACATTTCAAAAGTAGTCTAACACTTGTAAATAATTCTAAGTGTTAGATTTTTAGAAAATTTCGCCAGAGTTTCCCCTGTAACTGGAGGTGGCCACGCTTTTAAGCGTATCATTTTCTTTTACAAAATCATTCAATACTTCTTTTAAATCAACCAATCAATTTCCAACACATTAAATAAGTTTCAACACTTCAAACTTATAGACTAGTATGTAAAATCGCATTATTACATGAACTTGTAGTTTTTCTAAAACTATTGTGTAGATCTCGTTATATTTAGTGGATCTATGTATAAAATAGTTTAGTCTTGCAAAAACCCCGTTTTTGGAACAAATCATTCTTTACAACTTCCCGACAATTTTTATAAAAATTGTTATTTTGTCGGATCTTTCGTTTCACAAGTGTTTATACACTTGTAGTTTATAAAAATCATATTTGTTATCATGTTATCCAACTTATATAAAACATGATTTTCTCGACACCCGGTTCTACGAATATACCACTTGTTCATACATAGATCGGCTCGTTTTAAATACTATTTTTCATGTCAAAACACTTTTACACAAGTTCATGTTTCCCGTGTGGTGGAGTTTCACCTTTTAACCCTTGTACAAAAGAAACAGTGTATGTCAAGATTCGGGATCTTAACAAAGTCGGGTTAAACGATGATAAGAGCCACCACAACGTAGATCGGGCCTCAACAATCAACATATTCGAATACTACGACTTTTACACAAGACATGACCTTTTATCCAACGATATTCGAGTTTTTGTAGACTTTTTAGATTCAAAAGATGGGTTACCGACTTTTAACCGTTAAAAATCCTTTTAACCACTTTAGATACGATCAAGAACAAGTTTTAAATGTTATACCTCTAGCTCGGGGCTAGGGAAGATCTTTGGCGAAAATGGCATGGATAAAAGCAAACGAACGTGGTCCTTCAACTTCCGCTTGCTTCAAGCTTCCTCGTACGTGATCCCCGACACTTGTGTGCACTTGGAATGGCAAGACAAGAACCGAAAGTATGATGGATGGATGTGGGTGCTCTCGGCCGAGAAGAGGGGAGCAAGAGAGAGAGTGAAATGTTGGTGTTTGTGTGTGTGTAAACTTGTGTGGAGTGTGTGTGTTTGTGGAGGGTTTTTATAGAAAAATCATGTTCCTTCGTCCAACGGTTTCATGCTCTAGATATCCACAACATCTAATAAAATAATAAAAAGTTGTACTCCCTTGTCACATCAAGGTGACCGATTCCATTACGGGGGGGGGGGGGGGGGTATCCGGTTGGGTCTTGATCGTACAATTAGAGTTTAGTTTGGTTAAGTCGGTTACTTTTAGGGATTAACCCCGTTAGTTAATTAACGCGTTATAATGCGGGTGTTAGGGTAATCAGGGACCCTAACTGGCTTAGAAAAATACCAATAATAATTCTGGCAATATTTTTATGTTCCGGGTATAGTCCGGTTATTCGGTCGGATAGTAATCCGTTAAAGTGCTTAAGTAATCCTTTAAGCGTTGTAAATAATATTTTTAGCGACACAATTTATTCTGCAAAGTGACAGGAATAATTCCTCATATTTTGGCACTTTATTAGTTAGCTAGAAGCTAGTATGTTGATAAAAGTGCTGTGTTTCGTGCTTAGAGTACGTTTTAGGCACATCCAATCTCTGTATCTTATTCCTAGAGACGCAATTATACAACCCTTGTATTCCTACACACACTATGGGTGTAGTAAAATATTTCTGGCTCATTCAGGCCTTTAGAGGCAGTGTTTGCCTGTTGCTGGCTATATCAGCATGTTCAATAGGTTATCCGTTCAAATGCTACTGTGCTTTTGTGCATCATGTTTGTCACTAGAGTTCAGTAAGTAAATAATGTAGTGACGGAAAAATCAAAGTATGATGCAGATATGTACAAGTATCAACAATCAAGTAGCAGTTTATCAGAAATCTCAGTTAAGCACAGTAATTAGGCAACAATTAATAGTTAATTAAGTCGTACGGATACCTGGTTTTTGTGAGGGTTGTCACACTTAACCCGGGACATAAAATTATTGACAATCACACTATTTTTTTTTCTTTTTCTGAGCCAGTTAGGGACCCCGAATACCCTAACACCCGTTATAATTTACTACCCACTAATAACTAATTTAAATCTCTAAACTATTAAACTAACACTAACTATTTAGTTCAAAATCAACCATGAAACCTCCCCCCTTGAACCAGTTCGGTTCCCATGGGGGACACCCCACCAAGTTTCGTGAATATTTTATTTACATATGCTTAATATCTTTAAGACATAATATACATTGGTTAATAGAACATGATGGTTTATAATTAGACATGAGGATAAGCACTACTTGCATTCAAAAACACTTTACAAAAAAATTGCCTTTCTTTCTTTCCCCTTGCTATTCTCGGCCGACCACACAAGGCACACCACACCCACTTTTCAATTTCATCCAAGCTATTTCAAGCATATACAAGTGTGAAGGACCGCGTACGAGGAAGCCCGGTGCTCACGGATTGCTGAGGACCTCACTACGTTGCTATTAACCACTTGTTTTTCCACTAGTTTCTTCCCTAGCCTCGAGCTAGTAGTAAGTGACTCTAAACGCCTTCTTGATCTATTCTAAAGTGGTTAATATGAACTTTGTCGGTTGAAATTCATGAACAAGTAAGAACAAAACTAAAAGTCTACTAAAGAAGATGAACAAGGTGGATAATAGATGAATATTAGTGTAAAACTTATAAAACTAGTATTGTTATGATTATTTTTGGTTGTTGATTGCTAGCATGGGAATGGATCGTCATCAAACCCACTAGATCATGTTCACAAAACATGAACTAACCTTATGTTTAGTTGTAAAGTTTCTAGATGACGAACCCTTTCCAACATAAACATGAACTTGTGTAAAAATAAACATGGATCTACAGGTGGTATTTTCAAAGGACCAAGTGTCAAGTGAAATCATATTTTCTACACCGGATCTTTCCTAAACAAGGGTGATTTTTGTGAACACACGAGTGTGTAGACACTTGTGTAACAAGAAGTTTGACAAAGAATTATTTTTGTAAATTTTGACAAGAAGTTGTGGAAATGTATTTTCTTTAAAAACGAGATTCTCAAGACACCAAGCCTATTTATAAAAAGGTCTACTACAAATATGGGGAAATTACTACATATTTTACGCAAACCACAAGTTCATGTATTTTTGCGATTTATATCTATTTTGACTAGTTTAATGTTGAAATATTGTTTGTTAATGTTGGGAACATTGTTGGTTGAATTTTAAAAAAAAAATGATATGCTAGAAAGCGTGGCCACCTCCAGTTACAGGGGAAACTCTGGCGAAATTTTTCCAAAAATCTAACACTGGGAAATATTCTTATCACAAGTGTTATAAATATATTTTTAACTTGTTTTCAAAAATGTAAATTTCGCCACGATTTTTATTACAAAATTTCTAAGTGTTGGAGGTGGGATTTTCACAAAATAAAACTTGTTAAATATATATTTAGTATATATTTTTCATAACAATACTTGTGAGATTTTTATGATTATTTTGTGAACTATACAAATATTATTTTTAGGGTAAAAATAATATTACCGAATGTTAACCACTCCAAAATAATACGAACGCCTTCACAATAAATATTAAGTTACAACGGTATTATTAATACCACCCGATCTTTAGACGTAACTTACGCATTTTCGGAAAAATACTAGTGAACGCGTATTTTGACAAAGGTATTATTTTGGGAAAATTATATGTAATAAAATATAATATTTTTGGGAAAAATATTTATATTTTGGAGAAAGAATTAAAATATATTTTAAGTGAGACTTAATAATATATTATGAAAATTCACAAACGCACATGCATTAAAGCCCCCATTCTTGGGAATGAATATATTTACCAAATAATTACGAAGTGTAAACAGGAAATAGTTGTCTAACTATTTCCCAAAAACTTAAACCTTAAGCTAAGGCACGACCGTTCGTCTAATAAGAGTTAGTACGTGTAGGTCGTCGCACAGCAGGTTGACCAGGAGATTTCTTGTTAGAGACGCACTTCAGTGAGTTCATGTCCCCCTTTTCTCTTAACTGTTTTCAGTTTTTAAACCGCGGGGGTGAAATACATGTTACTATGACTATGAGTACTATTTACATGGTATGGTTAGCGTAAGGAGGGTTCCAACTTAGATCATGTGAGTGGGTAGGCGCAACTTGAGGCCATTAATCCTCATTGTAGGACCGAGGGACAGTAGCGGTAGATCTATCTGGGTGTAGCGAGCCCAGCCCCAGGCCCAGCAGAACGGACCTCAGGGTGACTTTGTGCCCAACGCAAAATCCGCTAGGTTTGAGTCTTCCTACTTCACATCACACATATCAATGGCCTTGCAAACCATTGGTGATCTCTTTTTCCTTATTTGCTACATACCAGGATTTTATACCTACAAAGGTTTTACATACTCACTTACACATGAACTCGCTCAACAATTTTTGTTGATTTTTTCCAACTTACATGTATTTCAGGGAACTAAGGATCTGGCACGGTATGCTATGTTTTCATGCTGCGTAGAGTTATGGGATCATCCAAGTTTAGGGGTTGTGGCTTTTACTTGGACGAGTCACAGTTCTTAAACTACGTCTATCTTAAGTTTGTGGTTGTGTCTTTCAAACAATGTTTTTATGTCATTAGATTGTAACTTCCGTTGCATGTGTCAACACATTAAGACAATGTTGTGGTATTTTACTTTTCAAACTTAAATCAATGGATGATCTGCATGGTTTTATTTTCATATAGCTTTGTTATGATTAAGCTATGGTATTAAGACGTCACACCAAATAAACCCACGCTTCCGCAAAGCCAGGGTGTGACAGTATCCTTGTCATTTAAATAAACATCACTGATTTCTGATTTGATTATTGACAAATCATTTTTCATACCTCCATTCACAAATTGAAATAATTGATTCAAAGTTCTTTTTAAACAAAGTAAGTTCTTTTCTGGCATTGAATCCTATTGTTTCAATAAGTCATTACATTTCAAATTCTATGCCTATCAAATATCTCTTTTGATTCATGAAACTCAGTTACCTTGTTAATGGTATTATTTCATCTCATTTGGTTAGCATCAAATCCTGAAACTAAGTTTTGAGACCATTAAATTCCAACTATCCTATGATATCTTTATATTTATCTTTTGATTCTATCTCAGACACCTTGATATACTGTTTTTACTAACTTAAAGACGTGACGTAACCCCAAGATGATATCGAAGCCCAAATCTCGAGGACGAGATTTAAAACAAGGTGGGGAGGATGTAACATTCCCAAAATTTCTAAATTCAAAATAAAGTATTACACTAGTAGGTCATGGAACCGTTTAATAGTTATAGTAATAAAAATACATTATATTTGAACCTACTCAGTTTTTAATAAAACTTGGTTCAAAATGTAGATACGATTATTCTCATTCTATAGACATATTCATTGTTTTATAGAACGTTATATTTCTAAAGTTATAAGCGCCAAATGGGTGAAAGCTAAAATAATAATAATAATAATAATAATAATAATAATAATAATAATAATAATAATAATAATAATAATAATAATAATAGTAATAATAACAATAATAATAATAATGATGATAATAATAATAATAAAATAAATCAAAAAGCTTATTAAAAGAAAAGTTAAAGTGCACGTGTGTGCATGTGAGTAGTAAACATTAGAAAGAAAAAGATAGGTGTACGTGGCTCTTTAAATCAAACCTCATTTAATGATGTTATACGTGTAGGATGTAGGATGGAAAGGAATAATTTCCTTTGTAGTAAATGTTTCAGTATAAATACCAAAGGCGCTATTGGTTTCCAATTTGTTCAAACGCCAACCTTTTTCTTTCACTCTAAAAAAATTCTATGTCGTTTATTTTTAATTATAATAATAATAAAGCCCTGTCCCGTTTTAAGTATTTTAACCCTTGTCCGACTGACGTAGGGCCTCGTAACGTATGTCAAGGTTCTGCCTAAATTCATTGGGATTCTGTCTCGTGACATAGGGATAAAGTGGAATTGGGTTACTATACTTAATGTGAGTGCATTATATATTTTATTAAATAATCCAGGAGTAGTACCAAGATATATCAACCCTCCAAAAATATTCACGACACCCCTAATATATTTACAATACCCCTATATGTCCTAAAATACACTCCGTATACGAAAACCGGCCACGAATAACCTTTATTTCATTAAAAAACAAATAAAATAAGTTTTACCGACCGCACGCGGGCCGCGAAAACCTTGTCTTCGGGCTACGCGGGGCGCGATAACTTAAGAACCAGGCACACCCGGAAGCCGCCACGTGTCGATGACTCAACAACACTGTCGCCGCCCTAAGGGTCCTCGCGGGCCGCGTAGCCCTTAGCTACGTCTTACGCGGGCCGCGTAAAACTTGAAATCAGCCCCTATAAATAGAAGCGATCGGCTGATCATTCATTTCGTTTAGAAATCTCACATCTCTCTCAAATTCTATAGTGTAGGCCCTATACCCGGGCATTATACCCCCCTAAATAGCAAAGCTTTGCCTCGTTGTAAGTATCATAACCCCTGGATACATATTAGATATGCTGCCCGATTGATCTAGGGTTCCGTTACGGCTGTCGTGGTTCTGCCCGACGTAGTCGTTGGAATGCCGTCTCGGGGAGGGTATTACTAATGTTAAAATGGGTTATTATACTAACACGTGTGCATTGTTTATTTAACTAGATTATAACAAGGAAGTCACGAAGGAAAGATCTAAAATAGCAATGTGAGTAATCTCCTTTTTGTAAACAGTTTTTACAAAACCTTAAACATTTTACAATGCAATTTAGCAGTGATTGAGTCTTTGTAATTCTTCAATTACTGTCGGTATTATGGGGTTTTGTATACATTACTTGATAACCTTCATAATTGGACAACGGGTTAGCCAATGTGTGATATGACCATAGCCACAGATCCGGTCGAGTGGCAAGTACTGAATGAGTAATTGTGTAGATATAAACATTGTAATCGCTCTCAATACTGTGAAAGGATAAAACCTGTTTTGATTAAACTGGGATTCACTCACCAGTATTTCCTGCTGGTAAAATGTTTTAAACACGTGTTTTAGGTAACTTAGTGTGAAGCCAATAAAAGCCAGCTGGAGAGCACTAAAGGCTTAGAAAAGTGGCAATAAAAGTTACCTAATTAACAAGGAGAATTGTTTTCAATAATTGGAATTATTTCTATGAATATATCAAAATGAAAAATCGGGTTTTGTCCCACTTATAAATGTGTTACCAGAGAAACTTGGGTTTTATCCCATTTCGTTAATTTAAATATTTTTGGTGTTTAACTCTGACAAAATATTTCCTAACTACGGTCCTGATGAAATTTTCCGCTGCCAAATTGATAAACACCAATACCGCTGAAACTGGCCACGGCCGCCCGTTCCTGGTTTGTTAAGGGACGGGGGTTGTGACACTTATTTTCCTACACACTATACTAGTGTAACTCTTGGTTTCTGGCCCATTTTGTACCTCAATACCATATCTATCTATGTTCTAAACTCTGTCAGCAGTTTTCTGATTTGTCTGGTAATTGTGTTGCCAGTGCTTCGTGCATGATTCGAATTAAGAAAGTTTACATGCAGTAAAGATATGTCATTTGAAATATATGATGCACATGTATGTATATGGCAATAGTCAGAAAGCAATTCAAGTAATTGATTGTAATTCAGCACAGTCATTAAGCACTAATCATTGTTTAATAATTGTACGGATGCATGCAAATTTGACAGTTGTCACATTTTTCCCCTGTTAAGAAAATTTCATCCTCGAAATTTATTCTACATTAACTCCTTAGGGTTACGTTATACGTGCATGGATATGAAAAATACCAAAGTGCTTAACCACGAAACCGAATCAAGACTTATTCAAATCAGGTGAATCTCGGGACACATTACAACATTAAGAACCCAATGGTTAAAAGGTATGTGTTCAGAATTTGATGTTAAAGGATACGAGACGTATAGATGTATAATCTAGTGTCACTTATTTCACAGGGGTTCAATAAAAGAGGAGTTTCGACCAATAGAATTCCAAATAATCGCTCACAACATGCAAATGAGTTCTAGAAACAATAACATCTGCTAGATGAACTTAGAATTAGCAAGTTCAAAGGTAATTCTAACGTGAAAGTGATCCGTCAACTTTTGAACATATAAATCAATAAAATTAGTGTGTTGACATTATTGAATTGCGAGAATACACCGAAATGAAATACAATAGAATCTGGTGTATCATTGTCTTTATTCTTAGTTGCATTAAGAATGTTTAGATGACAATTCAAACAAACGTATTTGTAGTTTCGTGTGAAACGGTTGACCATGATCAGCACAAGCTACAAGTTTGTACCGACACCACAAGGTGTCGTAATAACATAATTCAATAATAGCGGTGACCGAACAAGTTCACTGTGTTTGAATTCAAATGAAAATGTAATGAAGCAAACCTGAAAATTTTGACTCAAATGGCATCGTAGGATTTTTCAATCGAATATAGAACACCAAAGAACTACTGTTTCCGATCGAATGATGAAAAATAATGAATACTGCAAGGTCTTCATTTGATAATGAAAGAACCGTTAGGAGGTACACTGGAATATATAAAATGAGTTTATGTACCATTGTCTTAACACACGATTGTGTTAAGACGACTTTAGTCATGATAAGACAGAACGGATTTAGAGCTAGTCAATAAATGAAAAATAAAATCCGTGTATGAAATGCGTAACCGAGATTAGCGTAAGCTTCAATTTAGTGAAAGCATTACAACAAGGTGTCGAAACCAACAAACGATTTAATGGAGTCGTAGACCAAGCAAGTCTACTGCGACTCGGACCAAATGAAACGCTTGCAAAAATGAATTTGAATATGATGCTCTCAATACATCATATGGTGTCTTGAATTGAATATGCAAAATGGACAAGTTCAAGCAATTGAACTTGGTCTTAGCGAAATCTGACAATAAACGTATGTATTGACAAGGGGATTTCGGCATGGTTACAACGATAAACCATGTATGTAACTGAAAAGAAATGAATTTCAAGAAGGTTTCTTTGACTCAATATTAAGGAGTCGATTCTTACAATAATGCAGATTATCCGAGTCACAAGGCAATAATCGGATATAATGAAATAATATTTGTAACTTTGTTGAAAACAATCATTAATTAGAAGGGAAGCTACATGCGTGACAAACGATTGCATGTGTATCATATGAAATGATCAAGTACTGAAGCAAATAAGTGTTCGCTCAAATGAAGAAAATTGTCATGATGCAACAACCATTAAGAGGAGTAGGAATGGGAAAATCTACTCATTAGATGCAAAAGTGGGAATTTCAATAAAAGAAATTTCGAGTACTTTATCCGTGCGGTTAACTAAAATAGCTTGCATGACAAAATAATAGTGTTTGCCCGAGTTAATAGACGTGGTTCTTACGTGGTGACCTTTAATGGATTTCGACATAAGTTCCCGAAGGTCTTAAGTGCGTGATTCCTAAACCCTCAAAGTTTTGTATTCTGTGTGTCACTATTTTGGGTATCGTGTATAAATCACAGTATTAGCGTATGTTTAAAGCAACTTGTTGACTCACTGTACCTTGGTGTACTTCCTTCCTAAATTCACAGCTAATGATACTCGATCAACGATCAATCTTAGAATAGTAGTTGGATCCTTGCAGTTAGTTAAATAAATCGTTAATCCTCGACATGGGATTCTGGTTCTTGATGGTTGACTTGTTCAGCTCTTGCTAGTCGATACTCATTCGAAAGTTACCACCCTTCTTTTCGACGTGCAACACTGGAGCTCCCCAAACCGAGAAGCTTGGTCTCATAAATCCCTTATCTAACAATTCCTGAAGCTGCGTTGAAAACTCTTGCATCACTGAAGGCGCAAGTCGAATAAGTGTCTTAGCTACAGGCGCGTCGCCTGGAACCTAGTCAATGTGGAACTCGACTTGTCGTTGAGGAGGTAATCCGTACAAGTGTTCGGGGAAGACTTCAGGATATTCCCTTACCACAGGGATATCTTCGAGCTTAGGTTCTTCGGCTTCTTTGTCCACGACATGAGCCAAGAATGCAATACACCTTTTACGCAAAAACTTTTGTGCCTTCAAACAACTAATAATCCGCAGAGGCGCATCCTACTTCTCTTCCATGAATCACGATCGTCTCTTCATTCGCCATCGGGCTGCGGAATATCTTCTCATGGCAAACAATCTCCGCATGATTGCTCGACAACCAATCCATCCCAACTACGACGTCGAAACTTCCCAACTTAACTGGCAGAGGATCTATCGAGAACTCACGCTCTCTAAGTTCTATCACACAGCCTCTAATTACTTCATTGGCTTCCACTGGATTCTCATTAGCTAGTTCTATCGAGTACGGGATATCTAACTTACTTGCTACTAAACCAAGTATACTCTTATACTCTAGAGATGCGAAGCTAAAATTTGCAACAGTATCAAGCAGCACAGATGCATAACGTTGACTAATATGGGTCGTACCGATAACCTCGTTTGGATCCTGGCGTGCTTCCCTAGCTCCACTGTTGAGCTTTCATCCACGTGCCTGATTGTTTTTAGGGCAATATTTTCTGAAATGCCTTTTATCTCCACAGATAAAACAACCTTGACCACGTCTTTTGTCACACCCCCAAAAATCCACCCGCGGAGTATCACCGCTTGGGAGCGTGACTGACCAGGATCAAGCCACCAATCATATCGAACATGTAGTTAATGTCAAGTATAATAAATGTAAACCAATTATTCAATACGATTGATGTTCCAACAAAACATAATTTAAGTAGCGGAAGCGTAATAATGATATCCAATGTATGTAAATAGTTCAAGTGTTGTAAGTATAACGTAACATCCACGATCCAATCTCCACAACGACTTGCTCCTCCCTGTGCAAGCTCCATATGTACCTAATGTCCTGCAAGGCATGCAGCAGAGAGTCAACAACTAGTTGAGCGAGTTCACAGTTAACAGTTCAGTAATAGTATAGCGTGAGTAGTAGTATGTTCGTTCGTTATGTCATGTATCGTATTAGTTTCCATCGCGGCCTCACAGGCATGTGTGCGAAGATTAGGTTCGTTAGTTCGCGACCGTAGTCTTTACCGACCAGGGTGTGTGCGAAGACAATTGATCAGTTCGTTCGCGACCATAGTCTTTACCGACCAGGGTGTGTGCGAAGGCAGTTGAGTAGTTCGTTCGCGACCATAGTCTTTACCAACCAGGGTGGGTGCGAAGGCAGTTCGTAAGCATCAACAGTTTAATCGTTCGTTATAATATCAAAGTATGCACAAGTAATCATCCAACCCATTCCCACCCTGGGAACCCATGCCTTGGCTGTGTGAACTCACCTTGGTTTGCTCGGTATGTTATTGCTTCTAGAGTTTGTTAATCGTCTAAGTCCGTTACCCACGACCTAGGATGTTTTGCACATGATTCGGTGTAAGTATATAGATTCAATTAGGGTTTGCATCTCTTCGGATCAAACAATCACATACGATATCATATCATTCTGTAGCAAGCAGTATCATTCAGTAACATGCAGCATCTTATGTTCACATACTGGTGAGGTATAGTAGTGTGTTGTTTCTCATACAGATTTCTGAACTTAGTATCAACGTGACACAGTCTTTTCAAGCATTAAACAGTGAATTATGAGAACGTATATTTAGAGTTCAGACAACACATCATGCGTATGAAATTCGAGTGCATAAATATCATTCAAGACTTAACAGATCCCACAACATTTAACATACAGTTCAAGCTTCATATAATCATTCACAAATTCATGCACCTCTCAAAACTCAGACAAACTCACAACCATAAAACTCGGTCTACATAACCATTCAATAAATTCGGTCTACATAGCCATTCAATAAACTCGGTCCCTTGGTGTGGCTTTAAAAGTCGGACAAGGGGGAAACTCCCCTTTTAAACTCGGACATAGGTTCATTAAGAAACTCGGGCATAAATACATTATATTATATTCTTGACACTACACATGAATAGCCGCCTATATCTATTACTAGCTCACACGGGATTGGGCCGATAACATTACGCTACTCTTGATTGGGCAGCCAATAAAAGTGGTGGGCATGTGGGTTTTGGATTAGAGCTTGACTTTGATGGGCAGCCGACATACAAAGGGGTTCAGAATTACCACATCACACATCATCAACAATCATTACTTTATGCAGCCTATGCACTATCAATTCACAAGTAATCCCACAAATCAAATGGTCCAATGAAAGAGATTTCCTTAATATCAATTGTCGGCCACTTTACCTTATGTTTCATCCACACTTGTCAACTATGTATTATTAGTTCAAGGCTATATTCACTGTTATCGGTTCCATTATTATCAAAGGAATCATTTAGTCAATTCATTTATATGTAACATCTAAAATAGCAAATTATTGGAAGACCAAAATCAACAGCTTATTAATAAGTCATCAATGGCCGACAAGTCGTCAATCACCTTAAGAGATCATTGGACCAACTTATGGCATGTAATAAAGAATATAAAACACATCATCAGATTACCAAGTTTCTTATCATACTAATCAATTAAATAAATTGCAAAATCATATCATCGTCAAATCCCGCATATGTGTACACATGATTCGAAATAACATGAAAGCTTAACAACCATAATCACATAACAGTTGGCACATGATGACGACAGATAGTTCATGATAATTTAAATCAATTAATTATTAATATTTGATTTACTAACCCCAAACAGGAGAACGATGTGTCGGTTGGCGCAAGGTACTTCGGAGTCTTAAGATTGCCGTCGAGTTTCAAGGGTAGCGAGAGGGGGTGAAGAGTGATTAGGGTTTTGCTAATTAGGTTTTGTGTTAGGATTAATAGCTAAACATCCCAAGTCGATCATCACTGGGCCGAAGCCCATGTGCTTTTCGTTGGCCCCTTAGTAGACGAGGACTCTTAGTGTTTTCGTGAAGTGTGTTTTCGTGAGGTGTGTGGGTGTTTGACAAAAGTTCCATCTTTTTATTAAGTGTACTAACATTAAACATACAAAACATATATCCGTTAACACACTTACATTGCACACCCAACACATATAAGAGCACACTAATATATACAATATAACAAGCGCAATACGACTTAACAATTTACGAACGTGTACAGTGGTGAAACAAACAAGACAGCTTAACAATTAGTGCGCAATTAATGCGAAGATGGAAATCTTGGAAATTCGAGTTGTCACATTATCCCCAACTTAAAAGAAATTTCGTCCCGAAATTTGGTACGCACTCACTGAGGAAGCTAGGTAAGCTGTATTGTTCACTGGTTTTCCTGGGGTGTCACATCATCCCCCCGTTGATTTGGAATTTTGTCCCGAAATTCAGTAGTAGTAGCTTCTGCCTCAGTAGTGGTTGCACGGTTTTCGAATAACTGGGGGTACTTTTCTTTCATTTGATCTTCGCGTTCCCAGGTGTACTCTGGGCCACGTCGGGAGTTCCAACGAACTCGGACAAGAGGGATTCTCTCGTGTTTGAGGACCTTAAAATCCCGGTCCGTGATTTCAACTGGCTCCTCGACGAACTGCAACCGCTCGTCGATAGTGAGTTCCTTAAAGGAACTGTGAGGGTCTCATCTGACAGGCACTTCTTCAGATTCGACACGTGAAATACATTGTGAACTGCCCCGAGTTCAGCTGGTAGGTTCAATCGGTAGGCTACTGGTCCTAGTCTTTCTATAATCTCAAATGGTCCGACATATCGCTGATTAAGTTCGCCTTGTTCGCCGAAACGAACCACACCCTTCCAGGGTGAGACTTTAAGTATTACCCGGTCCCCGACCTGAAATTCCAGTGGCTTCTTACGCTTATCCGCGTAGGCTTTCTGACGGTCGCGTGCTGCCGCCATGCGTTGTCGTATCTGTGCAATTCGTTCAGTAGCGTCAACTACCATTTCTGGGCCTGTAATCTAACTATCCCCCACCTCTGCCCAACCGAGGGGTGACCGGCATTTACGTCCGTACAATGCCTCGAATGGAGCGGCTTGAATGCTGGTGTAATAACTGTTATTATACGAGAACTCCACCAAAGGGAGATGCTTTTCCCAGCCGTTGCCGAAATCAATAACACATGCCCGAAGCATGTCTTCAAGAGTTTGTATTGTGCGCTCAGACTGCCCATCCGTCTGAGGATGATATGCTGTGCTCATGTCTAAACGAGAGCCAAACGCTCTGTGCATCGCTTGCCATAGCTCTGACGTGAATCGTGCATCGCGATCCGAAATGATGGAGATGGGCACCCCGTGCCTTGAAACTACTTCTTTAAGATAGATGTATGCGAGAGTGGAGAACTTATCCGTTTCCTTTGTAACCAGGAAGTGTGCAGACTTGGTGAGTCGATCCACGATCACCCATATAGTATCAGTCCCACACTGGGATCTAGGTAAGCCCGAAACGAAATTCCTGGAAATTTCTTCCCATTTCCACTGTGGTATCCTGGTTTGCTGAAGTAGGCCTGAGGGTTTCTGGTACTCTGTCTTGACTCTCGCACAAGTCAAACATTTGCAATGTGGGCCTTCATGCTAGGCCACCAATATGTAGTTCTAATGTCGTGGTACATTTTATCCGACCCTGGATGTACCGAGTAACAAGACCTGTGTGTTTCGTCCATAACAAGCTCACGTAAACCGCCATAGAGTGGGACCCAAATACGTCCCGCTACACAGTAGGTGCCGTCTTCCTTTTGTTCTAATCGTTGCCTCGAGCCGCGTAAGACTTCAGCCTTGACGTTTTCTGGTTTCAATGCTTCTGCCTGAGCATTTCGTATCCGTGCAGGAAGATCAGACTAAATAGTAAGCTGTAGCGCTCGCACGCGCCGAGGTAAAGTGTCTTTCCGACTGAGGGCATCAGCCACAACGTTGGCTTTGCCTGGATGGTACTTGATAGCGCATTCGTAATCGTTCAGTAATTCAACCCATCGCCGTTGACGCATGTTCAAATCCTTCTGCTTAAGAATATGCTCGAGACTCCTGTGATCGGTATAAATCGTGCACCTGGTACCGTACAGGTAGTGTCGCCATATCTTAAGTGCGAAAACAACAGCTCCCAGCTCTAAATCGTGCGTCGTGTAGTTCCGTTCATAAATCTTGAGTTGCCGCGAAGCGTAAGCAATATACCTTATCCTGTAGTTCCCATCCCTGTTCACCACATGGCCTAGGAAATGGACTTCACGAAGCCAGAAGTCGCATTTTGAAAGCTTTGCGTACAGTTGCTCCTTTCGAAGAAGTTCCAAGATAAAACGTAAGTGCTGCTCGTGCTCCTCCTGACTCTCGGGGTAGAGCAGAATGTCGTCGATGAAGACGATAACAAACTTGTCGAGATAGGGTTTGCACACCCTGTTCATAAGATCCATGAAGACTGCTGGCGCGTTCGTAAGCCCGAATGGCATGACAAGAAACTCGTAGTGACCATAACGAGTTCTGAAAGCAGTTTTGGAGACGTCCTCATCCCGGACTCTCAGCTGATGATACCCTGACCTCAAATCGATCTTGGAATAGTAACACGACCCTTGCAACTGGTCGAATAGGTCATCTATGCGCGGAAGAGGATAACGGTTCTTCACCGTCACCTTGTTGAGTTCACGGTAGTCGATGCACATCCTGAACGTACCGTCTTTCTTCTTCACAAATAACACTGGAGCTCCCCAAGGCGAAGAGCTTGGACGAATAAAGCCCTTTTCCAAGAGCTCTTGCAGCTGTTTCGACAGTTCTTCCAGTTCGGTTGGAGCTAAACGATATGGTGCGCGGGCTATTGGCGCTGCTCCAGGTGCCAATTCGATCTGAAACTCGACTTGACGATGAGGCGGTAAGCCTGGTAAATCTTCAGGAAACACCTGAGGGAAGTCACGTACAACTGGGATATCCTCCAGCTTCTTTTCCTTTGCTGATGCATCAGTAACGAGAGCCAGAATGGCAGTATGCCCCTTTCGTAAACATTTCTGCGCCTTCAAGTAAGAGATGATGCCAACCACAGCACCACTCTTGTCGCCCTGAACTTCGAGAGGTTCTTGACTGGAGCGAGGAATACGAATAACTTTTTCCTTGCATAAGATCTCTGCGTGATGTTGAGATAACCAATCCATGCCGATGACGACGTCGAAGCTACCCAAGACTATGGGTATAAGATCAATCGTGAAAGTCTGACCCGCTAGAACAATGCTACAACCCTTGACTACATGAGCGGCTTCTACACTTTTACCATTTGCTAGTTCTACGACGTGTTTAGTGTCTAGAGGTGTTGGTGTACGTTTTAATAAGTTACTCATTTTCATGGACATATAACTTGTATCAGCACCCGAATCAAATAAGACAGTAACGTAAATATCGTCGAGAAGGAACTTACCCATAACTACGTTAGGATCATTCACTGCATCTCCTCGACCCAACACAAATGCTCGACCACGAGCTTCATTGCCGTTGTTGTTGTTGTTGTTGTTGTTGTTGTTGTTGCCCCCATTATTGTTGTTATGGTTCCCGTTGCCCTGATGGTTGTTGTTGCGGTTCTGGTTCAACTGTGGGCAATCGCGTTTGAAGTGACCTTCAGCCCCACACTTATAACACCCCCTGTTGCCCTGTTGCTGATTCTGCTGGTTCTGTGGAGCTGGTTGCTGAGGCTGCTGATTCTGATTTGCAGGGCGAGCGCTTCTACAATCTTTGGCCTCGTGACCCATCTTTAAACACCTTTGACAACGGCCCTTATTGCACTGGCCGCTGTGATGCCTGTTGCAGTTGTTACACTTTGGAAGGTTTCCTCGATACCCTCCCTGCCTGTGGCTGCTCGATGAGTGTTGACTGGGACTTTGGTAACTATCCGTCTTTCGCTGCTGAGACTGTGACTGTACTGATGCTGATCCCTTGCTAGAATCCCCCTCCCATTTTCTCTTACTTTCGCTGGGAGTGGCAAGTGTAGTAGTAGCAGTAGCGGTAGCACTGATACGCTTTGGCAGTTTGCCCTGGTCTACTGCCTGATCTGTGATGCGATGAGCGAGACGCTGGATTTCCTGGATGTTGTTGAGGTTAGCCGAGGTAACGTGGCTCTGTATTTCTGGTGCCAAACCTTTGAGATACAACTCGATTCGCTTGTATGGAGGGTCCACCATAGTTGGACATAACACAGCCAACTCATTCGATCTTTTGGTGTAAGCTTCGATTTCCGAACCAACCATTTTCAAGTTATACAACTCATCCTCCAACTTGTGGATGTCTTCTCTAGTGCAGTATTCCCTCTTGATCAATTCTTTGAAATCATTCCAGGGTGTGGCGTTAGCAGCTGCCAACCCTAAGATCTGCACTTGTGCGTTCCACCAAGTGAGCGCAATCCCTTCAAGTGTGCCAGTGGCGAACTTCACCCTGCGAGCCTCAGGGCATTCACACATTTCGAAAACCGACTCGAGCTTTTCAAACCAGTGGAGGAGTCCAACTGCCCCCTCCGTGCCACTGAACGAGCTAGGACGACAGTCCATGAAATTCTTGAATGTGCACCCAGGTTGTTGCTGAGCGGGTTGACCTATTGTGTACGAATAGGGCAAAGTTAAGTATGAGAATTAATGTAGGATCTAAAGATCCTAGTGTCTATACTGCAGGGTATACTACCTGCTTGGGCGGCTGCAACTGCCGCAGCAACGAGAGCCTCTAGCTGGGCTTGAGTCATGGTAATTCGTGCGGCCATTGATCTTCACATCAAAGGCAACATAAGTGAGAAAGGTTCGCGAATAGTGCGATGACAGAAGAGTGTAAGCACATAAGTTATTCTCATGCAATGTCAAGTTGTGAGCAAGTAATGTAAGCATACTACGAGCAAAGTTCTATGCAAATTCTAGCATGTAGGCAATAAACATAAACCTTATTACCTAGGGAGTTGAGTCTTGCACGTGGAGCGAAGCGTCGTTGTGGATCGTTGAGAGCACTGTTCTGGTTATAGTCTGGTTTTAATAAAAACGTTTTCCCATATTAAAACCAAGTTCTCTATAACCAATGGCTCTGATACCAATCTGTCACACCCCCAAAAATCCACCCGCGGAGTATCACCGCTTGGGAGCGTGACTGACCAGGATCAAGCCACCAATCATATCGAACATGTAGTTAATGTCAAGTATAATAAATGTAAACCAATTATTCAATACGATTGATGTTCCAACAAAACATAATTTAAGTAGCGGAAGCGTAATAATGATATCCAATGTATGTAAATAGTTCAAGTGTTGTAAGTATAACGTAACATCCACGATCCAATCTCCACAACGACTTGCTCCTCCCTGTGCAAGCTCCATATGTACCTAATGTCCTGCAAGGCATGCAGCAGAGAGTCAACAACTAGTTGAGCGAGTTCACAGTTAACAGTTCAGTAATAGTATAGCGTGAGTAGTAGTATGTTCGTTCGTTATGTCATGTATCGTATTAGTTTCCATCGCGGCCTCACAGGCATGTGTGCGAAGATTAGGTTCGTTAGTTCGCGACCGTAGTCTTTACCGACCAGGGTGTGTGCGAAGACAATTGATCAGTTCGTTCGCGACCATAGTCTTTACCGACCAGGGTGTGTGCGAAGGCAGTTGAGTAGTTCGTTCGCGACCATAGTCTTTACCAACCAGGGTGGGTGCGAAGGCAGTTCGTAAGCATCAACAGTTTAATCGTTCGTTATAATATCAAAGTATGCACAAGTAATCATCCAACCCATTCCCACCCTGGGAACCCATGCCTTGGCTGTGTGAACTCACCTTGGTTTGCTCGGTATGTTATTGCTTCTAGAGTTTGTTAATCGTCTAAGTCCGTTACCCACGACCTAGGATGTTTTGCACATGATTCGGTGTAAGTATATAGATTCAATTAGGGTTTGCATCTCTTCGGATCAAACAATCACATACGATATCATATCATTCTGTAGCAAGCAGTATCATTCAGTAACATGCAGCATCTTATGTTCACATACTGGTGAGGTATAGTAGTGTGTTGTTTCTCATACAGATTTCTGAACTTAGTATCAACGTGACACAGTCTTTTCAAGCATTAAACAGTGAATTATGAGAACGTATATTTAGAGTTCAGACAACACATCATGCGTATGAAATTCGAGTGCATAAATATCATTCAAGACTTAACAGATCCCACAACATTTAACATACAGTTCAAGCTTCATATAATCATTCACAAATTCATGCACCTCTCAAAACTCAGACAAACTCACAACCATAAAACTCGGTCTACATAACCATTCAATAAATTCGGTCTACATAGCCATTCAATAAACTCGGTCCCTTGGTGTGGCTTTAAAAGTCGGACAAGGGGGAAACTCCCCTTTTAAACTCGGACATAGGTTCATTAAGAAACTCGGGCATAAATACATTATATTATATTCTTGACACTACACATGAATAGCCGCCTATATCTATTGCTAGCTCACACGGGATTGGGCCGATAACATTACGCTACTCTTGATTGGGCAGCCAATAAAAGTGGTGGGCATGTGGGTTTTGGATTAGAGCTTGACTTTGATGGGCAGCCGACATACAAAGGGGTTCAGAATTACCACATCACACATCATCAACAATCATTACTTTATGCAGCCTATGCACTATCAATTCACAAGTAATCCCACAAATCAAATGGTCCAATGAAAGAGATTTCCTTAATATCAATTGTCGGCCACTTTACCTTATGTTTCATCCACACTTGTCAACTATGTATTATTAGTTCAAGGCTATATTCACTGTTATCGGTTCCATTATTATCAAAGGAATCATTTAGTCAATTCATTTATATGTAACATCTAAAATAGCAAATTATTGGAAGACCAAAATCAACAGCTTATTAATAAGTCATCAATGGCCGACAAGTCGTCAATCACCTTAAGAGATCATTGGACCAACTTATGGCATGTAATAAAGAATATAAAACACATCATCAGATTACCAAGTTTCTTATCATACTAATCAATTAAATAAATTGCAAAATCATATCATCGTCAAATCCCGCATATGTGTACACATGATTCGAAATAACATGAAAGCTTAACAACCATAATCACATAACAGTTGGCACATGATGACGACAGATAGTTCATGATAATTTAAATCAATTAATTATTAATATTTGATTTACTAACCCCAAACAGGAGAACGATGTGTCGGTTGGCGCAAGGTACTTCGGAGTCTTAAGATTGCCGTCGAGTTTCAAGGGTAGCGAGAGGGGGTGAAGAGTGATTAGGGTTTTGCTAATTAGGTTTTGTGTTAGGATTAATAGCTAAACATCCCAAGTCGATCATCACTGGGCCGAAGCCCATGTGCTTTTCGTTGGCCCCTTAGTAGACGAGGACTCTTAGTGTTTTCGTGAAGTGTGTTTTCGTGAGGTGTGTGGGTGTTTGACAAAAGTTCCATCTTTTTATTAAGTGTACTAACATTAAACATACAAAACATATATCCGTTAACACACTTACATTGCACACCCAACACATATAAGAGCACACTAATATATACAATATAACAAGCGCAATACGACTTAACAATTTACGAACGTGTACAGTGGTGAAACAAACAAGACAGCTTAACAATTAGTGCGCAATTAATGCGAAGATGGAAATCTTGGAAATTCGAGTTGTCACATCTTTGATCGTCACCCTTTCTGCCTTGATAGTCGTTGTTGTCGATGTTTCTTCCGTGATTCCCGCTACCATCTTGACCTCCATTTCCACCTTCAGTACCTTGCCTACACATCTCATGACATACCCCACTTTGCCACAGTTTTAACATTTTCCATATCTACATCGCCCGACATGATAACGTCGACAATTGTTGCACTTAGGTAGGATACCCATGTACTATTTTCCCTTTTTGGCCTTGTTCTTGTTATTCGCCCAAGTTCCTTTCTTGAAACTTGCGAACTTCCTCTTGTTATCTCCAGATGTCTCCACAGGAGTCTCCTTTTTCTCCTTCGAGGTAGAAAATTTTCCTAGTCTAACCGCTTCTTCAGTGAGCATCACACTTAATTCGATAGCATCGGTAATTGTTGGAGGCTTCGATGCGGTCACCATGCTCAGAATCTGAGGTGCCAATCCCCAGATGAAACGTTCGATCCTCTTAAATTCTGGTTCTACCATGTAGGGGACAACACGAGACAAATCATGGAATCTCTGCACATACTCAGCTATCTTTGAACCTTCCATTTTCAAGTTCCAAAATTCAGTTTCCAACTTCTGGAATTCTGTCCTCAAACAATACTTCTTATGCATCAGCTCTTTCAGTTCATCCCACGTCAAAGCATACGTAGCAGCCTCGCCTAACATCTGAACCTGAAGGTTCCACCATGACAGAGCCCCATCTAGAAACAGTCTAGATATGTACATGACCTGATGCTCTGGTGCACATTTGCTCAAACGCAACACAGAATCCGTCTTCTCAACCCAACGCACAAAAGCTACGGCACCCCCATTGCCATCGAAATCCAGGGGCTTGCAGCCCAAGAACTGCTTGTAGGTGCAGCCTGCAACATAAGCAACATCATTCACATAAGGCATTAGCAAAGCACACTTGGAAATGTCCAAACGTTTTGTAATATGTCTTAAGTGACTAAACATTACCGTTGGGCGGGTTATTTCCTGAGGTACCTCCGCTGCGTTTGGAGCGAAGGGCCTCGTGCTGTGCGATGGCCTGTGAGACGCGCTCTTGTAATTCCGCCTCTGTCGTCGACAGAGGGTTGTTGATATCGGTGTTCCTTCGAAGCGACATCTTCTAAGAAGAAGATCGATTAAGTCAGGTATTATTAAGGACACCGACACATAAGCATCTACTTAACGAATAAGACCTAGGAGGTGTGTATACATATGTTTATAAGCAATCGTCATAGCAAGCAATCATATAACATCACAATTATAGCACAAACATGTAGATCAACAATGTGTTTAGTGAGAACATGACGACTGAGCTTTCATTATTTACCGACCACAATCACATTGTCAACAAAGAGTATCACATCAAAAGGGACACAGGGTCACCCTACCCTTGTCCAAAATCACGTGGTCAAATGTGGTCTTCAAAAGTCTTCCCAATCTGGGCTCAATAGTGGTGTCATCGCCAAAGGTAATGCAATCTGTATAAGGAGCTCCTCCTCGAGCTCGTATACACGGAGAAGTAAGCAACTGATCTGCTGCTCGATAGTAAAGAAACAAGCATCAAAACCTGGGAAAAGTGTAAGAGCAGCAGGTGAGAGTGTAAAAGGAGACAGTGATGAATCTGGAGGATCAAAATGTACTGGCATAGACAGGGTGGGGGATGTGGTGTCAGCTCAGGCTCCAAAACTCTACGACTCAAAACCTCAAACTGTAGTTGAAGTGACAGGAGCAACTCATCTCGTGTGTAGCCTCCATAATGTGAGGAATGATGGGGGTCTGAAATCGGCCTACTGTATATTCGGGACCATCAGAATGACTTGTTCAGCGGTGAAGAAGTGAAAGGAGCAAACGGTGCAGCCTGTGAGGTCGGAGGAAATGCTGCTACAGCAAAAGGATCATCACGCGGGTGCTGACCAGAAGTACCTTCCCCTGGACGAGGTGCAGGAATGTCCTGTAGGAAAACGATAGGTAAATCAACGTGATGGACATCAGACTCCACAGAATGAAAATGAGCAACATCAGCGGGTGCAGGTGTAGGTGGAGGAATAAATGGCTCAACAAAAGGAGGATCAACGGGTGCAGGAACTGGATCAGGTATATGGGGTGCAATGTTTGGTAATTCAAATAGAATCATGGTCAAGATCAGAAATCGGTTCAAGGTCAGTAGGTGCTACAATCCGGAACAGGAGCTAGCTCAGGAGCAGGCTCTAGGTCGTGCCGAGGTGTGGGATCTCGAGCAGGTGATAGTGCGGCAGGCATAGCGGCGTCGTCGTCTGAGTCAGTTGCAAAAAGCTGCAATCCAGCCGTCTGTAAAGCTGAAGATGTCACAGACTCAAAGGAGTCTGAAACTGAGTGCAAACTGGAATCAGAGGATAACTTGATGAGAGGAATCTCAGGAGGGGGGGAACAACAATAGCATCCTCTTCTATCTTTCCATCACCCTGGGCGTTGACAGGAGGACCATCAACAATCAAATCAACGTCATCATCAAACAAATCGTCAAAAGGCAGATCCTCGGGAGGAATGACCACGAGAGGTACGGCATCGAGGATCGGATCCATGATGGGCTCACCATAGGGATGACCAGTGATGAAGTGGTCATGGACTGAAACAGAAATGACAAAAGGATCCTCGTTAGGGAAACCATCAGCAATTGGTAAGTCATCTCCAAAATTAGGTAACGCGAACGACTGAAAGTCGTCATCGTCGTCAGGTATCATGTATGGGTCGCTCTCAGTGTCGGATGTAAGTATCTCCGTCTCGGGTGCACTCTCGCTATTAGAGACGAGGGTCATAGGGTCATAAGTGTCAGAGACATAATGCCTATAAAATAACAATTATAACATAGGCACATATTTTAACCACCACTACTTAGCGTGCAATCAAAGACAATGTATCATGAAATCATGTATCCTTGTTATTCCTCATGAAACCTTTCTAGCCTTCCTAGTCTCCCAGACTAAACCACCTAGTCTCCCAGACTAAACCACCTAGTCACCCAGACTAAACCACTTATGCAACCTTACTATCGTGTTTCGTGTCTGTTTGTAAAAATGTTTGTTTCCCTGGATCTGGGCGTTTCGTGTATGCAATGAAAACATGTTGTAAAAATATTTTCGTGAGAGCCCTAATGATTATAGTCTAGACTCGAGAAGGAATCCTAGTTCGCTACAATCGAAGCTCTAATACCAAACTGTCACACCCTGACTTTTGCGGAAGCGTGATTTGGTATGACTTGCTTAATATCATTGCATTCAATCATAACAAACATCTATATGATAAAAACAATGATATCATCCATAAATTAAGTTTCGAAATATTACATTCGTCATTGATTAACCAAAAACCAGGACTTCAATTTCTAGTACATAACAATCCAAGTTTTAAGTTCCAATCTGGACTTAACAAAAGACGTTAACAAACTAGGTTTCGAGCCATGTATCTTACCCAAGATAAAATACATAACCCAAACCCTTCGACTTCGGATGACACCTTTTATTATTAGAGACATGACTTGTAAACTTCAACGCCCGCCAGATCCATACTTAATTTCCTAAAATACATGTAGTTTGAAAACATCAACAAAAGTTGAGCGAGTTCAAGTGTTTAGTATGTGTGCACGAATAAACCTTGAAAACATTTGTAAGTATGTATGTATGTACTTGGTAAACTGGTATGAAGCAACAAGGAAACAGATCAATTAATTGCACCGGCTTCAGTTTGAAGACATAGTCACCACTTGGCCCACTCGGCGGGCGCATGGTTGGGGCTCGCTACACCCAAATAGGTCTATCACTCATGTCCCTTGGTCCTACTACGAGGATTATGTGACAACTGCCACTTTTGAGTAACTTTCTTACACTTAAAATACTCATTTTTAACTCATTTTTATGCTTTTTGAACACCCGAACTGCGTATTTCACGACATACACTTAGAATACTCATGGAATACTTACTTAGGATGCATATGATTCATTTTTATTAGGTAAATTTGAAACAGTTTAAACAATGCATCGAAACTACTAGAAAAGCACCTAGTAAACTAGTATTCTGACAAAAACGCAGGATCCGCAGAAACCATCTAAATGACATCTTTAGGACTCAGACGAAAGTACAACATCTAATATACATTAAACCCTAACTAGGAATGCAAGGGTTTGGTTTAAAACCTTCCTGAAGTCCGATAACACTAAAAACTGCCCGAAAAGCACTAAAAGCGCAATATCAACACTTTTCCGCAGAAATTCTGAAGAAATCAGCCTTTTAATCTTTTTGCAACATACAAAAGTTCTGTTTAACATAGAATTCATATGAGGATACCTTCGGGTATCATCCGAACCAATAACTACATAAATTCACACAAGTTACACAAACTTAGCGTTCAAATAACGACTAACGGAAACAATGCGAAACAAATATCCGAACAATATCGGATCTTTTTTTTAGTGACCATCTAATATTATTTGGATCATATTAGACTAGTAATGGTCACTTAACACCTTGAAACACTTGAATCCCTTAAACATCTAAATCTTCCTAATCATTTTTCTACAAAAAAATCTAACACTTTAACTAGTTAAAACAATTTACCATGTGGGACCCACCCCCCTTTCAACTAGTTTCCATAAATATCTTGGATATTTACTGTTAGAGCTTATGAGATCGTTGGTACTTGTGCTGGATTAGTTTAGATAGTAGTTTGTATGTATTTTGAATGTTTAGGGGCTTATTTTGTAATTGTCTAGAAGTTGTGATCCTGACTTGGTGTAGTTAAGATTCCAGCAAATTTATAAATTTGCTGGCAAGTCAAGAGTCTACTATATATACCCCAAGCATTGTAACCTAGCCAAGCTTTTGGCTCTTGGTTGAATCAAGTGTTGTTTACATTCATATTGTGTGCTTAAATCTGATATCCAAGGTTGTTCATTGCTTTATCTTATTGTTTGGATTCAATACAAACACTAGTTGTATTCATCAATCCATTAGCTTCATCTTCATTCTTGATCTTTCTTGACTTTTCATAGTTCAAACACTTAATCAATAGGTGTTTTGGACTAAAACAACCAACCACTGTGATCCGGATACGTTTTGGGATCTACAATCTGGTATCAGAGCCTTTGTGCTCTTGGTTGTTGTGTTCTTTTTGAGATTTTTCATTGTTTTGAAGGTTTTTCAAAGTTTCAAGGTTTTTCAAATTTTTGGGCTTAAAATGGATTGATTTGGTGTGTTTAATCGATAGGTTGTTGTTAATACTTGATTAGGGAGCTATTTTGGACATTTTGGTGCATCAAAACATGGTTTTTGGGCTGTTTTTGAGTGATTAGAGGGTTTTAGTTCGTGTTAAACCCTCTGTCCAGCGAATTTAACTTGAAGACAGCGAACAATTTTTGAACATAGCGAATTTATTTGTTGAAGATAGCGAACTCAGCTTTGAATACAGCGAATTAATTCAAATCGTTGAGTGTTTTATCGCATAATCATCAATTTCGCCGACCATTGTTCGAGCGAAATTGTTGATCATCAGCGAAATAGTGTCATTCGTCCCTTGAGCGAAAATATCGAAGGCGACTTCGAGAGCCGTGATAGCGAACCACAGCGTTCTTATCACAGTCACCGGTGAAATTAAACTAACCCTTGTTTGTGTTTGATTTGTCAGCGAAGATAAGTTGATCGCTCGTGCAGGATTTCATAACTTTCCAGCGAAGTTAGCGAACCAGCTAGCGAAGGTCATTAATCAATATCGTTCATTGGCGAAATTAAGCTCCTGTCAGCGAATTTAAGGTCTGTTCAGCTCACGTTTGTCTAAAACAAGGAAAGATGTCGCTGAATCAACTGAGTCCAATTGCTCAAGCGGAACTTGAAACTGGAACCACCACTCGCCCGCCAAAGTTGAAAGGGGCGGAAGACTTTAGCACTTGGAAAACTCGCATTCAATCGTTCTTCGAGTACACGGACTACAATCTGTGGCTCTCTGTTACCGCTGGACCTCACATTCCAACGGTAGTTAGAGGAGATGCAGTAGTTGCTAACAATGATGCTACTACCTTCACTGACGAAGACAAGGCTCTCATTCAACGTGATCGTCGCGCACACGCTGCTCTAACCATGGCTCTATCAACCAACGATTGCAACATGTTTGAAGAACACCGAACTGCAAATGCACTTTGGAATGCATTAATCGAGTACTATGAGGGAAATGAAGAACTGATCGAAAGCAAGAGATATGGTGCAGAAGCAATACGACATGTTTTGCGGAGTCCGTGGAGAAAGTTTGTCTGATCACATTAGCCGCTTCCTAAACATGATGACCAAAATGAAGAAGGCAGGAAATCCTGTTACCAATCGTGCTTCAATAAAGAAGCTGCTTGATTCGCTCCCCAAGGAATGGAGCCTGCAATGTATGATGACCAAGAAGGATTTCCTCAACAATCCTAATCCTGTCACTCTGTCAGATCTGATCAACACCCTAAGAGCCTTTGAAATGGACGTTAACAAGAGAGAGATGAACACTGCTGGATATCAACCTAAGGCAACTCAACCTTCAGCTGGATTGAAGAATGTGGCATTCCTCGCTTCAGGGGGCATCACTCCACAAGCTTCTGACTTAATTTACGCAAACGCTTCCGCAAGCGCATCTAAAGCCCCACAACTTGTTGAGAAGACTATCACTGTTGATACTCAAGCATTGAAAGTATCCACTGAAAATGTGGCACTCTTCAACACATTTCTGAGCAGCTACGAAGCCCTAATGTCTGGGGAACTGAAGAAGGAGATGTTTACTGCTAAAGACATGTATCAGGTTGATCCAGATGATATGGAAGAAATGGATCTGAAATGGCAAATGGCCATGATCACTCTGAGGTTAAAGAAATTTCAAGACAAGACAGGCAAGCGATTGGGTCTTGGAAAAGCTGGCTTTGACAAATCTAAGCTGAGGTGCTACAACTGCAAGAATCTAGGACACTTCAAGCGTGACTGTCCGTTGTTGAAAGAAGGAAACAGTGAAACTACTCCTGCTGTTAAACAAATCACTGTTGAAGAGAACAAAAACAATGCATCTCCCAGCACGCCAAAGGCTTTAGTTGTTGAAGACTATGATTGGAGTGAAGAGATCACTGAAGCAAAGGAGCAAGTCAACAAAGCCCTGATGGCCAAGATCATAGGTGAGTCATCTGCAAGGCAGTTTGAGAAGCAGACAACAGGAATCCAAATTGGAGACAATGATGCTGACAAGGGATTGAAAAGTATTCTTTCTTCAATGAAGCCTGGTGATCAAGCTGAAAAGGATGCTTCTAAAGAGACATTTGAGAAAGGGAAGGATAAAGTTTAAGCTACAGCCATGAAAGTAGATTCATAAAAAGAAAAGGCTGACAAGGACTTGGTAAATAGTATTCCACTCAGTTTTAAAGAAAAATTATGCTCCGAAGCATGCGTTGATGTCGTGGCACATTATAAATTCTTAAACCTGGAGTTTGAAAGGCAAAAAGACAAAGCTTTAAAAATTAACAACGAGCTTAAACAGAATGAGGCTGCATATCAGAGAAAGCTGAACTCAACTTTGGCTGAAATGCAAACCCTTAAAGAATTTGTGTTTAGAAAAGATTTTATCATTAATGATCTTACAGAAAGATTAGAAAAAGCTTTGAACGAAAAGAACAAACTTCAAATTATAATGGATAAATGGAATGTCAGTCAAAAGGCCTTTACTGACATCAAAAATTGCCAACGACCAACGTTTGTGAAAGATGGGATTGGTTATAAGGATAGGCACGGAAATGAAAGAAAACTTTTCTTTCCGCCTCACAACAAAAACTACGTGCCTATGCCTACTCCTCATCCCGAAAATGATCTCATAAATGAAAAGGCCTCAGTTGAACAAAATGAATTTTATGAAAATGAGACAACTGCTAACTGCTCTAAAAGCAATGCAGATTCCATTGAGTGTAAAGAAGATGTGTGCGATGATGATGGAGACTGCGGAGGGTCAAAAATAGGAATTGGTTATTCAGGCGACAGTTATTCCACCGTTAACTGGTTCGTCTGGAATTGTTCTAAAAACAATGTTAAGGATGAATGTAATAGTTTAAGTAGGTTGGATGACTGTAATGGCCAAGTGCCTAAAATTAAATCTGTGGATGACTGTAAAGGCCATGTGCCTACATTTGAGACCCGTGATCATGAACCTTATGTGTCTGAATGTCATGATTTGAATTATGCATGTTGTGATGATAATGTTGCTTGTGAATCTCCTGTATTTGTGCCAGAATGAAAAAGGAATAGTTTTGGAAAATTCCTTACAAAGGAAATTCCCGAATTTATTCCTTCCAGAACAGGTATGACAGAATCGGAAAAGAGCGTTACTGAAGATCAAGATAATGTAGATTCAAGCGTCATTACCACAGAAGACGAACAGACATCAGAAAGTTCGCATTCAGAAACCTCAACTGAAGATCAAGCAACTAGTGATGAAAGCTTCGAATGTTCAAGTTATGAAGCAAGTGAAGAACAAAGTTCAAGCAAGGACAACACGTCTGAAAGCTCACTCGATTCAGACAGTGATGAAGAATATCCCGAAGATGAAAGCAGAGTGGACAAGAAAATGAAGAAAACAGAAAGCTCAAGACTCTCATCACATACATCATCTTCTCACACCAAAAGACCCAGACATAAAAGATGTTTTCGCTGTGGTCATTTAGGATATACAGCGAAACATTGTAAAACCAAAAAGTTTCCTAAACCAGAGCATGATTTTATTACAAACGTCACGCAGCAACTAAATTATCTTAAGAAATCTGTTAAAAATCTGGTTGATTCAACTGCGTATCTTTGGAAACAAGAAGAGGTCAAAGTGGGTCAAAACCACGATAGATTCGAAATGAAACAGATCTGGGTTCCTAAATCAAACTAACCTGTATATTTGTGTATTTGTGTATATCAGAATAAACTCCAGAAATGGCTTCGAATGCTCATGGAATACATCTGGCACGTAGACAGCGGATGTTCAAGACACATGACTGGATTGAAGGAACTACTGAAAAACTTCCGCTTTATTGATGGTGACTTCGTGTCTTTTGCTGGCGACGAAAAGGGCGGAAAGATTGTTGGAGTAGGAGATATAGTGTCCGAAGCCCTCACGCTGGAAAATGTCAACTATGTTCCTGAGCTGTGCTATAATCTCATGAGCGTTTCTCAAGTGTGTGATAAAGGAATCTCGGTGCTGTTCAATGACATGGAATGCTTGTTCCTGAAGCCCGGTTATGTTGTTCCTGCAGAAATGATCATGCTCACTGCTCCAAGACAGAACAACACATATGTGCTCAACATGAAAAACGCCAAGACAAATGACAACTTGACATGCTTAATTTCTAAAGCGTCAGAATCGGAGTCACTGCTTTGGCATAGACGACTGGGGCATGTTAACTTCAAAAATATGAATAAACTCTCTAAATTGAACTTAGTTAGAGGTCTTCCAATTAAAGAATTTCCATTTTCTGAAAAATGTATTGCATGCGCCCAGGGAAAACAGCATAAGAAACCTCACAAGTCCAAAGCAGTGAACATGATTTCTGCACCACTTCAATTGTTGCACATGGATCTTTTCGGTCCTATCAGTGTTAAAAGTCTTGCTAAAAGCTCTTATTGTTTGGTTGTAACAGATGATTACTCTCGATTTTCGTGGGTATATTTTCTTGAAGCAAAGAGCGAGACAGCTGAAGTGTTAAAATCATTCATTCCCCTGATAGAGAACATGATCAAGCTGAAAGTGAAGTCTATAAGAAGCGACAACGGGTCTGAATTCAAAAATCAGACCTTCACATCATTCTGTGCAGAAAAAGGAATTCATCTTCAATACAGTGCAGCCAGAACTCCCCAACAAAATGGAGTTGCTGAACGCAAGAATAGAACGCTGATTGAAGCTGCAAGAACCATGCTGGTGGACTCCAAGCTTCCAATTATCTTCTGGGCTGAAGCAGTTAATACGGCATGCTACGTTCTGAACAGGGTACTCATCGTGAAACCTCATGGAAAGACAGCATACGAGCTTCTCTTCAAAAGAAAGCCACTTATAGATTTCCTCAGGCCATTCGGATGTTCGTGCACTCTATTGAACACTCAAGAAAATCTCGTCAAATTTGAAGCGGTGGGTGATATCTGCTACTTTACGGGGTATTTATCCACACAGAAGGCTTACCGTGTTTACAACAAACGAACAAAGATGGTGATTGAATCGTACTACATGGACTTTCAAGAAGGAAATTACACCAACACTGGCAGCACTCCTGACTGGTTCTATGATGTGAATGTGATCTTCAATAACTTTGAAATTCCGGAGATTGTATCAGACCCTGACCTAGTCGAAGACACTCAAGTTGAACCATTGTTTGATTCGTCTGACATTGGTTTGACTCCTTTTACCACCCGCTTATCTCCATCATCCGCTGATCCGATTCTGGCTGTAAATGAAACAAACGGTGACACTTCGCCTGAGAACACCCAAGACAATGGTGCTTCTTCTTCACAGGCGAATGTGAATGAACCAACTCAAGAAGATGATCCACCAGTAATTTATGTAGACGAACACTTCACCAACCTTCCGCAGCAAATCGAATCTCTGACAAATGCCGGATACAAGACAAATAGAAATCATCCTCTTGAAAATGTCATCGGCGCTGTAGAAGAAGGAGTACGTACTCGCGGACAGTCAGCAAGCATCAACAAGGGTCTCTTCGCAGCTTTTCTATCACAATCAGTTCCACGTGACATCGAAGACGCTATTCAAGACTCGAGCTGGGTTCAGGCAATGCAAGAAGAATTATCTCAATTCAGGAAGCTCAAAGTGTGGGAACTTGTAGATCTACCTGAAGGAAAGTTTCCAATTGGTACTAAATGGGTCTTTCGAAACAAGATGGATGATCGTGGGGTGGTTATCAAGAACAAGGCTCGATTAGTAGTACAGGGTTTTCGACAAGAAGAAGGGATTGACTATGAAGAAGTTTTTGCTCCAGTCGCACGATTGGAGGCAATCAGGATATTCCTGGCGTACGACTCTTATAGAAACTTCAAAGTCTTTCAAATGGATGTCAAAAGTGCGTTTCTGTATGGGAAGGTCAAGGAGGAAGTTTACGTATGTCAGCCTCCAGGGTTCGAAGATCCTCACTTCCCAGGTCGCTACTTCAAATTGGATAAAGCACTCTATGGTCTTCATCAAGCTCCACGCGCATGGTACGAGACTTTGTCCACATACTTGCTGGAATGTGGATACACCAGAGGAACGATTGACATGACTCTCTTCACCAAGAAGATAGGGGAAGATGTTATGCTGGTTCAAATCTACGTGGATGATATTATCTTCGGGTCAACCAATGAGGCTCTGTGCAGAGAATTCGAAACGATCATGAAAGCAAAGTTCGAGATGAGCATGATGGGAGAGCTGAATTTCTTCTTGGGATTAGAAGTGAAGCAAAAGGAGGACGGAATTCTTATTCATCAGGCTAAATACATTCGGGACATTCTCTCGAAGTACAACATGAATGACTGCAAAGTTGCAAGCACGCCATTCGCCTCGCAAACAGAACTCACTCTAGATCCTCAGGGAAAGCCAGTGAACAAATCCTTCTATCGCTCAATGATCGGTTCTTTGATGTACTTGACAGCCAGCAGACCTGACATCATGTGGGCAGTTTGTCTTTGTGCTCGTTTCCAAACAAATCCCAAGGAATCCCATGAAATTGCAGTAAAGCGCATCTTCTGCTATCTCAAAGGAACTCCGAAACTAGGGCTTTGGTATCCTAAAGATAGTAATTTTGATTTAATTGCATATTCTGACAGTGATCATGCAGGTTGCAAAGTAGATCGCAGTTCCGTATCAGCAGGATGTCAATTTCTGGGAAACCGGTTGATTTCATGGCAAAGCAAGAAGCAAACAACAGTATCCACATCAACCGCTCAAGCAGAATACACAGCGGCATACAGTTGCTGTTCACAAGTTCTTTGGATACAAAATCAGTTGCTGGATTACGGAATCAACATCATGAAGACTCCTATATTCATCGACAATGAAGCGTGTCTAGGAATTGTGAAGAATCCTGTGCACCACTCAAGAACAAAGCACATAGAAATTCGCATTCACGCAATTCGAGATGCTTATGAAAAGGGATACATTCAAGTAGTGCCAGTGGATACAACACAGCAACGGGCCGACATCTTCACGAAAGCTTTTGACAAAACTCGTTTTAACCAGTTGGTAACCTGGTTAAAAATGGTTAATTTCCTTGACTGGAAATGAATCTTGTGTTGATGATAAAAAAAAAGAAAAAAAAATTAAATTAAATTAATATAATAAAGTTTTTGCTTGTTGAAAATAAAACTAGTATTGAAAGACGTCGCCCACCAAAAAGATTTTCTGGTTAAAATTTTATTTTCGGGCAAATGGACTCACGAAAATAAAAATTTTAGGGGGGATATTCAGAAAATCCTTGAAACAGATGCTTATGTCAGACTCCTGTTAGAGGATGTGATAGAAAATTGCTAACACTTTGTCATTTCTTTGAACAGAATACACTATAAAATCAGGGTACCAAGCAACAACGTGTCGGTAGATTCAGCAACACCGACGAGTAAACTGCTATTAGGGAGCAAAACATAATGTCTACACAAGAATTCTGGCTTTTCTCAGGCATTACGCATCTCAGTGGGTAACACGTTGCGGCATATGGCTTAATGGTCTTGAATCTTGCGTTGACAGATTGCCAAAGTCTGAGATTTCGGGTCTTTATATTGGTATCTCATTCGGAGGATATCATAGTTGCTCTTCTGTTGTACGGTGGTACTGACCTAGACGCTATGATATTCTTTTAATAATAAGTGCCTAAAAAAAAAAAGAGGCCAAACCCTTTCTAATAAGCGCCATTTTCGGCCAAAATCCATAATAAGTGCCATCTTTGGCCAAATCCTTTGATAGATCAGTTTGGCAACTCTGCTGTATGGTGGTACTGACCTGTTCACCGAACTATCTATCTTAACCCTCGATAGTTCCTGGAATCTCTGTTGTACGAAAGTACAGACCTGATCTCCGTTCTATCGTTGAAGAGAATGAATCCAATATACTCACCCGTTATGAGGAATCTTTGTGCATACCTTGATCGCGGGGGTATGTCCTGATGTGGGACTCACGAGGGCGTAATGATTCTATTTTCAATAGCGTGTGTGGGGGCCATCGAAGACTTGTCAATATTACCGAAAACATGATAAAACACGCTCTCCGAAGGTATGTTGAAAGAAGGATGCATGGATTTAAGCGGACAAACATACTGACAGTTTTTCTTGTGCCCTGGTTAGTAATATAATAATAATAATAATAATAATAATATATAAAGAATTTGGCAAGTGTTGGCAGTATGATTCTCTGCAGGTAAGTTCGGTAAGTGTCAGACATTTCAAGAAATTCTGAGTTAAATGAATCCTCGCAAAGCAAGAAAATTGAAGTTCGGAGTCAAAATGGCCCAAATTTTAGCATTTCTGTGCATATTCCGAAATAAACATGGTTTTTAAACAAAAAATGGGCACGTTTTTCGAGAAAGTTTGAAATAAACAAGCAAAAACAAAAACAGTTTGATAAGATAAAAAGGGCGGCGAAATTAAGATACCAGCAAACTTATAAGTTCGCTGGTTATCTTTAACCGTACATATATGTACATTTTTTTACATCAGTTAAAATTTCAAAATTTCACTCTAAAAATCTCTCATCGCTGGTCTCCTCATCTTCCTCATCTCTTATTCTCCGATCTGTTCATAAACTCAACACAAGTTTCAAATTTCAGTCAAAAATCATCAGGTATTTCATCGATTATCTCTCATCTTATCGCATCTGTTTTCAATTCGAAGGTATTTGCTTGAATGAGTGGGTTATGAAGTTTCAAATATTTACATATTATTCCTAACTTGAAATCAGTAGAACACCATGAATCTGATTTGATATGATTCTTTGATATAATCGGTTATTGTCTCTCATTGGGACACCATGAATCTGATTTAAAAGATATGAGTACTTGTGAGAATCTGTGACATATTGATCAAAT
This sequence comes from Helianthus annuus, assembly GCF_002127325.2. Classification (NCBI taxonomy): domain Eukaryota; kingdom Viridiplantae; phylum Streptophyta; class Magnoliopsida; order Asterales; family Asteraceae; genus Helianthus; species Helianthus annuus. The sequence continues at coordinate 87,630,312 of NC_035447.2, forward strand.
CTGTTAAGGGTTTTTAAAAAGGGTTTATCAAGAAAAACTTGAATGTGGCGATTTCAACATGGGGCCAGCGAAGACAGCGAATTTATGTGGAAGAAGATTAAAAGTGTGACAACTCAAGTTTCCAAGATTCCATCTTCGCACTATTGCACGTTAATTGTTTTGATTGTTCGTTAACTTGTTTGTTTCGCAACTGTACACGTTGTAATATGTTAAATCGTACTGTGAGGGATATGTTTTAAATGTGGTGTGCATTATATCTGAAGTAAAGGTTAGTATTATATTTAGAATTACTATTCTGTTGTTTAATTAAATCATGCCAAGCACACCCTCACCCATGAAATCACACTTAGCCGAAAACACAAGTGTGTTCGTCCAAGCAATGGCCAGCGAAATCAAAGTGGGCTTTCGGCCCAGTAGTGTTTGGTTATCAAGTGTTCATCAAACTGTTGTATATGGCTTTTTTTTTATGTTTCCACAAGCCCACATCGAGCCCACCCCCATCTATTATTTACGTGTAACCAATTCATAATTCCACAACTCCTTGCAAACCCTACGCTCATCTAATCATTACGGCAGTGGAGCCCTTCTCATTGAAACCCTGTGACCTCTTTAATCTATACACTTGCATTCGGTTAGTAAGTTATATTGTTAATCCATTTGTTGCTTTTAATGATCGATTGTAATGTTTCTATTCATGATTAATGTGGTGTGGTAAGGATAATCATAAAGTGAATGATGACTGATGCATAATTAGATCTTCATGTATTGTTGGCTATATTTACTCCTGATGGGTATGCGATCATATATTATTTGAGTAGATGTCCAATGTTTCTGTTATGGTTATGAATGATTTATTGTTATGTGGCAGCATGTTTGGTCCAATAGTAATAAAGGGAAAATGGCGGCTAGTATTTTCTTTGGTATATGTGTATTTGGTATATGTGTATTGTCAGTAGCTATATTTGGTTGAAGTAATGTGTGCCCATTAGTTGAATTAGCGGCCGGATCAAGTGTGGTCCTATCAAAAAAAAATATATATGTATTGGCACCTTGCATAATCAATCACATCTAAAGTGGCGGCCGTAGGAATTAAAACAAGGAAGAGTCAAAGTTGTTGAATGATATAGATCGGTCCAATCATGTGTCTTGGGCGGCTACTTGTCTTCCGTGTATATGTTCATAGGAAGATTTAGCATATATATTGTTGAATAATTGTTCAACTCACAAACCTATTTGGTCCAATAGCATTTGAGGTGATTTCAAAATGGTCGGCCATGTATATAAAAAATAATAAGACTTTCTCATGTGGAGGCTTGACTTTTGAATGGAATTGTCAGATTCAAATATGTTGAAACCGATAGATAATTGGAGACTATGTGTGTATTGCAAATGAATGATATTGAATAAATGGATTAACACACCCTTAGTTGCACACTAAGAGCATGGCCGAACACCCTTGATGGACTGCACATTTAAGCCCTGTCACACACATACACTGCACATGGGCCGATTACTTTCATGAACTGCACATATAATTGGGCCGTATTGAGTGGGTTGTATATTTGGTAGCAGGCAATAGGCTCTAGGCCGCACCCTTTATGTTGGTGCCGGGTCACCAGCTGCTTCCACACAAGAGGTCGGGTCACACACCTTAGTGGGCCTCGAACCAACTAGGCCGCACAGCAACGAGAAGTGTCGTAGTGGGCTGTTAAGAAATAGCTTGTGTGGAATGTTGTGATAAGTTGATGCTTGTGGTTTTGAATGATTTTCAGTGTATTAGATAATGGACGTTGAGTATAATCTGTCGAATGCATGAATGGTTCTGCTAAATGATATTATGATACATGCACAAGTGATGAAAGCTGATAAGTGAATACGAAACTAGTTGTTCAACGAATGCTATAATTAGGGTGATGTGTGATTTCTTGTTACGATTGTATGACATTATGTGCACAACGATACATGTGTCGTGACTATGGAATACATGACTTACGTGCATACAAGCTAACTATTTTTGGTAACCACGGTAGGGCTTGGTTGACCAACTTGGAACGGGTAACTTAACATAACATACCGAGCAAACCAAGGTGAGTTCACACTCTTACCAAGGCATGGGATTCCCGGGGTGTTGGGAATGGGATTAAAAGGATAAGGTTGAATAGATTCATACGAATACCATTACTAGACTACCATACCATCGTCCTCGGTTGTGCAGGACACATACGTAAAACCTACGTATACTTATGCTACTCGCTATCCTCGGTTGTGAAGGATACTCACGTAAAACCTACGTGAACTTATACTCACTACTGCCTCGGTTGTGTCAGGCACTTACGTAAAACCTACGTAAACCCTCGCGTACTCCTATCCTCGGTTGTGAAGGATACTTACGTAAAACCTACGTAAACCCCATACGCGCTACTGTTCTCGGTTGTGAAGAACACTTATGGTTACGCATAGTCTAGTGGATTAATAACATGGGAGGCCCCCACCAATATAAACCAATAACGGCCCAGTAGAGCCACATGTTACATACGGACTTACTGTATGCTTTTACTTACTGTGAACTCGCTCAACTAGTTGTTGACTCTCTGCTGCATGCCTTGCAGGACTTTAGGTACTATTGGAGCTTGCACAAGGAGGAGCAGGTCGTTGTGGGCAAATGGATCGTGATTACCTATTAAACACTTATGACGTTTCAAACATTAAAACTTATGTTTGGGTTTATACATTATGCTTCCGCTACATTTACTTATGTTGGTTTTGATAAACACCTTTCGTATTGATGGATTACTTTTACTATTTAACTACATGTTCAATATGATTGGTGGCTTGATCCTGGTCAGTCACGCTCCCAAGCGGTGGTACTCCGCATGTGGATTTTGGGGGTGTGACAGATTGGTATCAGAGCCATTGGTTATAGAGAACTTGGTTTTAATATGGGGAAAACGTTTTTATTAAAACCAGACTATAACCAGAACAGTGCTCTCAACGATCCACAACGACGCTTCGCTCCACGTGCAAGACTCGACGTCCTAGGTAATAAGGTTTATGTTTATTACCTGCTTGCTAGAACTGCATAGAACTTTACTCGTAGTATGCTTACATTACTTTGCTCGCTACATGTTGTTGCTTAAGAACACTTGTGTGCTTACACTCTTCTGTCATCGCACTATTCGCGAACCTTTCTCACTTATGTTGCCCTTGATGTGAAGATCAATGGCCGGACGTATCAACATGACTCAAGCCCAGCTAGAGGCTCTTGTTCAGGCTCAAGTCGCTGCGGCACTTGCAGCTGCTCAAGCAGGTAGTATACCCTGCAGTATAGACACACACTAGGATCCTTAGATCCTACATTAACTCTCGTATTTAACCTTGTCCTATTCGTACACAATAGGTCAACACGCGCAGCAGCCTGTCTGCACTTTCAAGAACTTTATGGATTGTCGTCCTAGCACATTTAGTGGCACTGAAGGAGCGGTTGGACTCCTCCACTGGTTTGAAAAACTCGAGTCTGTGTTCGAGATGTGTGAATGCCCTGAGGCACGCATGGTTAAGTTTGCCACTGGTACTTTGGAAGGGATCGCGTTAACTTGGTGGAACGCGCAAGTGCAGATCCTAGGGTTGGCAGCTGCTAACGCCACCCCTTGGAATGACTTCAAGGAACTAATTAAACGTGAGTACTGTACTCGGGAAGACATCCACAAGCTGGAGGATGAGTTTTATCATTTGAAGATGACTGGGTCAGAAATCGAGGCTTACACCAAGAGGTCAAACGAGTTGGCTGTGCTGTGTCCAACCATGGTGGACCCTCCATACAAGCGTATTGAGTTGTATCTCAAAGGTTTAGTGCCAGAAATCCAGAGCCACGTAACATCGGCTAATCTTGACAACATTCAGGCCATTCAGCGCCTCGCTCACCGCATCACAGATCAGGCAGTGGATCAGAACAGACTGCCAAAGCGTATCAGCGCTACTGCTACCGCTACTGCTTCTACTACCCTTGCTACTCCCAGTGAAAGCAAGCGAAAATGGGATGGGGATTCTAGCAAAGGATCGGCTTCAGTGCAGTCACAAGCTCAGCAGCGAAAGACAGACAGTTACCAGAGTCCCAGTCAGCACTCCTCAGGCAGCCACAGACAAGGGGGATATCGAGGAAACCTTCCGAAGTGTAACACCTGCAACAAGCACCACAGTGGCCAGTGTAATAAGGGTCGCTGTCAAAGATGCCTCAAGATGGGTCACGAGGCCAAAGACTGTAGAAGCCCTCGACCTGCGAACCAGAATCAGCAGCAGCCTCAAGCACAGCAGAATCAGCAGCAGGGCAACAAAGGGTGTTTTCATTGTGGTGCAGAGGGTCACTTCAAAAGGCACTGCCCTCAGCTGAACAGGAACCAGAACAACAACAACAACCATAACAACAACCAGGGCAACGGGAACAACAACAACAACGGGGGAAACAACAACAATGGCAACGAGGCAAGAGGTCAAGCTTTCGTGTTAGGACGAGGAGACGCAATGAACGATATTTGAACTTATAACTTATCTTGGGTTTTCATTATTATGTTTCCGCTACTCAAACAAAGTTTGGTTTGAACATCAATTGTATTGGGTTTTATGAATTATTATAACTACTATACTTTATGTTTGGCATGATGGATGGTTTGATATTATTGAGCGCACCTGCCGTATTTATGGACCTTATGAACAGGGTGTGCAAACCTTATCTTGACAAGTTCGTCATTGTCTTCATCGACGACATTCTGATCTACTCCAAGAGTCAGGAGGAACACGAGCAGCACTTACGTCTTATCTTGGAACTTCTTCGAAAGGAGCAACTGTACGCAAAGTTTTCAAAATGCGACTTCTGGCTTCATGAAGTCCACTTTCTAGGCCATGTGGTGAACAGGGATGGGATCCATGTCGATCCATCCAAGGTAGATTCGATCAGGAATTGGCGAGCACCGCGTACACCGATGGAAATACGCCAATTCTTGGGTTTGGCGGATGACTACATACGGTTTATCAAAGATTTCTCAAAGATTGCTCAGCCACTTACACTGCTGACATAGAAAGGTGTTACCTACCGTTGGTGAGATTCCCAGGAAAACCGCTTTTCAGTACTTAAAGGATAGGCTTTGCAGCGCACCTATTCTCTCATCGCCAGAGGGCACGGACGATTTTGTAGTATACTGTGATGCATCCATCCAGGGTTTTGGATGTGTGTTAATGCAGCGCGACAAGGTCAATGCTTACGCTTCGCGCCAACTCAAGGTTCACGAACGGAACAACACGACGCACGATTTAGAGCTGGGAGCTGTTGTTTCGCGCTCAAGATATGGCGACACTACCTGTACGGTACCAAGTGCACAATTTACACCGATCACAGGAGTCTCGAGCATATCTTCAAGCAGAAGGAATTGAATATGCGTCAATGACGATGGGTCGAGCTACTTAACAATATGAATGCACTATCAAGTACCATCCAAGCAAAGCCAATGTTGTGGCAGACGCTCTTAGTCGAAAGGTGTGACAACTCGAATTCCCAAGATTTCTATTTCGCATCTATTGCACGTTCTTGTATTGCTTAGTTGATTGATTTCACAATTAATTGCTATGGAATTGTATGCGTTTAAATACAATGAAGTGTATTATGTGGTTATGCATGGTTATGTATTACTTGTGAACGATTTGACAAATACTTGAATGTGGTGGTGAAACTGCAAATTGTATATCTTGTGCATGAGATATGTGATAGATAATTCCTTAGGGTGTTTTGTGTGAATAGTGAAACTTTAACAACTTAAAACCCTAATCTCCTCCCTAATCTTTCACTAATCATTCTCAAGAATCAAAAACACGTACTTTCACCTCCTCTAATCCTCTCTACAACACCTTCTCATCATTCTTGGATTCACAAGTTCTTGGCATCAAGTTTGATTATCAATCCATCTAGAATCAAATCAAGGTAAGTGTTTAATCATTGTTTGCGATTAATTGTTGATTGATTGGTGCATGAAAACCCTAGTTCCTCATATTATACTCTGTGATTTTGGGTTGATGATGGATAATTGTGATTATGATGATGATTAACTGCATAATTGATAGATTGTTCTTGAGATGATTACTGTTGCTTGACATCGATCAGTTGATTTTGATTCTGTCGTCAGTGTGTATGATATTAGGGTTTTGATAATATAGAACGTAACTGATTTGATATTCTTGATCCTGTGAAACGTATTGTTAATGTCTGAGTTTGTAACCTTTATGTGTATAAGAGTCTGAGTTTATTACTTGAATGTTACCTGAGTTTATTACTTGAATGTTACCCGATTTTCATGCTTGAATGTTGCCTGAGTTTATACTTGATTGTGGACCGAGTTTTATAAAGAAATAAGATTGTCCGAGGTTGCATTAAAGGGGTCTTGTCCGACTTTTCAAACAACATCAAAGGGTCTGATCTTATCTTTGTTATACTATGTGTCCGAGTTTGTTTAGGGACTTGATTGGTCCGACTTTAATCATGTTATATGGTCCGAGTTTAATCCATCAGGTGATGTCCGAGTTTATTCAAGAACAAACAAGGTCCGAGTTTAATTAGTTAGTGAGGGGTCCGAGTTTAAGTGGTTGATCATGTCCGAGTTTAATAAGTTGATCATGTCCGAGTTTAATAAGTTGATCATGTCCGAGTATGTTAATGTATAGTGGTCCGAGTATGTTAATAAAGGTGGTCCGAATTTGTTGAAAGAGAATGTTCAGGTCCGAAGTTGTTATGTGAATGCTTATAGTCCGAGTTTAACAAATGGTATATTGTCTGAGTTTAATGAATACACATGGTCCGAGTTTATTGATTTGTCATGGGCCGACTTTAATGTGATGTATAGAGGACCGAGTTTATAGATGAATAATGGACCGAGTTTATATTTATTATGTGTGGACAGAGTTTATAACCCCTTTCATGTCCGAGTTTGTGTGTTTCATGTGTGATGAGTTTGGTTTGGTCCGAGGTTAATATGATCTAGCATGCCCGACTTTAATAAGTTTATAAGTAGTCCGACGTTTAAACAGGGGAAGCCCCCCCCCCCCCATACTTGTCTGAGTTATAGAAGGGCAAGGCCCTGTCTGTCTGTCTGTCTGTCTGATGTTATGTGATGTTTAAATTGAATCAATGAGCTGCATACTATATAATGATTAATCTGTTAAACTTATTAACGATGATAACATGTTCAGTATGTTATCAGTGGTAACCAGGTTAACAATTACGTTAGATTAAACTGTGTAATCAAGATGCGACGCATGAACTATATGAATATGATTAACTGTTTAAGTGATGTATGATTCTGTATATGATTGTATGATACTGAATGCAACAGTATAATCCTGCATGAATGAACGATCTATGCATACAATAAGCACACAAAACACAGTCTCTTGAATGTCAATGATTTGTAAACCGTAATTTGATGCAAACACTTACATCGTATCATATGCAACACATCCTAGGTCGTGTGTTACGGACTTAGAGATTTATAAACCCTAGAAGCAATAACATACCGAGCAAACCAAGGTGAGTTCACACAGCCAAGGCATGGGGTTCCCAGGGTGGGAATGGGATTTGATTATTTACTGGTACATATCTACACGGGAACGTAGTGTTGTGATTTGATGAACTATGGTACAAACACCACTGTTGGAACTACTACTAGACTAGTAACACTTATTGAACTGATCTTCGCACACCTGCCAAGGGTTGGCCGCGATATTATGACTGACTTCGCACACCTGCCTTTGGAAGGCCGCGAACTGTAATCTACTAATCTTCGCACACCTGCCTGGTAGGCCGCGATACAAATAAACCTAGTCTAGGATACTCGGGATGAACAGTCCCCTAATATCTTCGCATACCTGCCTGGGAGGCCGCGATGGAAACCAATACGATACATGACATAACGAACGAACATACTGCTACTCACACTATACTATTACTGAACTGTTAACTGTGAACTCGCTCAACTAGTTGTTGACTCTCTGCTGCATGCCTTGCAGGATATTAGGTACATATGGAGCTTGCACAGGGAGGAGCAGGTCGTTGTGGAGATTGGATCGTGGATGTTATGCTATACTTACAACACTTGAACTATTTACATACATTGGATTTCATTATTACGCTTCCGCTACTTAAATTATGTTTTGTTGGAACATCAATCGTATTGAATAATTGGTTTACATTTATTATACTTGACATTAACTACATGTTCGATATGATTGGTGGCTTGATCCTGGTCAGTCACGCTCCCAAGCGGTGATACTCCGCAGGTGGATTTTGGGGGTGTGACAGATTGGTATCAGAGCCATTGGTTATAGAGAACTTGGTTTTAATATGGGAAAAACGTTTTTATTAAAACCAGACTATAACCAGAACAGTGCTCTCAATGATCCACAACGACGCTTCGCTCCACGTGCAAGACTCGACATCCTAGGTAATAAGGTTTATGTTTGTTACCTGCTTGCTAGAACTGCATAGAACTTTGCTCGTAGTATGCTTACATTACTTTGCTCACTACTTGTTATTGCTTGAGAACACTTACGTGCTTACACTCTTCTGTCATCGCACTATTCGCGAACTTTTCTCACTTATGTTGCCTTTGATGTGAAGATCAATGGCCGCACGAATTAACATGACTCAAGCCCAGTTAGAGGCTCTCATTGCTGCGGCAGTTGCAGCCGCTCAAGCAGGTAGTATACCCTGCAGTATAGACACTAGGATCTTTAGATCCTACATTAATTCTCGTATTTAACTTTGCCCTATTCGTACACAATAGGTCAACCCGCTCAGCAACAACCTGTGTGCACCTTCAAGAATTTCATGGATTGTCGTCCTAACACGTTCAGTGGCACGGAGGGAGCAGTTGGACTCCTCCACTGGTTTGAAAAGCTCGAGTCAGTTTTCGAGATGTGTGAATGCCCTGAGGCTCGCAGGGTGAAGTTCGCTACTGGCACACTTGAAGGGATTGCGCTCACTTGGTGGAACGCACAAGTGCAGATCTTAGGGTTGGCAGCTGCTAACGCCACACCCTGGAATGATTTCAAAGAACTGATCAAGAGGGAATACTGCACTAGAGAAGACATTCACAAGTTGGAGGACGAGTTGTATAATCTGAAAATGGTTGGATCAGAGATTGAAGCGTATACTAAACGGTCAAATGAGCTGGCCGTGCTGTGTCCAACTATGGTGGACCCTCCATACAAGCGTATTGAGTTGTATCTCAAAGGTTTGGCACCAGAAATACAGAGCCACGTTACCTCGGCTAACCTCAACAACATCCAGGAAATCCAGCGTCTCGCTCATCGCATCACCGATCAGGCAGTGGATCAGAATAAACTGCCTAAGCGCGTCAGCGCTACTGCTACAGTCACTCCTTCAGCTACTCCCGTTACCCTCAGTGACAAAAAGAGGAAATGGGAGGGGGATTCCAGCAAGGGATCGGTTTCTATTCAGTCTCAGCAGCGCAAGACAAATGACTATCAGAACTCGAGTCAGCAATCATCTGGCAGTCAGGGGCAGGGTGGATATCGGGGAATTCACCCATTGTGTAATAAGTGCAACCGACACCACAGCGGAAGATGTCGCAGGGAACAATGTCAAAGATGCCTCAAGATGGGTCATGAGGCTAAGGATTGTAGAAGCTCTCGGCCAGCAAATCAGAACCAGCAACTTCCGCCACCAGTTCCTCAAAACCCGCAGCAGCAGCAACCACAGCGTGGAAACCGGGGATGTTTCCAGTGTGGGGCAGAAGGTCATTACAAACGCGATTGTCCTCAGTTGAACCAGAACCAGAACCGCAACAATAATCAGGGCAACGGGAACAACAACAACAACAACGGGGGAAACAACAACAACAATGGCAACGAGGCAAGAGGTCGAGTTTTCATGTTAGGAGGAGGAGACGCAATGAACGATATTTAAACTTACAACTTATCTTGGGTTTTCATTATTATGTTTATGCTACTCAAACAAAGTTTGGTTTGAACATCAATTGTATTGGGTTTTATGAATTATTTTAACTTCTATACTTTATGTTTGATATGATGGATGGTTTGATATTATTGAGCGCACCTGCCGTGTTTATGGACCTTATGAACCGGGTGTGCAAACTCTATTTTGACAAATTCGTCATCGACGACATTCTGATCTACTCCAAGAGTCAGGAGGAGCACGAGCAGCACTTACGTCTTATCTTGGAAACCCCTTCGAAAGGAGCAAATATACGCAAGGTTTTCTAAGTGCGACTACTGGCTACGTGAGGTCCACTTCTTAGGCCATGTGGTGAACAGGGATGGAATTCACGTCGATCCATCCAAGGTAGATTCGATCAGGAACTGGCCTGCACCGCGTACACCGACAGAAATACGCCAATTCTTGGGTTTGGTGGGATACTACAGGCGGTTCATTAAAGACTTTTCGAAGATCGCGCAGCTGCTTACTATGCTGACACAGAAAGGTGTCACCTACCGTTGGGGAGATTCCCAAGAGACCGCTCTTCAGTACCTAAAGGATAGGCTTTGCAGTGCACTTATTTCTCTCATTGCCGGAGGGCACAGATGACTTCGTGGTTTATCGTGACGCATCGATACAGGGTCTTGGTTGTGTGTTGATGCAACGGGATACGGTTAATTGCTTACGCTTCGCGACAACTCAAGATTCATGGACGGAACTACACGACGCACGATTTAGAGCTGGGAGCTGTTGTTTTCGCGCTTAAGATATGGCGACACTACCTGTACGGTACCAGGTGCATGATTTACACCGATCACAGGAGTCTCGAGCATATTCTTAAGCAGGAGGATTTGAACACGCGTCAACGGAGATGGGTTGAACTACTGAACGACTACGAATGCGCCATCAAGTATCATCCAAGCAAGGCCAATGTTGTGGCCGACGTCCTCAGTCGAAAGGACACCCTACCTAAGCGCGTGCGAGCGCTACAGGTTACGATTCAGTCTAGTCTTCCTTCACAGACAAGAAACGCTCAGGTTGACGCATTGAAACCAGAACACGTCAGGGCTGAAGCCTTACGCGGATCAAGGTAATGATTAGAACAAAAGGAAGACGACGCCTACTATATGACAGGACGTATTTGGGTCCCACTATATGGCGGCTTACGGGAACTTGTGATGGATGAAGCTCATAAGTCTCGCTACTCGTTACATTCAGGTTCGGATAAAATGTACCACGATATCCGAACTACATATTGGTGGCCTAGCATGAAGGCCCACATTGCAATTTACGTCGGCAACTGTTTGACTTGTGCGAGAGTCAAGACAGAGTACCAGAAACCCTCAGGCCTACTGCAACAGCCTAAGATACCTCAATGGAAATGGGAAGAAATTTCCATGGATTTCGTTACAGGCCTACCTAGATCTCAGCGTGGGAACGATACAATATGGGTAGTCGTGGATCGACTCACCAAGTCTGCACACTTCCTAGCTATAAAGTAAACGGATAAGTTCCCCACTCTCGCAGACATTTATCTTAAAGAAGTCGTTTCGAGACACGGGGTGCCCACATCCATAATTTCGGATCGGGATGCACGATTCACGTCAGGGCTATGGCAAGCGATGCATAAAGCGTTTGGCTCCCGTTTAGACATGAACACAGCATATCATCCTCAGACGGATGGGCAGTCTGAGCGCACAATTCAAACTCTTGAAGACATGCTTTAGGCATGTGTTATCGATTTCGGCAACGGCTGGGGAAAAGCATCTCCCATTAGTGGAGTTTTCGTATAATAGCAGTTATCACACCAGCATTCAAACCGCTCCATTCGAGGCATTGTATGGACGTAAATGCCGGTCACCTCTCGGTTGGGCAGAGGTGGGGGATAGTTAGATTGCAGGCCCAGAAATGGTAGTTGATGCTACCGAACGAATTGCACAGATACGGCAACGTAGGGCGGCAACTCGCGATCGCCAGAAAAGCTACGCAGATAAGCGTAGGAAGCCATTGGAATTTTAGGTCGGGGACCGGGTTTTACTCACAGTTTCACCCTGAAAGGGGTGTGGTTAGATTTGGTAAACGAGGCAAGCTCAATCCACGGTATGTTGGACCGTTCGAAATCACTGAAAGAATAGGCCAAGTAGCCTACAGACTAAACCTAAAAGCTGAACTCGGTGCAGTTCACAATGTAATTCACGTGTCGAATCTGAAGAAGTGCTTGTCAGATGAGACCCTCACAGTTTCTTTTAAGGAACTCACTATCGACGAGCGGTTGCAGTTCGTCGAGGAACTAGTTGAAATCACGGACCGGGATGTTAAGGTCCTCAAAAGCAAGAGAATCCCTCTTGTTCGAGTTCGTTGGAACTCCCGACGTGGCCCAGAGTACACCTGGGAACGCGAAGACCAGATGACAGAAAAGTACCCCAGTTATTCGAAACCAATGCAACCACTACTGAGGCTGAAGCTACTACTACTGAATTTCGGGACGAAATTCCAAATCAACGGGGGGATGATGTGACACCCCAGGAAAACCAGTAAACGATACAGCTTACTTCCTCAGTGAGTGCGTACCAAATTTCGGGACGAAATTTCTTTCAAGTTGGGGATAATGTGACAACTCGAATTCCCAAGATTTCTATTTCGCATCTATTGCACGTTCTTGTATTGCTTAGTTGATTGATTTCACAATTAATTGCTATGGAATTGTATGCGTTTGAATACAATGAAGTGTATTATGTGGTTATGCATGGTTATGTATTACTTGTGAACGATTTGACAAATACTTGAATGTGGTGGTGAAACTGTAAATTGTATATCTTGTGCATGAGATATGTGATAGATAATTCCTTAGGGTGTTTTGTGTGAATAGTGAAACTTTAACAACTTAAAACCCTAATCTCCTCCCTAATCTTTCACTAATCATTCTCAAGAATCAAAAACACGTACTTTCACCTCCTCTAATCCTCTCTACAACACCTTCTCATCATTCTTGGATTCACAAGTTCTTGGCATCAAGTTTGATTATCAATCCATCTAGAATCAAATCAAGGTAAGTGTTTAATCATTGTTTGCGATTAATTGTTGATTGATTGGTGCATGAAAACCCTAGTTCCTCATATTATACTCTGTGATTTTGGGTTGATGATGGATAATTGTGATTATGATGATGATTAACTGCATAATTGATAGATTGTTCTTGAGATGATTACTGTTGCTTGACATCGATCAGTTGATTTTGATTCTGTCGTCAGTGTGTATGATATTAGGGTTTTGATAATATAGAACGTAACTGATTTGATATTCTTGATCCTGTGAAACGTATTGTTAATGTCTGAGTTTGTAACCTTTATGTGTATAAGAGTCTGAGTTTATTACTTGAATGTTACCTGAGTTTATTACTTGAATGTTACCCGAGTTTCATGCTTGAATGTTGCCTGAGTTTATACTTGATTGTGGACCGAGTTTTATAAAGAAATAAGATTGTCCGAGGTTGCATTAAAGGGGTCTTGTCCGACTTTTCAAACAACATCAAAGGGTCTGATCTTATCTTTGTTATACTATGTGTCCGAGTTTGTTTAGGGACTTGATTGGTCCGACTTTAATCATGTTATATGGTCCGAGTTTAATCCATCAGGTGATGTCCGAGTTTATTCAAGAACAAACAAGGTCCGAGTTTAATTAGTTAGTGAGGGGTCCGAGTTTAAGTGGTTGATCATGTCCGAGTTTAATAAGTTGATCATGTCCGAGTTTAATAAGTTGATCATGTCCGAGTATGTTAATGTATAGTGGTCCGAGTATGTTAATAAAGGTGGTCCGAATTTGTTGAAAGAGAATGTTCAGGTCCGTTGTTATGTGAATGCTTATAGTCCGAGTTTAACAAATGGTATATTGTCTGAGTTTAATGAATACACATGGTCCGAGTTTATTGATTTGTCATGGGCCGACTTTAATGTGATGTATAGAGGACCGAGTTTATAGATGAATAATGGACCGAGTTTATATTTATTATGTGTGGACAGAGTTTATAACCCCTTTCATGTCCGAGTTTGTGTGTTTCATGTGTGATGAGTTTGGTTTGGTCCGAGGTTAATATGATCTAGCATGCCCGACTTTAATAAGTTTATAAGTAGTCCGACGTTTAAACAGGGGAAGCCCCCCCCCCATACTTGTCTGAGTTATAGAAGGGCAAGGCCCTGTCTGTCTGTCTGTCTGTCTGTCTGTCTGTCTGTCTGATGTTATGTGATGTTTAAATTGAATCAATGAGCTGCATACTATATAATGATTAATCTGTTAAACTTATTAACGATGATAACATGTTCAGTATGTTATCAGTGGTAACCAGGTTAACAATTACGTTAGATTAAACTGTGTAATCAAGATGCGACGCATGAACTATATGAATATGATTAACTGTTTAAGTGATGTATGATTCTGTATATGATTGTATGATACTGAATGCAACAGTATAATCCTGCATGAATGAACGATCTATGCATAAAATAAGCACACAAAACACAGTCTCTTGAATGTCAATGATTTGTAAACCGTAATTTGATGCAAACACTTACATCGTATCATATGCAACACATCCTAGGTCGTGTGTTACGGACTTAGAGATTTATAAACCCTAGAAGCAATAACATACCGAGCAAACCAAGGTGAGTTCACACAGCCAAGGCATGGGGTTCCCAGGGTGGGAATGGGATTTGATTATTTACTGGTACATATCTACACGGGAACGTAGTGTTGTGATTTGATGAACTATGGTACAAACACCACTGTTGGAACTACTACTAGACTAGTAACACTTATTGAACTGATCTTCGCACACCTGCCAAGGGTTGGCCGCGATATTATGACTGACTTCGCACACCTGCCTTTGGAAGGCCGCGAACTGTAATCTACTAATCTTCGCACACCTGCCTGGTAGGCCGCGATACAAATAAACCTAGTCTAGGATACTCGGGATGAACAGTCCCCTAATATCTTCGCATACCTGCCTGGGAGGCCGCGATGGAAACCAATACGATACATGACATAACGAACGAACATACTGCTACTCACACTATACTATTACTGAACTGTTAACTGTGAACTCGCTCAACTAGTTGTTGACTCTCTGCTGCATGCCTTGCAGGATATTAGGTACATATGGAGCTTGCACAGGGAGGAGCAGGTCGTTGTGGAGATTGGATCGTGGATGTTATGCTATACTTACAACACTTGAACTATTTACATACATTGGATTTCATTATTACGCTTCCGCTACTTAAATTATGTTTTGTTGGAACATCAATCGTATTGAATAATTGGTTTACATTTATTATACTTGACATTAACTACATGTTCGATATGATTGGTGGCTTGATCCTGGTCAGTCACGCTCCCAAGCGGTGATACTCCGCAGGTGGATTTTGGGGGTGTGACAAAAGGATACTTTACCTAGGCATGTACGAGCTTTGCAGCTCACTATTCAGTCTGATCTTCCTACACAGATACGAAATGCTCAGGTGAAAGCATTGAAACCAGAAAACGTCAAGGCTGAAGCCTTGCGCGGCCCAAGGCAATGATTAGAACAAAGGGAAGACGGCGCCTACTATGTAATAGGACGTATTTGGGTCCCACAATACGGCGGTTTACGAGAACTTGTGATGGACGAAGCGCACAAGTCTCGCTACTCGGTACACCCAGGGTCGGATAAAATGTACCACGATATCAAAACAACATATTGGTGGCCTAGTATGAAGGCTCACATCGCTACTTACGTCGGCAAGTGCTTGACCTGTGCAAGAGTCAAGGTTGAATATCAAAAACCAGCGGGTCTACTACAGCAACCCAAGATACCGCAATGGAAATGGGAAGAAATTTCCATGGATTTCGTTACAGGCCTACCTAGATCCCAGCATGGGAACGATACTATATGGGTGATCGTGGATCGACTCACCAAGTCTGCACACTTCCTGGTTATTAAGGAAACAGATAAATTCTCTACCGTAGCAGACGTATACTTGAAAGAAGTTGTTTCGAGGCGTGGAGTGCCAACCTCTATCATTTCAGATCGGGATGTACGATTCACGTCAGAACTATGGCAAGCGATGCACAAATCTTTCGGCTCACGATTAGACATGAGCCCAGCATATCATCCTCAGACGGATGGGCAGTCTGAGCGAACAATCCAGACTCTTGAAGACATGCTTCGAGCATGTGTAATTGATTTCGGCAACGGCTGGGAAAAACATCTCCCTTTAGTGGAGTTTTCGTACAATAACAGTTACCACACCAGCATTCAAGCCGCTCCATTCGAGGCATTGTACGGACGTAAATGCCGGTCACCTCTCTGTTGGGCAGAGGTGGGGGATAGTCAGATTACAGGTCCAGAGATTGTAGTGGACGCCACAGAAACGATTGCACAAATACGACAACGCATGGCGGCAGCACGCGACCGTCAGAAAGCCTACGCGGATAAGCGTAGGAGGCCATTGGAATTTCAGGTCGGGGACCGGGTTTTACCTAAAGTCTCACCCTGGAAGGGTGTGGTTCGATTTGGTAAACGAGGCAAACTCAATCCACGGTATGTTGGACCGTTCGAAATCACTGAAAGAATAGGCAAAGTAGCCTACAGATTAAACCTACCAGCTGAACTCGGTGCAGTTCATAATGTATTTCACGTGTCGAATCTGAAGAAATGCCCATCAGATGAGACCCTCATTGTTCCTTTTAAGGAACACACTATCGACGAGCGGTTGCAGTTCGTCGAGGAACCAGTTGAAATCACGGACCGGGATGTTAAGGTCCTCAAACACAAGAGAATCCCTCTTGTTCGAGTTCGTTGGAACTCCCGACGTGGCCCAGAGTACACCTGGGAACGCGAAGACCAAATGAAAGAAAAGTACCCTCAGTTATTCAAAACCAATGCAACCACTACTGAGGCTGAAGCTACTACTACTGAATTTCGGGACGAAATTCCAAATCAACGGGGGGATGATGTGACACCCCAGGAAAACCAGTGAACGATATAACTTTCCTAGCTTCCTCAGTGAGTGCGTACCAAATTTCGGGACGAAATTTCTTTTAAGTTGGGGATAATGTGACAACTCAAGTTTCCAAGATTCCATCTTCGCACTATTGCACGTTAATTGTTTTGATTGTTCGTTGACTTGTTTGTTTCGCAACTGTACACGTTGTAATATGTTAAATCGTACTGTGAGGGATATGTTTTAAATGTGGTGTGCATTATATCTGAAGTAAAGGTTAGTATTATATTTAGAATTACTATTCTGTTGTTTAATTAAATCATGCCAAGCACACCCTCACCCATGAAATCACACTTAGCCGAAAACACAAGTGTGTTCGTCCAAGCAATGGCCAGCGAAATCAAAGTGGGCTTTCGGCCTAGTAGTGTTTGGTTATCAAGTGTTCATCAAACTGTTGTATATGGCTTTTTTTTTATGTTTCCACAAGCCCACATCGAGCCCACCCCCATCTATTATTTACGTGTAACCAATTCATAATTCCACAACTCCTTGCAAACCCTACGCTCATCTAATCATTACGGCAGTGGAGCCCTTCTCATTGAAACCCTGTGACCTCTTTAATCTATACACTTGCATTCGGTTAGTAAGTTATATTGTTAATCCATTTGTTGCTTTTAATGATCGATTGTAATGTTTCTATTCATGATTAATGTGGTGTGGTAAGGATAATCATAAAGTGAATGATGACTGATGCATAATTAGATCTTCATGTATTGTTGGCTATATTTACTCCTGATGGGTATGCGATCATATATTATTTGAGTAGATGTCCAATGTTTCTGTTATGGTTATGAATGATTTATTGTTATGTGGCAGCATGTTTGGTCCAATAGTAATAAAGGGAAAATGGCGGCTAGTATTTTCTTTGGTATATGTGTATTTGGTATATGTGTATTGTCAGTAGCTATATTTGGTTGAAGTAATGTGTGCCCATTAGTTGAATTAGCGGCCGGATCAAGTGTGGTCCTATCAAAAAAAATATATATGTATTGGCACCTTGCATAATCAATCACATCTAAAGTGGCGGCCGTAGGAATTAAAACAAGGAAGAGTCAAAGTTGTTGAATGATATAGATCGGTCCAATCATGTGTCTTGGGCGGCTACTTGTCTTCCGTGTATATGTTCATAGGCAGATTTAGCATATATATTGTTGAATAATTGTTCAACTCACAAACCTATTTGGTCCAATAGCATTTGAGGTGATTTCAAAATGGTCGGCCATGTATATAAAAAATAATAAGACTTTCTCATGTGGAGGCTTGACTTTTGAATGGAATTGTCAGATTCAAATATGTTGAAACCGATAGATAATTGGAGACTATGTGTGTATTGCAAATGAATGATATTGAATAAATGGATTAACACACCCTTAGTTGCACACTAAGAGCATGGCCGAACACCCTTGATGGACTGCACATTTAAGCCCTGTCACACACATACACTGCACATGGGCCGATTACTTTCATGAACTGCACATATAATTGGGCCGTATTGAGTGGGTTGTATATTTGGTAGCAGGCCATAGGCTCTAGGCCGCACCCTTTATGTTGGTGCCGGGTCACCAGCTGCTTCCACACAAGAGGTCGGGTCACACACCTTAGTGGGCCTCGAACCAACTAGGCCGCACAGCAACGAGAAGTGTCGTAGTGGGCTGTTAAGAAATAGCTTGTGTGGAATGTTGTGATAAGTTGATGCTTGTGGTTTTGAATGATTTTCAGTGTATTAGATAATGGACGTTGAGTATAATCTGTCGAATGCATGAATGGTTCTGCTAAATGATATTATGATACATGCACAAGTGATGAAAGCTGATAAGTGAATACGAAACTAGTTGTTCAACGAATGCTATAATTAGGGTGATGTGTGATTTCTTGTTACGATTGTATGACATTATGTGCACAACGATACGTGTGTCGTGACTGTGGATTACATGACTTACGTGCATACAAGCTAACTATTTTTGGTAACCACGGTAGGGCTTGGTTGACCAACTTGGAACGGGTAACTTAACATAACATACCGAGCAAACCAAGGTGAGTTCACACTCTTACCAAGGCATGGGATTCCCGGGGTGTTGGGAATGGGATTAAAAGGATAAGGTTGAATAGATTCATACGAATACCATTACTAGACTACCATACCATCGTCCTCGGTTGTGCAGGACACATACGTAAAACCTACGTATACTTATGCTACTCGCTATCCTCGGTTGTGAAGGATACTCACGTAAAACCTACGTGAACTTATACTCACTACTGCCTCGGTTGTGTCAGGCACTTACGTAAAACCTACGTAAACCCTCGCGTACTCCTATCCTCGGTTGTGAAGGATACTTACGTAAAACCTACGTAAACCCCATACGCGCTACTGTTCTCGGTTGTGAAGAACACTTATGGTTACGCATTGTCTAGTGGATTAATAACATGGGAGGCCCCCACCAATATAAACCAATAACGGCCCAGTAGAGCCACATGTTACATACGGACTTACTGTATGCTTTTACTTACTGTGAACTCGCTCAACTAGTTGTTGACTCTCTGCTGCATGCCTTGCAGGACTTTAGGTACTATTGGAGCTTGCACAAGGAGGAGCAGGTCGTTGTGGGCAAATGGATCGTGATTACCTATTAAACACTTATGACGTTTCAAACATTAAAACTTATGTTTGGGTTTATACATTATGCTTCCGCTACATTTACTTATGTTGGTTTTGATAAACACCTTTCGTATTGATGGATTACTTTTACTATTTAACTACATGTTCAATATGATTGGTGGCTTGATCCTGGTCAGTCACGCTCCCAAGCGGTGGTACTCCGCATGTGGATTTTGGGGGTGTGACAAAAAGTCTCGAACGCGAGTTCGAGCGACCAGCGAAGGATCTATTTCGTTCGGGTAGCGACTTAGATCGATACCTTCGCTAGTAAACCGTTTCCGGAAAATAGATGCTATCATCGCTATGTTCGCTAGCGAAGTTATCAGTGAACATGATCAAAAGTTATCGTATCAGATCACTAGCGAATTTAGCAAAGGATATCGAAGTCGGTTCAGTTAGCGAAGTCAGCGATGGTCGTTCATCGCTCACTGATCCAATGACTGACCTCGATAACAAACATCAGCTATGATCCTGTCTGACCTGGCAGCGAAATTATCAAGCTTTTAAATTTTTCTATTTGTTTATTATTGATAATTAATATAATTGTATATATCAATTGTGTATTCCATTCTATGTATAGTTTATCGCGTATTTACTCTTTCTAACTTCCCTCGTTTTCCGTGAAATTTGCAGTATGGTGAAAATTCTGGAATGGGACAAAACGCTCAAGCACAATCAAAGCATAGATCTCGATGCAGTGCCTACTGATTTTGAAGACGTAACCAGATGGGTACGTAACAGCAGGATCGGATACGCTGTGGAGACCTCTGTTGCAGTCTACCCAATACACATTCAAGACTTCTGGCAAAACGTGAAGCTGGAATCCATCAACAACAAACCAGGGATAGTCTCAACTGTTCGTAACAAGAGAGTGGAAGTGACAGAAGACAGGATTCGTCAAGTTCTAAGGTTTCAAGACAACAGTGAAGATCCGTTAAGTCTTAGTCAAGATGATATCCTTGATGGTTTTAGAGGAATGGGATATGTTGGAGACTTCCGCAACAAGAAAGAAATCAAGAGAGATGGACTCACCCGAGATTGGAGATTCATTGTTCATGTGATCTCTATGTGTCTAGTTCATCGAAAGGGTGGTTTTGATGGGATAAACCTGGAATGGTCGACGGCCATGTTGAATTTATGCCTAAATCAGAAATTCAACCTGTCTAGGCTAATATTCAACTACATGCGTGAAAATGCAAACGGAGCTACGTGGGCAATGTACCCTAGATTCATTCAGATGCTCATCAACGATCAACACAAGGATCTCCCTAATGATGGAAACACTTACAAGTTTCATGTACCTACCAGCCGACAGTATACTGAAATAAAGACCAATGAATGGGTGCTGCTACATGATTGGATGTATCGAGCAGAAAGATTACCAATTGTCAAGGCTGCGTATCAGAAATACAAGGAGGGAGTTAAAGCTAAACAGCAGAAAGCTGCTCAGGCTCAGGCCAAAGCAGCTGCCAGAGAAGAACGAAGCAAAGGGAAAAGAAAAGAGAAACAACCTACTGAAGGAGAACCCCCAAAGAAGAAAAAGACAACGGAAGGTTCTGAACGTCTCATGAGTTCAGCAATAAGGGCAGCAGATTCTGAAGAGCAACGTCAACACATCCAAGATCTAAAAGCAATTCATGTCATGCAAGAGAAGGAGAAAAGAGAGAAAAGATTAAAGCGTAAAGAAATATCTCCCTCTGAAATGCCCGAAACAATACCTGAAGAAATTCAAACAATTAATGATTTCGTTGACAACATTCTTGTTGATCCATATGAGGCCCAAGCAAGTCAAGGCCCATCAAAGGTGTCTCCAGTCAAACCCACAAGGATTTCAAAGCCTCCAGTTGTTCCGCAAAGGCTCCGCCCCTTTCAAGACTTGTATGACAGATTGATCAAAGACACCGGGCCTTCAGTGGCAAAAGAAATCTGTTTATTAAAGAATCAAGTGAATGATACTAACATCCTGAGGGAAAAACTCAAAGACTAGAGGAAGAAGAACAAGGATATGACTGCGTACATGGCCAAGCAGTCCAAATTTATCAGATTCCAGCAAGCTGGTTTGGAGAAAATATACAGGATGATGCGAGGGATGTGTGAGAAAATGAAGATCGAGCCGATGTTCACGTTCGACGAAATTTTTGACTTCGATGCTTTTATTGAAGAAGAAACAGCTCGAAAAGAAAAAGAGGCTGAGGCAAAGAAAAGGCGGTTAGAATCAGTTGACAAAGTATCTGAAGGTAATGAAAGTGAAGAAGAAGAGGTAGATCGGGAAGACATGCCATCCATGTTCATTGAATGGGGGCTCGAGGATGAAGTTCTATACGAGCAAGAAGATGGAAAAACATTCGCTCCCGAGCACCCCGAATGGTTCAAAAAGGAAAGAGAACGACTTCCTGATTTTTATCAAGTTATAAAAGTTGAAAAATCTGAGGCTACTGATAAGATTATCAGTTGGATGTATGATAATCTTAGAGGAATGTTTGTGGTAAAAAGGCGCGGTGGCGTAATTCAGTATTTTGAAACTGGATTTGATCTCTTCTCTCTCCCAAGGTGGGATCTACGAGAACTTGGGCGTCTAGATCTGCTAAATCATGAAGACAGAGGAATTGGGAGGGATTTTGAACGGATAATCGCCAAAGAATGTAACAGAGGTTTTCCGAATCACACTCTACAGCGCCCTAGACGCAGAGTATCAAAAACCACCATCGATCCTATTACTGGCAAAGGAAAAGTGACGTGGGTGATCAACCCTGCTAAAGTTGTCACTAGAGTTAAGCTTCCAGAAGAAATCGCTGTCGCTCTCAAGGATTTCAAGAAATGGTTTTACGATAGCAAAACCGGTGAAGTTGTGATCAGGTCGAATGAAAATGTTGATATTCGCATTTTGGATCCGATGGATGTGTTCAAGTTCGGGCTCTCAGATCTCACCATGTTGAACGCTAGCCGTATTAATGTTGGAGCAGGCAATGCTAACCTTGAAGAGGCAGCGTTATTTCAACGAGCAGTAGAACGTGCCTGGAGACTGAAGAGAGATATGCTGGATGTGGTTGACAAAATAGAAAAGAGAAAAGAAAAGGATGCAAAGAAGAAAGAAGCAAGAAAGAAAAAGAAGCATGAGCGAACGAAAGAAGGGAGTTCTGCTTCAACAGCTGATCCGGCCACCACAACCTCACAATCAACACCAACACCTCCGGTCTCATCCACATATGAGACCGCTAAGGAGGACCAACCATCAAGTGAAGCTAATGTTACTCAGGAAAATCCGGAAGCACCGACGGAGACTGTTGCACTACCAGAAACGATAGTTCTTGAAGAAAATCCAACCGAGTCTGAAAATCAAGCTACTGAAAATCCAGCGGTTACTACCGAAGAATGAGAAGACAAGCACGCAACGATCTAGGGGGGATATTGTTAGAGCTTATGAGATCGTTGGTACTTGTGCTGGATTAGTTTAGATAGTAGTTTGTATGTATTTTGAATGTTTAGGGGCTTATTTTGTAATTGTCTAGAAGTTGTGATCCTGACTTGGTGTAGTTAAGATTCCAGCAAATTTATAAATTTGCTGGCAGGCAAGTCAGGAGTCTATTATATATACCCCAAGCATTGTAACCTAGCCAAGCTTTTGGCTCTTGGTTGAATCAAGTGTTGTTTACATTCATATTGTGTGCTTAAATCTGATATCCAAGGTTGTTCATTGCTTTATCTTATTGTTTGGATTCAATACAAACACTAGTTGTATTCATCAATCCATTAGCTTCATCTTCATTCTTGATCTTTCTTGACTTTTCATAGTTCAAACACTTAATCAATAGGTGTTTTGGACTAAAACAACCAACCACTGTGATCCGGATACGTTTTGGGATCTACATTTACCCTTTGATGCAAGTTGTTTACCAAGTGGGTCTAGTGGTGAACATGGTGAATGTCACACCCCGACCACGTAAAACAACAAAACGTGGCGGAATCGTCGGGGAGTGTTGTAACAGAATCATTGTTTCATAACACATGGAAAATTGAAATGTTGTTTTATTGATATAAAGAGTTACAATATCTTAACAAACAAGAAGTAAAACAAAATTTAACTAGTCTTGCATCTTTTATGGTCACTAAGGCCTTGTCCAATCCTATGTGAGCATGCGTCAATATCATCATCAAATATCATCAACTATCGTACCTGAAACACATGTGAAAATACATCAGCATAAAAATGCCGGCGAGTACATAGGTTTTGTGAAAATAGGATTCATGACTTAGGTTTAAGAAAATGTTTAATGAAAACTTGTCATGAATCCAGTTTAAGTGTTTGCTTTTATAAAACGTTTGAAAAGCAATAATAAGATAGATGATATGTTAAAGAGTAGTGTAAGGTTAAATGAATAACCAAGTAAAAATGAGTTTGTATAAAATAAGTTGTTTGTAAAACAATGTCTTGTGAAAAATATGTTATTTGTGTAAAAATTTGTAAATCCAAATTAAATGATTTAAGTAACGCTACGACATGTAATATAGTACAAGCACTTATATATAGGAAGTACCAGCGGCGTATCCACCATGCTTGTATCACATTACACACGTCTCGTTACTTAAGTCACTTACCCAAACAAACCACCAATGTAAATTGCCCATGTCTAAACCAATTATCAAATGTCATTGTGAAAACCATGTCAAAATGTCTATGTCAAATGTCAATCATGTAATGTGTAAACAAAATGTCATGTATGGCAAGTGAAATATGTATCCACTAAACCATGTTTAAAAATGCACAAAACAATGTATTGAAGTAAAACGTAGTTTAAATCAATGTTATGTTTTGTGGAAATGCATGCTATACTGAATACAAACATTTATGCGGTATTGTTAAAATGCATACATTTAAGCGTTGTGACTGTGGTGATAAACCCCTAAACGAATTTAAAGGTCTATCTGTCTAAATGTTTTAATCGAATTCGGTCATTCCTTTCATCCAAACATACCCAGGATGTCAGGAACGGGAGTTGTCAATTCCTATGGTACCATTACCTACTAACGAGCGGCGTGATCAAAGTTAATGAATGTATATTGTCCCAATTAAACAAACCAAATGTCATACCCAAAATATAAACATGTGATGAAAAACAAATGTACTAAGTATAATGAACATACATAGCATAAAAAGGTAATGTAAAAGAATGTACTAAGTATGCGCTAAATGAACATACGTAGCATAAAATCTCATGTAAAACGATGTACTAGGTATGCACACAATGGACATACATAGCAAAAACATAATGAAATCATGTACTAATAGTGTACTAATGAACATAGCAAGTATATGATATGAAAACACGGAAAGCATGAAAGTAACAAGTAGGCACATGTGTTTCACCCCAAAATGTTTGAAAAACAGTAAAAGAGGGGACTATGTACTCACTTGAGGGTGCTTAGAAGTCTTGAACAACAACCAAGCAAAGCTAGAGGGATCACGGAATCAAACGACACCCTATATAGATAACTACATAAATAACCGGACCTAAATCGGGGGATTGGATAGTATGAGGTTTCGTAAACCAAATGAGTATTGGAACTCATATGATACGGTTAATCAAAGCCCACATACTAAAATGAAACCTAACTTAAGTGCTTACGACCCATTATGACCCGTTTAGGTAGCTTACGCTACTTTAACGCGTCATTCGCGTAAAACGCGTTCGGAACGCCTAACTAGTCCTATGACAAGTAATGTATGACTTAACATGTCTAATATTATTGTCTAATCAGTTTAGATTTCAAAACTTAGGTTACATATGCTTAAAATGAATTTATGCGTAAAAAGGGCATTTTGGTAATTTTCCTAAGGCATAAGAATTACTTATCATACAACTACTTAAACGACGTGACCATAAGGTATAACCTTAAAAGGTTATTTTATATACAACTATGGTCACCTAAAGTGTTTGGTCGGATCATAATGATCGACCAAATGGGTCGGGTTCAAAAGTATAAGCGATTGATTAGATCGCTTACCTTTACGACCCTAAGCAAGCACAAATCTAAAAGCGACGAGCTAAACCTGCTAGAACATGTTTAGTAAGGTTAGAAAATAGGTTTGGTATCAAAACAAACGGTTTTGATACCCTAGAGTAGTTTGGTTACAAAATACGCGAGGAAACGCATTTTGGCCGAAACTACGACTCGTCACTGAGCCTAGATAACGTGGAAATCAGTAGGTATAGTCACTAAGGACTATAACCATCGTGATTACGCTCACGTTATGAAGTTCAAACAAACTTCGCGTTGACCATAAACTGGTCAATGCAGAAAGTCAAACGCAGTTTGACTTTAACGCTAAAACGAATGAAAAACGCGAAAGAATACTTACAGAAGGTCCCCGCAAGATTTAACCCGATTCGCTTTCAGGTAGGAAGTATATACTTCCACTTAGAAAGCTTTGAATCAGATTAAATGTGGGAAATGAATGAAGTTGGGTTGGGTATTTATAGATTTCCTTGAACCGTTAAGATCGTTCGTCGAAAAACGTGATTTAATCTCAACCGTACACATGTGCCCATGGTTTTGTAATACCATGGGCACCCCTAGAATGGCTCATAGTATTTTATAAACCATTAATTACCAGCCCATGGTATTTTAGAACCATGGGTTCAAACCATCATATCTCAAGAATGGACCAGGTTC
The DNA here is from genome assembly GCF_002127325.2 of Helianthus annuus. NCBI lineage: Eukaryota > Viridiplantae > Streptophyta > Magnoliopsida > Asterales > Asteraceae > Helianthus > Helianthus annuus. The sequence goes on from NC_035447.2 coordinate 87,656,671, forward strand.
AATGTATCTGCCAGAAATTTCAAAAATGGTCCCTACACTTGTAAAACTTGATTTTTTTTGCACTTTTAAGCCCCGTTAACCCCATTTCAAGGCTCTAAAATAAAGTTAAAATATAGGAAACTTAAAATATGCTCAAAAACATCTCGGATGTCGGTTTGTTTGGTCGAACGGTTGCGTTGTTCGGTTAATTACGACGGAAATCGTAATGAAAGCAAAAACGATCCAAATTACGCGACGAATGGAATTTTATTATGCCAATCACTAAAATAAAATATATTAATGATTACATAAATTTTTGGATGTCCGGATATATTCGGGATGAAAGATATGCGTGAAAATGCAAACTTATGCACTTTTGACGCTTTTAGTCTCTACTGATCAAATAAGTTTATTTTAGCATACCGAACCCCTCAAAGCCTATTTCTAAGCTATGTAAAGGATATTTAGGGTATGTTTAACTTATGATCAAGTTCCAGAATGTTCGTTACAGTACGAATCGACATTCTTTCGCAGTTTGTCGAATTTAGTCCCTGTAAGCGAATAAACTTGATTTCGGCATACCAAACCTTCCAAAACTTATTTCTAAGTTATGTAAAGGTTATTTAAGGTATGTTAAGCCTATGTCACTATTCCGGAGTGTTTGTTGCATTAAACTGGTTATATTTACGCATCAATGCGCGTATAACCCTCCAGAAAGCGATCTAAAGCCCGAAATCGAACAAGAGTTGATATGTGCAAATGATACACATGTTTATACAAATCCCAAGTATGAAATACAATATTTCATTGGTTTGGTATTTGTTTGATGGCTGAAGTGACACAGGTGTCATAGTCTCCCCTACTTCAGGAAATTTCGTCCCGAAATTTATTTAGAGGAAACTTGTGAGAGCTTGAAACATGAAGTTGAAAAGATCGAACAACACTGGTTAGAGTCCTGAACTTCTAGTAACTTTAAGTAACATCATGCTTGCAATGTGAGAGGGTCACTTATATACAAGTATATAAAGTGTTATTGGTGCGTCCACCGTACCTCTATTATATTGTTCACATTTTGTTATGGTTGCCACTATTGGTTCTTACACATAATAAGTCTTACCACAGTTTCCGTGCACTGAACTTCATAATTATGTATGCATCCATAATTACGTAATTCCTTGGATAGTCACGTAGTGCATCTTATAATGTGTAGGGGAGGAAAACGATGAACGAGCCTGTGATGATTGTGATTAGACCATAATGGGGTCCTTTTTAATTGAGTCAATAAATGATCTCCAGACCGCCAAGGAGTCTTTTCAGCTTATATCATCACATGTCATTCTCAACCAGATTTTGAATCAATCTTTTGACCTAGACCACTAAAAGGGGTCTCTTTGAATGATGGAATGGCACTATAAAATCCATGGGTCTTAACTATCACGTAGAAGCCTAATTAAGGATTTGAGATAGTACCTTTGAATATCCTACTACGAATCCCTCATATAAAAATACGAAAGGTTTTATGAGGATTTGGATAACGAATTATCCAGAGTATACAAAATCACAAAATGCATAAAAGGAAACACAAAATGCATAAACACATAGTCACATAACCACAAAATTGTTTATCTTGATTTTAAATTTGTCATGATTTAATTTGTTCTATTAACTGTGCACATGCATTTAAAGCACACCAGGTATCCAATCAGTGGATTTTGATTGGTGCTTTAAACATTATCAAGAATCTAACTATGAAGATAGAAAGATCTTAAATAGGAAATTCGATTTCGATTGCAAGGAACCGAAATGTTCGAATTAAGGTACACAAGGAATCCAATTAAGGATTTTGATTTAAATGACAATTATCCACAAGAATCTAATTGTGAAGATAAAAAGATCCCATATGGATTTTGGGAATTGGAGATGTTTTGAAACCTTGCACTGGATGTGCTTAAGTCAAAACATGAAGTAAAAATGCTTATGAAGTTGAAATGCTAGATATGCCAAGGCGACATATGAAGCGGAATTTGAAGGTTAAGTCAATGTACGAGGAAAATACTTTGAAAACTATGCATGGGGTTCTAATATGTGTTCAATGTTTTTGAAAACCTTATATATAATACTTTTGAAATCATTGTCACACCCTCAAAACACCACCTAGGGAGTGTCCCTGTTAAGCGTATGACCCACTAGCAACGAGCCACCAATTACATTGAATCCATAAGTTTAAAATAAAGTTTCATCATTTAATATTAAAATCCAAACATAAGTTATTCGAAACCAGCAAATTCAGCGAAAGCGTTAACGTATCACAATATAAACATTTTCCAAACAAATGTAAGAACCAATGTTCAATAAATAAAACCAATCGGTGTGAACCATGACCACTCATGCCCTCCAGCCAGCAAGTTCCTGTTCCAAGATACCTAACGACCTGCGAGCATGTAACAAGTGTATCAGACAAAGCTGGCGAGTTCACAGTTTAAGAAATCATTTGTTACCAGTTGTATGTAAAACAGTTCACTGACAAATGCAAGTAATATTGTTAATATCTCAATTCCGAACAAGACGGCTCCTGAAGTACATGACTGCCCTTTCCCACATACTCCTATCCAGTACTGGGCCCGACTGGGTCATTAGTTCACATCCGTCCTCTCTAGGAGCGGTGTGAGGGTGCCAAACCTAAGTAGCGCTACCAACTAATACCCGTTACCCTCCAGGTAACAACATAAGGGACTTACAAGAATGATAGGTGAGAATATTAACCAATATACCCGTTTTTACCCATCCCTCCATGGGATACCCACTGACTGTCCCCAACCACTGGGACGCATGCTCGAATGTAGTGAACTCACCTTGGTTTGCTCGGTATGTTTATTTACGTATTCAAGTTGATCAATCAAGTCCTAGCATAGTTGTCAAAGCCAATCAGTTTCATATAGACTCAAGTCGCATAGTTTCATACTCATGTTACACAAGTAACATACATGTATCTCACTTATTATCATGCAAGTCCCAGTAGCCAATCATATCACAAAACAGTTCATCAGAGTTTCGGCCCATTAAATATAGTTGTATCAGCCTACCGATTTAATTTATAAGCATACTCCATTGCTAACACTAACCTACAATTCAGACAAGTAACAACCCATAACATGATACTCACATACATATACTGCTCACATTCATCTACAAAGCCCAATGTAATCCATGCCACTTAAGGAGGATGCGTGGCCAATCGGAGACCAGCCCACACCGAATGTGCGACTGCCTCTGGGTGTGTGACCCCAAAATCATGTGGCCCAATACCACTGTTCGGCCCAGAGATATGTGCAACACAATGCAGGTGTGCGACATGCACTACGAATTTGTGCCATACGTGTTTAATTGTATATATACAACTAGAGTGTGTGGTTAACCTCAAATGTGTAGCCCAACCATTGCACAACCCAACGTAACATCAAAGAACCGTACAGCCCAGTATGTGTGTGTGAGGCCCAAGTAGTGTACAACTAACCCATTTGATTTTGATTCCCTTCTATAAATTCTCATAATGCTCCCCACAATTTCGATCAGTGTAATGAGAATGTGACAATTATAATTTCCATACATGTGGGTGGTCCCCACATCCCCATACTGTGCGATTACATAAACAACTTTTTAACATATCATTTTAATCAGTTAGAAAAGACAAATAACCTTTTATCTTATGTTGTCAAACCACACATTATCCAAATTGTACCTTACGCATACTTAGCTGTACATATCCATTAAAACATATCAGAAGCATGAATGGAAACAACCAGATAGACAAGCATCATCTTTATCATTCGAAATAATTGATCAATGATTATTCTTTACTATCCATCATTCAAGTGTGCATAAACAGGTTGTACTGTGAGCGTAATCAGTTGTACATTTAAGAAACCCAGCATCATACATTTCAAAACATGATTAATCAGACATCTTCAACATCCATTTATTTCATTCAGATTCTTCTTTATTAATTTTCTTAAAACAACATATCCTCATCTTTATTATTCCATAGTAAACAGGTAACTCATAGATGGTTATTCACACAAAACATCAACATACAACCTATGCATAAAACATCCACATGAATCATTATTGTTCATATCTTTCCCACTTACAACCTATACATGACATCTCACAAGTTGTTCATCGTTATTCACTATCCTAGTCAATTTCCAATTTCCATTATAGCAGATGTCAACATAACCCATATTGCCGATACACATACATGTAACAAAACATACACATGAACAAGATGTACATACAACTGGATATACACATGAACTAGAAATACACATAAACAAGATTTACACATGAACGAGATATCAAGGAATATAAGTTAAATCCGTAGGTATCATACTAACCGTGTACAAGAGAAAGAATAACGTGCAAGGCTAGAAGGAAAGGAGACTTCGGTCGTGTGATGGCTGTCGTCTACTTTAGCTAGGTTTAGGGTTTGTGGGTTTAGGAATTATCAAGATAATCCATACATTAACATAATATAAGTTAGAGGTGTAGGTTTCAAGTTGGGCTTCATGTGCTACGGTTTGATACAAGTGTTGATAAAGGTGAGTGTGTGTGCGGCCCATTTCATGCACTGTCCAACCTAACTAACAAATAGACACTAAAGAGACAACATTTTGTGCATGGCCCAAACCTAACCTACTCTAATATGTTCCAAGCTCGATAATTTTATCACAACAAGCCGTTTAACAAAAGTTTAATATAGCAAAAGCATGAAGTGAGCGGATTATCAAAAGTTAGAATCACGTGGCTAAACGGCACGAACCTTGAGAGTTCGGGTTGTCACATCATCCCCAACTTGAAGGAAATTTCATCCTGAAATTTGACAAGATGTTTTTTTTTTGTAGGACAAGATGTTACAAGATATTAACTCAGGATGACTGTGGATTTTCCGCGGGTACCACATCATCCCCAGTTTGAAAGGGAATTTCGTCCCGAAATTCGCTAGTTGTATCAGATTTAGGTTGGTCAGTTAGGAATAAGTGAGGGTACTTGTGCTTCATCTGATCCTCACATTCCCACGTGAACTCCGGTCCACGTCTTGAGTTCCAACGAACTCTCATGTTTGGAATACGACTATGCTTACGAACCTTAAATCACCGATCCACGATTTTGATGGGTTCATCGACAAACTGCAATTTGTCGTCGATTTTCAGTTCTTGGAGTGGTATGACAAGTGTTTCATCGGACAAACACTTCCTTAGTTGTGAAACATGGAAAACATCATGAACGTTACCCAACTCGACAGGTAACTCGATCTTGTACGCCGCTTTGCCAATACGTTCCAGAATTTTGAATAGCCTAACATAATGCGGATTTAGATTACCGTGTTTTCCCCAAACCGCACCGCACCCTCCCAGGGTGAGACTTTCAATTATGCTACGTTTGCCTGCAGCGAACTCCCAGCGTCTCCTAAGCTTATCAGTTTTCCTGGCGGTCACGCATTACCGTCACACGATTTCCGATCTAAGAAATCTTCCCAAGAGTTTTAAGTGCAAGCCCGGGACCCGTGATTAGGTTGTCATCCACCTCAGTCCAACAAGGAGATTGGCATTATTATCCAAGCAATGCCTCAAACAGAGCTGTCTGGATACTAGCATGGTATCGACTGCAGTATAACTCAACCAAAGGCAAGTGTCCTTCTAACTCTTGCCTGCTGCATGTCTTCGAGTGTCAGAATGGCTTGTTTACTCTGCCCGTCTGTCCTATAGTGATACGCAATGCTCATGTCTAGACGTGAGCCATGGGTGTTGTGCATCGCTTGGCATAAATCAGGTATAGATCAAAATCAAAGGTATCAGGAGTTGGTACCTCGTGCCTAAAAGCCGCCTCTCTTAGAGGAATATTCACAAGCTGTGACGACTCGTCCGTTTCCTTGATTGCAATAAAGTGTTCTCATTTCCATATGTATGTTTCTGGTTATTTCTTCTCCACCATGACTTTCCCACAGGTCAACATTATACTCTTATATTGCTAGTGCCCCATCACCAGTACGAGATTTATAGATTCTAATACCTCTTATCAAACCCAGACGACTAGAATATCAAGGCCGGTGCGCCTTGCTCAACACAAGTTCCCTAAAGTTGCCGTGTAATGAGATCCACATTCGTTCCATGGGGTAACGAATATCATCCGACTTGCCAAAAGTTGCTCTTCCATGCCCCGCATGGAACCAACTTGAAAATTTCTCCCTTCAATGCTTCAGGTTGTACAGGGCGAGTCTGATTGGGTAGATTAGAGTCGATGGTGAGCTACAAGCTCATACGCGTGTAGGTTCCGTGGTCGAAGTCATTCACAGGTTCCCTCCAGCGATGTCATTACATGCTTTAGCTCTTTCAAAACAACGGTATACGGGAGGCCCTTGTGATCGGTCTAAGTAGCGCATTTGGTACCGTCCAAGCAGTGCCTCCAACTTAAATCTAAAGATCACGGTTTCCACCACAGGTTGTGACTCGCGAAATTCCTCTTCATAAGCCCACTACGTACGTCATCACCTTCTCGTGTAGCATTGGCGCGAAACTGGGACTCTGATTCGAACCATCATGATATACCACTAGGTTACCCGTATTCTCAGGTAAAGACGATTCTTAGTGCATTGCGGAGTTGAATTTCAAAAGCTGGAAAAGACGTCCTCCTGTTTTGTTTCCCACGAACACACATCACCCTGCTGTGCTGAAGAGATTTAAGCGGTGCGATCTTCGAAAAATCCCCTAACGAATCTGCGATAGTATCTAGTGAGACCAAGAAATGGCTGTATCCTCGAAGGGATTTTTGGTGTCGATCAGTTCTAACAAAATGGATCTTAGCGAGATCCGCGTGTATTCCCACTTCGTTGTTTATATGCCCAAAAATGTACCTCTCGAATCCAGAAGTTACCTTTAACAAGACTTCGTGCGTAGTGAATCCGCCCTCAGGAGCTCTAGAATAAGATACATATGCCGTCCATGTTGTTCCTTTCTCCTGGTAATTATTCCAAACGTCATCAATAAACACGGTCGATTCATGTGATCCATAAAGCTGCTGGTGCTTTGATCAACTCAAAGTCGCATTGGCCGCATTGCGTCCGATATGCTGTTCCAGAAACATTCTCCCCTCTGGACTCCCATCTGATGATAGTTCATTCGTTAGTCATTCCTCGAAGGGAAGTTTGACCCTCGCTCTGGTAGACAGGTTGCCAATAAACGGTTCTTAACTGTCACCTTAAAAAGTTCTTGATAACCAGTACACATAAGGAAAGGCTTGTCTTCATGGATATAATTGGGCTCCCCAAAGCAAAAAACTAAGTGTGACAAACTCCTGTCCAACAGTTTCTGTAGTTGATTATACGATTCTTGCAACCCTCCTGGTGCAAGACGGTAAGAGTACGAGTAATCAGAGCTGCCTCTGGCGTGAGTTCAAACTGGGATTCCAACTAACAGTTGTGAAAGTAAACCTGAAAGTTCCTCAGGTAGCACACCGAGAGGAATCACGAACAATTGGTGGATCCTCGATGCTCTTTTGCTTAGCCTTAACATCAGTAACGGCTGCTAACAATGGCGGGGTAATCCTTCCGTAGACACTTCTGGGTTTCATTGTAGAATTGCTGCTAACCTTTACACAACTCTGATACTTTGGACGGATGACGATTCTCCACTAGGGAGAGGGGTACACAAAGTTTTCTTCTCACAGGGTATATCTACGTGATGTATGAATGACCAATCCATACCAACTACTGCATCAAAACTATCGAGGGTAGCAGAAGGAAGGTCGATGTCAAACACTTGTCTCACAAAGTCGAGTTTACATTCCAACGGACATATGGGGTTTCATTTGTCTTACCATCAGTTGATTCCACAACAGGTTCGGTTTTTAAGAAGCATCAGGGTTAAACAGAACAAGAACGAAGCGATTAACTACTCATACAAGCTACCATGTTGCTTTTATGCCTGGCATCGTCTAAGTCAGTCCTAAATGCCCTTCCACGAGTACCACTTTTAGTGTTGTTTCTACTGCTACTAGAATTCCCAAAACTGTCATTGTTCCCTGGGTTGTTGGCGTCTTGACTTAACATCGGCCATTCCTTGTTGAAGCCACCATCATTTCCATACCGAAAGTCATGATTTGCGAGTACCTTGACGTCTTCGTGACTGTTGCTTCTAGTGTCGTTGCTCGAAACGGAGCCCTGCGGCCTCTCACCATTAGGGTCCATCCTTTCACATTTTGTGTCACGTCCTAAGGCACTACTCCTGGTGCGGGCAGTTACACATTCCACCCTATAGTCAATTGTCATCGATTACGTCCCGATTGGTTCGTAGGTGTTGACTCCCATAAGCCGCTTACTTGGGTTAAGGATTCGATTGAAGCCAATTGGTTGGTGTTCGTTGCCAGAAACCAAGGTCGTTCTAATATTAAAGTCGGTGATACACTACGATCATCCTCTTGCCCCTCGTTCTTGCAAGTTGGTCGAGTAATACATAGTACGTTGCTAGGGTGGTGCAGAAGTGATCGCACTTTGGAGTCTAAGATGTCAATACATAGACTTCCAACAAACAAAGAGGGGTGAGAATGGTATCGACCAATCATTCAACGTTGCGACATCCAATTAAGGGACATTCATGCAAGCACCTAACATTCTACATGGTTTGCTAGGCATTCAAATGGGTGCACAGGTAATACTCGATAGCATCGAGATTCGTAAGAATTCAGAGAGGAGTGAGAAGATCACGTTCAAGTAGGAGACAATCACTGCTATGACTCCTATAGACTGTTGTGTTTCACATCGATTAAATAACGGAACGGAACCCCTTTTTTCACTTGTTAAGCCTCACTGGGACTCGCATGCACCCCACATTATTATTATGTGTGCACCCACAATAATATTGTGATTTGCATGCTCATCTCAGCTCCTCCTAACTCATGTCAAAGGGTTCCTCAAACTCAAGTAGCAAGCAAAGAACATCACAAAACGCGAGTCATGAATGTCTAAGGAAACACCACACTACGCATCACATAACACATGCAAGTAATGAATTCATACGGTTGTGCTAAACGTGCAATCACATGCAATATCATATGTAAGTGTTTACTAGTTATGCAGTACAGTAAGTAACCGAGAGACGAACCTTGCAGTCTGGAGCTGAGTGTCATGGTCGATTTCGGATCTGTTCGGTTATAGTCTGGTTTTATAGAAACGTTTTTAAAACCAAATTCACTATAACCAGTGGCTCTGATTCCAAACTGTCACACCCTCAAAATACCACCTAGGGAGTGTCCCGGTTAAGCGTATGACCCACTAGCAACGAGCCACCAATTACATTGAATCCATAAGTTTAAAATAAAGTTTCATCATTTAATATTAAAATCCAAACATAAGTTATTCGAAACCAGCAAATTCAGCGAAAGCGTTAACGTATCACAATATAAACATTTTCCAAACATGTTGGACCGTTCTATGACCCGAAAAGTCAGTCAAGGTAGTTCATCTTCACATACGAAGGCGGAATCAACGTAAATGAAGTTACAACAGCTTATCCTTTAAATTCCTTATCTTTCTATTGCTTTCTGATAAAATTTTGGCAGAGTTTCAGCACCGTAGCACACACATACACTGTTACAACTTATGAACCGCTCTGACCTATATATAGAGATCCAGGGTCGCTCTAAAGACATGACACATGAGCGATCCAGACCCTTTGTCCTATAAGCAATCCATATAAGTGACACAAAAGCGGTTCAAACCATTACAATGATTAATAAGCGATCCTAAGTCTATTTTACACAAAATTTACACTTTGACCCCTATAGACCATTCTTGACTTCAGACTTTTTGTAGACGCAGTCAACAGACATTCCGTGTATCAACAGACTCCCCCTTGGATGTTTACGTAGTCTTTATCAGTCTTCAGTTACATAGTCTTTAGTCTTTGTCTTTTCACAAACTCTATCAATCTTCTCATCAGCATTCTTCACATGTTCCAGGACTGTCTCCTATCTCTATCTACAAACTTCCCATTAGCTGTTGATCCAGACTCCCCCTTTCACAGACTCCCCCTCTCAGTATGCTGGGATCTTGAGATATCTGGTTCAAGCTTTTGCAGTTTGCCTCCGTTGGAAAATATCGTCCAAACCTGTTACTCAACCAATAACATTACAATCTATCTTTTCAAACGATAAACACTAATTCAATCAGCTATAGAGATCCACTCAAGTTTTCAAGTTCAAATTAATGACCCTGAATACTTGATTAATCTACCAAGTTCAATTTAATGACCCTGGTTGATCTTTTGACGAAACAAACTGATTTAGTAAAACAATTTTCCAATTTTTCTTTCTTTCTGAAAATAACAAGTATCAACTTAATGAACTTGTTTGTGACTTTGAAAACAAACACATTTCCAACAATGTAAGCTCTTCTCATTCTTCAGCTCAGAATCTCCTGCATCTGCTTCATCTTTCTAGAATCCAACAATCAACTTTCCACTCTGGTTTGTCTAAAATAAAGCAGAAATAAATTCTTTTTGGTTTTTTTTTAAAATGATCTAAACTAAGAAATAAAATAACAGGAAACTTAAATTGTAGAAAATAAACTATTTACAGATTTGTTTTTGGTGAGCGTGTCAGGGAATCATATCAGCTTTTCAGACAGATTACAAGTACCGTTAAGCTACATTACATACTCAGACTTAAACAATTCACCTCGATTGTCGATATACTGATCCATCTTAAATTCTCATACAAACTTCAATCTATTCAGGATACCGTTTAAGTGTTTTAAGAACTTAGATCAATTTATGTGTCCCACCTCTTGAATATACTCCCGTATCCAGAATCCCAATATTCAGTCTTACAGGCAAGAATACTACAATGATGTCTGTACATAAATTAGGGGTTAAATGCGAGAACTGAGGGATCTCAGGTCAGAACTTCCGTTCAGCAGAGAGATATCAGCTTCGACTTTGCAGTGTGTCCCCTTTAGAGGATCTTTTCAGCTACAACAACTGATAATCAATTTTATTGTCTAACCAGCTGAGGGCTTTATGCTATATTTCAAGCATCTTGGATAAAGTGTTAGCCAAGGACTAGGTCAGAACTACCGTTCAGCAGAAGTCCCGGAATAATACCCCAGATATCATAGAATACAAACACCTAGTATATCAGAATACGAGACCTTTCAAACGAGATTTCAGGGGTTACCTATATATCCAAGTAGTGTTCCCCACGAATTTCACAAGTTTGAAATTTTAAGTTTATATCCCGAATAAATCTACTAAATGTACGAAAACCTATCGACACATCGTTAGTGAGACTGTTTAACTCATTTTGTCTTTCCAAATCTTTAGCATACTGTAATTGTCTAGCTGATGTACTATCATTTTCCCTATATACACAAGCTCTTTTTCAATTTTATCATGTTTTTGGATTTTATCATTTTTTACTGTTTTTGTATTTTTCTGAAAATAACTATATACAACTATCTATGTCCCCCTAAATACGAAAACACGTAAAAAATCGACAAACCATCGCAGATTGTTTCTCATCTTCATCCGCAACAGTACTCTCATCAACGCTCACAACCCCATCCGACACCGAAAGCAATTTCATACCATTAAGTTTTAACAAATATTGGAACCGATTTTTATCAAAAGCTTTGGTATGTAAATCAGCTTTTTGTTCGTCAATGTGGATTTTCTCAATTCATATCAACTTTTTCTCGAAGCAATCGCGAATTAAGTGATGACGAATCTCTATATGTTTAGTTTTAGCGTGATGTACTGGATTTTTAGTAATATTAATTGCAGCCTCATTATCAACAAACAGAGGTGTGTTAAGAAACTGCAAACCGTAGTCGCGCATCTGTTGCTGTATCCACAGGATTTGAGAGCAGCAACTGCTAGTAGAAACATACTCCGCTTCACATGTAGATAACACCACAGATGTTTGTTTCTTACACTGCCAAGTAACCAATCTCGGACCAAAGAACTGGCATCCTGCAGTTGTTGATTTCGCGTTGATTTTGCAGCATCCGAAATCCGAATCGGAAAACCCTTCGAGTGTAAAATCGCCTTTGCGAGGATACCACAACCCCAATGTGGGTGTGCCCTTCAAGTAACGTAAAATCCTCTTGACGATAATCATGTGCGATTCTCTCGGGTTAGACTGAAATCTTGCTGCGAGGCACGTTGGGTACATGATGTCAGGACGTGAAGCAGTTAGGTACATCAAAGAACCTATCATGGATCGATAAAGTGTCTCATCAACCCTGTCTCCGGTGATCTCTGGGTGAATCCCATGATTAGTCGCAAGTGGGGTAGCAGCTGGAGTAGAACTTGACATTCCAAATTTCTCTAGAATATCATGCACGTACTCCGTTTGATGAAAGAAAATTCCCCCAGGAAGTTGTTCAACTTGTAATCCCAGAAAGAATTTCATCTCCCCCATTGATGACATTTCAAATTTCTGCTTCATCACCTGTTCGAAATCTTTGCACAATTTCTCATTCGATTGCAATTCTCCTATTATCAACTCCTCTGGATGATAAGAAAGAGTTCGCGGCATCACTTCGCTTGGAACTTCTACATTTCCCTCCAGATTAGTAACATTTTGCTCTGCATCTTGTTCACCAACTTGGTTTGTTTGACTTGACAACTGGATCTGCTCCCCCTCAAGATCTGAATCACCATGGTCAAAAACTGGCATATTTTCAGCTTCTTGATCAGCATTCACCTCCGACTGATTACCAGGAGCAACTTCATCATCATGTTCACCAGCGTTACTAGGACCTGCTTCATCATCATTTGAAGTCTCCCGAGGTCTTCTAGAATACTCTGCTGGAAACCTGAGCGACGATTCATACTCTCGTAAAATATCCAGCTCATCAAAGAAATCTTCCTCTTCCTCTGATTCTTCTCTCATGTCAAACGATTCCCAAAGTTTGTCATAATGATAACGCCATGAATCACCAGGATTCTGTGGCGGCATAGTATAACCCTAACATTCAACATTCGCTGCTTCAATAATACGCTTTTCTCTTGGAACAAAGACACGCCGTGTAGGACCTGAATATCCAACAAATATTCCTTCAAAGTTCTTTGAACCAAACTTGCCATTCGGCTCTATTACCGTACAGGGTGACCCAAACGGTTCTAGATACTTCAAATTCGGCTTGCGTTTATTGATTAGCTCAAAACACGTCTTGTTGAACTTCTTCACAGTAAGAACTCTGTTGAGAGTATAGCATGCAACAGAAACAGCTTCAGCCCAGAAATTAATTGGTAACTTGGAATCTGCAAGCATCGTTCTGGCTGTCTCGATTAGCGTCCGGTTCTTGCGTTCTGCAACTCCATTTTGCTGAGGAGTGTACGGAGCACTAAACTCATGCAGTATACCTCTTTCATCACAGTATTCCTCCATCTTACTGTTTTTGAACTCAGTACCATTATCACTTCGAATTCTACAAATCGGTCTCTGGTACAGATTCTCAATTTTCTTAAACAATACCATCAAACTATCAAAAGTTTCGTCTTTTGTTTTCAAAAACATGACCCACGAAAATCTGGAGTAGTCATCAGTCACGACCAAACAGTAGGAATCTCCTGTTATACTCTTGACATTCACTGGACCAAACAAATCCATGTGAAGTCTTTCCAAAGGTCTTGAAACTGAATTGACTTGCTTTGTAGGGTGTGACTTTTTCTTCTGTTTGCCTTTAACACAACTTATGCACTCCCCTTCCAGATGAAAACCTTTAATATTCACTCCAGTGACCAAGTCGTTATGCACTAAGTGATTCATTTTCCTTAGGTGAATATGCCCCATCTTTGGGTGCCATAACCTTGACTCTTTTTCCGTTGCTCTGGACACAAAACAATGAGCCTGACCCGTGGTTGTAGTAGCAACGCTCATGTCCAACACGTACAGATCGTTAACTCTTGGTGCCCTCATGATGATCCATTCTTCAGGTATCACAAATCCCGGTTTCAAGATCAAACATTCTTTGTCGGTGAAATGAGTAGTATACATTCTGTCACAGATCTGGGAGATACTCAGTAGGTTGTTCTCCAACTCAGCGATGTAGTTAACTCTCTCAAACGTGATAATGCCATTTGATAATGTTCCTTCACCTATGATCCTTCCTCCTTGATTACCCGCAAAACCCACATAACCACCATTAATGTTATTCACATCATACAGCAATGCGGTCTTCCCTGTCATGTGCCTTGACGCTCCACTATCCATTATCCACCTGGATACAAGTTTTGGAAGATCCTGCACATAACAAATCATCATTTAAACAACTTCAAGAAAGATGCCGATTCATGCTTCGCAATCCAGGATGCTCCGGCAATTCAAACTGTTTAGTCAAACATGGTGTCCACCCAGGCCTCATCAGCCTTAGGTGTAACCGTGACTTTAGCAATTTGAATTTTGAAATTCTTAGACTTAAGAGGTGGAAATTGTGCATCATAATCAACCGTAATTGATTCTTCAGCCTTTTTCACCTCAGAAGTTGAAACTTTCTTCTCAACTTTAGGTTCAATTTTAGGTTTCCACACCTGTTGATCTACTGCAACTCTCTTATAAAATTTATCATTTTGATTTACCAACTTCTTTACGGGTTCAGTTTTTACTTTCAAGTTGTCAATTTGAACATTTTTCTTCCCAACAACTTTCTTCTCAACATACATCGGTGTTTTACCCTTCACATCAACTTTCTTTTGTTGAACCTTCACAGCTTCGGTCTTAGGCTTCACATATGTACACTTTCGTGCAATATGACCAACCTGTTCACATCTAAAACAAGTACGAGTATCAGTTACCCGACTCGTGCCTTCAGACTGAGCCTGTGAAGCTCTCTTCTCAAAAAATTCTTTGTTTGATTTTGTAAAAATTTCCTTTTCTTCATCAGCAAGTGAACTTGAACTGTTCACAAACTTTTTCTTTTCGACAAACCTCTTGTTTGAAATATTTCTTTTCTGATATGGTTTACCCCCCTGATAACCACCCGACTAGTTGTTTCTGTTGTTATTGTAAAAACGTGGTGGATAAACAGTTTTCTTATTGTAAACCCTTTCTTTCTTTTGACTCAGATCGTTCACTGCTGACAACTCGACTTCGACCAGTTTGAAAACATTTGTCAATTTGTTCAAATTAACATTCTCTAATGGAAACTCAGAATCCGAAAACAACTTATCCGATCCCGACATCTTGTACATGACAAGATCAGATTCATCATGTAAGTTGTTTTTGGACTTTTGCTTCGGAATGTATTTATCTAGAAAACACCCATCCTCCTCAGAAGTGTCACAATCCGGTTTAAGCACTTTGTCTACCACACTTTTCACCACATCATTTTGGACAGTCTCTTCAATGGAAGACGTGAACGTGACATCAATGTTCTCAGGAAGTGTAACATCACTTTCTTCCTCAATTTCCACCAAACTAGACTGCTTTTTCGTGTAGTTGTCTAAAATTGGCGGTGGAACTTTGTGAAACCCTACACCCGTTCCATCAGAAAACACGTCCTCACCAGCTTTGTTTTTCCCTATAGGTTTGGGAACAATATGCTGCAAAACAAAGCTAGCTGAGCTATAGCTGTTTAATTTCAACTGAATTCTTTCATTTTTAATTTCAATTTCTTGAACTTTAAGTTTTAGTTTAGCAATTTCATCCAGTTGTTTGTTAATTGATTCTTCTTTTAATCTCAAAACAGCTCTCAGATGTTCATTTTCTTTAGATGTTTTTCCATTTCGATCATCACTGTCTTTGACAACACTTTTCAATTTTTCAGAAATTTGTCGATTCTCAAGAAATACCTTGTCATTTTCAGCTTTAATTTTCTTACATTCAGTCGTTAATTCATTTACTTGTTCAGTTGAAGCTTTTAATTTTGTGTCACGTTCAAGAATCTGATCCTCAAGCTTTCCAACTTTAGTTGTTAGATTCTTGATTTTCTCAGCGTTTAGGGACGTGACAGTGCCACAAAAATTGCATTGTTTGGTGCAACTTTTGCAATCAGCATTACCCCCAACTTTGTTACCTGACACATCCGTTGACTTGTTTTGACTGACCTGATCCTTTGACTCAGTAACAGAAACAGAATCTACCTCAAGTGCTTTTGCAGCTAACACTTTATCAGCCATATTTCCCAGGTTCTCAGCTGTCAACTCCTGTGTAGTATCGATCAGACCGGTATCAACTTGCTTTACTTTCTCAAGTTCTTCTTTTTCTTTCATCTCTTTCTCTTTTCTCTCTTTCTCTTCTTTCTCCTTTCTCTCTTTCTCTTCTTTCTCCTTTCTCTCTTTCTCTTCTTCAATCATCTTTGATGTTGGTGTTCCCCACCACTTGTGCTGCCAATATTCATCATCTTCTTTGTACTCCTGAATGATGGCTTCGATATCTATCTTTTTGTCATCAACCGCGATGTTCCCATATCTATCAAGATAGCATTCTCTGTCTGGATCCCATCTGTTTGCTCTTCTAGCTTCCAGAAAGACACTTGAAAGTCTGATGATTTTGGCTTCAGCAACCATCTTCCGATATTTATGCTTCTGTTCCTCCGTACGATCATCCTTCCACGGAATGGGTTCATCATAACTTGCCATGAATGCGTAACCCACCGCATCATCTTCTGGTAGAACTTCTTTACTCCAATCGTACCCCTCATCGTCATAAATCACAGCTAATGCCCTCGATTTGTCTCTATTCTCTTCCTGCTGCTTCAATCTGGGCGGCTCGGATTTATTTTGATGGTAGATTGCCTTTTTGTAATAATCGTCGCGAAACGGATTCTCTGACTCATCAACGTACGCGTTTCTACATTCACGCTTGAAGTGACCCTTCTGCTTACATTTGAAACACGTCACTTTGGATTTATCGAACCCTAACTTTGTAGATGGACCACCGATCGTTTTCCTCCCAGTAATCTCCATGAAGCATTGTGCACGTCGAACTGCACTTGCCATCGCCCAACGAATATCGATCAGTTCTATTTCTTCGGGGTCTATCTGATCGTAATCTTCCTTTGTCAGATTTGTATTCCCGATCTTACCAGCCACCAACCCTTCATAAGATTCTAGCACAGATGCCAGAAAAACCATTTGTTGCTTTGCCGACTCTTCATCAAAATTCTGTGCGTTCTTCAGATCTATAGCGATGTTGAACGAAAACTTCGCATCAGAACGATTTGTAGAAGACGTAGATCCACTATGATAACCACTGTGGTTTCCACTGCTTGAACTGCTTTGACTTTCTTTGTTAGCTGAAGAAACATTCTCAGCAGAAAATGTAGTTTTCGGAGAAGTAGCTTTCGGCATCAAGCTTTTCGGATAGTACAAATCCAGATTTTGCTGATAAGATGAGTGATTAACTTTGTATGTTTTCTTCAACAATGCGTAATATCTCCAATCAACTTCATCCGGTAATGAATCAAACAATTTATCAACAATTTCTTCATCAGAATACGTGATCTTGTGTCGTGCAAGCTCCAATTTCAGATGACCAAATCGTTCAATCATTTTACAAACCGATTCATTTTTTAGACAACCAAACATGTCAAATTCTTTCCTAAGCAACTTTGTTTTGTTCTTTACAATCTATGTGCTTCCAACACACTTCTTTTCGAGTTTTTCCCATAAGTCTTTACCATTGGTATAATCTATCAATGAGATAATATCCTCCCGAACTGATTGAAACAACAGAGCTACACACTTTTGTTCAGCTACAAAGAGATCAATTTCTTCAGAATTTCTTAAAGCTTCACCATTTTTCTTTCCCTCAGCATAACCGTTTTTCATACTCTTCCAACTGGGGAAAACGAATGTCATTAGCCAATCTTCGAACTTTGTTGCCCACCTGCTGTAGTCTTCTATAGCCATCAACTTAGGAGGTTTGTTAAACGTTCCAAATGCACTTTCGGACTCCCAAGCTTCTTTCTTTTTCTCCTTTTGTTGATTCTCGTTCGTATTGTTCGATGTCGAATCGTTGTTTCCTGAACTTCCCGTGAATGCGTACATATCGCTAAATGGATTCAAGAACATATCATCCATCGTGAACTTGCAAAATCAGACAATCACTTAGCAAAGTTTTGATTTTTAAAAAATAACAGAACCACAAAAGCGATCCTGTTTGTACAGCTTGACAGAAAAGCGGAACAATAAATGTCTGAATACGCGGTCCAGACAACAATGTCCTTTCGAGCGGACCACAAAGTGTCAGAAAAGCGAGTCACAAGTATCTGTTCGAGCGATTCAGGCTATGATCGTTCGAGCGGTTCGTATATGATCGTTCGAGCGATCCTAACAATAAAATTGTCCAAAAGAGCGATCCAAACAAATGTTTCGAGCGATCCTAAGGTTAAATTTTTGAGCGATTCAGATTAAATCCAGATAAGCAGTCCTAATGTCCGAAAAGGCCATCCATTGTTTTTAGCCTGTTTTTACCAATTTTAATCCGTATTTTCACCTGATTCTTTCTAGGGTTTGTTAATAGTGTGTTTTACACGTTATACTCGAATTTCAGACAATTTTGACCGTTGGAACCACTAGAAACTGAAAAAGTATGAGAGAAAGTGAGTAGAAAAGAGAGATTTCTGCAGATCTATGCTGTCGTAGTATGAACTCCTCGTCCTGAGCTCTGATACCACTTGTTGGACCGTTCTATGACCCGAAAAGTCAGTCAAGGTAGTTCATCTTCACATACGAAGGCGGAATCAACGTAAATGAAGTTACAACAGCTTATCCTTTCAATTCCTTATCTTTCTATTGCTTTCTGATAAAATTTTGGCAGAGTTTCAGCACCGTAGCACACACATACACTGTTACAACTTATGAACCGCTCTGACCTATATATAGAGATCCAGGGTCGCTCTAAAGACATGACACATGAGCGATCCAGACCCTTTGTCCTATAAGCGATCCATATAAGTGACACAAAAGCGGTTCAAACCATTACAATGACTAATAAGCGATCCTAAGTCTATTTTACACAAAATTTACACTTTGACCCTATAGACCATTCTTGACTTCAGACTTTTTGTAGACGCAGTCAACAGACATTCAGTGTATCAATAAAACAAATGTAAGAACCAATGTTCAATAAATAAAACCAATCGGTGTGAACCATGACCACTCATGCCCTCCAGCCAGCAAGTTCCTGTTCCAAGATACCTAACGACCTGCGAGCATGCAACAAGTGTATCAGACAAAGCTGGCGAGTTCACAGTTTAAGAAAGCGTTTGTTACTAGTTGTATGTAAAACAGTTCACTAACAAATGCAAGTAATATTGTTAATTTCTCAATTCCGAACAAGACGGCTCCTTAAGTACATGACTGCCCTTTCCCACGTACTCGTATCCAGTACTGGGCCCGACTGGGTCATTAGTTCACATCTGTCCTCTCTAGGAGCGGTGTGAGGGTGCCAAACCTAAGTAGCGCAACCAACTAATACCCGTTACCCTCCAGGTAACAACATAAGGGACTTACAAGAATGATAGGTGAGAATATTAACCAATATACCCGTTTTTACCCAAAAGACTTATCCCTCCATGGGATACCCACTGACTGTCCCCAACCACTGGGACGCATGCTCGAATGTAGTGAACTCACCTTGGTTTGCTCGGTATGTTTATTTACGTATTCAAGTTGATCAATCAAGTCCTACCATAGTTGTCAAAGCCAATCAGTTTCATATAGACTCAAGTCGCATAGTTTCATACTCATGTTACACAAGTAGCATACATGTATCTCACGTATTATCATGCAAGTCACAGTAGCCAATCATATCACAAAACAGTTCATCAGAGTTTCGGCCCATTAAATATAGTTGTATTAGCCTACCGATTTAATTTATAAGCATACTCCATTGCTAACACTAACCTACAATTCAGACAAGTAACAGCCCATAACATGATACTCACATACATATACTGCTCACATTCATCTACAAAGCCCAATGTAATTCATGCCACTTAAGGAGGATGCGCGGCCCATCGGAGACCAGCCCACACCGAATGTGCGACTGCCTCTGGGTGTGTGACCCAAAATCATGTAGCCCAATACCACTGTTCGGCCCAGAGATATGTGCAACACAATGCAGGTGTGCGACATGCACTACGAATTTGTGCCATACGTGTTTAATTGTATGTATACAACTAGAGTGTGTGGTTAACCTCAAATGTGTAGCCCAACTCATGCATAACCCAACCTAACATCAAAGAACCGTACAACCCAGTATGTGTGTGTGAGGCCCAAGTAGTGTACAACTAACCCATTTGATTTTGATTCCCTTCTATAAATTCTCATATTGCTCCCCACAATTTCGATCAGTGTAATGAGAATGTGACAATTATAATTTCCATACATGTGGGTGGTCCCCACATCCCCATACTGTGCGATTACATAAACAACTTTTTAACATATCATTTTAATCAGTTAGAAAAGACAAATAACCTTTTATCTTATGTTGTCAAACCACACATTATCCAAGTTGTACCTTACGCATACTTGGCTGTACATATCTATTAAAACATATCAGAAGCATGAATGGAAACAACCAGATAGACAAGCATCATCTTTATCATTCGAAATAATTGATCAGGGATTATTCTTTACTATCCATCATTCAAGTGTGCATAAACAGGTTGTACTGTGAGCGTAATCAGTTGTACATTTAAGAAACCCATCATCATACATTTCAAAACATGATTAATCAGACATCTTCAACATCCATTTATTTCATTCAGATTCTTCTTTATTATTTTTCTTAAAACAACATATCCTCGTCTTTATTATTCCATAGTTAGCAGGTAACTCATAGATGGTTATTCACACAAAACATCAACATACAACCTATGCATAAAACATCCACATGAATCATTATTGTTCATATCTTTCCCACTTGCAACCTATACATGATATCTCACAAGTTGTTCATCATTATTCACTATCCTAGTCAATTTCTAATTTCCATTATAGAAGATGTCAACATAACCCATATTGCCGATACACATACATGTAACAAAACATACACATGAACAAGATGTACATACAACAGGATATACACATGAACTAGAAATACACATAAACAAGATTTACACATGAACGAGATATCAAGGAATATAAGTTAAATCCGTAGGTATCATACTAACCGTGTACAAGAGAAAGAATAACGTGCAAGGCTAGAAGGAAAGGAGACTTCGGTCGTGTGAGGGCTGTCGTCTACTTTAGCTAGGTTTAGGGTTTGTGGGTTTAGGAATTATCAAGATAATCCATACATTAACATAATATAAGTTAGAGGTTTAGGTTTCGAGTTGGGCTTCATGTGCTACGGTTTGATACAAGTGTTGATAAAGGTGAGTGTGTGTGCGGCCCATTTCATGCACTGTCCAACCTAACTAACAAATAGACACTAAAGAGACAACATTTTGTGCATGGCCCAAACCTAACCTACTCTAATATGCTCCAAGCTCGACAATTTTATCACAGCAAGTCGTTTAACAAAAGTTTAATATAGCAAAAGCATGAAGTGAACAGATTATCAAAAGTTAGAATCACGAGGCTAAACGGCACGAACCTTGAGAGTTCGGGTTGTCACATCATCCCCAACTTGAAGGAAATTTCGTCCAGAAATTTGACAAGATGTTTTTTTTGTAGGACAAGATGTTACAAGATGTTAACTCAGGATAACTGTGGATTTTCCGTGAGTACCACAATCATAAATTAGGTGTATTAGGTAGGTATATTTTAAAGAAAAATGTTTTAAAATCATGCAAGATGAATTTTGAAAATATAAGGTTTTTGAAAACATGAATGATGCTTTTGAAATCATGCACTTGATATAAGTAATTATATTGTATTAATATTGTTTTCAAACTATATGAAACATTTTTGAAATCATGAAGGTTGTTTTTGAAAATATAGACAATGTTTTTGAAATCATGGGGGTTGTTTTTGAAAACTTATGTTATGCATGTTGAAGAATCAGAACGTAATGAGTATGAGATTTGAAAATACCCTTAACCAAGGATTTAAGGACACAGATGTGCAAAAAGCACGATTACTCATAATTTCGCTTTATTTCTTGTACTTCGTCTCCTAGAATGAAACGAGTACTTCAAATTTTTAAGGAAATCATGAGCGATCACTTGAAAGGGAGAATCACAAGAGTAGTTTGTAAAGAACATAGTTCATTGATGTAGGTATTATAGGGAAATGCCATACACACATGTAACTACATTTGTATATCAGAATTACGAACAACGACTTTTATTTATGAACAAAACAGATTGTTTCACAATACAAGAAAACAAAAGAAACAAAGGCATAAGACAACAACATCTTCTGCTCGGCCAAATGTTTATCCAAGGGTTGGATTTGCATTGACAATCTTTGGGCATTTGTTCCTGAAATGGCTCGTTTCGCCACAGTTGTAGCAAGTACCAGACCGAAGACGAGCTTGAGTAGGGTTGACTTGGAGTTGGGTAGCAGCAAGATTTGCAACAGCTTTGTTTTGGATAGCAAAGCGGCATATGTTAATCAAATGTCCCAACCGTCCACAGTAGGTACATTTGGAGCAGGGTACGAGGTTTGAATGGTGACGGTTGCATCGTTTGCACCATGGGGCAGTTCCTATGTACGGCTTCCTAGCTGGTGGCGCTGCCACTTGGCTAGGTCCCGCTTGATTAGGTGTAACTGCTGCGGGTTTCCTTGAAGCCTTACGGTTCCTTGATTTTGGTGCAGGCTTGACTTCTGCTTCCTTTGGTGACTCTTGAGTGGCTGCATTTTTGAGACGAGACATGGCAATGCCTAGATCCACAGATTTCAAAATCACTTCGCCTATTTGCTGGGCAAATTTGGCTGTTTGCTCGGACATTTGACCGTTGTTGAGATGAAGAGACATTCTAGGAGAAAATGAAAGACATAGGAAGCAACAAATGAAATGTTATCGAATAAACAAAACAGAAAGGCAATGCATGCGAATTGCCATCATTTGTTTGTTACCTAAGGCAAACAAATGAGACGGTGACAAATCAAAGCAAACGGGTCATAATAATGCATCACTGAAGACATGCTCGCCTATAAGTGAACACTCACCCCAAGAGTTCCCAGGTAAGAGTGACTGGTGCGATACTGCGGATTTGTACGAACACTCTAGCCTTAGACAGAAAACTGAGAGTACAGGCATTCACTCTTCCAGTTTGCACGTGTTCACATTATTTAGACCCAAACTTTGACGAGTTTAAAAACTCAAAAGGCACTAAGCCAAATATGAGTCAAACTGGAAGGGTTCAAAACCTTATAATAAATCATCCTAGAACAGATTATTAGTTTTCAAGGCAGATCAAAATTTATGTTCTTATTGTGGTTGTCACTTAAGGATAAGTGACGGTATTGTTTTTATGACTAAACGCAAGTAAACTCGCGTTAGGGTCCTAGGAAGGTTATAGACTAGGTCAAAGCATTACTAGTAACCTAATTCCTTATAACCATGAGCTCTGATACCAACTTTTCTGTCACACCCCGACCACGTAAAACAACAAAACGTGGCGGAATCGTCAGGGAGTGTTGTAACAGAATCATTGTTTCATAACACATGGAAAATTGAAATGTTGTTTTATTGATATAAAGAGTTACAATGTCTTAACAAATAAGAAGTAAAACAAAATTTAACTAGTCTTGCATCTTTTATGGTCACTAAGGCCTTGTCCAATCCTATGTGAGCATGCGTCAATATCATCATCAAATATCATTAACTATCGTACCTGAAACACATGTGAAAATACATCAGCATAAAAATGCCGGCGAGTACATAGGTTTTGTGAAAATAGGATTCATGACTTAGGTTTAAGAAAATGTTTAATGAAAACTTGTCATGAATCCAGTTTAAGTGTTTGCTTTTATAAAACGTTTGAAAAGCGATAATAAGATAGATGATATGTAAAAGAGTAGTGTAAGGTTAAATGAATAACCAAGTAAAAATGAGTTTGTATAAAATAAGTTATTTGTAAAACAATGTCTTGTGAAAAATATGTTATTTGTGTAAAAATGTGTAAATCCAAATTAAATGATTTAAATAACGCTACGACATGTAATATAGTACAAGCACTTATATATAGGAAGTACCAGCGGCGTATCCACCATGCTTGTATCACATTACACACGTCTCATTACTTAAGTCACTTACCCAAACAAACCACCAATGTAAATTGCTCATGTCTAAACCAATTGTCAAATGTCATTGTGAAAACCATGTCAAAATGTCTATGTCAAATGTCAATCATGTAATGTGTAAACAAAATGTCATGTATGGGAAGTGAAATATGTATCCACTAAACCATGTGTAAAAATGCACAAAACAATGTATTGAAGTAAAACGTAGTTTAAATCAATGTTATGTTTTGTGGAAATGCATGCTATACTGAATACAAACATTTATGCGGTATTGTTAAAATGCATACATTCAAGCCTTGTGACTGTGGTGATAAACCCCTAAACGAATTTAAAGGTCTATCTGTCTAAATGTTTTAATCGAATTCGGTCATTCCTTCCATCCAAACATACCCAGGATGTCAGGAACGGGAGTTGTCAATTCCTATGGTACCATTACCTACTAACGAGCGGCGTGATCAAAGTTAATGAATGTATATTGTCCCACTTAAACAAACCAAATGTCATACCCAAAATATAAACATGTGATGAAAAACAAATGTACTAAGTATGATGAACATACATAGCATAAAAAGGTAATGTAAAACAATGTACTAAGTATGCGCTAAATGAACATACGTACCATAAAATGTCATGTAAAACGATGTACTAGGTATGCACACAATGGACATACATAGCAAAAACATAATGAAATCATGTACTAATAGTGTACTAATGAACATAGCAAGTATATGATATGAAAACATGGAAAGCATGAAAGTAACAAGTAGGCACATGTGTTTCACCCCAAAATGTTTGAAAAACAGTAAAAGAGGGGACTATGTACTCACTTGAGGGTGCTTAGAAGTCTTGAACAACAACCAAGTAAAGCTAGAGGGATCACGGAATCAAACGTCACCCTATATAGATAACTACATAAATAACCGGACCTAAATCGGGGGATTGGATAGTATGAGGTTTCGTAAACCAAATGAGTATTGGAACTCATATGATATGGTTAATCAAAGCCCACATACTAAAATGAAACCTAACCTAAGTGCTTACGACCCACTATGACCCGTTTAGGTAGCTTACGCTACTTTAACGCGTCGTTCGCGTAAAACGCGTTCGGAACGTCTAACTAGTCCTATGACAAGTAATGTATGCCTTAACATGTCTAATATTATTGTCTAATCAGTTTAGATTTCAAAACTTAGGTTACATATGCTTAAAATGAATTTATGCGTAAAAAGGGCATTTTGGTAATTTTCCTAAGCCATAAGAATTACTTATCATACAACTACTTAAACGACGTGACCATAAGGTATAACCTTAAAAGGTTATTTTATATACAACTATGGTCACCTAAAGTGTTTGGTCGGATCCTAATGATCGACCAAATGGGTCGGGTTCGAAAGTATAAGCGATTGATTAGATCGCTTACCTTTACGACCCTAAGCAAGCACAAATCTAAAAGCGACGAGCTAAACCTGCTAGAACATGTTTAGTAAGGTTAGAAAATAGGTTTGGTATCAAAACAAACGGTTTTGATACCCTAGAGTAGTTTGGTTACAAAATACACGAGGAAACGCATTTTGGCCGAAACTACGACTCGTCACTGAGCCTAGATAACGTGGAAATCAGTAGGTATAGTCACTAAGGACTATAACCATCGTGATTACGCTCACGTTATGAAGTTCAAACAAACTTCGCGTTGACCATAAACTGGTCAATGCAGAAAGTCAAACGCAGTTTGACTTTAACGCTAAAACGAATGAAAAACGTGAAAGAATACTTACAGAAGGTCCCCGCAAGATTTAGCCCAATTCGCTTTCAGGTAGGAAGTATATACTTCCACTGAGAAAGCTTTGAATCAGATTAAATGTGGGAAATGAATGAAGTTGGGTTGGGTATTTATAGATTTCCTTGAACCGTTAAGATCGTTCGTCGAAAAACGTGATTTAATCTCAACCGTACACATGTGCCCATGGTTTTGTAATACCATGGGCACCCCTAGAATGGCCCATAGTATTTTATAAACCAATAAATACCAGCCCATGGTATTTTAAAACCATGGGTTCAAACCATCATATCTCAAAAATGGACCAGGTTCAATGTATCTGCCAGAAATTTCAAAAATGGTCCCTACACTTGTAAAACTTGATTTTTTTTTGCACTTTTAAGCCCCGTTAACCCCATTTCAAGGTTCTAAAATAAAGTTAAAGTATAGGGAACTTAAAATATGCTCAAAAACATCTCGGATGTCGGTTTGTTTGGTCGTACGGTTGCGTTGTTCGGTTAATTACGACGGAAATCGTAATGAACGCAAAAACGATCCAAATTACGCGACGAATGGAATTTTATTATGCCAATCACTAAAATAGAATATTTTAATGATTACATAAATTTTTGGATGTCCGGATATATTCAGGATGAAGGATATGCGTGAAAATGCAAACTTATGCACTTTTGACGCTTTTAGTCTCTATTGATCAAATAATTTTATTTTAGCATACCGAACCCCTCAAAGCCTATTTCTAAGATATGTAAAGGATACTTAGGGTATGTTTAACTTATGATCAAGTTCCAGAATGTTCGTTACAGTACGAATCGACATTCTTTAGCAGTTTGTCGAATTTAGTCCCTGTAAGCGAATAAACTTGATTTCGGCATACCAAACCTTCCAAAACTTATTTCTAAGTTATGTAAAGGTTATTTAAGGTATGTTAAGCCTATGTCACTATTCCGGAGTGTTTGTTGCATTAAACTGGTTATATTTACGCATCAGTGCGCGTATAACCCTCCAGAAAGCGATCTAAAGCCCGAAATCGAACAAGAGTTGATATGTGCAAATGATACACATGTTTATACAAATCCAAAGTATGAAATACAATATTTCATTGGTTTGGTGTTTGTTTGATGGCTGAAGTAACACAGGTGTCACAGTGAAAGTAATAACAACTAGTTACCTTAATCATCTAACCATTTCATTACTACATTTCATCTTGAAAACACACACTTAAGAAATCCTCTCAATCTTCATATTTTAGCCAAGAACACCTTCAAAAACTTTCACCATTTTAAAACTTCTTTGATGATCAATATGGACCTTGATGATACTTAGGACGATCTAAAAGACACTACAAGAAGAAGCAAGCCTTTCTTTCCATTCCATAGCTTCCAAACATCAAGATCAACAATTTTTCTTTTCTTTGATCATAATCAAGATCATCCCTAGCCATTAGTGCTAGAAGTAAGCTTCTAAAATCTCTTTTTCATATTTATTTATGTATTATTTGTTTAAAGAACATGTAATAAAATAAATAATCATACAAAATAATATGAAAATACAAAGAAGCAAAATAATAATCATGATATAAAAGTTTGTTTATGTTGTGATTTAAGGATGATTACTTGTATGTTTGATCTAGTTTTGACGATTAGCATATAAATAACTTGTTAGATGATGCTTAAAAACATAATCTAACAAGTGTACATGAAAATGTTTAAGGGTTTTGTTAAACACAAATGTTTAGATGAATGATCATAATCTTAGATTTTGTTAAAGTATATAAGGGTTTTCACTAAAAATAATGCTTTTACAATATTTGTAAAAAGAAGCATACAAGATGAGTTTTGTATAAAAGTTTGATAAAACTAGAAGTAAAGTATGATTTTTGAACTAGTAGACATACGTAAAGATCATACCAAAACCCTACATGATTACGAGTTCATCTTGTTAAGATTTTGATATAAATTTCATATCTTTTTGTTAAGAATGATATGAGAACTTGTTGGTGATTTTTATAAAGAAAAAGATATGTTTTTTTTAAACATGGCAAAGTATATATTTCAAAGGAAATATGGTCATTTTTCTTAAAAATCATAAGTTATAAAAACTATTATTTTTGACAAAATCTTTATTAGATTAAAAAGATTTTAAAGAATAGTTTTTATAAAAGCAAAGTTTGTTATAAATATATATTTTTGAGAAAATATATATTTAGTTAACTTAACAACTTATGTGCTATGTGTTATTTGTTTGTATTAGTTATATGTATGTTAACTAGGAACTTGAATACAATGGTACAAATAAGCACAATGTACATTTCGACTAAAGTCTTACAAGACTACATGTAAATACGCCTCAAAAACAACTTACGGACATCCCGAGCCTTCGGACACAACTTATGGTCAAAACGGGCGACGGGCGAATCTATAAACATATCGCCATTCCGAGGAGTTACTACCACGCTTAGGCGATCTTTCGACGTGAATACATACAACTCACCGACAACAATATCCGGATGTTTTGAAACTTATAAAAACTATTATGTATTCTTTTAACTAAAAAGCCTATATTTAGTAACTTTTATAAAAATGAAAGAATATATTTTAACGCAAGGGCTTATTTTACATATGGGCCTATTTTATGTAAATGGGCTTATTTTTAATACAAATGGGCTTATTTTACATATGGGCTTATTATATACAAATGGGCTTATTTTTAACACATGGACTTATATTATACAAATGGGCTTATCATCCTAAATGGGCTTAACATAAATACATGGGCCAAGCCCAATATCAAAAACTCATGGGCTACGCCCAATACCAAACATATGGGCCAAGGCCCAATAACATTAAGCCCACTAACCTTTAGGCCCAGTACTATTTAGGCCCAATACTATTAAGCCCAATAACATGAATACATGGGATAAGCCCAATGTCAAAACATATGGGCTAAGGCCCAATAACATTAAGACATGGGCCCAGCCCAATGTCATATAATTAAAGAAAATACAATAATACAATTTATTCATACAAGACTCAATGACACAA
Organism: Helianthus annuus; assembly: GCF_002127325.2. NCBI lineage: Eukaryota > Viridiplantae > Streptophyta > Magnoliopsida > Asterales > Asteraceae > Helianthus > Helianthus annuus. Next base: position 87,685,665 of record NC_035447.2, read on the forward strand.
CTCACAAGATACAAGATTACATATACATATATATATATTTGGTGAAATATATATAACAGTTTAACAAGTCGTATATCTAATACACAGTTCAACGAACAATAAAGACATACAAGTCTTACACATATTTAAAACACATGACTTGTACTCTAGTCATTTAGAAAGACCGAAGTGTCTAACAAATATAAGAACATTTGTAGGTTGCAACATCGTTCAGGACAACCATGCGTAAGATCACGAACACGTACCATTCACGGACGCAATACTGTGAGTTCATGTCCCATATTCATTTTAAATGCTTTACTACTTTGCAACTATCGGGGAAAATACATGTTCAATTGTTGGACCGTTCTATGACCCTGAAAGTCAGTCAAGGTAGTTCATCTTCACATACGAAGGCGGAATCAACGTAAATGAAGTTACAACAGCTTATCCTTTCAATTCCTTATCTTTCTATTGCTTTCTGATAAAAATTTGGCAGAGTTTCAGCACCGTAGCACACACATACACTGTTTCAACTTATGAACCGCTCTGACCTATATATAGAGATCCAGGGTCGCTTATGTGACATGCCATATAAGCGATCCAGATCCTTTGTCCTATAAGCGATCCATATAAGTGACACAAAAGCGGTCCATATCAATATAATGACATATAAGCGATCCTAAGTCTATCTTACACAATATTTACACTTTGACCCCTATAGACCAATCTTGACTTCAGACTTTTTGTAGACGCAGTCAACAGACATTCCGTGTATCAACAGACTCCCCCTTGGATGTTGACGTAGTCTTTATCAGTCTTCAGTTCCATAGTCTTTAGTCTTTGTCTTTTCACCAACTCTGTCTATCTTCACATAAGCATTCTTCACAGGTTTTAACATTAACACCTTGCTCTAACTTCAGCTTTCCAATAGCTGTTGATCCAGACTCCCCCTCTCACTGACTCCCCCTCTCAGTATGCTGGGATCTTGAGATATCTGGTTCAAGCTTTTGCAGTTTGCCTCCGTTGGAAAATATCGTCCAAACCTGTTACTCAACCAATAACATTACAATCTATCTTTTCAAACAATAAACACTAACTCAATCAGTTTTAGAAATCCACTCAAGTTTTCAAGTTCAATTTAATGACCCTGAATACTTGATTAATCTACCAAGTTCAAATTAATGACCCTGGTTGATCTTTTTGACGAATCACACTGATTTAGTAAAACTATTTTCAATTTTCTGAAAATAACAAGTATCAACTTAATGAACTTGTTTGTGACTTTGAAAACAAACATATTTCCAACAATGTAAGCTTTCCTCGATCTTCAGCTCAGAATCTCCTGCATCTGCTTCATCTTTCTAGAATCCGACAATCAACTTTCCACTCTGGTTTGTCTAAAATAAAGCAGAAATAAAATCTTTTTAGATTTTAAAATGATCTAAACTAAGAAATGAAATAACAGGAAACTTAAATTGCAGAAAATAAACTATTTACAGATTTGTTTTTGGCGAGCGTGTCAGGGAATCATATCAACTTTTCAGACAGATTACAAGTACCGTTAAGCTACATTACATACTCAGACTTAAACAATTCACCTCGATTGTCGATATACTGATCCATCTTAAATTTTCATACAAACTTTTCAATCTATTCAGGATACCGTTTACGTGTTTTAAGAACTTAGATCAATTCATGTGTTCCACCTCTTGAATATACTCCCGTATCCAGAATCCCAATATTCAGTCTTACAGGCAAGAATACTACAATGATGTCTGCACATAAATTAGGGGTTAAATGCGAGAATTGAGGGATCTCAGGTCAGAACTTCCATTCAGCAGAGAGATATCAGTTTCGACTTAGCAGTGTGTCCCCTTTAGAGGATCTTTTTCAGCTACAACAACTGATTATCAATTTTATTGTCTAATCAGCTGAGGGCTTTATGCTATCTTTCAAGCATTTTGGATAAAGTATTAGCCAAGGACTAGGTCAGAACTACCGTTCAGCAGAAGTCCCGGAATAATACCCCAGACATCATAGAGTATAAACACCTAGTATATCAGAATACGAGACCTTTCAAACGAGATTTCAGGAGTTACCTATATATCCAAGTAGTGTTCCCCACGAATTTCACAAGTTTGAAATTTTAGGTTTATATCCCGAATAAATCTACTAAATGTACGAAAACCTATCGACACATCGTTAGTGAGACTGTTTAACTCATTATGTCTTTCCAAATCTTTAGCATACTGTAATTGTCTAGCTGATGTACTATCATTTTCCCTATATACACAAGCTCTTTTTCAATTTTATCATGTTTTTGGATTTTTGCATTTTTTACTGTTTTTGTATTTTTCTCAGAAAAAACTATGTACAACTATCTATCTCCCCCTAAATACCAAAACACGTAAAAAACCGACAAACCATCGCAGATTGTTTCTCATTTTCATCCGCAACAGTACTCTCATCAACGCTCACAACCCCATCCAACACCGAAAGCAATTTCATACCATTAAGTTTTAACAAATATTGGAACCGATTTTTATCAAAAGCTTTGGTATGTAAATCAGCTTTTTGTTCGTCAGTGTGGATTTTCTCAATTCGTATCAACTTTTTCTCGAAGCAATTGCGAATAAAGTGATGACGAATCTCTATATGTTTAGTTTTAACGTGATGTACTGGATTTTTAGTTATATTAATTGCAGCCTCATTATCAACAAACAGAGGTGTGTTAAGAAACTGCAAACCGTAGTCGCACATCTGTTGCTGTATCCACAGGATTTGAGAGCAGCAACTGCTAGCAGAAACATACTCCGCTTCACATGTAGATAACGCCACAGATGTTTGTTTCTTACACTACCAAGTAACCAATCTCGGACCAAAGAACTGGCATCCTGCAGTTGTTGATTTCCCGTTGATTTTGCAGCATCCGAAATCCCAATCGGAAAACCCTTCGAGTGTAAAATCGCCTTTGCGAGGATACCACAACCCCAATGTGGGTGTGCCTTTCAAGTAACGTAAAATCCTCTTGACAATAATCATGTGCGATTCTCTCGGGTTAGACTGAAATCTTGCTGCGAGGCACATTGGGTACATGATGTCAGGACGTGAAGCAGTTAGGTACATCAAAGAACCTATCATGGATCGATAAAGTGTCTCATCAACCCTGTCTCCGGTGAGATCTGGGTGAATCCCATGATTAGTCACAAGTGGGGTAGCAGCTGGAGTAGAACTTGACATTCCAAATTTCTCCAGAATATCATGCACGTACTTCGTTTGATGAATGAAAATTCCCTCAGGAAGTTGTTCAACTTGTAATCCCAGAAAGAATTTCATCTCCCCCATTGAAGACATTTCAAATTTCTGCTTCATCACCTGTTCGAAATCTTTGCACAATTTCTCATTCGTTGACCCAAAAATAATATCGTCTACATAAATCTGTACTATCAGAAGATGACCATCAACGACTTTAGTGAAGAGAGTGGCATCCACTTTTCCACGGATGAACTGGTTAGCAAGTAGGTGTTGAGACAAAGTCTCGTACCAGGCTCTCGGCGCCTGATGTAGACCATACAACGCTTTGTCCAGCAAATAAACTTTGTTTTTGTGGATTGGGTCAGTAAAGCCCGGCGGCTGACCAACATAAACCTCCTCTTTGACCTTCCCATAAAGAAACGCTGATTTAACATCTAACTGAAATACTTTGAAATTCTTCCAAGACGCAAATGCTAGGAAAATTCTGATAGCCTCTAGTCGTGCGACAGGAGCATAGACTTCGGTAAAATCAATCCCCTCCTGTTGACTAAAGCCCTGAACAACAAGTCGAGCTTTGTTCCTTACAACCACTCCTCTGTCGTCCCTCTTACATTTGAAAACCCATTTTGTATTGATTTTTCGTTGACCCTCCGGCAAATCCACTAACTTCCAAACACCTAACTTCTCAAACTGACCTAACTCTTCTTGCATTGCTATGACCCAAGAGTCTTCAGTAAGCGCCTCTTTGTAAGTTCTCGGTTCGACCTGCGAGATAAAACAACTTAATGAAAATTCAGTTTGTAAAGGTGCTACTGTAGTATAAAAACATGTTAAGCCCTGGTCAATTTGACGTCTCGTTCGAACGCCCGATTGCAATTCTCCTATTATCAACTCCTCTGGATGATAAGAAAGAGTTCGCGGCATCACTTCGCTTGGAACTTCTACATTTCCCTCCAGATTAGTAACATTTTGCTCTGCATCTTGTTCAACAACTTGGTTTGTATGACTTGACAACTGGATCTGCTCCCCCTCAAGATCTGAATCACCATGGTCAAAAACTGGCATATTTTCAGCTTCTTGATCAGCATTCACCTCCGACTGATTACCAGGAGCAACTTCATCATCATGTTCACCAGCGTTACTAGGACCTGCTTCATCATCATTTGAAATCTCCCGAGGTCTTCTAGAATACTCTGCTGGAAACCTGAGCGACGATTCATACTCTCGTAAAATATCCAGCTCATCAAAGAAATCTTCCTCTTCCTCTGATTCTTCTCTCATGTCAAACCATTCCCAAAGTTTGTCATAATGATAACGCCATGAATCACCAGGATTCTGTGGCGGCATAGTATAACCCTGACATTCAACATTCGCTGCTTCAATAATACGCTTTTCTCTTGGAACAAAGACACGCCGTGTAGGACCTGAATATCCAACAAATATTCCTTCAAAGTTCTTTGAACCAAACTTGCCATTCGGCTCTATTACCGTACAGGGTGACCCAAACGGTTCTAGATACTTTAAATTCGGCTTGCGTTTATTGATTAGCTCAAAACACGTCTTGTTGAACTTCTTTACAGTAAGAACTCTATTGAGAGTATAGCATGCAGCAGAAACAGCTTCAGCCCAGAAATTAATTGGTAACTTGGAATCTGCAAGCATCGTTCTGGCTGTCTCGATTAGCGTCCGGTTCTTGCATTCTGCAACTCCATTTTGCTGAGGAGTGTACGGAGCACTAAACTCATGCAGTATACCTCTTTCATCACAATATTCCTCCATCTTACTGTTTTTGAACTCAGTACCATTGTCACTCCGAATTCTACAAATCGGTCTCTGGTACAGATTCTCGATTTTCTTAAACAATACCATCAAACTATCAAAGGTTTCGTCTTTTGTTTTCAAAAACATGACCCACGAAAATCTGGAGTAGTCATCAGTCACGACCAAACAGTAGGAATCTCCTGTTATACTCTTGACATTCACTGGACCAAACAAATCCATGTGAAGTCTTTCCAAAGGTCTTGAAACTGAATTGACTTGCTTTGTAGGGTGTGACTTTTTCTTCTGTTTGCCTTTAACACAACTTATGCACTCCCCTTCCAGATGAAAACCTTTAATATTCACTCCAGTGACCAAGTCGTTATGCACTAAGTGATTCATTTTCTTTAGGTGAATATGCCCCATCTTTCGGTGCCATAACCTTGACTCTTTTTCCGTTGCTCTGGACACAAAACAATGAGCCTGACCCGTGGTTGTAGTAGCAACGCTCATGTCCAACACGTACAGATCGTTAACTCTTGGTGCCCTCATGATGATCCATTCTTCAGGTATCACAAATCCCGGTTTCAAGATCAAACATTCTTTGTCGGTGAAATGAGTAGTATACATTCTGTCACAGATCTAGGAGATACTCAGTAGGTTGTTCTCCAACTCAGCGATGTAGTTAACTCTCTCAAATGTGATAATGCCATTTGATAATGTTCCTTCACCTATGATCCTTCCTCCTTGATTACCCGCAAAACCCACATAACCACCATTAATGTTATTCACATCATACAGCAATGCGGTCTTCCCTGTCATATGCCTTGACGCTCCACTACCCATTATCCACCTGGATACAAGTTTTGGAAGATCCTGCACATAACAAATCATCATTTAAACAACTTCAAGAAAGATGCTGATTCATGCTTCGCAATCCAGGAAGCTCCGGCAATTCAAACTGTTTAGTCAAACATGGTGTCCACCCAGGCTTCATCAGCCTTAGGTGTAACCGTGACTTTAGCAATTTGAATTTTGAAATTTTTAGACTTAAGAGGTGGAAATTGTGCATCATAATCAACCGTAATTGATTCTTCAGCCTTTTTCACCTCAGAAGTTGAAACTTTCTTCTCAACTTTAGGTTCAATTTTAGGTTTCCACACCTGTTGAGCTACTGCAACCCTCTTATAAAATTTATCATTTTGATTTACCAACTTCTTTATGGGTTCAGTTTTTACTTTCAAGTTGTCAATTTGAACATTTTTCTTCCCAACAACTTTCTTTTGTTGAACCTTCACAGCTTCAGTCTTAGGCTTCACATATGTACACTTCCGTGCAATATGACCAACCTGTTCACATCTAAAACAAGTACGAGTATCAACTACCCGACTCGTGCCTTCAGACTGAGCCTGTGAAGCTCTCTTCTCAAAAAATTCTTTGTTTGATTTTGTAAAAATTTCCTTTTCTTCATCAGCAAGTGAACTTGAACTGTTCACAAACTTTTTCTTTTCGACAAACCTCTTGTTTGAAACATTTCTTTTCTGATATGGTTTACCCCCCTGATAACCACCCGACCAGTTGTTTCTGTTGTTATTGTAAAAACGTGGTGGATAAACAGTTTTCTTATTATAAACCCTCTCTTTCTTTCGACTCAGATCGTTCACTGCTGACAACTCGACTTCGACCAGTTTGAAAACATTTGTCAATTTGTTCAAATTAACATTCTCTAATGGAAACTCAGAATCCGAAAACAACTTATCCGATCCTGACATCTTGTACATGACAAGATCAGATTCATCATGTAAGTTGTTTTTGGACTTTTGCTTCGGAATGTATTTATCTAGAAAACACCCATCCTCCTCAGAAGTGTCACAATCCGGTTTAAGCACTTTGTCTACCACACTTTTCACCACATCATTTTGGACACCCTCTTCATTGGAAGACGTGAACGTGACATCAATGTTCTCAGGAAGTGTAACATCACTTTCTTCCTCAATTTCCACCAAACTAGACTGCTTTTTCGTGTAGTTGTCTAAAATTGGCGGTGGAACTTTGTGAAACCCTACACCCGTTCCATCAGAAAACACATCCTCACCAGCTTTGTTTTTCCCTATAGGTTTGGGAACAATATGCTGTAAAACAAAGCTAGCTGAGCTATAGCTATTTAATTTCAACTGAATTCTTTCATTTTCAATTTCAATTTCTTGACCTTTAAGTTTTAGTTTAGCAATTTCATCCAGTTGTTTGTTAATTGATTCTTCTTTTAATCTCAAAACAGCTCTTAGATGTTCATTTTCATTAGATGTTTTTCCATTTCGATCATCACTATCTTTGACAACGCTTTTTAATTTTTCAAATTTTTCAGAAATTTGTCGGTGCTCAAGAAATACTTTGTCATTTTCAGCTTTAATTTCCTTACATTCAGTCGTTAGTTCATTTACTTGTTCAGTTGAAGCTTTTAATTTTGTGTCACGTTCAAGAATCTGATCCTCAAGCTTTCCAACTTTAGTTGTTAGATTCTTGATTTTCTCAGCGTTTAGGTACGTGACAGTGCCACAAAAATTGCATTGTTTGGTGCAACTTTTGCAATCAGCATTACCCCCAACTTTGTTACCTGACACATTCGTTGACTTGTTTTGACTGACCTGATCCTTTGACTCAGTAACAGAAACAGAATCTACCTCAAGTGCTTTTGCAGCTAGCACTTTGTCAGCCATATTTCCCAGGTTCTCAGCTGTCAACTCCTGTGTAGTATCGATCAAACCGGTATCAACTTGCTTTACTTTCTCAAGTTCTTCTTTTTCTTTCATCTATTTCTCTTCTTTCTCCTTTCTCTCTTTCTCTTCTTCAATCATCTTTGATGTTGGTGTTCCCCACCACTTGTGCTGCCAATATTCATCATCTTCTTTGTACTCCTGAATAATGGCTTCGATATCTATCTTTTTGTCATCAACCGTGATGTTCCCATATCTATCAAGATAGCATTCTCTGTTTGGATCCCATCTGTTTGCTCTTCTAGCTTCCAGAAAGACACTAGAAAGTCTGATGATTTTGGCTTCAGCAACCATCTTCCGATACTTATACTTCTGTTCCTCCGTACGATCATCCTTCCATGGAATAGGTTCATCATGACTTGCCATGAATGCATAACCCATCGCATCATCTTCTGGTAGAACTTCTTTACTCCAATCGTACCCCTCATCGTCATAAATCACAGCTAATGCCCTCGATTTGTCTCTATTCTCTTCCTGCTGCTTCAATCTGGGCGGCTCGGATTTATTTTGATGGTAGATTGCCTTTTTGTGATAATCGTCACGAAACGGATTCTCTGACTCTTCAACGTACGCGTTTCTACATTCACGCTTGAAGTGACCCTTCTGCTTACATTTGAAACACGTCACTTTGGATTTATCGAACCCTAACTTTGTAGATGGACCACCGATCGTTTTCCTCCCAGTAATCTCCATGAAGCGTTGTGCACGTCGAACTGCACTTGCCATCGCCCAACGAATATCGATCAGTTCCATTTCTTCGGGGTCTATCTGATCGTAATCTTCCTTTGTCAGATTTGTATTCCCGATCTTACCAGCCACCAACCGTTCATAAGATTCTAGCACAGATGCCAGAAAAACCATTTGTTGCTTGGCCGACTCTTCATCAAAATTCTGTGCGTTCTTCAGATCTATCGCGATATTGCAGGAAAACTTTGCATCAGAACGACTTGCAGAAGACGTAGATCCACTGTGATACCCACTGTGGTTTCCGCTGCTTGAACTGCTTTGACTTTCTTTGTTTGCTGAAGTGACATTCTCAGCAGAAAATGCAGTTTTTGGTGAAGTAGCTTTCGGCATCAAACTCTTCGGATAGTACAAATCCAGATTTTGCTGGTAAGATGAGTGATTAACTTTGTATGTTTTCTTCAACTCTAGCTCATGGCTTTCAAGTCTTTCAATCACCACATCTGGAGTCAGATTTTTCGGAGAAATAGTGTTCTTCAACATCAATGCGTAATATCTCCAATCAACTTCATCCGGTAATGAATCAAACAATTTATCAACAATTTCTTCATCAGAATACGTGATCTTGTGTCGTGCAAGCTCCAATTTCAGATGACCAAATCGTTCAATCATTTTACAAACCGATTCATTTTTTAGACAACCAAACATGTCAAATTCTTTCCTAAGCAACTTTGTTTTGTTCTTTACAATCTCTGTGCTTCCAACACACTTCTTTTCAAGTTTTTCCCATAAGTCTTTAGCATTGGTATAATCTATCAATGAGATAATATCCTCCCGAACTGATTGAAACAACAGAGCTACACACTTTTGTTCAGCTACAAAGAGATCAATTTCTTCAGAATTTCTTAAAGCTTCACCATTTTTCTTTCCCTCAGCATAACCATTTTTCATACTCTTCCAACTGGGGAAAGCGAATGCCATTAGCCAATCTTCGAACTTTGTTGCCCACCTGCTGTAGTCTTCTATAGCCATCAACTTAGGAGGTTTGTTAAACGTTCCAAATGCACTTTCAGACTCCCAAGCTTCTTTCTTTTTCTCCTTTTGTTGATTCTCGTTCGTATTGTTCGATGTCGAATCGTTGTTTCCTGAACTTCCCGTGAATGCGTACATATCACTAAATGGATTCAAGAACATATCATCCATCGTGAACGTACCTGCAAAATCAGACAATCACTTAGCAAAGTTTTGATTTTTAAAAAATAACAGAACCACAAAAGCGATCCTGTTTGTACAGCTTAACAGAAAAGCGGATCAATAAATGTCCGAATACGCGGTTCAGACAACAATGTCCTTTCGAGCGGACCACAAAGTGTCAGAAAAGCGAGTCACAAGTATCTGTTCGAGCGATTCAGGCTATGATCGTTCGAGCGGTTCGTATATGATCGTTCGAGCGATCCTAACAATAAAATTGTCCAAAAGAGCGATCCAAACAAATGTTTCGAGCGATCCTAAGGTTAAATTTTTGAGCGATTCAGATTAAATCCAGATAAGCGGTCCTAATGTCCGAAAAGGCGATCCATTGTTTTTAGCCTGTTTTTACCAATTTTAATCCGTATTTTCACCTGATTCTTTCTAGGGATTGTTAATAGTGTGTTTTACACGTTATACTTGAATTTCAGACAATTTTGACCGTTGGAACCACTAGAAACTGAAAAAGTATGAAAGAAAGTGAGTAGAAAAGAGAGATTTCTGCAGATCTATGCTGTAGTAGTATGAACTCCTCATCCTGAGCTCTGATACCACTTGTTGGACCGTTCTATGACCCTGAAAGTCAGTCAAGGTAGTTCATCTTCACATACGAAGGCGGAATCAACGTAAATGAAGTTACAACAGCTTATCCTTTCAATTCCTTATCTTTCTATTGCTTTCTGATAAAAATTTGGCAGAGTTTCAGCACCGTAGCACACACATACACTGTTTCAACTTATGAACCGCTCTGACCTATATATAGAGATCCAGGGTCGCTTATGTGACATGCCATATAAGCGATCCAGATCCTTTGTCCTATAAGCGATCCATATAAGTGACACAAAAGCGGTCCATATCAATATAATGACATATAAGCGATCCTAAGTCTATCTTACACAATATTTACACTTTGACCCCCTATAGACCAATCTTGACTTCAGACTTTTTGTAGACGCAGTCAACAGACATTCCGTGTATCAACATCAATTGTATGTAAAGTCATGGAATGAAACACCTTAGATCATGTGCGATTAGGGTCACACATCTAAGCACCATTAATCCAGTTTGGACCTAGGTATAGAGGGTTAGATCTAATGGGTTTTGGCGAGCCCCACTCTTGGTCGTGGACCCATACGGAAGAGTGCGTTTGTGTCCCAGTCGATGGTAGTCGACACGAAATCGTCTAGGTTTGGATTGCTTCCTATTTCGTCACACATATTAATGTCCTCGCGAAACATTAATGATCATCAATTTCATTGACGCTTTACATACTACATCTTTACATACAGATACATTTTATACAACTCACATTTTATCGATACATTTTATACAACTCACATTTTACAGATACATTTTATACAACTCACAGTTTACAGATACATCTCATACAACTAAACTGCATGAACTCGCCAACTTTTGTTGATGTTTTCAAACTTAACATGTATTTCAGGAAATTAGTGGACCATGCAGACATTTCAATCAAGGAAAGGAAGTATAAAGACTCCATGCCACCATTTGAAGGGTTTGCTTGTTATATACCACCTCTTTGCGGTGATATAGTGGTCAAAGCCTTGACATTTTAAGACTTACATTTTGATGTATAAAACAATGACAACTTATTTTCATTTTTTGGTTTGTAACCAATACATTTAACTTATGTTATGTTCTTTTAAAACTATTAAGACAATGGCATTGGAGCTTGTTTTTATTCATTTAGTATGTTCACTTATATTGTTGTGCAATGAGAACCGATAAGATCACACCTCGCGCTTCCGCTATGAGCGGGTGTGACAGGTTGGTATCAGAGCATCGATTGTAGTGAACCAGAATTCTTTCTCGAGTCTAAGTCTACAATCACTAGGGACCTCTCACGAAAACCTCTTATTCATGTTGAACAGATTATAAATAAAATTGGACAGGTCAAAATATTTTCATTGCATAAACATTTTTCAAGGTCCACTACAACAAAAATTCACTTCACATAAATCAAGCGAGGACATTTCCATGGGTGAAGTCTATGAGAAATAGACGCATTACATTAACAGACTATGTGCCTACAATACATTACATTATCAGTTTACGCATTATAAACGGTTTATAAGTTCAGCTTATGCAAGATAGAAATCCTTGTTAGATAGGATTTTATGTGATTATATATAAATGATTTATATATGTGTTCTAAGGAATATAATTGTGGCAAGAACAAAATTCCTTCGACTTCGAATTCCATTATCATCCTTGACACACATAACATGGTTAAGACACGACATCTTTTACACAAGATATGATACTCTATTTTCAAAGATGACATATTTTATACAATACATCTTCCATGAGAATATCGTCCTCATGTCTATTGCGGAGCTTATGACGAACGTGGTTCCTAAGTGAGACCATAAAGTATTGATCCCATGGAAGATGGTTGCTTTCTCGCGGATGCTGAGATGTCTGAGTTCAGTAGTGACGATGAGGCGGAGGTAGCAGCCTTGGACAACAACTCCATTAGTGGGACGAGGTCCCTGTGGCTCATACAAATCATAATTGACGACACTCTTGTCCAGACAAGGAAGATGAAGTACTCATCTTAAAGGTGCATCTCCAGTTGTTATTTTTACAAATCCTCTCTATTCCTATCTCATCTAACGTCGTGCCGTTCTGCGAGTAATGACAACGGACGTTGACACGTGAACTATCACGAAGTTTCCTTCTATGTTGAAGGTATATAGACAATAGTGTCCTCCTTTGACTGATCGCCTGCTTTGAACGAGAGAATGCTAGGGTGACCATGCAAGACAATTTATTATTACGGGGGCCCACGTAATAAGAACTTGTAGTGCATGGAAATTCTGGTGGACTCTGCGGGTCAAGCTAATGATCACTATCCTTTCAAAATTCTTAAGTGTTCAAGTTTCTATCCAGTAGAACACTAACCGAGATGGTTACTATAACACCCTACAATACAATACAGGAAGACGATACGTATTCATTCGCGTCTAAACATTTGATCTATAACAGGAGTTGTTCGAGACTAGTCATCTAAATAAACAAAACTTGTTAACCACTCATGGAGGATCTTTCCTCAACATTCTAGAATTCTTGTACATGAGTTGGTTCCTTGGTGTCTATGGCACCTTATCTTACTTATTGGAAATGAATATAATAAATTCCGTCATTTGACATTTGTCATATCCAAAGGGATAGTATGGCATGAGCCATGCTACAACTCCCTTATTGCATTCTATTCGACATCTATGAAGATCTTAATGATCTTGTTGGAGCTCGTGAAGCTCAAGCACTATTACCATATTCGTCACATGGGCAAGTACGACAAAGGAATTTCTCTACTTCGGATGATCAAAGCCTATGTAGTATGGAATGCATACTATAGGGACGGATGCCACTGGTTGGTTTCCCATCCTCAACAAATTATTTCGTTTTCCACTTAGATATATTTCCAGTACATGCAAGAGGCGCTACGCATTTTGGTTGCGGTTATCCACATTATCATTTATTCAAACATGTATGAACAATACGATCTTGAGGATTTTATGACCAATTTCCTTCTTCATTCTTGGGCACATGATAGACTATATTATCCAAATATATGTCCAGATTCTTTTAATATTGTGTATTAAAAGACCATGGTGCGAAAAGGAAGGTTTACACCCAAAAAGGATTAACAAATCAGCATCTTACTGATTAAGTCGAAAAAAAGTTCTTATGGAACAACACGAGGGTGCAGAAATTGCACAACATGAGGTTAATCGAGTCGACACTAGTGACGGTACTGGTGGTACTAGTAGTTCAAGTGGTTCGAATCCCGATGGATCGGGAACGAGTAGCAATGCCACACCGGAAGATGCCACTACACAAGGCCTTAATTTTAAGACTTTTCCGGACTGTAAGCCGCAAGACCTTGTTAATACGAGATGTGCGGTAGGTTCTGTCTGCCAGATAAAGACAATGAAGTCGGTTAGTCATACTAGGAAACGCATTCCTGAGTAGACAATTAGATATACAGAGAGTCTCCTGCTGAAGGCGGCATTAATTTGGTGGAATCACCAAGTACAAACGCTAGGAAGTGATACTGTGAAGAGGTTGTCGGGGGAAGAACTCAAGGAGCTTATGTGAGAAGGGTATTGCTCGCTAATTGAAATTCAATTGTTGGAAACAAATTCTAAAACTCGATCATGACTAGAGCCAATGTTGTTGGTTACACTCGAGGCTTTCACGATATCTCAAGGGTTGTTTCCATACTACGTAACACCCAAATTCAAACGCATTGCGCGTTACATATGAGATTTAGCCCCGGAGATCCGAGGCATGACCGCATCATCCCACCCTACCTCGATCACTCAAATAGTAGTTACTCGACACGTTTCCAATCAACCAACATTTCACATCCATGTTATTTGATACTGGTGCCAATTTTTGCTTCATCTCAACATTTCACATACATGTGTTTCATGGCTAGGGACGGGATTGTCCTAGCTACAATTAGGGATTGGGTTATCCTACATCTAAACATATGGTTGGGTTATCCAACATCTAAACATATGGATTGGTTATCCGATAACCAAGCCGAAGTCTTTTTTTCATGAAAAGGTCATTCGCCTACCACTACTGAACAAAGAGACACTTGTTATTCATGGAGAGAAGTACGACACACCATTGAGGATCATCAATTGCATGAAGGCACAAAAGTACTTACGGAAAGGTTGCACATCTTTTTTAGCACATATTGTCGACAAGAAGGCCGTTGGGCCGAAGCTGACAAATATTCCATTGGTAAAAGGGTTTCCTGAAGTCTTTCCGGAAGACTTGCCGGGACTATAACCATATCGACAAGTCGAGTTTCATAACGACTTGGTACCGGGAACCGCACCCGTAGCCAAATCTCCATATTGATTAGCATCTTCTGAAATGCAAGAGTTATCCACACAACTTCAAGAGGTGTTGGATAAAGTATTCATTAGGCCAAGCTTCTCACCTTGGGGAGCTCTAGTCCTATTTGTGAAGAAGAAGGATGGAACGTTCAGAATGTGTATAGAGTACATAGAGTTGAATAAACTCACCATCAAGGATCGGTATCCACTATCGAGGATTGATGACTTATTCAATCAATTGCAAAGTTCAAGCTTCTACTCCAAGACAGACTTACGATCGGGGAATCACAAGTTACGAATACAAGAGGAAGGCATACCAAGGACGGTTTTTCAAACTCGTTATGGTCATTACGAGTTTCTCGTTATGCCCTTTGGTTTAAACGAATGCACCAGCGGTCTTCATGGATTTAATGAACCGCGTGTGCAAGTCGTATCTCGACAGATTCGTCATAGTGTTTATTGACGACATTTTTATATACTCACGATCGGCAGACGAGCATGAGCAACATCTGAGAACCATCTTAGAACTACTGAAGAAGGAAAAACTATATGCGAAGTTTTCCAAATGCGAGTTTTGGATTCGTGCAGTACAATTTCTCAGGCATATAGTGAATGAGAAAGGCATTCAAGTAGACACCTCGAGGATTGAAGCAATTAAGCACTGGGAAGCGCCCAAGACTCCAACTGAAGTCCGAAAATTCTTGGGATTAGCGGGGTACTATCGGAGATTTATAGAGAATTTTTCTAAAGTTTCTCTACCGCTAACCTCCCTCACCCAATCTAGAAACAAGAAGAATCATTTCAACTTCTCAAGGATAAGTTGTGCGATGCACCAATCTTATCACTACCCGATGGTACCGATGAATTTGTAGTATATTGTGATGCTTCACATCAAGGATTGGGTTGCGTGCTCATGCAATGAGAAAAAGTTATCGCGTACGCGTCACATCAACTAAAAGTTCACGAGAAGAACTATACCACTCACGACCTCGAGTTAGGCGCGGTGGTATTCGCTTTGAAAATATGGCGACATTATTAATATGGTACTCAATGTACAATTTTCACGGATCATAAAAGTCTTCAACATATATTCAATCAAAGAGAATTAAATATGCGTCAATGACGTTGGATTGAATTGTTGAACGACTATGATTGTGAAATAAAGTACCATCCGGGCAAGGCGAATGTTGTAGAAAACGCCTTGAGCCGCAAGTAACGAGTTAGAACTTTGACAGTTTGAGCATTAGAGATGACAATTCACACAGATCTTACCAAATGAATTCATAATGCACAACAAGAAGCGCTTAAGGAAGAACATCTTAGAGTAGAATCACTTTGAGGCATAGAAAAACAACTAGTGCCGAAAGAGGATGGAGCCTTATACTTTGTGGGTAGAATTAGGGTTCCACTCTTTGGAGACCTTCGAGAAATTATTTTTGAGGAAGCACATAGGTCAAAGTACTCGATCCATCCTGTATCAGATAAGATGTACCAAGACATGAAAGAGTACTATTGGTGGCCTAACCTCAACAAGGATATCGCTACCTATGTCGGAAAATGCTTGACCTGTGCGAATGTCAAGGAAGAATATCAGAAACCCTCGGGTTTGCTACAACAACCCGAGATTCCCGTCTGGAAATGGGAACAAATTTCGATGGACTTCGTTATGAAGTTACCCAGGACCTCAAGAGGCCACGACATGATATGGGTAATCGTAGAGAGATTGACAAAGTCCGCACACTTCTTGCCGATTCGGGAGAAGGATAGCACAGAGAAACTAGCATAACACTATCTCATAGAAATAGTGGCTCGTCATGGAGTGCCCATTTGAATCATCTCAGACCGAGACGATCGCTTTATTTCAAGAATTTGGAAGTCATTTCAAAAGGCCTTTGGATCTCATTTAAATCTAAGCACAACCTTTCATCCACAAACTAACGGCCAGAGCGAGCGAACGAACAATCCAAACACTCGAAGATATGCTTCGTGCGTGTGTTATGGATTTGGGCGGCAATTGGGATACATATTTACCTTTGGTTGAGTTTTCCTACAACAACAGCTACCATACAAGTATACAAACTGCACCGTTTGAAGCTCTCTATGGTCGAAAGTGTCGCTCTCCGCTACGTTGGGCAGAAGCAGGCGATAAACAACTAATCGGTCCGGAGTTAGTCCAAGAGACTACAAATAAAATCTTTCAGCTCAGAGACCGTATCAAGGAGGCTCACAATCGATAAAAGAGCTACGCAGACAAGAGATGGAAGCCATTATCTTTCAAGGTCGGAGACAAAGTCTTGTTGAAAGTCTCGCCTTGGAAGGGCGTAGCGAGATTCGTTAAGCGCGGGAAACTTAACCCTTGATATGTAGGACCATTTGAAATCTTGGAAAAGATTAGCACTGTTGCCTACAAGCTGAAGTTACCAAACAAACTTAGTAGTGTGCACGACACATTTCATGTGTTATATCTTAAGAAGAGTCCAACGCAAGAGACAGTTATCATCCCGGCGGATGAGGTTAACATTGACGACAAACTCCAATTCACTAAAGAAACTGTCGAAGTCACGGATTAGAAGATCCAGAAAACACGGAGAAGTCGTATCAAGTTAGTAAAAGTCTGTTGGAACTCTCGACACGGACCCGAGTATACTTGGGAACGTGAAGATCAAATCAAGGCAAAATATCCTCACCTGTTCACGAAGACTCCTGCAAAGGATGACTAAGCTTGAATTTCGGGACAAAATTCTCAATAACAGGGGGAGAATGTGACAACTGCCACTTTTAAGTAACTTTCTTACACTTAAGATACTCATTTTTAGCTACATTTTTATGCATTTTGAACCCCCGAACTGCGTATTTCATGACATACACTTAGAATACTCATGGAATACTTACTTAGGATGCATATGATTCATTTTTATTAGGTAAATTTGAAACAGTTTAAACAATGCATCGAAATTACTAGAAACGCAACTAGTAAACTAGTATTCTGACGAAAATGCAGGATCCGCAGAAACCATATAAATGACATCTTTAGGACTCAGACGAAAGTCCAACATCTAATATACATTAAACCCTAACTAGGAATGTAAGGGTTTGGTTTAAAACCTTCCTGAAGTCCGATAACACTAAAAACTGCCCGAAAAGCACTAAAAGCGCAATATCAACACTTTTCCGCAGAAATTCTGAAGAAATCCGCCTTTTAATCTTTTTGCAACATACAAAAGTTCTGTTTAACATAGAATTCATATGAGGATACCTTCGGGTATCATCTGAACCAATAACTACATCAATTCACACAAGTTACACAAACTTAGCGTTCAAATAACAACTAACGGAAACAATGCGAAACGAATATCCGAACAATATCGGATCTTTTTTTTAGTGACCATCTAATATTATTTGGATCATATTAGACTAGTAATGGTCACTTAACACCTTGAAACACTTGAATCCCTTAAACATCTAAAGCTTCCTAATCATTTTTCTACAAAAAAAATCTAACACTTTAACTAGTTAAAACAATTTACCATGTGGGACCCACCCCCCTTTCAACTAGTTTCCATAAATATCTTGGACATTTACCCTTTGATGCAAGTTGTTTACCAAGTGGGTCTAGTGGCGAACATAGTGAAAGTAATAACAACTAGTTACCTTAATCATCTAACCATTTCATTACTACATTTCATCTTGAAAACGCACACTTAAGAAATCCTCTCAATCTTCATATTTTAGCCAAGAACACCTTCAAAAACTTTCACCATTTTAAAACTTCTTTGACGATCAATATGGACCTTGATGATACTTAGGATGATCTAAAAGACACTACAAGAAGAAGCAAGCCTTTCTTTCCATTCCATAGCTTCCAAACATCAATATCAACAATTTTTCTTTTCTTTGATCATAATCAAGATCATCCCTAGCCATTAGTGCTAGAAGTAAGCTTCTAAAATCTCTTTTTCATACTTATTTATGTATTATTTGTTTAAAGAACATGTAATAAAATAAATAATCATACAAAATAATATGAAAATACAAAGAAGCAAAATAATAATCATGATATAAAAGTTTGTTTATGTTGTGATTTAAGGATGATTACTTGCATATTTGATCTAGTTTTGATGATTAGCATATAAATAACTTGTTAGATGATGTTTAAAAACATAATCTAACAAGTGTACATGAAAATGTTTAAGGGTTTTGTTAAACACAAATGTTTAGATGAATGATCATAATCTTCGATTTTGTTAAAGTATATAAGGTTTTTCACTAAAAATAATGCTTTTACAATATTTGTAAAAAGAAGCATACAAGATGAGTTTTGTATAAAAGTTTGATAAAACTAGAAGTAAAGTATGATTTTTGAACTAGTAGACATACGTAAAGATCATACCAAACCCTACATGATTATGAGTTCATCTTGTTAAGATTTTGATATAAATTTCATATGTTTTTTTGTTAAGAATGATATGAGAACTTGTTGGTGATTTTTATAAAGAAAACGATATGTTTTTTTTAAACATGGCAAAGTATATATTTCAAAGGAAATATGGTCATTTATCTTAAAAATCATAAGTTATAAAAACTATTATTTTTGACAAAATCTTTATTAGATTAAAAAGATTTTAAAGAATAGTTTTTATAAAAAGTAAAGTTTGTTATATATATATATATATATATATATTTTTGAGAAAATATATATTTAGTTAACTTAACAACTTATGTGTTATGTGTTATTTGTTTGTATTAGTTATATGTATGTTAACTAGGAACTTGAATACAATGGTACAAATAAACACAATGTACATTTCGGCTAAAGTCTTACAAGACTACATGTAAATTACGCCTTAAAAACAACTTACGGACATTCCGAGCCTTCGGACACAACTTATGGTCAAAACGGACGACGGGCGAATTTATAAACATATCGCCATTCCGAGGAGTTACTACGACGCTTAGGCGATCTTTCGACGTGAATACATACAACTCACCGACAACAATATCTGGATGTTTTGAAACTTATAAAAACTATTATGTATTCTTTTAATTAAAAAGCCTATATTTAGTAACTTTTATAAAAATGAAAGAATACATTTTAACACATGGGCTTATTTTACATATGGGCCTATTTTATATAAATGGGCTTATTTTTAATACAAATGGGCTTATTTTACATATGGGCTTATTTTATACAAATGGGCTTATTTTTAACACATGGACTTATATTATACAAATGGGCTTATCATCCTAAATGGGCTTAACATAAATACATGGGCCAAGCCCAATATCAAAAACTCATGGGCTAAGCCCAATACCAAACATATGGGCCAAGGCCCAATAACATTAAGCCCACTAACCTTTAGGCCCAATACTATTAAGCCCAATAACATGAATACATGGGATAAGCCCAATGACAAAACATATGGGCTAAGGCCCAATAACATTAAGACAAGGGCCCAGCCCAATGTCATATAATTAAAGAAAATACAATTATACAATTTATTCATACAAGACTCAATGATACAACTCACAAGATACAAGATTACATATACATATACATATATATATATATATATACACATATATATTTGGTGAAATATATATAACAGTTTAACAAATCGTATATCTAATACACAGTTCAACGAACAATAAAGACATACACGTCTTACACATATTTAAAACACATGAATTGTACTCTAGTCAATTACAAAGACCGAAGTGTCTAACAAATATAAGAACATTTGTAGGTCGCAACATCGTTCAGGACGACCATGCGTAAGATCACGAACACGTACCATTCACGGACGCAATACTGTGAGTTCATGTCCCTTATTCATTTTAAATGCTTTACAACTTTACAACTATCGGGGAAAATACATGTTCAATTGTATGTTAAGTCATGGAATGAAACACCTTAGATCATGTGTGATTAGGGTCATACATCTAAGCACCATTAATCCAGTTTGGACCTAGGTACAGAGGGTTAGATCTAATGGGTTTTGGCGAGCCCCACTCTTGGTTGTGGACCCATATAGAAGAGTGCGTTTGTGTCCCAGTCGATGGTAGTCGACACGAAATCGTCTAGGTTTGGATTGCTTCCTATTTCGTCACACATATTAATGTCCTCGCGAAACATTAATGATCATCGATTTCATTGACGCTTTACATACTACATCTTTACATGCGGATACATTTTATACAACTCACGTTTTATCGATACATTTAATACAACTTACATTTTACAGATACATTTTATACAACTCACATACAGATACATCTCATACAACTAAACTGCATGAACTCTCCAACTTTTGTTGATGTTTTCAAACTTAACATGTATTTCAGGAAATTAGTGGACCATGCAGACATTTCAGTCAAGGAAAGCAAGTATCAAAACTCCATGCCACCATTTGAAGGGTTTGCTCGTTATATACCGCCTCTTTGCGGTGATATAGTGGTCAAAGCCTTGACATTTTAAGACTTACATTTTGATGTATAAAACAATGACAACTTATTTTCATTTGATAGTTTGTCACCAATACATTTAACTTATGTTACGTTCTTTTAAAACGATTATGACAATGGCATTGGAGCTTGTTTTTATTCATTTAGTATGTTCAGTTATATTGTTATGCAATGAGAACCGA
Organism: Helianthus annuus; assembly: GCF_002127325.2. Lineage (NCBI taxonomy): Eukaryota > Viridiplantae > Streptophyta > Magnoliopsida > Asterales > Asteraceae > Helianthus > Helianthus annuus. The sequence goes on from NC_035447.2 coordinate 87,706,896, forward strand.
TCAGATCACACCTCGCGCTTCCGCTACGAGCGGGTGTGACAGATTAATGGTCTTAAGTTAATCGCCTACCCATTCACATGATCTAGCAGTTCATTCTTTAGCTAACCATACCATTTGTAATCATGGAAATATTTGTAACATGTATTTCACCCCCAAAGTTGTAACACTGAAAACAGTTAAAAGAAAAGGGGGACATGAACTCACGGTTTTGCGTTCTTCGCAATCAACTGTAACTCAAAGCATCCTCTAGATCGCACGACTACCTACATGCGTGCTACGGTTCATTAGACGGGTGGGTCGTGCCTTGACCTTGGTCTTATTTAGTATTTTGAGTTACATTCCTTTGTGTCTTCAATATTATTTCAAGTTATATAATTATTTGTTAAAATAATAAATATTTTAACTTAAATTATATTTATTAAATTTTTGGAATAATAGTTAAAACAATATACTTTAACTTGTTACTTTTCAAGTATTTATACATGTGTATCCTTCCCAAGGATGGGCGTATTTGTATTCGTATTCATATACTTGTATATTTTTGCCATGTAAAGGTGTCGTATTCCGGGGTGTATTTATACGTACAAGAATACGTATTTTCTTGTAATTCTTAAGTATTCTTATACTTAATTTTGTATAAGTTTTTCCGGAATAATATCTCTAGTAAAAATACATTAATATATATTTCAAAAAAAAACATATATTTTAAGAAACATTACTTAGAAAGTTATTTATAATTTTTCCGGCGGCAAAAATATTTATAAATTTCATACCAGTCTCAAAAGTAATATATTTTCAAGTCTAACTTAGAAAATATATATGAATTCATTTTTCATCCAAATTAATATATTTCCAAGTTTATTTAAAAAAAATACATTTTCTCCCAAAAATGATGTATTTCATGTTTGTTTGAGAAAATACATATTTTCTTCCAAAAATTAGTACATCTTCTAATAATTCCAAGAAAAACATATATTTTTACTTGTCCAAAAATAATATATTTTCTCCTTGTCAAAAATATGATATAGTCTTGTTGTAATTGTAAAAATCATATTTTTGTTTCCTTGGTGTCCAAAATATTATTTACCAAAAATATACCTGTGAATAAGTTTTCCGGAATATTTTGTGAGTTATATTCCTTTGTTCGGTTTCACCAATATTTTGTGTATTCTTTGTATATTTATTCCTTGTAATTTTGGTAATATTTTGGATTGTAGTTTTTGGTATTTTGATGAATTATATTATTTCAAGTCCTAAAATAATATAACTAATACACATAATATACAAATAATCACACACATGATGACTTCTAAATATATATTTTCTTAAATACATATTTAATCACTTTTATTTATAAAAACAGACCTCCAATATTTATAATTTTGTAACCAAAAATTGATGGAAAACTTTATGTGAAAATCCATGGTTTGAAATATTCTTGTAAATATTTGTTAAGAAATATTTTTCTAAGTTTTTAATTTTTATAAAATTTTTGCCATGGTTTCCCCTAAAAATGGAGGTTTCCATGCCTTGAAGGCATATCATTTTCTTTTGTAAATCAACACAATCAATCAACAATAAACAATATGTACTTACCAATTTTGCCAAAAACAAGCATAAATTACCACTTCATGAACTTGAAAATTTATAAAAATGTGTAGTAACTTACTAGTGTATTTAGTAAGTCTTGTTACCCCTTTAAAGTGTAGTTGATTCTTTAAAAACATCATTTTCGAAGAAATAGATCTTTACAACTTATAATCTTATTTTCTAAAAATGTTTCTTCATGGATTTTTCTTGTCACATATGTGCTTTTACACTTTATTAACCACCAAAAATGAGGGTTATTTATTTAAGAACCAAGATTTAGTAAAACTTGTATTTTTATCTTTGTTTCTTGAAAAATCATTCTTGAAATATTAGATTTACAAGACTTACAACTCTCTTTAATCATCATTTAACAAGAAGATAATATATTCTTTCAAGTTCATGTTTTTCATGAGGATGATCTATGAATCTTTAACACTTTCATCCTCTTATCTTGCTAGACTATGTTTTTAATCATGATCTAGCAAGATCATATGATGATTTACATCATTTTCATAAGCAATCAATCATCAAGTATCACAACAACACTAAACAACATGATTTCTTTAAGTTTTCTTAAAATTTTAAGCTTATGTTCATGTTTCATCTTCTTATTTCTTAGTGTTCTTCATGATAATCAACATGTATCATCTTTTAACCACTTAAACAAGATGTAAAATGTAAAGATTAGTGTTCTTACTACTAGCTCAAGGCTAGGGATGATCAAGATAAGTAATGAAGCGGATAAAAGCAAATGGAGAAGGTCCTTCAACTTCCGAAAGCTCCTAGCTTCCTTATGCACCTTCTAACACCTTTTTATATGTGTGGATTTAATGGAACTTGATTGAATGATGGTTGTGTGTGGGTGGTTGATCATGGCCGTAGCCAAGGAAGAGAGGAAGAGAGTGTGTGGGTGTTGTGTAGAAATGAAAATGATAGGTTATGATATTATGGGTTATACTTATAATACTCCAGAAGTGTTTAATCTTTTGTATAATATGTTTAGTAAAGGTTAGACATGATCTACTTAAATATTCAAATAAAATCTCTAGCGGGTCCCATGTTGGGCCGTTCCATAGGTGGGTGGGGGGTATAGGTGTAAGTTGTAACTAAGTTAGATTGTTATGGTTGAAATTCAAGTGTATAGTTAGGGATTTAGTTAGTTGATATTTATATAGTGTGTTATGATGTTCGGGGACCATAACTGGCTTGGTAATGTTAAAACAGTGCTTCTAGTGAAAATTTGGTGTCTCGGGTAGTGTCCGGTTGTTCGGTTGGTTACCGGTTCGTTAAGGTGCTAAACTATAAAGTTTAGTGTGCTTTATGTACCCTTTTATGACACTTTTGATTCCTGACACTTAGGAAAGCATTCAGGACCATTTAACCATATTTCTGCATGATATTAGATTGTATAAATGCTGAATTTGCTGATTTTCTACAAAATTCTGCAGTTTGTGTGAGTTTTAGGCACTTTCTGGCATTTAAACTATCTCTAGGAAGACAGTTTTGTGATCCTTACTTTCCTACACACTATACTTGTGTAACTCTTGGTTTCTGGCCCATTCTGTAACTCAATACCATATCTGTCTATGTTCTGAACTCTGTCAGCAGTTTTCTGATTTGTCTGATAATTGTGCTGCCGGTGCTTCGTGCATCATTCGAGTTAACAAAGTTTGCATGCAGTAAAGATATGTCATTTGCAATATATGATGCACATGTATGTATATGGCAATAGTCAGAAAGCAATTCGGGTAATTAATTGTAATTCAGCACAGTCATTAAGCAATAATCATTATTTAATAATTGTACGGATGCATGCAAATTTGACAGTTGTCACATGTTATAACCTTGGTTATAAGAAAAGTGATTCAAGTTATATCAATGTTTATCAAGTATTTGTATTTTTAGTGATTTTTGCATTGCAGTAGCTGTAATAAAGATATAAAGAATATATATAAAAATCATACACGGATATGGATTCTAGTTATATTAATTAAATATTCAATTATTTATTGATATTATATATAATTTATAATAAGTGATAACCGTACATTGATTATTAAATAAATATTTTAAAGTAAATATAAATAAAATTTGTATGGTTGAAGAAGAGAGTGACACGTAGCATTAAATGAAGTCTTTTATTAATATTTAGATTAGATTAGATTAGATGTATACGTATATATGTGTTATTGTATTAATTTATAAATGTATTTCATTCAAAACTTATCATTTCAATTACTTTTTTCCATTTTCTTTTATTATATAAAATCATGATATATCTTTTTATTAAGTGGAGATTTCTCCGGATATATATCAATTGGTAGAAAGTGATATCTTTTATGCACTACAAATGTGGAAAAAAAGATTAATACGACATCAGTTAAGTTTTCTGATTTTGTCACGAGTAATCAGAGTTCAAATTGTAAGCCCTTAATGCTTAACACACCTTATTAATAAGTAACTCCCTGCGGTTTGGTCGTTTTGACGATTTTGCCCAAACACATTAAAAAACACTCATTTTAATCCCTAATCTATGGAACTTATATCTATTTTACTCCACGTCTCTAACGACATCCATTACCACTATTAACTAGAAGGGTATTTTGGTAACTTTACAAATAAGTATTTAATTATTTATTATTAATTAATGAAATTCTTTTTTTTGTCTTTTTATTGTTATTAACAAAAAAAAATTAATACATAATAAGAAAAATCACTTCTCTCTCAACCCCCTTCCTCTTCCAACGGGCACCACCATCAGCAGCCGACCAACACCACCTGTTGACCACCACCACCCGTTTCCTTACAAATCACCGAAACCGCCTAAACTAGTGTCGCCGACCACAAAAACATGTCCAAAACACGTACTATCACACCAACCACCATCAATTACCACCATCAACCATCACCACCTACCATCTACTGCCACTACCACCAGGAGCCCTACCACCATCATTGCAGCTCTCTGAAACAAGCACCACCAACCGCCACCAACGCCAATCACTACCACCAACGCTAATCACCACCACCAACACCAACCATCGTCTCCCTCTTTCTCTACATAAATTAAGTAAGACCTTAATTAACAAAAACTCAACAAAGTGCTGGGAATTCTCAGTAGAAAACTGTAATACATACATGGGGTTTTGCAAAGAAACCCTAACCTTATGGAATGGGCCCACACGTTGTTGAACGACATAAGATTTGAAGTACCGAGTTCAGGATTTATGCTGATTCTTCGCAGGAGTTGAGATTGAATAGATACACATGAACTTAGCGGCGTTATCCATCAATTTCCCCAAATTTTAAAAGATAATCAATTACCCTAATGGTTTTTGGGTTTCCCTCCAACTTCGATAAGATTGTTGACCCTAATTTACGGCCTAGTGAAAGACTTGCGATGAATTTTGGGTACCGAGTTTCAATTTTCAGATGTCAAACACAAAAAAGGAAAAAAAATAGGGGTAAACATTAGATTTGGGGATGGAGGGAACATGAAAAAATTGCGAGCTAAGAAGCGGGCGTAATCCATTTTGGATTTGGTGCAAGGTGGTGGTGGTCCGGTGTTGTTGGTGGTCGGACGGGGGTTGTGCACGGTGGTGACGGTATTGGTTGGTGACGGAGAAGAGAGAGAGTGTAGAATGAGAAGAGGTGCATGTTTTGTTATGTATATATATATGTCTTATATATAAAATAAAATATTTATTTGTACTTTTACTAAAATACCCTTAGTTTTTTACTTGAAGTTACTAAAATACCCTTCCAGTTAATTTTAGATGGAATTAGTGTCAAGGAGCTGATTGGAAAAAAACATAATAAACTATTGGAGTAAAATGACTATTTTTAAAGGATTGGAGCAAAACCGTTAAAACGACCAAACCATAGCGAGCAAAACAGAAGTTTACTCAATAAGTAAAGTAAGGAGGTGATGTAACTAATTTTAGGGGTCAATAGAAAAATGAAAAAATCGAATCGAAACTGAAAAAACTAATTTACCCGAACCGAAAAACCGAACCACAGAAAAAACCTAAAAAACCGAACTGAAATTTACTGTTCGGTTATGGTTTTGCATTTTATGAAATCCAAAAAAAAAATCAAACCGAACTGAATAACCTAAAAATTCATCTTTTAATGCTTGTTACATATTGATTTAAGAATTATTAGTTTTATTCTTAAATTTTAAGTATCTAAAATCTAATAAAAGAATCCAAAAAGTCCACTTGTCAACATTTCTCTTACCTTAAATTCATTAAAATGCCACGTGGCCTTTTCTAATCCTACGTTCCGTTCGACCCAGGTGGATCTAAACCCACCCATCATAGACGATATTTTTTACCCACAATCGTCTCCCCCCACCTCTCCCAAACCTTAATCAACTCTATCCACTTCCCTCAAACATATACAGAGAAGAGGTGGAGATGGAGTTAGCGAGAGAAACATATACAGAGAAGATGCGGGATAATAGGGGCTGCCGGGATCTTCTGTTCGTGGCGTTCTCCTAGGCAGCGATGGTGATGTTCTGTGCCTCAACTCTCGTATGCCTACCATCCCCCTACATATTGGGTCTTCATCTATGGTTGCTATACAACACCCAGAGTCGGTTTGCCCTGGTTAATCTTCCTTAGTTCCCCTCAGATAAAACACCACCGTCGGTTCTATCCACCACCGTTCAGGCTTCAGCCACACCACCCCGCGGAGCCTCTTATGACACTGTCGACCGTCGAGGAAAGTTTCTCTTCGATTTTTTTTTACATACGCTTTATCGATGATATATTATACCTAAGAAACAAATCTATCTGTTGTTTACTCTGCCAACGTACCCATTCCTAGGTTACATATTGAAGAAACACGGAACTAATCTGGTGATTAGTTTGGGCTTATGCTTCAACAATGACGTTAATCTTCTTATTCCTTTCCAAGTTGTAGCCTTAATCTTCCTGCAAAACACTAAAACACCCCGTTAAGCTCGTTAAAAGGAGGGGAATAAGGGTTCTCCTCTTAACCACTCTCCGGCATGAGAATAAGTATGCATTTTGAGGAAATAAGTGTGTGCTTAGTAGTGAGAGAGCAGAGAACATAATAGAATTAACCTGTACATGAAGGCTCCTATTTATAGCCGGAGTAGTTTAGAAGGAGATGGGCTGATGGGCCTTGGGCCTTGAGTCGACAACACGGAATATCCTTCTTGTCCCCTCTGCCACAACCGTTAGTGCTTCTGAGGGGGGATGGAGTTGGCGTACGCTGAATGGATCCACGTGTCCTGACTGTTGTCTTTGTTGCCTCTCTACCATCAGCAGGTGAGTGGAGATCTTGGAGCAGATGTCGTCACACGCTGAATGGTGCCACGTAAGCGTCCTTGTGTACCTTCTTGTCTCATGTACGATTATTAATCATGGAGCATGATAGGATACTGCTTGTCGGACGCTGATTGGTCCATTTCTCTGCCACTTGTACCTTTGTCTGTCCTAGGATGGCCTTCGCTTCTGCCCTCTGCGCGGCCTCTGGGGTAATCCCATATAGCCGGCGCGGGGGTCCAGGAAGTGAGGTTTTTCATCTAGGAATCTAAGTGTGGAATTTTAGCCTAACCTTTGCTTGGCCTTGCGCGCGACCTAGGTTTTACCTAATTAGTTGGCGCAGGTTCTAGAAAGTAGATAAATTAATGTAGTAGGAGTTTGGCCCTGCGCGCGACCTGATTGGTTAGCGTGGGTTTTTGGGACCATACCACTTCAAGTCCCCCCCCCCCCATCCAGTGCTGCTTCCATGCACCAAGTAAATGGTTATGCCCTTTGAACGCGTCTTCTAGGTCCTGGGAGATGGCGTGCGTATAATGTATTGTAATTACTACAGCGCACCTACTAGGGTTGCAGAAGAGTTAGCCTACCCTGCGCTTGGTCAAGTCTCATTGGTGAGCAATTTCGGAGAAAGTGGCGCGCTAGTGCAAGGGCGATAGAGCATACGACACGACTCTCTTAGCTTGTTGCTGAAGTTACGTGAATTTATGCGGGAAATTTCTTGAAATTTGAATCCTAACAGGTTGGTGCAAATGTCATTGATGGCGACGTTTGAGTTGACCACTGACACAGTGATCATCATATTGTCACCGTGCCTTTTCGTCTGCTGTCAGGCGAGTGAGGACCACGCGCGCGTGGTAACTGTCACCCCACAAATCCCGCCTTACGTGTCAATCTCTGATTTGGCACGCGCGCGGCGTGTTTAGCATGGTTACCCATCGTATTAAATGCGATGGGTATATATATCCGAAGATAGAGAGAGAAACATTACCGTTTCTTCCAATTCTCTCTTTCCTGCTCTCATCTTTTCCTTTGAATCTTCAATTATTCAAATATTTCTTGAGATCTTCAAGTGCTTTTCCAGATTTTCTTTGAATTTCCATCGAATTCACAGTTCTTCAAGTAGTTGGTATACATAATGACGACAGAAGAATCTATTGCTGTCGAAGAAGCTGCTTGTCCATTGCCATTTTTAAAATGGGATTAGGGCTTGTTTGAGCAGGTTACACGAGGTCAGTAATTTTCGGCTGAGTGGGATGCACGATACCCCTCACAGGGTTAGACGGCGGCCGATGCACCACTAGACTACATTAGATTATTTGACGATTTTTTCTTAGATGGCAACTTCCAGCTGCCGGTGACTTATTTTATGGCGGCTATCTTGCACCATTACGCGTTTCATATTTCTCAGCTTAGCCCCATGGGCATGGTGAGGATTCGCCATTTAGAGTTCATCTACTGATCTCAGGGTTTAGAGCCGTCAGTTGATAAGTTTAGGCTCTTTTACCAGTTGATCCGAACATTAGGGTTTTTCTCGTTCGTGCTCCATAATGTGAGGAAGATTTTGATCACCCCCCCCCCAAAAGCTTCCACGACTGGAAGACGAAGTTTTTTTTCATTCGAGAAGAGGTTATTCCGATCACCATGCTTTTTCGTGAACCCGACGTGATCGAGAAGGAGGATACCCCTATCCCAAAAAAGACTGTCTGGTATGAGAAGTTGATGGCGCTTCCCAATAGGGTATTTGGCGAGCAGGTATTGGTCTCGGCTGGTATGAGCGACAAATCGCCTGAGGAGAGTAAGGAAGTTCCAGTTTTGTTGTTTAATGGCGAAGGTAAGCTCCCTATGCTGTTGCCTTTCTTTTAATTATGCGTGTTTGACCTTTGTTTTTCGAACGCAGAGGTTGCGCTTTACTAGGATGCGTTCTAGACTTTCGGTGGTCTATGGGCGTGAGGCCTCTTTGCGACGATGAGGAGCCTTGGTATGAACAAATTAAACGTAAGTTCATGTTCGCCCCACCAGAGTCGTTTGCCAATCCTCCTGAGGCAACTGAAGGTGCGCACTTTCCAAACTAAAAACCACTGCGTGACGTGACTTCCGCTGGGAAAAAGATTGTCTATCTTTCTAGCGAGGAGTCTGTTGCTTCATCGTATCATGAGTTAAGTACCTGGGATGACGTGTTTGCAGGTGTGCTGTGTGACCTTGGAATAGACCCTGAGCAGAAGATACCGAAGAAGGCTGCGGTGAAGAAGAAGGTTACTGTCGCTGGAGGGGCGATTAGTAAAAAGACTAGGCCCACCCGCGCAGCGTCTGACGCTGCTTACAAAAAAGGTACTCTACACTTTTGTCAGAGCAACCTTGAAGATTATGTAATTGCTAGTGACTCAATAGAAGGGTTGCGCAATGTAGGTGAAAAGCTTTGGGAGCGCAGGGTCGCGAGGCCCTGACTCCTGCGCGACCCCCTCTTCCGCCCATGAAGAAGAAGAAGCTGAAGCAGAGATTGAAGCTGAAAAGCTTATCAGAAAAAGACCTCCCACGGAAACAGCTGCCCCCACTCCCCCTGCAAAGAAGGCTGCTTCAAGTGGGCCTATAGGAAAAAAAAGGGGAGTTTGAGGAGCTTGTATCGGTTCTCGCCGGGTAAGTATCTGCATTTTTTCCTTGTCTCTTTTTGACTTAGTAATTTCTAACATTCCCTTTCATTTCCAGAAGTGGTTGTGAAAAAACCGGAGGTTCAGGCGAAGGGGCCAGAGGCAAAGAAAACTAAGTTCACCATTATCCCCGGAAGACTGGCAATGTCGATGGGCAGACTGGTGAGACTGAGAAGCCTGCTGACAAGATTATCGAGAAGGTTGTCGAGAAGGTAGGTGAGAAGGTTGTCGAAAAGACTGTTGAAATTATTCCGGAGAAGGTGCAGGGTCCGGAGGTTGTAAAAATTATAGGGCTTGACCAGCCTGTTATCACGCGTAAGGAACCGGAGGTTCAGGTTGAAAATCTTGCCGCACAGTATATGGCCCCTACCCAAACTGATACAGTCCAAACTGCTGCTAGGGGGTCTGCCGGCGACGGTCAAGCACATGTTGTTTTGAAAGATGCTGCTACAGCTACTGGAGGTGCAGGTGATTCGGGCGCGACAGCCCAGAAAGGTGACACAGGGAAAAAACCAAGGCGGTCGTCCCCCATTCACGCGGAAGATACATTGGGCGATATGTATTACAAGACCTATGCTGAATATCGCGCCAACGGAGCTCATGTTCCAGTCTGGACGTTGAAACAAAAGGATACTTTTAATTACTTTAGGGCGTGCTGGGATTGGCTCCTATGAACTTTTCCTCTAGGGGAGGTAAATCGTCAAAGGGCTCGTAATCATGAAAACCTGTATCACTCATATGTTATGGGCCATGCAAATTCTTCTGCTGCTGGCCATCAAATCCTTCGTGAATGGCGGACTATGCATCAGGAACGTGCTAGCTGGTAGAAGTACCATGAACGCCTATCTGCTGAAGCTAAAGTTTTTGAGCAGGTGCAGATCAAGCTTCAGGAGGAGAAAGCTACGTTCGATAAAGAGAAGAAGTCCGAAGAGTGGGGGCTTTAGGGTTTAAGGAACAAACTTCAAGCTTGTGAGGCACTTCTTGCTAAAGAGGGTAAGGAGTGTCGTGTGGCCTGTGATAATGAGAACAAGAAAATGTATGTTGCCTGCGCAAAGATCATAAGTCTTGATGTCACACCCCCAAAAATACCCCAAGCGGAAACCCCCGCGAGGCGTGTGACGTACCAGGATCTAGCCACCAATCACATTGAACTCATACAAGATTTTTAATAAAGCTTTCATTCATTAAGATAAAGTGTTACAAAACATTATTTATAACTCGTTGTGTTCAGATGAAGCATAATACAAAGTTTAATAAAAACTAAAGCGTATGTAACCAACTAACCTTGTTTCAAGTTTCCATGTATCTCGACCCATGACCACTCCAGCATCCCAGACAGCAAGTTCCACATCCACACATATCTATAACCTGCGAGCATGCACACAAGTGTATCAGACAACGCTGGTGAGTTCACAGTTTTATGAAAATGTTTCGTTACCAAGTGTTTAATCCAGTTTAATAACAATTCGGAAAGTAATGTTGATAATAACTCGAGTACCGTACAAGATGGCTCCAGATTATTCTTGCCCTTCCCCAATGCCCCTATCTAAGCATTGGTCATGACTGGGTCATTATTTCACACCCGTTCTCTCAGGTACAGGGTGAGGTTGCCAAACCTAAATAGCGCTATCAACTAATACCCCGTTACCTCTCAGGTAATAAACAAGATGGGACTTAATGGTGATATGAATTGAGAGTATTATCCAACATTCCAGTTTTTACCCAACAGAATTATTCCTCTCAGGAATACCCATTTGACTGTCCCACCCACCGGGACGCATGCTCAAGAGAAATGAACTCACCTTAGATTTGCTCGGTATGTTACATTACCCATTCCAAGTTGGTCAACCATACCCTACCGTGGTTACCAAGATTAGTCAGTATATTGTTCACATATATCACGTGTCCATCGTACATGTTACACACATAGAAAACAGGTAGGACACATGTCCTTATACAAGTCGTAACCGTTAATCATGCAACCCATAGATCCATAACATTTGTCGTAAAGTCACATAACAAGTGTATGGGTTTCGTATGCAAATCAATCACTTAACAGTACATGTATTTTTTCACAGATTGCATTTGCTGCTAAGATTATAGTGTATCACATAACAAGTACTCACTTCTCAAACAAGTCTACATCCCGTGTGTAAATCTCATAATGCATTAACAGATAATTGGTTACCCACACAAATTAAGTCATGACCCTCATCACTAGTTGATATTATTATCATGCAACGAATAAAATCTTTCAAACACAAGTGTCCAACATCATACACATCATAACTGTCTACTGTTCCGTCTATTTATTCTTACGGCGAAGAATCCTAGCGACGAAGGACTATCCTTCGTCGAAATGAAGTGTGACGAAGTATCTATACTTCGTCGAGATGAGGATCGGCGAAGTATCCAACCTTAGTCGAGACAGGGTTTGGCGAAGTATCCAACCTTCATCGAGACAGGGTTCGGCGAAGTATCATAAAGGTTCGTCGAGATCACATAACAACAGTTAACACGTTTTCAGCAGGAGTAATGGATCAAACAACAGTTATTCTAAGATGTTCATACAACCCTAATCGTCGTTCATCATCATAACTAATAACAACACAATACTAACATCGACGTACGTGTCTACATCATATAACAACCATATACGATCAAGATTATTAACATATATACCCAATAATCCAGTCTGATCGGCATAAGATACGGCTAACCGGACTGTTTTGTGAGCATTCCATAACGACCGTTCTTTTAGATTAAACTCAAGTGATTTCATTGATAATTCATATGAGCATACAACCCTTGCTACGATCTCATGCCAGAGCATAAGGTAACACAACATCATTGCATCAATACCCTTTTTAATTTCAGACAAGTAAAACAAAAGAAGAGATCATTAAATTAATCAATATTTCACTAACCGTACTGACGTGTTTAGCTAAATCGAGATAGAAGGCTTCGAGATTCCTTAAACTGCCGTCATACAAAGAATAGGGAGAGAGAACTTTAGGGTTTCTTTTGTGTGTCCACGGTTACTGATTACAAGAGGTTATACACTCAAAAAGGTATGGGCCACGAGTAACCCTGGGCAGAAGGCCTATTTTGGCGAAGTGTCTCTCTCGACGAAGATTATTCTTCGTCGATGATTGATTACGGTGAAGATTGGTTGTGACGAACTCTATTCTTCGTCGAGAGGGTTGTGAAGAACTCTAGTTCTTCGTCAAGTGTGCTTCAAATCAAACGTGTTGTGCAACCCAAGGTTAAACATGAACATATTATGACAAAACGTTACAAAGATATCATGTAACATCCAAACGTAACAATACCTTAATCATTCAAATAAGCACCAGATACAACGTAAAAAGAATTGTGAAAACATGATTTATGAAACAAGTGATGCGTAGAGAAAGACCTTGAAATTTCGTGTTGTCACATCATCCCCAACTTGAAAGAAATTTCGTCCCGAAATTTGATAAGTAACTCAAACAGCAAGGTGTTAGATCAGGATGGCTGTGGATTTTCCTCGGGTACCACATCATCCCCAACTTGAAAGGAAATTTCATCCCGAAAAGTTGCATCAGATTTAGATTCGTCAGTTGGGAATAATTGGGGGTACTTGAGCTTCATCTGGTCCTCGCATTCCCACGTGAGCTCCGGTCCACGTCCTGTGTTCCAACGGACTCTCACGATTGGAATCCGACTGTGCTTACGAACCATAGCTTCCCGATCCAAGATTTCGATGTGTTCTTCGACAAACTGCAATTTGTCATCGATTTTTAGTTCCTGAAGTGGTACCACAAGTGTTTCATCGGACAAACACTTCTTTAATTGCGAAACATGGAAAACATCATGAACGTTACGCAACTCAGCAGGTAACTCGAGCTTGTATGCCACTTTATCGATTCGTTCCAGAATTTTGAATGGCCCAACATAACGTAAATTTAGCTTGCCACACTTCCCAAAGTGTACCGCACCCTCCCAGGGTGAGACTTCCAACATGACACGTTCTCCTACAGCGAACTCCCAGTGTTTCCTAAGTTTATCATGTTTCCTGGCAATCACGCGTTGTCGCCACACGATTTCCAATCTAAATAATCTTCTCAAGAGGTTTCAAGTACAAGTCCTGGACCTGTGATTAGGTTATCACCCAACTTAGTTCAACAAGGAGATCGGCATTATCGTCCATGCAATGCCTCAAACACGGCTGTCTGAATACTAGAACAGTAACGGCTGCAGTAGAACTCAACCAAAGGTAAGTGTCCTTCCAGTTTTTACTAAAGTCAATGACACACATGCTTGCAGCATGTCTTCGAGTGTAAGGATGGTTTGTTTACTCTGACCGTTTGCCCTACGGTGATAAGCAATGCCCATGTCTAGACGTGAGCCAAGGGTGTTGTGTAATACCTGTCATAAATCAGGTATAGATCAAAATTAGAGGTAACAGGAGTTGGCGCCCCGTGCCTAAAAACCGCCCTTCACATGTAATTACTCACATGATACGAAAATTTGTCAATTTTTCCTTGATTGCAAGAAAGTGTACTGGTTGCATGAGATAATCAACGATCACCCAGGTGATATTGTTTCCGTTTTGAGTTTTAGGTAGACCAGTGACAAAATCCATGGCTGTCTGTTCCCATTTCCAAATAGGTGTTTCTGATTGCTGACACAAACCAGAAGGTTTCTGATATTCCACCTTGACTCTCGCACAAGTCAAACATCGTTTACATACATTGCTATATGGACCTTCATGCCCGGTTGCCAGTACCAGATTTGTAGATCTTATATCTCCTATCAAAATCCCAACGACTAGAATAACGAGGCCGGTGTGCTTCACTCAACACAAGTCCCCTATGGTTGCCATATAGTGAGATCCATATTCGTTCCATGAAGCAGTGAATATCGTCCGACTTGCCAAAAGTTGCTCCTCCACGCCCTGCATGGTCTCATCTTGAAAATTCTCTTCCTACAGTGCTTCGGTTCGAACAGGGCGAATCTGGTCAGGTAGGTTGGAGTCGATGGTGTGCTGCGGGGTTCGTACGTGTGTCTAGGTTTCATAGTCGAAATCATTCAAAGGTTCCATCCAACGATGCCATCACATGTTTAGCTCTTTCGAAACAAGGGTACACGGGAGGCTCTTGTGATCAGTCTAAGTAGCGCATTTGGTACCGTCCAAGTAATGCCTCCGACTTGAATCCATGGACCATGGCTTCCACCGTAGGTTGTGACTCGTGCAATTCTTCTTGTAACTCCACCACGTAAGCCATCACCTTCTCGTGTTGCATCGGCGTGTAACTGGGACTCTGATTCGAACCATCATGGTATACCACTAGATCACCCGTACCCTCGGGTAAAGACGATGCTCAGCGCATTGTAGTGTTGGGTTTCAAAAGCACGAAAAGACGTCCTTCTGTTTTGTCTCCCACGAATTCACAGCACCCTGCTATGCTAAAGAGATTAAAGCTACGCGATCTTAGAAAATCCCACGTTGAATCTGCGATAGTATCTAGCGAGACCAAGAAATTGTTGTATCCCCGAAGGACTCTTCGGTGCCGATCACTTTCAAATAAAATGGATCTTAGCGAGTTCCACGTGCATCCCCACTTCATTGACTACGTGACCAAGAAAGTGTACTTCTTTGAATCCTGAAGCCACACTTAGGTAGACTTCGCATGGAGTTGCTCATCCCCTAGGAGCTCTAAGATGAAATACAAGTGTCGTTCATGGTGTTCCTTTCTCCTGGTAGTGATTCGAAACGTCAGAGATAAACACGGTTGACGAATCTAGCGAGATGAGGTTGACATATACTACTCATGTGATCCTTAAGGTTGCTGGTGTGTTGGATAACTTAAACAATATGAACAGAAATCGTAGTGGTCGTACTGTGTCTGTAATGCCGTGTTAGGAATCATCCTCCCCTGGGTCCAAACTGTCACACCCCAAAAATACCCCAAGCGGAAACCCCCGCGAGGTGTGTGATGTACCAGGATCTAGCCACCAATCACATTGAACTCATACAAGATTTTTAATAAAGCTTTCATTCATTAAGATAAAGTGTTACAAACATTATTTATAACTCGTTGTGTTTAGCGGAAGCATAATACAAAGTTTAATCTAAACTAAATCGTATGTAACCAACTAATCTTGTTTCAAGTTTCCATGTATCTCGACCCATGACCACTCCAGCATCCCAGACGGCAAGTTCCACATCCACACATATCTATAACCTACGAGCATGCACACAAGTGTATCAGACAACGCTGGTGAGTTCACAGTTTTATGAAAACATTTGGTTACCAAGTGGTTAATCTAATTTAATAACAATTCCGAAAGTAATGTTGATAATAACTCGAGTACCGTACAAGATGGCTCCAGATTATTTTTGCCCTTCCCCAATGCCCCTATCAAAGCATTGGTCATGACTGGGTCATTAGTTCACACCCGTCCTCTCAGGTACGGGGTGAGGGTGCCAAACCTAAATAGTGCTATCAACTAATACCCCGTTACCTCTCAGGTACAAACAAGATAGGACTTAATGGTGATAGGAATTGAGTGTATTATCCAACATTCCAGTTATTACCCAACAGACTTATTCCTCTCAGGAATACCCATTTGACTGTCCCACCCACCGGGACGCATGCTCAAGAGAAATGAACTCACCTTAGATTTGCTCGGTATGTTACATTAGCCATTCCAAGTTGGTCAACCATACCCTACCGTGGTTACCAAGATTAGTCAGTATATTGTTCACATATATCACGTATCCATCGTACATGTTACACACATACAAAACAGGTAGGACAAACATCCTTATACAAGTCGTAACCATTAATCATGCAACCCATTGATCTATAAGATTTGTCGTAAAGTCACATAACAAGTGTATGGGTTTCATATGCAAACATCACTTAACAGTACATGTATTTTACATAGATTGCATTTGCTGCTATGATCACAGTGTATCACATAACAAGTACTCAGTTCTTAAACAAGTCTACATCCCGTGTGTAAAACTCATAATGCATTAACAGATGAATTGGTTACCCACACAAATTAAGTCAAGACCCTTATCCCTAGTTGATATTATTATCATGAAACGAATAAAATCTTTCAAACACAAGTGTCCAACATCATACATATCATAACTGTCTACTGTTCCGTCTATTTACTCTTACGGCGAAGAATCCAAGCGACGAAGGACTATCCTTCGTCGAAATAAAGTGTGACGAAGTATCCATACTTCGTCGAAATGAGGATCGGCGAAGTATCCAACCTTCGTCGAGACAGGGTTCGGCAAAGTATCCAACCTTCATCGAG
Organism: Helianthus annuus; assembly: GCF_002127325.2. Classification (NCBI taxonomy): domain Eukaryota; kingdom Viridiplantae; phylum Streptophyta; class Magnoliopsida; order Asterales; family Asteraceae; genus Helianthus; species Helianthus annuus. Next base: position 87,723,745 of record NC_035447.2, read on the forward strand.
ACAGGGTTCGGCAAAGTATCATAAAGGTTCGTCAAGATCACATAACAGTTAACACGTTTTCAGCAGGAGTAATGGATCAAAAAACAATTATTCTAGGATGTTCATACAACCCTAATCGTCGTTCATCATCAGAACTAATAACAACACAATACTAACATCGACATACATGTCTACATCATATAACAACCATATACGATCAAGATTATTAATATATATACCCAATAATCCGGTCTGATCGACATAAGATACGACTAACCGGACTGTTTTGCGAGCATTCCATAACGACCGTTCTTTTAGATTAAACTTAAGTGATTTCATTGATAATTCTTATGAGCATACAACCCTAGCTAGGATCTCATGCCAGAACATAATGTAACACAACATCATTGCATCAATACCCTTTTTAATTTCAGACAAGTAACACAAAAGAAGACACAATTAAATCAATCAGTATTTCTCTAACCGTGATACCGACGTGTTTAGCTAAATCGAGATAGAAGGCTTCGAGATTCCTTAAACTGCCGTCGTACAAAGAATAGGGAGAGAGAACTTTAGGGTTTCTTTTGTGTGTCCACGGTTACTGATTACAAGAGGTTATACACTCAAAAAGGTATGGGCCACGAGTAACCCTGGGCCAAAGGCCCATTTTGGCGAAGTCTCTCTCTCGACGAAGATCATTCTTCGTCGAAGATTGATTACGGCGAAGATTGGTTGTGACGAACTCTATTCTTCGTCGAGAGGGTTGTGAAGAACTCTAGTTCTTCGTCAAGTGTGCTTGAAATCAAACGTGTTGTGCAACCCAAGGTTAAACATGAACATATTATGACTAAACTTTACATAGATATCATGTAACACCCAAACGTAACAATACCTTAATCATTCAAATAAGAACCAAATACAACGTAAAAAGAATTGTGAAAACAGGATTTGTGAAACAAGTGATGCGTAGAGAAAGACCTTGAAATTTCGTGTTGTCACACTTGAAGCTGATGTTGCAAATTTGAAGAAATCTGAGGCAGATTTCAAGGAAAAATATGAAGAAGCCAAGTCTCAAAGAGAATGCGTTGAGGTTCTTCAGGCTAGCCTCTTTATACCTTATAAGTTCCTTTACTTTAAAGTTAGATTCTATCTTATTTTTTCTTTGATAACTTGTAGGTTGATCTGAATGCACAAACTCTTTGTTTAATCCCTCATTTCACCACTTATATTGATTCACGTTATTCAATTTGATCGAATGTTCAAATTAGGGTTTCTCCAAGCTCCAGCACTAGCATATTCATTCAATGGGTTGTTTCTTTATTTTTCTCCGTTCTTGAGCTTTTCCTTCACGGTTTTTGTTTATCTGATTTAGGGCAATGCCTTTAACCTAATAATATTTTGCTTTTTTTTTTTATCTAAACTCAAACACATGAACTTGATTTCGTTTCTATATTATTCAAGCTCTAAAATCAAAATATGATTGTTAGCATTTGCCAAATGAATTACCAATTTTTTATGTTATTCACAATAGGTGATTAATAAAATGCCTGAATGAAATCTTGTTTTGGCACTAATTACGTATAATTATTATGTTCTCAGGTTGATAATTATTATATATATTAATTGATAATGCATGATTGCTACAGTATCAGTGTATTTTCATAATTTTAAATTTCATACATTAACATTCACCATGCTTTTGTTCTCTACAGCCGCCTCAACAGCAAATGCTAAACAAGATGCATGCTCTGCTGGTAGTCTGCCTCTCACTTTATCCTGAGGCTCAACTCCAACTTATTGATAAGCATCTCGGCTATCAACTAATGAAAAACTATGTTGAAAAATGTTCAGAATGCAAACATATGATGCTGCTGATGTCAAAGCCCTTTATGAGGAGCTTCTCTCACATGCATGGCCCAGATTCACCACACACTTTGCAACAAGCTCTGGTAACCCACGTGAAATTTTTAGCATGGTACGAATCTTTCCCTCAAATGAATTGCTAGCAATACTGGTTTTGTGCGGTTTTTTTTAATGTATTGTTCAGGAAGAACTTGACCCTCATGATCCTAATGGTGATGGTGATGATGATGAGCTTTTGGCAATTGCATTTCCCAGTTTTTTCTGACCCTCTGTCCCAAGCTATGTCTCGCCACTTGCAAATTACAAGCAGGTAGAAATCTTTTGCTCAAATGAATTGGCATTAGTGTTGGTTTTATATATTAGGATTAATATTTAATTATTGATGAGTGTAAAGGGTCTGCTCTTATTATCCTATAGACCCATGTATTACATCATTCATCGGATTAATATGTAACTATTGATACGTTTAACTACTATGTATAATTATTATATATATATTAATTGATAACGCCTGAATTTTCTGGACCCTCTGTCCCAAGCTATGTCTCGCCACTTGTAAATTATGAGCAGGTACAAATCTTTTACTCAAATGAATGTTGAACTTGCTTATCAACTGAGAAATACCTCTCAAAAACAATCTCTTCTTTCTGGAATTATACTCTGTTGGGCTTCCGTTATTCAAGGAACTAGCTTTAGTGAAAGAAGGATGGTAAACACATCTCTCCAAATGTTTTCACTTACTATTATGATGTTATGATCAACAATAAATGATTAGAGAGCCTAGGGTTGGATCAAGATTCCAGTTTTTGGTTGTATAGTTTTAGGTTGTATTGATTTAGTCATGAAGACAAACATAATATATAAATATAATTATCATATAAATATATATTTACTTTACATTTTTTACGTATCATAACATAATATATAAATTTAATTATTTAATTATTATGGAAATACATATTTTATGTATATCTAATTATTATTACTAAAATAACAAATAAATATAAATTATTTGCTTAAACGTATCAAGATATCCAATGGTGAGTTATGAAGTTGAAGAGCCTCAATAATTATGTACTATTTATTCTATACTAATGAGATAATAAAGACTATCAATTACAGAATTTATTAACCTTGGAGAGAATGATGAGTCCCATTTAACACCCATGATCTCTAATCCATCAATCTATATATAGAACTATTTAGTCTCCTTTCAATCTTCACAAAAAAACCGTCAGAGAATTCAATCCCTCTATGCACACAAGTAAGACTTCTAATATCCATCCTCTATGTAGACATTATGGTCAGTTATGTTATTATAGGTATGATTTGAGGATTCTTACTCTTCCTTAAATTTAAAACAGTTGATGGCTGCAACAAACATATCCTTGCTAAGTGAACTTTATGTTCATAATGATGATTGTACTATAAAAGTCCGTATCATCAGACTGTGGAGGCAACCAGCTTACAAAAACCCATCTACAACAATATTTTATGGGATGGTCTTCCTTGATGAGCAGGTAATAAATTAAAACTTTAGATTTCCACTGAATTTTTTAATTATTGTTGTCAATTTATAATATATATATACACATATACATATATATTCTTTTCAGAGAAACAAAATGCAAGCAAGTGTAGTTGAAAAATGGTATAAACGGTTTGCAAAGTTTCTTGTGGAGATGGACTGTTTGATTATTAAAAATCTTAGTATGGTTCAAAATTCTTCAAAGTACAAATATCTTGACAACCCACTCAAAGGAACCTTTACATCTATAACCATTGTAACACGTTGCACTGATTTTAGCGGTGCGCTATATGCTTTTCAATTTACCAGCTTTGAGGTGCTTACAAGATGTGAACTTTCTGAAAACACACCAGTTAGTAAGTATATATATATATTAAGTGTATATATGTATGTATGTATGTTGTTACTTAAAATATATAAAATTATATACATCTTAATTATTTATATACTATTTTTTTGTAACAAGTTTGTGCATATATGAGTTGTACATGTCGCTTTAGTGGTTATTTGTTCTAAACCAATTTGTTCAAAAAATTAAATTAAGTTGTAATGATGAATGATATTTTATACCATACATGTAAATATATATTTTTTTTTTCGACATCTTTTGTTAAAAGTAGAGTTGTATACGCAATGGAATGGAGTATCTTTCTTATATTGTAAGCTATAACGAGTGTTGATACTAACGGATACCTTCACAACAACATCGGTATTGATATTCGTTTTTTATGATTTTTGATCAATGTGAAACATGTGTCAATGTTCTTTTGGGAATACTACGACTATATTTATGTTTACAAATGCAAAAGATGGATTGAAAAATAGTGATAACTAGTTTTGTTTAATCGGTAACATTGTCACACCCTGACTTTTGCGGAAGCGTATGTTGTGTGACTTGCTTAATATCATTGCATTCAATTATAACAAACAACTAAATGATTAAACATGATGTTCATCCATTAATACGTTTCAAAATATTACAATCCCAAATTGTTTAGTACCAACACTCAAACTTCGAGTTTAACTTACAAACCATTCAAATAGAAGCAAGTTCCATAAAGGACTTTTAAACAAACGATAAATAAAAACCAAGGCTTTGACTCGTATGTCTTATCTAAGACAAGACATCCAAGTCAAACCCTTCAAAAGTTTGGATGACATCAACTTCCTGAAATACTTCTTGAACTTTTAAACACCACCAGATCCGTCAATTTCCTGAAATACATGTAGTTTGAAAACAGCAACAAAAGTTGAGCCAGTTCATGTGTTTTTGTATCTGTGCACGAATAGTCTTGTAAACATTTGTATTTATGCCTTTGTAAACCGGTATGAAAGCGTCTATGAACATATCAATTAATGTGTAGCTAATACATTAATATGTGTGCAATGGTATTTTGTACCCGGCCACCCGGCGGGAACGACATAGTCACCACATGGTCCAACTCACAGTCTCATGGGTGGGGCTCGCAACACCCAAATTGATCTATCACTCATGCCCCTCGGTCTTTATACAAGGATTAATGGTCTTAAGTTAACGCCTACCCATTCACATGATCTAACAGTTCATTCCTTAGCTAACTATGCCATTTGTAAACGTTTGAAACATTTGTAACATGTATTTCACCCCCGAAGTTATAAACCTGAAAACAATTAAAAGAAACGGGGGACATGAACTCACTGATTTGTGTTCTTCCGTCTGGTAACTCAAGCTCTTTTCCACGGGTCGTTCAACTACCTACACACGTGCTATGTTTTATTAGACGGCTAGGTCGTGTAACGACTCTTGGTCTTAGGCATTATGACTTATTTTGGAATTGGTGTTCTTTGAGTTATATCTTGAATGTACATTATACTATTCCAAAGTATATAATTATTGGTTAAAATAACAATATTTTAACTTAAATTATATTTATCAATTATTTGGAATATTTGTTAAGTTAATATTGATTTATTTCGTTTTGTAATTCCTTCATGAATGTTTCCCAAGTATGGGTATAATTATATTTGTGTATTTTTATACTTGTGTATTTTGCCAAGTATTGGCGGCGTATTCCGGTGTGTATTTGTACATATGAGAATACGTATTTTCTTGTATTTATTAAGTATTTTTATACTTAATTTTGTATAAAATTTTCCAGAATATTATTTTTAGACAACTAAAAATTCACCAAATTTATTTTCTTAAAATATATATATATTTTAAGAGATTTTTTATAGAAAAATATCTATAAATCTTTCTTGGCAAAAATAATATACCTTGATATATATATATATATATATATATATATATATATATATATATATATATATATATATATATATATATATATATATATATATATATATATATATATAGGGGACCGCTAGAATGAGAACCACCTCGAGTTGTAAGAACCGCGAGAACTACACCCCACGGAGGGGCGTTCGGCGCGATTTTTTTTTTACAAGTAGATATGTGCATTATAAACACGGCCGTAAAAAATCACGGCGAACGCCCCTCCGTGGGGTGTAGTTTTTTACACCTCAAGTTTGGTGTTTTTTAATTTTTTTTTCTTTTTTCTTTTTTTTTCACCAAACTTGAGGTGTAAAAAACTACACCCCACGGAGGGGCGTTCGCCGTGATTTTTTACGGCCGTGTTTATAATGCACACATCTACTTGTAAAAAAAAAATCGCGGCGAACGCCCCTCCGTGGGGTGTAGTTCTCGCGGTTCTTACAACTCGAGGTGGTTCTCATTCTAGCGGCTCCCTATATATATATATATATATATATATATATATATATATATATATATATATATATATATATATATATATATATACTAGTCGGTTACCCGCGCGATGCGGCGGGAAACCCAACACCTAGATTAGTGATTTTAGGGTGTCCACGGGTTGGTTCAGTTCGGTTCGATTTTGACTCTAAATTTTGGTTAAGGTAATACAATAACATGCTGGGGAGCTTCGAGGTTACGATATGAACTCATTAGTTATATAGTTATGTATACTAAATCATATCAAGCTTCACCAACTTATAACCATTTAGAGATTTCATAAGTTTTTCTTTTAGGTTATGCTAGATGTTAAAACTCCATGTGCATGTGCATTGTAATATAAGATGCAGACAGAGAAAAAGTTAACCTGAGGAAAACGATATCAAGTTCTGGATTGATTTGTAATTCCCAAATCATCATTTTATGGATCTGAAAAATACAAAAAACCCTAGATCTACAAAAATACCAAATACATACAGGGATGATATGAGGTCTACGAACATACAGGATACCGGATCTGCTTGTTCTTCACTCCCAAAAACGAAAAGAGTGTCACTGAAACCGGATTTGGTGATATGAGCTGTACAAAAACGAAATCAGTTCAACAAAAACGAAAAGAGAGAAAAGGGTAAGAACACAATACCAGCCTACACGGCTTGGACTATTTGGTTCCATGGAAGTATCAAACCGCCGGCGAGGTCACAGTGAGCCAGTGGCTCGGCTCCGCCTAGAGAAACCCTAGATCTTCTTTGAGAGAGAAGCAGGGAGATGGATGAAATGGCAAGCCCTACAATCGATTGTACAGTACCCCGTGGTTCAGCGTTGTTGATGAATTTGAGAGAGAGAGAGAGAGAGAGAGAAGGAGGTTACCTTCATCGATCTGGTGAAATCCTCACAGATCTGGTGAGAGATCTGGCGAGATCTTAGAGAGAGGCCTGATGAAGTCGTCGCAATCGCCATAGAGAGAGAGCAGAGGATGAGAGGATGAGCGGCGGACCAAATGAGAGAGATGAGAGAAACCCTAGTTTGTGTTTGTGTGTCCGCGTGTTTAGCTGAGGGGAAAGGGTATAAGTGGAAAGTGAAGTTTTCTGGTGCTTAAAAGACTTGTACATCATGCTTTAGGGGTGTTTTAAAGAAATTTCAATGACTTTAAGAAGTCCTTTGGATATGTATATTATATATAGTATAGATATATATATATATATATCTCAAAATAATATATATTTTTAAGATTAACTTTAGAAAATATATATTTCCATTTTTCACCCAAAAATAATATATTTTTATTTTGTTTAAGCAAATATATATTTTTCTCCACTAAAAAATAATATATTTTCTATTTGACAAAATATGATATATTTTGTAATACTTGTAAAAATCATATTTTCCGTTTCCTTGGTTTCCAAATACCATTTATCATACTTGTCGAAATATATGAATTTATTTCCGGAATCTATATTTTTATAGTCCATTGTCCTTGTTTGGTTTGTCCAATATTCGGGTATAAATTATATATTTATTTTCTTGGAATGTTGGTAATATTTTGTATTACAATTTTGGTAGTTTGGTGTGTTATATTATTTTCAAGTTCGTTATATTATTTTCAAGTTCCTAAAATAATATAACTAATACACATAATATACAAGTAACACACAAATTGTGACATCTAAATATATATTTTCCTAAATATATACTTAGTCACTTTTATTTATCAAAAATCAACCTCCAATATTGGTAATTTTTTAATAAAAATTATGGCAATTTTTTTATATGAAAACCATGATCAAAATTTCTTGTAAACACTTGTTTGAAAATATTTTTCTAAGTGTTTAATTTCTACAAAAATTTTGCCATGGTTTCCTCTTAAAAATGGAGGTTTCCATGCTTTAAAAGCATATCATTTTCTTTCAAAATTTATCACCAATCACCAACAATTTAATCAAGACTTACCATGAGCCAAAAATATGCAATTTACACTATGTCATGAACTTGAAAGTTTGTAAAAATTTGTAGTATTTTAACATGTTGTTTAGTAAGTTTAGTTACCCCTGAAAACATGGTTTATAGTTTATAAAACCCATTCTTGTGAATTTTAGTTTTTCACAACTTGTATGAAGATTTTCTAAAAATGATTCTTAATATATTCTTCTTGTTAACAACACTTTTATAACTTTGTTTTAAAACTTAAAACATGTGTAATTTCTTTAAAAACCATGATCATGTAAATCTTGTATTAAACTTTGTTTTCTTGAAAATATTATCTTGGAAATCATTCATTTTCAAGACTTATAACATGTATCAATAATCATTATACACTAAAACAAGCCTATGTTCAAGTTCATGATTAACATAAAGGATGATCATTATGATTTTCTCAAGATCCATCCTTATACTTGCTAGATCATGTATTTAATCATCATCTAGCAAGCTTCTTATATGATCAACATCATAATCACAAGAAATCAACAAACAAGTATCATACATACACTAAAACAACTTAGATTTTTATGTTATTAAGCTTTATGTTAGTGATCATCTTCATGTTTCTTTGAGATTCTTATGATTAACATATTACATGACCTTTTAACCACTAAAATGAGAAGTAAAATCAAGTTGTAAGGAGCTTACTACTAGCTCTATGGCTAGGGAAGAAACTTAAGATGAAGATGATGATGTAGGAGGTGGATAAAAGCTCTTGGTGATAGTCCTTCAAACTCCAAAGCTTCCAAGCTTCTTAACTATGCTTCTTGCACCACTAGATCACCTTGGATTATATGAGAATGATTGAAAAATGGATGTGTGTGTGAGTGTGGGTGTGGCCGTAGACAAGGAGAGGAGGAAGAAGAGATGAAGTTGTTTGAAAGTGTTAGAATGAAAAAGATGTATGTAAGGCTGCAAATGAACCAAACGTTCAGTGAACAGTTCGTGTAACATTCAGCGGGAAGTTCGTTTGTGTTCGTTCATTTATTAAACAAACGAACACGAACAACAAATTTCGTTCATTTAGTTAAATGAACAAACATGAACAGAGGTCGTGTTCGTTCGTTTATGTTCGTGAACGTTCGGTAACGTGTTCGTTTGTGTTCGATAGTTCATTATTATTTTTAGTGTTTATATTTTACTTCAAAATTTTGATAAATTAAATATCTAATAAGTGTCAGGGTATTATATATTTTGTTCATGAACAATTGTTTGTGTTTGTTTGTTTCCATTTGTGTTCATCAACATTAGTTTGTGCTCATTTGTGTTTGTCAACATTCGTTTTTGTTCGTTGCCTAAAATTAACAAACAAACACGAACAAGTTCATTTCCTTAACAAACGAACACGAACATAAAATCTCGTTCGATAAGTGTTCGTGAACGGTTCGCGAAAACATATATTTATTAACAAACGAACACGAACAAAGTCTTGTTCGTGTTCGTTCGGTTCGTTTGCAGCCCTAGATGTATGGTCTTGTGGTTTTAAATAATAACTTTCCAACACTTCGTAATCTAATGGTTAATGTGCTCCTTAATGATTCTACATATCATATAAAATATACAAAAGAAATCAAGGGATGGGTCCCCAAGTTAGGACCGTAAGTTGAAAGGGGGGGTCTAGTTGGTTTTCAATCTTAGTTAGTTAATTTAGTTAGGTTTTAAGGGAATTAGTTAGTGTTTTATGTGTTATGGTGTTTTAGGATGAATTATGATGTTCGGTGACCATAACTAGCTTCGTAACACTAAAACAATGCTTCTAGTGAAAATTTGACGTTTCGGGTAGTGTCCGGTTGTTCGGTTGGTTATCGATTCGTTAAGGTGTTAAATTGCGCAGTTTAGTGTGCTTTATGTTTCCTTTTCTGACAGTTTTGATTCTCGACACTTAGGAAGGTATTCTGGACCATTAAACCATAATTCTGCATTATATTGTGTAGTTAAAATGCTGATTTTCGCTGAAATATGCTGAATTCTGCAGTGTTTGTGAGTTTTAGGCACTTTCCGACACTTAAACTATCACTAGGAAGACAGTTTTATGATCCTCACTTCCCTACACACTATACTAGTGCAACTCTTGGTTTCGGGCTCATTTTGTGTCTTAACATCATGTCTGTCTGAGTATTGAACTCCTGTCAGTACTTCTAGTTTGTCTGATAACTGTGTTAACTTTGTTCTGTGCACTAAGTGAACCATATTGTGTTGCATCCAATAATGATAAGAAATCATGCAACATGTAATGCACTTGCATATATAAAACAGAAATCAGAAAATTATTCATGTCATTAATTCAAATCAAGAACAGTCATTAAGATACAAATTATTGTTTAACATTGTACGGATACACTGAAAATTGACAGTTGTCACAAACATGTTCTTTAATCTACATATATCATTGCCTATATTGGTTTTTTACTTCCCAATTGGTGATATCGAGAAAAAAGATGGCATAAAGTCGAAGAAAATGACTCTTCAATTGAAAGATTTAGAGTAAAAACATTTTATTTCCTTTCAGTTTATACCTACTTTATTTAATAGTTAATGTTATTAATAGTTACTTAATACATGAAATTTCTTACTTATTTATTACAGGCAAAGAACCATAAGTTTAACTTTATGGGACTCTTATCTTTAATAGATGTCACATTATCTTTTGACTCACCAACACGAGACTAATGTAGTGATAATACTTCATTTTGGAATGTTCAAGACTTATGAGGGTCTGAATATTACTTCTTTTCAAGTCTTCTTATGGTTGAATCTAAAATTAAACAAGTTATTTCTGTTTGTAGGACATCCTAGTGTTTCAAACTCTTTCCACATTACCAACCTGATAATCAATGAGGATATTCCCGATATCAATACCTTTAAGAAAAAAGTCTGACCCATTTACATTAAACTACTACTTTTCGAGACACTCTAATTCACATTTTTAATATACTTCATTTATGATACTATAACACTATTCTTGGTAGAAGCTTGCTTGCTATTCTCGGTAATGATGCATCACCAAGCAGTCGTAAGACAAGTCCTGCCATGAAGAAATCTTTGCAAGAAGATTTTCTTACAAGTACAGAATTCAAAAACATTGTAGAGTTGGATAAAATTAAAAAGGTACACTTATTTTTTAAATTTTACTTTCCATGTTTCACCATGCAAGTATACTAATTTTCTTTATACGCATTCTGGCAGGAGAGTACGGTTATAGTTTTGGGTACAATTATGCCCATCTCCCGTCATACGAAGTGGTACTATGATGCTTGCAAGATCTGCACCAAACAAGTTATTGAAATATTGACCGATGACGATGAAACGGTCGATGGAGCAGAATGGACAGAAGGTGTATGAATGCCCAAAATGCAAAAAACAAGTGGTTGAATTTTCAATAAGGTTTACGAATACATACCTTTAGACTCATTTGTAGGTCATCGCAATTTAGTTTAACATTATTAATTTGTTTTTTGAAGTGTTGCAGGTACAAGATTCCTCTAAATGTTGAAGATTCAACTCGTGTCGTATCATTGATTTTATGGGATTGGGAAGCAAACAAATTCCTAAAGAAAAGTGCAAATGCATTGTATGACGAAATTTTGAATGTATGCAACATAAATTCATGAATAAACTTAGTATCTTTTAGGATATTAATGACACCCTACCTATATGTTCTTTATTATTATTTTTAGGGTGATGCTGATATGGACTTATTTCCTGATCATCTCAAGAACTTGGAGAATCAGATATTTGCTTTTAAGATTGACATCTCAGACTACAACTTGACAACCAAATATATGGTTTACACAATCAAAAGTTACAAAAGACCCTAAGATAGTGCATGAACTTCAAATGAAAGTCAATGTTGACAATGTAACATAATCAACAGCCTCAACTTTAGATTATTAACTCTCCTTTACTATCTATATTAGTTAATTAATTAGCATCTTCTATTAACAGTCTTTTGAAATTTGTTATTTTAGGATGTGGATGCTGCTTCTATCAATGATAGTACAACACCTTTGGCACATCAGGAGACAATCACCACCTATAGCTTAGCAAGGAATCTAATCTCTAACTCATCTACATCTACAAATGCTGATTTGAAACGCAAGCTTCAACACATCTATGATGACGATGAAGATGGTCGTTCAGTAAGCAAAGCAACTCCTACCACTATTGGCAATCAAAAACCACATGGCAAGGACCTTCTTTTGACTCCTAAAGTTGAAAAATAATGGTGCCTTGTTGGTTTGAAATTATTTATCACAAGTTATTATTATACGATCGTTTTTATTTGGATTTTACATAACTCTATTCAACTATGTTTTGTGAATGGCCATGTGGAATTGTCTTAGTGGATTTGAGTTCCAAGATGGAACTCTCTTTTTAAAATAATGAATTGTGTTTGCTATATAGTTGTTTGCTATTTCACATTGTCATTTTATACTAAAATAGCATCATATATTATTGTTCCATGATATTACATATTAAGATTGCTTTTAGAACAAATACTTTTTTTCTTATTATAATTACTAATCAATTGAAACAATTGCATATAAATCCAGTAAACCTCAAATAATGCATGGCTACAAACACAACCCAATATACATAAACAAATTCTACTTCACAAAACACAATCAGTAAATAACAATTTCCCCAAGTGTACTAACTTAAATTTTTATATTTCCGAAGTATACTTATACATGATTAACAAAAACATATTTTCTTTACCATGTTCAGATGCTATATCGGACGATAATCATGATAAATAAAGGCGCAAGTTAAGGAAATTATATTTAGATACTAGGAAGCGCAAAAACATCTCTAATGCAACAAACATTAAGTCTATATCTAAAGGTTCATGTTCTCGTCTTGGTAAGCATCCCATTGTTACGACTAACATCTACATGTTTACTAACTAATAATAACTAATATACTATAACAACAAAATATATCACATACATCAATAATTTATTCCCTTCTCAAAATTTTTACATGTTTCATTTTAGGCATAGGTGTAAATAATAGCATCGCAACAACATCCTCGAATAATAATTCAAGGTCAAGTACACGTACTTCGCTATGTGCGTCTTACTTATCCTTAGCTAAGAGACCATTAGGAAGGCCTAAAAAGAAAAGGATGACCGTTAGTATTTGTGATTTACATACCACTGACCTAAGAGAAGAAGGTAATGTTGAAGAAGAAGGCATTATGAAACACCGGTTTACAAGCATCTCTACAGGTAATAATCATTCGACATTGTTTAACAATAGGTTATGTAACTTTACACCTTTTATATTTCCATAATATACTTATACATAATTAATAATAACACACTTTCTTTTACCATATTCAGATTCTACATCGGACGATAATCACGCTAAACAAAGCCACAAGTTAAGGAAATTATATTTAGATACTAGGAAGCGCAAAAACATCTCAAGCACAACAGACATTAACTCTATATCTACGCCTTCATCTTCTCGTCTTAGTAAACAACACACTGGTAAACTGGCATCTACATATTTACAAACTAATATACTATAAAAACAAAAATTATCGCATACATTAATCATTTTTCCCTTTCTCACCAATTTTACATGTTTAATTTCAGGTATACGCCTAAATAATCGCATCACTGCATCATCGTCGAATAATAATTCAACGTCAACTACATGTACATTGTCATGTACACCTGATTTATCTTTAGCTAAGCGACCATTAGGAAGGCCTAAAAAGAAAAGGACAACCATTGATATATGTGATTCGCATACAACCGACCCAACACAACAACCTAATTTTGAAGATGAAGACATTATTAAACATTGATTTACAGGCATATCTAAAGGTAATCATCATACAACATTATTTAGCCATAACTTATATAACTTTACACTTTTATAAAAAAAACTGACTAAACAACTTATTCAACAGACTACATGGATAATGGTGATCCAAGTGTAATATGTCAAACATGTCACGCAAAATTATGGGATGATGAAGCATTCAGAGGAAAAGAAATCGCGCCAAATCCAATTACTCCCTTTGTTATGGTTATGGTAAGGTTGAATTACGAAAATTAAAGGAAGCGAAAGAGAACTACCAGAATCTTTATCGTTCTTTTGATGCTAAGAGCAAGTTGTTTTTAACGAACATCCTTCGTTATAACTCAATGTTCTCCTTTACGTCTATGGGTTGCAAAATTGATTCGTCCATTAACAAAGGTAAAGCCCCGTATATATTCAGGTTGAGCGGTCAGAATTATCATAGTATTGGAATCCTTCTACTTGCAAATGGATCCAAACCAAAATTCTCTCAGCTGTACATATATGACACAGAAAATGAAGTTTTAAATAGACAGTCCATTTTTTGGTATGTTTTCTTATACAAACTTCACCTTTCATATACTTCGAATGCAATACCATATTTGTCATATAATATATATATATATATATATAGGGTTAGATTAACGTACAAATGCCCTTATCGTACATTACGTACGCGATCATCTCAGCCGTCAGATCTTCATCCCACATTAAAATCGCATGTTGGTTTTTTGTAACAATTTCGCATGTTGGTTTTTTAACATGCGATTTCATCAAAATTACCACATGCGAAATTGTTACAAAAACCAACATGCGATTTCATCAAAATTATCACATGCGAAATTGTTACAAAAAACCAACATGCGATTTCATCAAAATTATCACATGCGATTTCATCCATGCTATTTTATAACATGCGATTTCACTATATCGTATGTAATGTACGTTAAGGGATATTGTATTTTACAGTTTTCCTATATATATATATATATATATATATTAATTTGTATATATTTTTTAAAAATCTCATATTATTTTCAGTGATTCCATAAATGGCTCAGCATCAACTACTGACGTACTTGATCGTCACATAATACAAGAGCTGAAGGAAATGCTAGATTCAGAAAATGAATTGGTTAAATCGTATAGGATGGCCAGAGATTGCTTCCAACAAAATCCTCACATTAACCTAAAAGTACGTCTTATTGGTAAAAGAACAAAAGATGGAAGGATGTATAACCTACCAACTACTTTCGAAGTTGCAACACTAATTGTTGGAGACATTGATGATTCAATTGACAACCGAGATATTATTGTAAAAACTCAACAAGCAAATATAGAACGTATAAGTGAACTTCATCCATTATACCTTGCTCTTCAATATCCCCTCCTCTTTCCTTATGGTGATGATGGTTACTGACTTAACATGTTTACATACATTTATTTACAGTATTTTCACATGCAACGAAATGTGTTTAATATTTATTGTTGGATCTGAGTTTCTTTTTTATTGTATTTTGTGTTTGAAATTAAGATGAAAATGGATGAGTTGTGCAACGGAATTAAAATGAAAACAAACTTTGCATACAATCAAATGAGAGTAATACTTTAATCAAACATCTTTTACACTATGAACCGAATGATTGAATTTAATTTCAACAACGATTACAAAGATAGATGTATGAATGCAAACTCCCCCTCAGCCCGAGCTCAGTAGTTTGTTCGTGCAAAGAAGACGAATGATGCAAAGAGCTAATAGAACAGTACAAAGTACTGAACTATTTATAGGAACTTGCAAACTATTGAGCATCTTTGCTGACGTCACCATGAAAGTGACATCTAACCTCCTAACAAACTCTAACCTCTGATCTATACAGACACTGCTTGTGTTAACTACTGCTAATACATTCTATTACAAAACAGACTTTAGAACAGCTGCTGCAACCTTCTACTGCTGTGAACCCAGCAGCACTTGTCCGGATCAGCAGTGCTTGACTCAAGGCAGTAGATTGAATCAGCAGGACTTTAGTCTTCCATCAGATCTTTAGTTGAGCAGCAGTTATGAGTCAGTAGTTTGGTAAGATCAGCAGATAGGAGGTCATCAGTAGTTGTAATCACTTTCAAGGGGAGAGATTTGTGTATCAGCATCTGCTTATTCATAATCCACTGTTCTGATCCAGTTTTGGCTTTAATTATCTGTTCCTCTGATAGGGTTCAATCCCAAAAATCTCCCCCTGGAACAGATAATGCCAAAACCCTTCATTATTTGTGGATACTTTATTGCCTCATTAACAGCTCCCTTATCTGACCTTTAAATTGTAATTCAAAGTCAAGGGCATCTGTATCTTCATCATCCCTGCTAAGTGGAAGATCAAGGAGATCCTGCAAATCTTCAAGACTCAGGCCAAGAGCTTGTTCCCTTGATATTTTCTCCACTACTCCACCAGACCTGAGCAAAGTCAATACGCAGGTCTGTTTGTCAGTTGCCCACTTTTGTATTTTTGAGCCTGATGGGTTTCTTGGGAGATGTTTATTTGCAAAAGTATTTGTTGAGGCTGGCCGGTTCATCACTGGCTGAGCAGTGGTAGCAGAGTTTTCCTGTTCAAGTTCTTCTTTTAACGTTCTTAACAAGCCTTCTTTTAAGATAACATTTCCAGCAAGAATTTCTTGAACAGTTTCAGCTCCAAACTGGCTTTGTGTCCTTCTTTTGTAGATAGCAGTACCAGCTGGAGCAGTGGCTCTCCTGGTTTGCAGCTTTGATGGTCCTTTTGAAACCGCTGCTTCAGGATAGTCAGGTTTTTGAGGAATTTTGGATCTTTCTTCCTTAATTCCTCCAACCTTTTGTAGGTTGACCTGACCAAATCTTCTTTCCATCTAGCAACTTGTCTTTTGGTACCAAATTCAGCAACAACCAATTCTTCTTTCATTCTTTTTAGTTCCAACTGCTTTTCAGGTACATTCTTTTTGAACTTTGCCCAATCAGGAGGAGTGTGAGTGACTTTCCTTTTTATCATAACTTGAATTCTGGCTGATTCAGCTTCAAGCTCTGGAACAGTCCACTCTTTGTACAGTGTCTCTCTCCTTTGTATTTCTTGTAGAACATAATGCTTTCAATGTAGTCTTTCTTCAGAGTTTCAGCTGCTCTTTCTGAAATTTGTTGACTGGCATTTTTAGCAAAACGTTCTAGGGAACTAACTTGTGTGAGCAAATATTGGTAGTATCTTGATACTTCTTTGTCAGATTTCCCTTGTCTGTTTCTTTTCGAGATATCCTCTGCTTGCTTGGCCTTTATCTTTAAATATTCTTCAATGTTTTTGGGCCAGGGATATCCTTTGATTGAAGGCAAACTCCTTTTGGCAGGGTCATCCTCAGTATAGAAGGATTTTATCTCTTCTCTGACAGCTTCTAGTTCAAGTGGGAATTGAACACCTGCAGGAGGTAAGGGTTTGTGCATTGGAACTGAAGAAAGTGGAACTGGTTTTGATATATTGACAAGAGCTAAAGGTTTTGAAGATGTTGGAGATGGTGATGTGACATCATCTTTGGGAATTAGCCTTCTCCTCTTTATTTGAGGAGGGACTGATGATGTTTTGGATGGAAAGGTGGTTGTAGTGGCAGTGGTTTGTGATAGACTAACAGTTGTTGAAACAACTGGTGTTCCAACCACTGTTGTCTTTACAGTAGAAGTTGTAACAACTGTTGTCTTCTTCCTTTTGACAGGAGGTGATTGTGATTTAGGTGGTGATGGAGGTAAAGCATTGGATGTAGTGTGTGTTGAAGTGGTGTGTGTTGAAGTGAGAACAGGTGTTGAAACTACTGAAGTACCAACAGCAGCTGACACAACAGGAGTTACAACAGCTGTTTTAGGTGGTGGTTTTTGAGCAGACTTTGAACGTCTAACCGGAATGGATTTGGGTAGCCTTTCTTTTCTAGTAGGCTTCTTCTTTTCATCAATGAGATTTTCATCATCTCTTGACCCTGAAGTACCCTGATCCGGATAATCCACCCTGGCTTTCTTTTTGGCCTCTCTATCCCTTTTTACACATGCAAGTGCTTCTGCAAGTGCATTTGTAGTCACATCAATTTTCTTACTCCCATCTGGCAAAGGAATCTGTTTGGTCATATTTGAATTTTCTGGTGCGAGGTAGAGACCATCTGTTATTCCTTTCCTTCTCCATTCCTGAATTTCTCCCCCTTTTTGGCATTATCTTCGGGGAGTTGATCAATGAAAAATACTGGTGGACGAGCAGTGCCAGTGGAGTATAGGATCTGAGTTTTGAGAGCCTTTAGATCAGCCTGAGTGTCTCTGTACCTAGACTCCATAGCATTTCTTAATTGTTGAACATGTTTTTCATGTTGCTGATCTGCTATCTGTTCTTGAAGATGGAGAAAAGGTTGAAATAGATTCAAGAGCTCATTTGTAGCAGGTGCCTGTTGTAGAGAAGGTGCTTGAGGTGGAACAGCAGTGGATTGTACCTTTTGTACTTGCAACAACTGTTGTAGCATTTCTTTGAGTTCTGCAACAGAGTTATCAAGTTTTTCAACACGAGCCGTCAATTTCTGGTACTTTAAACCATCACCCAATTTAATGGGATCATCTGATTTCCCACTATCAGTGGTTTTATCAGTGGTAGAAGTAGGGAGTTTACTCCAAACATTAACCACTGATGCCCCTTTTTCTTGGTACTGGGGTCTTCTTCCTTCAACACTTGACAACCTTTTGATGTTGCCAGTAGGATAAATAAATCCGCTGGTGGTTGACAGAGGTGCTATAAAAGGAATTGCCTCCAAGGAAGTCTTATTGATGTAACCACTGTCCAACTGTAAACCTGTAGGTTCAACAGTTGGAGTGGCTGCTTCACTTGGATTACCACAAAGAGTTACTTGTAACTCAATGGGTGTAACCTCCTCAGGTTGTGTTGGTGGGTTAGCAAAGAATGATACAGCAGGCTCAGTCATTTGTGGAGGTAAATTCTCATTGACAGGTGATTGAGAAGGACTGAGTAATGCCTGCTTCAAATCAATTGCATCCAACAGTAATTGTGTTTTAGGTGGAATTGAGGATGTGATGGTAGGTGTAGGATGCGGATTTGCTCCGGGCATTGAGCTGTGGATGATGGAAACAAGTGTATCCAGAGCATCATGATGTGGTGGCCTTTGTGTACAACCTGTTCTTTTTGTGAAGAAGCAGGAGGAGTTATGGTTATGGGTTGAGATATTTGTACCATCTGCTGTGAGGAAGAAGCAGCAGTGGTTTCTTGTGACATTTGTGTTGTCACAGGCATTAACTCTGGTATCTCATCCTCCAGAGTTGCCATTTTGATTGGTTTGGGGGGTTTTTGATTTTTCCTTTTGTAAAGCTTTTTGGGTTTTGTAGGTGTGGGTTTCAAAACAGTTGGTCTGCTGCTTTGATCACCTAGAGCAGTAGGCTCAGCAGCAGATACCTGAGGAGCAGTGGTTGCTGCTAAATTCTGCTCAGGTACCCCTGCTTGTGTTTTGCAAGGTGCTAACATTCGTGAAAAAGTTTCAGACGTTAGGCAGTTTATTGCAGTTATTTCACCTTGGTTTATTAAAGCTAAATCATCCTTACTGAATTTCTTTTGAAAATAATAACTTAAAAACCTTGGAAATAGTAAGAATGATTTGCTTTCAACATTATTTACCAAATCTTTAAAGATTTCCCGAGAATAATTATAATTTTCTTCTTGAAGAATTGCATATCCCAGATTTTGAATCTTTATAGGGATCTCATAAAAAGAAGTGGTTTTGTTTGACACACATAGGAGGAGGGTATGAAATAGAAATCTTGGGGCAGGAGGAAAATAACCTTTTTCTAAGGTTAGTTTCTTCATCATTGTGGCTTCATACCCTCTTTCAATGAAATCAGTGTGCAACTCATTTTTAGTGAAGGAAGTTTTACCTGCCTGGTCATCGAGTTGAAAGACTTCGGAGATGGATTGTGGTGTAATGTGGACAGCTTTACCCTTTATGGAAGATTGGATTGCAGTTGCAATGTCTCCTTGTTTTTCAAGGGTTGCATTCTTCCAAAATTCCCTTTGGGTCGCCAAGTAGATGGGTGCGTCGGCGGTGAGCAAAGTTTTGTACTTTGATTTTGCCATGATGGTGATAATGGAATCCAAAACATCTGTGGTTCCTGGTTTTGTCAGAAGACCCAGGAGATTGTGAGATTTTTTGAATGGAATTTCAGTGGAAGTTGCCTTTTGAGGGGCTGTTTTCGATGATTTTGATGTGGGTTTTGCAGAGAGCTTCGATTTTGTCATTTTTGAAACGAAACGATCGAAGAAGTTTGTGAGAAATGAGAAGAAAAACTGCTTTGAGAAGAGAATTTTTAAGAATTCAATTCGACAGTAAAACCCTGTTTTGATGGTGAGTGGGGATGTTATAGGAAAGAGAATGAATGCTGATGTGGCAGCCGTTACAAAAAGTCTGACTGCTATGTACTTCCCACGTAACAACCACTGGTGAAAATGAAGGACAGTACTTTCGGTGAAAGCAACTGATGAAAGCAGTGGAAAGGAGGCAGTGGATGATTTTCACTATCAGTGGATAGCATATCAATGGATAAGACACTCCTTTTGAACAACAGTGGTTATCAAGGAATGAGAAAACAGAGGTTGCCTTTCAGCAGTGGGCAGACTTTTTGAAGTAGAGCAGACTTTTGAACAATCAGTGGTTATGGCAGACTTTTAAGGATTTTAATGAAATTTTCATTTTTAAGCTATTTTTAAGTATCGATTTTTGATTTTCTGAAAACATTTTGTTGCTTTTATTCATAGAAAAACGAGATGTTGCTTGTTATTCCATGTTTAGCATCCCAATCCTAGAGACCAAGCTTTCAAAAGTGGCTGTATCAAGTGCTTTTGTGAGCACATCTGCCAGCTGGTCTTTAGTTGGGACATGATGCAGAGAAATCAAACCTTTTTCATAGCAATCCCTCACAAAGTGATGTCTGATGTCGATGTGCTTTGTGGTAGAATGGGAAACTGGATTTTTGATGATATTTTCTGCTGCCTGACTGTCCAACATGAGTGGTGTCTTTAAGGAAGTGATACCAAAATCCAGTAACTGATTTTGAAGCCACAGGAGTTGGGCTGTACAGCTTGCAGCAGCAATGTATTCAGCCTCAGCAGTGGATGTTGAAACTGCTGCTTGCTTTTTGCTTTGCCAGGATACTAAGCAATCACCTAGAAACTGACACCCTCCTGAAGTGGACTTCCTTGTGGTGTGACATCCAGCAAAGTCACTGTCTGAAAAACCTGAAAGCTTGATATTCCCATTAGGTGGATACCAGATACCAAGTGTGGGAGCACCTTTTATGTATCTAAGAATCCTTTTTACAGCAATGAGATTTGATTTTCTGGGAGCTGATTGACTTCTTGCACAGACACATGTTGCAAACATGATGTCTGGTCTAGATGCAGTTAGGTACAATAAAGACCCAATCATGCTTCTATAGAGTGTTTGGTCAATCAGCTCATCCTTTTCATCAGACATGACCAGCTTATTTGTGGCCATGGGTGTGCTGCATGGTTTACAATCATTCATATCAAATTTGGTTAAAAGTTCTTTAGCATATTTGCTTTAATGAATGAAAGTTCCATTTTGCAATTGCTGTACTTGGAGACCAAGAAAGCATTGTAGCTCACCCATCGCACTCATTTCAAACTCAGCTGTCATGAGTTCTCTAAACTCTTCACACATTTTGGTACATGTGCTTCCAAAAATAATGTCATCCACATAAATTTGGACAATCATTAAATCTTTCCCTCTCCATTTAAGAAACAGTGTTTTATCAATGGTACCTCTTTTGAAACCATTTGAGAGTAGAAAGTTGGAAAGAGTTTCATACCAGGCTCTAGGTGCTTGTTTCAGGCCATACAAGGCTTTGTTTAGCCTGTAGACATGATCAGGATAAAATGGATCCTCAAAGCCTGGAGGTTGACATACATATACCTCTTCTTGCAATGTACCATAGAGGAAAGCACTTTTGATATCCATCTGAAACACCTTCATGTTGTGGTTGACAGCAAAGGCCAGGAATAGTCTGATAGCTTCCAATCTTGCAACAGGGGCGAATGTTTCATCATAATCAATCCCCTCTTCGTGTCTGTAACCTTGAACCACAAGCCTGGATTTGTTCTTGACAACAATGCCCCTTTCATCTGTTTTGTTCTTGAAGACCCACTTTGTGCCAATGGGACTAACCTCTTTCGGCAGTGGTACAAGCTCCCATACTTGTTGTCTCTTAAACTGTTGGAGCTCCTCTTGCATGGCTTCTACCCAGCTGTTGTCTTTTAGTGCCTCTTGGTACTTGACTGGCTGATAGAGTGATAGAAAACCAGCAAAAAGACAAATGTTTTGGGTTTGGCTTCTTGTGAGCACCCCTTCATTGATGTTGCCAATGATTTGATCAGGTGGATGAGATCTCAAGAAGATTAAATCTCCTTGGTATGGTATGATGGCATTTGTTGGTGAAGGTTGCAAATGTGTATCATCTGAGCTAACCACTGCTGGTGACTTTGATGACCCAGCAGTGGCTTCAAAAGGTGGTGGAATGGGTGGTAATGAAGTGGACCACTCCTGACTTTTATCCACTGTTTGAGGACTTTTGTCAGCAGTGTTTGAAGATGTGGAAGCAGTGGTGAATAGGCTACTTTGGTCAACAACTGTTGATGTAGCAGTGGTTGAGCTTTGACAGATGTTTTGAACAACTGATGCTTTTCCCTTTGTGGCAGACCTTTGAGGGATGATGACTTCATACCCATAGTCTGGTGTTGTATCCTCTGATGGACCTGCACTGTTAGTCTTGACAGCAATATTTTCAAAAGTGAATTTTTCAAGATCAAACAGTTCAGCAGGATTTGCTGGGATTTTCATTGATGAAAGTTCATTGAACTTTACATCCAAAGTCTCCTCCACTACCTTGGTCCGTGCATTGAACACTTTGTAGGCCTTGGCAGTGGTTGAGTATCCCAGAAAATAACCACAATCTATTTTGGCTGCAAATTTTGAAATGGAATCTTTTAAGTTCAAAATAAAGCATGGGCAGCCAAACACCTTGAAGTATGAGATCAGTGGTTTGATTTTATACAGAATTTCATAGGCAGTCTTTTTGTGCCTGGGGTTTGTTAAAACTCTGTTCTGGACAGAGCAAGCAATGTTTACTGCCTCTGCCCAGAAAGTTAATGGCAAACCTGAATCTGCAAGCATGGTTCTGGCAGCCTCAGTCAAAGTTCTGTTCTTTCTTTCAACAACCCCATTTTGCTCTGGTGTTCTAGGGATGCTGTACTGCCTTACAATCCCTTTCTTCACACAGAAGGCATTCAACTCCCTATTTTTAAATTCTGTGCCATTGTCACTCCTAAAGCTTTTCACTGGAAGGTCAAATTGCTTTTCAACCTGTGTCACAAAGTCTTGCAAAATGCCTGCAGTTTCATCTTTAGAGTGCAAAAAGAAAGTCCATGTAAACCTAGAAAAGTCATCAACTATTACCAAACAATATCTTTTCTTTTTAAGGCTCATGACTTGAACTGGGCCAAACAAATCCATGTCTAGCATTTGCAAACACTGGGTTGTTTTGGAATCTTCAATGGACTTGTGGGAACTTTTATGCTGTTTTCCTTTTAAACAGGAAATGTAATGTTCAGGACATGAAAACAATTTTTGTGGCAGGCCTCTCACCAAACCATTTTTTGAAATTTTTGTTATTGTCTTAAGATTTGTGTGCCCCAGTCTTTTGTGCCAAAGTTCTGTCTCTTTTGTTAGAGGCAGCTGAGAACAGACAGGCATCAGCTCTGGGACACTCTTTTGACATGTCAACAACATAAACATTGCCACTTCTTTGAGCAACAAGTTTAGTTTGACCATTTTTGATTATTGCTTCAATCTTTTTGACCATTTCTGGTCCAACAATCCTACAATAATCTTTTGTGAAGAATGACCCAAACCCTTTGTCACTCATTTGGGATACACTCAGAAGGTTGAATTTTAGATTGTCTATTAGATTGACATTTTCAAATTTTACATTGCCAGATTGCACTGTTCCAGACCCCAAAACCTTTCCTTTACTATTATTTCCAAAGGATATATCACCCCCACCATGGATTTTAAAGTCTTTGAGGAGGGCTTTACATCCTGTCATGTGCCTGGAGCCTCCGCTATCTACGTACCAAAGACTATCAAAGCATGCAGAAGCTCCCTGCACATGAAGTAAAAGGATTAGTTCATTAAGGACTACAAAGCCAACAGGGCTTTGGATGGAGTCTCAACAGTGTCTCGTATGGATGCAGTGTGATGGACAGTGGTTAAGTCAGGGGTTTGGACAGTTTTAGTACTGTTCCTTGCTAACCACTGTTGAGGGTCTTGCCCAATCACCTGCTGGTAACCGAAAGGATGCCTATTCACTCTGGGTTTAGAGGGCTTTTTGTAGACCTCATAAACGTGTGGAATCCTTTGGTAAGACTGTTTTTCCTTGCCTTTTCTGAACTGATTGGCAGGAGGTGCATCAGTAACCTGAACATCTCTTTTAACAGATGTTTGGTTCAGCTGTTTTGTGACAGCTGTTTGAACTGGCACAAACAGTGGTTGTTTCTTTGTGAACTTGACAGATGGTGATGATGCTGATGAACTCAAGGATGTTTTAGCCATGTATTCATTCTTCTTTTCATTGAAGTTTTTGAGATACACACATGCCTGAGTTTTATGGTTTGTTTTACCACAAACACTGTAACTTTCAGCTGACACTATGACACTTGTTTTGTTTATATCATAAGCTTTTAAGTGGAAAGAATCTTTTGTTAGATGGTTCCTTTTCTCACAAAATTCACAAAACAAGTTATCAATTTTTTCTTTCTTCTTCCTCTTTTCAGACTCCTTTGCAGCAGAGGTTTTAACCACTGCTGGGATGTCCTTAAGAGGAATGACTTTAGCTTTTGGAGCTTTAACACCATCAGTTGATGTAAAGTCCATTGGCTTGAAATTTTCAAGAATATCACACTCATCAGACCATTTTGGTTTAAATTGATGATTTTCAATCTCCTCAAAAGCAGAGGAGCCCATTGGTCTGTCAAGTGTGATTTTGTTACCAAGTTTGTCAATGATTTTCACTTCTTGGCCATTCTTGTTTGTGGGGATGTACTCAGCAGTTACATCAGTGGTTGAAACAGATTTTTCAAAAGCAGTGTTTTCATCATCATGTTTTCTATAACCAACCCCAAATTTCACATTGCTTTTTATCTTTTTCTCAAGCATAACCTGTCACACCCCGACCACGTAGAACATACAAAACGTGGCGGAAACGTCGGGGAGTGTTGTAACAGAATCAATTGTTTCAAATCCATGGCAAATGAAGTTTCGTTTTATAAATCAAACATGAAGGTTTACATTGTCTAAACAAGAATCAAAGTGTACATAACATAAATTAACTAGTTCTTGTCTCGTTTTAATTCACTAAGGCACAGGTCCGCCTAAGTATGTCTTGATAAGTCCTATGCATCATCTCCTGAAAACACATGTGAAAATAGGTACGTCAGCATAAAAATGCCTGTGAGATACATTGGTTTTGTGAAAACGGAATTCATGACTTGAGTTTGAGAAAATGTTTAGTCATGAACCTCGTATTTTGCTTTGTCTTGTAAATCATTTGAAAAACGGTATGATCAAATGATATGTATAAATAAGAGAACAATGCATGGTTAACTGAATAACCATGTAAAAAGAGTTTGTATAAGATTTGTTGTTTGTAAATCAATGTCTTGTGAAAAGCGTGTTATTTGTATAAAATGTTCTATGTTTCAAATTGAAATGATTCAAATAACGCTACGATAGGTAATACCATACAAACACTTATATATAGGAAGTACCAGCGGCGTATCCACCATGCTTGTATCATATTACACATGCCTCGTTACTTAAATCACTTACTCAAACCAAACCATCAAGATGAAATGTTTAACAACGGTAGAAATGTTCATGTATAGTCAAATGTCTATTGTCAAATGTAATCCATGTCAACGGATACAACTGGTTTACACGGTTCAATGGTTACAGACGGTTCATGAAATTGAAGGGTTAAGACGGTTCACATAGTCAAATGGTTACAACGGTTCAAAATGTAGTGTAATGTGTTCATATGCTGGATGAGCATATGCAACAGTAATGCAATGTGAAACAATGTACTACGTATGCACACAATGGGCGTACGTAGCATGAAATGTATTGTAGAGTACAACGGTTCAAAATGTAGTGTGATGTGTTCATATGCTGGATGAGCATATGCAACAGTAATGCAATGTGCAACAATGTACTAAGTATGCACACAATGGGCATACATAGCATGTAATGTAAAACAATGTACTAAGTACGCACACAATGGGCATACATAGCATGCGATGTAAAACGATGTGCTAAGTACGCACACAATGGGCATACATAGCATGAAAATGTAATGTAAAGTGTTGTGCTAAGTATGCACACGATGGACATACATAGCATAAACACAATGAAATCATGTACTATATATGTACTATTGAACATAGCAAGTATATGATGTGAAAACAGGAAAGCATGAAAGTAACAGATAGGCACATGTGTTTCACCCCAAAACAGTTTAGAAAACAGTAAAAGAGGGGTTCAATGTACTCACCTGAGATTGCTTTGTTGTTCTTGTGAAATAACCAGGTAATGCGAGAGGTCACGGAATATCAACGGCACCTAATAGGTAGCTATGTTAATATACCGGACCAAATCGGAAGATCGGATAGTACGCGGGTTCGTAAACCAAACGAGTATGGAGACTCGTGTAATATGGTTCAACAAAGCCTACATACTAAAATGAAACTTAACCTAAGTGCTTACGGTCCATCACGACCCGTTTAGGTAGCTTATGCCACCTTACGCGTCGTTCGCGTAGAACGCGTCTGGAACGCCTAACATCGTGACCACAAGGTATAACCTCGGAAGGTTATAGCTATGGTCACCTAATGTGTTTGGTCAGGTCCTAATGACCGACAAAATGGGTCGGGTTCGAAAGCATAAGCGATGGTTTAGATCGCTTACCTTACGACCCTATATAAGCACTAAACTAAAAGTGACGAGCTAAGCATGTTAGAACATACTTAACTAAGTTTAGAAACAGGTTTGACATCAAAACAAACGGCTTTGATGCCCACGAGTAGTTTGGTTACAAAATATGCAAGAATGCACATTTTGGCCGAAACTATGACTCGTCACCGAGCCTAGATAACGTGGTGATCAGTAGGTATGGTCACTACGGACCATGACCATCGTGATCACGCTCACGTTATGAAGTTCCATGAACTTCGCATCGACCATAAGCTGGTCAATGCAGAAAGTCAACAAAACGTTGACTTTCGGACTCGAAAAGCGAATAAAAGAGCGAAAGAAGACTTACGGAGGGTCCCCGAGTGCAAATCAAGACCAAACAGCTCAGGTATGAAACAATGGTTTCAACTTAGAGCTTTAGGATCTGATTTTGTGATTTTTACACTAAAGGGGGGGGTATTTATAGGAAAAGTGGAACCGTTAGGATCGTTTTATCGAATATCGAGCCTTGATCACGTGCGTACATGTGTCCAGTGGATAAGTTCAGTGAACTTGACCCTTGGCTCTTCATTGGGTGAAAAGGCATTGCCCCTTGATCGAACGAAAGGCCAGATTCTGCATTAAATGCGAAATCTTTCTGTCAGACATCCCCACGCGGCCCGCCTCATATTTGGGCAAAACTCACGCGGGCCGCCTGGCCCTCTCTGATCTGCACCACTTGCAGAATTTACACATTTGGTCCCTGTTGCGTGTTTAAGCTATTTCCAGCCCTTCTAAGACCTGTAAAGCCATCTTTAAGGCCCTAAAATGATGCCTAAACATTGGGGACATGAAACATGCCCAAAAATATGTCGGATGTCGGTTCGTTTGGCCGTACGATCGCGATGTTCGCTTAATTACGACGGAATGCGCATAAGCGTGAAAGACGATCCAAATGACGCGACGAATGGATTTTTCTCATGCCAAACACTAAGGCATAATATAAGGATGCTTACATAAATTTTTGGATGTCCGGATGTATTCAGAACGTAAGTTATGCGTGAAAGTGCAAACTTGTGCACTTTTTGACACTTTTAGTCCCTGAATGACCCAGAAGTTTATTTTAGCATACCAAACCCCTCAAAGCCTATTTCTAAGCCATGTAAAGGATATTTATGGTATGTTTAACTTATGGACATGTTCCGGAATGTTCGTTATAGTTCAGATTGGCATACTTTCGCAGTTTGTCAAGTTTAGTCCCTGTAAGCGAATTAACTTGTTTTTGCTATACCAAAGCCTTCAAAACTTATTTCTAAGTTATGTAAAGGTTATTTAAGGTATGTTGAGTGTATGTTGATGTTCCGGAGTATTTGTCGCAATAAACTGAGTACGTTTACGCACCAGTTTGCGTATAATGCTCCAGAAAGCGATGTAGAGTTTGAATTTGACCAATAATTGATATGTGCAAAACATACACATATTTATACAAGATCTCAAGTATGAAATACAATATTTCATCGGCTTGGTATTTGTTTGATGGTCGCGGTGACGCAGGTGTCACAGTCTCCCCTACTTTAGGAAATTTCGTCCCGAAATTTATTCGTAGGAGTCTATTTGTGAATTTGCCAAATAACCACCAATGATATGTAAGGCAATATCTTGTCATTTCCTTAACGGTCATTCTTCCGATACGAAAATGAACAGACGGGTCATTTTCAATGGTTGCTTCATCAGAATTGGAAATGAAGGATTACACAACGGATATTCATTTCCTCAACGGAAAATCTTCAGAAACGAAAATGAACAAACGGGGTCATCTTCAACGGTTGCTTCCTCAGAGTTGGAAATGAAGTATTACACAACGGATATTCATTTCCTCAACGGATAATCTTCAGAAACGAAAATGAACTAACGGGGTCATCTTCAACGGTTGCTTCCTCAGAGTTGGAAATGAAGTATTACACAACGGATATTCATTTCCTCAACGGATAATCTTCAGAAACGAAAATGAACTAACGGAGTCATCTTCAACGGTTGCTTCCTCAGAGTTGGAAATGAAGGATTACACAACGGATATTCATTTCCTCAACGGATAAATCTTCAGAAACGAAAATGAGCTAACGGAGTCATCTTCAACGGTTGCTTCCTCAGAGTTGGAAATGAAGGATTACACAACGGATATTCATTCACTCAGCGGATAATCTTCAGAAACGAAAATGAACAAACGGGGTCATCTTCAACGGGTATTCTTCAGATTTGGAAATGAAGGATAAACGGATATTCATTTCCTCAACGGATAAATCTTCAGAACGAAAATGAACAAACGGAGTCATTTTCCTCGACGGGTATTCTTCAGATTTGGAAATGAAGGATAAACGGATATTCATTTCCTCAACGGATATTCTTCAGAAGTGAAAAATGAATAGCTAGTTCATTTTTCCTTAACGGATGCTTCATCAGAATTGGAAATGAATAGGGTTAACTCTAGACACATGACGGAACTTGCTGTGATTTCTGTGCACTAAATTCCATAATTATGTATGCATCCATAATTACGTAATCCCTTGCACAGTCCGCACAGTTTGTTTTGTAATGTTTTGGGGAAGGATATCAAACTTGTGACGAGGGTGACTAGACTTCCATCGGTTCCTTTTAATTAGATCGACAGGGGATCCTCTTGGTTAGGCCACCAAGGAGTCCTTTCAGCTATATCATCACATGATATCCCTAAACAGATTTTTGGATGAATCTGTTTAGCTAGACCACTCAAGGGGTCTAATTATGAAGTAGTACTTTATAATCCGAGGGACTTAACTATAACATAGAAGTCCATTGAGGATTTTAAGTAATATCTTTGGGCATCCTACTATGAATCTCTTGTACACGGATATGTAAGATTCTACGAAGATTTGGATAACATAATTTGGATCACACAACAATACATAAGGAAACACATAAGCACATAGTCACATAATTGTTTAATTTGATCATAATTTGTTATTAACTTGCTATCGATTGAATACGGATATGGAAACCTGTCGACGGATCTCAAGGTTCACTGGAATCTATCTGAGAAGATAGAAAGATCTCCTAAAATTCGATTTTTGATTACAAGGAATCACCACATTCGAATGAAGGTATACAACAATTAAAGACTTACGGGAAATTCCTAGGTACCCTATTAAGGATTTATAGTGGTACCTTGGGTATTCGTCTTGTGTTGTAACCTGCGACTTGTACTTCGTTTCCTTAGAATAAACGGGTACTTAGGAATTCCGTGGAAGACGCAAGCGATTATAGAATGGGAGAATTTTGGGGGTAGTTTGTTCTTCAAGGAATACGGTTCCTTGATTGTCGGTATTGCAAGGGATATGTCGTTTATACATGCAACCATAGAAATACATTGCAATGTAAATGAAAGATTTATTTATAAACAACGATATCAACTGTTCCTTGGATCTTGACAACAAAAGAAACTTAATACATAAGACATGATTATTTCTAAACGATGTTGTCTTCTAGTCAGTCGGGTGATCATCCTTGTGCTGGATTTGCATTAGCAAGCTTTGGGCAATTTCTTCGGAAATGACCCATCTCGCCACAGTTGAAACAAGAACCTGGTAGGAAACGACCTTGAGCGGGATTGTTGCCAGCTTGGTTTGGTGCAGCTGCAGCTGGGCAGATTCTTGTTGTATGGCCTATGAGTCCACAAGTTTGGCATTTGCGGCACTGTACATTAGCGTGATGATGGAGGCTACATTGGTTGCACAAGGGTGCAGTTCCATTGTATGGTTTTCTAGCAGGGGGTTGAGCTGGTTGGTTGGGGACGGCTTGACCATTGTGAGCGACCACGGCGAAGTTCTGAGAAGCCTTTCGCTTCCTTGATTTCTTAGGAGATTCAGTCTGTTCATCCATGGTCTTTGATTCCTCGATTGAGTTCGATTCCCCGGCCGATTTCTTGTCACCTTTTCGAAAAAGTTTATGCTTTCTGATCTGCGATTCAGTCAAGGTTGCAGATAGCTCAATGGCCTGACGGAGTGTGGTAGGGTTGCTACCAGTGACAATGTCTTGTACCGAGTCAGGCAGGCCGTCGATGTACCTTTCGATAGCCTTGTCGAGTGGGGCGACCATAGTCGGGCAAAGTAGACTCAACTCCTCAAACCTATCAGTATATGCCCTGTGTTCGCCACTATCTTGTTTCAAATCATCAAACTCCTTTTCCAACGCTCGTTGTTCATGACGAGGACAAAACTCTCTCATCATAAGTGCTCTCAGTTCAGCCCATGTTTGTGCTAGAGCAACATCTGCACCACGGTCTCTCATTACCCCGTTCCACCATGTAAGAGCCCTCTTCTGAAACACACTCGAAGAAAACTCGACCTTGCGATTTTCCGGACACTGCACGTGGCGAAAGGTATTCTCGATGCTCTCGAACCATTGGAGAAGCCCAGTTGCTCCCTCAGAACCACTAAACTTGAGTGGTTTAGCCGAGTTAAAGTTCTTCAAATTGCATGTACCATTGTTGTTGTTGTTGGCTTGGTTCCATTGAGCAAAGAGATTTGGGAATTGGGCAGCCATCTGCTGCGCAATAATTTCTGCCAGCTCGGCAGTTGCTATCTGGTGTTCGCGTCGAGGAGGCATTCTAAAAGAGGAAAACATGAAAGGAAACAAATAAAATGGTATTGGGTAAGAATAGGATGTTACAATTACTGACCATAATCACGGTTGATGGTCACTTGTTTGAATCATGAAGCAAACAAACAACACCAGGGCTGAATCAAAGCAAATAGATCCTCATAGTGTATCGCGAAGACATGCTCGCCTATAAGTGGACACTCACCCCAAGAGTTCCCAGGTAAGAGTGACTGGTCCGATTATGCGGATTTGTACGAACACTCTAACCTTAGACAGAAAACCCAGGGTACAGGCATTCACCCTTCCAGTTCGCACGTGTTCACACTATTTAGGACCCAAAACTTTGACGGGAGTTTTGAAAATTCAAAGGGGTTCAAAACTTTATAACAAAGGGTTCAAAACCTGACAATAGAGGGTTCAAAACCTAGTAATCAATCATCCTAGAACAGATGATTAGCTTTCAAGGCGGTTTTGAAATTTATGTTCTTGTTGTGGTCGTCGCCTAAGGGTAGGTGACGGTATTGTTTTGTGACTAAACGCAAGTAAACTCGCGTTAGGTTCCTAGGAAGGTTATAGACTAGGTCAAAGCATTACTAATAACCTAATTCCCTATAACCATTGGCTCTGATACCATCTTTTCTGTCACACCCCGACCACGTAGAACATACAAAACGTGGCGGAAACGTCGGGGAGTGTTGTAACAGAATCAATTGTTTCAAATCCATGGCAAATGAAGTTTCGTTTTATAAATCAAACATGAAGGTTTACATTGTCTAAACAAGAATCAAAGTGTACATAACATAAATTAACTAGTTCTTGTCTCGTTTTAAGTCACTAAGGCACAGGTCCGCCTAAGTATGTCTTGATAAGTCCTATGCATCATCTCCTGAAAACACATGTGAAAATAGGTACGTCAGCATAAAAATGCCTGTGAGATACATTGGTTTTGTGAAAACGGAATTCATGACTTGAGTTTGAGAAAATGTTTAGTCATGAACCTCGTATTTTGCTTTGTCTTGTAAATCATTTGAAAAACGGTAAGATCAAATGATATGTATAAATAAGAGAACAATGCATGGTTAACTGAATAACCATGTAAAAAGAGTTTGTATAAGATTTGTTGTTTGTAAATCAATATCTTGTGAAAAGCGTGTTATTTGTATAAAATGTTCTATGTTTCAAATTGAAATGATTCAAATAACGCTACGATAGGTAATACCATACAAACACTTATATATAGGAAGTACCAGCGGCGTATCCACCATGCTTGTATCATATTACACATGCCTCGTTACTTAAATCACTTACTCAAACCAAACCATCAAGATGAAATGTTTAACAACGGTAGAAATGTTCATGTATAGTCAAATGTCTATTGTCAAATGTAATCCATGTCAACGGATACAACTGGTTTACACGGTTCAATGGTTACAGACGGTTCATGAAATTGAAGGGTTAAGACGGTTCACATAGTCAAATGGTTACAACGGTTCAAAATGTAGTGTAATGTGTTCATATGCTGGATGAGCATATGCAACAGTAATGCAATGTGAAACAATGTACTACGTATGCACACAATGGGCGTACGTAGCATGAAATGTATTGTAGAGTACAACGGTTCAAAATGTAGTGTGATGTGTTCATATGCTGGATGAGCATATGCAACAGTAATGCAATGTGCAACAATGTACTAAGTATGCACACAATGGGCATACATAGCATGTAATGTAAAACAATGTACTAAGTACGCACACAATGGGCATACATAGCATGCGATGTAAAACGATGTACTAAGTACGCACACAATGGGCATACATAGCATGAAAATGTAATGTAAAGTGTTGTGCTAAGTATGCACACGATGGACATACATAGCATAAACACAATGAAATCATGTACTATATATGTACTATTGAACATAGCAAGTATATGATGTGAAAACAGGAAAGCATGAAAGTAACAGATAGGCACATGTGTTTCACCCCAAAACAGTTTAGAAAACAGTAAAAGAGGGGTTCAATGTACTCACCTGAGATTGCTTTGTTGTTCTTGTGAAATAACCAGGTAATGCGAGAGGTCACGGAATATCAACGGCACCTAATAGGTAGCTATGTTAATATACCGGACCAAATCGGAAGATCGGATAGTACGCGGGTTCGTAAACCAAACGAGTATGGAGACTCGTGTAATATGGTTCAACAAAGCCTACATACTAAAATGAAACTTAACCTAAGTGCTTACGGTCCATCACGACCCGTTTAGGTAGCTTATGCCACCTTACGCGTCGTTCGCGTAGAACGCGTCTGGAACGCCTAACATCGTGACCACAAGGTATAACCTCGGAAGGTTATAGCTATGGTCACCTAATGTGTTTGGTCAGGTCCTAATGACCGACAAAATGGGTCGGGTTCGAAAGCATAAGCGATGGTTTAGATCGCTTACCTTACGACCCTATATAAGCACTAAACTAAAAGTGACGAGCTAAGCATGTTAGAACATACTTAACTAAGTTTAGAAACAGGTTTGACATCAAAACAAACGACTTTGATGCCCACGAGTAGTTTGGTTACAAAATATGCAAGAATGCACATTTTGGCCGAAACTACGACTCGTCACCGAGCCTAGATAACGTGGTGATCAGTAGGTATGGTCACTACGGACCATGACCATCGTGATCATGCTCACGTTATGAAGTTCCATGAACTTCGCATCGACCATAAGCTGGTCAATGCAGAAAGTCAACAAAATGTTGACTTTCGGACTCGAAAAGCGAATAAAAGAGCGAAAGAAGACTTACGGAGGGTCCCCGAGTGCAAATAAAGACCAAACAGCTCAGGTATGAAACAATGGTTTCAACTTAGAGCTTTAGGATCTGATTTTGTGATTTTTACACTAAAGGGGGGGGGGGTATTTATAGGAAAAGTGGAACCGTTAGGATCGTTTTATCGAATATCGAGCCTTAATCACGTGCGTACATGTGTCCAGTGGATAAGTTCAGTGAACTTGACCCTTGGCTCTTCATTGGGTGAAAAGGCATTGCCCCTTGATCGAACGAAAGGCCAGATTCTGCATTAAATGCGAAATCTTTCTGTCAGACATCCCCACACGGCCCGCCTCATATTTGGGCAAAACTCACGCGGGCCGCCTGGCCCTCTCTGATCTGCACCACTTGCAGAATTTACACATTTGGTCCCTGTTGCGTGTTTAAGCTATTTCCAGCCCTTCTAAGACCTGTAAAGCCATCTTTAAGGCCCTAAAATGATGCCTAAACATTGGGGACATGAAACATGCCCAAAAATATGTCGGATGTCGGTTCGTTTGGCCGTACGATCGCGATGTTCGCTTAATTACGACGGAATGCGCATAAGCGTGAAAGACGATCCAAATGACGCGACGAATGGATTTTTCTCATGCCAAACACTAAGGCATAATATAAGGATGCTTACATAAATTTTTGGATGTCCGGATGTATTCAGAACGTAAGTTATGCGTGAAAGTGCAAACTTGTGCACTTTTTGACACTTTTAGTCCCTGAATGACCCAGAAGTTTATTTTAGCATACCAAACCCCTCAAAGCCTATTTCTAAGCCATGTAAAGGATATTTATGGTATGTTTAACTTATGGACATGTTCCGGAATGTTCGTTATAGTTCAGATTGGCATACTTTCGCAGTTTGTCAAGTTTAGTCCCTGTAAGCGAATTAACTTGTTTTTGCTATACCAAAGCCTTCAAAACTTATTTCTAAGTTATGTAAAGGTTATTTAAGGTATGTTGAGTGTATGTTGATGTTCCGGAGTATTTGTCGCAATAAACTGAGTACGTTTACGCACCAGTTTGCGTATAATGCTCCAGAAAGCGATGTAGAGTTTGAATTTGACCAATAATTGATATGTGCAAAACATACACATATTTATACAAGATCTCAAGTATGAAATACAATATTTCATCGGCTTGGTATTTGTTTGATGGTCGCGGTGACACAGGTGTCACATAACCTCATACCCTTTGCATGATTCCAACCATTTCTCACATGTGATCTGGGTGGACTCTAACTCCTTTTTGCAAACTTGGTATTTTTCTACCATAGTTTGGAGTTGGGTTTTGGTTATGCTTTGCTCTTCTTTCATGTTGCTAATCTCTTTCTCTTTTTCAGCCAATTTGTTTTTAAGTTCTTTTAAAGATCTTTCAAATTTGACTTCATCAATTAAGATTTTGTTCCTAAGGTTTTCATTCACCTCTTTGATGTTAGCAAAAGCAATTATGCAATTGTCAGAACATAGTTTTTCTAGAACTTGAGGTGATACCTTGGCAGCAACTATCATTGCACAATCACACTGAGTATTCTCTTCATCACCAGCTCTCTCTTCTTCTTCACCTGCCTTTTCTTCTTTCTTATCTTCTTCAGACCATAGATCTGTCAGTGGTTCAATCAGGGTACCTGAACTTTCTTCCAACAGTACTTCATCAGCCACAACAGTAACCACTGCTTCAATCACCTCATCCACTGTTTCAGAGACCAGCTGTTTCTCTTCAGATTCAACACCCTCCTGTATTGACTCTAATGCCATCAAACAAAATTCATCATGAGAAGAAACATTAGAAGCATAGAGTGCAAAGTTTTCATCACTGAGGTCTTCAGGCACACTGCTCCAGTCAACAAACTCTTGAGTAAAGAAACTTTGTTGATCTGGTTGTGTTGCTACTGGAGCAGTGGTTTGTGGTGCAGGTTGCACTTGTGCCTGGGGAGCAGGGGTTTGAACATATTGAATCTGTGGAGCAGCTGTTTGGACATAATGCACTGGCATAGGAGCAACAGCATAGTGAGCAGTGTTCACATGTGCTGCTGGGGCATATTGGGCATAGTGCACAGTGTTTTGATTTTGAAGTCTAGGATTTGAACTAGGGTGAGTAATTATGGGACCAGTTGTTTGACTCCTACACTCTCTAGCAAAATGTCCTAGCCTGTTACACTTATAGCACTTGATTTTCGATTTATCTAACCCAACCCTTAGATTCCCATGCAACCCTGGGAATTTTTGCCCTGTTCTTTTAGAAAACATGCTAGTTCTAACACTTAGCAACGCCAGTTGATGCAAGATGTCCATTTCCTCTAGATCAGTGGGGTCAAAATGTTGTAAATCATTTAGTTCAAAGCTTAAATTGTCTGACATCTGGTTTTCATTTGCAGTGAATGCATAACCTGTAGAGTGAGGATCAGGGTTATTAAAATTTGCACCAGCAGTTATGTCAATGAAGTGATCATAACCCTGATCCTTACCACTACCACCAGATTCTTCTTGACCCAGAAGAGCAGTGTTACCGAATGAATAATCATCAATGGTTTTCCCTGACTCTTGTAACTTCCTTTTCTGGTTCAACTCCCTTTCGTAGGTTAGGAGTCGACCATGGAGTTGGGTCCAGGTCAGATCCTTGAACTCAGGTGAGTTTCGGGTGACAAACGCTATTGTGTCCCATTTATCTGGCAGTGACCTAAGGAACCTGCTGTTTTGAGTTGAGTTTGTAAAAGTGGTTTTAACAAGACTCAGTTCACTGATGAGACAACTGAACCGCTCAAATTGTTGTGTCAGTGATTCACCTCTAACATGACAAAATGTTTCATACTGTTGGTTCAGGATTTCCCTATTGTTTTCTATGACCTCTTCGGTACCTCCAAACTGTTCCTTAAGTGCGTCCCACAACTCTTTGGCATTGTCACAATGTAACAATCCAGCATATATTTCGTTGGACAGCGCTGATGCTATGATACTAAATGCTTTAGCATCTAGTTCAAACTTTTGATAATCCGTTTCAGTATAATTTTCAACGGGTTTTGGAACTTGTTTTTTAGCATCTTCAGCGCTTGGCACTGTAGGAACATGAGGACCAAAAATGACAGACTTCCAACAACCTGTGCTTTGTTGAGCGAGGATGTGACCCATCCTCCTCTGCCAGATGTTGTACTCATTTCTTTTTAGCATAGGTGGTTTAAAGAGAGAACCAATGTTGTTTTTATCGTCCTGAGATTGTGATGTCATTCTTGTTGTTTTACAGGTACTGATAAATCAACTTTAGTGGTGATTAATCCTTACTCTGTTTTTCAACGACGAACAAACGATCAGTATCAACTGTTTTGAGCTGAACTTTTTACGTCAAAATGATTGTTAAATCAAATTTGACTGTCCAAGCTCTGATACCAATTGTTGGATCTGAGTTTCTTTTTTATTGTATTTTGTGTTTGAAGTTAAGATGAAAATGGATGAGTTGTGCAGCGGAATTAAAATGAAAACAAACTTTGCATACAATCAAATGAGAGTAATACTTTAATCAAACATCTTTTACACTATGAACTGAATGATTGAATTTAATTTCAACAACGATTACAAAGATAGATGTATGAATGCAAACTCCCCCTCAGCCCGAGCTCAGTAGTTTGTTCGTGCAAAGAAGACGAATGATGCAAAGAGCTAATAGAACAGTACAAAGTACTGAACTATTTATAGGCACTTGCAAACTACTGAGCATCTTTGCTGACGTCACCATGAAAGTGACACCTACCCTCCTAACAAACTCTAACCTCTGATCTATACAGACACTGCTTGTGTTAACTACTGCTAATACATTCTATTACAAAACAGACTTTAGAACAGCTGGTGCAACCTTCTACTGCTGTGAACCCAGCAGCACTTGTCCGGATCAGCAGTGCTTGACTCAAGGCAGTAGATTGAATCAGCAGGACTTTAGTCTTCCATCAGATCTTTAGTTGAGCAGCAGTTATGAGTCAGTAGTTTGGTAAGATCAGCAGATAGGAGGTCATCAGTAGTTGTAATCACTTTCATGGGGAGAGATTTGTGTATCAGCATCTACTTATTCATAATCCACTGTTCTGATCCAGTTTTGGCTTTAATTATCTGTTCCTCTGATAGGGTTCCATCCCAACATTTATAAAAATGGTTTACACCTTAACATTAAAACAAACATAACAAAGGACAAGTTTATCCCGTCATATATGCAGTAAAGTATTGGTAAGAGCCAGATATCGATCCATGGAACACGGACATTTATTAAGTACTAAATCTTTGTCATTGGATTACCAGATAAAAGGATAAGTGAATAGTTGTTTAACTAAATTATCTAAATTATAACTAAACATAAATATACTATTATCTTGTTTCACAAACAACCTAAACATGTTATCTATCAGATATGTCACACGAGCACTTAATCAATTTTTCAATTTCGAGACAGTTAGTCATCTGCTAGGAGTTTTCTAACATGATGATTCTACGGAAAGTTAACACAATAAACACATGTTAACCACCTAAACTCATTCTTTAGCGAGCTATTGATATTCATTCATGTGAACCTTTAAAGATAGATTAGTCATCCGCTAGGAGTTTTCTAACCTCACTTATCAAAGAAAGCAATACCGATGGTCACAATACAGCCACGAGGATAAGCATTTAAGTAGATCATATAACAACATATTTCACCTTTACAAGTCTTGAACATAAATCTACCATGTCAGCAATTTCAGACCAAAACTAATAAACAAGGATCATAAACCGCATGCAAGAACATGTAATCAACACCATATAATTCGTTAGAACCCTTACGTGCAAGAAAGCATTCCTAAACAAAATAAGATATAACTTAGATAAAACCAATACCCCTCTCGAGTCTCATGGTGTAAGCAAGTATACAAACAAGTGATTAATCAAGAAATAGTTACCATCCCACTAACCACAGATTCATTATCCAAGATAATCAAACATAATCAGGAACTCAACATCAATGAAACGTTCATTATATAATCATGAAGATTCAAACATGAAAAAGTACTAA
Source organism: Helianthus annuus (assembly GCF_002127325.2). NCBI lineage: Eukaryota > Viridiplantae > Streptophyta > Magnoliopsida > Asterales > Asteraceae > Helianthus > Helianthus annuus. The sequence continues at coordinate 87,763,219 of NC_035447.2, forward strand.
AGTTACATATAAATAAGATTACAGCATAAAGTTCATTCAAGAAACAAGTTTTTAACTACTATTACATAAACTACATTAAACATAAACTAACATCAGCTCATAACTTGCAAAATGATCAGAATACCTGTTCAAAAACAAGGAATCGAACCATAAACAAGCAAGGAATTGATGGGTTGGATCTGTTATGCTTCCATTCGGTCTTGAAGCTTCAAAGTGGTCTAACCAGGACTGCTTCGGAACCCAGAAATCGCCTAGAAACATGGAGAAAAACCCAACATTTTGATCAGTAGCGAATGCTGCTATTTATAGGCAATTTTCAGTTTGGCACGACCGTGTCGTTGGGTCGCACGGCCGTGCGGTCAGGTATTGTCGGGTGACGTAATTTCTCCGATCCCAGGTCAGCCAAGTGGACTAGTGGACAAGTTGCTTGGGTCATCAGATCGGCATGGTCATGCCGTTGGTCGCACGATCCCAGGTACCTAAACGTTGCGGTTTCGGTCAAGAACACTTAAAACGGAAGTGTTTTGGGGTATAAAAACATGTATAATTTAACATATATCAAACATCCCCACACTTGAACTTTGCTTGTCCTCAAGCAAACTTTAAATAAAACAAGGAATCAAATCTGAATATTTACAAAGTTACTAATTTGTTTTGTGGTCAAATTTGTTTTCAAAAAGTCATCATCAAAGATTTAAAACAAACAAGCTTTGTTGGATGTATTAAAGGATAACCATGAAGCAATGATTCTACGTTTAATTGACTTAGCATGCAAATCTTTACATTTCTCACGATGTTCACACACACTCGGTTAAATTTCTGAATCATACATATAATGTGTATGTAAAACACTCGACGCCTAGTCAATGAATCATGCAATATCATAAGCTTGTCAAAAGATCTAATCTCCACCAATTAATATGTGAAAAACATAAATCAAGAGGTCTTTGATGGGTTGAAACGTTAGGCTATGGTTAAGGGTGTGGAATGGATTTTTAAAAGTGGCTAAATGGTTAAAACTCGGTGGTTATTTGTAACTAGCGTAAATGAATCAACAACTATACATAAATTACGCTATAAAGACGATTTTACCCTTTTCGAGCTATACAACATATCTTGTACTATTTAACGCTTAAAATTGTTCTAACTTGATCGTCTTTGATCTGTTTTTCGATCTCTATTTTCTGGGGTTTTTTTTACAAGGAAATAATTACAAACAAGCTAGTTAGATAATAACTTTAACCGAGTTTTAACACAAAGGTTTAAAAATAAAAAGGCTAAATTTGGTTAAGTAGGCTAAGTTGTTGGGTAAAATTTGAAAAATACGGAAAATAGGCTCAACGTGGCGAACTAATGGATAATGTTGGGTGGGGATATAAACAAAGAAAAAGGCTAAAACAAGAAGGGTATCCTAAGTGCCTCTATCATATTCATGCCATTTTCACATATTCATGATCTTGAAAAGTATACTAATGACAAGTTCTAAACTGCATAAAACATCCGGCTCACTCATATTCCGAAAAAACAATAAGCATGTTAAGAAAGCAATAAAAGGCTCAAAAATATGCTCACGAAAACGGAAGGAATGGGTATAAATGTAAAGATAAATATGCAAGTCTTTCTTTTTGTTTGTCATGCTTTTAGTTATCTTTTTTAAAAATCGATTTGTCTTGTTGGTTTTGATCAAATTTGATGCTTTCTAAAGAACACAATTGACCGTTTTTTGTATTTTTAAAGGTTTTTTTTTATAAATATGTATAAAAACGAGGACACTCAAGGACAAACAAAGTTAAACCCTTAAACCCCTCCCCACACTTGAACTTCACATTGTCCCCAATGTGAAACACGTCTTAGTTAAGCGATTATGAAGAGCTAAACTAAAGTGTGAAAAAGGATAGAAGTACTCCCTTACAGTTGAATAGACATGTATGAATAGACTTTGAATATAAGTCTTCTCAACTCTGTGTGCATCCCTATATACCTGCCCAGTACGTCACTAACCGAAACACCAAGCAATACTATTAATCAAACCGTTATATGATTAAAACCAAATCCTTTATTAAACAAAAACAAACACAAACTAAAAACAAGTAAGGAATCATACCTTGATGGAAGATTCGAGTTAAATCCTTGCAAAAATTGGTTGGTTTTAGGAGTGGGAGAGCCAAGAATGGGTGTGCGGCCAGGGTAAGTAATTTTGAATGGTTTATTTATTTATTTATAATTTTTTTGGAAGTTAGTTTTTATACCCTGAAAAATTACTGATGCTAAAAAGTCATGCACGGTAGTGCACATCAACCTGTGCACTGTGGTTCGCAACGTGTGCCGCTGTGCACGGTAGTGCAATCGGTCCACACGGTAGTGTGTGTCCGACGACCACCTTATGCACGTTGTTCTTGGTCAGATGTGATTATGAAGTATACGGTCGTGCGGATCAGGTGCACGACCATGATTCATCTATACATTCTGCAGACAGAAGTAACAGAATGCTCTTCAACTCCTTTTTCTCAATAGATTTCACCATTTTTGCAAGGTTGTGTCACACCCCCAAAATCCACCTGCGGATAACACCCGCTTCGAGGGCGTGACTGACAGGATCCCCACCAATTATACTAAGCATTGGTTAATAGTAAAGTAAAATGTTATCTTGAGTAGTTTAGCAACATCTTAGCTTAAGTTTGATAGTAAGTTTAAACAAAACAGCGGAAGCATAAACCAAATAGTTTTAAAAGATAGTTCATGGTTCAAGATAAATAAAACCCAACACACGGGTTTTGACGATCACTACACATTCCCAAGCAGCAGCTCCTCAGTCACCGGTTACCTGCAAAGCATGCAGTAAGGGGTCAACAATAATGCTGAGTGAGTTCACTAGTTGTCCAGTTTTAATTACCAAAAACTTGTTTCACCAGTTAACTTATCCGTTTATACATGCCATGGGGAGCTACCCCAAAAGTTAGCGACTAAACTGTTTTTCCAATACCGAACACTAGGTAACCGTTTGCGTTTCCGCAGGATGCCCCGATGTCAATGTTCTATCATCATTGACGGATGCCTGAGTACATTAGTTCACGACCGATCCTATACCATGGCACGGTGTGAGGTTGGTAAGACCTAAATAGCGCTATCAACTAATAACCCGTTCGCCTGGCCCCGACGACTAATCGGTATTATGTAGTAGGGACTTGAGTGATAGAGTTTCGTTTAGTGCCGTTAGTTGCAATCCGTATAAACAGTAATTAACCAAGGGTTCCCAATAACAAGGGAAGAAAAGTAAGTTGTATCCCTCATAGGGGGATAGTGTTGTTTGTAGTTCCGTTTCCCAAACCACCGGGAACGCATGCTTTAGGTTGTGAACTCACCTTGGGTTGCTCGGTATGTATTTTACTCGGTCAAGTATGTCGGTCACCACGTCCTAGCATGGTTACCAGTACAGGTCAGGTCGGGGTACAAGTAATCATGTACAGTAACACGTATAAACACATTTAGCATACAAACATACAAACAGTTGGGTTATTGGGCCTGCCTAACATCTACACAACAAACAGTAACAGATACACATGCGGTCCAGTCAACAGTTAGCCCAACAAGTCTTTCGGCCCAATAACACTAAGGCAGCCCAGTCGAGACTAGGGTGGTTTCGACTCGTAATGCATGGTTTCGAGTCGCAACCGGGGGATTCCGACTCGCAACCCTGGTTACGGTTCATCATGCCTGGTCTCGAGTCGCAACCAAGGAATGCTGACTCGCAACCCTGGTTTCGGTTCATCATGCTTGGTCTCGAGTGTGCTGCTTGCGAGTCGCAATCTCAAGTCGCAACTAGGAGATTTCGACGAATCACATTCTGGTCTCGAGTCGTAACCAAAGGTTCCGACTCGCAACCGCGATTTTGTGCACTGATTCTTCTAGAACCTGTCCTATTGTACCATCCAATGGTATTGCATTTTCATGTAATTTGTGTACTATTCCCACTAAACATGTTTTGTTGTCTGAATATACACCAAAACAGATCAAACAAGTAGAATTTCAAATATTCATGTGACATTCAAGCTGCTCATCATAGTATTCATTCTTTCAGCCAAAATAAACCTATCTTGACTCTCACTAAAACTGTTTTATCCATAACTATTATCAAGAATAATATGTAGTTATGCAATCACTAAGGTCATCAAAATTATCAACACATGATCTAACTATCAAGGCAACTAGCAAGAATACCATGAAAACAAGATCTCTATCGTTTCTTGGCATAAATCCATCATTTAATTCATACAAGCTCATCCGTAACATCTAAGCATATTTTTTTTCACATAATTTGTCTCATTTAAAAGCTCTAGCACTTATCAATTATATAGACATACACCCACAAACTAACCGGATGGGTATGGAGGTATGGAAAGTGGTTGAAGGAAGTTCCAACTGTCCCGCGTGAGAGTGAGAGCTTGTGTTCGAGAGCTTGATGTTGTCGGCTTGATCCGAGAGGTGTGGTCTCCGGTAGAGTTCAAAAGGGAATGAGAGGATGATGGTGAATGTGGGTGTTTGTAGGGTTTTAGGGTTTAAGTGTGAGAGGAGGGTGTGAGAGGAGTGTTGTAAAAATGGTTAAGGGAGGGGAGGGTCGGTTTATATAGTGTCACGAGTGGGTTAGGGTGTGGTTGCGACTTGGGCTTCCATATGGCCCAATCCAAACCGGCAACCGGCCCTTAATATGTGTACTGTTCGCTCGAGACCAAGGGTTTCGAGTTGACTCATGGTTGCGACTCCCTTATCAATTATATATACACACTCATACACACATATATATATATACATACACATATTAATACGTACATGTTATCTCAATTAGCACGCCACGATGTTCACAAACTTTCATTTAATATAACTCGCGCTTATATATATACAAGTAGGTTGAATACAGAAATGGTTGCTCGGGAAAACCCGAAGTGTCACATTATCCCCAAGTTTTAAGAACTTTCGTCCCGAAAGTTAAGGCAGTCACTGGTAAGCTAGCGTAAGTGAAAACGTTTCAACGGGGTGTCACATCATCCCCCCGTTAGTTTGGAATTTCGTCCCGAAATTCGGCCGTAGCTTCAGTGCTGGGATTTTCGTTAGGGAACAGCCGGGGATACTTGTGCTTCATCTGGTCTTCTCGCTCCCAGGTAAACTCTGGGCCGCGTCGCGAGTTCCAACGGACTCGTACAAGAGGTATTTGGCTACGTTTGAGGATTTTGATCTCTCGATCTGTGATCTCAATCGGTTCCTCAGTGAAGTGTAGTTGTTCATCAATAGTTAGTTCCTTGAAGGGAATTACGAGCGTTTCATCTGATAGACACTTCTTCAGATTAGATACGTGAAAAACGTTGTGTACCGCACTCAGTTCTTCAGGCAGGTTCAATCTATAAGCAACCTTACCGATTTTCTCGGTAATTTCGAATGGTCCGATATATCACGGATTAAGCTTGCCCCGTTTACCAAAGCGAACCACACCCTTCCAGGGTGAGACTTTAAGTAGAACCCGGTCACCGACCTGGAATTCCAATGGTTTCCTACGCTTATCAGCATAACTCTTCTGACGGTCACGAGCTGCCGCCATGCGTTGTCTGATCCGGGTAATCTTTTCCGTTGTGTCTACCACCATCTCTGGGCCCGTGATTTGACTATCACCAACTTCCGCCCAGCAGAGAGGTGATCGGCATTTACGACCGTACAATGCCTCGAAAGGTGCTGCCTGAATACTAGTGTGGTAGCTGTTGTTATAAGAGAACTCTACTAGCGGTAGGTGCTTCTCCCAATTCTTGCCAAAATCGATCACACACGCTCTAAGCATGTCTTCTAGAGTCTGGATGGTGCGTTCGGACTGTCCATCCGTTTGCGGGTGATAAGCGGTGCTCATGTCCAAACGTGAGCCAAAGGATTTGTGCATAGCTTGCCACAATTCCGAAGTAAAACGAGCGTCTCGGTCGGAAATAATTGAGGTTGGCACCCGTGCCTCGAAACTACTTCCTTTAAGTAAATCTCCGCCAAGGTAGAAAACTTGTCTGTTTCTTTAATAGCCAGAAAGTGCGCGGACTTGGTCAATCGATCTACTATTACCCAAATAGTATCATTTCCGCGTTGAGACCTAGGTAGCCCTGTAACAAAATCCATGGAAATTTGCTCCCATTTCCATTTCGGGATTTCTGGTTGTTGGAGTAGGCCTGCTGGCTTCTGGTACTCTGCCTTGACTCTTGCGCAAGTCAAACATTTGCTGACGTGTGCTGCTATGTGGGCCTTCATGCCAGGCCACCAATATGTAGTCTTCAAGTCGTGGTACATCTTGTCCGAACCAGGATGTACTGAGTAGCGGGACTTGTGGGCTTCGTCCATTACGAGTTCACGTAGATCTCCAAAGAGTGGAACCCAAATGCGCCCTATTACATAGTAAGCACCATCTTCTTTCTGTTCTAATCGCTGTCTCGATCCTCGCAGAGACTCAGCCCTGATGTTTTCTGGTTTCAATGCTTCGACTTGAGCAATTCGGATCTGGGTAGGGAGGTTAGACTGGATGGTAAGTTGCAATGCTCGTACGCGCTTTGGTATAGTGTCCTTTCGGCTGAGGGCGTCTGCCACGACATTGGCCTTGCCTGGGTGGTACTTGATGGCGCATTCGTAGTCATTTAAAAGTTCGACCCATCGACGCTGTCGCATATTCAATTCCTTTTGCCTAAAGATATGCTCGAGACTCCTGTGATCGGTGTAAATAGTGCACTTGGTACCGTACAGGTAATGTCTCCATATCTTAAGAGCAAAGATCACTGCTCCCAATTCCAAATCATGCGTAGTGTAGTTTCTTTCATGCGTCTTGAGTTGTCGAGAGGCGTAGGCAATAACTTTCTCGCGTTGCATCAACACGCAACCGAGCCCATGGATAGACGCATCGCAGTAAACTACAAAGTCGTCAGTGCCTTCCGGCAACGAGAGAATAGGAGCACTATAGAGGTTATCCTTTAGCCTTTGAAAGGCCGACTCCTGAGCTTCATTCCACTTGTAAACAATGCCTTTCTGAGTAAGGGTCGTGAGGGGTTGTGCAATCTTTGAGAATCCCTTGATGAATCTGCGGTAGTACCCTGCCAATCCCAAGAATTGGCGAACTTCGGTTGGGGTCTTGGGCGTAGGCCAATTCTTTATCGAGTCGATCTTAGCGGGGTCGACGTGAATGCCGTCCTTGTTGACCACATGCCCAAGGAAATGGACCTCTCTAAGCCAGAAGTCACATTTCGAGAATTTGGCGTACAATTGCTCCTTGCGTAAGAGTTCGAGGATGAGGCGTAGGTGTCGTTCATGCTCTTCTTGACTTTTCGAGTAGATCAGGATGTCGTCGATAAACACAATCACGAATTTGTCGAGGTAAGGCTTGCACACTCGGTTCATGAGATCCATGAAAACCGCAGGTGCGTTAGTCATTCCAAAAGGCATAACGAGGAACTCGTAATGACCGTAACGAGTCCTGAACGCCGTCTTGGAGATGTCTTCATTACGAACTCTCAGCTGATGGTAGCCTGATCGCAGGTCAATCTTAGAATAGTAGCTCGATCCTTGCAACTGATCGAATAGGTCGTCGATGCGCGGGAGAGGGTAACGATTCTTGATGGTAACCTTGTTCAGCTCACGATAGTCGATGCACACTCGGAATGTGCCATCCTTCTTCTTGACAAAGAGTACTGGGGCCCCCCCAGGGTGATGAACTAGGACGGATAAATCCTTTATCCAAAAGTTCTTGTAATTGCGTAGAGAGTTCTTTCAGTTCTGCAGGGGCTAGACGATACGGTGCACGAGCTATGGGTGCTGCTCCGGGGCCTAGCTCGATTTGGAATTCGACCTGACGGTGGGGAGGGAGTCCAGGTAGTTCTTCAGGAAATACCTCGGGATAGTCACGTACTACAGGAAAATCTTCAATCCTCTTTTCCTTTTCGTGGGTGTCGATGACGAGAGCTAGGATAGCGGTGTGCCCTTTTTGTAAACATTTCTGGGCTTTTAAAAGCGAGATAATTCCTGTGACTTCTCCACCTTTGTTGCCTTGAACGATGAGGGGTTGGCCAGGACGACGAGGTATACGAACTGCTTTCTCTTGACAGAGGATCTCAGCGCGATGCTTGGATAACCAATCCATACCGATGACGACGTCGAAGCTTCCAAGCTTGACAGGGAAAAGATCGATACTAAACGTGTGACCAGACAATTCTAGTGTGCAGTTGTGGATCACGTGAGTGGCCTCGATGTTCCTACCATTAGCTATCTCGACGACGTGCTTAGAACTTAATAATGCAGGCGGGTGCTTAAGTTTCTTACTAATGCGAAGGGATACATAACTGGCATCGGCACCGGAATCAAATAACACAGAAACATAACGATCATCAAGTAGGAACTTACCCGCCACGACGTTGGGGTCGTTCCTCGCTTCTCCAGCTCCAATCACAAAAGCTCTTCCCCTTGCACCATTTCCAGCATTGTTGTTTTGCTCATTGTTCCCAGCTCCCTGATTGTTGTTGCGATTCTGATTCAGCTCAGGGCAATCCTTTCGCATGTGCCCTGTTGCCCCGCATTTAAAACATGCTCGGTTGTTTCCCTGCTGCTGTTGCTGTTGAGGTTGTTGCTGATTCTGCCTTGCTGGGAACTGACTTCTACAATCCTTGGCTTCGTGCCCCATCTTATGGCATCGCTGACACTGACCCTTGTTACATGCCCCATTGTGGTGCCTGTTACACTTGTTGCACTTAGGGTAGCTTCCTCGGTAGCCACCCTGTTGTTGAGTGCCCTTGTTGTTGTCAGTTTTCCTTTGCTGAGCTGGGGCTTGAGTAGGGTTAGCGTCCTTGCCCTGATTTCCATCCCACTTTCGTTTGCCATCACTAGAAGTTCCTTCCGCAGCACTGATCCTTTTGGGCAACCTGCCCTCCTCCACAGCCTGGTTAGTGAGTTTGTGGGCAAGACGAACCACAGGCTGTATGGTAGTGAGGTTGGCCGAAGTTACATGGCTTCTGACTTCGGGGACTAAGCCTTTGATGTACAATTCGATCCTTCGGTACATGGGTCGGGACATGTTTGGGCAAAGAGCAGCATAGTCGTTGGACAACTTGGTGTAGGTCTCAATCTCTGACCCAACCATCTTGAGTTCATAGTACTCGTCCTCGAGTTTGTGGATATTATCCCTGTGACAGTACTCTTCCTTGATCATATCCTTGAAATCTTCCCATGCAGTAGCGTTAGCAGTCTCCAAACCAAGCATTTGAATTTGCGCCTTCCACCATGAAAGTGCGCTTCCCTCAAGAGTACCAGTAGCAAATTTCACCCAATTAGCAGGGGGACACTCCCAGACAGCGAAGACAGCTTCGACCTTCTCGATCCAGTGCAGGAGACCTATGGCACCCTCAGTGCCACTGAATGGAAGAGGCTTGCAATCCATGAAGGTCTTGAAGGTACAGACACGTGGTTGCACAGGCGCAGGCTGACCTGTTGTGAGGAGTGAAGCGAAATAGGTTTAGAGGCGAAAAGACGATGTGGCGGTAGGATCTAAACATCCTAAAACAACGAGCTTACCTATAGGGTGAGCTGCGAAAGCTGCAGCCACCGTGTTGAGCAGGTTAGTGAACTGAGCCTGAGTCATGTTGACGTTTCCTCGTCCGCGTCCACTCATTGTCTTCACAACCAGAAAACATAGTATGAGTGTGGTGTCGTAACATAGCGAGAAGGAGATAGAAGAGGGAACGCATATCTATCTAATCAGGCAAACTAGTTCGTATAGTAAAGCAGAAAAGCATAAGACAAACAAGCAAGTAAATATGGGTCCGAGCTATGAGGTCAGATAAGTCGAGCCTTGCACTTGGAGTGTAGTGTCGTCACGAGTCACGGGTTATAGTCTGGTTTTTCTCAAAAAGATTTTCCTCTTTTTAAAACCAAGTTCACTATAACCAATGGCTCTGATACCAATCTGTCACACCCCCAAAATCCACCTGCGGATAACACCCGCTTCGAGGGCGTGACTGACAGGATCCAACCACCAATTATACTAAGCATTGGTTAATAGTAAAGTAAAATGTTATCTTGAGTAGTTTAGCAACATCTTAGCTTAAGTTTGATAGTAAGTTTAAACAAAACAGCGGAAGCATAAACCAAATAGTTTTAAAAGATAGTTCATGGTTCAAGATAAATAAAACCCAACACACGGGTTTTGACGATCACTACACATTCCCAAGCAGCAGCTCCTCAGTCACCGGTTACCTGCAAAGCATGCAGTAAGGGGTCAACAATAATGCTGAGTGAGTTCACTAGTTGTCCAGTTTTAATTACCAAAAACTTGTTTCACCAGTTAACTTATCCGTTTATACATGCCATGGGGAGCTACCCCAAAAGTTAGCGACTAAACTGTTTTTCCAATACCGAACACTAGGTAACCGTTTGCGTTTCCGCAGGATGCCCCGATGTCAATGTTCTATCATCATTGACGGATGCCTGAGTACATTAGTTCACGACCGATCCCATACCATGGCACGGTGTGAGGTTGGTAAGACCTAAATAGCGCTATCAACTAATAACCCGTTCGCCTGGCCCCGGCGACTAATCGGTATTATGTAGTAGGGACTTGAGTGATAGAGTTTCGTTTAGTGCCGTTAGTTGCAATCCGTATAAACAGTAATTAACCAAGGGTTCCCAATAACAAGGGAAGAAAAGTAAGTTGTATCCCTCATAGGGGGATAGTGTTGTTTGTAGTTCCGTTTCCCAAACCACCGGGAACGCATGCTTTAGGTTGTGAACTCACCTTGGGTTGCTCGGTATGTATTTTACTTGGTCAAGTATGTCGGTCACCACGTCCTAGCATGGTTACCAGTATAGGTCAGGTCGGGGTACAAGTAATCATGTACAGTAACACGTATAAACACATTTAGCATACAAACATACAAACAGTTGGGTTATTGGGCCTGCCTAACATCTACACAACAAACAGTAACAGATACACATGCGGTCCAGTCAACAGTTAGCCCAACAAGTCTTTCGGCCCAATAACACTAAGGCAGCCCAGTCGAGACTAGGGTGGTTTCGACTCGTAATGCATGGTTTCGAGTCGCAACCGGGGGATTCCGACTCGCAACCCTGGTTACGGTTCATCATGCCTGGTCTCGAGTCGCAACCAAGGAATGCTGACTCGCAACCCTGGTTTCGGTTCATCATGCTTGGTCTCGAGTGTGCTGCTTGCGAGTCGCAATCTCAAGTCGCAACTAGGAGATTTCGACGAATCACATTCTGGTCTCGAGTCGTAACCAAAGGTTCCGACTCGCAACCGCGATTTTGTGCACTGATTCTTCTAGAACCTGTCCTATTGTACCATCCAATGATATTGCATTTTCATGTAATTTGTGTACTATTCCCACTAAACATGTTTTGTTGTCTGAATATACACCAAAACAGATCAAACAAGCAGAATTTCAAATATTCATGTGACATTCAAGCTGCTCATCATAGTATTCATTCTTTCAGCCAAAATAAACCTATCTTGACTCTCACTAAAACTGTTTTATCCATAACTATTATCAAGAATAATATGTAGTTATGCAATCACTAAGGTCATCAAAATTATCAACACATGATCTAACTATCAAGGCAACTAGCAAGAATACCATGAAAACAAGATCTCTATCGTTTCTTGGCATAATCCATCATTTAATTCATACAAGCTCATCCGTAACATCTAAGCATATTTTTTTTTTCACATAATTTGTCTCATTTAAAAGCTCTAGCACTTATCAATTATATAGACATACACCCACAAACTAACCGGATGGGTATGGAGGTATGGAAAGTGGTTGAAGGAAGTTCCAAGTGTCCCGCGTGAGAGTGAGAGCTTGTGTTCGAGAGCTTGATGTTGTCGGCTTGATCCGAGAGGTGTGGTCTCCGGTAGAGTTCAAGAGGGAATGAGAGGATGATGGTGAATGTGGGTGTTTGTAGGGTTTTAGGGTTTAAGTGTGAGAGGAGGGTGTGAGAGGAGTGTTGTAAAAATGGTTAAGGGAGGGGAGGGTCGGTTTATATAGTGTCACGAGTGGGTTAGGGTGTGGTTGCGACTTGGGCTTCCATATGGCCCAATCCAAACCGGCAACCGGCCCTTAATATGTGTACTGTTCGCTCGAGACCAAGGGTTTCGAGTTGACTCATGGTTGCGACTCCCTTATCAATTATATATACACACTCATACACATATATATATATATATATACATACACATATTAATACGTAGATGTTATCTCAATTAGCACGCCACGATGTTCACAAACTTTCATTTAATATAACTCGCGCTTATATATATACAAGTAGGTTGAATACAGAAATGGTTGCTCGGGAAAACCCGAAGTGTCACAGGTTGTTACCTGTTTTAACTTTAAACTAACATCAAAACTTCCTAAGACATGAATCAGTCTTGTTCAAACCTACTAAAAACAGAATAAGTTAACGAAAAAGGAAATAAATGCGACAAACTAAATATTTACATCTTTACCCTTAGCGTGTGAACACACGCTCGCTAAATTTGTCAGCGAGTCGATAGCTTAACTCATTTTTTCCACACTTGTTAAACGTGCGGGGCATTGACACGCCCTTTTGGATTCGGCTCTGTGTTTCCCGGAAGACCACCCGGGGGTCTCTCAACCAACATTTTAGCCAACTGTCCAACCTAATTCTCAATGGTCTGTATAAAAGCTTTCTGACTCTGCATCTCCCCTTCTTGGGCCATGAATCGTTCCTCGTGTTGTTGGTAGCGGTTCTCAGCTATCTGATCAGCACAATTGAAGTTTCCTAACAGTTGTGCCATCATCTCCTCTAGCTTAGAGTTACTCTAAGAGGCGTGAGGCTGGGAACTGCTCCCGGAGCCTTGATGATGGTAATGTGGCTGGAAGGACTGACCTTGAGATTGGTAGGGTTGTCCCTGGGGCTGCTGTGGCACGGGAGCAGGCTGAGCGTATCCAAGTGGGTTTTGGTTCCCAGAACCGGATTTCCACCCAAAGTTCGGGTGATTTTTCCACCCCAAATTGTACGTGTTGCTGTAGGGGTTATTTTGGGGCCTGATTTGATTGCCCAGATAGTCCACCTCCTCGTGGCCTGTAAACATAACACCCTTCTCACAAGTACCTGGCTCGTGTGAAACTCCACACAACTCACATGATGTTTTAACCCGCGAAACGTTTTAAGGTTGATCAAGTTTTGCCGCCAAAGCTCCAATCTGCGCTATAAGAGTCGTATACGTATCCACAGCATGAACGCCAGGAATGGATGATGCTTTAGTTCGCACCCCACTGTGTAGATAACTTGACTTCAAGGTAGCTTTTTCTATAATTGCGTAGGCTTCATTGGGTGTTTTTATTCCAAGATCGCCTCCTGCATATACATCTAAACGTTCTTGTGAGTCATAATTGAGTCCTTGGTAGAAATTAAGTACAAACTGCCTTTTGGACAGCCCATGATATGGGACATCAATCAAAAGATCTATGAATCTCTCCCATGCAGCGTGTAGAGATTCCCCGTCGTCCTGCTTGAATGTCATAATACGATTCTTCAACTTGGTTGTCTTTTCCGGAGGAAAGTATTTTTGCATGAAAAGTTCTGTCATCTCGTTCCAAGTCATGATGGACCCTACCGGAAGTGACAAAAGCCAAGATCGGGCTTTGTCTCGCAAAGAGAATGGAAAGAGCCGCAAACGGATTGTGTCTTCAGAAACGTCTCGTATTTTGAAAGTTGAACACACTTCAAGAAACGAAGCGATGTGTCGACCCGGATCTTCGTGATCCTTCCCATCAAACTGCAACGAATTTTGTAACATATTAATAATACTAGATTTGATGTCAAAACAAGGTGCAGTTACTGTAGGTCGGGCGATGCGCGGTAGCAAGCCCTCTCCTCCTAGTCGGCCGGTCTCATTCAATGGCCGGTCGTCTTCCGCCATGATGCTTCCTCTGTCGTCTTCTAAACTATCGCTATCAGAAAGTATCACCGGTTCGTCGATTGCTGCAACAATTCTTTGTGCAATAACACGGGATCTTTCGCGAAGCCGCTTACTTCTTCTTAGGTAAGGTTCTAGTTCGTTGGCTGGAACAACATATAGGGGTTGAGGACATCAACCTACAAATAAAAGGAAAGCATTATACGAAAAAAAGAATGTAGTATATTATACTATTATAAATATATATACGTATATATATATATATATTATAATACTTATTTATTTGCTAAATTTTCTTTTTAACCAGAAATTCTGATAAATTCATCATAATTTACCAGAAAAAAAAATCTGAGTAAACGTAAAAGTTTTTTTTTACAAGAAATTCTGATAAATTCATCAGAATTTACTAGAAAATCTGAGTAAACGTTTAAATTTTTTTTATATCATAAAATCTGATGAGATCTAATGAAAATATGATGAAATCTGATTATTTCATTGAAATTCTGATATTTTTATATTTTTACCAGAAATGCTGATAACTTCATCAGAAATCTGATGATTTTATCAGAAAGTTTCTATTTTATTTTTGTGAAGTAAATAAATAAGTAAAAATAAATGAATGAATAAGTAATTTAACTAAATAAATGAATAGATTTAAATGAATAAATGAAATAAATAGAAATAGATGAATAAATGAATGAATGAACAGTTAACTAAATAAATGGACAAAAATGAATAAATAAATGCATAAATGAAACAAATATATATATATAAACGGTTCGATTCCGAACACGGTCATAAATGTAAATATAAACAGAAATGAAATAACTGAATTGAAATAAATGAAATACCGAAATTAAATAACTGAAATGAAATAAATAAATAAAATAAATGAAATACTGAATTAAAAATACTGAAACAAAATAAATAAATGAAATAAATGAATGAATGGTTTGATCCAGAACAGATTAACTGAATTAAAATAAATAAATGAAAAATGTTAGTCGAATAAAATAAAGAGTTAGTTTCTTAGTAAAGTTAGCGGTTAGTCAGTTAGTAAAGTTAGTAGTTAGTTGGTTAGTTGTTAGCTAGTTAGTAAAACAAAAAAAAAGTTAGTCAAAAGTTAGTTCTACTGGGCGTACCAGACTAAATATTCACAAGTTAGAAAATAAAAGAAAACAAATAGATACACAAATGTACAAATATTAACAAGTATTCACAGTTTGTACACTGGTAAAACAATGACTCGGATTGTTCCAGAAATTTCGCCGTGTTCCCCGGCAACGGCGCCAAAAATTTGACGTGGGCGAGACTATACACATTTATTTACAGTATTTACAATCACACCCAGTGAAATATGTTTTATATTTATAAAAATGGTTTATACCTTAACATTAAAACACATACAACAAAGGACAAGTGTATCCCGTCATATATGCAGTAATGTATTGGTAAGGGCCAGATAACGATCCATGGAACACGGGCGTTTATTAAGTACTAAATCTTTGTCATTAGATTACCAGATAAAAGGATAAGTGAATAGTTGTTTAACTAAATTATCTAAATTACAACTAAACATAAATATACTATTATCTTGTTTCATAAACAACCTAAACATGTTATCTATCAGATATGTCACACAAGCACTTAATCAATTTTTTAATTTCGAGACAGTTAGTCATCCGCTAGGAGTTTTCTAACATGATGATTCTTCAGAAAGTTCACACGATAAACACATGTTAACCACCTAAACTCATTCTTTAGCGAGCTATTGATATTCATTCATGTGAACCTTTAAAGATAGATTAGTCATCCGCTAGGAGTTTTCTAACATCACTTATCAATGAAAGCACTACCGATGGTCACAATACAGCCACGGGGATAAGCATTTAAGTAGATCATATAAAAACATATTTCACCTTTACAAGTCTTGAACACAAATCTACCATGCCAGCAATCTCAGACCAAAACTACTAAACAAGGATCATAAACCGCATGCAAGAACATGTAATCAACACCATATAATTCGTTAGAATTCTTACGTGCAAGAAATCATTCCTAATCAAAATAAGATATATCTTAGATAAAACTAATACCCCTCTCGAGTCTCATGGTGTAAACAAGTTTACAAACAAGTGATTAATCAAGAAATAGTTACCATCCCACTAACCACAGATTCATTATCCAAGATAATCAAACATAATCAGGAACTCAACATCAATGAAACGTTCATTATATAATCATGAAGATTCAAACATGAAAAAGTACTAAAGTTACTTATAAACAAGATTACAACATAAAGATCATTCAAGAAACAAGTTTATAACTATTATTACATAAACTCCATTAAACATAAACTAACATCAGCTCATAACTTGCAAAATGATCAGAATACATGTTCAAGAACAAGGAATCAAACCATAAAAAAGCAAGGAATTGATGGGTTGGATCGGTTATGCTTCCATTCGGTCTTAAAGCTTCAAAGTGGTCTGATCAGGTGTGACAACCCAAGATTTCAAGCTCGTGTTACTTGTTCGTAATGCTGTTTGACAATTAGTTTATTTTATGTAACGTGAGGTTGTTGGAAAGATTAGAGTTTTGCTAGTTAGTGAACTTGTTTGTGTAATTGTGCAATGTTTCTGATTAATGAAAGATCTTGATAACTCATTAACTGTTTAAAGGGGACCCGACGAAATATGGGATGACTTTCGTCATCTTTATGTTCGACGAAACATATATTTCGTCTGGGTGAGTCTTTCGCCGTGATGGGCTTTGGCCCAAGTAAGGCCCAGATACGAGCCAGGTATATTTACCCAGTTTCCTTATATATTCGATAACTGATGAAACCCTAGTACCTCCTTCTCTATCTAATACCGACGGCAATCTTTCATTCACTCAAAGCTTTCCCTTCTCACTGATTCAAGTACTCTTATTCCGTTTCGATTCTCCGGTGAGTGCGACAACACTTGTTTTAATATGTATTGCTTGTTCTAGGTTATGTACAGACTGTTGATTTCTTATTTGCAATGTCAATCATGAATTTGTATAGTAGTTGGAATATCTTGTTTAATGATGTGTGTTAACAATATTCATAATTGGATTGTATGCTTAAGGTTAGTCGTACGAATCATGGAAAACTTACGTATACAAAGCATGGGAACTGTAAAACGAATTCTTGTGAATTGATGAATTATCGATGATGCGATCTGATTGATTATGGTTCTTAGTGGCTTGATTAGGGGTAATGATTAGGTGATGATTGGAACTCTGCGTATTACGGAAATAGTGTAACTGTTATGCATGTCGACGAAACACTTATGTCGACGAAACACTCATGTCGACGAAACACTTATGTTGACGAAGCATGGGTCTTTCGTCGACAGGAATCACGACGAATCATGGGTTTTTTGCCGATAGGGTGAACAAACACAGTGGACTAAGTTGACTTTGTTGATGAACGAATATGTTAATGAAATCATAATACTTACTGTTAATGACGATTAACTATGACCAAAGAGACATGATTTAGTTTTCACGTATAGCACATCTAACTGTTAGGCACTATTATGAAACATGCATGTAAATTGTGGAATTGAATGAGTTTGTTTAACTGCTATGTGCTATTCGGTAATCACTGATTGAATGAACACCATGACTTTTATTCATACGTGAACCTTGCGAATGTGAAACTGATTACGAATACATGAATACCGTTAGCTTTGACTGATTTAGTGTGTGCGAGTAACTAGTCATACCGAGCAAACCAAGGTGAGTTCACTGCTCTTTTTTCACGCATGCATCCCGAGGTGGGACATCTGGTAAACATTCCGGAGAGGAATGTCGGGTAATGGGTTTGACTAGAATGTTAAACCTGGGTTGTTGGTTAATACACGTATATCTATCACTCAAGTCCCTCCTACCGATTGTTGCCAGGAAGGCAACGTGGTATTAGTTAATAGCGCTATTTAGGTTTGGCACCCTCACACCGCACCGAGGAGGTTGGGAGTGAACTAATGACCCCCATCTTGACCATTGCTTTGATAGAGGCATTGGGGTTTAGGGTAAATAATCTAGAGCCATCGGAAGTAAGCGTGTGATTAACAACATTGAATCTGTGAAACGTTTTAATCTGGTAACTGGTAACTAAACACGTTAACAAACTTTGAACTCACTAGCGTCGTCTGACACACTTGTCTGCATGCTTGCAGGTCGTTAGATTCTTGGACCTGGAACTTGCTATCTGGGAGTGCTGGAGTGGTCATGGGTCACAACTCTTGGATATTTATTCTTGATTTAGTACATTGTTTTGAAACACTTGGAATTATGTTATGAAATGAATCAAATGTTTTATTTAAATATTTATTAATTATTAGTTCAACGTGATTGGTGGCTTGGATCCTGGTACGTCACACTTCCTGCGGTGTTTACGCATGTGGTATTTTGGGGGTGTGACAATTTGGTATCAGAGCCACTGGTTATAGTGAACTAGGTTTTAAAACATTTTTATAAAACCAGACTATAACCGAACAGCTTCGAAAATCGACCATGACACTCAGCTCCAGATTGCAAGGTTCGTCCTATGTTTACTTTATGCATTACTTGTTTAGTAATCACACACTCACGATTTTCATGAAACTACATACTAGATACCATAATGTGATTACCTGTGCTGCATGTTTTTGTAAAGTTCGATAGCATGACACTACTCTTCGACTTTTGTGGTTATTAATCTTGTAATGCCTTTCGTTTTGTTGTTTGAATGTGGGGGGGGGGAACTTTTAGCGCAAGTTAAGAGGCACTGAGATAAGCATGCAAATTGCCTAATTATTATGGGTGCACACATAATAATAACGTGAGGTGCATGTGAGTCCCAGTGAGGCTTAATGAGTGTGAAAAGGGTTCCGCCCTGTTGTTTGGTATAAACTTGGTAGTTTATAGATGTCAACATGAGGTTTGACTCCCACCTTATCTCGATCCTTAACCTTTTCCCTTCTCTTATATAGAATCATGAGTGGGCGAGGCCATGGACATGGTCACATTGCGATGACCCAAGCCGAACTGAATGATCTAATCAACACCCGTGTGGCTGAAGCCCTAGCGGCTTATCAGGCTGGTACGAAATGTGCCAAATACTCTTTATTCTTGTGTCACGTACACAACTCTTACCCCTGTGTTGTATTTTCTTTCGTTCATTAGGTCAGCAGGCGCATGAGAATCAAAACAATCCGCCTGCTTGCACGTTTAAGACGTTCATGGATTGTAAGCCACAGACCTTCAGTGGGACTGAAGGGGCTGTGGGGCTACTTCGATGGTTCGAGAAAGCTGAGTCAGTGTTCGCTATGTGTAACTGTCCCGTGGGGGACCGTGTGAAGTATGCTACAGGCACTTTGGAGGATGGTGCCTTAACTTGGTGGAATGCCTAGGTGCAAATTTCGGGCATCGAGATGGCTAACGCCACTACTTGGGATGATTTCAAGGAGTTAATGCGGGAGGAGTACTGTCCTCGTGACGAGGTTCAGAAGCTCGAGAACGAGTACTACGATTTGAAGATGGAAGGGTCCGAGATCGAGGCTTACACGAAACGATCTCATGAACTAGCAATTTTGTGCCCTAACCTATCTCGACCTCCACCTAGACGAATTGAGTTGTATATCAAGGGCCTAGCACCATCCGTAAAGAGTTATGTCACTACTGCAAACCTTAACAATCTACCTCAGATCATTCGTTTAGCACACAAGATTACTGACCAAGAGGTCGAACGTGGCTCATTGCCGCCACATATTTCTGCTACTACCTCTTCTGCTACAGCTACCAAACCTGCTAGTGATAAGAAGCGCAAATGGAATGATGCTAACAAAGCAACCAGTGCCAGTCAATCTCAGAAAAGGCCTGACAACAGCAATAATCGTAGTTTCAGTCAGTCGTCCTCAGTTAACCAAGGCCAGGGCAACAATCAGAGTCAAGTCTCCTATGTTGGTAGGAAGCCAAAGTGCAACAAGTGTGAGTATCATCATCATGGAACATGTGTTCGGGCTTGCCATAGGTGCGACAAGGTGGGCCATATGGCAAAGGACTGTAGAGCTTCGTACCCAAAGCAGCTGCAGCAGCAGCAGCAAAACCAGCAACAGAATCAGCAGCATCAGTAGCAGCAAAGGCAACAGCCCCATCAGAACCAAGGCTTTAAGAAGGGGTGTTATGAGTGTGGGGATGAGGGTCATATTAAACGGGATTGCCCTCAGCTGAATCAGAATGCCAACGACAACAACAACAAAAATGGCAACAAAGGGGGCATTGGTGCTCGTGGAAGGGTATTTACGATTGGTGCTGGTAATGCTAGGAACGACGGCAATGTCGTGACTGGTACGTTTTCTGTGAACAATCTTTTTGCTTCTGTGTTATTTGATTCCGGTGCCGATTGGATTTATGTGTCCCTAGAGTTCAGTCAGCGATTAGGGTTAACCTCAACACCTTTAGAAGCTAAGCATGTAGTAGAATTAGCTGATGGCAAAACGATTGAAGCTTCGCATGTCCTTTTTGGGTGTAAATTAGATTTTGTGGGTCAAGTGTTTGACATTGACCTCCTTCCTCTTACCCTCGGTAGTTTTGATGTAGTGGTTGGTATGGATTGGTTGTCTAAGCATCAGACTGAGATTCTATGTAAAGAGAAGATCGTACGTATTCCTCTCCCCAGTGGAGAGTCATTATCGGTTCAAGGGCATCGTAGTGGGGCGATGGTTGGTATCATCTCAGCTACGCAAGCGTAGAAGTGTCTACGAAAGGGGTATCCTACTATTCTAGCACGTGTTACTAATACTCCGCCTGAAGAAAGAAAGATTTAAGACCTGCCAGTTGTTTGTGAATTTTCTGATGTATTTCATGAGGACTACCTGGTTTACCTCCTCACCGTCAAGTGGAATTTCATATTGATCTTGCACTAGGAGCAGCTCCAATTGCTCGTGCTCGTTATCGTCTTGCACCTGGAGAGTTGCAAGAGTTATCTAATCAACTTCAAGAACTGTTGGATAGGGGTTTTATCCGACCCAGTTCTTCGCCTTGGGGAGCCCCAGTTTTGTTTGTAAAGAAGAAAGACGAGTCCTTTCGTATATGCATAGATTATCGGGAACTTAACAAGGTGACTGTTAAGAACCGCTACCCTTTGCCACGCATCGACGACTTATTTGACCAGTTGCAAGGGTCGAGTTTTTATTCGAAGATCGACTTAAGATCGGGCTATCATTAGATGAGAGTCCGAGAGGAAGATGTTCCAAAACGGCTTTTCGAACGTGGTATGGGCACTATGAGTTTTTAGTTATGCCATTTGGGTTGACGAACGCGCCAGCGGTTTTCATGGACCTCATGAACCGTGTATGCAAACCGTATCTCGAAGACTTCGTTATCGTGTTTATCGACGACATTCTGATATATTCGAAGAACAAGGAAGATCACGAGTGGCACCTACGTCTTATTTTGGAGCTTCTGAGGAAGGAGCAACTCTACGCGAAATTCTCTAAGTGTGACTTCTGGATTCGAGAGGTACACTTCCTTGGCGACGTTGTTATCGAATCAGGAATACACGTGGATCCTGCAAAGATTGACGCTATTAGTAATTGGGCGGCACCAAAGACTCCTTCGGAGGTGTGACAATTTTTTGGACTCGCTGGGTACTATTGCAGGTTTATTAAGGACTTTTCGAAGATCGCCCAACCTCTTACCTCATTGACACAGAAAGGCGTTGTATACTCGTGGGCAACGAAGCAAGAAGATGCTTTCCAGTTGTTAAAACAGAAACTGTCACACCCCGACCACGTAGAACATACAAAACGTGGCGGAAACGTCGGGGAGTGTTGTAACAGAATCAATTGTTTCAAATCCATGGTAAATGAAGTTTCGTTTTATTAATCAAACATGAAAGTTTACATTGCTTTAAACAAGAACCAAAGAATACATAACATAAATTAACTAGTTCTTGTCTCGTTTTAAGTCACTAAGGCACAGGACCGCCTAAGTATGTCTTGATAAGTCCTATGCATCATCTCCTGAAAACACATGTGAAAATAGGTACGTCAGCATAAAAATGCCTGTGAGATACATTGGTTTTGTGAAAACGGAATTCATGACTTGAGTTTGAGAAAACGTTTAGTTATGAACCTCGTATTTTGCTTTGTCTTGTAAATCATTTGAAAAACGGTAAGATCAAATGATATGTATAAATAAGAGAACAATGCATGGTTAACTGAATAACCATGTAAAAAGAGTTTGTATAAGATTTGTTGTTTGTAAATCAATGTCTTGTGAAAAGCGTGTTATTTGTATAAAATGTTCTATGTCTCAAATTGAAATGATTCAAATAACGCTACGATATGTAATACCATACAAACACTTATATATAGGAAGTACCAGCGGCGAATCCACCATGCTTGTATCATATTACACATGCCTCGTTACTTAAATCACTTACTCAAACCAAACCATCAAGATGAAATGTTTAACAACGGTAGAAATGTTCATGTATAGTCAAATGTCTATTGTCAAATGTAATCCATGTCAATGGATACAACTGGTTTACACGGTTCAATGCTTACAGACGGTTCATGAAATCAAAGGGGTAGGACGGTTCACATAGTCAAATGGTTACAACGGTTCAAAATGTATGATAATGTGTTCATATGCTGGATGAGCATATGCAACAGAAATGCAATGTGAAACAATGTACTACGTATGCACACAATGGGCGTACGTAGCATGAAATGTATTGTAGAGTACAGCGGTTCAAAATGTAGTATAATGTGTTCATATGCTGGATGAGCATATGCAACAGAAATGCAATGTGAAACAATGTACTACGTATGCACACAATGGGCGTACATAGCATGAAATGTATTGTAAAGCAATGTACTAAGTACGTACACAATGGGCATACATAACATAAACACAATGAAATCATGTACTATATATGTACTATCGAACATAGCAGTATATGATGTGAAAACCGGAAAGCATGAAAGTAGCAAGTAGGCACATGTGTTTCACCCCAAAACAGTTTGGAAAACAGTAAAAGAGGGGTTCAATGTACTCTCCTGAGATTGCTTTGGAGTTCTTGTATAATAACCAGATAATGCTACAGATCACGGGATATCAAACGGCACCTAATAGGTAGCTATGTTAATATACCGGACCAAATCGGAAGAACGGATAGTATGCGGGTTCGTAAACCAAAAGAGTATGGAGACTCGTGTAATATGGTTTAACAAGGCCTACATACTAAAATGAAGCTTAACCTAAGTGCTTGCGACCTATTACGACCCGTTTAGGTAGCTTATGCTACCCTACGCGTCGTTCGCGTAGAACGTGTCTGGAACGCCTAACATCGTGACCACAAGGTATAACCTCGGAAGGTTATAGCTATGGTCACCTAATGTGTTTGGTCGGATCCCAAAGATCGACCAAATGGGTCGGGTTCGAAAGTATAAGCGATGGTTTAGATCGCTTACCTTACGACCCTATATAAGCACTATACTAAAAATGACGAGCTAAGCATGTTAGAACATGCTTAACTAAGTTTAGAAAACAGGTTTGGCATCAAAACAAACGGCTTTGATGCTCGCGAGTAGTTTGGTTACAAAATACGCAAGAATGCGCATTTTGGCCGAAACTACGACTCGTCACTGAGCCTAGGTAACGTGGTAATCAGTAGGTATAGTCACTACGGACTATAACCATCGTGATCACGCTCACGTTATGAAGTTCCAAGAACTTCGTGTTGACCATAGGCTGGTCAATGCAGAAAGTCAACAAAACGTTGACTTTCGGACTCGAAAAGCGAATAAAAGAACGAAAGAAGACTTACGGAGGGTCCCCGAATGCTAATCTAGACCAAAATGGCTCAGGTATGAAACAATGGTTCCAACTTAGAGCCTTAAGATCAGATTGTGTGGGTTTTGGAACAAAGGGGGGGGGGTATTTATAGGAAAAGTGGAACCGTTAGGATCGTTTATCGAATATCGTGCCACGATCGGGTGCGTACACTTGTCAAAAATGTGGTGGTTACTGAAAATGGCCTTTGGCCTTTGATTGGGTGAAAGGGCATTGCCCCTTGATCGAACGAAAGGCCAACTGCATTGATTAGAAACATTGAATCTGGTCTGACAGTCTCACGCGGCCCGCCTAAACATTTAGGCAAAACTCACGCGGGCCGCCTGAAGCTTCTGATCTGCATATACTTTCAAAAATGGCAGTTTTGGTCCCTGTTGCGTATTTAAGCCATTTCCGACACTTCTAAGGCCCGTAAAGCCAACTTTAAGGCCCTAAAATGATGCCTAAGCATTGTGGACATGAAACATGCTCAAAAATGTTCCGGATGTTGGTTCGTTTGGCCGTACGAACGCGATGTTCGCTTAATTACGACGGAATGCGCATAAGCGCGAAAAATGATCCAAATGACGCGACGAACGGATTTTTCTCATGCCAAACACTAAGGCATAATATAAGGATGTTTACATAAATTTTTGGATGTCCGGATGTATTCAGAACGTAAGTTATGCGCGAAAGTGCAAACTTGTGCACTTTTTGACACTTTTAGTCCCTGAATGATCCAAAAGTTTGTTTTAGCATACCAAACACCTCAAAGCCTATTTCTAAGCTATGTAAAGGATATTTAGGGTATGTCTAACTTATGGACATGTTTCGGAATGTTCGTTACAGTTCAAATTGGCATACTTTCGCAGTTTGTCAAGTTTAGTCCCTGTAAGCGAATTAACTTGTTTTTGCTATACCAAAGCCTTCAAAACTTATTTCTAAGTTATGTAAAGGTTATTTAAGGTATGTTGAGTATATGTTGATGTTCCGGAGTATTTTTCGCATTAAACTGAGTACGCTTACGCACCAGTTTGCGTATAATGCTCTAGAAAGCAATGTAGAGTTTGAAATTGAACAATAATTGATATGTGCAAAACATACACATATTTATACAAGATCCCAAGTATGAAATACAATATTTCATCGGCTTGGTATTTGTTTGATGGTCGCGGTGACACAGGTGTCACAGTCTCCCCTACTTTAGGAAATTTCGTCCCGAAATTTATTCGTAGGAGTCTATTTGTGACTTTGCCAAATAACCACCAGCGATATGTAAGGCAATATCCTGTCATTTCCTTAACGGTCATTCCTCAGAAAAGAATATGAACAGACGGAGTCATTTTCCTCAACGAGTATTCTTCAGAAATGGAAATGACGGAATAAGCAAACGGATGTTCATTTCCTCAACGGACAAATCTTCAGAAACTAAAAATGAACTAACGGAGTCATCTTCAACGGTTGCTTCCTCAGAGTTGGAAATGAAGGATTACACAACGGATATTCATTTCCCCAACGGATAAATCGTCAGAAACGAAAATGAACAGACGGAGTCATTTTCAACGGTTGCTTCCTCAGAGTTGGAAATGAAGGATTACACAACGGATATTCGTTTCCCCAACGGATAAATCGTCAGAAACGAATATGAACAGACGGAGTCATTTTCAACGGTTGCTTCCTCAGAGTTGGAAATGAAGGATTACACAACGGATATTCATTTCCCCAACGGATAAATCGTCAGAAACGAAAATGAACAGACGAAGTCATTTTCAACGGTTGCTTCCTCAGAGTTGGAAATGAAGGATTACACAACGGTTATTCATTTCCCCAACGGATAAATCGTCAGAAACGAAAATGAACTAACGGAGTCATTTTCAACGGTTGCTTCATCAGAATTGGAAATGAGGGATTTCACAACGGATATTCATTTCCTCAACGGATAAATCTTCAGAAACGAAAACGAACAGACGGAGTCATTTTCAACGGTTGCTTCCTCAGAGTTGGAAATGAAGGATTACACAACGGATATTCATTTCCCCAACGGATAAATCGTCAGAAACGAAAATGAACTAACGGAGTCATTTTCAACGGTTGCTTCATCAGAATTGGAAATGAAGGATTACACAACGGATATTCATTTCCTCAACGGATAAATCTTCAGAAACGAAAATGAACTAACAGAGTCATCTTCAACGGTTGCTTCCTCAAAGTTGGAAATGAATAGGGTTAACTCTAGACACATGACAGAACTTGCTGTGATTTCTGTGCACTAAATTCCATAATTATGTATGCATCCATAATTACGTAATCCCTTGCACAGTCCGCACAGTTTGTTTTGTAATGTTTTGGGGAAGGATATCACACTTGTGATGAGGGTGACTAGACTTCCATCGGTTCCTTTTAATTAGATCGACAGGGGATCCTCTTGGTTAGGCCACCAAGGAGTCCTTTCAGCTATATCATCACATGATATCCCTAACCAGATTTTTGGATGAATTCGTTTAGCTAGACCACTCAAGGGGTCAAATTATGAAGTAGTACTTTATAATCCGAGGGACTTAACTATAACATAGAAGTCCATTGAGGATTTTAAGTAATACCTTTGGGTATCCTACTATGAATCTCTTGTACACGGATATGTAAGATTCTACGAAGATTTGGATAACATAATTTGGATCACACAACAACACATAAGGAAACACATAAGCACATAGTCACATAATTGTTTAACTTGATCATAATTTGTTATTAACTTGTTATTGATTGAATACGGATATGGAAACCAATCGACGGGTCTCAATGTTCACTGGGATCTATCTGAGAAGATAGAAAGATCTCCCAAAATTCGATTTTTGATTACAAGGAATCACCACATTCGAATTAAGGTATACAACAATTAAAGACTTACGGGAAGTCCTTAGGTACCCTATTAAGGTTTTATAGTGGTACTTTGGGTATTCGTCTTGTGTTGTAACCTGCGCTTTGTACTTCGTTTCCTTAGAATAAACGGGTACTTAGGAATTTTGTAGAAGACGCAAGCAATTATAGAATGGGAGAATTTTGGGGGTAGTTTGTTCTTTAAGGAATACGGTCCCTTGATTGTCGGTATTGTAAGGGATATGTCGTTTATACATGCAACCACAGAAATACATTGCAATGTAAATAAAAGATTTATTTATAAACAACGATAACAACGGTTTCTTGGACCTTGACAACAAAAGAAGATAATACATAAGACGTGATTATTTCTAAACGATGTTGTCTTCTAGTCAGTCAGATGCTTATCCCTGTGCTGGATTTGCATTAGCAAGCTTTGGGCAATTTCTTCGGAAATGACCCATCTCGCCATAGTTGAAACAAGAGCCTGGTAGAAAACGACCTTGAGCAGGATTGTTGCCAGCTTGGTTTGGCGCAGCTGCAGCTGGGCAGACTCTTGCTGTGTGGCCTATAAGTCCACAAGTTTGGCATTTGCGGCATTGTATGTGACAACTCGAATTTCCAAGATTTCTATTTCGCATTTATTGCACGTTCATTGTTCGTGTAGTTAATTATTTGCACAATTGATTGCTATGGAATGGTATACGTTTTAATGCAATAAATCGTATTGTGTGATTGTGCATGGTTGTTTGATTAATTGTGATAGACTTGTCAATTATGTGAACTTGGTGGTGAAACTGTGAAATGCTCATAAGATGGTATGCTTGTGTAAAATATAATAATTCAGGGTGTATTGAGTAATTAGTGAAAATTTAATTATACTTAACCCTAATCCTTCACTAAACCACACACACAAAAATCCAAGCACGTAGTTCATATTCTCTGGCAATCATCACCAAATCATTGGCAAGACTTTCATCACTTTTGTTTCCACATTCTCTCTAGAATCATCCAAGGTAATTGTTTATTGTTAATGCGATACTTGTATACCCTAATTGATTGGTTGATCGTATCAATTCTTGATTCTTGTAATACTTGAAAAACCCTAGCTTTCATATGATGGTTCTGTGCTTTGGTTGATTCTTGGTTATTGTGTTATGATGATGTTTGGTCGTGAAATCAATTGCTTAAATGATGATGATATCTGTTAAATTGTTTCGTGCCATGTATTGTATGAACTAGGGTTTCTGGATCGTAGAAAAGTAAAAACGTAACTGTTGGATGTATGTGCGTAACTGCTTCAATCGCAATGAACGCATGATTATTTGTTAGTCAGAGTTTTATTGAATGTTAGTTGTCTGAGTTTTAAACCATGAAATCTTGTCCGACTTTTGAATATGTCCGAGTTTTATAAAGCGAACATTGTCTGAGTTTTATAACATTATGAATAGTCCGAAGTATATATATATAAGACTTGAAGTCCGATCTTTACAATATACAAAGGTCCGAGCTTTATGAATACCATAGATGGTCCGAGTTTCAATCACTTCCCCTTAGTCCGACTTTTGGCCAAAGGAATGAGTTGGTCCGAGTTTTGTTTGGAGGGTTGGAGGTCCGAGTTTTAACCTTTAGCAATGGTCCGACCTTTATGAGATAAGGGGGGGGTCCGAGTTCCTGGTGGCATGAGGTCCGACTTTTAAAATCAATTAACCACGTCCGAGTTTTAAAAGGGAGCCCCCTTAGGTCCGAGTTTTATATTACATGTACTCAGAGGTTTATAAATTTATAAGTGGTCCGACTTCCTTTTGATGTGTAATGCGATCCGAAGTTCATAGATGTTTTATGTAACCCGACCTTCTTATGATGTGATAGTGGTCCGAATATTGATGGTTATATTACTCCGACCTTGTGATTGAATATAAATATGATCCAACTTCTGATAATGAGCACATGATCCAAGTTTGCTGATTTCATATGCTGAATAAGTGAATGAGCGTTCTGTGTTAAGGCAAACACCAGTAACTAAGCTTTCTGTACGCTTCTATATGTAATTGCATGCAACTGTTCCTTCCTGCATATAACGGTATGATTCGATACATGATTGTATGACATTGATTGCAACTGCATGATCCTGCATGTGTGAACATTTTATGTAATATCATCGTGTACACAATAAACACACAAAGCACCGTTGCTTGAATATCGAGGATTGTAAACCCTAATTGAATGAATCATGTGCAATATATCCTAGGTCGTGTGTAACGGACTTAGAGATTAATAAACCCTAGAAGCAATAACATACCGAGCAAACCAAGGTGAGTTCACACAGCCAAGGCATGGGGTTCCCGGGTGGGAATGGGATTTGATGAACTATTGTATATACTTCGCTGATAAAACTACGACTAGACTAGTAACACTTATTGAACTGATCTTCGCACACCTGCCAAGGGTTGGCCGCGATATTATGACTGACTTCGCACACCTGCCTTTGGAAGGCCGCGAACTGAATTTACTAATCTTCGCACACCTGCCTGGTAGGCCGCGATACAGATAAACCTAGTCTAGAATACTCGGGATGAACATCCCCTAATATCTTCGCATACCTGCCTGGGAGGCCGCGATGGAAACTAATACGATACATGACATAACGAACGAACATACTACTACTCACACTATACTATTACTGAACTGTTAACTGTGAACTCGCTCAACTAGTTGTTGATCATCTGTTACATGCCTTGCAGGTCGTTAGATACATGGAGCTTGCACAGGGAGAAGCTGGTCCTTGTGGGCTTGGATCGTGATTATCTTGTTAAACACTTATGATACTTGATACTTATTTACGATGGGTTTTATTTCTACGCTTCCGCTAAACAATGATAACTTATTTATGATTTGGAACACCTTTCATATGGATTTGGTTTGGTTTATATGACAATTACTTTTACTATATGTATCGTTCTATATGATTGGTGGCTTGATCCTGGTCAGTCACGCTCCCCAGCGGTGATACTCCGCAGGTGGATTTTGGGGGTGTGACAGATTGGTATCAGAGCCATTGGTTATAGAGAACTTGGTTTTAATATGGGGAAAACGTTTTTATTAAAACCAGACTATAACCAGAACAGTGCTCTCAACGATCCACAACGACGCTTCGCTCCACGTGCAAGACTCGACATCCTAGGTAATAAGGTTTATGTTTATTACCTGCTTGCTAGAATTGCATAGAACTTTGCTCGAAGTATGCTTACATTATTTTTGCTCACTACTTGTTATTGCTTAAGAACATTTATGTGCTTACACTCTTCTGTCATCGCTCTATTCGCGAACCTCTCTAACTCATGTTGCATTTGCTATGAAGATCATGTCTGGACGAATTAACATGACTCAAGCCCAGCTAGAGGCTCTCGTTCAAGCTCAAGTTGTTGCGGCACTTGCAGCTGCTCAAGCAGGTAGTATACCCTGCAGTATAGACACACACTAGGATCTTTAGATCCTACATTAACTCTCGTATTTAACTTTGTCCTATTCGTACACAATAGGTCAACACGCGCAGCAGCCTGTCTGCACTTTCAAGAACTTCATGGACTGTCGTCCAAGCTCATTCAGTGGCACCGAGGGGGCAGTGGGACTCCTCCATTGGTTTGAGAAGCTAGAATCTGTGTTTGAGATGTGTGAATGCCTTGAGGCTCGCAGGGTCAAGTATGCCACTGGTACTTTGGAAGGAATCGCGTTGACTTGGTGGAACGCGCAAGTACAGATCCTAGGCTTGGCAGCTGCTAACGCCACCCCTTGGAATGACTTCAAGGAATTGATCAAAAGGGAATACTGCACTCGTGAAGACATTCACAAGCTGGAAGATGAACTGTATCACTTGAAAATGGTTGGGTCAGAGATTGAAGCTTATACTAAGAGGTCGAACGAGCTGGCCGTTCTGTGTCCAACCATGGTGGACCCTCCATACAAGCGCATTGAGTTGTATCTCAAGGGGTTAGCGCCAGAGATCCAGAGCCATGTGACATCGGCTAATCTTGATAATATCCAGGCTATTCAACGCCTCGCTCATCGCATCACAGATCAGGCAGTGGATCAGAACAGACTGCCCAAACGCATCAGTGCTACCACTACTGCTACTACTACTCCAGCTACTACTCCTGCCACACCCAGTGAGAACAAAAGAAAGTGGGAGGGGGATTCCAGCAAGGGATCAGTTTCTGTTCAGTCTCAGCAGCGCAAGACAAATGACTACCAGAATCCGAGTCAGCAATCATCTGGCAGTCAGGGGCAGGGTGGATATCGGGGAATTCACCCACTGTGTAATAAGTGCAACAGACACCACAGCGGAAGATGTCGTAGGGAACGTTGTCAAAGATGCCTCAAGATGGGTCATGAGGCTAAGGATTGTAGAAGCTCTCGGCCAGCAAATCAGAACCAGCAACTGTCACACCCCCAAATTACCACCTAGGGAGTGTCCCTGTTAGGCGTGTGACGACTAGCAATGAGCCACCAATTACATTGAATCACAAGTTTGAAATAAAGTTCCATTATTTAATAATACTGAAATCCCAAACATAAGTTATCCAAAAATCATAAGTTCACCGGAAGCGTTAATGTATCATAATATAAATGTTATCCAATTAATCATAGCAAGTAAAGGTCTGATAAATAAATCCATCAAAGCAACCATGACCACTCTTGCCCTCCAGCCAGCAAGTTCCTGTTTCCAAGTACCTAACGACCTGCGAGCATGTAACAAGTTTATCAGACAAAGCTGGCGAGTTCACAGTTTTTGAATACGTTTGTTACCAGTTGTACGTAAAACAGTTCAATAACCAATGCAAGTAATATTGTTAATATCTCAATTCCGAACAAGACGGCTCCTGAAATACATGACTGCCCTTCCCACGTACTCCTATCTAGTACTGGGCCACGACTGGGTCATTAGTTCACATCCGTCCTCTCTAGGAGCGGTGTGAGGGTGCCAAACCTAAGTAGCGCTACCAACTAATACCCGTTACCCTCCAGGTAACAAAACAAGGGACTTACAAGAATGATAGGTGACAATATTAACCAATATACCCGTTTTTTTTACCCAAAAGACTTATCCCTCCACGGGATACCCACTGACTGTCCCCAACCACTGGGACGCATGCTCGAATGTAGTGAACTCACCTTAGTTTTGCTCGGTATGGTTTAGTTACCCGTTTATCAGATTATCAAACCCGTCCTAACATGATTACCAGTAACGATCAGTCCCATGCACATAATCGCGTAGTTTTCATTCACGTCACACAAGTATTATACGAATATTACACATGCAGACATAACAATCATGACAAGGAGTTGTGCTATACATAGAGCATAACATGTATGGTAATGATAATGTCATATGATAACTATCCTGGTTTCCTCATACCGTTACTTTATGAGTTTTCATTTCACCTACACATGGACTTCCTTAGGTATACATTCAGTAGCGCGTTTCTGGTCTATTACCAACCCAATGTCACTCCCAATCTATAAAGAAACATGTAGCCAACCGAGAAGGTGCAACCCTTTACCCGGTCAGCCCAATCAGTTATACCCCCGTACCGCCCTAACTATCACAGTTCAATCGATTGGGTGGTTCTGGGCTGTTTGTAACCGAGCCCAGTATAATAGGGGTTTCTAACTAACTAGCCCAGATTAGTAAGCCGTAATAATTAGAAGTGTGTGTGTGTTCGGTATAGGTGTTCGGCCCACTCATCACAACTAAGCCCACTTAATGTAAGTAAATTATGAATGTTATGACATTCTTTAGCAAATTATGATTAATAATTTAAAACCCGTATTGTATTATGTAGATACATACAGATTCTTTTGACTAAAACCCGGAACATATTACGTAATATAGCCAGCCTATATATTTTATTAAGACTCGGAGTATGAACATACCCTTAAATCCGAACCCAACCCATCAAGTTTATAAACACACATCATCGGGTATCACCATCTACATTGCACGAATCACAGTTTTCTTTTATATTTCTCCATATTAATTCACATGAGTTCTAATCCATGCTTTAATTAAATAACGTTATATCATACCGAATTCATATTATTATCATTCACAGGTTATTATCATATGAAAAAGAACAATCATATCAAACCCCTAACATATGTATATTAGTTAACAAGACAAACTATCCCTGATCGATCCATGTACAATTTTTATTTGATAATACTCAATAATCAGAACCACATGTCACACAATTGCACATATATCCAGAACTATCAATTCATTTATGGACCATGTTCCAATAACACATGTCAGTAACATCATTCGTGTCCAGCAAGCTTTTATATTAATTACAAACATGTGCATACCACATTCTCTAGATTACTTAAATCATGTGACATTCATAAATGACAAAGCAATCATACCTATCGATAGGAGTGGGATGGTGGTAACTAGGGTAGCTGATGTTTGCAATTCAAAAGGATTTGTGGAAAGAAGAGCTGCCGTCAAAGGGGCCTAGGGTTTGCTGCCTTGAATGAGGCTTTGAAGTTATGAATGCATACATGTATAACCGTGAGCTAATTTAAAGGTATGCGGGCCAAGTTGGGCTTCGGGTAGCATGGGCCGAGAATGAAAAGGAGGTGTGTGTGTGCCAAGAAGAGTGGGCAGCCCTAGGTCCAATAGTTGCGTGCTAAACAAGCGGCCCAAACTATGTTAGTTCCCTAGATTAACTATTCGACACATAAAAAAGCGTTTTAACGATTTCCTGTAGTTAAACACAAGTAGACATATCCAATCGCGTTATACATTTAACAATTACATTCCAGTCACAAGTGTTTACTAATTTTTATCATCGCAAGGAATATGAACGAGACATAACAAGAAATAGGATCACGTGACTAAGAGACACTGACCTTGAAAGTTCGGGTTGTCACAGCAACTCCCACCGCCAGCTCCACAGAACCAGCACCAGCAGCCACAGCGTGGAAACCGGGGATGTTTCCAGTGTGGGGCTGAAGGCCACTACAAACGTGATTGCCCTCAACTGAACCAGAACCAGAATCGCAACAACAACAACCAGGGTGACGGGAACAACAACAACAACAATGGGGGAAACAACAACAATGGCAACGAAGCTCGGGGTCGTGCTTTTGTGCTAGGTCGGGGTGACGCAGTGAATGATCCCAATGTAGTTATGGGTAAGTTTCTTCTCGACGATATTTATGTTACTGTCTTATTTGATTCGGGTGATGACACAAGTTATATGTCCTTGAAAATGAGTAAATTGTTAAAACGTACACCAACACCCCTAAACACCAAACATGTCGTAGAGTTAGCAAATGGTAAGGGTGTAGAAGCCGCACACGTAATCAAGGGTTGTAACATCGTTCTAGCGGGTCAGACCTTCTCGATTGATCTTATACCCATAGTTTTGGGTAGTTTCAGCGTCGTCATCGGTATGGATTGGTTATCCCAACATCACGCAGAGATTTTGTGCAAGGAAAAGGTCATTCGTATTCCTCGCTCTAGTCAGGAACCTCTCGAAGTTCAGGGTGACAAGAGTGGTGTTGTGGTTGGCATCATCTCTTTCTTAAAGGCGCATAAATGTTTACGAAAGGGGCACACTGCAATTCTGGCACTTGTCACTGAAGCATCAGCAAAGGAAAAGAAGCTGGAGGATATTCCAGTTATACGTGACTTTCCTCAGGTGTTTCCTGAAGATTTACCTGGTTTACCGCCTCACCGTCAAGTTGAATTCCAGATTGAGCTACCTCCTGGAGCAGCACCTATAGCCCGCGCACCGTATCGTTTAGCTCCAACCGAGCTGGAAGAACTATCGAAGCAACTACAAGAGCTCTTGGAAAAGGGCTTTATTCGTCCAAGCTCGTCGCCTTGGGGAGCTCCAGTACTTTTCGTGAAAAAGAAGGATGGCACTTTCAGAATGTGCATCGACTACCGTGAACTGAACAAGGTGACGGTGAAGAACCGTTATCCCCTTCCGCGTATAGATGACTTATTCGACCAGTTGCAGGGGTCGAGTTACTACTCCAAGATAGACTTGAGGTCAGGGTATCATCAGCTGAGAGTCCGGGATGAGGACGTCTCCAAAACCGCATTCAGAACTCGCTACGGCCACTACGTGTTTCTTGACATGCCATTCGGGCTTACGAACGCGCCTGCAGTCTTCATGGATCTTATGAACAGGGTGTGCAAACCCTATCTTGACAAGTTCGTCATTGTCTTCATCGACGACATTCTGATCTACTCCAAGAGTCAGGAGGAACACGAGCAGCACTTACGTCTTATCTTGGAACTTCTTCGAAAGGAGCAACTGTACGCAAAGTTTTCAAAATGCGACTTCTGGCTTCGTGAAGTCCACTTCTTAGGCCATGTGGTGAACAGGGATGGGATTCATGTCGATCCATCCAAGGTAGATTCGATCACGAACTGGCCTGCACCGCGTACACCGACGGAAATACGCCAATTCTTGGGTTTGGCGGGGTACTACAGACGATTCATCAAAGACTTCTCCCAGATCGCGCAGCCGCTCACTATGTTGACACAGAAAGGTGTTACCTATCGTTGGGGTAATACACAAGAAACTGCCTTTCAGTACCTGAAGGATAGACTATGCAGCGCACCTATTCTCTCATTGCCAGAGGGCACGGATGATTTTGTCATCTATTGTGACGCATCGATACAGGGGCTGGGTTGTGTATTGATGCAGCGGGATAAAGTTATTGCCTACGCCTCTCGTCAACTCAAGGTTTATGAACGGAACTACACGACGCACGATTTAGAGCTGGGAGCTGTTGTTTTTGCGCTTAAGATATGGCGACACTACCTGTACGGTACCAAGTGCACTATTTACACCGATCACAGGAGTCTCGAGCATATCTTCAAGCAGAAGGAATTGAATATGCGTCAACGACGATGGGTCGAGTTACTTAATGATTATGAATGCGCCATCAAGTACCATCCAGGCAAGGCCAATGTTGTGGCTGACGCTCTCAGCCGGAAAGACACTCTACCTAGACGCGTACGAGACTTGCAGCTCACTATTCAGTCCAGTCTTCCCGCACAGATACGAACTGCTCAGATGGAAGCATTAAAGCCAGAAAACGTCAAAGCTGAAGCCTTGCGCGGCTCAAGGCAACGAATGGAACAAAAGGAAGACGGCGCCTACTATGTAACGGGGCGTATTTGGGTCCCACTTTTTGGCGGTTTACGCAAGCTGGTAATGGATGAAGCTCACAAGTCACGCTACTCGGTACATCCAGGGTCGGATAAAATGTACCACGACCTCAAAACGACATATTGGTGGCCTAGTATGAAGGCCCACATCGCTACTTACGTTGGCAAGTGTTTGACATGTGCAAAAGTCAAAGTGGAATATCAGAAACCAGCGGGCCTACTTCAACAACCCAGGATACCACAGTGGAAATAGGAAGAGATTTCCATGGATTTTGTTACAGGCCTACCCAGATCCCAGCGTGGGAATGATACTATATGGGTGATCGTAGATCGACTCACCAAGACTGCACACTTCCTGGCTATTAAGGAAACGGATAAGTTCTCCACTCTCGCAGACATCTATCTTAAAGAAGTTGTTTCGATGCACGGGGTGCCCACCTCCATCATTTCGGATCGGGATGCACGATTCACGTCAGAGCTATGGCAAGCGATGCACAAATCTTTTGGCTCACGGTTAGACATGAGCACAGCGTATCACCCTCAGACGGATGGGCAGTCTGAGCGAACGATCCAAACTCTTGAAGACATGCTTCGGGCATGTGTTATTGATTTCGGCAACGGCTGGGAAAAGCATCTCCCTTTGGTGGAGTTCTCATACAATAACAGTTATCATACCAGCATACAAGCCGCTCCATTCGAGGCATTATACGGGCGTAAATGCCGGTCACCTCTCTGTTGGGCAGAGGTGGGGGATAGTCAGATCACGGGTCCAGAGATTGTAGTGGACGCCACAGAAAAGATTGCACAGATACGACAACGCATGGCGGCAGCACGCGACCGTCAGAAAGCCTACGCGGATAAGCGTAAGAAGCCATTGGAATTTCAGGTCGGGGACCGGGTTTTACTTAAAGTCTCACCCTGGAAGGGTGTGGTTCGATTTGGTAAACGAGGCAAACTCAATCCACGGTATGTTGGACCGTTCGAAATCACTGAAAGAATAGGCCCAGTAGCCTACAGACTGAACCTACCAGCTGAACTCGGTGCAGTTCACAATGTATTTCACGTGTCGAATCTGAAGAAGTGCCTATCAGATGAGACCCTCATAGTTCCTTTTAAGGAACTCACTATCGACGAGCGGTTGCAGTTCGTCGAGGAACCAGTTGAAATCACGAACCGGGATGTTAAGGTCCTCAAACACAAGAGAATCCCTCTTGTTCGAGTTCGTTGGAACTCCCGACGTGGCCCAGAGTACACCTGGGAACGCGAAGACCAAATGAAAGAAAAGTATCCCCAGTTATTCGGAACCAATGCAACCACTACTGAGGCTGAAGCTACTACTACTGAATTTCGGGACGAAATTCCAAATCAACGGGGGGATGATGTGACACCCCAGGAAAACCAGTGAACAATACAGCTTACCTAGCTTCCTCAGTGAGTGCGTACCAAATTTCGGGACGAAATTTCTTTTAAGTTGGGGATAATGTGACAACTCGAATTTCCAAGATTTCTATTTCGCATTTATTGCACGTTCATTGTTCGTGTAGTTAATTATTTGCACAATTGATTGCTATGGAATGGTATACGTTTTAATGCAATAAATCGTATTGTGTGATTGTGCATGGTTGTTTGATTAATTGTGATAGACTTGTCAATTATGTGAACTTGGTGGTGAAACTGTGAAATGCTCGTAAGATGGTATGCTTGTGTAAAATATAATAATTCGGGGTGTATTGAGTAATTAGTGAAAATTTAATTATACTTAACCCTAATCCTTCACTAAACCACACACACAAAAATCCAAGCACGTAATTCATATTCTCTGGCAATCATCACCAAATCATTGGCAAGACTTTCATCACTTTTGTTTCCACATTCTCTCTAGAATCATCCAAGGTAATTGTTTATTGTTATTGCGATACTTGTATACCCTAATTGATTGGTTGATCGTATCAATTCTTGATTCTTGTAATACTTGAAAAACCCTAGCTTTCATATGATGGTTCTGTGCTTTGGTTGATTCTTGGTTATTGTGTTATGATGATGTTTGGTCGTGAAATCAATTGCTTGAATGATGATGATATCTGTTAAATTGTTTCGTGCCATGTATTATATGAACTAGGGTTTCTGGATCGTAGAAAAGTAAAAACGTAACTGTTGGATGTATGTGCGTAACTGCTTCAATCGCAATGAACGCATGATTATTTGTTAGTCAGAGTTTTATTGAATGTTAGTTGTCTGAGTTTTAAACCATGAAATCTTGTCCGACTTTTGAATATGTCCGAGTTTTATAAAGCGAACATTGTCTTAGTTTTATAACATTATGAATAGTCCGAAGTATATATATAAGACTTGAAGTCCGATCTTTACAATATACAAAGGTCCGAGCTTTATGAATACCATAGATGGTCCGAGTTTCAACCACTTCCCCTTAGTCCGTCTTTTGGCCAAAGGAATGAGTTGGTCCGAGTTTTGTTTGGAGGGTTGGAGGTCCGAGTTTTAACCTTTAGCATTGGTCCGACCTTTATGAGATAAGGGGGGGTCCGAGTTCCTGATGGCATGAGGTCCGACTTTTAAAATCAATTAACCACGTCCGAGTTTTAAAAGGGAGCCCCCTTAGGTCCGAGTTTTATATTACATGTACTCAGAGGTTTATAAATTTATAAGTGGTCCGAATTCCTTTTGATGTGTAATGCGATCCGAAGTTCATAGATGTTTTATGTAACCCGACCTTCTTATGATGTGATAGTGGTCCGAATATTGATGGTTATATTACTCCGACCTTGTGATTGAATATAAATATGATCCAACTTCTGATAATGAGCACATGATCCAAGTTTGCTGATTTCATATGCTGAATAAGTGAATGAGCGTTCTGTGTTAAGGCAAACACCAGTAATTAAGCTTTCTGTACGCTTCTGTATGTAATTGCATGCAACTGTTCCTTCCTGCATATAACGGTATGATTCGATACATGATTGTATGACATTGATTGCAACTGCATGATCCTGCATGTGTGAACATTTTATGTAATATCATCGTGTACACAATAAACACACAAAGCACCGTTTCTTGAATATCGAGGATTGTAAACCCTAATTGAATGAATCATGTGCAATATATCCTAGGTCGTGTGTAACGGACTTAGAGATTAATAAACCCTAGAAGCAATAACATACCGAGCAAACCAAGGTGAGTTCACACAGCCAAGGCATGGGGTTCCCGGGTGGGAATGGGATTTGATGAACTATTGTATATACTTCGCTGATAAAACTACGACTAGACTAGTAACACTTATTAAACTGATCTTCGCACACCTGCCAAGGGTTGGCCGCGATATTATGACTGACTTCGCACGCCTGCCTTTGGAAGGCCGCGAACTGAATTTACTAATCTTCGCACACCTGCCTGGTAGGCCGCGATACAGATAAACCTAGTCTAGAATACTCGGGATGAACATCCCCTAATATCTTCGCATACCTGCCTGGGAGGCCGCGATGGAAACTAATACGATACATGACATAACGAACGAACATACTACTACTCACACTATACTATTACTGAACTGTTAATTGTGAACTCGCTCAACTAGTTGTTGATCATCTATTACATGCCTTGCAGGTGGTTAGATACATGGAGCTTGCACAGGGAGAAGCTGGTCGTTGTGGGCTTGGATCGTGATTATCTTGTTAAACACTTATGATACTTGATACTTATTTACGATGGGTTTTATTTATACGCTTCCGCTAAACAATGATAACTTACTTATGATTTGGAACACCTTTCATATGGATTTGGTTTGGTTTAAATGACAATTACTTTTACTATATGTATCGTTCTATATGATTGGTGGCTTGATCCTGGTCAGTCACGCTCCCGAGCGGTGATACTCCGCAGGTGGATTTTGGGGGTGTGACATTGTACATTGGCGTGATGATGGAGGCCACATTGGTTGCACAAAGGTGCAGTTCCATTGTATGGTTTTCTAGCAGGGGGTTGAGCTGGTTGGTTGGGGACGGCTTGACTATTGTGAGCGACCACGGCGAAGTTCTGAGAAGCCTTTCGCTTCTTTGACTTCTTAGGAGATTCAGTTTGTTCATCCATGGTCTTTGATTCCTCGATTGGCTTCTTGTCACCCTTTCGAAAAAGTTTATGCTTTCTGATCTGCGATTCAGTCAAGGTTGCAGATAGCTCAATGGCCTGACGGAGTGTGGTAGGGT
The DNA here is from genome assembly GCF_002127325.2 of Helianthus annuus. NCBI lineage: Eukaryota > Viridiplantae > Streptophyta > Magnoliopsida > Asterales > Asteraceae > Helianthus > Helianthus annuus. The sequence continues at coordinate 87,803,312 of NC_035447.2, forward strand.
TGCTACCAGTGACAATGTCTTGTACCGAGTCAGGCAGGCCGTCGATGTACCTTTCGATAGCCTTGTCGAGTGGAGCGACCATAGTCGGGAAAGGTAGACTCAACTCCTCAAACCTTTCAGTATATGCCCTGTGTTCGCCACTATCTTGTTTCAAATCATCAAACTCCTTCTCCAACGCTCGTTGCTCATGACGAGGACAAAACTCTCTCATCATAAGAGCTCTCAGTTCAGCCCATGTTTGTGCTAGAGCAACATCTGCACCACGGTCTCTCATTACCCCGTTCCACCATGTAAGAGCCCTCTTCTGAAACACACTCGAAGAAAACTCGACCTTGCGATTTTCCGGACACTGCACGTGGCGAAAGGTATTCTCGATGCTCTTGAACCATTGGAGAAGCCCAGTTGCTCCCTCCGAACCACTAAACTTGACTGGTTTAGCCGAGTTAAAGCTCTTGAAATTGCATGTGCCATTGTTGTTGTTGTTGTTGGCTTGGTTCCATTGAGCAAAGAGATTTGGGAATTGAGCAGCCATCTGCTGCGCAATAATTTCTGCCAGCTCGGCAGTTGCTATCTGGTGTTCGCGTCGAGGAGGCATTCTAAAAGAGGAAAACATGAAAGGAAACAAATAAAATGGTATTGGGTAAGAATAGGATGTTACAATCACCGACCATAATCACAGTTGATGGTCATTTGTTTGAATCATGAAGCAAACAAACAACACCAAGGCTGAATCAAAGCAAATAGATCCTCATAGTGTATCGCGAAGACATGCTCACCTATAAGTGGACACTCACCCCAAGAGTTCCCAGGTAAGAGTGACTGGTCCGATTATGTGGATTTGTATGAACACTCTAACCTTAGCCAGAAATCTCAGGGTACAGGCATTCACTCTTCCAGTTTACACGTGTTCACACTATTTAGGACCCAAAACTTTGACAAGAGTTTTGAAAATTCAAAGGGGTTCAAAACCTTATAACAGAGGGTTCAAAACCTAGTAATCAATCATCCTAGAACAGATGATTAGTTTTCAAAGCGGTTTTGAAATTTATGTTCTTGTTGTAGTCGTCGCCTAAGGATAGGTGACGGTATTGTTTTATGACTAAACGCAAGTAAACTCGCGTTAGGGTCCTAGGAAGGTTATAGACTAGGTCAAAGCATTACTAATAACCTAATTCCCTATAACCATTGGCTCTGATACCATCTTTTCTGTCACACCCCGACCACGTAGAACATACAAAACGTGGCGGAAACGTCGGGGAGTGTTGTAACAGAATCAATTGTTTCAAATCCATGGTAAATGAAGTTTCGTTTTATTAATCAAACATGAAAGTTTACATTGCTTTAAACAAGAACCAAAGAATACATAACATAAATTAACTAGTTCTTGTCTCGTTTTAAGTCACTAAGGCACAGGACCGCCTAAGTATGTCTTGATAAGTCCTATGCATCATCTCCTGAAAACACATGTGAAAATAGGTACGTCAGCATAAAAATGCCTGTGAGATACTTTGGTTTTGTGAAAACGGAATTCATGACTTGAGTTTGAGAAAACGTTTAGTCATGAACCTCGTATTTTGCTTTGTCTTGTAAATCATTTGAAAAACGGTAAGATCAAATGATATGTATAAATAAGAGAACAATGCATGGTTAACTGAATAACCATGTAAAAAGAGTTTGTATAAGATTTGTTGTTTGTAAATCAATGTCTTGTGAAAAGCGTGTTATTTGTATAAAATGTTCTATGTCTCAAATTGAAATGATTCAAATAACGCTACGATATGTAATACCATACAAACACTTATATATAGGAAGTACCAGCGGCGTATCCACCATGCTTGTATCATATTACACATGCCTCGTTACTTAAATCACTTACTCAAACCAAACCATCAAGATGAAATGTTTAACAACGGTAGAAATGTTCATGTATAGTCAAATGTCTATTGTCAAATGTAATCCACGTCAATGGATACAACTGGTTTACACGGTTCAATGGTTGCAGATGGTTCATGAAATCAAAGGGGTAGGACGGTTCACATAGTCAAATGGTTACAACGGTTCAAAATGTATGATAATGTGTTCATATGCTGGATAAGCATATGCAACAGAAATGAAATGTGAAACAATGTACTACGTATGCACACAATGGGCGTACGTAGCATGAAATGTATTGTAGAGTACAACGGTTCAAAATGTAGTATAATGTGTTCATATGCTGGATGAGCATATGCAACAGAAATGCAATGTGAAACAATGTACTACGTATGCACACAATGGGCGTACGTAGCATGAAATGTATTGTAAAGCAATGTACTAAGTACGCACACAATGGGCATACATAACATAAACACAATGAAATCATGTACTATATATGTACTATCGAACATAGCAGTATATGATGTGAAAACCGGAAAGCATGAAAGTAGCAAGTAGGCACATGTGTTTCACCCCAAAACAGTTTGGAAAACAGTAAAAGAGGGGTTCAATGTACTCACCTGAGATTGCTTTGGAGTTCTTGTATAATAACCAGATAATGCTACAGATCACGGGATATCAAACGACACCTAATAGGTAGCTATGTTAATATACCGGACCAAATCGGAAGAACGGATAGTATGCGGGTTCGTAAACCAAACGAGTATGGAGACTCGTGTAATATGGTTTAACAAGGCCTACATACTAAAATGAAGCTTAACCTAAGTGCTTGCGACCCATTACGACCCGTTTAGGTAGCTTATGCTACCTTACGCGTCGTTCGCGTAGAACGCGTCTGGAACGCCTAACATCGTGACCACAAGGTATAACCTCGGAAGGTTATAGCTATGGTCACCTAATGTGTTTGGTCGGATCCCAAAGATCGACCAAATGGGTCGGGTTCGAAAGTATAAGCGATGGTTTAGATCGCTTACCTTACGACCCTATATAAGCACTATACTAAAAGTGACGAGCTAAGCATGTTAGAACATGCTTAACTAAGTTTAGAAAACAGGTTTGGCATCAAAACAAACGGCTTTGATGCTCGCGAGTAGTTTGGTTACAAAATACGCAAGAATGCGCATTTTGGCCAAAACTACGACTCGTCACTGAGCCTAGGTAACGTGGTAATCAGTTGGTATAGTCACTACGGACTATAACCATCGTGATCACGCTCACGTTATGAAGTTCCAAGAACTTCGTGTTGACCATAGGCTGGTCAATGCAGAAAGTCAACAAAACGTTGACTTTCGGACTCGAAAAGCGAATAAAAGAACGAAAGAAGACTTACGGAGGGTCCCCGAATGCTAATCTAGACCAAAATGGCTCAGGTATGAAAGAATGGTTCCAACTTAGAGCCTTAAGATCAGATTGTGTGGGTTTTGGAACAAAGGGGGGGGGGTATTTATAGGAAAAGTGGAACCGTTAGGATCGTTTATCGAATATCGTGCCACGATCGGGTGCGTACACTTGTCAAAAATGTGGTGGTTACTGAAAATGGCCTTTGGCCTTTGATTGGGTGAAAGGGCATTGCCCCTTGATCGAACGAAAGGCCAACTGCATTGATTAGAAACATTGAATCTGGTCTGACAGTCTCACGCGGCCCGCCTAAACATTTAGGCAAAACTCACGCGGGCCGCCTGAAGCTTCTGATCTGCATATACTTTCAAAAATGGCAGTTTTGGTCCCTGTTGCGTATTTAAGCCATTTCCGACACTACATGAAACATGCTCAAAAATGTTCCGGATGTTGGTTCGTTTGGTCGTACGAACGCTATGTTCGCTTAATTACGACGGAATGCGCATAAGCGCGAAAAACGATCCAAATGACGCGACGAACGGATTTTTCTCATGCCAAACACTAAGGAATAATATAAGGATGTTTACATAAATTTTTGGATGTCCGGATGTATTCAGAACGTAAGTTATGCGCGAAAGTGCAAACTTGTGCACTTTTTGACACTTTTAGTCCCTGAATGATCCAAAAGTTTGTTTTAGCATACCAAACACCTCAAAGCCTATTTCTAAGCTATGTAAAGGATATTTAGGGTATGTTTAACTTATGGACATGTTCCGGAATGTTCGTTACAGTTCAAATTGGCATACTTTCGCAGTTTGTCAAGTTTAGTCCCTGTAAGCGAATTAACTTGTTTTTGCTATACCAAAGCCTTCAAAACTTATTTCTAAGTTATGTAAAGGTTATTTAAGGTATGTTGAGTATATGTTGATGTTCCGGAGTATTTGTCGCATTAAACTGAGTACGTTTACGCACCAGTTTGCGTATAATGCTCTAGAAAGCAATGTAGAGTTTGAAATTGAACAATAATTGATATGTGCAAAACATACACATATTTATACAAGATCCCAAGTATGAAATACAATATTTCATCGGCTTGGTATTTGTTTGATGGTCGCGGTGACACAGGTGTCACAGAAACTCTGCAGTGCACCGATCTTGTCTCTACCTGAAGGTACAGAAGTTTTTGTGGTATATTGTGATGCTTCGATTAAGGGTCTCGGTTGCGTGCTGTTGCAACGTGAGAAGGTGATAGCTTACGCCTCGCGACAGTTGAAGGTTCACGAGAAGAATTACACGACTCGCGACTTGGAGTTAGGAGCTGTGGTGTTTGCGCTCAAAATCTGGAGGCATTACCTGTACGGTACTAAATGTACTATTTATACTGACCACAGGAGCCTTCAACATATCTTTGACCAAAAGGAATTGAATATGCGACAGCGTCGCTGGGTAGAACTTTTGATTGACTACGATTGCGCCATCAAGTACCATCTAGGCAAAGCTAATGTTGTAGCCGATGCCCTTAGTCAGAAGGAAACGAAGCCGAAGCGTGTGCGAGCGTTACAGCTCACTATTCACTCAAATCTTCCTGATCAGATCCGTTCGGCTCAGGCAGAAGCGTTGAAGGAAGGAAACATTGAAACAGAATACTTGCAGGGCATGGAAAATGACTTGTAGAGAGATATGATGGTATTCTCTATTTCATGGAGCGAATATGGATTCCCTTATTTGGTAACCTTAGAGAGCTTGTGATGGACGAAACACACAAGCCTCGATACTCTATTCACCCGGGCTCGGATAAGATGTATTAGGACAGCAAAGTCATGTATTGGTGGCCAAAGATGAAGGCTCACATCGCGACATATGTGAGTAAATGCTTAACGTGTTTAAAAGTTAAAGTGGAATATCAAAAACCGTCGGGATTGCTTCAACAACCAGAAATACCCATGTGGAAATGGGAGAAAATCGCAATGGATTTTATCACTGGGCTACCTAGAACTCAAAACGGGAACGATACAATTTGGGTGATCGTTGATCGTTGTTGGGATTGAACCCTATCAGAGGAACAGATAATTAAAGCCAAAACTGGATCAGAACAGTGGATTATGAATAAGCAGATGCTGATACACAAATCTCTCCCGTTGAAAGTGATTACAACTACTGATGACCTCCTATCTGCTGATCTTACCAAACTGCTGTCTTATAACTGCTGCTCAACTAAAGATCTGATGGAAGACTAAAGTTCTACTGATTCAATCTACTGCCATGAGTCAAGCACTACTGATCCGGACAAGTGCTGCTGGGTTCACAGCAGTAGAAGGTTGCAGCAGCTGTTCTAAAGTTTGTTTTGTAACAGAATGTATTAGCAGTAGTTAACCCAAGCAGTGTCTGTATAGATCAGAGGTTAGAGTTTGTTAGGACGTTAGATGTCACTTTCCTGGTGACGTCAGCAAAGATGCTTAGTAGTTTGCAAGTGCCTATAAATAGTTCAGTACTTTGTATTGTTCTATTAGCTCTTTGCATCATTCGTCTTCTTTGCACGAACAAATTACTGAGCTCTGGCTGAGGGGGAGTTTGCATTCATACATCTATCTTTGTAATCGTTGTTGAAATTAAATTCAATCATTCGGTTCATAGTGTAAAAGATGTTTGATTAAAGTATTACTCTCATTTGATTGTATGCAAAGTTTGTTTTCATTTTAATTCCGCTGCACAACTCATCCATTTTCATCTTAACTTCAAACACAAAATACAATCAAAAAGAAACTCAGATCCAACAATTAGTATCAGAGCTTGGACAGTCAAATTTGATTTAACAATCATTTTGACGTAAATAGTTCAGCTCAAAACAGTTGATACTGATCGTTTGTTCGTCGTTGAAAAACAGAGTAAGGATTAATCACCACTAAAGTTGATTTCTCAGTACCTGTAAAACAACAAGAATGACTTCACAATCTTAGGACGATAAAAACAACATTGGTTCTCTCTTTAAACCACCTATGCTAAAAAGAAATGAGTACAACATCTGGCAGAGGAGGATGGGTCACATCCTCGCTCAACAAAGCACAGGTTGTTGGAAGTCTGTTATCTTTAGTCCTCATGTTCCTACAGTGCCAAGCGCTGAAGATGCTAAAAAACAAGTTCCTAAACCTGTTGAAAATTATACTGAAACGGATTATCAAAAGTTTGAACTAGATGCTAAAGCATTTAGTATCATAGCATCAGCGCTGCCCAACGAAATATATGCTGGATTGTTACATTGTGACAATGCCAAAGAGTTGTGTGACGCACTTAAGGAACAGTTTGGAGGTACCGAAGAGGTCATAGAAAACAATAGGGAAATCCTGAACCAACAGTATGAAACATTTTGTCATGTTAAAGGTGAATCACTGACGCAACAATTTGAGCGGTTCAGTTGTCTTATCAGTGAACTGAGGCTTGTTAAAACCACTTTTACAAACTCAACTCAAAACAGCAGGTTCCTCAGGTCACTGCCAGATAAATGGGACACAATAGCGTTTGTCACCCGAAACTCACCTGAGTTCAAGAATCTGACCTTGACCCAATTCCATGGTCGACTCCTGACCTACGAAAGGGATTTGAACCAGAAAAGGAAGTTACAAGAGTCAGGGAAAACCGTTGATGATTATTCATTCGGTAACACTGCTCTTCTGGGTCAAGTAGAATCTGGTGGTAGTGGTAAGGATCAGGGTTATGATCACTTCATTGACATAACTGCTGGTGCAAATTTTAACAACCCTGATCCTCACTCTACAGGTTATGCATTCACTGCAAATGAAAACCAGATGTCAGACAATTTAAGCTTTGAACTAAATGATTTACAGCATTTTAACCCCACTGATCTAGAGGAAATGGACATCTTGCATCAACTGGCCTTGCTAAGTGTTAGAACTAGCAAGTTTTATAAGAGAACATGGCGAAAATTCCCAGGGTTGCATGGGAATCTTAGGGTTGGGTTGGATAAATCGAAAATCAAGTGCTATAAGGGTAACAGGTTAGGACATTTTGCTAGAGAGTGTAGGAGTCAAACAACTGGTCCCATAATTACTCACCCTAGTTCAAATCCTAGACCTCAAATCAAAACACTGTGCACTATGCCCAATATGCCCTAGCAGCACATGTGAACACTGCTCACTATGCTGTTGCTCCTATGCCAGTGCATTATGTCCAAACAGCTGCTCCACAGATTCAATATGTTCAAACCCCTGCTCCTCAGGCACAAGTGCAACCTGCACCACAAACCACTGCTCCAGTAGCAACACAACCAGATCAGCAAAGTTTCTTTACTCAAGAGTTTGTTGACTGGAGCAGTATGCCTAAAGACCTCAGTGATGAAAACTTTGCACTCTATGCTTCTAATGTTTCTTCTCATGGTGAATTTTGCTTGATGGCATTAGAGTCAATACAGGAGGGTGTTGAATCTGAAGAGAAACAGCTGGTCTCTGAAACAGTGGATGAGGTGATTGAAGCAGTGGTTACTGCTGTGGCTAATGAAGTACTGTTGGAAGAAAGTTCAGGTACCCTGATTGAACCACTGATAGATCTATGGTCTGAAGAAGATAAGAAAGAAGAAAAGGCAGGTGAAGAAGAAGAGAGAGCTGGTGATGAAGAGAATACTCAGTGTGATTGTGCAATGATGGCTGCTGCCAAGGTATCACCTCAAGTTCTAGAAAAACTATGTTCTGACAATTGCATAATTGCTTTTGCTAACATCAAAGAGGTGAATGAAAACCTTAGGAACAAAATCTTAACTGATGAAGTCAAATTTGAAAGATCTTTAAAAGAACTTAAAAACAAATTGGCTGAAAAAGAGAAAGAGATTAGCAGCATGAAAGAAGAGCAAAGCATAACCAAAACCCAACTCCAATCTATGGTAGAAAAATACCAAGTTTGCAAAAAGGAGTTAGAGTCCACCCAGATCACATGTGAGAAATGGGTGGAATCATGCAAAGGGTATGAGGTTATGCTTGAGAAACAGATAAAAAGCAATGTGAAATTTGGGGTTGGTTATAGAAAACATGATGATGAAAATACTGCTTTTGGAAAATCTGTTTCAACCACTGATGTAACCACTGAGTACATCCCCACAAACAAGAATGGCCAAGAAGTGAAAATCACTGACAAACTTGGTAACAAAATCACACTTGACAGACCAATGGGCCCCTCTGCTTTTGAGGAGATTGAAAATCATCAATTTAAACCAAAATGGTCTGATGAGTGTGATATTCTTGAAAATTTCAAGCCAATGGACTTTACATCAACTAATGGTGTTAAAGCTCCAAAAGCTAAAGTCATTCCTCTTAAGGACATCCCAGCAGTGGTTAAAACCTCTGCTGCAAAGGATTCTGAAAAGAGGAAGAAGAAAGAAAAAATTGATAACTTGTTTTGTGAATTTTGTGAGAAAAGGAACCATCTAACAAAAGATTGTTTCCACTTAAAAGCTTATGATATTAACAAAACAAGTGTCATAGTGTCAGCTGAAAGCTGCGTTGTTTGTGGTAAAACAAACCACAAAACTCAAGCATGTGTGTATCTCAAAAACTTTGACATCAAAAAGAATGAGTACCTTGCTAAAACATCCTTGAGTCCATCAGCATCACCATCTGTCAAATTCACAAAGAAACAACCACTGTTTGTGCCAGTTCAAACAGCTGTCACAAAATAGCTGAACCAAACATCTGTTAAAAGAGATGTTCAGGTTACTGATGCACCCCCTGCCAATCAGTTCACAAAAGGCAAGGAAAAACAGTCTTACCAAAGGATTCCACATGTTTATGAGGTCTACAAAAAGCCCTCTAAACCCAGAGTGAATAGGCATCCTTTCGGTTACCAGCAGGTGATTGGGCAAGACCCTCAACAGTGGTTAGAAAGGAACAGTACTAAAACTGTCCAAATCCCTGACTTAACCACTGTTCATCACATTGTATCCATGTCAGACACTATTGAGACTCCATCCAAAGCCCTGTTGGCTTTGGAGTCCTTAATGAACTAATCCTTTTACTTCATGTGCAGGGAGCTTCTGCATGCTTTGATAGTCTTTGGTATGTAGATAGTGGAGGCTCCAGGCACATGACAGGATGTAAAGCCCTCCTCAAAGACTTTAAAATCCATGGTGGGGGTGATATATCCTTTGGTAATAATAGTAAAGGAAAGGTTTTGGGGTCTGGAACAGTGCAATCTGGCAATGTAAAGTTTGAAAATGTCAATCTAATAGACAATCTAAAATTCAACCTTCTGAGTGTATCCCAAATGAGTGACAAAGGGTTTGGGTCATTCTTCACAAAAGATTGTTGTAGGATTGTTGGACCAGAAATGGTCAAAAAGATTGAAGCAATAATCAAAAATGGTTAAACTAAACTTGTTGCTCAAAGAAGTGGCAATGTTTATGTTGTTGACTTGTCAAAAGAGTGTCCCAGAGCTGATGCCTGTCTGTTCTCAGCTGCCTCTAACAAAGAGACAGAACTTTGGCACAAAAGACTGGGCCACACAAATCTTAAGACAATAACAGAAATTTCAAAAAATGGTTTGGTGAGAGGCCTGCCACAAAAATTGTTTTCATGTCCTGAACATTGCATTTCCTGTTTAAAAGGAAAACAACATAAAAGTTCCCACAAGTCCATTGAAGAGTCCAAAACAACCCAGTGTTTGCAAATGCTACACATGGATTTGTTTGGCCCAGTTCAAGTCATGAGCCTTAAAAAGAAAAGATATTGTTTGGTAATAATTGATGACTTTTCTAGGTTTACATGGACTTTCTTTTTGCACTCTAAAGATGAAACTGCATGCATTTTGCAAGACTTTATGACACAGGTTGAAAAGCAATTTGACCTTCCAGTGAAAAGCTTTAGGAGTGACAATGGCACAGAATTTAAAAATAGGGAGTTGGATGCCTTCTATGTGAAGAAAGGGATTGTAAGGCAGTACAGCATCCCTAGATCACCAGAGCAAAATGGGGTTGTTGAAAGAAAGAACAGAACTTTGATTGAGGCTGCCAGAACCATGCTTGCAGATTCAGGTTTGCCATTAACTTTCTGGGCAGAGGCAGTAAACACTGCTTGCTATGTCCAGAACAGAGTTTTAATAAACCCCAGGCACAAAAAGACTGTCTATGAAATTCTGTATAAAATCAAACCACTGATCTCATACTTCAAAGTGTTTGGCTGCCCATGCTTTATTTTAAACATAAAAGATTCCATTTCAAAATTTGCAGCCAAAATAGATTGTGGTTATTTTATGGGATACTCAACCATTGCCAAGGCCTACAAAGTGTTCAATGCACGGACCAAGGTAGTGGAGGAGACTTTGGATGTAAAGTTCAATGAACTTTCATCAATGAAAATCCCAGCAAATCCTGCTGAACTGTTTGATCTTGAAAAATTCACTTTTGAAAATACTGCTGTCAAGACTAACAGTGCACGTCCATCAGAGGAAACAACACCAGACTATGGGTATGAAGTCATCATCCCTCAAAGGTCTGCCACAAAAGGGAAAGCATCAGTTGTTCAAAACATCTGTGAAAGCTCATCCACTGCTACATCAACAGTTGTTGACCAAAGTAGCCCATTTCCCACTGCTTCCACATCCTCAAACACTGCTGACAAAAGTCCTCAAACAGTGGATAAAAGTCAGCAGTGGTCCACTCCATTACTACCCATTCCACCACCTTTTGAAGCCACTGCTGGGTCATCAAAGTCACCAGCAGTGGTTAGCTCAGATGATACACATTTGCAGCCTTCACCAACAAATGCCATCATACCATACCAAGGAGATTTAATCGTCTTGAGATCTCATCCACCTGATCAAATCATTGGCAACATCAATGAAGGGGTGCTCACAAGAAGCCAAACCCAAAACATTTGTCTTTTTGCTGGTTTTCTATCACTCCATCAGCCAGTCAAGTACCAAGAGGCACTAAAAGACAACAGCTGGGTAGAAGCCATGCAAGAGGAGCTCCAACAGTTTAAGAGACAACAAGTATGGGAGCTTGTACCACTGCCAAAAGAGGTTAGTCCCATTGGCACAAAGTGGGTCTTCAAGAACAAAACAGATGAAAGGGGCATTGTTGTCAAGAACAAAGCCAGGCTTGTGGTTCAAGGTTACAGACAGGAAGAGGGGATTGATTATGATGAGACATTCGCCCATGTTGCAAGATTGGAAGCTATCAGACTGTTCCTGGCCTTTGCTGTCAACCACAACATGAAGGTGTTTCAGATGGATATCAAAAGTGCTTTCCTCTATGGTACATTGCAAGAAGAGGTATATGTATGTCAACCTCCAGGCTTTGAGGATCCATTTTATCCTGATCATGTCTACAGGCTAAACAAAGCCTTGTATGGCCTGAAACAAGCACCTAGAGCCTGGTATGAAACTCTTTCCAACTTTCTTCTCTCAAATGGTTTCAAAAGAGGTACCATTGATAAAACACTGTTTCTTAAATGGAGAGGGAAAGATTTAATGATTGTCCAAATTTATGTGGATGACATTATTTTTGGAAGCACATGTACCAAAATGTGTGGAGAGTTTAGAGAACTCATGACAGCTGAGTTTGAAATGAGTGCAATGGGTGAGCTGCAATGCTTTCTTGGTCTCCAAGTACAGCAATTGCAAAATGGAACCTTCATTCATCAAAGCAAATATGCTAAAGAACTTTTAACCAAATTTGATATGAATGATTGTAAACCATGCAGCACACCCATGGCCTCAAATAAGCTGGTCATGTCTGATGAAAAGGATGAGCTGATTGACCAAACACTCTATAGAAGCATGATTGGGTCTTTATTGTACCTAATTGCATCTAGACCAGACATCATGTTTGCGACATGTGTCTGTGCAAGAAGTCAATCAGCTCCCAGAAAATCAAATCTCATTGCTGTAAAAAGGATTCTCAGATACATAAAAGGTGCTCCCACACTTGGTATCTGGTATCCAGCTAATGGGAATATCCAGCTTTCAGGTTTTTCAGACAGTGACTTTGCTGGATGTCACACCACAAGGAAGTCCACTTCAGGAGGGTGCCAGTTTCTAGGTGATTGCTTAGTATCCTGGCAAAGCAAAAAGCAAGCAGCAGTTTCAACATCCAATGCTGAGGCTGAATACATTGCTGCTGCAAGCTGTACAGCCCAACTCCTGTGGCTTCAAAATCAGTTATTGGATTTTGGTGTCACTGCCTTAAAGACACCACTGATGTTGGACAGTCAGGCAGCAGAAAATATCATCAAAAATCCAGTTTCCCATTCTACCGCAAAGCACATCGACATCAGACATCACTTTGTGAGGGATTGCTATGAAAAAGGTTTGATTTCTCTGCATCATGTTCCAACTAAAGACCAGCTGGCAGATGTGCTCACAAAAGCACTTGATACAGCCACCTTTGAAAGCTTGGTCTCTAGGATTGGGATGCTAAACATGGAATAACAAGCAACATCTTGTTTTTCTATGAATAAAAGCAACAAAATGTTTTCAGAAAATCAAAAATCCATCCTTAAAAATAGCTTAAAAATGAAAATTTCATTAAAATCCTTAAAGTCTGCCATAACCACTGATTGTTCAAAAGTCTGCTCTACTTCAAAAAGACTGCCCACTGCTGAAAGGCAACCTCTGTTCTCTCATTCCTTGATAACCACTGTTGTTCAAAAGCAGTGTCTTATCCACTGATATGCTATCTACTGATAGTGAAAATCATCCACTGCCTCCTCTCCACTACTTTCATCAGTTGCTTTCACTAAAAGTACTGTCCTTCATTTTCATCAGTGGTTGTCACGTGGGCAGTACATAGCAGTCAGACCTTTTGTAACGGCTGCCACGTCAGCGTTCATTCTCTTTCCTATAACATCCCCACTCACCATCAAAACAGGGTTTTACTGTCGAATTGAATTCTTAAAAATTCTCTTCTCAAAGCAGTTTTTCTTCTCATTTCTCACAAATTTCTTCGATCGTTTCGTTTCAAAAATGACAAAATCGAAGCGTTCTGCAAAACCCTCATCAAACTCATCGAAAACAACCTCTCAAAAGGCAACTACCACTGAAATTCCATTCAAAAAATCTTACAATCTCCTGGGTCTTCTCACAAAACCAGGAACCACAGATGTTTTCGATTCCATTATCACCATCATGGCAAAATCAAAGTACAAAACTTTGCTCACCGCCGATGCACCCATCTACTTGGCGACTCAAAGGGAATTTTGGAAGAATGCAACCCTTGAAAAACAAGGAGACCTTGCAACTGAAATCCACTCTTCCATAAAGGGTAAAGCTGTCCACCTTACACCACAATCCATCTCCGAAGTCTTTCAACTCGATGACCAGGCAGGTAAAACTTCCTTCACTAAAAACGAGTTGCATATTGACTTCATTGAACGAGGGTATGAAGCAACAATGATGAAGAAACTAACCTTAGAAAAAGGTTATTTTCCTCCTGCATCAAGATTTCTATTTCATACCCTCCTCCTATGTGTGTCAAACAAAACCACTTCTTTTAATGAGATCCCTATAAAGATTCAAAATCTGGGATATGCAATTCTTCAAGAAGAAAATTATAATTATTCTCGAGAAATCTTTAAAGATTTGGTAAATAATGTTGAAAGCAAATCATTCTTACTATTTCCAAGGTTTTTAACTTATTATTTTCAAAAGAAATTCAGTAAGGATGATTTAGCGTTAATAAACCAAGGTGAAATAACTGCAATAAACTGCCTAACGTCTGAAACTTTTTCACGAATGTTAGCACCTTGCAAAACACAAGCAGGGGTACCTGAGCAGAATTTAGCAGCAACCACTGCTCCTCAGGTATCTGCTGCTGAGCCTACTGCTCTAGGTGATCAAAGCAGCAGCCCAACTGTTTTGAAACCCACACCTACAAAACCCAAAAAGCCTTACAAAAAGAAAAATCAAAAACCCCCCAAACCAATCAAAATGGCAACTCTGGAGGATGAGATACCAGAGTTAATGCCTGTGACAAGACAAGAGTCACAAGAAACCACTGCTGCTTCTTCCTCACAGCAGATGGTACAAATATCTCAACCCATAACCATAACTCCTCCTGCTTCTTCACAAAAAGAACAGGTTGTACACAAAGGGCCACCACATTATGATGCTCTGGATAAACTCGTTTCCATCATCCACAGCTCAATGCCCGGAGCAAATCCGCTTTCTACACCCACCATCACATCCTCAATTCCACCAGAAACACAACTACTGTTGGATGCAATTGATTTGAACCAGGCATTACACAGTCCTTCTCAATCACCCATCAATGAGAATATGCCTTAACAAATGACTGAGCCTGTTGTATCATTCTTTGCTAACCCACCAACACAACCTGAGGAGGTTACACCCATTGAGTTACAAGTAACTCTTTGTGGTAATCCAAGTGAAGCAGCCACTACAACTGTTGAGCCTACAAGTTTACAGTTGGACAGTGGTTACATCTATAAGACTTCCTTGGAGGCAATTCCTTTTATAGCACCTCTGCCAACCACAAGTGGATTTATCTATCCTACTTGCAACATCAAAAGGTTGTCAAGTGTTGAAGGAAGAAGACCCCAGTACCAAGAAAAAGGGGCATCAGTGGTTAAGGTTTGGAGTAAACTCCCTACTTCTACCACTGATAAAACCACTGTTAGTGGGAAATCAGATGATCCCATTAAATTGGGTGATGGTTTAAAATACCAGAAATTGACGGCTCGTGTTGAAAAACTTGATAACTCTGTTGTAGAACTCAAAGAAATGCTACAACAGTTGTTACAAGTACAAAAGGTACAATCCACTGCTGTTCCACCTCAAGCACCTGCTCTACAACAGGCACCTACTACAAATGAGCTCTGGAATCTATTTCAACCTTTTCTCCATCATCAAGCACAAATAGCAGATCAGCAACATGAAAAACATGTTCAACAATTGAGAAATGCTATGGAGTCTAGGTACAAAGACACTCAGGCTGATCTAAAGGCTCTCAAAACTCAGATCTTGCACTCCACTGGCACTGCTCCTCCACCTGTGTTCTTCATTGATCAACTCCCCGAAGATAATGCCAAAAAGGGGGAGAAAATTCAGGAATGGAGAAGAAAAGGAATAACAGATGGTCTCTACCTCACACCAGAAAATTCAAATATGACCAAACAGATTCCTTTGCCAGATGGGAGTAAGAAAATTGATGTGACTACAAATGCACTTGCAGAAGCACTTGCATGTGTAAAAAGGGATAGAGAGGCCAAAAAGAAAGCCAAGGTGGATTATCCGGATCAGGGTACTTCAGGGTCAAGAGATGATGAAAATCTCTTTGATGAAAAGAAGAAGCCTACTAGAAAAGTAAGGCTACCCAAATCCATTCTGGTCCGACGTTCAAAGTCTGCTCAAAAACCACCACCTAAAACAGCTGTTGTAACTCCTGGTGTATCAGCTGCTGTTGGTACTTCAGTAGTTTCAACATCTGCTCCCACTTCAACACACAGCACTTCAACACACACTACATCCAATGTTTTACCTCCATCACCACCAAAATCACAATCACCTCCTGTCAAAAGGCAGAAGACAGCAGTTGTTATAACTTCTGCTGTAAAGACAACAGTGGTTGGAACACCAGTTGTTCCAACAGCTGTTAGTCTATCACAAACCACTGTCACTACAACCGCCTTTCCATCCAAAACATCATCAGTCCCTCCTCAAATAAGGAGGAGAAGGCTAATTCCCAAAGATGATGTCACTTCACCATCTCCAACATCTTCAAAACCTTTAGTTCTTGTCAATATACCAAAACCAGTTCCACTTTCTTCAGTTCCAATGCACAAACCCTTACCTCCTGCAGGTGTTCAATTCCCTCTTGAACTAGAAGCTGTCAGAGAAGAGATAAAATCCTTCTATACTGAGGATGACCCTGCCAAAAGGAGTTTGCCTTCAATCAAAGGATATCCCTGGCCCAAAAACATTGAAGAATATTTGAAGATAAAGGCCAAGCAAGCAGAGGATATCTCGAAAAGAAACACACAAGGGAAATCTGACAAAGAAGTATCAAGATACTACCAATATCTGCTCAGACAAGTCAGTTCCCTAGAACGTTTTGCTAAAAATGTCAGTCAACAAATTTCAGAAAGAGCAGCTGAAACTCTGAAGAAAGACTACATTGAAAGCATTATGTTCTACAAGAAATACAAAGGAGAGAGACACATGTACAAAGAGTGGACTGTTCCAGAGCTTGAAGCTGAATCAGCCAGAATTCAAGTTATGATAAAAAGGAAAGTCACTCACACTCCTCCTGATTGGGCAAAGTTCAAAAAGAATGTACCTGAAAAGCAGTTGGAACTAAAAAGAATGAAAGAAGAATTGGTTGTTGCTGAATTTAGTACCAAAAGACAAGTTGCTAGATGGAAAGAAGATTTGGTCAGGTCAACCTACAAAAGGTTGGAGGAATTAAGGAAGAAAGATCCAAAAATTCCTCAAAAACCAGACTACCCTGAAGCAGCGGTTTCAAAAGGACCATCAAAGCTGCAAATCAAGAGAGCCACTGCTCCAGCTGGTACTGCCATCTACAAAAGAAGGACACAAAGCCAGTTTGGAGCTGAAACTGTTCAAGAAATTCTTCTGGAAATGCTGTCTTAAAAGAAGGCTTGTTAAGAACTTTAAAAGAAGAACTTGAACAGGAAAACTCTGCTACCACTGCTCAG
The DNA here is from genome assembly GCF_002127325.2 of Helianthus annuus. Lineage (NCBI taxonomy): Eukaryota > Viridiplantae > Streptophyta > Magnoliopsida > Asterales > Asteraceae > Helianthus > Helianthus annuus. Next base: position 87,820,261 of record NC_035447.2, read on the forward strand.
CCAGTGATGAACCGGCCAGCCTCACCAAATACTTCTGCAAATAAACATCTCCCATGAAACCCACCAGGCTCAAAAATACAAAAGTGGGCAACTGATAAACAGACCTGCGTATTGACTTTGCTCAGGTCTGGTGGAGTAGTGGATAAAATATCAACGGAACAAGCTCTTGGCCTGAGTCTTGAAGATTTGCAGGATCTCCTTGATCTTCCACTTAGCAGGGATGATGAAGATACAGATGCCCTTGACTTTGAATTACAATTTAAAGGTCAGATAAGGGAGCTGTTAATGAGGCAATAAAGTATCCACAAATAATGAAGAGTTTTGGCATTATCTGTTCCAGGGGGAGATTGTTGGGATTGAACCCTATCAGAGGAACAGATAATTAAAGCCAAAACTGGATCAGAACAGTGGATTATGAATAAGCAGATGCTGATACACAAATCTCTCCCCTTGAAAGTGATTACAACTACTGATGACCTCCTATCTGTTGATCTTACCAAACTGCTGTCTCATAACTGCTGCTCAACTAAAGATCTGATGGAAGACTAAAGTTCTGCTGATTCAATCTACTGCCTTGAGTCAAGCACTGCTGATCCGGATAAGTGCTGCTGGGTTCACAGCAGTAGAAGGTTGCAGCAGCTGTTCTAAAGTCTGTTTTGTAATAGAATATATTAGCAGTAGTTAACACAAGCAGTGTCTGTATAGATCAGAGGTTAGAGTTTGTTAGGAGGTTAGATGTCACTTTCCTGGTGACGTCAGCAAAGATGCTCAGTAGTTTGCAAGTGCCTATAAATAGTTCAGTACTTTGTACTGTTCTATTAGCTCTTTGCATCATTCGTCTTCTTTGCACGAACAAACTACTGAGCTCTGGCTGAGGGGGAGTTTGCATTCATACATCTATCTTTGTAATCGTTGTTGAAATTAAATTCAATCATTCGGTTCATAGTGTAAAAGATGTTTGATTAAAGTATTACTCTCATTTAATTGTATGCAAAGTTTGTTTTCATTTTAATTCCGCTGCACAACTCATCCATTTTCATCTTAACTTCAAACACAAAATACAATCAAAAAGAAACTTAGATCCAACAATCGTTTCACGAAGTCAGCGCACTTTCTAGCAATCAAGGAAACAGATAAGTTCTCACAACTAGCTGATGTCTATCTTAAGGAAGTGGTTTCTAGGCACGGGGTGCCGACATCTATTATTTCTGACCGTAACCCGCATTTCATCTCAGATTTGTGGCAGTCGATGCACAAATCATTCGGCTCGTGTCTCGATATGAGCACTGCTTATCACCCGCAGACGGATGGTCAAAGTGAGCGAACCATCCAGACACTTGAGGATATGTTACGAGCATGCGTCATCTATTTTGGCAAGGGTTGGGAGAAACACTTGCTGTTAATAGTGTTTTCTTACAACAACAATTACCATACCAGCATTCAGGCAGCTCCATATGAAGCATTGTACGGACGGAAATGTCGTTCACCTCTCTGTTGGGCTGAGGTGGGTGACAGCCAGGTTACAGGCCCGGAACTTGTACTTGAAACTTCAGAAAATATTGTTCAAATCAGGAATCGTATGGCAGCGGCGCACGACCGTCAGAAAAGTTACGCTGATAAGCGTAGGAAACCATTAGATTTCGCTGAAGGCGATCGTGTGATGTTGAAAGTTTCACCCTGGAAGGGTGTGGTACGGTTTGGGAAACGCTTACAGTTTCACCCTAGAAGGGTGGGGTGCGGTTTGGGAAACACGATAAGCTTAATCCTCGTTATGTAGGGCCTTTCAAAATTCTGGAACGAATCGGTAAAGTGGCCTACAAGCAAGAATTACATGCTGAACTGGGTAACGTTCACGATGTGTTCTATGTGTCGCAATTAAAGAAGTGTTTGTCTGATGAAACACTTGTGGAACCACTTCGGGAGCTAAGAATCAACGACAAATTGCAGTTTGTCGAAGAACCAATAGAAATTATGGATCGGGAAGTCAAGGTTCGTAAGCATAGTCGAATTCCAATCGTGAGAGTTCGTTGGAACTCAAGATGTAGACCGAAGTTCACGTGGGAACGTGAGGACCAGATAAAGCCGAAGTACCCTCACTTATTTCCAGCTAACAAATCTAAATCTGATGCAACTAGTGAATTTCGGGACGAAATTCCCATTCAAGTTGAGGATGATGTGGCACCCGTGGAAAATCCACAGTCATCCTGACCTAGCACTGTACTGCTTATCAAATTTCGGGATGAAATTTCTTTCAAGTTGGGGATGATGTGACAACCCAAGATTTCAAGCTCGTGTTACTTGTTCGTAATGCTGTTTGACAATTAGTTTGTTTTATGTAACGTGAGGTTGTTGGAAAGATTAGAGTTTTGCTAGTTAGTGAACTTGTTTGTGTAATTGTGCAATGTTTCTGATTAATGAAAGATCTGGATAACTCATTAACTGTTTAAAGGGGACCCGACGAAATATGGGATGACTTTCGTCATCTTTATGTTCGACGAAACATATATTTCGTCTGGGTGAGTCTTTCGCCGTGATGGGCTTTGGCCCAAGTAAGGCCGAGATACGAGCCGGCTATATTTACCCAATTTCTTTGTATATTCGATAACTGATGAAACCCTAGTACCTCCTTCTCTCTCTAATACCGACGGAAATCTTTCATTCACTCAAAGCTTTCCCTTCTCACTGATTCAAGTACTGTTATTCCGTTTTGATTCTCCGGTGAGTGCGACAACACTTGTTCTAATATGTATTGCTTGTTCTAGGTTATGTACAGACTGTTGATTTCTTATTGGGAATATCAATCATGAATTTGTATAGTAGTTGGAGTATCTTGTTTGATGATTGTTGTGTGTTAACAGTATTCATGATTGGATTGTATGCTTAAGGTTAGTCGTACGAATCATGGAAAACTTACGTATACAAAGCATGGCAACTACAAAACGAATTCTTGTGAATTGATGAATTGTCGATGATGCGATCTAATTGATTATGGTTCTTAGTGGCTTGATTAGGGGTAATGATTAGGTGATGATTGGAACTCTGCGTATTACGGAAATAGTGTAACGGTTATGCATATCAACGAAATACTTATGTCGACGACACACTCATGTCGACGAAACACTTATGTCGACGAATCATGGGTCTTTCGGCGACAGGAATCATGACGAATCATGGGTTTTTCGCCGATAGGGTGAACAAACACAGTGGACTAAGTTGACTTCGTTGATGAATGAATATGTTAATGAAATCATAATACTTATTGTTAATGACGACTAACTATAACCAAAGAGACATGATTTAGTTTTCACGTATAGCACATCCAACTGTTAGGCACTATTATGAAACATGCATGTAAATTGTGGAATTGAATGAGTTTGTTTAACTGCTATGTGCTATTCGGTAATCGTTGATTGAACGAACACCATGACTTTTATTCATACGTGAACCTTGCGAATGTGAAACTGATTACGCATACATGAATACCGTAGGCTTTGACTGATTTAGTGTGTGCGAGTAACTAGTCATACCGAGCAAACCAAGGTGAGTTCACTGCTCTTTTTCCAAGCATGCGTCCTGGGGTGGGACATCTGGTAAACGTTCCGGGGAGGAATGTCGGGTAATGGGTTTGACTGGAATGTTAAACCTTGGTTGTTGGTTAATACACGTATATCTATCACTCAAGTCCCTCCTACCGATTGTTGCCGGGAAGGCAACGGGGTATTAGTTAATAGCGCTATTTAGGTTTGGCACCCTCACACCGCACCGGGGAGGTCGGGAGTGAACTAATGACCCTCATCTTGACCATTGATTTGATAGAGGCATTGGGGTTTATGGCAAATAATCTGGAGCCATCGGCGGTAAGCGTGTGATTAACAACATTGAATCTGTGAAACGTTTTAATCTGGTAACTTGTAACTAAACACGTTAACAAACTTTGAACTCACCAGTGTCGTCTGACACACTTGTCTGCATGCTTGCAGGTCGTTAGATTCTTGGACCTGGAACTTGCTATCTGGGAGTGCTGGAGTGGTTATGTTTCACATCTCTTGGATATTTATTCTTGATTTAGTACATTGTTTTGAAACATTTGAACAACCAATAATCTTATGCTTCCGCTGAACATTTACTTTGGTTTTAACTTATGACTTGGAATTATGTTATGAAATGAATCAAATGTTTTATTTAAATATTTATTTATTATTAGTTCAACGTGATTGGTGGCTTGGATCCTGGTACGTCACACTTCCTGTGGTGTTTCCGCATGTGGTATTTTGGGGGTGTGACATCAGGACTGTTTCGGAACCCAGAAATCGCCTAGACACATGGAGAAAAACCCAACATTTTGATCAGTAGCGAATGCTGCTATTTATAGGCAATTTTCAGTTTGGCACGGCCGTGCCGTTGGGTCGCACGGCTGTGCGGTCAGGTCTTATCGGGTGACGTAATTTCTCTGATCCCAGGTCAGCCAAGTGGACAAGTTGCCTAGGTCATCAGATCGGCATGGTCATGCCGTTGGTCGCACGGTCATGCCGTTGGTCACGCGGCCATGCGGGGTCATCAGAATGTTTATCAAAAACCCTGGTCTGGCCATTGCACGGTCATGCGGCAGGTGGCACGGTCATGCGGCCCGGGAATAGATCGGCACTTGCTGTTGCACTGGCAGTGCTTCCAAGATCGAACGATCGGCACGGTAGTGCCGTCAGATGGCACGGTCGTGCCACGCCTGGCAGTCATGTAGGATCGTGTGTCGACCTCAATGAGTCGTTCAGAGGAGTTTTGTCAATCGCAGTTGCAGAAAACAAGCAATTAACGTAGGAACAGCTAGTATTACACTTTAAACACTCTATTGCATTAAGATATAACAGATTACAAGCAGTTCTCGATCCGGCAGCACTTCGGTACGAGTTTCTCCAAAAGTTACCAATGATCCGCTCATTAGGACTATATATAGGGGATACAGGTTCGCTCCAAAGGACACGGTCCATATAAGCGGACCTCCCTTTGGACATATAAGCGCACCAGACATCATGCACTAAAAGCGAATCTAGTGACTTGCACTATAAGCGAACCTATCATGTCCTATGAGCGAACCTGATTCTAAACTCACATACAATATCCTATTTTCTCGTAATTTGTGCCCTGATCTAACACTCTAAGACTATGACTCGATCCAAGACGAAATCAACAGATGTAGTGCACCAACAGACTCCCCCTCAGATGTTGATGGAGTCGTCCATCGAGTCTCCACACTGTTGTGTCTTCACATCTTCAGTCTTGATCAGTCACTGGGCTTCTCTCGCTATATCTTCTTCTCTTTCTCTTCATCACCAACAAACTCTCTCACTTTGAAATTTGACATCTTTAGAGTTTATCAAGTCCAACATGTGCTTCCCCTAAAATGTTACCTATTCTCCCTCAGATAATGATTCTGCATAAACTCTGCCACAAACATAAGTTTTATGACAAACATTTAAGCATATAAACATGCACCAATTCAGACTCCCTCACATATGCACCAACACATGACTCCCTCTCAATTTTCTATCTGTATGATGAACCACATGAAATTATGACATTGTTTTATCAAAACAAACACAGACACCCAAACCAAATGTTCATCATGTTTAGCACTTAGAAATTTGAAAATCAGCTTTTCAATATCAGTCATCAAAAATCTTTTTGTCTTTTCAAAGATTTATGCTAAAACACACCAAAACTATTTTTGGATTTTTCTGAAAGAAAATACATGCAGAAATGAACTATTTACAGACAATATTTTTTTTTTTTTTTTTGTGAGCTCGTGCAAGAGGATCATATCAGTTTTAAGACAAATCACTAACACCGTTAAGCTATAAACATTCTCAGTTCTAAACAATGATTGTCAGTATGTTTGTCCACTTAAATTTTCACACAGACTTCAATTTATTCGAGATACGATATTAATGATTTAGAGACTTAAACTTAATTGTGTATCACTCCACTCGAATATATTCCTGTATCCAGATCCCAAATATTCAGTCTTACAGGTGAGTATATACCACAGATGATATCTGTAAAGGGGTTATGTGCGAGGGCCGTGAGAGCTCAGGTCGATACTTTCGTATACGCAGAGAGATGACGGCTTCGACTTTTGGTGGGTCCCCTTTAGAGGATCTTTTGATTACAACAGCAGCGACTATCAATTTTATTGTTTCATCAGCTTGCTGAGAGCGATGCTATATTTCAAGCATTTTGCGAAAAGTATTATCCGGGGACTAGGTCAGTACTTCCATACAGCAGAAGTCCCGGGATAATACCCCAGATATCACTGAGTATAAAGACCTAGTATCTCAGAATACGGGACCTTTCAAACAAGATTTCGGGGGTTACCCATATATTCAAGAATAGTTACCCACGAATCAAGCAAGTTTGATTTAGGTTTATATCTCGTTTCAATTTACTAAATGTGCGACAATCTACTGACACATCCGCAGTAAGATCGTTTATCACATTTTGACTTTTCAATTCTTTAGCATGTTGTGATAGTCCACTGATGTACTATCATTTCCTCTTTTTCGCAACAAAACTCATTTTTGATTTTATCATGTTTTTGGCTTTTTCAAATTTTCTAATGTTTTTGGATTTTCTGAAATTTTCTTACTCCCCCTAAAAGGCAAACGCATTAACGGAAATATGAAAACAAACTGTATAGAAACATGACAACCGATATTAAATCACCTCAAATCGCCATTCACTAGGCATAAACAATCAGAACTCCCCCTATCAACAAACTATTTTCCCATTTAGATTTCAAAACACTTAAGTTTGTTTTAATCAAAATGGTTTTTCCGGAAAATAAGTTTGATTGATTTTACCACTTGTAGATTTATCAAACAAATGTTCGGGGATGTGGTTCATCATCTTGTCTTCCAACCAAAAGTAGGAAAATACAAGTACAACTTAATGTCCTTGATTTACCATATGCAATCAAAACATCTAACCACTTGTGATTATAACCAACAAACATAAACAAACCTCTTTACCGATTGTATGATTGACGTTACCGAATAAAATTCAAGAAAGATACCGATTCATGCTCCACGCTTACCAACCTGGGAGCTTCGGCAAGTCCTGAGACTTACTGTTCATAATATGTACCATCCCAGTCATAAACCAGGGATGGTTCAACCTTTTCTTTCTTTGTTTTCTTCTCATAAAATTCCTTAACCCCTTTGACTTTTCGATCAATCATCTTGCCAAAGATGTGTTTTAGCTTGGGGTTAAAGACCTTCTCAGCATCAAATTCCTGTTCATCATGATAAAATTGGTTAGAAATTTCAACTTTACCAATTTTCTTTTTATAATTCTCAGCCCGAAGTAATGGAAACTCCTCATCATTAACAATCGGAACTGATTTTTCAACTTTTACATCAGCTTCACATTTTGAAAAAACTTGTGGCTCAACTGACTTTGTGGAATCAATTTCATCGCCCGAAGATAGCTCTTCTGATTTTGATCCATCAGAATCATTGCTAGAGCTTTCACCAACCTTCTTAACAACCCATTTCTGGTTGTCAGATTTGTCTTTCTTCTTGTAAAACTTGTTCGAACTCTCACCTATTTCAAAAATAGAATTTTTAAACAGTTTGGTTTGATCAATTGGTGGCTCAAACTCAACCACTTGTTCTTTGAGTTTACGAGATACTCCCTGTTTTGATTGTATCGCCGTAGAACAATCTTTGGCAATATGTCCAACATTGTTGCACTTGAAACAGGTTCTCGAGTCTCTCTTCTGCTCAACTATCTTCTTCAACTCAACTTGCTTCTTCGTCAGAAACTCACTGTTTGATTCTTTCCAGAAGTTTGTCTTTTCTTCTTCATCAGTTGATGTACCTGAAACAAATGACATTTTGGATTTAAAATCACGAACACATTTTTCATTTTTCTATTTTTCTGTAGGAATAAACCCTAAACCTTTCTTTTTGAAATTACCGTTATGGTTTGATCTCTTTTGGAAATCTGAACCAGAACTGTAACTCTTTTTCTTGTTTAATCTCTGTTGAACTCTTGAGGTGTAATATCTTGGTTTTTTCATTAAGACATAAGCCTTTTATTTCAGAAATATTAATTTCTGTGAGTACGAAAACCTTATTTATCAATTCAGTTTTAACACCTCTTATTGGAAATTCTTCATCAGAATATAATTTGTCAAAATCATTCAAAGTGTAAGCAACTTTAAACAATCCATCATCCAAATTAGATTTTGACAATAGAAATTTTCTATCATAAACTAATTTGTCCTGTTTTTCTGTTTGACACTGTGTGCTTGACCCAGACTTTGACTCTTCAATATCATCACTCTCTAACACATGATCCACGACTTTCTTCATCAATTGAGACTGTTGATCAGTGTCAGATGATGTAAACACAACATCAATACTTTCTGGAAGATTACTGACGACTCTGACTCCCACTGTAAATTTGTGGCCTTTTTGACTCTTTCATCGTTTGGATATCTAGGCAAATATCCATTTTCCAGCGGGGGTGGACACTTATTATAACTGACACCTTGTTTCTTACCAGAGGAAGCCTTTTCAGTGTCCTTTTTCTGATCACCCTTCTTCTTGTCATCAATCTTTTCACCAGCAACAACTCCAGCTGCTTTTTCTTCAGTTATCTCATCTTCTTCCCATACCTTCATGCTCTCAACCGTAGGATAAATCCTGTCAATCACATAGGAAGTACATGAGTAACTTTTTAATAAACGATTAACTCTTTCCATTTCAATTCGTTGCAGCTCAAGCTTCTGTTCTAAAGCAGCACACTTTTCAATGTAATTGTTTACAACTTTTTGTTTTGTCATAAACGCTCCCTGAAGTGTCTTCATAGCAACAGCTTGCTCTTCACTAGTTTGATTGTACTGATTCATTGTCTTGTTCAGCACATCATACGACTCCTTCAGACTGTTCAAGTTGTAAATCAAAGTGCTATTCTGCTTCTTCACAGCTTCGCAATTTTCACACTTTACAGGAACTTCTTTTGCATCAACCTGTTCTTCAACTTTAAACTTAGGCACTTCTGTCACCTTTTGCCTTCTCACCACCGACACTTCTTCATCATCACTACTCACCGGCGTTTTGATCTTCTTTTTCTTCTTCTTGACTTTTTCATCTTCACTATCACTTTCAGCAACCAACTTCATATCTTCTCTGTATTTTCTTGCCCAATACTCTGTATCATCATCACTATCATCTACAATCTTTGCTGTAAAATCAGTGTAAGCTGTAGTTTGATCAGGAATGTAATCATCCCAAGTGAAATTTCCCAGCTAAAACCCTCTGCTAGCTTTTCATCATCCTGATCAATAATCAAAGCACTACCATCTCTTCTTTTGCCATACAACCTATCATGATTACCCACACAAGCTCTTTTTCCGGAATCTTCAATTACATCTCTTCCATGTGCAGTTTGAGCTTGATGTTTAGATTGTTGAGATGATTGACCAACTTGGTGATAGATGGCTTTCCGATAATAATCGTTGTTGTTGTTGAACGGATTTTGAGCTCCACTTGCTTCTCGGTTAGTGCACTCTATCTTGAAGTGTCCTTTTTCCCTGCACCGAAAACAAGTAACTTTAGATTTGTCAAAACCTAAAGTAGAGACATTCGCATCACGAAGATCATCTCTCCCCGTGATTTGTTTGAACTTCTCAGCTCTCCGTAAAACACTAGCCAGACACCACTTTATGTCCATCAGCTCCATTTCTTCTGCATCTATCTGGTCGTAATCTTCTTTAGTTAGCATTGGATTGCCGATACGACCTGCAACAAAACAAGTGTAAGATTCCAAAACCATTCCTAACAAAGACATTTGGTTTTTGGCAACTTCCTCAGAATAATCTTGATCATTTTCAAGATTTAATACAATGTTACACTGTAATTTTCTCCCGTTTTTAGTTGCTGAAATATTTGGATCAAAAGATGAAAATGGTGTGAAACTGGTTTTGCTGTTTGATCCAGATGATGGACTTCCAGATGAATTCTTGGCACTGTAGGCAGTCTCAACCTTAGGAGATAGATTTGAATATTTTTTCTCATTAACCCCAGCCTTATAATACAGCCCGATATCCTGTTCACCATCGAAATCTTTCATTCTGATCACTTTTCTCTGTTCCATTTCCTGAGCCTCTATTTTCTCAATGAACTTACTAAGCGTCAGATTACTGAAACCTTTCTTGTTTCTGAGCATCATCAAATATGTGCCCCACGTCTCATAAGGCAATGCATCAGCAAGTTTCTCAATCAGCTCATCAGTACTTTTCTCAATACTCAATCTTTTTATATTAGCAAGCAAATTACAATATCGTTCAATAATTTCTCTCGTACTCTCATTCTTCAACCCTCGGAATAAATCGAACTCTTTCTTCAGAAGTGACTTTTTACTCTTGACCATCTCCTCACTTCCTCTAAACTTCGATCGCAAAGCTTTCCAAATCGAATAAGAAGTTCCACTATGCTGTAGAAGAACCATGATATCTTCCTTCACTGCCTGTTGAAGAAGACTAAGCATCATTTTCTCATCTTTGTACTTCTTCCTAGCATCAGCAGTGAGTTCTTTTATCGGAACGGGTTCTTCATCATCATTCAAAGGTCGAATATACATTGTCTCGACGCATTCCCAAGCATCAAGATAGTTTGCCTGCACCCAATTCTCAAACCGACCTTCCCAACTTTTAAATTCTTCGATGTTCATTAGTTTGGGAGGCTTTTGCATCGTCCCTGTTTCGTTTTCGAGCATTGTGGTTTGAACAGCGGTGATTGGGGTACTTGGAGTAGCGAATGCGTTATAGAAATCCTCGTCCATTTTCAAATTTTTCCGAAAATTTTATTACAGCCTTAAAAGCGAACCAGGTAATATGTATGGAACACAAGAGCGGATCTCTTGTTTGACAAATAAGCGAATCCAAAGAAGTTCACTAGAGCGAATCTATGAGATGACAAATGAGCGGTCCTGATATTTCACACGAGCGGACCTGATAGTATTCAAATAAGCGGACCAGATCAACTAACAATGAGCGAACCAGAAATTGTCCAATAAGCGGACTGGTTGGATTTCGAGCGAACCGGACGGACAAATGAGCGAACCGATCGAATAAGCGAACCGAATGAAAATTTGGAGCGGACCAGTTTGATTTTTGGAGCGGACCGTCTGAATATTGTAACTACGAGCGGACTTGAAGTGTACACAGGAGCGAACCTATAACCTGTTCATAAAAGCGAATCTCATTCGAACATCCATTTGACCCACTTAGACTTCGAATTTTGACATCAAACTTTCCAGGGTTTACCACTATACTATCGCGCACAACCCTTGAAACTTTGAGCCGTTCTTGACCGTTGAAAGTGTCTGAAGTGAAATAAGAAGGTGTAGAAGACAAGAAACTTGATGAAATTCAGCTATTCTCTGCAGAACTCCTCCTCCTAAAGCTCTGATACCAATTGTAGGATCGTGTGTCGACCTCAATGAGTCGTTCAGAGGAGTTTTGTCAATCGCAGGTGCGGAAAACAAGCAATTAACGTAGGAACAGCTAGTATTACACTTTAAACACTCTATTACATTAAGATATAACAGATTATAAGCAGTTCTCGATCCGGCAGCACTTCGGTACGAGTTTCTCCAAAAGTTACCAATGATCCGCTCATGAGGACTATATATAGGGGATACAGGTTCGCTCCAAAGGACACGGTCCATATAAGCGGACCTCCCTTTGGACATATAAGCGAACCAGACATCATGCACTAAAAGCGAATCTAGTGACTTGCACTATAAGCGAACCTATCATGTCCTATGAGCGAACCTGATTCTAAACTCACGTACAATATCCTATTTTCTCGTAATTTGTGCCCTGATCTAACACTCTAAGACTATGACTCGATCCAAGACGAAATCAACAGATGTAGTGCACCAACAAGTCATCAGAATTTTGCCCGTTTCATCATAAATGCATCAGAATTTGTCCGTTTTCATCAGATTTTAATTTTGTGCTCTGTTTAAGACCTGAAAATATAAAAGTACCAAATTTGGTATCTAAACTGTTAGTGCAGTATTGTCTATCACCTCCGTCAATCAAAACCGTAGCCGAAATAGAAGCAAAATAGACTTTATGTTGTAATACTTAGGAAAAAGGGCAAGGTGGCAATTTTGTAAATAAGGGGAAATCCCTTATGCCTTGTGCCTATAAATAGGAGCCTTAGGGTTTCATTTAGAAACTTTTGCCATTTGAGAGATTTGGAGCTTGGTGCTTAGAGAGATAAAGTAGAGAGAGAAACTATAGCTCAAGGTGATTCATGGTGCTTGTACTTGTCGTATATTCAATAGAATCACGTTAAATTGTACGTTCTTGTGTTCGGTCACGCACGTTCACGGATTTCGCACGTCGAACGTGTCGTTACGCAATCGTTTTGGAGTGAAAACCGGGACCTAACAAGTGGTATCAGAGCGGATGCTCGGTTGCGAAGATCAAACGCACAAATTCGTACAAGATTTGATCAGATTCGGAGCCAAAAACATCCAGATTTGTCAAATTTTTCTTAACTTTCTTGTCCTTCATGTTTTTCTCTGAATTTTGCAAGATTGACAGGGTTTTTACGGTCCAAATTAGCTGATTTTTTGATATATTGTGCGAAATTAGCTGATCTATAACTCTACAAATTTTCAGGTCAAAATTCCAAGCCGTTTGGGAGAAATCTGAGTTTTTGTGATCGTTTTTGCTGAACTGTTCGTCAGCAGCCGTTCGGCCGGCCTGTTCGATCGAACAGCCTAACCGTTCGGCTAGCATATTCGATCGAACAACATTCACTTCATACTTTACATATCATTAAAGCCTATTGACTTTATTGACTTGCCAGCCGATCGGCTAGCATCTCTGGCCGAACGGTCAGCAAGCCGTGTCACAATGTCACTTTACAATTCATTAAAAACATTGACCTGTTGACCTAACTGAACGGCTAGCATCCCAGCCGAATGGTTAGCAAATCGTTTCAAAACACCTCACTTGTTCTGTTTCTAGTCAACTTTTAGTCAACAAAGTAACCTGCAGTCATTAATTCATACTTCAGTAATCAAAAGATGCATATGCATTAGATAGAATCAAATTACACGGCCCAATGAGATTGAATGGTGAATCAAGTGTGTCGGCCATTTTGCATGTGAGTTAAAATTAATAGGTGGGATATTTGGTATCATTGCTACACGTGAATTGTTAGATGTCAGTATGAATATGATGATCTATTAACTAAAGTCAAGAACCATGTGAATTGTCAGATTCATTAATAGCTCATGTGAATTTAGTCATTGTTTACAAATATCATTGCATCTGTGTGTGATCAGTTTGCATGTGTCATATTAAATGATTTGTCGGCCATATAATTGATGTTTGCATGACAGTATAGCTTGAATATCAAAGTTCATTGTTGAGGTGATACAAGTCAAATCACCACCCGTTCGAACAACATTCTCGATCGATATATAATTGATGTTTGCATGACAGTATAGCTTGAATATCAAAGTTCATTGTTGAGGTGATACAAGTCAAATCACCACCCGTTCGAATAGCATTCTCGATCGAACAACATTCTCGATCGAACAGGATTCTCGATCTAACAGCATTCTCGATCGAACAACATTCTCGATCGAACAGGATTCTCGATCGAAGAGCATTCTCGATCGAACAGCATTCTCGTTCGGCCAGCATATCCTCCCAACTGATCGGCTAGCATCCCCAACCGATCGACCAGCAATTCATATCACACATCCCAACAGTTCTATCAGCATGTTGTTTCATAATTCATCACTAAGTCAACATCATTGTGTTTTACGGCCCAATAGGATTATTAAGAGAATTATACTTGTCGGCCACAAACATTGTGATCCATAACCCATGTGCATGTGATAATAAATGAAAATGTGATAGTTGTCAGTTGGCATGCAAAGTTTAGTCGGTTACTGATTACGAATATCCATATATTGCATGAGATTCAAAGATGTTGTATGATTTGACTTTTCTCGGCCATTGATTACATTTCACAATTCATTTAATGCATGATCACGTGATTTGGATAAGAATTTCAATTCTGTTTTAATCGAGATTTGTTAAAGTTGTCGGTCATTTGTTTCATGTGTTTGACTGATTAAAATGTTGGCCCAATGAGAATTTATATAACATCAACATTGTCAAGTACACTTGAATTGCATGTGAGAGTGTATTAAGATTCAAAGAATTTAGTTTGTTCGAGTTTAAAGTACAACAAATCGAGAGGTAATACAAACGAATTACCACCCGATCCTAATCATTTCATTTTGTTTGCTTGCAGGAGATTCAAGGTTATTCAAGATTTACAAAGTACGAATTTCAAGAAATTATTTGAAGATGTCGAGCAGCGGTGAGGAATTTTATAACACGTTTTACAACGCTTTCACTTCAGAATCATCCGAGAGAAGATCCGAAATAAGAAATTATTCGAAAGAGATTTCAGATAATTTGAAGTATGATAACATGTATGGAAACCTACAGAAACCACCGAAATTAATGAAAGTTGAGGAATATAACTGGTGGAAAAATCGGCTTGAGGGTTGGGTAAAAGCGTTTGCACCTTAAAGTTGGTTAAAATTAAAACTGGAATATAAAGAACCAGCAAAAGAAGGAGGTGAGTTATTGACCGAAGAAGAGTTCACAAAAAGAGATGTAAAAAATGTTGTAGCTGAAAACAAAATGATCACATTGTTACATCAGTCAGTGAGAGAAGACATTATTTCACTACTTGAACATGAGAAAACATCTAAGGGTTTATGGGAAGCTCTTGAAAGAAAATGTTTGGGTATTGCAGAAATCATTAAGAACAAAAAGAAATTGCTAAGAAAAGAGTTTGATTTATTTGTTTGTTTAAAGAATGAATCAGTTTGTCAAATGATTGAGAGGTTTGGGCACTTGAAGTTGGAACTGGCGAGACATGGGATTATATACTCTCAAGAAGAGCTAGTCGACAAATTGTTTGACTCGTTGCCAGATGAGATGGATTGGCAATATTATGCTTTGATGTTGAAGAATACAATCAAGTCTGAGGATCTTACTGTTGATTTGTTGATTGAAAGACTAGAAAGCCATGAATTGGAAATCAGAAAAACCAATAAAGTCAACAACACATCATACCAACAGAATGTGGAGCTGTATTACAGAGGAAACATGTTTGATCTAAAGTCAAAATCGGGATTTAGTGCTGGAAGCTCAAATGATTCACCTCAGCAAAGCTCTTCAAGAGATCTGGGTTATCATTCATTTGGTTCTAATTCATCAAATCCAAACATAGTCCATTGCAATATCGCCATAGATCTGAAAAACTCTCAAAGTCTGAATGCTGATGCTGCCAAGCAACAAATGGTGTTCTTAGCATCCGTCCTGGAATCGTACGAAAGTCTGATCGCGGGAAAAGTTGGAAACCCAAAAATGATAAAAGAAGATTATGATCAGATCGATCCAGAGGAGATGGAGCTAATGGATATTAAATGGTGCATGGCTAGCACAATGAGGAGAGCACAACGATTCATGGAGATCACTGGTAGATCATCTTTGGGATCTGGTGATTCGAAATTGGGGTTTGATAAGGCAAAAGTTACCTGTTTCAAATGCAAACAGAAAGGACACTTCTAGAGAGAGTGTACAAACAAGGAAACTGACGAACCCACGAATCCATTCAGAGATGATTATTATAAGAAAACAGTTTATCATTGTTACAGTGGATCAACAAATGTGAATCAGAAACAGATCGATGAAGGGTCATCAAAGGAAAGATCTAGAGCAATGGTGGTTATTCATGACGATGAAGGTTACGACTGGAGTCAAATTCTTCCTGAAGAAGATTATGTTGGACATGCTTTTGTAGCCGATGTTGCTTATGATGAATGGTGGCGTAAAGATTGTGCTCGATATAAGATTCGTAAGTTGAGAGAACCATTCAAAGAAGCACAGAGAGCCAAGAGATGGAATGCTGAACTGGAATGTTACATGGATCCACAGGGTAATCCAGTGGTTGATCCGTCAAAGGTGGATTTTAAAGAAGTAACAAGTCTGTTTCCAAATGAGAGAACTTATAACACAAGAAGGTTGTCTAAAAAAGGGTGTGAAGCTGAGTTAATGAACAAAATAAAAGAAATTTTTGAAGCAAGTCTGCCAAAGGTGGTGGAAATGAAGAAGAGGAAAGAAGAAGAATTGAAAAAGCTGGTGGAAGAGGTGAAGGTTCTGGCAAAGAATGATGTTGAAGAAGAACAGAAGAAGGAAGAAGAAGAGAAGAAAGAAGAAGATCAGAAAGTTGAAACAGAAGAATCATCGGTGCTGAAAGAGTCTGAGGTAAATGAATCTTCTGATTTATCAAATGCTGAAATTGTTGATAAAAATGAAAACAAGTGCAGGAATTGCATAGAAATGTGCAAAGCCTGTACTGAAAAAGATGAAATAATCAAAACAAAAGAAATTGAATCAAATAAACTTGAAAATGTTTTCAAAATAAAATGTAAAGAAATGATTGAAAAAGAAGAAATTTTGAAACAAAAGCTTGAAAAGCTGACACAGAAATGTCAAGATCTTGAAAAGGAAAATGAGATTTTAAAAGAAATGTGTACAGCAAAATGTGCTGGTTATGATGAAAAAAATAATAAGTTTCAAGATTTTCAAAAAGAGTATGATTCTTTGAAGAGGTCGAGTCAGAGAGTACAAGAAGCTTATGATACTTTGAAGAGCCAAGTCAAACGTTTTGATCAAAGATTGTCTGAAACTTTAACAACCAAAGAACTGTATGAGAGAAAGTTTAAAGAAAAGCAACTTGAACTAAACAAGTGTGTTGATGAAGTTGCTAATCTCAAACAAGTTCTGGTTGAAAAAGAAAAGATCATTACAAAACTTCAAAGTTATCATAACTCTTCGTACATTCTCGAATGCATTTTCAACATCACACCAGATGACAAAGATACTGACAAGAATAAAAAAGGTATTGGTTTAGAATTTCATCAGGTACCACCACCATTGAGAAACAATTATACTTTTTATGATGAGGAAAAGGTGGCAAAAGGTCTGAATATCGTTGACCAATTACCTGAAACTATCGATGTGACTTACACCAAATCTGATGAGGCTAATGATTCAGAGATGGTAAGTAAGGTTGTTGAAAGCGTTTTGAGAGATGAGTCAACCAAAGGTATGTCTGAATCACATAATGAAAATGAGGGAAATTTTCATGATGGTTATCTTAAACAGTCAAAATCTGAAAAAGTTGTGAATGATGATTCAAAAGGATTGGTTTATACCATGATTGGATCGGACAAATTATTCTTAGATATTGTATTCCCGATTCAAAATGTGATTTCAGAAAAGATTGATAAAGTTTTTAAGATGGTTGAAATTGAAAAGTCTGAAATTTCAAAATTTGCTGGGAAAAACAAGAAAACTTTTTATAACAAGCCTGGTTTCAAAAAGAAGAATATGAAGGCTGGTTTGGGTAATAAAAAGAATAAAAATTGGAAACAAAATGAAAAACCAAATTTTCAGCAAAAGACGAATTTCGTTCACGGAAAAAGTTTGAAAGAAGAGGAAGAACTTCAATTTAGACGACAGTCTAATGAAGAGTTCTATGCTCAGAAAAAGACACAACAACAGGCTAAGGATGTTTCAAAGAAAACTTGTTTTAAATGTGATCAAATTGGACATGTTGCACGCAAGTGTCCAAACACAAAGCCTGTTGATGTTGAAAAACAGAAGTCTGAGGATGTGAGACAAAAGTCTACCACATTTGATTCAAAACAAACTTGGAGGTACAACACAAACAAGTTTGCTTTGAATCAAACTTGGAAACCAAAACAGACTAGGTCTGATTCAAGACAAACACAGATTTCTCACACACCCAGATTCAGAACAACACAAAGTTGGCAAACATCAGTTGATATGACAAAGCCAAATCAATTTTGGAAACCAAAAGTTGTTGTTCAAAGTCAAAATAATCAAAATGAGTCACGATTTGAAGTGCTTCAAAAGGACAGAACTGGGTGATTAAGAAAGAAGTGACTACTGTGAATGATGAGAAAGTCAAAGTCAAACATGAAAAAGTTTTTGAACAAAATGACAAAGATTTTCCATCATTGAATGAAACTTATTGTGTTGAAATGCCTATGGTCAAACAGACCTGGGCTAAATTGTTCAAGTAATTGAGTTTTTGTTAATGTGCAGGTGCTCATGAAGTTTGATTGTCAAGGAAGAGAATTGATGAGCAGCCTGGCACAGGAGGAGAAGGCTGTAGAACCTTGGTTTGGTTGAACAGGGAGTTTATCAGTTTCTGTACATAAATAAACAATATTTCAAAAATCCTAAAAATTGAAAAATTTAAAAACTAAAAAATATGTTTTTATTTTATCAAAAATTTGAAAAATCAAAAATATGTTTGTTTTAAATTTGTCAAAAATCAAAATTTAAAAAAAATGTTACTTGAATATGCCGAAACCCTCACGGCGGAACAAACATGATTACTTTCACCAGATTGAAAAACGGTTTTCAAATTGTAAAAATCAATGTGTTGTAAATCATGGGGGTATTTACTGCTTTTCGTGCAATATGGTTCACAGTTAGCAGAAAATGGATGGCGAGACAAAGCTATCTACATTGGATTGTCAAATTTTCTTTAAATGATTTTGCATTTTAGGGGGAGTAAGAAATTGTCACAAAATACAAAAACATTAGAAAATTTGAAAAAGCCAAAAACATGATAAAATTCGAAAAGAGTTTTTGTGTAAAAAGAGGAAATGATAGTACATCAGTAGACAATCATAGTACGCTAAAGAAATGGAATGTTTAAATGTGATAAACGGTCTCACTGATGATATGCCAGTAGATTTTTACACGCTTAGTAGATTGTTTTCGAGATATAAACCTAAATATCAATACTTTGCTTATCTCGTGGGGAACATCTCTCAGATATATGGGCAACCCCCGAAATCTTGTTTGAAAGGTCCCTCTTTCTGAAATACTAGGTCTTTATACTCAGTGATATCTGGGGTATTATCCCGGGACTTCTGATTTTGCGGAAGCAATGACCTAGTCCCTGTATAATACTTTACGCTTGCTTAAAACATAGCGCCGCCCTCAGCAAAAATGATGAAACAATAAAATTGATAATCATTGTTGTTGTAAAAAAGATCCTCTAAAAGGGACACACCGAAAGTCGAACCGTCATCTCTCTGTTGAACGGAAGTTCTGACCTGAGCTCTCACGGTTTCGCATCTAACCCCTTTACAGATATCATCTGTGGTATACTCACCTGTAAGACTGAATATTGGGATCGGGATATGGGAGTATATTCTGAGGTGGTGCACGCGAATAAGTTTAAGTCCTTAATACACTAATCTCGTATCTCAAAACAATTGAACTTTGTGTGAAAATTTAAGTGGATCAGTATACTGACAATCTAAGTGAATCGTTTAGAACTTAAAGTGTTTAAAGCTCAACGGTGCTAGTGATTTGTCATAAGCTAATATGATCCTCTGACACGAACTCAAACAAAAATATTGTCTGTAAATATGTTTGTAAATATTTCTTTATTGCTTTATGTTTCAGAAAACTTAAAAAGAAAGAAAAGATTTTGATTTCTGCTTTATTTTCGACAACCGATGTCTGAGTGCTGAGTTTCAAAATTTAAGTATGCTGATCGTGTTTCTGAAAATAAAACAAGTTCATTAATTTGAAACTTGAAATTTTTAAAATCAAAAATAGTTTGTGATATCTCCAAAGTCATTAAGTTGGACTTGGATGATTTACTGTGAGGGAGTTGGTTGCTTAATCTGTTAAAATCTGTTATATAGCAAGTGTTCGATCTTGGTTGTTATATCTTCCAAATCTATATAGTTTGTTGATAGGGGAAGTTGAAGTGATTTAAAAAAGTGTCAGGTTACGGTTCCTGAACAACTGAAAATGCTTTCACTGTAAAATTATTCTAGCATATGTTGAGAAAGCCAGGTCATTTAATCCTGGAGGTTCAAAATGTTTTACTTATGAATGTATGAGATTTGCAGATGGTGTTCCAGATTACGATCCCGATAGCTGAGTCTAAGGGGGAGTCTGAAGACGAGCTCAACGCAAACGGAAGCGTGCATTCGAGGAGCCAGGAATCTATCCTGAAGGAGCTTGTATCCGGAAAGCCAGGTGTCGATCCCAAAAGCAGGGAAGCTTGTCGAAAGGGGGAGCCTGAAGAAAAGAAGTCTGATCGAAATGAAGAGCAACGTAAGCCTGAAGACAGATCCACAGGGATTCTGTTCTACAAAGAAGGAATCTGTGGTTGCTGATGATATCGAATTTTCAAAAAGACCTAGAGAGAGAGAGAAAGACAAGACGCTACGAGATTGTCTGCGGCAATATCCAAGGGGGAGTTTGTTAGTGCAGTAATGTCTATCGCCTCCGTCAATCAAAACCGTCGCCGAAATAGAAGCAAAATAGACTTTATGTTGTAATATTTAGGAAAAAGGGCATGGTGGCAATCTTGTAAATAAGGGGAAATCCCTTATGCCTTGTGCCTATAAATAGGAGCCTTAGGGTTTCATTTAGAAACTTTTGCCATTTGAGAGATTTGGAGCTTGGTGCTTAGAGAGAGAAAGTAGAGAGAGAAACTATAGCTCAAGGTGATTCGTGGTGCTTGTACTTGTCGTATATTCAATAGAATCACGTTAAATTGTACGTTCTTGTGTTCGGTCACGCACGTTCACGGATTCCGCACGTCGAACGTGTCGTTACGCAATCGTTTCGGAGTGAAAACCGGGACCTAACATAAACATTGCGGTTTCGGTCAAAAACGCTTAAAACGGAAGTGTTTTGGGGTATAAAAACATGTATAATTTAACGTATATCAGTTACAGGATTGACATCCCTCACAAAGACATTACCCCTTCATCCAAAAGCAAAAGACCAAATTGTACAATGAGGGAATTTTTTGCTTTCCGGATTCAAGATCGGCCAAATGAATTCTCATTGATTCTAAATTCAAGGAGACTTCTACAACAATTTTTAGTTGATGCATACACCATGATTGAAAGTGAAAGGCTTTGTTACATACGTAACCAAAAAAATAAGCTTAGAAGCGAATCTTATGAAAACCTGTGTAGTAAAAAAAACCAGGGATCATTAAATATCTCAAAGATTCGAAAACGTGTTATACTGCCTTCTTCTTTTACTGGAGGTTCTCGGTACATGATGCAGAACTATTTAGACGTTCTGTCTCTTTGCAAGTGGTATGGATACCCTGACTTCTTTATAACCATAACATGTAATCCAAAATGGCCTGAAGTTACACGATTTCTTAAAGATACCAATGTTAATCCAGTAGACAGACTTGATCTATTATGCAGATTCTTTAAAATCAAGCTAGATGCCTTGATTAAAGATTTAAAGGATAATGGCCAAGTCTTCGGTAAAGTTAATGCAGGTATATATGTTTATTTATGAATGGTGATAACAAGGTTCCTACCGTTGAGCATGTTGACCCATTCATCTCTGTTGAAACACCGGACAAAAAAGAAGATCCCGAGTCGTATTATCTTGTGGGTGAATTGATGATTCATGGTTCGTGTAGGCCTGATAATGTAAATTGTCAATGCATGATTGACGGAAAATGTTCAAAAAACTTCCGTAAAAAGTACCGTGATCAAACTTCTATTGATTCAGAAGGTTATCCACTATACAGAAGACAAGATTCTGGCTCATTTGTAGAGAAATCGGGCGTCAGGTTGGATAATAGAAGTGTGGTACCATATAACAAGATTCTTTTAAAAAAGTATCAGGTGCATATCAATGTTGAGTGGTGCAATCAGGCTGCATCTATAAAGTATTTATTTAAGTATATTAACAAAGGTCCTGATAGAGCTACTATCTCTATAGCTCACAACAACAATGAGGATGTTCAACAACTAAAACCAGAATGAAATGAAATCAAAGAATACTATGACTGTAGATATTTATCGGCATGCGAGTCCTCATGGCGTATATTATCATATAACGTTCATTATAGAAATCCTTCTGTTACTAGGTTTCCCTTCCATCTTCCGGGTAAACAACCAGTCGTGTATGGTGCAGACCATGATATTGACAATGTACTAAACAAACCTTCTGTCGCTTCTTCAATGTTCTTATCTTGGATGAAGTGTAACGAAAAAAAGGAAGAAGCACGCGAACTTACTTATGTTGAATTCCCTACCAAGTTTGTGTGTAAACCTAAGGAACATTCTTGGGAACCAAGGCAAACAGGGTTTTCGGTTGGTAGAATTCATTCAGTTTCTCCCGCATTTGGTAAAGCATATTTTTTAAGAATTCTCTTAAACAAAGTCTAGGGACCAAGATCATTTGAAGAAATTCACATGGTAAATAGATGTGTATTACCTACTTTTAGAGACGCGTGTTACTCTCTTGGCCTTCTAGATGATGACATGGAATATATCGAAGCAATTGAAGAATCAAATCATTCAGGTACCGGGTTTTTTCTACGGAATTTGTTTTCGACAATGTTAACTTCAAATAGTTTGTCTAGACTGGAATTTGTTTGGGAAAAAACATGGGACAAGTTGTCAGATGGCATTTTACGCAAAAAACAATGTCATACTCCAGGTATTATAAATTTCCCAATTTCATGCTTTTTAATAAAATGGAATTGTAGCATATTTGAGTTTTTAGTAATACTTCCTCATTTATTTATATAATAAATATATGATAAAGATTATAATAATCCTTAGTATATGTCTCATAATTTCTGAGACTTTGTTCCCTAGACCGAATCTCTAACCGATGAATGCGTACCAACACGTGATATGTGCGGAATCCTATCACGTATGTGGATGAGAACACGAGGATGTAATTAATACTGATTTCTGTTAAGAATTTAACAGTACAAAACCCTGAAATCAGTTGGGCAGAGCTTCGCCTCAAGAATACCCAAAATATACAAATGAACTAGACAAGACACCTATATATAGACTCATGGGTTCACACAAACACTATCCTGGCTTCGTACGAAGCCACACGCCTTCGTACGAAGGCACACTTGACTGATGTCTTGGCTTCGTTCGAACAGACCCTTCGAACCAAAACTCGCTTTATCAATAGCCTTCATGTTTTTCTCTAATCAGTACCTGTCTTGTCTCATTTGTTTCAGCTACGATACGTGATTGACGCAAGCGATAGACATATGCATTCACAGACTCCCCCTTGGATATTGCTGCAATTAATCTCGTAGCTTTTGTCTCTCTCTGAGTCTTTATGAAGTATTGACATAATCAGCACCACAGACTATCCCTTGATCTAACAGAATCCCCGTGGATCTGTTTTTAGCTTCAGCTGCTCCCCCTTTCGTTCAACTCTATCTTCATGCTCCCCCTTGCTTTAAGTTTCCGTGCTTTAAGCTTCTAGGATCGTTACCTGACTCTACAAGCTCCCCCTTATTTTAAGCTTGTCTACAAACTCCCCCTTAATTTCTGCTCTCGGGATCGTAGTCTGGTACTTCCATCTGCAAATCTCAAACATTTATAAGAAATTTGACTATCTAAGGATCGAAAACCTAGCTCTTAAAATCTTATCATGAAAAAGCTGGAGCATTTCAAATATGTGACAGCACAGGACATCACTTGTTCACAGAAATCTGAAAATTATATTTAATAGAAATCGATGACCTGGTCTTTAAACCCACATACTCAGAATTAGTAACCTGGCTCTAAATGTAAATGTAACAATATGTAATATACAGGATTACCCGACTCCACTCCCCCTATCAAACTGCTCTATAAATTTGACAGTTTTAGCATTCAAGATCGTAATCCGACTCTATACATCAGATATAACAATTTAAGAATCCAAAACTTTTCAGTTAATCTTCCAAGTCCAATTTAATGACCTTGGAGATTTTCACAAACTATTTTTTGATTTTTTATTTTAAAAAACCTTCAAGTTTCAAATTAATGAACTTTTTTATTTTCAGAAATATGTTTAGCATACTTAGATTTTGAAACTTAGCTTCTCAGACATCGGTTGTCGAAAATAATGTAGATGCAAACTCTTTTTGTATTTTTCTGAAACATAAAGCAATAAAGAAATATTTACAGACAATATTTTTGTTTGAGTTCGTGTCAGAAGATCATATCAGTTTATGACAAATCACAAGCACCATTGAGCTATAAACACTTTAAGTTTTAAACGATTCACTTAGATTGTCAGTATACTGATCCACTTGAATTTTCACTCAAATTTCAACGGGTTCGAGATACGAGATTTAGTGTTTTAAGAACTTAACTTATTCGTGTGTCCCACCTCAGAATATACTCCCACATCAATATTCCCTAGATACAGTCTTACAGGTGAATACACTATATTGATATATGTACTCTGGGTTAGTGTGAGACCTTGAGAGCTTAGGTATGAAGTAAAAGAGATGAAGGCTCGACTTTAGGTGTGTCCCACTTAGGGATCTTCTTTACAAGTGCACTTGATTCATCTTTTGATATTTCTCAATTTTTATGCAGAGGGTAAGCTTTTAAAGCGCGTAAAGTATATACGAAGTCTAGGCCATTACTTCCACAATTTCAGAAGACCAGGTATAATACCCCATATATCAAACAGTATAAAAACCTAGTATCTCAGAATCTGGCAATCTCTCAAACAAGATTTCGGAGGTTACCCATATATCCGAGATATGTTCCCCACGGATAAGCACGTTATTGATATTTAGGTTTATATCTCGAAATCAATCTACTAAGCGTGTAAATACCTAGTGGCGTATCATTAGTCAGACAGTTTATCACATTTGACATTCCATTTCTTTAGCGTACTATGATTGTCTACTGATGTACTATCATTTCCTCTTTTTAAACAAAAACTCATTTTGAATTTTCTCATGTTTTTTGTATTTTCAGAAAACTCCCCTAAAATTCAAAACATTTAAGAAAATTTAACAACCCGATATAATAGCTTTATCTTGTTATCCATTTTCTGCATCTTATGCTCTGTTTTGTAGAAAATATAACATATAAAACAGAAATTACCCCCATGATTAACAACACACTGATTTTTAACAATGTTAAAACCATTTTTAATTGTGAAATAATCATGTTTGTTCTGTTGTGAGGGTTTCGGCATATTCAATTAACTTTTCTTTTTGAAATTTTTTATTTTGACAAATTTAAAAACAAAACGTATATTTTTTTTCATTTTCAAATTTTAACAAAATAAAAACATATTTTTGGTTTTTAAATTTTTCAATTTTTTTAGGGTTTTTGGATATAGTTTATTTATTTACAGAAAACATAAACTCCCTGTTTTTAGACGCAGGGTCCAACAGCCTCCTCCGGTGCCAGGCTGCTCCTCTCCAAGCCTATTTTGACTTAGGTAACTGAATGTTTATCTTTCCAGGTAGAGGTAGAACTGGATAGTTTCTATCATTCTTTTCAAAAACATTTTCAATTTTATTATCACTCATAGAAGTCTTCTTTTCCACCCAAATCTGACCTTTTGATACTTGTCTTTGATAAAATCTTGGATCAATTTTTAGTTTCCAGATTTGTTTTGGTTCAAACTTAGAAATTTTTGGTTCCAAAGTTTGTTTTTGCTCTTAAAAATCAACCTTTTGTTTCCAAATTTATTTAGATTCAACTCTGGGTGTCTTTGATTTCAGTTTCCAAGTTTGTTGTGATTCAAAATTGGTTGACTTCTATTTAACAACCTCAATTTGTTGTTTCTTTTATTCAACACCAACAGGTTTCAGATTCGGACATTTGCGACCAACATGTCCTATTTGATCACATTTGAAACATGTTTTCTTGGAAACATCTTTGACTTGTTGTTTTTTCTGAGCATAGAACTCTTCATTAGACTGCCATCTAAATTGGAGTTCTTACTCTTCCTCTGAACTTGTTCCATAAACAAAGTTCGTCTTTTTCTGATAATTTGACTTTTCAAATCGTTTCTTTTTGTTTTGTTGCTTTTTATAACCAACCCAGCCTTCATGTTTTTCTTTTTGTAACCAGGTTTGTTATAAAAAGTTTTCTTGCCCTTTCTAACAAATTTTTCAATTTCAGATTTTTCAATCTCTACCAATTTGAAAACCATGTCAACCTTTTCCAAGATCACATTCTGAATCGGGACATCAATATCTGTGAATAATTTGTCCGATCCAATCATGGTGTAAACCAATTCTTTTGAATCATCATTCGCATCTTTCTCATATTTTGAATTCTTAAGATAACTCTCATGAAAACTTGCCTCAATTTCATCTTGTGACTTTGACTTACCTGTTTTGGTAGAATCATCTTGCAAAACACTTTCAGCGACCTTGCCTACTACCTCTGAATCACTAGAATCATCAGATTTGGAATATGTTACGTCAATATTGTCTGGCAATTGATCAACCATGTTGAAAGCTTTTTCCACCTTCTCGTCATCATAGATTGTAAACTTTTTCTCAAACGGTGGTGGAACCTGATGATATTATGAGCCAATTCCTTTCTTGTTTTGCTCATAATCTTTATCATCCGGTTTTAAATTGAAGATACATTCAAGAACATATGATGAAGCCTGATAACTATGTAACTTGTTGTTATCTTGTTCTAAATCAGCTATTTTACGTTTAAGCTTAGCAACATCTTCAATATAAGAATTAACAACTTGTTATTTTATTTCATACTGTTGTTTAAGCGTATCAGATGTTTCAGAACAATATTTCAACCTCGATTGAACAAGCTTCATTTGACTTTTCACTGCTTCATATGACACTTTCGTAATTTTATATGCAAGTTTTATTGAATCATACTCTATTTTCATTTCTTGAAAAGCATTTTCTTTTTGTGACAACTCTTCAGTCATTGCTAAACACTTTTCTTTCAAAGTTTCATTTTCTTTTTCTAAAACTTTACATTTTTGTGTCAGCTTTTCATCATTATCTTTTAAAATTTTTTCGTTTTCAAACATTTCTTTACATTTATCTTTGAAAACTGTTTCTATTTTAGTAAATTCTATATTTCTTGTTCTGAACTTTTCGTTTTTTTCAGTACAAGCACTGCACGTTTCCATGCATTTCTTGCACCGTTCATCATTTTTATTTAAAACTTGAGAAGATACAGTTGAAGTATTTACCTCAGTAGTTGGCACCTCGGCTTTTTCTGCCGTTTGCTTCTGATCAGCTTCCTTCACAGCAACATCTTCACCATCATCAGCTACACCAGCTGACTTCTCTAGTTCTTCAACAACCTCTTCTTTCTTCGTCAAACTCTCTTCATCTTGTTGTTTTTCAGTAACAGCTTCTTCTGTTGGTTTCTGACCTTCTTCACCAACTTTTTCTTTACTTGCTGTCTCTTTCAGCTCTTCCACCATTTTTTCAACATTCTTATTCATCCTTTCTTCATCTCTCTTTTGCAAACTAGCTGTCATTACTCCCCTGATTATCTTGTCTAGCTTCTTGAGATAATCTTTATCTGTTTCTTTTTTTGAATAAAATTCGCTAGACAGAGGAATAACAGCAAGCACATCATTATAAACCACTTCACGTTTATGAACGACTGGATCTCCCTTGCGGTTGATATAACACTCTCTCTTCTTATCCCATCGTTTACAGCTTCGAGCATCTTCATATTCTTCATGCATTTGTTGTATTCTACAATCTGCAAAGAATCTTTCTCTGGACGTTTTCTCTTGCAGAATTTCTTCTTTTGTTCTTTCTTTTACCTCATCAACAAATGCACTCCTTTTCACTTCAGCCACTAAAGCAGTTCCATCATCATCATCTATATAATCACTCCAATTAAACCCTTCATCCTCATGAATGATCCTGTGTTTGGCATGTTCAATTTTGGATTTGGCATGATCATGTATCACTAAAGCTTGTGATTTTTCTTTTGTAGTAGTCATCATGGAAAGGATTACCATGATCAGCTACTTCTTAGTTAACACACTTCCTCTTGAAGTGACCGTTTTGCTTACATAAAAACATGTCAGTTTTAACTTGTCGAAACCGAGCTTTGTACTTAGCAACCCTCCCAGATCCTGCCTGCCTGTTATCTCCATGAACCTTTGAGCTCTTCGAATGCCACTCGCTAAACACCATCTAATATCAATGAGTTCCATCTCCTCCGGATCTATCTGGTCGTAATCTTCCTTTGCCATCTCAGGATTTCTGATTCGGCATGCTACCAGACTCTCATATGATTCCAGAATTGATGCTAAGAAACTCATTTGTTGTTTAGCTGCATTGATGCTCATTGCCGGAGAATTTTCAACTTTAGAGCAATATTGCAGAGAATCTCATAGGGTTCTTCAGAGTTTGTAGCTTTTGACGACGAATGATACCCTGGATTGCAGCTAGATGAGCTAATCTGTGAATCTTTCGATTTTTCAACACTGAAGGCTGTCTTTGGTGACTCATTGGTCGACACCGAAGGTACACTGCCTCTATAATAAAGATCCACATTCTGTTGATACGAAGAACTGATCATTTTGCTTTGCTTTTGCAGCTCAAGCTCATGACTCTCAATTTTCTCTATCAAAAAATCCAAAGTAATCTCATCAAATAAAGCATCATTTTTCAAAATAAACATGAATGTTTGCCAATGATCAGCACGTGGTAAAGCTTTAATTATTTTATCAATAATTTCTTCACGTGTTTTTTTTATTCCAAACCTATCTACTTCAATTTTAAGATGACAAAATCTTTCAATCATTTGTCTTACTAATTCACCTTTTATACCGTCAAACAAATCAAATTCCTTTTTAAGCAATGATATTTTATTCTTTTTGATTTGTTTCCCACCCTCAGCTTTTACCCGTAATGCTTCCCACACTGATTTTGACGAACCATCATGATTGAGCAATACAAAAATATCATCCCTGATTGACTGTTGGATTAATGCAATCATTTTTTGTTCGTACGAATTTTTTTTATCTTCATCTTCTACGCCTGCAAGTGGAATTTCTTCACCTTTATCATTTTTTGGTCTATAATATCCAAATTCCAAACAGAACCAACTCTCATGAGCTAATGCTTTGGCCCAGTTCAAAAACCGTTCTTTCCACCAAGTGTAGTCTTCAATGTTATCAAGCTTCGGTGGTTTAGAGTGTGTTCCATAAAAGTTTTCATGTTTTATATTATCATTAATAGCTTTGGAAATACTTGTTTCACTCGACTCCAAAGTGTAAGCTTTGTAAAACGTGTGGTAAAACTCTTCAACCATGATAATCTGCAAAAACACAATCAAACACTTGATTAAAACAGAAAGTCAAATAACAAACGCCCTACGTTCATACGAATCTGGTATGTTTGAATTGAAGCTATACTGATGGGTTCGTACGAAGCTAGATATCACCCAAACAAAACGTTCTGAGTTCGTATGAAGGCGTGTTCATACGAGGATGTAAAACTTAACAAATCAGATAAGCTTGTGTGTTCGTTCGAAGCTACAATGTGGCTTCGTACGAAGCTATGCTACAGAAACCAAGTTCATGATTTTCATAGTTTTTCATTGATTTGATCT
Source organism: Helianthus annuus (assembly GCF_002127325.2). Taxonomy (NCBI): domain Eukaryota; kingdom Viridiplantae; phylum Streptophyta; class Magnoliopsida; order Asterales; family Asteraceae; genus Helianthus; species Helianthus annuus. The sequence goes on from NC_035447.2 coordinate 87,849,823, forward strand.
TGATTTTGTTTGAATTTTGATCTGAAAATTTGTAGGATTGTTCAAAATCAGTTTTCACACAACATACTCAAAAATTAGCCATTTTTAACTGTTAAAACTTCGTGAATCTAAGATTTAAGTGTCAAAAAGAAAAGTAGAAGAAGTGTAGAAGAAGATATGATGATTTTGCTCTGATTCTGATGTAGAAACTTCAATCTTCGTGTCTCTGATCCTTGCAAATGGTCACTCGCTCTGATACCACTTGAGAATTCGTTCCCTGGACCGAATCTCTAACCGATGAATGCGTACCGACACGTGATATGTGCGGAATCCATTCACGTATGTGGATGAGAACACGATGATGTAAATAATATTGATTTCTATAAAGACTTTAACAGTACAAAACCATGAAATCAGTTGGGCAGAGCTTCGCCTCAAGAATACCCAAAAGTTACAAATGAACTAGACAAGACACCTATATATAGACTCATGGGTTCGCAGAAACACTATCCTGGCTCCGTACGAAGCCACACACCTTCGTATGAAGGAATACTTGACTGATGTCTTGGCTTCGTTCGAAAAGACCCTTCGAACCAAGACTCTCTTTATCAATAGCCTTCGTGCTTTTCTCTGATCAGTACCTGTCTCGTCTCATTTGTTTCAGCTACGATACATGATTGACGCAAGCCATAGACATATGCATTCACAATTTCTAGATTTTAAATTAACAAAAAATGAAATATTTATTCTATAGTAAAACAACCCTTATTTAAATATAAAATATCCGGTACAATGTAAATTTTAATATTGTATGCATGTAATATTAAAATTTCAATATATGATTTTACTATCTTCACTTTAAAGAAACCCGTATAAATTATGATATGTTATATTAAAATTTCAATATATGATTTTACTATCTTCACTTTAAAGAAACTCGTATAAATTGTGATGAGTACAAAGATTTAAACGAAATCCTTGTAAGATTTTAAAATTTCGTTATTTCATTCCCAGGCATCAAACTCAATGAAGATCATATCAAGAATTTAACATTGTTTGAGATAGAAAAAATATTACTTCGCAATAATTCAACGTTACGTAACTTCCCAACAATGCCTTATCCTGATCATAACTTTATATCTTCTTCAAACAATTGTTTGATTAACGAGAGCTAGCTTATGACCAACATGATCTAAAAAATGAGTTCAATACTCTCCTTACTTCATTAACAGAGGAACAACGACTCATTTTTAACGATATAACGAGAGCAGTGGAAGACAACAAAGGAGGAGTGTTTTTTGTTTATGGCTATGGTGGAACGGGTAAAACTTACCTATGGAAAACATTATCTGCCGCAATAAGATCAAGAGAGGAAATTGTTTTAAATGATGTTTCAAGTGGCATTGCATCTTTGTTGTTAACTAGAGGTTGGACAGCGCATTCAAGATTTATAATTCCTTTAAATTTGAATGAGGATTCTATTTGCCATATAAACCCAGACGACGATGTTGCTGATTTACTTAAGAAAAAAAAACTAATTATATGGGACGAAGCACCAATGGTTCACAAGTATGGATTTGAAGCCTTGGATAGAACATTAAAAGACATACTAGCTTCTGATACAACTAACAACTCTGAATTGCCATTTGGAGGTATAGTTATTGTCTTTGGTGGAGACTTTAGGCAAATTCTACATGTTGTTCCAAACGGATCTAGACACGATATCGTAAATGCATCTCTTAGTTCTTCATACATTTGTCATAATTGCAACGTCTTAAGGCTCACTAAAACATGAGGCTAACAGTAGGTAGTGTTGGATTTATATGTACGGGTTCGATAAGTCAACGCTGCTGACCGAGCTATGACCCGTAAGAGTTACACCTTGGGCAACGAACATTAAATCCACTTAATTCGATTAACTAGTGATCGCGAACAATCAGCGGGACGAAACATACTAAATAATTATGTATTCGCGTGGAACGGGATTTATTATTTATACACGTTATAAATAATATAATGCTTAATTACTTATTTAATTAAACTTTGTCTTCGTGGGCTTTGTATCACGTTTGGGCTTGTACCAGTCGTATTGGGCTTTGTAGGGCCGAAAGATAATTAGTAATGGTTTTTAGGGTTTATGAGATAAAACCTAATTACCTATTTATATTATAATATATATAGTATACTAATACTAATTATCTTAACAAGGACAACAACAGCAATAGTTGCCGTCAACCAAAAAGGGGGTATAATTCCTTTCTTGGTTTGAGTGATACCATTAGAAAGAAAACGAAGGGGCAGACGCCACTTCAAGAAAGAAAGTGTCGTCCTTTTCTTTTGTCGTGATTCTTGTTCCGCGAGTTATACCCGGTCACCGTGTTCGTGTTCTAGCATCGGGTTCGTTGTACCTTGGTGTCTCACACGGTTAATTATTAACCACAAGGGTATAATTTTTCTCATCGGTAGATTAATTATTTTATGTATCGTATTTGCATGTTTGTAACCATGATCCTGTTCGGTTCACTTTTGGTGTTGATTATTTATATTTATTCCGTTGTGTTTTATTAATTATATATTTAGTTAATAAAAATATATATCAAACCCGTTTTGATTAAAATGAAATTGACACCACTAAATCCCAACAGTGGTATCAGAGCCACGCTTACAACATGCAAATCGGAACCGGTCCTTTTAACCGGTTATAGATCTCAAACTTTAACTTGTTTAAAGTTTCAGATCTAAATATTTCTTGGGCAAAAATTTATTTGGTCAAAAGTTTCATTTGTTTTATTTGACCAAAAGATTGCTCACTTAAATGTGATTGTGTTGAATATGTAAATCTGGTCGACCTTGTACTTGTATTTTTGTTATTGTTTTGTTTTATGGTTTTGGCCCATTTTGTGGCTCAAAGTTGTAATAGATTAGGGTTTCAATTTTTGTTATATTTTATATTATAATATAAAGTTGAAGGCCCGAAGACAAAACTGAAGACATTACAGGAATCAAGGTGTTAGTGCATTACGTCTATTGACTTCGTCATGTATCATGTAATAGAATAGGATAGGATAGGATATCCAGTGCATGAGGTTCGAGAAACGAAATTAGGGGTTTAAGCATGAGGTTCCGCTTATACGGACATGACATATAAGCGAAACCATAACAAGAGGTTCCGCTTATACGGACAGTCCATATAAGTGAAACTCACACCCTATAAATTGTGCATTTGTTCATTTCATTTGGTATTGAATCTTCGGAAGTGTAACGAAGTGCTCCCAAAATTTGTCCAGGTTGTAAACATTGTTAAATGCAATATAAGTGACAGATATTAGAGTATCAAGCTGTTTACGTGTCTAGTTCTCTGATTCCGCCTTTGAACCAGACTTAAAAACTCTTCTGATCGACTCATTCAGGGTCAACAACAATCCTACAAGTGGTATCAGAGCACAGGAAGAAGAGTTTAGCTTGATATCATTCTCATTCTTACTTCTACACCCTCTTTCATCATTTCAGAGAAATTTATCGGTCGAAATTCTCTCAAAATTTCACAGATCATAGACAATTGAACATAGACAAACCCTTGAAAGTTTCACATTCAAATTCGGACTGAAAATGGACAAAATGACCTTCGGATATGGTTCCGCTTATTCGGACAGTGTATAGTTTCGCTTCAAAAGTCATAAGGTTCCGCTTGTGTGTCATCAAAGTTATCAGGGTTTCGCTTCAAAGACACTAGGTTTCGCTTGAAAGTCACCTGGTTCCGCTTATTTGACACATAGTTCCGCTGATTTGACAGTTGGTTTCGCTTGTATGTTCAGCTAGTTCCGCTTTTGTGTACAACTTCAAGGTTTCGCTTGAGTGAACATAAGTGGTTTCGCTTTTGTGAACGTTGAGGTTTCGCTTATTCGGTCAAGTTTGCTGTTTCGCTTATTTGTCCAATACAAGGTTTCGCGTATTCGGCAGTATCATATTTTCACTCGAAAGTGAACATTTCCATATCGGGATCATTTCGTGTCGATCGAGTGTCAGTCAGTTTCAGTTTATTTGTTATTGATTGTACTGATTATGATTGTTTGATTATCTTTCCAGGTTTGCATCATGGCTGAGGAATTCTACAACACGTTTTTCAATGCGTTCACATCCGAATCGTCTGAGGTTGCAAATGTTACACCAAAAACCATCACGAAGGCGATCAACGAGAACATCAAGCATGATAACTTTTATGGAACGCAATCAAAACCACCAACTCTTGAAAGCATTGAAGATTATACGTGGTGGAAAGAACGTTTCATCAACTGGGCGAAAGCGTATGCCCATGAAAGCTGGTTTTGTCTGGAGTTTGGATATGAAAGGACAAAAGATGACAAAAACGAAGATCTACCATTCAACAAACTTTCCAGAGAAGAAAGATCTGAGTTTGCAGCAGAACAAAGAATGGTTGCTTTGATCCAGACAGCAATCAGAAATGATATATTTGCTTTGCTTACTCATGATGGATCCTCAAAATCAGTCTGGGAAGCTTTAAGAGTTAAAGCAGAGGGGGGAAAACAGATTAGAAAAAATAAAATTGCTTTACTCAAAAAAGAATTTGATCTGTTTGATAATATAAAAGGAGAGACAGTGAGACAAATGATTGAGAGATTCTGTCATCTTAAAATAGAACTTGAACGTTTTAAAATTGATAAAATGAGAGAGGAACTTATTGATAAAGTCATTGAAGCATTACCACGAGCTGATCAGTGGCAAACATTTGTTTTTATCTTAAAAAATGATGCTTCTTATGACAATATTGCTCTTGATGTTTTGTTTGAAAAGATTGAAAGTCATGATTAGGAGTTGCAGAAACAGAATAAGATGACTAGTTCTTCACATCACCAGAATGTTGGTTTGTACTACCAAGGTAGTGTATCTTCTGATAAAGGCGTTGGTTCACTAAAAACAGCATTTAGTGGTGAAAAGATGAAAGAACCACAAGCAACGTTGACAAGTCATCATTTTGGATATCATTCATCTGCAAAGTCAAGTTCTGATGAAACTGAAGAGATTCTGTGCAATATTGCTCTTAAATTGAAGAATTCTCCTGCAATGAGCATCAATACAGCAAAGCAGCAAATGAGTTTCCTTGCATCTGTTCTGGAGTCATATGAAGGTCTTGTAGCTGGCAAAATTGGAAATTCCGAATTGACCAAAGAAGACTACGACCAGATTGATCCGGAAGAAATGGAACTCATTGACATCCATTGGTGTTTAGCTAGTTGTATTAGAAGAGCTCAGAGGTATATGGAGATTACCGGGAAACAATCGCTTGGAGGTGCTTCAACAAAACTTGGATTCGACAAATCCAAAGTGATATGTTTCAAATGTAAGCAGAAAGGTCACTTCAAAAGAGAATGCACTAATTCTGCAGTTGGTGGAAGTGAACATCCGTTCAATGATGATTATTACCGAAAGGCGATCTACCACCGAAGCAGAGAAGATCCAAAACTGATTGAAGATAAACCCAAGTCAAGGGCTTGTGCAGTCTTCCATGAGGATGAAGGATTTAATTGGAGTCAGATTTGTCCAGAAGAAGATCGGATTGATTATCGATTCAAGATTAGAACTAAGGAAGATGCAGAAACTATTTCAAAGAAACACGATTATTATGCTTTTGTTTCTGAGATTCAAGATGAAAACATAGATAAAGACACTGCTAAAATCCGTGAAGAAAAAGTTGAGATCAAAGAAAGAACTCGAGAAGAGATTTTGAGTGAGAAGACTTACAAAGAATGGAACGTGGTCCACAACAGAATGGATGACATGCAGGAAGAGTATGAAAGTGCTGTCAGCAACAGAAGATGGGATAAGAAGAGAGAGTGTTACTACAACAGAGAAGGTGAACCGGTTGTTCCAAAGAAAGACATAATTTTTGATGATGTTCTTCTCATGGTCCCGTTGAGAGCCGAATACTATAGAAATGTGATGAAAGATGACACATATGCTAAAAGGCTTGAAAAGGAGATCAGATATGCCATGCTATCATGTCTGAGAAAAAGGGATGAAGAGAGAATGAAGAAGAGTGTTGAAGAGATGGTGAACAATCTGAAGAAGGTTGCTGAAGAGGTTGAAGTTGTGAAAGAAGCTGTTACTGAAGAACAGCAGATTTAAAAAGAGGTGCAGAAAGAAGAAAAGAATGTGGATTTGGAAGCCTGTGATGCTGATCAGATGCAGACAAAAGCTGCTGAAAACACCGAAGTGCCAATCACTGAGGTAAATTCAGATTCTGAAAACTTAAAACAGATTGATGAGTGCAAGAAGTGCATGGAACCGTGCAGAGCTTGTACTGAAAAAGATGAGCAATTCAGAATTAAAGATCTTGAATTCACAAGAATCGAAAACATTTTCAAAGAAAAATGCAAAAAGATGCTAGAAAAAGAAAAAGTTTTTAAAGAAAATGATGAAAAATTTTCAGAAAAATGTACAAAGTTAGAAAAAGAAAATGAAGTTTTGATAGAAGATGTTTTTAAAATGAAAAATGATTGCGAACAAAAAGAAATTGCTTGTCAAGAAATGAAAAAGGAATATGACTCGATGAAATTATCATATCATGTTACAAAAGAGTAATATGATAAAGTAAAAGACGAAATGAAATATGCTCAATCTAGAATGAATTATCTTTCTGAAACAACCAAAGAGTTTAAACGAATGTATGCTATAAAACAAGATGTTGTTAATTCCAATATTAAGGATGTTGCTAAGCTAAAGCGACAGATTGCTGATTTAGAACAGGAAAACAACAAGTTAAAAAGTTACCAGGTGTCGTCATATGTGCTTGAAAGAATTTTCAATATAAAACCGGGAGATGGTAAGTCTGAGCAAAACAAGAAAGGCATTGGCTCAGAGTTTCATCAAGTTCCACCACCGGAAAAGTTTGCATTTTATGATGAGGAAAAGGTCGAAAAAGCTTTCAACATGGTAGAACAATTGCCAGACAACATTGACATAACCTATTCCAAATCTGATGATTCTCATGATTCAGAGGTGGTAGGTAAAGTCATTGAAAGTGTGTTGAAAGAAGAGTCGGTTGATACAGGTAAATCTGAATCACAGGATGAAGATGAAGGAAATCTTCATGATGCATATCTGAAAAACATAAAATCCGAGAAAAATTTGAATGTCGATTCAGAGGGATTGGTTTATACCATGATTGGATCGGACAAATTATTCTTAGATGTTGTATTCCCGATTCAGAATGTGATTTCAGAAAAGATTGACAAAGTTTTCAAAATGGTTGAGATTGAGAAGTCTGAGATTTCAAAGTTTGTTGGTAAGAGTCATAAAGGTTCGTAGAACAAACCTGGTTTCAAAAAGAAAAACATGAAGGCTGGGTTGGGTTATAAGAAGAAACAGAATCGAAAAAAAAATGAGACGCCAAATTATCAGGCTAAAATGAGCTTTGTTTAGGGAAACTGTTTAGCAGAAGAAAAAGAACTCAAAATGAGACAGTCCAATGATGAGTTCTTTGCTAAAAAGAAAAAGCAACAACAACAAGTCAAAGATGTGTCCATGAGAACATGTTTCAAATGTGATCAAAAAGGACATCTTGCACGCAGGTGTCCAAATCTAAAACCTGTGGATGTTGATCAAAAGAAGATTGATGCTGAGAAACAAAAATCTGAGAATGTGAAACAAAGGTCAACCAAATTTGATTCGAAACAAACTTCGAGGTATAACACAAACAAGTTTGCTTCAAATCAAAATTGGAAATCAAACCAGAACAGGTTCGATTCAAGACAGACCTGGAATTCTCACACACCCAGATTCAGAACAACACAAAGTTGGAAAACATCAGTTGATATGACAAAACCCCAAGAGTTTTGGAAACCAAAAAATGTTGTTCAAAACCAAAGTGTTAAAAAAGATTCACATTTTTACAAACGTGGTACACCGAAAGGTCAAACATGGAGTGTTAAGAAACATGTTGATTCGGTAAAAGATGAGAAAGCTGAAGTTAAAATTGAGAAAGTTTTTGTGAAAAATGACAATGAATTTCCAGCACTGAATGAAAATTAATGTGTTGAAATGCCTAAGGTCCAACAGACCTGGGCTAAATTGTTCAAGTAATTCAATTAGTTGAATGTGCAGGTGAATACTGAAGATTGTGAGATTGAAAGTTGGAGCAGCCTGGCACATGAAGAGGAAGCAGAGGCTGCTGGACCCTGTGTTGGTTGAAACAGGGAGTTTGTTTGTTTTTCTGTACATAAATAAACAATATTTTCAAAACCCTAAAAAATTTGAAAAATTAAAAACCAAAAATATGTTTGTTTTTAATTTTTGTCAAAAAAAATAGAAAATTTCAAAAATATGTGTTGATTGAATACGCCGAAACCCTCACGGCTGAACAAACATGATTACTTTCACCAGATTGAAAAACGGTTTTCAAACTGTAAAAATCAATGTGTTGTAAATCATGGGGGTACTTTATGTTAGTTTTTTCTATAATTCGGTACACGAGAAGCAGAACATGGATGGCGAGAAAAAGCTATCAGTATCGGTTTGTCAAATTTCCTTTAATGGTTTTGCATTTTAGGTTGTCAGAAAATACAAAAATATTAGAAAATTTGAAAAAGCCAAAAACATGATAAAATTCAAAAATTGAGTTTTTGTGTAAAAAGAGGAAATGATAGTACATCAGTAGACAGTTACAGTATGCTAAAGAAATGTAATGATTAAATAGCGTTAAACAGTCTCACTGATGATATGTCGATAGGTTTTTATACACTTAGTAAACTTTTTCGGGATATAAACCTAAATTCAAACACTTGCTTATTTCGTGGGGAACACTACTTGGATATATAGGTAACCCCTGAAATCTCGTTTGAAAGGTCCCTTATTCTGAGATACTAGGTCTTTATACTCAGTGATATCTGGGGTATTATTCTGGGACTTCTTCTGAATAGAAGTTCTGACCTAGTCCCCGAATAATACTTTCTGCAAATGCTTGAAATATAGCATCGCCCTCAGCAAGCTGATGAAACAATAAAATTGATAGTCGCTGTTGTTGTAACCAAAAGATCCTCTAAAGGGGACACACCGAAAAGTCGAAGCCGTCATCTCTCTGCGTATACGGAAGTATCGACCTGAGCTCTCATGGCCCTCGCATCTAACCCTTTACAGATATCATCTGTGGTATACTCACCCGTAAAACTGAATATTGGGATCTGGATACGGGAGTATATTCAAAAGGTGGGACACATGAATAAGTTTAAGTCTTAAAACATCTAATTCGTATCCTGAATCAGTTGAAATTTGTATGAAAATTTAAGTGGATCAGTATATCGACAATCTAAGTGAATTGTTTAATTCTTAATATGTAACTAAGCTCAACGGTACTTGTGACTTGTCAAAAACTGATATGATCCTCTGACGCATACTCAAACAAAAATATTGTTTGTAAATATGTTTGTATACATATTTCTTACTATTTTTATTTTCAGAAAATTCAAAAAGATTTTGGTTTCTACTTTATTTTCGACAACTGATGTCTGACATGCGGAGTTTCAAAATCTAAGTAAGCTGATTGTGTTTCTGAAAATAAAACAAGTTCATTAATTTGAAACTTGATATTAAAAGTAAAAAATTTCAAAAACAGTTTGTGATATCTCCAGGGTCATTAGCTTGAACTTGGATGATAAACTGTGAGGGAGTTGGATTCTTTAACGCTGCCATATCTATTAAGTTGGTTGATAGGGGGAGTGATTAGAGAATTTATTTGTTGGTTTTAAAATGTTGTTACTTATCAAGTGTATGAGTAATTGTAGAAAAAGTCGAGACTACGATCCCAGAAGCAAAGTCTGAGGGGGAGTCTGAAGACAAGCTGAAAGTGAGGATGAGCTTGTAGCTGGAAAGCTTGGTGTCGATCCCTAAAAGCACGGAAGCTTGACGAGAGGGGGAGCCTGCTGATGATGAAGCTGTTGATGATAAAAGTCAGTGATGAGATCCTAAAGTAAGAGTTAAAGAGAGAAGCTGATCAAAGAGAAAGAGTGATGGATGCTTACATTGTTACAACTTGAAAAGAAAAGGCAAAATGATCAAGACTGAAGAGGTGGCATATCAGAGAATAGTCACTGAAGACTTCGTCAATATCCGAGGGGAGTCTGTTAGTGCATTACGTCTATTGACTTCGTCTTATATCATGTAATAGAATAGGATAGGATAGGATATCCAGTGCACGAGGTTCGAGAAACGAAATTAGGGGTTTAAGCATGAGGTTCCGCTTATACGGACATGACATATAAGCGAAACCATAACAAGAGGTTCCACTTATACGGACAGTCCATATAAGCGAAACCTCACACCCTATAAATAGTGCATTTGTTCATTTCATTTGGTATTGAATCTTCGGAAGTGTAACGAAGTGCTGCCAAAATTTGTCCAGGTTGTAAACATTGTTAAATGCAATATAAGTGACATATATTAGAGTATCAAGTTGTTTACGTATCTAGTTCTCTGATTCCGCCTTTGAACCAGACTTAAAAACTCTTCTGATTGACTCATTCAGGGTCAACAACGATCCTACATAAGGAGGTGCTAAAGACAACTAGATGCACTAGGTCCATCCTTGTGGTTGTTTATTACCCCGTGACCCAGTTTGGTCTTGCTATTTGGCTCTAGCAAGATCAAACAAAATGGCCTAAAGATTTACATATTTATTTTTTGCTATTATGGTTGCTTTTATCATATAAGTTGTTATATAACATACCAACCTAATACCAAACTTTTAAAAGGTGTTTTAAAATGTTCACAATCAATTATAACAAGTTCTAAATTGATTTTTACAACTTGTAAATATTTGTTATAAAACAAATAATTTATTTTAAAATAATAACCATTAGAGTTTTTGAAATTTACAAGTTTTAACTTTCTAAAACTCATAACTTAATAGTTTTAAAACTATTAACTTTTATATGGTTATACAAGTCGCGACAAACTTAGTTTTAATAGGTTATTTAAAATTAAGTGTCCTGAGAGATGAAAGGGTTCATCAAGATGTCACGACTAAATATGTACTAAAAATGGCTCTTACGACCCTACTTGGTAAATATTAAATTAACCCATAATTAAAATCAATAGTCTATCCATCCTATCATAAGCTACACTTGGAACGTAAAGCGAACCATCAGTGTTTGGAGCCACAGCACCACACTTGATGTCTAACATATCCTTCCAAGGTGCAAGGGTTTCGTTGACACATCCGGCCCTTCCACAAGTACCTCTTTTAGGACGACTATTACTTTTTCTTTTCTCACCACATGCTCCAGCTGTCTCGAAAGTAAAAAGTCGGCATAGATGAGGCTAAACGTATCAATGCATAGACAAGAGTTGTCTTAGCGGCCTCATACTCGAGAGTTGTGCAATTCTCACAATTGACACTCGTTGTCAGTCTGCCTAGTCACTTATTAAAGTGCATGCCACAGCTGCCTTTACTACTAACATAGCCAGATTCTCATTCCTTGTTCTAATTACTGTAATGGGTCATTAATTAAATAAGGAAATATACATCGAAAATACTAATTAAAATCTCTTTGCTTATGTAACAGATGTCTAATGAAAACAACTCCTTCGTTCTCAAGTCTATACTTGAAAAGGAAAAACTGAATAACACCAACTTTCTCGAATGGCACCGCAATCTGAGAATAGTTCTCAAGATGGCGAAAAAGCTCTATATCTTAGATGGCCCAGTCCCTACCGAGCCTGAAAGTAACACCACTGCTGCTCGTAAGGCACTGGAAAAGCATAACGAGGATGCCATTGAGGTAGCCTGCCTTATGCAAGTCACCATGTCTCTTGAACTTCAGAAGAACATGGAAGATAAAGATTCTTATGACATGATCCAGCAACTGAAAGGCATGTTTCAGAAACAAGCCCGACAGGAGCGATATGACACCATAAAGCAGCTCATAAGCTGTAAAATGCAAGAAGGATCGTGTGTCAGTACTCATGTGCTTAAGATGAAAGGGTACATTGACCAAATGAACAAACTTGGTTATCCCCTGCAAGATGAAATGGCAGCGGACTTCATCTTGAACTCTCTCCCTAGCTCATATGACCAGTTCATTATGAACTATAATATGAATGCTTGGGTGAAGATTGTGCCTGAGCTACATGGTATGCTCAAAACGGCCGAGATGACATTCCACATAAAACCAACCAAGTTCTGATGGTCAAGTCTGGTGGTGTTAAGAAGCCCAACAACAAGAAAAGGGCTCATAACAGCAAAGGCAAGAAAATGGTTGTTGTTGCTGCCAAATCTGCCACCAACAACAAGTAGGTTGCTAAACCACCCCCTCCTCAGGAGCATCAGTGCTTTGAATGCAACCAAATGGGGCACTAGAAAAGGAACTGCCCACAGTATCTAGCCAAGCTGAAGGCGAACAAGGCCAATAACATTGGCACTTCTTCAGGTATTCTCATTTATGTTATTGAGCTTTTTACTGTCTCTAGCAACACATGGGTATTTGATACCGGGTGTGGTTACCACATCACTAATGTTTTGCAGGAGCCTGAAAAGTGGAGGAAGCTGAAACAATGTAGGATCGCGTTCGGCCCTGTTTGAGTCGATCAGAAGAATTCCTATCCAAATCAAGAGGCGGAAACTAATGATTTGGTGCTATTTCAGTCGAATTCACTTAAATTTGTTGTTGTATTGATCAATAACACGAGTACACATTCTGACAGCACTTCGTGGCTCACCGGAAGAAAACACCTCTAACTATGTGTATAGTTTCGCTTGAAATGACCACTATATATAGCCTGGCAGGTTTCGCTTATACGTACATGTACGTATAAGAGGAACTACATCATGACATACAAGCAAAACTATTTAACTGACATACAAGCGAAACCTAGACTATGCCCTATAAGCGAAACCTATTCAAACACATGTTTCTAGGATTTCGTGCCATGTCTAATCTATATAATACTAAGACTCGATGTAAGACGTAGTCGACAGACGTAGTGCACCAACAAACAAGGCGACATGGAACTCATTGTTGGTGATGGGAAAAGAGTGCCCGTTCTTGCAACTGGCACTTTTCATTTTTCATGTCCTTCTGGCCTTGTAGTTAATTTAAACAATTGTTTGTTTGCACCTGGTATAACCAGAAACATTATTTCGGTTTCCCTTTTGTTTGAACAAGGTTTCAAGTACGTTTTTAATGGTATTTCTATTTATGCCTACTTGAATGATGTCTTTTATTTTGAGGCTAAACCTCGAAATGGTATTTATGAGATTGATGTTTAAACATGTAATAACATATATCATCTTTCTAAGTGTAACAAAGCTGGTATTAATGAAACCTTTCTATGGCATTGTAGACTTGGCCACATAAGTAAGGCACGCATAAAATGGCTCCAATCCGAGGGGATTCTTGAATCCACTGGACATGACTCCTTTAATGATTGCGAATCTTGCTTAGCTGGCAAACTCACAAAGCGTCCCTTCACTGGTGTTGGTGAACGGGCCAATGGTCTGCTAGGACTCATTCACACTGATGTATGTGGCCCTTTCAGAACCATGACAAGAAACCATGAAAGATACTTCGTCACTTTCATCAACGATTATAGTCGATATGCTTATGTCTATCTTATGAAGCATAAGCATGAAACTTTTGAAAAGTTCAAAGAGTTTCAAAACGAAGTAGAAAACCAACTTACTAGAAAGATAAAAATACTTCGATCAGATCGAGGTGGCGAATACCTCAGCTTAGATTTCCTCAATCATCTCAAAGAGTGAGGAATAATTTCAGAATCCACTCCACCTGGCACACCCCAACTTATTGGCGTGAGCGAGAGGAGAAATCGAACCCTACTTAATATGGTTCAATCGATGATGTGTAGAACTAACTTGCCTCACTCCTTTTGGGGTCATGCTCTTATGACTGCCGCCCGCATTGTTAATCTGGCTCCGACTAAAAAGGTAAACATAACCCCATATGAGATATGGCATGGGCGTAAACCCGATTTGGAATACCTAAAAGTATGGGGATGTGATGCATACATCACAAGTGAAGCTGATGATAAGCTCGATCCTCGAGGCGAAAAGGTTGTTTTCGTCGGATACTATAAAAGAAGCGGATATTATTTCTACCATCCTGATGCTAATGTTATTTCCATCAAAAGGAAGGGACACTTTCTCAAGGAAGAACTTCTTAATCGAGGAACTGGAAATAATGTGGTTGATCTTGAAGAAATTCGAGAACCAACAACAACCGTTGATGAAGTCGGAACGTCTGAACAACAAGAAATTGTTGCTGATGAATCAGACATGAACACAGGCGTTCGCAGAAGTAGCAGGACTCGTAAAGAACCTGACAGATACCTTTGGCATCTCGAAGGTGCTGAAGTCTTGGTAGTAGATGAGTCTAACGACGAACCTACTAACTACAAATCTGCTGTCTCAGATCCTGAATCTGCGAAATGGCTGGAAGCCATGAACGCTGAGATGCAATCTATGCGTGATAATCAAGTCTGGGACTTTATTGAGCTACCCCCCTAATCCCGGGCAGTAGGGAGCAAATGGGTTTTCAAGAGAAAAACCGATATGCATGGAAATGTACACACCTTTAAAGCACGGCTAGTTGCGAAGGGTTTCACTCAAACTCAGGGTATTGACTAGGATGAAACCTTCTCGCCCGTTGCTATGATCAAATCGATTAGGATATTGCTTGCCATAGCCACGTACTATGACTACGAGATATGGCATATGGATGTCAAAACCGCTTTTCTTAATGGGCATCTCTCTGAAGATGTCTATATGGTTCAGCCAGACGGTTTTGTTGATCCAAAATATCCTAATAAGGTGTGCAAGCTGAATAAGTCCATTTATGGACTCAAGCAGGCGTCTCGTAGCTGGAATCTTCGTTTTGACCAAAAGATCAAAGAATTTGGTTTTGTCAAAAATGAAGATGAGCCTTGTGTTTAAAGAAAGGCTAGTGGGAGCACTATATCATTCCTCATCCTGTATATGGATGATATACTGATTATTTGAAACAGCGTCCCTATGCTTAACGAAGTTAAACACTATTTGGGAACTTGTTTCGCAATGAAAGATCTTGGAGAAGCAGCTTATATTCTAGGAATCAAGATCTATAGGGATAGATCTAAGCGGCTTCTTGAGCCAAGTCAAAGTACATACATAGACAAAATGATGACACGCTTTAAGATGGAAAACTCCAAGAAAGGAGGTGTTCCTATGACTAAAGGTACTGTGTTGAACAAATCGCAATCTCCTTCAACGGACATTGAAATTAAGCGAATGGAAGCAATTCCATATACTTCAGCGATTGGTTCTATCATGTATGCTATGTTACGTACTAGACCTGATGTCTCGCATGCTTTAAGCATGACTAGTCGTTATCAGCGAACTCTTGGCATTGCCCATTGGACTGCTGTTAAGAACATTCTGAAGTATCTGAGAAGAACTAAAGATATGTTCTTAGTATTTGGAGGAGTAGAAGAAGAGCTCACTGTAAGATGTTACACTGATGCCAGTTTTCCAACTGACCGAGATGGTTCTCGCTCACAGTCAGGTTTCGTATTCACTCTAAATGGAGGAGCTATCTCATGGAAGAGCTCCAAGCAGAGTGTGGTGGCGGATTCAACCACCGAATCTGAATATATAGCCGCATCAGATGCTGTAAAGGAGGCTGCTTGGATGAAGAAATTCATAACCGACCTCGATGTGGTTCCAAGCATTAAGAAACCCATCGAGATATTCTGTGATAACACAGGTGCTATTGCTCAAGCCAAAGAGCCCAGGTCTCATCAGAAGGCCAAGCACATTCTAAGAAAGTTCCACTACATGCGAGAAATTGTGGAACGTGGAGACATCGTGATAAGCAAAGTGGACATAGATCAAAACCTAGCAGACCCGTTTACTAAGCCCATGACTCAGGACAAGCATGATCAGCACATGGGTGCTATCGGGCTTAGATTAGCTAGCAGTATGTTTTGATTTAGTATTTGGATGTACAAACTTTTAAAAGTTGTACTTTTGAATTCAATTTTGATTTACTGGTTAAATGCAATTTTGAATCTTATAACTGTGTTCGATTTTAATACGTTTAATCCGTGAATCTTGCATTCTAAACTATCCGTAGTCGGTAAGACTCGTGGGAACGATTCTGAATTAAGACTATTCTGACTTTGGACTCAAGGAGTTGACTTCCAAATTCACAGATCTCATTGAGAATGACGTTCGATGTAACTCGCATCAAATCATCTTCATGGATCTTAGTCATAAGGTGATTTGATATTGGTATACTCATTTAGTATCCTTTGACCTGAGATACATATTAGAACTTCCGTTTACCAAGGATTATTCTTTGATTACTGTCAACCACTGTCGCGTAACTGCCAGTCATAAAGACTTTAATTGGGAATAGTTCTGAAGTTTAGTGGGAGTTGTATGTAGTCGATATGGGATTCTGTACTCTTACATGATATGTAACAGTTAGACATTGTGGCGCCCTCGTTGATTCAAACTGGTGAAGTGTAAGGCCTTACCCAAACTTACTGTGTGTTTGTTCGGACCACTTTGACTCTTTATCGAGAACAATAATAATTGAACACCATATGAGAATGAACTTAATCCATTTCTCATTAATTCAATTTATGTCTTTTACAGAAAGGATAAATGACGACAATTACCATAAGTCTATTGTCTTGCAATGGTAAGTTGTGACTAATGGTAAGGTGTTTTGGTTAATGACTTTAAAGTGTCATACCTTGTTGGGGGCAGCCATGTGCAGCTAGAGCGCTGCTGACTGTCTGCGTTGAGGATTTTATCGTAGGCCGTCTAAGTGGGAGATTGTTGGATTTATATGTACGGGTTCGATAAGTCAACGTTGCTGACCGAGCTATGACCCGTAAGAGTTACACCTTGGGCAACGAACATTAAATCCACTTAATTTGATTAACTGGTAATCGCGAACAATCAGCAGGACGAAACATACTAAATAATTATGTATTCGCGTGGAACGGGATTTATTATTTATACACGTTATAAATAATATAATGTTTAATTACTTATTTAATTAAACTTTGTCTTCGTGGGCTTTGTATCACGTTTGGGCTTGTACCAGTCGTATTGGGCTTTGTAGGGCCGAAAGATAATTAGTAATGGTTTTTAGGGTTTATGAGATAAAACCTAATTACCTATTTATATTATAATATATATATAGTATACTAATACTAATTATCTTAACAAGGACAACAACAGGAATAGTTGGCGTCAACCAAAAATGGGGTATAATTCCTTTCTTGGTTTGAGTGATACCATTAGAAAGAAAACGAAGGGGCAGACGCCACTTCAAGAAAGAAAGTGCCGTCCTTTTCTTTTGTCGTGATTCTTGTTCCGCGAGTTATACCCGGTCACCGTGTTCGTGTTCTAGCATCTGGTTCGTTGTACCTCGGTGTCTCACACGGTTAATTATTAACCACAAGGGTATAATTTTTCTCATTGGTAGATTAATTATTTTATGTATCGTATTTGCATGTTTGTAACCATGATCCTGTTCGGTTCACTTTTGGTGTTGATTATTTATATTTATTCCGCTGCATTTTATTAATTATATATTTAGTTAATAAAAATATATATCAAACCCGTTTTGATTAAAATGAAATTGACACCACTGAACCCCAACAGGTAGTGCATCGGCGGATCTTGAGCAAAAAAAGATCTTTGCACAATGGCTTTTAGATTTAGGAGAATGCAATGTTGGTGCCTCAAATGATGGTGAGGCGGTTATACAGATACTTGAGGATCCCCTCATTACTGACCCATCTGATCCTGTTTCTTCTCTTATTGACTTTGTGTACCCTAATATTCTTCAAAACTTAAGAGGGATGGAATACTTTCAAGATAGAGCCATACTTGCCCCTACAAATGAAGTTGTACAAGAGGTTAATGATCGGTTGCTGTCACTTTTCCCCGGTGAAGAAAAAGAATACATAAGTTTTGATAGTTTAGCAGAGTCGGAGTATCTTCATAATAATTTGATGCAAGTCTATACTCATCGGATGTCCTAAATGGGCTTAAACTTTCAAGCTTGCCAAACCATAGATTAGTACTAAAGGTCGGTGTTCCAGTAATGCTACTAAGAACTATTGATAAAAAAAGGTTTATGCAATGGAACTCGACTACAGGTCTTATCATTGCGCGATTGCGTTGTTGAAGCACAAATGTTATCTGGAAATAATGTTGGTGCTCAAACGTTTACCCTAGATTTCGATTAATACCGTCAGACAAAAGGATTCTGTTTAAATTTCAAAGAAGACTGTTTCCTCTAGAAGTTTGTTTTGCCATGACTATTAATAAAAGTCAAGGACATCCCTTGTGTAAGGTTGGATTGCTTCTAAAACAACCAGTTTTTACCCATGGTCAGCTATATGTCGCATTATCAAGAGTAAAAAGTAGAGATGGACTCAAGCTGTTGATACTTGATAAGGATGGTCAAATTATAAACAAAACTACAAATGTCGTGTACAAAGAAGTTTTTAGAGATTTGTAGAATGTAACGTGTACCTTTATATTATATTGTTCGAGACTGTTGAATACCTTAATCCTAAAGATCAAGAAGATGATCTTGGGAAATACTATCTGGTTTTTACGATAATCAAACAATAAGTCGTTCCCTTTGTAATAGAAATATTATTATATCATCATTTGGTTTTATTCGTCAAACGGTGTAACACACGGGGCTATAAACTAGTTTATAATAAAAATATTAGCATGTTTATTTATCTTTGAAATGATTTATCTATTAGCCTACAAGAAATTAAAAAATTAACATTAATATTTAATGATTTTTTAAGTAGAGTTAACTTCCATTTTTTAAAGTAGAGTTAACTTCCTAAAAAAACTTTTGAAAAACATAAAAATAGATTAAAAGGTTAGATTTATGTAAACAATATCAATGAAAGGTTAAACATAATAATGTATATATAAACATCTAAGAAAGATTCTTAAATCTTAGATTATACCTTTTTTAATCTTACCCCATTTTGTTTCAAAAACTGAACTAAATCGTTGCTAAAACCAAACAAATAAAACTGAACGATTTCAGTAACATGTGAAGAAGTGCATTCTATAAACACCATTTTGAAAATACATTTCGCACGACCCATTAGTAGTCATGTTGACAGCTATTGTTAAGCCAACTACTCACTAATTGTCTTTTTCCGTATTGAATTATGGGTCATGACTATAAATGTATTGAAGTATTGGTGTGCTTATTTGATGGAGAAGTGTATCTCTCCAGATAATCATCCAGATTACGATGATTGATATACGTCACTCAGTCAACTATGACAATGCTTGTTTCTACTCTATTACACCAACTAGGACTTTTTACTCGTGTATTACACGGGTTAAATAATATGATATATTATAAACTAGGTTAGAACCCCGTGTATTACACGGGTTGAATAAATGTAATTTTATATATTAAATAATAAAAAGTTATATCTTTATGAACCCGTATATTGTACGGGTTAAATAAATTTAATTTTATATATCAAATAATAAAAAAAATTATATCTTTAAAAACCATGTGTATTACACATATTAAATAAATGTAATTAACTAATTTTTTATACTAAATACTAAAAACGTCGTATCTTTAAAAAACTCGTGTATAATCGGGTTGAATAAATCTACCAAATAATAAAAAAAATACATCCTTAAAAACCCTGTATATTACACGTGCTGAATAGATCTAAAAAAGAGTTATATCTTTAAAAACATATTAAATACTAAAAACGTCGTATCTTTAAAAACTCGTGTATAGTCGGGTTGAAAAATCTACCAAATAATAAAAAAATTATATCCTTAAAAAACCCCGTGTATTACACGTGTTGAATAAATCTAATTTTACATAGCAAATGATAAAAAAGTTATATCTTTAAAAACTTCGTGTATTACACGGGTTATATAAATGTAACTCTGTATAGTAAATTGTTAGTGCAGTATGTCTATTGACTTCGTCTTGTATCAAGTCATGTAATGAGATAGGATAGGATAACCTGTGCTCGGGGTGCTAGAAACTGAATTTAGTGTAATTGGTGGTGATTCCGCTTGAAAGTGCCAGAGACCATTTCAAGCGAAATCATATTAAGTTGATTCCGCTTGAAAGTGTCTTTGGCCATTTCAAGCGAAATCACAACAATATATATAGGGGCACTTGGTTTTTCATTTGTAACTTTCGGATCTGAGTAGCGAAGCTCTGCCGAATTGTCTCCAGGTTGTAACTCAGTGTTAAATCAATAATAGAGACATTATAATTACATCGAGCATCTGTTTCATTGATTCCGCCTTTGATTCGGATAAACAACTCTTCTGATCGACTCATTCGGGTCACACAACGATCCTACAAGTGGTATCAGAGCTCAGGAAGAAGAGTTTAGCTTGATATCATCAGTTTTCTGACTTCTACACCTTCTTTTTCAAATTGGATAAGATTTCACGGACAAAATGGACTGAATTTTTCACAGTACATGCGAAACAGTGTTTTAACAAAGCCTTGAGAGAATCAGACTTAAACTCGGACTAAAAATGACAAAAACAGGCCAAAAACCTGATTCCGCTTGAACGAACATACTGATCTGCTTGAAAAGTTCACCTGATTTCGCTTGAAATTAGCAAGTTATTCCGCTTGAAACGGCTATTTCGCTTGAAAATTCCATCTGATTTCGCTTCAAGTCGTAATTCTGCTTGAAAAAGTGTTGATTCTGCTTGAATTCAGTATTTCGCTTGAAGATTGATTCTGATTTCGCTTCAAGACTTGATTTCGCTTGAAGGGTTAACTAAGTGATTTCGCTTGAAGTGTCATCCAAAGTGATTCTGCTTGAAATCACTATTCCGCTTGAAAGTGAAATTTGGTGTCGAGATCATTTCACGTCAATCGAGTGTCAGTCTGTTTTGGGATATTTGTTATTATTGATTCTGATTGTGTTTGTTTGTTTGTCTCCAGGATCACATCATGGCTGAAGAATTTCTCAATACATTCTACAATGCGTTTACCTCGGATAAAGTGGATGCTTCAGAGGTTACACCCAAAGCGATAACAAAAACCATCAAAGACAACATTAAACATGACAACTTTTATGGAACCTATTCAAAACCACCAAAGCTTGATAACATTGAGGATTATGTTTGGTGGAAGGAGAGGTTTGTCAATTGGACGAAGGCATATGCACATGAGAGTTGGTTTTGTTTGAAGTTTGGTTATGATAGCCCAGTAAATGACAAAGGAGAAGAAATCCTGATCAAAGATTTTTCAGAGGAAGACAAAAAGAAATTTTCATACGAACAGAAGATGATTGCTTTGATCCAGCAATCAGTTCGAGATGACATTTTTTCATTGTTAATACATGATGGGTCATCGAAGTCTGTGTGGAAAGCTTTGAAGGCGAAAGCTAAGGGGGATAAACAAATTCAGAAAAACAAAATCGCGTTATTGAAAAAAGAATTTGATTTATTTGATAGTTTAAAAGGAGAGACAGTGAGGCAAATGATTGAGAGGTTTTGTCATTTAAAGATTGAACTAGAAAGATTTAAAATTGTGAAAACTAGAGAAGAAGGTGTTGATAAAGTAATTGAAGCGTTACCACGAGCTGATCAGTGGCAAACGTTTGTTTTTATCTTGAAAAATGAAGCTTTGTATGATACAATTTCTCTTGATGTTTGTTAGAGAAAATTGAAAGTCATGATCTGGAATTGCAAAAGCAAAGCAAGATGAGTAGTTCGTCGCATCATCAGAATGTTGGTCTGTATTACAAAGGAAGCTTACCTTCAGTAAAAGCTGATAGTTCACCAAAGACAGCATTCAGTGGTGAGAGGACAAAAGAGCCACAGAAGAGCTCATCAAGTTATGATCCGGGTTACCATTCATCGGCTTCAAAAGCTAGTTCTGAAGAAGCAGAGGAGATACTGTGCAACATTGCTCTCAAATTGAAGAATTCCACGTCGATGAGCATCAATGCAGCTAAACAACAAATGAGTTTTCTAGCATCTGTTCTGGAATCGTATGAAGGTCTTGTAGCTGGTAAAATTGGAAACTCAGAATTAACCAAAGAAGACTACGACCATATTGATCCAGAAGAAATGGAGCTCATAGACATTCGCTGGTGTTTGGCAAGTTGCATTCGCAGAGCTCAAAGATATATGGAGATTACCGGGAAGCAAACGTTAGTTGGTCCGTCAACGAAGCTTGGATTTGACAAATCCAAAGTGACCTGCTTCAGATGCAAGCAAAAGGGTCATTTCAAAAGAGAATGTAGAAATTCTGAAGTTGCTGAATCTGAGAGACCTTTCAACGATGATTATTACCGAAAGGCAATTTATCATCGTAGTAAAGAAGAACCAAAGATGATCGAAAATATTCCAATAGAGAAGTCCAGAGCTTATGCAGTAATTCATGACGATGAAGGTTTTGACTGGAGTCAGATTCTTCCAGATGAAGATCGTCCTGTAACAGCTCATGGCAGAAAAGCATCAAAAGCCCAGCATCATGTTCTTGTTGCTGAAATTCGTGAAGAAAACAAAGAAAAAGATACAGAGATAAAATAGAAAACTCGAGAAGAGATTCTAAGTGAGAAAACTGAGAGAGAAAGATTCATTGTGGGGTGCAGAATGGAGAAAATGCAGGAAGAATATGAGAATGCTGTTGCGAACAAAAGATGGGATAAGAAACAAGAATGTTATGTCAACAAACAAGGTGAACCAGTTGTTCCAAGAAGTGACATAGTTCATGATGATGTTCTCCTTGTTATTCCTCGATCCGGCGAATATTATTCTAATGTTGCCAAAGACAAGACATATGTAAAAAGGCTGGATAAAATCATTAGGGATGCTATGACAACAAAACTGAGGAAGAGGAATGAAGAAAGAATGAAGAAGAACCTTGAGAATTTAGTTGATGATTTGAAGAAAGCTGCTGAGGAAGTCAAGGTTGAAATAGTGAAAGAGGAAGATTTGAAAGTTGTTGAGACAGAAAAGGTTGAAGAAAAAGAGAAGGTTGTTGAGAAAGAAGCTGTTATTGAAGAACAGCAAGTTGAAGAAGTCAAGAAGGAGAAGGAAAGTTCTATAGAAGTGAAGGTTGAAAGTTCAACAGATGTTGGTGGTGATGTTGTTGAAGAGAAGCAGCAGAAAGAAGCTGATCAGACAGAAACAGAAGCAAACACCAAGGTGCAAATCACTGAGGTAAATTCTGATTCTAACATTTTGACTGAAACTGTTGAACAGTGCAAGAAATGCATGGAAACGTGCAGTGCTTGTACTGAAAAAGACGAAAAGATTAGAACAAGAGATCTTGATTTCACAAAACTTGAAGAAGTTTTCAAAAACAAGTGCAAAGAAATGTTTGAAAATGAAAAGGTTTTAAAAGAAAATAATGAACGCTTTCAGAAAAATGTAAAAAACTAGAAAAAGAAAATGAAGTTTTGAAAGAAAATATTTCTAAAATGACAGAAAAATGTTCACAAAAAGAAAATATTTGTCAATAAATGAAAAAGGAATATGATTCAATAAAATTGGCTTATCACATTACAAAAGAATCATATGAAAAAGTAAAAAGTGAAATGAAACTTGCTCAATCAAGATTGAAATACTGTTCTGAAACATCAAAGGAACTAAAACGTATGTATGAAATTAAAAAAGGTGTTGTAAATTCATATGTTGAAGATGTTGCTAAGCTAAAATGACAGATTGCTGATTTAGAACAGGATAACAACAAATTAAAAAGTTATCATGTGTCGTCATATGTGCTTGAAAGAATTTTCAACATAAAACCGGATGGAAAAGATTCTGAGCAAAACAAGAAAGGCATTGGCTCAGAGTTTCATCAAGTTCCACCACTGGAAAAGTTTGTGTTTTATAATGACGAAAAGGTCGAAAAAGCTTTCAACATGGTAGATCAATTGCCAGACAACATTGACGTAACCTATTCCAAATCTGATGATTCTAGTGATTCAGAGGTGGTAGGTAAGGTCGTTGAAAGTGTGTTGAAAGAAGAGTCAGTTGATACAGGTAAATTTGAATCACAGGATGAAAATGAAGGTAATTTTCATGATAGATATCTGAAAAACTCAAAATCCGAGAAAAATTTGAATGATGATTCAAAAGGATTGGTTTATACCATGATTGGATCGGACAAATTATTTTTAGATGATGTATTCCTGATTCAGAATGTGATTTCAGAGAAGGTTGATAAAGTTTTCAAGATGGTTGAAATTGAAAAGTTTGAGATTTCAAAGTTTGTTGGTAAAGGTCACAAAACTTTTTATAACAAACCTAGTTTCAAGAAAAAAACATGAAGGCTGGGTTGGGTTATAAGAAGAAACAAAGTTGGAAAAGAAATGAAGTTCCAAGTTCTCAAACAAAGATGAATTTTGTTCATGGAACAACGTCACAAGAAGAGAAAGAACTAAAATTTAGACGACAGTCTAATGACGAGTTCTTAGCTCAAAAGAAAAAGCCACAACCACAGGTCAAAGATGTGTCCAAAAGAACATGTTTCAAATCTGATCAAATTGGACATCTTGCACGCAAGTGTCCAAATCTGAAACCTGTTGATGTTGAGATAAAAAAGAAGTCTGATGATGAGGATGTGAAACAAAGGTCAACCAGATTTGATACAAAACAAACTTGGAGGTACAACACAAACAAGTGTGCTTCGAATCAAAATTGGAAATCAAACCCGAACAGGTTCGATTCAAGACAGACCTGGAATTCTCACACACCCAGATTAAGAACAACGCAAAGTTGGCAATCATCTGTTGATATGACAAAACCCCAACAGTTTTGGAAACCAAAAGATGTTGTTCAAAATCAAAATGTTCAAAAAGATTCACATTTTTAGAAACGTGGCACTCCAAAAAGTCAAACATGGAGTGTTAAGAAGCAAGTAACCTTGGTAAAAGATGAGAAAGTTGAAGTCAAAGTTGAAAATGGATGGCGAGACAAAGCTATCAGTATTGGTTGTCAAATTTTCTTTTAATGATTTTGCATTTTAGGGGGAGTATTATTGTCAGAAAATACAAAAACATTAGAAAATTTGAAAAAGCCAAAAACATGATAAAATTCGAAAATTGAGTTTTTGTGTAAAAAGGGGAAATGATAGTACATCAGTAGACAGTTACAGTATGCTAAAGAAATGTAATGACTAGATAGAGTTAAACAGTCTCACTGATGATATGCCGATAGGTTTTTATACATTTAGTAAACTTTTTCAGGATATAAACCTAAATTCAAACTTGCTTATTTCGTGGGGAACACTACCTGAATATATAGGTAACCCCTGAAATCTCGTTTTAAAGGTCCATCTTTCTGAAATATTAGGTCTTTATACTCAGTGATATCTGGGTTATTATCCCAGGACTTCTGATTTTGCGGAAGCAATGGCCTAGTCCCCGTATAATACTTTCTGTTTGCTTGAAATATAGCATCGCCCTCAGCATAAAAAATGATGAAACATTGAAAAATGCTAATCATGTGCTGTTGAAGAAAAGATTCTCTAAAGGGAACATACCTAAAGTCGAACCGTCATCTCTCTGCTGAACGGAATTTCTGACCTGAGCTCTCACGGTTTCGCATCTAACCCTTTACAGATATCATCTAGGTATACTCACCAGTAGGACTGAATATTGGGATCTGGATACGGGAGTATATTCAAGAGGTGGGACACATGAATGAGTTTAAGTTCTTAAAACACCTAATTCGTATCCTGAATCAGTTGAAGTTTGTGTGAACATTTAAGTGGATCAGTATATCGACAATCTAAGTGAATTGTTTTAATTCTTAATGTGTAACTAAGCTCAACGGTACTTGTGACTTGTCAAAAACTGATATGTTCCTCTGACGTGAAATCAAACAAAAATATTATCTGTAAATATGTTTGTAAATATTTCTTTACTGCTTTATGTTTTCAGAAAATATAAAAAGATTTTTGATTCTACTTTATTTTCGACAACCGATGTCTGAAATGCCGAGTTTCAAAATCTATGTAAGCTGATTGTGTTTCTGAAAATAAAACAAGTTCATTAATTTGAAACTTGAATTTAAAAAATCAAAAATCAAAAACAGTTTATGATATCTCCAAGGTCATTAGTTTGGACTTGGATGATTAACTGTGAGGGAGTTGGATTCTCAAATTTTGCCAAATCATAAAATTTGTTGATAGAGGAAATTGAATTGCCAGGTTATGATTCCTGGAAGTCTAAAATGTTGTTACTTATAAATGTATGAGTGTTGCAGATATTGTACCAGACTACGATCCTGATAGCATAGTCTAAGGGGGATTCTGAAGACGAGCTAAAAGCAAGGGGGAGCTTGTAAACCGGAAAGCTAGGTGTCGATCCCTAAAGCACGGAAGCTTGATGAAATGGGAGCCTGAAGAAGCTGATAAAGCAAGAGTCGGAGTCAGATTCTGGTAGAATGATAAAGATAGACCCAGGATGAGATTCTGAACCTGTGAAGAGAAGAAAAAGATTAATAGATGCTTACAGTGTTAGACAATTTGGGAAGAGCATGAAGACTGATCAAGACTGAAGATATGTCCTGATAGAGACTCGACACTGAAGACTTCGTCAACATCCAAGGGGGAGTCTGTTAGTGCAGTATGTCTATTGACTTCGTCTTGTATCAAGTAATGTAATGAGATAGGATAGGATAACCAGTGCTCGGGGTGCTATAAACTGAATTTAGTGTAATTAGTGGTGATCCCGCTTGAAAGTGCCAGAGACCATTTCAAGCAAAATCATATTAAGTTGATTCCGCTTGAAAGTGCCTTTGGCCATTTCAAGCGAAATCACAACAATATATAATATAGGGGCACTTGGTTTTTCATTTGCAACTTTCAGATCTGAGTAGCGAAGCCCTGCCGAATTGTCTCAAGGTTGTAACTCAGTGTTAAATCAATAATAGAGACATTATAATTACATCGAGCGTCCGTTTCATTGATTCCGCCTTTGATTCGGATAAACAACTCTTCTGATCGACTCATTCGGGTCACACAACTATCCTACATAAATAATAAAAAAAGTTATATTTTTAAAAACCTCGCATTTTAGACGAGTTGAATAAGTATAATTTTGTATACCAAATAATAAAAAAATATATTTTTAATAAATTAGGATAACATTTAATATTAATTTATTATTTATATATTTAATATAAGATAAGTAGGAAAGAGAGGTATTTGTTTTAAAATATATTAAATTAACAATTTAGATTTGAAAATAATATTTTATTAAAGTATGATAAGATTTAATATTAATTTATTATTTATTTTGTTAATATAAAATAAGTATAGATTTGAGAATGTCTTCAATGAATGACACGTGTCCAAAAGTTGGTTTCTTTTATCATAGTAGATTATGAACTTTTTTCTAGAAGATATTAAATTAAAATTAAACTAAATTATAATTATCTATAAGAGATTAAACTAAATAATTTTTAATAGGAGGGTTATCTATAATTAATTAAAAGATATTAAAGTAAATGATAATTACCTATAAGATACATGGCCTAATATGATGACAAATGTCCCAAAAATGATTTATCAAAATTTTGAATTTAATCCCTAATTTTTCAAAAATAAACGAACACTATAGGTGGTTAGTAATGACAATCAAGTTATATATTCAGTTATAATAATATGACATACAAATTAAGGACCTAAGTACGAACAATCAAGTTATATATTAATTTAATTTAATAGTAATAATATGGCAAAACAAATATAGAAACAAACTATATACACAATTTCTTAAAATAAACTAATATACAATAATTAAAATCCCTATAATAAATAAATGAGATATTTGAGTGTGTTCCCTTTTCATCAAACGAAATTTTAAAAGTTATCGTTTTGATAATTTAATCGTGAAATTTTAAAAGTTATCGAATGTTTCGTTAATAAATATTTATAATTTTTTTTCTACAATAGATTAAATTAAAATTAAGCTAAATAATAATTATCTATAAGTGATTAAACTAAATAATATTTAATAGGAGGGTTATCTATAATTAATTAGAAGAGATTAAAGTAAATAATAATTATCTATAAGATAAATGGCCTAATATGATGACAAGTGTACCAAAAATGGTTTCTTTTATTATATAGTACTAGCGGTAAGACCCGTGTGCAAACACGGGTGGTTTTTAGAAAACCATGCATAACACATTTTGATAAAAAAGTAACAAAATAATTAGTGCAGACTTACAAAATTGATATAAACTAATGGTCAATAGGTTTAGTCAACAGGAATTCCATTATGTTGATAACCAAACCACTGTTGTCTATCGACTGTTAAGAACCTCTGTTGCTTTCCAACAGACGTTTGCTAACAACTGTCATCCATTATCTCCAACAGAGTTTGCCACATTGATAGATGGTAAGTATCAGATGTTAGTCAACCCATGTTAAAAAGGTTAGTCAACAGAAGTTAAAAGGGTTAGTGAACAGATGTTAAAAGAATAATGTTATGAATAATGAATTTAGTGCTCTCATTAAAAATGAGACATGGGAACTTGTTACTACAACACCAGATATAAACATTTTTCGCAGCATATGCTCTTAGGATTGGCTTCATGCAGAGCAAGTATCAGATGCTTTCAGAAACTTCTATTGCTTTCCAACAAACATTTCCTAACAACTGTTCCTCCATTATGCCCAACGGACGTTGCCAGCTTGATAGATCTTAAGTATCATAATAGATTTTGTAAAACTTCTTTGTAAACTACATTAGTAGTGGTTGTACAAACTCGTTTTTCTTTATCACAAATCAAAAGTTTCAACCCCTTCCTACTTTTTACCCTAGATACAGCAACATAGAGTTGGCCATGACTAAACACTAGACGTGGAAGATACAAACCAACACGCTCCAACGATTGTCCTTGACTTTTATTTATTGTCATAGCAAAACACAGTGAAAGTGGGAATTGTCTTCGAGAAATCTTCGCTGGTATTCTTTTATCAGAAGGTGTCATCTTCAGTCTTGAAATCAAAGTATGGTGACCTATAGTAGTCCCTGTGATAATTTTTGCTTCAATCACAACTTTTCCGAGTTTCGTGACTTCTAAACGTGTACCATTACACAATCCATTTGCCTGATCAA
Organism: Helianthus annuus; assembly: GCF_002127325.2. Classification (NCBI taxonomy): domain Eukaryota; kingdom Viridiplantae; phylum Streptophyta; class Magnoliopsida; order Asterales; family Asteraceae; genus Helianthus; species Helianthus annuus. Next base: position 87,878,956 of record NC_035447.2, read on the forward strand.
TGTTTCTAAGTAACATCACTGGAGCACCAAGTTTCAATACTAATTTATGGTTAAGTTATAACAACTCTCCCAAAACCCATTAAAATACTCCTATATGTCCTAAAATACACCCCGTATACGAAAAACGCGCCTACTATACCTTTATATTTATAAAAATCCAATAAAACCTGTTTTAGTGGGTTCTCGCGGGGCGCGATAAAGTCAAGACAAGACTGTTGCGGGCTGTGACAGCTTGACACCAGGCGACATCCTGGTCTGCCACGTGTCCCCCTGCGTGTGAAGTCTAGATGGTTGATTCATCAAGGCTAGAGCCTACCCTATGTCACTCGCGAGCGCGAAGGCCGTAGCTAATTCTCTCGTGGGCCGCGACCCGCTGCTCGATCAGGCCTATATAAAGGGTCGAGAGGCTCAGTTTAAAATCGTTCATTTCTATTATCTCTCTCTCAGTTTCTGTAAGCTAAAACTATCGGGTATTATACCCATAAAAAGCGAAGCTCTACCTCGTTGTAAGTATTATAACCCCCGGTTACGTATTAGTTACTCTGACCAATTGATCTAGAGCTCCGTAACGCATGTCAAGGCTCTGCCTGACTCAGTCGTTGGAGTTCTGTCAAGGCGCAATCCAAGGAACCATTCCCTTCGAAAAAGAGAAGATGGTTCAGTCGGGGAGCACATGAGAGGAGAAAACGAATGAGAAAGTTACAACAGCAAAGAGCGTTAGCAGCAGCCAATAGAGAAATGAATACCCAGACACAAGAAATAGTGAATAGACGGCTGGCAAACTTTCACACACTAGCCACCACTGCAGCAGATCCAAACTTAGAGCAGATAATTGCACCACAACCACTGCCACTATTCCCAACCCAACCAATGGAGATGGAACTTACCCAAGGAAAACCAAATTCCCATACCAGCGTTTGACCCTAACGAGATACCTAGAATCCCAGCACCTAATCCTCTAATGTATGATCCATGGAAGGATGACCATAAGGATTACCAGGAACTCTATCCATAGGGAGAACCGATACCGAACCCCATAGCACAATATACCAACCTAAATCCTTTAGATCCATATTGGAATGCCGATCAATATGTTCAGGAGATGTTAGACAACCCATACCCATATGGAGAACCTATACCTCAGTACCCTGACCCAGTACCCGCACCACTACTGTAACAACACGCGTTTTCAAAGTCAAAGTACAAGTCAAAGTCAAAGTCAAAGGAAGAAAAGATTGCTAATTGCGATCTGTCACTCCTTGCTTAATAATTGATTGTACCCTTTGACTTGTAATTGATACTCTATTTTAAGTTGCTTTAGTTGTATTATGTGGAGTAAATGCTAATAATCGTAGTTTATCACTAATCGACCTATCGCTATCTCATCATAATCGCATCGCAACTCGAATCATGTGTTCTGAATATTGTTTTACGTATGTGTGCTATTTATGTGTTACTTGTGCATGTTTATGTTATGTGTGTGGTGATTAATCGAAAACGCAGTCGCAACTTTATCGCAATGCAAGCTCATCGCAACTGGAAACGCAAGTTATTTATATTGTTAAATGTTAGTTAAGTTATTTGTGTGACTATTAATCACATCTCTTAATCGACACTCGCTTAAACGCATCGCAAAGCTCAACGCACGAAACGAAACATCGAAACGCAACTCGTCGGAGCCCTTCGATCGAATGACCATTCGATCTAATGGTCATCCATTTGGATGACCACCTGATCGGATGGCCATCCGATCGGACTGCCCTCCGATCCACACACCTGCACTGCCTTTCCTCTTTTGGCATCTATAAATAGTACCTGTCACATCACTTGAATAGTGATGTGACAGCTCTGGTGCGACCCTTCGACTTCTCAGCCTCGTTTCTCTTGATTCCTCGATTCTTATAAGTTTCTTCCTCAAATCTTGTACTTCTATCATCTACACACACTCCTTCATCTTTTTCACCAACAAATCTCAACTTTTAACCATGAAATCGACTGGTTTGAGGTGTTTTAGGATGATGTCATCATGGGGTTCTTATGAACTTCAAGATTTAACCTCATTCCACCAAGAACAACTCGGATCTAACAGATTTCTACAGTGTTTAAACATTATTCACACTGATTTCGCATAAATCTATACCTTTTCAAAAGATTAAAAGAGTTGAAAGAGGTTTTCATGACTTTTCTCATTCTTTTACACTCATTTACTCAAAACCGATATAGACCGAGCTCGTTCAGAACTTCTACTCGTTCTACAGTGAAGTGTTGGACTGAGAATGGATTTCTATCAGAGAAGACGATCGATTCACAGGTTGAACACAAAGTACCATCAAGAACAGTTAACTGATCGAACGAGGTGATTCCCATCCGATCGGGTGACTTGGACTTGATGGGGTTTCCGTTGTTTAACACGTTGTCATACCGTCTCAGTCAAACCGCAAACTTTTCAAACTTAGCAAGATAATTCAAGTTTTAAACGATCAGGTCACTGAACGGACTGCCGTCCGATCGGATTACCATCAGATCGAACGACAATCCGATTGGATGTCTTATGGTCTCAACATTTGAACATTTTTTTACAACTTTCAATGATCATCAGTTTCCAACGGATAGTCATCTGATCGGAAGACCATCCGATCGAATGACCATCCTGCTATGAACTTGTTCTTTGAAATATCTCACATGGAACAGGTCATCATCCGAGCGAACGGCCATCCGACCGGTCGACCGTTTGACCGGACGACCTAAAAAGTAGAGATGCTTCTCTGTTTTTAAAATGCTACAACGAAAACTTCAAAGCCATCATACACAAACACATCCATCCCAAACGAATGCCAATCCGACCGAATGGCCATCCGACTGGATGACCATCCATCCGGATTGACATCCGATCGGATGACCATCCGTCCGGATTGTCATCCGATCGGATGACCATTCGTCACTCAGTACACTCGTCTACGTTTTTCACACCGTTCATAGCTTATGCTATCGTTCTGTGATCATGCTAACTTTCCAGCGCTCCCTTCAATCCAAGACGGTGTTTGTTTATTGAATGCCATCTGTGAGTATACTCGATCCCTTTTGCTTTACCCACTTTTGTGTGTTACATACGTTACTTATACGAAATCACATCGATCACACAACGCAAACACTTTTATACGCTAACCGACTCTTCATGTTATACGTGTTACTCGATGAATGGTTGTATGTTATGTTTACACAGTGATTGTTGCCTGACACCTTAGCAACGATAGTACTATAGTTTGGACTCAGCACCTATCGTGGGCAAGGGTTGTTAAGGGCTTTTCTTCATGTGTCATAGTGGTGATATGTGTTTGCGCATTCTACAACTCGCAGTCACGTCTGTGCATATTTCATTGTCGAAAACCTACTAGCTTCACTTTGCTATATGTTACATGCTGGTTATGCGTAAAACGATTTCGCTATCTATTATACTATTAAACTTGTATGCTCACGTTTACACTGTGTGTATTGACCTCTATTTTAACGTATGTGATAGGTGTTTAGGATGTTATGCTTCGCTAGCTTTGTGGAATCAAGTTAGGAAGAGTCCAGAAACAAACTATTTAATTTATGAGTTGTCGGAACAGCTTTTATTTGTCCTTGAAAACTACTTGTCGGTAATAACTGTGTTACTTATTATGTCATGGTATGGGACGTGATGCTTAAGTAATTGGTAATCGTATTTGTTATGGAAACTCTTGGACAATCTGTTTCGCTCAGTGCCTCACCCCGATGTTTCCGCCATCGGTTGGGGTGTGACAACTACCGTCCATAAGTGAGGAGAATGTGCAGGAACTCCGTACATTTTGTGAGGAGTTAGTGGAGGAAGGAGAAAAGATAAAACAAATAGGAGAAAAGCTCGTGTGGAAATATGACAAGCAAGAGATGCATCTGGAACAACCCCTAATAGTTATAATAATGATAATATATATATATATATATATAAATGTGTGTAGTTTGAAAAAAAATCTCCATTAAAATATATATAACCTAATACCTATTGATGCATAACTAGTAGTGTGTTTAAATTCCCGTTGTAGATTGTAATAGATATATATATATATATATATATATATATGAAAAAGAGTAAATGTCCCAATGCTCGACGATTTTGATCAATTTGTTGCGTGATTGTTTGCGTTAAATCTTATTCTGTGATATTAATACCTGGTAAATGTTTATAATTCAGATGGACAACGAAGTAAATCAGGAAAACCAGAATAATGATAATAATGGAAACCAAATAAATAACAGTGCCATCCAACACATAGTAGCACAAGGAATCATAGACGCTATGCCATATATTATCAAGATTGTTAAAGAAGCAGAAAATAATAAAACTAACAGTGGAAGTAAACGACCACCTACTGAACCCAATCACAATGTGAACAATGGACCGCTACTTCAATTACCTATTCCAAAAAGAAGAAGAACCATGTCATATGGTTGTTCTTACAAAGAATTCTGGTCTTGCAAACCAATAGAATTCTCTGGCAATGAAGGAGTCATTGCAGCTCTACGTTGGATAGAAAAGACAGAAGCGGTCTTAAAAATAAGCAAATGTGCAGAGGAAGATAAGATTATGTTTACTTCTAATCTATTTAAGAATGCAGCCTTAGAATGGTGGAATACTATTTTCCAGTCTAGGGGAAGTGACAGAGTTTATAATATGGAATGGATCAACTTTAAGGAAATGATTGAAAGAAAATTTTGTCCTCCCAATGAAAAGAAACAAATTGCTAATAAGTTCTTAAACCTTAGAATGACTGGAATAGATTGCAAGAGTTACACTACCGTATTCTTCGAATATGCTAGAATAGTGCCAACCCTAGCCTCACCAGAACCAGTATTAATCTCGCGTTACATCTGGAGATTAATTAGTGAAATAAGACACGTAGTCAAGGCAGCTAGACCACAAACCATAGAAAAAGCCGTAGAACTAGCCAATACCTTGACTGATGAATTGGTACGTACGTAGGAAGAAAACCAGAGAAAGAACCTGGCCTAAAAGCTTACCCAGGAATTTCGCTACGGTAATTCCAACCGTGGGAAAAATACAGGTTCTACTTCTGCACCTTTCTGTAAGTACTGCAAGAAGAAGCATTCAGGAAGAAGACTGCAGGAAAAAACCCAGCAACAAGGTATGCTTCAACTGTGGAGAGACGGGACATATCAAACACCAAACTATCCGAAACTAGCTCCAGCAACAAACAACAAAAATACTAAGAACGCCAGGGCATTTGTTCTGACAGCTGAAGAAGCCAAGATGATTCTGGATGTGATTGCTGGTACATTTATAGTTAATGATATTTTTGCTAAATTATTATTTGACTCTGGTGCAAACCAAAGTTTTATTAATACTTCGTTCTGCAAACTTCTCAATCAACCATTAATTAAACTTCAACAAGAATGTCTGGTAGAAATGACAAATGGGAAACCCATTAAGATCACTGAAATCTTGCAGGGAGCAAGAATAGAAATTTTAAACCATAAATTTATTGCTAACCTTTACCCAATGAATCTAGCTGGATTTGATATTGTATTAGGAATGGATTGGTTAGTAGCCAACCATGCCAGTATTCTGTGTGATCAAAAGTCAGTACAAGTAAATTCACCAAAGGGTGAAAAGATCACAATTAAAGGAGATAAGCCAACTAGATCCACAAAATTCGTCTCTGTGATAAAAACAATAAATTATGCAAGGAAAGGATCACTAGTGTATATGATTTTCATAATCATTAACACTAAAGAAAAAGAATTGAAAGATATTCCCACAGTATCTCAATTCTCAGATGTTTTACCAGAAGAATTACCTGGACTGCCACCAGATAGGGAGGTTGAATTCAGAATTCACCTACTACCAGGGACAGCACCGATTGCCAAGGCACCTTACCGTTTAGCACTAGCGGAAATGCAAGAACTGAAGAAACCGTTGGACGAACCTCTGGAAAAAGGCTTCATACAGCCTAGCTCATCACCATGGGGAGCACCAATCTTGTTTGTCAAAAACAAGGATGGATCAATGCGTATGTGCATTGATTAGCGAGAATTGAACAAGGTCACGATTAAAAATCGGTACCCACTACCGAGAATCGATGATCTGTTCGATCAACTACAAGGAGCTCAATTCTTTTCTAAGATCAATTTACGCTCAGGATATCATCAATTGAAAGTACAGGAAGAGGACATTCCTAAAACTGCTTTCAGGACAAGGTATGGTCATTATGAATTACAGTCATGCCATTTGGTTTAACAATGCCCTGACCGCATTTATGGACAAGATGAACAGAATATGTAAACCATATCTTGATAAATTCATAATTGTCTTTATAGATGATATTCTAAATTACTCTAAGAGTAAAGAGGAACATGCAGCGCATCTGCATGCACTCCTTACATTGCTGAGAAAAGAGAAGCTTTATGCTAAATTCTCAAAATGTGAATTTTGGTTACAAGAAGTGCAATACCTGGTCAATCATGAAGGAATTCATGTGGATCCCACAAAAATCGAGGCGATTGCTAAGTGGAAAGTCCCTAAATCACCGACGGAGGTGAGAAGTTTTCTTGGACTAGCAGGTTATTATAGACGTTTTATTCATGATTTTTCTAGAATAGCCATTCCCTTAACAAAACTGACCTGCAAATCAGTTAAGTTTGAATGGGGACCAAAACAAGAAGAAGCTTTTAGAATTCTTAAGGAAGGTTAACCAACGCACCCATACTCGCTTTACCAGAAGGAACTAAAGACTTTATAGTGTATTGTGACACTTTTAAGTTAGGTTATGGATGTGTGTTGATGCAACGTCAAAAGGTTATAGCCTATGCACTAGAAAACTTAAGAATCATGAAGAGAATTATACAACCCATGATCTAGAGTTAGGAGCCATAATTTTTGCCCTCAAAATTTGGAGACACTATCTTTATGGTAGCAAGTTTACCATTTTCACCGATCATAAGAGTCTAAGATATGTTTTCGGGCAAAAAGAGTTAAATATGAGACAGAGACGATGGGTGGAAACTCTTAGTGATTATGATTGTAATATTCAGTATCATGCAGGAAAGGCTAATATAGTAGCTGATGCTTTAAGTCGAAAGTATCATGAAAAGCCAATACGAGTACGTTCTCTCAAATTAAATCTACAGATAGATTTAAATGAGCAAATCTGAAAAATTAAAAGGAATGATTAAGGAATTAGAACAAGGGACATATGGAATTTGGAGATTCCATAAGAAAAGAATCCGGATACCCAAACAAGGAAATTTACACTACCAAATTTTAGAAGAAGCTCATAAGTCTAAATATACGATACATCCTGGTAATGATAAAATGTATCAAGACTTAAGAAAGAATTTCTGGTGGATAGGAATGAAAAAGGATATAGCAACCTATGTTGCCAAGTGTCAAACCTGTTCACAGGTTAAAGCTGAACATCAGAAACCCTCAGGTTTATTGCAGCAACTAGAAATGCCTATATGGAAATAGGAATTAATAAAAATGGACTTTGTTATAAAATTACCCAAGACACGAAAAGGTAATGATACAATCTAGGTGATTGTAGACAGATTAACCAAGTCTGCTCATTTCTTACCGATGAAAGAAACTTTCAATATGGAACAGTTAGCCAAGTTATATGTAAATGAAATAGTTTCATTACATGGAATTCCTTTATCTATTGTTTCTGATAGAGATAGCCATTTTACTTCTTATCTAAGCACCGCTTATCATCCTCAAACAGACGGACAAAGCGAAAGGACAATTCAGACAATGGAAGATATGCTTAGAGCTTGTGTAATTGATTTCGGAGGAAATTGGGACGATCATTTACCATTAATAGAATTTTCCTACAATAACATCTATCATACCAGTATCAATGCTGCACCATTTGAAGCACTTTATGGATGAAAGTGTCGAACTCTAGTCTATTGGGCAGAAATTGGAGAAAAACAACTGTCTGGACCAGAGATAGTACAGGAAACAACGGACAAGATTATTCAAGTCAAGGGAAGACTAAAAGTAGCACACGATCGCTAAAAGAGTTATGCTGATAACAGGCGAAAACCGGTTGAATTTCAAGTAGGAGATAAAGTGTTACTAAAAGTTTCTCCATGGAAAGGAGTAGTCAGATTCATAAAGAAGGGAAAGCTAAGCCCCAGGTATGTTGGACCCTTTGAGATTATTAGAAGAATAAGACCAGTAGCCTACCAGCTACAACTGCAAGAGGAAATGGCAGGAATACATGATGTATTTCATGTATGTAATCTCAAGAAATGTTTAGCAGATGAATCATTAATGGTACCTCTTAAGGACATAGAGGTAAATGAGAAACTTATGTTTGTAGAGAAACCACTACAAATTGAAGATAGAAAGATCAAGAATCTCAAACACAAGAGATTAGTCCTAGTTAAAGTAAAATGGGATTCCAAGAGAGCACCAGAGTACACTTGGGAGCTCGAATCAGAGATGCAGAGGAAATATCCACACCTGTTCCAGTAGACCTCGAGGACGAGATCTAAAACAAGGTGGGGAGGATATAACAACTCTCCCAAAACCCATTAAAATACTCCTATATATCCTAAAATACACCCGTATACGAAAAACGGGCCTAATATACCTTTATATTTATAAAAATCCAATAAAACCAGTTTTAGTGGGTTCTCGCGGGGTGCGACAAAGTCAAGACTGTCGCGGGCCGCGATAGCTTGACACCAGGCGACATCCTGGTCTGCCACGTGTCCCCCTGCGTGTAAAGTATAGACCGTTGATTTATCAAGGCTAGAGCCTACCCTATGTCGCTCGCGGGCCGCGAAGGCCGTAGCCGATTCTCTCACGGGCCGCGACCCGCTGCTCGATCAGGCCTATATAAAGGGTTGAGAGGCTCAGTTTCAAATCGTTCATTTCTATTATCTCTCTCTCACTTTCTTTAAGCTAACACTATCTGGTATTATACCCCTAAAACGCGAAGCTCTGCCTCGTTGTAAGTATTATAACCCCTGGTTACGTATTAGTTACTCTGCCCGATTGATCTAGAGCTCCATAATGCATGTCAAGGCTCTGCCTGACTCAGTTGTTGGAGTTCTGTCTCGGGGGTATAGTTAATGTAAATTGGGTTATCTTACTAACATGTGTGCATTGTTTAATTTAATAGATAATAACCAGCAAGTCACCAGCTGTAACACCCCGTGTTTTCGAATGTCAAAGTCAAAGTCAAAGTCAAAGTCCAAGTCAACTTTGACTTTCTTTGACTATAACTAGTCTATTTTATGTTTTATTTGCATTATGTGGAGTAAGTGTTGTAATAAAGGAAGAATCGAAGTAATCGAATGTTTAATCGAGGCGAACCGACTTACGACTGTGAATAGTAGGAAGTAACAATGCGATAAAGTTAACTAATCAGTAATCAAACCGATCTAAATATCATCAAACTCGAATCTCGAATTACGCGAAACTTGGTTGTTGTTATACGTGTGTGTGTGCCCTATGTGTTACCTGTGCGTGCGTACTTTATGTTTTGTGTGGTATTCAATCGAAACTCGAATCGAACCTCGAAGCTCAAACCAAATGCAATCGAAATCGAATTATGACGAATGGTAACGTAAGGATAGGGTGAAGTATAGATGATTGTATGTTAGATATAGTGGTTGGGATTAAAAGTAATTTGAATAGGTAACTCTATCGTACTCGTATCGTCTTCAAATCGAAAATCGAAATATCAAAAATCGTCGCACCGAACCCTCGAACCAGGCTGCTAATCGATCAGGCTGTCAGCCGATCGAACAGCCCAGCCGATCGAATAGACTGTTCGATCGAGCAGGCTGTCCGATCGGGGAAGCCTGGCCGATCGGCCAGCCCTTTCCTCTTTTGGAGCCTATAAATAGGGTTGTCATTGTCACTCTTTACCACTTTTGGAAAGCTCTGACCGACCAGCTCGTGCTCCTCTCCTTTTCTCAGATTTCTTCCGATTCCGGTAAGTTTTCATCCTAAATCTTGTACTTTCTTGATCAAGACATGCTCCTACACCTTTCTATCTTTCAAATCTTGATTTCTAACAGTGAAATCACCAAGATCTAAGCATTCTTGGATGATGTCATCATGGTGTTCTTCAAGAACATCATGTTTTGGCTTCAACCCACCATGAATAGCTTGGATCTAACCGATTTCCACATAAACAAGCTAAGATCTATCAAAGATCTAAACATTTACATGATGTGAAGGATTGAAAGAAGGAACTCCAACTTTCTTTCAACTCTTTTACACTCAATGCCTTCAAACCGGTAGAAACGGAGCTTGAGCCAACTCACTAATCATTCTAATGGTTGTGAGGTTCAAGATTCGGATTCTATCTAAGAGGTTCACTGACTTCGGGTTAAACGTTAAACCGCCGTTCCGAACCGTTCACTGGCCGGATTTGGGTGATTCCTGTCCAAACCGGAGAAACAAGTAAGAACGAAAGTATTATGGTTCAGCTCGTTGACAAACTACCTCGATATAACGTCAAATAATCAGAACAGCCAAGTGTTAGACGAACAGGCCGACCAGGTCAGGGTGCTGGCTGAACGGTTAGGCTGTTCGAACGAACAGCCCAACCAATCGGACCTGCCAGCCGATCGACCAGGCCAGCCGATCGGCTAGCATATGGCCCCACACTTTGACAATTTCATGAAGTATAGTATTGAACGAGATAATGTTCGATCGAACAGCTGTTCGTTAACATTACTCCTCGGATTATGAGATACAATGCTTCAACACTTAGTCGATTTTCAATTCATTTGTCGTATAGGAACGCCACCCGATCGAGCATGCTATTCGATCGAGTAGGCTGTTCGATTGAGTGACATCCTGCTAAGGACTACTACTGAAGTTCCTAACCGATCGGTTAAGCCGACCGATCGAACAGACCGTTCGATCGATCGACCTGAAAGGTAGGAACGCTTCAGTGTTCTCAAATACTACAACGAAAACTTCAAAAGTTCAAATCCTCACACACAAACACATCTCAGCAAGAAACAATCCACTTGAATAGTCCAGCCGATCGAGCCTACCGACCGATCGAACGGACTGTTCGAACGAATTATCTAGCCGAACGAACAACCCGCTCGATGGAACCAACTGTTCGATCGACAAGGCTGTCCGACCCACTTACATTTGTTTCCATTCTACGTGTTCTTCATCGTTGTGCTATCGAACTGTTCAGGCTAACCCCACTCTCAAGCGCTCCCTTCAATCCATCAAATCAATCCCTGTGAGTATACTCGATCCCTTTTTGCTTTTTAGCACTTTTGGGTGTTACATACGTTACTTATATCAAAATACAATCGATCACACTACTCAAACTATTTGAACGCTAACCAATATGCATGTATTACGTGACTAAATGAATGCTTGTTGATTGTGTTTACACGTGGAATGCTGTCTACCTGCCTTAACGACGTAGTACTATAGTTTGGACTCAGCACCCGTTCACACGGGGGTTGTTAAGGAAAATTACTTGCATGGATTACGGTGGTAATCATGTATTGTGAACCGTCTCGGACGGTCAACCCGCAGTCATTGGTATCGATAGGTCCATGTCGATAATAACATGCTTCGTTTTCCTCTGTGTACGTGCTGGTTATGCGTAAACTATTCGAACTCTATATGCTATTATTAAACTTGTATGCTCACCTTTACATTATATGTATTGACTTTATTTTAACGTATGTGACAGGTGTTTAAGATGTTTTCTTGCTAGGAAAGCGAGGCTAGAATAAAGCTCTAGAGGCCCCCAACAAATAGTTGTCTGTCAGGAAAAAGCAACTAGAGCATAGTTGTCTGTAGATCTTGTCAGGCTGGGTCTTTAGGAGCATTTGGTCAATATTTATTTGTTTTATTTAAATCTGAGTTGTCGGAACAGAATATTTGACTAGTTGTTATCTGTAATAATTTGTTTGTTATTTGGGACACGGTATGGGACGTGCTATTTAAACTGAATAGTAATGATAATTGTTATGGAAACTCCTGGACAATCTGTTTCGCTCAGTGCCATGCCCCGATGATTCCGCCATCGGTTGGGGTGTGACAGATTGGTATCAGAGCCATAACTATAGCGAATTAGGCAGGGCACGACCTAGTCCGGGTCGCTGTCTTAGAGACCTAGACTATAGTTAGGAACCAACAGACCAAGTTTAGGTGCTATAACCTGCTATCCTACGCTATCACTGCACTCGAATTCTCAAATAAAGTCAAGCGATTTAGCCGAGATTAGGAGTGAAAGCCGCAAACTCTCGACTAAATTGTTCGATCAATGCTGATTTTATCAATTTATCAATGAGTTCCTTATTATTTTCGATAACGAACAAGGAGAATTATACCAAAACAGGAGTGAAATCCAAAATTTGATGAATAACCTCCTCAAATTTTACTAAAACAAGGAAGAAATTGCGAAGCTAGGGGTGAAACCCGAACCTTGGCAACTTATTCCAACTTTTACTCATCTCACCAAAGCCTCGACGGACTCCAACGACCTGAACTCACGAGTATGACTTAGGGAATACGTGTTGAATGCCCAGGAATCGAGGCAAAAACGCGATCCTGAAAGTTGAAAAGTGACGACAAGTCTATTGTGAATAGTCGAATCGCTTTGGATAGTCAATGTCTAGTAGCCGCAGACAATCCATTTCCTCGATTTTGTGTGTTTCGATTCTGAGCCCGCAACTGCTGACTCTGATAATTCGTCGATTTTATGTGTTTTATGTGTAATTACCTGTTTACGTGTTTAATTTTGATGTTCGCCCGATTTTTGTTATCACTTCGATCGACACACACGACTCGTATTGCTATTCTACCTCAAAACGCTAGCAAGTCGTTGCAATTCTAGACGATACTATGATGTGATATACGCTATACTATAATCGACATGCTATACAATTATACGAAACTACTCGATGTGCTATATACGAACGACACGCGAGCTTTGAGTAATAGGTTTCTGTATTCTGCCTGCTTCTGTGTATGTGCTTCTGTGTTTATGTGTCTCTGTGCTCTATGTGCCTATGTGCTTCTGTGATTACGTGAAACTGTGGTTATGTGCCTACGTGTTTATGTGATGCGTGATTCGACGTGTTTCTAAGCTTTAGTAAATAGTAGACGCGTGAGGTGAGATTCGATTTGTTTTGTCTGAGACATACGACGATGTCTGTTGCAGACCATGTCATCATCTGGACACCGAACCCCACTTACTCGCCAAGAGAAGAGAGACAGGCGTCTCGCTGCTATCATTGCCAAGAGCGTGGCAAAAGCTGTGAGCGATGTCTTTGAAAACGCCAGCAAATCGTCTGAGGAGTCGCGAATCGATGCTCCAAAGGATGCCAACAAGACTGGTTTCAGCTTCAAACAGTTTAAAGCATGCGGACCCAAAGAATTCACTGGAGAAGATGGCCCTACCGCCATGTTTCAATGGTTCGATTCAATTGAAGTCACTCTGCGCCAAAGCGGCTATTCTGAAAATCTCCGCACCCTCAATGCTACAGGCGTCTTCAAGTCCCGAGCTCTAGACTGGTGGACGGCCGAACGAAACAAGCGCGGAAATGATGCAGCTTATGAGCTGATCTGGGAAGAGTTAAAGGCAATCATGATGGACGAATTCTGCCCTCCCCATGAACGCCAAAAGCTGGAGGACGAGTTTTGGAACGTAAAGCAGAAGGATGGAGACAATGCTGCTTTAACTGCACGCTTTAAACAGCTCAGCATCATTTGTCCCGATCAGGTCAAGACGTCAGACATGGCCATCAAGAAGTATATTCGAGCACTACCCGATTGTGTTGCCGATTTCGTTCATGCTGCCAAGCCATCATCAATCGAAGAAACCTACCTGCTTGCCGCTGAGATCAATGACAAGCGGGTGAAGTCTGGTTTTTGGGATAAGCATACCAAGTCTCTGCACCAAGCCACCGTCGCATCGACCATCGACACCACCACTGCTCAACCCTCCAAGTCATCAAGAAGAAAGAAGAAGCACAACAACAACAGCTCCAGCAACAAGAACTGTGCTGTCACAACAACTGCTGCACCTCTGCAAGTCGTACCGGCTCAGCAGCAGTCTCACCACCGACAAGCTCTAGTGATCAATGCGCCGCCAGCTAAGCGCGCTTACACAGGTCCCTACCCGCTCTGCCCAAAATGCTCATATCATCATCCAGTGGGAATCGCCTGTCGTTTCTGCGCCCACTGCAACCTCTACGGGCATTTCACTGCGAATTGTCGCTATGGTCCCCGTCAAGCCCCAGTTCAAGCCGTCGTTCATCAAGCTCCACTTCCAGCCCCTCAAGGCCAACCTGCAGCTCAAGCACCCGCGGTCAATGCTCGAGTCTGCTGTGCATGTGGTGATCCTAACCACTTTGCAAACATGTGCCCGAACAGGGTTATGAAACAAGAACCCCAGTAGCAGCAGCAACAGCAGCAGCCTCAGCAGCAACAGCAAGCAGCCCGTGCCAGAACCTTTAACATCAATGCCCCTCAAGCCCAGGCTGACAACAACGTGGTTAATGGTACGTTCCTTGTGAATGGTATTTATGCATCATGTTTGTTTGATACTGGAGTCGATAACTGCTTTGTGTCATTTGAATTCGAAAAGCTCCTTAGTCGTAAGCGTTCCTATCTTCCCTCGTCATTCGAAGTCGAAGTTGCTACTGGAAGAACCGTCGTTGTTAACTCTGTTCTTCGTGATTGTACCCTCGAGCTCAACAATCACCTCTTCCCAATCGACCTTATTCCGATGCAACTCGGAAGTTTTGACGTCATATTAGGCATGGACTTTCTTCGCGAAAACCATGCTGAAGTTGTGTGCTTCGAAAAGATGATCCGATTCTCACTCGCGAATGGTGATCTATTATGTGTGTACGGTGAAACAGCTTCGAAAGGTCTCAAACTTATGTCATGCGTCCAAGCTAGCAAGTATCTCCGCAAGGAATACAGCGCTTTCTTGGCCAACATTGTAGTAGCGGAGAAGGAAAAGAAAAATAAAGTTGAAGTCAAGGACGTCCCAGTGATTCGTGAATTTCCTCAGGTGTTCCCTGATGATCTTCCCGGACTACCGCCAAGTCGTGACATCGACTTTCGTATCGACCTTATTCCTGGAGCTAACCCTGTTGCCAAAGCCCCTTATCGACTCG
Source organism: Helianthus annuus (assembly GCF_002127325.2). Taxonomy (NCBI): domain Eukaryota; kingdom Viridiplantae; phylum Streptophyta; class Magnoliopsida; order Asterales; family Asteraceae; genus Helianthus; species Helianthus annuus. Next base: position 87,894,127 of record NC_035447.2, read on the forward strand.
CGCCATCCGAAATGAGGGAACTCTCAAACCAACTCCAGGAGTTACTTGAAAAAGGCATTATTCGCCCGAGCACCTCTCCATGGGGCGCGCCGGTCCTTTTCATCAAAAAGAAGGATGGGTTGTTCAGGATGTGCATCGACTATCGGGAATTGAATAAGCTGACCATCATGAACCGTTACCCATTGCCTCGAATCGATGACTTATTTGATCAGCTGCAAGGTGCCAAGTGTTTCTTAAAGATCGATCTACGTTCAGGCTATCATCAGTTGCGCATACAAGAGGAAGATATACCCAAAACAGCCTTTCGCACTCGATACGACCACTATGAATTCGTTGTTATTCCTTTTGGTCTAACCAACGCACCCACGGTATTTATGGATCTGATGAATCGCGTGTGTTTAAACATTATCTTGACCGTTTCGTCATCGTGTTCATCGACGATGTCTTGATTTATTCCAAGTCGAAAGCCGAACACACGCAACATCTACGTTTGGTTCTCGAGTTACTCCAGGGGAACCAACTCTGTGCCAAGTTCTCCAAGTGCGAATTCTGGTTGGAGGAGGTTCAGTTTCTGGGTCACATCGTGAATAGTCAGGGTCTTCATGTCGATCCCGCGGAGATTGAAGCAGTCAAAAGCTGGATTACGCCAAAGAACCCGTCTGAAGTCCGATCATTTCTTGGATTGGCTGGCTATTATCGACGATTTATCGAAGGATTCTCTAAGATCGCTGTGCCGCTTACCACTCTTACTCATAAAGACAGGTCTTTTGTTTGGGGAACTGAACAAGAGTCTGCTTTTCAAACCCTTAAGCGCAAGCTCTGCAATGCTCTTGTTCTTACGTTGCCGGGCGGAAACGACGATTTCATTGTCTACTGTGATGCTTCCAACCTTGGTCTTGGCTGTGTTCTCATGCAACGAGACAAGTTATTTCTTACGCATCTCGTCAGCTCAAAATCCACGAGAAGAACTATACAACCCACGATCTCGAGCTAGGCGCAGTTGTTTTTGCATTAAAGATATGGCAACACTATCTGTATGGTACCAAGTGTACGATCTTCACCGATCACAGGAGTTTACAACACATCTTTAATCAGAAAGAACTTAACATGCGTCAACGCCGATGGGTAGAACTTCTTAACGATTACGACTATGAGATTCGTTATCACCCGGGCAAGGCAAATGTTATAGCCGACGCACTCAGCAGACGGAGTTATCTGCTCAGTATTCGCAATCCCCAAGCCCAGCACAACCTCAAAGCTCTCATCCGCGAAGCCCATCATGCTTGTTTTAATGAACGCACTTTGAAGAAGGAGAGAATCTATCACGATGGAGCTCATCTTGTAAGCAAAGCATATGGGATTTTCTATTATCTGGACCGAATTTGGATCCCTAAGCGGACCGATTTGCAAAAGATTATAATGAACGAAGCCCACAAATCCCGATACTCTATTCATCCTGGTGCCGATAAAATGTACCAGGATCTTTGTTACAAGTACTGGTGGCCGGGTATGAAACGGGATATCGCCCTCTATGTTAGAAGTTGCCTGACTTGTGCGAGAGTTAAGGCTGAACATCAGCGACCTTCCGACTTACTCGAACAACCTCCAATCCCCATATGGAAGTGGGAGAGTATAGCTATGGATTTCATAACCAAACTTCCGCCCACGCCATCAGGTCACGACAGCATTTGGGTTATAGTGGATCATCTGACCAAATCAGCCCACTTTTTGCCAATACGGGAAGACTACAAGGTAGAACGACTAGCCCGAATCTACACCGACGAGATCATTTGTAATCAGGGTACACCTCGTGACATCATTTCAGACCGTGACGCTCGGTTTACTTCCCGATTGTGGGAAACGTTTCAAGCGGCCCTTGGTACGTCGCTTAACTTGAGTACTGCATTCCATCCTCAAACTGACGGACAGACTGAAAGAACGATCCGTACTCTTGAAGACATGCTCCGCGCGTGTGTCATAGACTTCGGCAGTAGTTGGAGCAAATACCTACCGTTGGTCGAATTCTCGTACAACAACAGCTATCATGCCAGCATACAAATGGCACCATTCGAGGCTTTATATGGAAGAAGATGCCATTCGCCTATTGTGTGGTACGAGATTGGTCATTCGCAATTAACCGGTCCCGAGTTATTACAAGAAACGACTGACAAAATCCTCCAGATTCGAGACAACTTGGCAAAGGCCAGGGATAGACAAAAAAGTTACGCCGATAGAAGACGCAAGCCCCTTGAATTTGACGTTGGCGACTATGTACTCCCAAAATTATCGCCTTGGAAGGGTGTAGTCAGATTCGGCAAACAAGGGAAACTAGCGCCTCGATATGTTGGACCTTTTAAGATTCTGGAAAGGATCGAAAAAGTCGCCTACAAACTCGAACTACCGGAGGAACTCAGTAACGTTCACCCGACTTTCCATGTGTCGAACCTCCGAAAATGCCTAGCCGATCATGATCTGATTGTACCTCTCGACGATCCTCAGGTCAACGAAACGCTACACTTCGTGGAAAAGCCTGTCGAAATCATGGATCGCCAAACCAAGCAACTCAGACGCTCACACATCCCTATCGTGAAAGTCCGATGGGAAGGCAAACGGGGCGCGGAGTTCACTTGGGAACTCGAAAGTGACATGAAGGCCAAGTACCCGCAGTTGTTCAAATGAAGATCTGAAGCGTCAAATTGGTAATTCACGGTGCTGTGCAGCTTCGAGCCTAATTTTGGACGAAATTCCCTAAACAAGGGGAGGCTGTAACACCCCGTGTTTTCGAATGTCAAAGTCAAAGTCAAAGTCCAAGTCAACTTTGACTTTCTTTGACTATAACTAGTCTATTTTATGTTTTATTTGCATTATGTGGAATAGTGTTGTAATCAAGGAAGAATCAAAGTAATCGAATGTTTAATCGACGCGAACCGACTTACGACTGTGAATAGTAGGAAGTAACAATGCGATAAAGTTAACTAATCAGTAATCAAACCGATCTAATTATCATCAAACTCGAATCTCTAATTATGCGAAACTTGGTTGTTGTTATACGTGTGTGTGTGCCCTATGTGTTACCTGTGCGTGCGTACTTTATGTTTTGTATGGTATTCAATCAAATCAATTGAAACTCAAATCGAACCTCGAAGCTCAAACCGAATGCAATTGAAATCGAATTATGACGAATGGTAACGTAAGGATAGGGTGAAGTATAGATGATTGTATGTTAGATATAGTGGTTGGGATTAAAAGTAATTTGAATAGGTAACTCTATTGTACTCGTATCGTCTTCAAATCGAAAATCGAAATATCAAAAATCGTCGCACCGAACCCTCGAACCAGGCTGCTAATCGATCAGGTTGTCAGCCGATCAAACAGCCCAGCCGATCGAAGAAACTGTTCGATCGAGCAGGCTGTCCGATCGGGGAAGCCTGGCCGATCGGCCAACCCTTTCCTCTTTTGGAGCCTATAAATAGGGTTGTTATTGTCACTCTTTACCACTTTTGGAAAGCTCTGACCGACCAGCTCGTGCTCCTCTCCTTTTCTCAGATTTCTTCCGATTCCGGTAAGTTTTCATCCTAAATCTTGTACTTTCTTGATCAAGACATGCTCCTACACCTTTCTATCTTTCAAATCTTGATTTCTAACAGTGAAATCACCAAGATCTAAGCATTCTTGGATGATGTCATCATGGTGTTCTTCAAGAACATCATGTTTTGGCTTCAACCCACCATGAATAGCTCGGATCTAACCGATTTCCACATAAACAAGCTAAGATCTATCAAAGATCTAAACATTTACATGATGTGAAGGATTGAAAGAAGGAACTCCAACTTTCTTTCAACTCTTTTACACTCAATGCCTTCAAACCGGTAGAAACGGAGCTTGAGCCAACTCACTAATCATTCTAATGGTTGTGAGGTTCAAGATTCGGATTCTATCTAAGAGGTTCACCGACTTCGGGTTAAACGTTAAACCGCCGTTCCGAACCGTTCACTGGCCGGATTTGGGTTATTCCTGTCCGAACCGGAGAAACAAGTAAGAACGAAAGTATTATGGTTTAGCTCGTTGATAAACTACCTCGATATAACGTCGAATAATCAGAACAGCCAAGTGTTAGACGAACAGGCCGACCAGGTCAGGGTGCTGGCCGAACAGTTAGGCTGTTCGAACGAACAGCCCAACCAATCGGACCTGCCAGCCGATCGACCAGGCCAGCCGATCAGCTAGCATATGGCCCCACACTTTGACAATTTCATGAAGTATAGCATTGAACGAGATGATGTTCGATCGAACAGCTGTTCGTCAACATTACTCCTCGGATCATGAGATACTATACTTCAACACTTAGTCGATTTTCAATTCGTTTGTCGTATAGGAATGCCACCCGATCGAGCATGCTATTCGATCGAGTAGGCTGTTCGATTGAGTGACTTCCTGCTGAGGACTACTACTGAAGTTCCTAACCGATCGGTTAAGCCGACCGATCGAACAGACCGTTCGATCGATCGACCTGAAAGGTAGGAACACTTCAGTGTTCTCAAATACTACAACGAAAACTTCAAAAGTTCAAATCCTCACACACAAACACATCTCAAGAAGAAACAATCCACTCGAACAGTCCAGCCGATCGAGCCTACCGACCGATCGAACGGACTGTCCGAACGAATTGTCTAGCCGAACGAACAACCCGCTCGATCGAACCAACTGTTCCATCGACCAAGCTGTCCGACCCACTTACATTTGTTTCCATTCTACGTGTTCTTCATCGTTGTGCTATCGAATTGTTCAGGCTAACCCCACTCTCAAGCGCTCCCTTCAATCCGTCAAATCAATCGCTGTGAGTATACTCGATCCCTTTTTGCTTTTTAGCACTTTTGGATGTTACATACGTTACTTATATCAAAATACAATCGATCACACTACTCAAACTATTTGAACGCTAACCAATATGCATGTATTACGTGACTAAATGAATGCTTGTTGATTGTGTTTACACGTGGAATGCTGTCTACCTGCCTTAACGACGTAGTACTATAGTTTGGACTCAGCACCCGTTCACATGGGGGTTGTTAAGGACAATTACTTGCATGGATTACGGTGGTAATCATGTATTGCGAACCGTCTCGGACGGTCAACCCGCAGTCATTGGTATCGATAGGTCCATGTCGATAATTAACATGCTTCGTTTTCCTCTGTGTACGTGCTGGTTATGCGTAAACTATTCGAACTCTATATGCTATTATTAAACTTGTATGCTCACCTTTACATTATATGTATTGACTTTATTTTAACGTATGTGACAGGTGTTTAAGATGTTTTCTTGCTAGGAAAGCGAGGCTAGAATAAAGCTCTAGAGGCCCCTAACAAATAGTTGTCTGTCAGGAAAAAGCAACTAGAGCATAGTTGTCTGTAGATCTTGTCAGGCTGGGTCTTTAGGAGCATTTGGTCAATATTTATTTGTTTTATTTAAATCTAAGTAGTCGGAACAGAATATTTGACTAGTTGTTATCTGTAATAATTTGTTTGTTATTTGGGACACGGTATGGGACGTGTTATTTAAACTGAATAGTAATAATAATTGTTATGGAAACTCCTAGACAATCTGTTTCGCTCAGTGCCATGCCCCGATGATTCCGCCATCGGTTGGGGTGTGACACCAGCAAGCAGTTGTATTATGTAAAATAACAATGTGAGTTATTCCCCTTTTTGCAATCTGTTTTTTCAAAACCTCAATTGTTTTTAATTCTAATTAACAGTGATTGAGTCTATGTGTTCTACAATTATTGTCGGTATGTTGGGGTTTTGTATACATTACTTGTTACTACACTGTGAGTAGCAGCATTACCACAAGTCAGGATTGACAGTACCGTGGGTGGTAATTAGGTAGCTAAAAACATTGAAATCGCTCTTAATACTATAAAGATATAAAAGCATGTTTTGATTAAACTGGGATTCACTCGCCAGTATTTCTTGCTGATAAAACTTTTTTAAACGCGTTTCAGGTAACAAAATGTGAAAGCCAAATAGAAGCCAGCTGGAGAGCATTGAAGGCTTGGAAAAGTGGCTATAAAAGTTACCTAAACAAGAAAGAAGTTTTATTTCAATAAATTAGGGTTTTTCCCTATAAACATATTTGTAATAGAAACTTGGGTTTTTCCCATGTATTTATTATTATAAAAGTTTGGTGTCTAACTCTAATAAACTATTTCCTAACTACGGTCCTGATGTTAATTTCCGCTGCCAAATTAAGAAACACTGATACCACTGATACTGTCCTCACGGCCGCCCGCTCCCGGGGTAGGGGTCGGGGGTTGCGACATAGGTAAACCATACAAACGAAGATTGTTTAACACATCAGGAGGAAACAATGCCATGTTAAGCTCTGATTTTTCCTCAGATTGACATAAACTATTTGAACTAAAATAAATCTTCTCTTCACCAGGCAGATTCTCTAACAACTCTTTATTTATTGAATCCACTACTTCATTAGTTGGAGCAAGAATCGCGCTTTGTTGGAAATACGTTAAATCCCACAATGAAGCATTGACTATCATTGTTCTGGTACCTTTAGGGATGATCGGAAGAATTTGTCTAAAATCACCACCAAATAGAATGACCATTCCTCCAAAAGGCTTGCATTCCATGTTTGGTTGACTGGAACGTGATATGTCTCTCATTGTTCTATCGAGAGCCTCGAAACAATGCTTGTGAGTCATAGGTGCTTCATCCAAAAAATCAAAGTTGCTCTTTTAATTAAATCACCTAATTCAGTATTAGGCTCTATCGAACATACTGAATACTCATTAATGTTGATTGGAATTATAAACCTTGAATGAGCAGTTCTACCACCATCCAGCAAAAGTGAAGCAATTCCACTGGATGCAACATTCAATACAACTTCACCATTAGATCGTAATGCAGCTGCGAATGTCTTCCAAAGAAACGTCTTTCCAGTTCCGGCATAACCATATGCAAAAAAGACACCTCCATCACCTTTTTCAATCGCTTTCATAACAGTTTTATATATTCTTTCCTGTTCGGCAGTTAAACACTTTACATAACCACCATGTTCCCTTTGAAGAGCTACTCTATCATACGATAGTTCTTTCATTATCAATCGATTGTTCGACGATGAAACATAATTATCCAGAACACTTGGCATATCATCAAAATTTCTCACTGTACTCCCATTGATAAGTAACAACTTTTCAGTTTCAGATAGACAAATATTTTCAAGTTCTTCTTGTTGAAGAACCAAATCTAAAACAAATGTTGAAAAAAATATTAGTTTTTTTCCCAAAAACGGAGCTATTGCATAATATTAATGTAGTTGTATATAACTTTAATAAAATAATCACATTACCTACAATACCAGTTATCTTTCGTTGCTGATACAGAATGTCTTCACATAACAGGGACTTCTTTTCCGACCAAAAACACCAGGACAAGATATCGAATTTGACAGCAACAACATTACAAAAAAAGTCCTCAAGAAATCTCTGGTTAACCATGTGCTAGCTTCTTTGACGACATCAACATAATCCTTATCATCATCCAACAATCCGCATGCAAAACATGCATCTTTAAATATTTCAAAAACCTGTCCATCAACTGTTTTTATATCTTCAAAACAGGTTGGTCCCCTAATATGATTCAGTAAAATCCTTAGGTAATAACAATCACCAAGTGATGGTGGGATATAATGTATCCTCCCAACTGATCCATACGGATGCTTTCTTCAATTCTATTTCCGATTTTTAGCTATCCATACATAATATCCCAGAAACTGAACATACTTCAATGTCCTAGCAAATTCATCGACTTTGTTACAATTCATCCACTCTGTGAACATTGTCATTTTCACAGTTGGATCAGTAACAATATCACACAAATTATCATGATCGTTATACACAATACTCTGACCATCTTTACAATGAAAAGGCAATACTTCAACAGCTGGATATCTATAATGTATATCATACATGAGTATTCTCCAAGCAGCTTCACAAGCAGAGATATATCTACAATCAAGGTATGCTTTTATCTCATCTACAACTACATTCTGCTGCGTATCATTGTTGGTGCTATTGGATTGAAAAACAGAAGCCGTGACTCTATCAGGCCCCTTATTAATATATTTAAACAAATATTTGATAGAACCTGACTGGTTGCACCATTCAACGTTAATGTGGCACTGATACTTTCTGAGCAGGAGAGCATTGTAAGGAACTACAAAACTATTATCAAGTGCCACACCATTCTTTACTACTGTATTACTTGTTTGACGACGATGATAGACATGATATCCTTCAGAATCAACACAAGTCTCATCTACATATTTTTTGGAAAACTTTTTAGAACATTTTTGCTGAACCATACATGGACAAAGTGGGTTGTCTGTACCACATGGTCCATGAATCATAAATTGCTTGACAAGCTCATATAATTCAGGATCTCTTTCTTTATCTGGTATCTCAGCACTAATAACACGATCAATATCAGATGTAGTTGGAAATTTGCTTTCAGCACTCAAGAACAAACATATGTGAGCATGTGGCAGTCCACGCTTCTGAAATTCTACTGTATACATAACTAATATTTTTCAACAGTGAGCTGTTAGATAAATATAATTAGATGTTCAATGGACCAAGAAGTTCACTAAGCCCAATGGTATATACAGAAATATGAAATGCAAATTTGTCTACTCTATAGAAAAAGCCAAGCTGAACTTAAAGAAAGTCTACAAATAGTTATGGTTGTTGATATTGTCTCACGTGAGATGAAGTTATGGGATGGTGATGTATGAAACTTGTATATTTTCCAAACTTACGAATATTTAAATTATAATCATGTATGCTTATCTTGCTAGTTATATTAACTTCAATTTTTGTTGTACATTCATTATATTTTAATTGGCTCTTCATGATGCATTACAACTTGAATTATACTCTGTAAATTATTTACCAATCATCGAATTTAAAAGGCTTCAAAAAATTTATGGGCGATCATTGTCATAACTTCACTTGAACTATACTCTGCAACCTCTAATTACAAATAACAGTTTTTTAACATCTATAACTAAAGGGATACACTCAACATCTCTTTAGATAAAGTCTGCCAAACCCAAAGCTCTGTTGAACATAAAATATGTTGAAGCAAAGTCTGTTGTTCCAAACAACCTCTGCTGATAAACACAAAGACTGTTGTAGCAAAGGTCTACCAAAAGAGAACCTCTGCTGATAAACATGAATACAAAAGTATCATGAAGCTAACATCTACTGTTACTTAACAGATGATGCAGTCTTTAAACATCTGAAACTAAAAGGATACACTCAACATCTATTTCGCTAAAGTCTGCCAAACCCAAAGCTCTCTTGAAGACAACATCTGTTGAAGCAAAGTTTGTTGAACCAAACATCCTCTGCTGATAAACACAAAGACTGTTGAACCAAAGGTCTGCCAAAGACATCCTCTGTTGATGAATACAAAAGTATAATGAAGCTAACATCTGATGAGGCTTAACAGATGATGCAGTTTAACAGGGGATTTCAACATCTGAGATTTAACAGATCATGATCAACAGATGATAAGGTCTGTTGAATCAAAGTCTGTTCAACAGATCCTAATGTAGCTCAGGTCCCTTTCCATCTAGGTCACAGCAGATGTTAGCAATCTATAACAGAGGTTAGTCTCAAACAGATGTTAATGTATATAAGATCCTAACGGTTTTCCTACTAACCAATTCATTAAATTTGCATTCATTCACTGACAACAATATACAACTCTACTACTTGTGCAAAACAGGAATATCAACAATAATATAATATATATAATATAATAACAATAATATTCAAATTATAGCAATTACATGCTAAATCCATCGGTTTAGATGATTCTCATTTTTGTTGTACATTCATTATATTTCAATTATCTCTTGACGATAAATCACCACATGTTGGTGATCTACATTTAAAAGGCGAAACAAATTTATGGCCGATCATTGTCATAATCTAACTTGAATTATACTCTAAAACCTCTAAATACAAATAATAGGCTTTTGAAAATCTACAACAAAAGGAACACAGTCAACATCTTCTTATATAAAGTCTACCAAACCCAAAACTTTGTTGAAGACAAAATCTGTAAAAGCAAAGTCTATTGAACGAAACAACATCTGCTGATAAACACAGAGATTGTTCAAGCAAAGGTCTGCCAAAGAGAACCTCTGTTGTGGCTTAACGGATGATGCAGTTCAACAGAGAATGTTTAACAGAAGAGCTTTAAAGACCATGATCAACAGATGATAAGGTCTGTTGAAGCAAAGTATGTTCAACAGATTCTAACAGTTTTCCTACTAACCAATTTATTAATGTAATACTCATTCACTAAAAATAATATATAACCCTACTACTTGTGCAAAAATGAATATTAACAATAATATAATAATAATAATATTCAAATTGTAGCAATTACATACAAAATCCATCAGGTTAGATGATTCAAATTGTAGCCATAAAATACCAAACATTCAAACACACCAGGTTAAAACAAAAGTTAACAAGCATAACTAAAAACCACAATTTTAGTCTTCAAAATAAGTTGTTTTTACTTTCCATTTAGGCTTAATCCAAAATCCTTTTCAACCTCTGCTGCCGAAAAGTCTTCCGTAACATCACCAACATCCTTGCAACAGATCATAAAACAACTAATGAATATTTATTCAACCTGTTATTATATTTCCAACAATAAAGAATATAGTTATGATTTGTAGAAAGTAACAAAAATTACCTTTCCATTTCCTTGCACTTTACATGATGTATAACAGGCATCACATGCTCATGAGCTGTCATTTTAGAGATAAATTCAATAAACTGCAGAGCATAATCATTCCACACAATACATCGCAAAACCGTAACCCTACATGGAAACAATATTCATTTAACCATAAACTAAACACTAATTTATGACCAGTTTTCTAGAATCTATAAAATCAAAACTAAAACTGAATGAATAACAACATAAAATCAAACGAAAATTATGACCATCTATTAAAGTAGTAAATGAGCAACAAATTAACTAACATATTCACTTGAAGAATAAATTTGTTGATCTCATTTATTACCATGATTCCACATTAGATACAAAGACTGTTAGTCTCATTTATTAGCATTACCCTGATTGCCCTTTAAATACCAACAGTTCTGATCTCATTTTTTAAGATCATTCCGTAGTAAATATAAACAATAATTTGTACATGACTGAACATGTAAACCACCACTTACTCTAACTCTTGAATATCGCTCTTCATACTGTTAGTTTCTTTTGAAGGTCGACCAACGAATTCAAGACCTCCACACCAAATAACAGATCCAGCAACATCTACCTGAAGAACATTTAAACAAAGTATTTTTTTAGCATACAAACCTACAATTTGTAATAAAAAGAAAAAAAATAAAGAATATACATCCTCAATAAACTACCATACAAAACTCAGGAACATGTATATTACAAACCTACAAAGCATAGAATCAGGAATTCACACATATACATCTATTTTTAAATACAAATAGACATTACCTTTTCATCAATGAAGATGAGATCCATTTTATAACCTTGATTCCATTTTCGGAAGATCCTCGCTCTCATGTGCCATAAATCTTTCCCAGGAACATTTATAATAGTAACCTATAAAGCATACAAACAGGAATTCACAGATATACATCCATAGAATCCTTTATACACGAACGGAAAAACACAAATACACCATACCTTTTCATCAATGAAGATGAGATCGGTTCTATAACATTGATTCAATTTTCGGATGATCCTCGCTCTCATGTGCCACAAATCTTTCCCAGGATTCAAATCGTTAAGTAAACTAAAATTGTTAATCTCAACTGATGCTGACGTGCTTCTAATTCGGAAATCGGAATGAATTCAAATTTCAAAATACAAAAGCAGAGAACAGGAGAGTGGAAATATGAAGAGGGAAATGAGAAAAAAAACCTTTATATAAGAAGATGATAGATATAAGACTACACGGTATGGTGATGGACCATCCTTGGAGGATGATCCGCCACGTAGGCGACACGTCATAGTCCTCCCATGGATGGATCATCCTCCAAAACTAGGGGGCATGGGAGGATGGTCCTAGTCATAGTCTTCCACCACTTTTATGTTTTTTTCTTTTTTTAATCTTCTACTTTTTTTTAACATTTAACAAATAAAGTAACAAAATATTTTCATTAATATTAAAAAACATTACATAAACTTAAAAAAAAATTAAACTTAAAAAAAATAAATTAAAAAAAAAAACATAAACTTAAAAAAATAAAGTTAAAAAAAAAACTTAAAAATATCCTAATATATTAAAATAATCTACTAGTCTTCGTCTTCCATGTCGTGGCCGAGTTCGTTGGGAGCGTTGTTCCAAATGTACTCCACCAAGTCCGCTTGTAGGTTGTGATGTGTGTACTCGTTACGTAGAGCGAAGGCGTTCAAATCTTGTTGTTCCTCACTAACTGGAACAGAATTTCCAGTAGACGCGTTTTCATCGTACTCGCATATCGCTCTCCCTTCGTCTTCAATGATCATGTTATGAAGGATGATATAAGCGTACATAATGTGTCGTAACCTCCTTGGTGTTTGCGAACGTGCTGGATGTGAAATGATGTGCCATTTTTTTTGTAGAACACCAAAAGCCCGTTCAATATCTTTTCTTGCGCCCTCTTGAAACTTTGCAAACTTTTTTCTTTTGTCGTCGGTCGGGTGCGGGATAGTTTTAACGATTGTCGAGTACGTTGGGTAAATCCCATCGGCTAGGTAGTAACCTCGCCTGTACTCCACCCCTGAAACCGTAAAGCTTGTGTCTGGACCTGTACCCGCCACTACATCATCAAAAATCTGTGACTGGTATATGATGTTAAGGTCATTGAGCGAACCAGGTAGACCAAAAAAAGCATGCCATATCCAGAGATCCTGTGACGCAACAGCCTCTAGAATGATAGTCGGATGTCCCTGATCTCCCCTAGTATACTGACCTTGCCATGCAACTGGGCAGTTCTGCCACTGCCAGTGCATGCAATCAATGCTCCCGAGCATTCCTGGGAAACCATGTCTCTGTTCGTGTGCTTGATATAATTTTTGAACGTCGTTTGTGTTCGGTTTCCGCAGGTATCGCTTGCTATACAATTTGACAACCCATTGGCAAAACTTGTGCAAACATCGACGTGCGGTTCTTTCAGACATCCTAATGTACTCGTCTAATGCATCGGGTGCGTAACCGTACGCAAGTTGGCGAATGGCCGACGTACATTTTTGTAAATTACAGAAACCCCTTTGCCCCCTAGCGTCGTTTCGCAATGTAAAAAACGGATCAGACTGGGCCATGTCGCCTGCAATACGTAAAAACAGTGGACGACTCATGCGGAAACGACGTCGAAAAATCTCGGCTGGGTACACGGGTTCGTCGGCAAAATAATCGGCTACTAGTTTATCGTGGCCGGCTATAAATTTAGAACAAAACATAAATGAAATTAATTATAAAATACATTTTCAAATCTATATAAAACATAAGGAAAAAAAAGTAAAATACCTTCTTGGTCTCGGTTATATTTTGCTCGTCTAGTTAGCCGTTGGGACGACCCTTCATCAGCCGCCATGAACACCTGAGTCGCGTTCATAATCATGTTGTGCATAATAGCATCCTCTTCCGAAGATGATGAATACCACGTGGACGAAGACGATGAAGACATAGAAGAAATTGAAGAAATGGAAGAAATGGGTGAAGCCATGATAATTTTTTAGCGAGAGATGGGGTGGTAGCGGGTAAAAAATGGTATAAAATATGAAGAGTTTTTATAAAAAGGGAAGAGTGGTAATAAAATGTGAGAGAGAATGGGTTGGTAGAGAGTGAAAAGTTATGAAAAAAGGGGTTAAATAGGTAAGTATTTATAAAAATGGAAGTGAAATGGGGTGTTTTTTGAATTATGACCGTTAGTTTTTAAATAATTAAAATTCTGAATTTAATTTTTTTTTTCAAACGGTCAAAACACATCGGTCCCCACACCTTTTTTGTTATTTAGCGCGCGTCCTAAACGTCGGAACTCGGACGTTGGCGACCGGGGGGGGTGGCACGGTGTGCCCTTCGGCACCGGACCAAGACGTCCCGGGGATGGGTGCCATACCGAGTAGTCTAAGTGAGTGAGTGACATGCATTAATTGCAAATTACGTATTCCCAGGCATTTTGAATTTGAAATTATCGGCAACTAAACATCTGCTGAGATATAGCATTATATGAACCTTCAACCGCTGCTGCTTTTAAAGTATAGATGGATATGAGCAGAGGGTTTAGGAGGCAGAGTTTTAGATAGATTTTAAAGTGATTTTATATATTAGGCTTTATGATGCAGTAATGACATAAGAAAAACATTGTTTGATAGCCTCTCTAGCTGTCACATAAGTTTTTCTTATGTCAGTTAGATTTCTCCTTTTATAGAAAGTATAGATATATTTATAAATACTTCTTATAACTAAGATTTTATTCTACATTTAATAATAAAAAAATGAAATTTGTATTGATGGGACCAAAAGATTAGCAAAAAAGGTGTTAACTCAAGACTGGAATGTGTTACACGACTTACAAATGAAAACAATAAATTTAATAAATCTCTAAAAGTTCTGGTGGTTGAAGTACATATAACGTATAATAATGAAAATATAAAGTTACTGTAATTACTTTCACGGGGAAGTTTCAAATGAAAACCACTAGTTATCGCGAAAACTCGAAAACTAACTAAAAAAGCCTAAAAAACATACCAAATTTTTTTTGGATACCAATTTTCGCTATTTAAATTATATAAGAAAAACTTTTTTTCAAAAAAAAATAATTTTTTTTGTAGTGCACATGTGTAATATTACACATGTATATGTGTACTACAGATGTGAATTATTACACATGTGCACTACATTTTTTTTTTTTTTGAAAATAAAATTATATACTAATAAAAACTAAACTCAATGAACAGTAATTGAGTAAATTATATATATATTAGTGATCTAGGAAATATAAGAATATGGGGTATGGGGCGGGGTTGTGACGTGGGTTGAGTACAAACGCCCAAGTCACCATCCCGGGTGGGCTTGGGTTTCGGCGTAGCCCTTTGGGCAGGGGTTTCAGCCAGGGCGATGGGCGGGGCTATCAAGATGACATGGCGGGATCTCATTGGCCAAGACAAGACAAGTAGCCGTTTGGGCTAGCCATTGGCCAACGGCTATGTGTTAAAAAAAAGATCTAGGAAATATTATAATATGGGGTATGGGGCGGAGGTTGTGGCGTGGGTTGGGTACAAATGCCCAAGTCACCACCCCGGGTGGGCTTGGGTTTCGGCGTGGCCCCTTGGCCGGGGGTTTCAGCCCGGGCGTTGGGCGGGGCTATCAAGATGACATGGCGGGATCTCATTGGCCAAGACAAGTAGCCGTTTGGGCTAGCCGTTGGCCAACGGCTATGTGTTAAAAAAGATCTAAGAATTATTAGAATATGGGGTATGGGGCGGGGGTTGTGGCGTGGGTTGGGTATAAACGTCCAAATAACCACCCCGGGTGGGCTTGGGTTTCGGCGTGGCCTCTTGGGCGGGGGTTTTAGCCCGGGCGTTGGGCGGGGCTATCAAGATGACATGACGGGATCTCATTGGCCAAGACAAGTAGCCGTTTGGGCTAGCCGTTGGCCAACGGCTATGTGTTAAAAAAAAGATCTAGGAAATATTAGAATATGGGGTATGGGGCGGGGGTTGTGGCGTGGGTTGGGTACAAACGCCCAAATCACCACCCCGGGTGGGCTTGGGTTTCGGCGTGGCCTCTTGGGCGGGGTTTTCAGCCCGGGCGTTGGGCGGGGCTATCAAGATGACATGGTGGGATCTCATTGGCCAAGACAAGTAGCCGTTTGGGCTAGCCGTTGGCCAACGGCTATGTGTTTAAAAAAATATCTATTCACTATAAATACTCACACTTCTATTCATTTTTTACCACAACTACTCCACCTCTTCTATAATGATCTCTATCTTATTTTTAAAAAAAATTCTCATCCAACCACAATACGAAAAAATGAATCCTCATAATCGAGGTTTTGACCCGAAAAATCCGTGGGCATTCCAAGAAACACCTAGCCCAGCATCCAATCGTCCAATTGCTCCCTTTTTAATGCACTCCACGATGCCGGATATGACTGGTTACGCATCGTTTATCTCGAATCGTTTGAAGAATGATGTCAGTCAGTTTACTTACTGTGTGTATAAAAGGTAATCTAAACTGTGCAATTACTTGTATTGCTACGTTGTTACAGGATTTTATGAGCTCGGTACCAATCGGTACCGAAAATACCGTTACCGAAATCCCCAAAAGTATGTATCGGTACCGAATATACCTGGTACGGTACGGTTCGGTACCGGTTGGTACTTGTACAACACCGGTATTTGAGGGTAAAAATCGGTGAACACCGGTACCGAAAATACGTTACGTTTTAGTTCGAGCTACTTTTTGTTATTTGACATGTTTTGTCATTCTTATAGAACGATTTGGTTTAGCGCGCCGCAACGCGCGCGCATGGTAAACAACTAGTTATATAAAAAAACTAGCGATTTTTATTAAAAAATTGAAAAATATACTTTTTTTTGTGTTTTTTAGGCTTTTTTAGTTAGTTTTCGCGATAAAAATGGTTTTCATTTGAACCATCCCCATAGCCATAAAATGGTTGTAATTGAATATATTTGAATTTCGACAACATAGTTTTCGTTTTCGTATGTTATTAAAGATATGCAACTTTGAAACAAAAGATATATTTGATTTTGTTTTATCAAATAGTACATAGAAGGTATTCATTTCCACAACACTGACATTTCATCATGCAAAAAACACATACACTCAAAAGTTCAAAGGCTAAGTTTGCCATTTAATATATATTAAAGACAAAGGTGGGTGGACCTTTGTCTTTAATTCCCTAACTTTTGCAAAACTACACATATAACCCTTACACTTTTATCTTCTTTCAACTTTCAAATAACCACCTAAAGTTACAACTCTAACCCTTATACTTTTAATTCTTTCATTTCACACTCTCAAATTAACTAAGTTACACATTCATTTCCAACTTTGGTAATTGATAACTTTGATCCACCAACTTTTTGTATTTAATAACTTCACGTCTCATTTTACTACGAATTGCTTTTAAGACTTTAGATCATAGCGTCACACATTAATATACTTTTTTTTTATCTATGTATAACCATGTTAATGTCTAATTTACTTTTACGACTTTACACGGTTATCTAAAATATTGTTACAACTTTACACCACAATGAGCGATTCATACTCTTTTTTATCCATATCTAATGATGTTAATGTCAAGAATGTGCTGTATATAACAAAGTCAAACACGTGTAATGTCGCGTGTGGGCATGACACGTTAATGTCATCACCGTACACTGTAACCGCAATGCTTATATAGGCTACACAGAGTTAGATCGGATATGTCAAAACATGTGTTTTATATGGTTAACAAATCATATAACGTGCCGCCGGCTATAAACAACTAAGGTGTCGCCACCGTAATGCGCGACGTATGGCAGTTTTAACGTACCTGTCATTTTAAATTCACGTTTCAACGTAAACGACTCACGTTTTGACATAATTTTTTCTCTCAAACGAGTCTGGTAAAAAATAATACGTTTTTATACTTATTTTGTGTAAGTTCATAAACTGTGTTCGAAAGCGAGTCGGGTCAAATATAATGCGTGTTCATTCGACGAATACATAATTTTTTTTTTTTGGATAAAGAGTTAAGTCAAATATACACTATAAATGCAAGTTATTATAACTTTCGACGCCGCCGCAACGCGCGGCAGGTCAAGATCCTAGTATATATTAAAGAGAAAGGTCGGTGGTAATAAGACAAACACCTGACCTTTCTCTCGTCTCTTAAATACAATTGCTACCTACCATCTTCTTCCTGAACTATCTTCTTCCCACCGAACATGTGTCTTCCAGTCCTTTTCATCCCGATCTTTGATTAATCGAACCCACAACGCAAGTAGCAACAAGTTCATCTTCATCCACTCAAATCAAACAAGCGTTGATTCTACGCACTGCCCCCGATTCATCAACTACAACACAAGACGGTGCTCCGGTGGCCGTGAGCGACGGTGACGGGGCCGGTGACAGGGGTTCTCGACGGCGACGGTGGTGCCTCAGAGTTCCGGCAGCCGTGACTCCGTCGGTAAGAACATCTGTTCTTTCTTTTCTCTTTGATTTCTGAACGGTAAACAAGTTCCACACTCGAAATTCTTTTTTTTTTTCCGGTGATTATTGATGATTATGGTAACTGATGTTGATAATAATGATGATGGTGTCGACTTCCGGCGAGTGCCGCTAATGTTGACGATGATGAAGATGTGTCTGCTATTGACGTGATGATGTTGATGATGAGGAAGACAGTGGTGGTTTTCAGGTCTTGGCTCGATTGCTGAACTCCGGTCCGGCCCTCACGGAAACAAGCTCAGTGCAGGTTTGATTTTTTTTTTTGTTTCGTGGGCACAAGTCTTAACTCCGGTGACTCGGTTTTTATGATTTTAGTTTTGGTTCAAAGCTTCGGGTTTCGGTTCGGTCAACAACAATCAACTGGTGGTTTGGTTCAGATTACGGTTCGGATCAGTTTCGGGTGATTCGGGTCGCGACACGGTCAAAGTCAGTCAACGAAAGCCAACTGGTCAACCCCAGTCAACTTTTGGGTCAAACTTAGTCGACGAAAGACCCGGTAAAGATTTAATTGATGCGAAATTCTGAAATTATTCTTATAGATTGTAGATTCTTACACTACGCGAACCGAGCTCGAACCTTTAGCGATTATATACGTTTTATTCTTGACCTTTTTTTTTGACGGAAAATATATATATTTGTTAATGGTTTTCAGTAGGGTTTCATAGTTGATTTTGCAGGGTATTACTATTTACTATTACTTCTTGATGTTATGTTATCTTTGGCCAATCATACATAGGAATTTTTAGTTGATAAATTTTGATTTTTTGCTGTTAAAAAAAGTTTTGAAAACTGTATGTGAGAAAAACTTGAATTTTACAAATTACAACTTTAATGTTGAATTGGAGCAACCTTTGTTAGTTGTAGTAGACTTGAGCTCCGGATCGGCTGATCAATCGCTGCCTCGAGTTTAATTTTTTTTTTCCCAAATGACTTCTTTACACTTAAAGAACATGTGTTTAAGGTTTGATACTTTTGCATATTGTACGTGAGTATTTGATTATCGTGTTACAAAGTCAGATATAATTTCCAGTGATTTGATGATGTGCAACCGGTTCTTATAGTGGTTAAACAATAAGTTTTGTAGAATCACGTCAGTAGTAGCTGCGATGAAACGAATTCTGTTTGTTTGTTTATAGGGCGATTTTGGGGAATGACTTGAGAATTATTTTTCCTATGTATTCTTACACATAGACTATTGATACGTAGAAGAATGCTTCTTCTGGAATGGGTGTTGCTGATCACTGTAAAGGCACCTTCTTGGAACTACAAAGAAAGAAGGTACACCGTTACGTTATTTTCGAAATTGACAAAAAGAAAACTCAAGTTGTTGTGGAGAAGACTGGCAATCCTGCTGAAAGTTACGATGATTTTACATCGGCTTTGCCCGAAAATGATTGCAGATACGCAATCTTTGACTTTGTAACCTCTGAGAACTGTCAAAAGAGCAAGATTTTCTTCATCGCATGGTTAGTTTTCTCTTTTTCCTATATGATCCATTTGCATACCTTAAGAAAAAAAAATTCTATGTAGTTAATGCCGCAGATATATAGGTTATCGGTCCCCTGGTTAGATATCGGTGCAAAATATCGGTAATGATATTATCGGCGATATTGGACCGATATATCACTATTTTACATTGCTGTCTATGACGTTAATGACACGAACCGAGTCACAAGCGTGATTTTGCCGCCGCAACGCGCGGCATGGTCAAAATTCTAGTGTAAATAGTAAAGACAAAGGTGATATAATTAAGATAATTGTTTCATGGGCTTTATTTTATAAGAAAATAACCTTGTGTTAGACTACAAGGTATGGTGATAGACTATCCTTAGAGGATGATCCGCCACGTAGGCGCCACGTCATATTCCTCCCAAAGATGGTCCATTCTTCAAAACTAGAGGGCATGGTAGGATGGTCCTAGTCATAGTCCTCCACCACTTTTTATGTTTTTTTTATTTTTTTTAGTCTTCTATTTTTTTTTTTAACATTTAACAAATATACTAACAAAATATTTTCATTAATATTAAACCCACATTACATAAACATAAAAAAAAACATAAACTTAAAAAAAAAACCAAAGACTTAATAAAAATAAACATAGAGTTAAATAATTTGATGTTTTTTCATGATGTCGTGTTGTAATTTTTTCAACATCGAACGTTTCAGCTCGGGTTCGTCCTCCACATTCATCGATATTATTTCCCATTCCTTGAGCCGAATTTTTTCATCGGAAATTCGGATTTTCTCAATTGTCAATCGGACCTTCTCGCGTAACTTTTCGTCCGATACACGACTTTTTTCTTCGACGGCCCGCTCCTTCGCCTTCGTCTTTTGGGCCAAGACGTCGTTGTACATTTTGAAGTGTTCCATAAACTCAACCATGTTCGGGTCCACCTTTTCCTTTTCTTTTCCCTTGGCCCGCTCCTTCTTTGATTTGTCTCGGCCCGTTGGACGCTCCGGTTCACGTACGTTGTACTCCTCTTCGTCAAAGTCGGCGTCATCATTTAAGTTTATGTGACACCTCGCGTCCGATCCACCGGCGCTAAAACTACCCGTTTCCGATGTTTTTTGGCGTTTCGCCATCGCCACCTCGTTGGGAATAGGCCTCCATTTTGGTTTGTCTTTTACAACCATCCACGCGCGAACGTGAGAAAAGTTGGTATTACCATTCTTTTCCTTATACTTGTCCAACGCCATTTTGAACACATCCTCGTCGTTCCACCCGCTACGACGGTCACTTGTATATAATTTATTATATTCCTCGCAAAACCTATTGATGGACGAGTTCATTTTCCGCCACTTTGAGGAGACCGAGTCGACATCTCGATACGGGCCTTGGTCCATAAAGACGAGAAACTTGGCCAATACGTTGGACCAAAACCCCTCACCCGATTGGTTATTACCTATAAAAAACAAACAAAATATATAAAGTGTTAACATAATAATAAACAAAAAAATTAAACTTTAAAACTAATAAAGTAAAAAACCTACTGTTAAAAAAATACTTAAAGTAAAAAACCTACTGTTAACAAAAAAAAAAACCTTAAAAAAAAAACAAACTGTTGGTTTTTTAAAACTTTAAACTTTAAAACTTTAAAAAATTTAAACTTTAAAAAATGTAAACTTTAAAAAAACACGAACCTTTTGTCGGGTTGTCAGAAGTGCCAATGAAAGCCTTGGCTAAGGCTTCTTCTTCGATTGGTGTCCACTTAGTCGCCTTCGGTTTCGACGGTTGATCACCCACCACTTGCTTGCCTTTGTTTCGTTTTCCTTTCCCTTTAGGCGGTTGGATTTCGGGAACAATCTCCACATCGTCTTCGGGTTCGGATTGGGTCGGGATCGGTTGAGGTTGAACGGGTGGTGTGGGGATCGGTTGAGGTTGAACGGGTAGGAAGTTCCAAGCACCCCGCATCATCATTTGTTGAAGGGCTTGATTTTGGGAGATTTGAGCGAATTGGTTTGGCGAGTGTTGGAATGAAGCAAACGCATTCGATGAATATTGCGAGAATTGGTTCGGTTCTAGCGTCGGATAATATCCCGGAACCGAGAAAACATTAGGTTGGGTCGGATTGTTGGGATTATTCGGGTTGTTCGGAGTGTTCGGGTTGTTCGGGTTGTTGAACGGATCCATGAAAAAGTGTAAAAAGGTTTATAGTGGAAGAAGGTTTATAAAATAGTGGAAGAAGGTTTATAAAAATTATCTGAGAGAGAGATGAAATTTTGGGGTTAATTTGGTGATTGAAAGTGAAAATAGAAGGTAAATATATATATTTAAAAATTCTGACCGTTTGGAATTATTCAAAATTTGGAATTTTTTTTTTTATTAAACGGTCGAATTCTTTAATGATGGGCCCCACTTTTTGGACCGTCTCAAACGGCGAAGAAGAGACGGAGAGGCCGGGACGCGCGCGCGCGCGGGGGGGGGGCATGCAGTAGCTTCCGTCGCCGGACCTCGACGGTGTGGGGACATCCCCATACCGTGTAGCCTTATATCAACTTTTGTTATTATATAACCTGGTTTTTAATTAAGGTAATATTTTAATTATGTTCAACACAATGAGCATTTGTCAACAACTTTCCATCACCTGATGTTTAGAGAATCTCAACCGAGAAAAGTTTTCAAAAACATCCTTAAATGAAGACCGGGTGAATTGTTCCTCATCGGCTTTATATAAATCTTTACGGTTACCTTTCACTTGAAGTATATTTTGCCCGATTTCCTTCCGGTCATAATCTATAATCTTGGGATCTATGGGATATCCCAAGTTATCATCCAAATAGAAGAATGACACAGCTTTGTTTGTCACCTGTTGTTGCCACCTCAGCTATTGTGATGTTTAGGTTGTTCTTGCACATGACGCGAGTCAAATCAAATAATAATTCAACTCTTGTCTTTTGTGTGTATCTCTATTGTCAGCCCCTTGTATTGTCACTTCAGTTTATGTTAACTCATAAAAAAGATAATATCATCCTTACCACGGGACTCCTCGCTCTATTGCTGCTTCAAGATAGAGGACCATTTTCTGTCTCTCTGCATCTAACTTGAAGGGTGATCCATCAATATGTCTGATCTAAAATTCCTACATATGTTGCTAAAAATATTTATAAACCTGTAGATTTTAATTAAAAGAATAAAAAGGAAGTTTATAATACGATTAACCATTTGGTATGCTTTGGCCCCATCAACATTAAAGTTTCCATGAAAACAAAATATCCGAGATATATCAGCATACAAATAGTACCAAATAAAACCTTGGGCGTATGCTTGCACCAGATACTGATTGCTTGGTAATTATTATCATTACAGCTAACAACATCCGGTTTATGTCTTATTTTACCGTTTTAAATCGGTTCAAGGTCATGGTGAATTACTGAATAGTTGGTTTTATCCGTTCATTGTTGGTTTTTAAGATTTGGAATGTGTGCCCAAAATACCAGATTGAAGTATTGAAGAAAGCATCAAAGGTTTCAGTATTTTTCATCATTTTCACAACCTCCAAAACCGCAAGGATTGGCAGTAATCCCTCACTGAACCTCAATTCAACAACAGCAATCACCTGACAAACCTGTCCAATGGACGACGGTGAACTCATCCGTGATTGACCAATGTGAATAGTATAAAAAGCAAGAAACTAACCATGATATATGAAGAAAAGTGTAGAAAACCAACACCATAACCATCAAATAACATAATTATCTTCACTGAAGTTCAGGCCTATTGGAGCAAGTTTCTTAATTTGTATTGGCTATAATCAATTCAAAATAAGCATAAACCACATAAGAGCCTTAGTTTTAAAATTATACGTGATTTAATCAGAGCTACCATTTTTTATAAGAGCCTTAGTTTTAAAATTATAAGAGCCTTAGCATAAACCACAATTCAACAGCCTACCACTATAAATTGCCCAACATCAAACGCCACCGGCCACAATCACGGCACCTCGTCGACTCCCGATCATTAGTCCTCACCATTACCGACAGAAATAAAACACAAAGAAATGGGTGGTTTTGTGTTTTAGTAGTAAAAACTGTGTGTTCTAGTATTAAAATCTGATCTTTTTTTAATTCTCTTCAATCGTAATAAATTAAAGATTGGGGAAGAAAACCTGACACATGTCATCCGTTCTTCAATCGACAAGCAATGATTCACCTTCGACTCATCAGTGGCTCGCCCTCTCTGCTTTCTTTACAGAAACGAAGACCACAAAAAAGGATCACCCTAATGTCTTAACTGATTTAAAGAAGATCAGATTGCGGATAGTGAAAACAAAATCAATCGGTTGTCGTCAGTTGTGCGTCTCTATGCCATTAGTGTTCCTAATAGAGCAATAGGAAGTTAATAATGATGGAAACCGAAACATTCGATGAGAGTTAAAACGTATAAGAGATAGCCACGTGTCTCAATTTTATGCTGAAAATATAATAAAAGGGAAGGCGAAACACCAGCCAGTCACGTGTATCTTTATAGAGATAATACTAAATTATTATGTTTACCTAGATTTGAATATTGGACTCTCTTAAAAAAACTAGTAGGAATGCTCGCGCGTTGGGCCGCGGATATTTATGTTAAAGTCTACCAAAATTACACATAATGACATATAATACTTCAATCCTCAATGGAATGACAATCATTATAACCTCATATACCTCAAAAACCCATATACTGTTCCTTGTTATGATAATATATATACACACATATATATAATTCCAATAGTAGCTTGTTCCACGAATGTGTCAGCTGTTAAAGTCTAGCAAAATTTACCTTACCTGCAATAGCATCCAAACAGACAAGTTAATGACATTGGTAATATAAACAATCTTTTTTTTTTGGCTCATTCTATACGCACCCCCCCTCTTCCTGATTACACCCCCCTTTGTGAGAGGAAAACTGTCGGTCCCACGCAGGCCCCACCTGTAAGTATGTGAGAGGAGGGGGGTGAAAAAAGTAAATAGTGGGGGTGTAGAAAGTAGCACCCTTTTTTTTTTTGAACGGCTAACATAATCAATCCCGAGCACTCTCGGGGCACCCACTGGACAAACGAAGTACTCTGAGAGTAACCCGAGTCCACCAACAATTCCGAGGAAAACCCAATAACCCACCCGCTCGTAGGCACGACGGTGAAATTACCGGTAAAACCCGTTTAGATCAAGGATCTACCGGTGCCTTTCCCGCACCCACCCCTTTCACCCTTAAGAGCATTGAATAAATTTAACTTAATTTCATTAAAAAAAAGTTGACCTGAAACCAATGGGGGCTTCCCCGCACCACCCCGTTCACCCTTACGTAGATCAGTGATCACATGAAGTCACAAAACATGCAAAAAAAAAAAATAAATAATAATAATAATAATAATAATAATAATAATAATAATAATAATAATAATAATCTGTCTAACGAAAAGGAATTTGGCCGTTTCTTGGGTTGACCAATATCCTTTTCTTGTCGCGCCCCATTTACTATTTGAATTTGTTATCACCTTATTGGCAAATCACTTTCCATATTCTTTATAAAACCAGGAGCATATTGCTTAGGACTTCCTTTTTTATTACTACATCAGTAGGTTTCAACTAAAACTTTATTAAAAGAATAGAAAATGCCTAGTGACAAACTAAGCAATACAGTATGACCAAATAAAATTAACAGAACCAAAAAACCACAAGCAGCCTAACCGAAACGTGCTCCCCATGTATGAGCTTGTAGATGGCATTCACCGGAACATATTGTTTATGCATCACGTACAAGTGATTTAAGCGACCCTCAACATATTGTTGGTTTAAAAGCAAACATGTCCATATGTACATACGCACACACACAATAATAAGGTTCATATGTTCGAAAATGAATCACCTGCTGTTCATCCTCAGGAAGTGGGTAAACATCACCAAAAATTGTAGCGCGTGCATTTGACAAACCGCTCCATCCAGGTATCTATAAATACACCTACAATTTAAAAACCAGCTTAAAACGTTAAATGTTATTATTGGTGTCGATAAGTCTCTCAACGCTCTTGAGCTTTCCTCTCTTACAAAACACTCAAACTCATGATAACTCACATTCTTTACATTCAGTGTCTTCCCTCTATTGTTATGTGTTCCAATTTCTTCTGCTCCGGCTGCTGCACTCTCAGTGATTTCTCCAGCCCCCTCTTCAGATTCTCTTCATCGGCGACGCCCATTTTGTAAGTAATCGACGTTTTCAAGTGTGTTTCACCAGAATCTTTATCTATCGTCAATGCGAATACGTGCGCTGTGCTCGAAAATTTCGATATTCGTGTCTTGAAATCGAAACCAGAAACCCATGGCATCAGTGCTGAAAACATACCTGGATGTAAATATATATTAATAATTAGAGGGTGTATGACAAAGGCATTCAAAAATAAGGATTATACAACTAATAGGGTCGTTTAGGCTCCCGAGCCTAGTAAAGCAAGTTATGTGAGGCTTGGACTCGCGATCAAGCTCGTTTAAACGTCTCAGTAATCCACTCATAGGAAACCCAAAAACATTAATCATATCCCAAGAGATAGAGAGGCCCCAAACTCCAAAAACCTTTCCTCATTTGTTATATGAAACTCAAGCTCGTCTAAACTCAGCTCGATTAAGACTTTTAATGAACTGATGTCAAATAGCGCCGTAGTGGTCCGAATCGTTTATACCATTACAGTAACACATTCATTATTTATAAGACTTCAAACCCAAGCATCAGTGCTGAAAACATACCTGGGTGCAGTGTCGGTGTTTGTATAACGGCACCATATCCGGAGCCTTTGAAGTCTGCAACCAGGTGGACATAGCAGTCATTATGACTCCCTTGTAGCTCTTTTTTTATGGCCATTAAGAATGAACCTCGTTACATTAGAATGCAACTGAACAAAAAACAGAGCATACAAACTAAAAAGAAAGATTAATCAACTTTCGAGAGGTCGATTCACGATTGGCTATTCCAAAACAATTAAAAAAAAAACATTTTCCTAGTATAATTACACTTAGGCTGGAGGGTGTGGCTAGGGGCTTTATCACCGCCACGTCACACAAGGGTTTTAAAGCCCCCTCCTTTAACTTGAAGGGTGTGGAGGGTGTGGCTAGGGGCTTTATAGCGCCCCCCTTTAAACCAATCAAATTCTATAACCCCCCCCCCCCCCCCCCTTTGCTCCTTTGGTTCCGGGTCTAAAAGGGGGTTTGTGGGTGGATTCTTTACTCCTTTGTTCTTCTGTAAATAAGTTGAGAAAATTGCTAAACACAAAGACCTAAATTAAGTTATTTAACAAGCATTAGAAAACATTTCGCAAGCCGAAATATTGTAAATGTAACAAGATTAACCTGCATAACTTTCTCTAGCAATGTAAAAATCTCTATGCTTGTACTGAGGGAATCTTTCAAACCAGTTAACAAGAAATGCATATGAATCTTCAGCTGCAAATTCACAATACCCAGATTCCAAAATCACCCAAAAAGTCAAAATCAAGAAACTTTAAGCTAAAAAGATCACAACTTTATGCAGTTCAATCAACTAATGTACAACAATCTTGAAAAGTATTAATTAAACACAATAAAATATTTTTGAACAACTCAAAAAGGGAAAACTTTTTGCAGAGATCTTGTGGCTCATACCTGTTCTTGCATCACCAAAAGTATACAGATCTGATGTAGTGTTTGTATATGAATAACCAACTCCTGCTGGTGATTCAAGAAACAGCAAATTTGCCACTGCCAACATAAAGATTCAAGGTCAATCACAATATAAACCACAATCAGCATAAAAATTGAAACTTTTTAACAATTACATACATTTATTCCAAGAATAAGGGTTTGTGAAAAGGGTCTTCCCATCAGAATTTATATGCAAAGGACCTATCAAATAAGAGGACTAAAGTTCACCTGCCATTGATCAACCCGAACTCCTTTCCTGGTTCAAAGTTACGCAACAGCAACAAGGGAGATGATGATGGTGTTAGGTTCAATCATGATATGACATGCCATGCCGGAATCGTCTCAAACAGGAGATCAATTGTTTCTTAAAGGGGGAGATAATTCCTAGGCATCTGATACTTGTTCTGGTACTTCACCAGATCCTGCATCGTCCACACCTTCTTCTGCTGCTGCCCCTTTAAGTTTATATTTGCTAATACTGAAATTTCAAACAAAATACTTCTCAACTTTTAACCTTACACAGATAATCCACAGTTCAGGTAACATAAGGGACCGTAAATATAACCCTAACTATAGCATAATGAGCTAATTCAAACAATAAAGGATAGTAAACAAATCAATTTATGAAGGATACATGTTAGAGTAAACGAATTTGAGAACGGAATACGAATTAGCGTACCTGAATCCATCGCCATGATGTACTTTTGAGGAAAACCTAAGCAGGTGGTCGGATTGATGAGATGAAATTGAAGAAATCAAACAAATAGTGTTGGGAGTTTCAATCGATTAGATTCATGGCGTATTGAATGAATGAAATTGGACGTTTTGTGTGCTTGACATCCAGGGCATGTTTGGCTAAGCTTTTCAAAACAACTTATTATTGGCTTATTGACTTATTAAAAAGCTAATAAGTTGTTTTTGTGTTTAGCTAAGCCAAAAATCCTTTTAGAAATAGCTTTTTGTAAAGAAGAAAAAGGAGGTTTTAAGAAGTCACAATATTGTGACTTTTTGGCTAGCTTTTAACTTTTCAAACTACAAATTACCAATATACCCCTTCTTTACCCCCTTATATCTAAAAGAATGCCCATTTTAGTCATTTTACATCAATAAGCTAATCCAAACACTTTTTTTAAAAACTCCTTTTTAAAAAGTCTTTTTCCCAAAAGTCCTTTTCCAAAAGTCCTTTTTAACTATAACAAGCTTAGCCAAACATGCCCTTACTCTTCCGTTTGATTGTGAGGGACGTTTATTAGGTTTCCTGAGGGCAAAGAAGTAATGGATTTGGGGGTTGTGAGTATGGGGTGATGGTCGAATTTACTATTATACCCTTTTAGTGTCTTAAACTTTTTGTATTCTTTACAATTTTACCCTCACAAAATAAGCATTCAGTGATTGTACATATTGCATAAAATGATGGACGCCATGTAAAATTACATGTGTGTACATCACTTCTCCTTTTTAATATATTATAGATTATAGATAAGTGGGATAGCCTCACATTAACAC
Organism: Helianthus annuus; assembly: GCF_002127325.2. Classification (NCBI taxonomy): domain Eukaryota; kingdom Viridiplantae; phylum Streptophyta; class Magnoliopsida; order Asterales; family Asteraceae; genus Helianthus; species Helianthus annuus. The sequence goes on from NC_035447.2 coordinate 87,923,093, forward strand.
TAAGTCAACTACTATTTTTTTAATAGCAAGTGGGACCTTTTATTAAACACAAAAACAAACCGAAGAGCTCCCAGCCAGGAGCTGGGTAGCCAGGAGCTGGGTAGCCAGCATACAGAAACAGAAAAAATAAAACACGAACACTTTACAAGATTACATTGAAATCCCACCACTCCTGTCTTGTTATCGAATTGAATTTTGATCTCAACTTCAAACCTTGAAAAGAGGCTTCCTTTATATGTTCTATAGTTGTCTGTACCACACCTTGTTTCCCCGTGAACACCTGCTCGTTTATGACTTTCCAAAGGATCCACATCGATTGGATTGCAATTGTGCGCATCGTTTTTCTCACATTCCGACTCCTCTGTATTTCGTTCAACTCCTGCAATAGTTCTTTTAAGCTCCCTCCTATGTTTACCATCGATATTCTAGTCCAATTTGCAACTTTTTCCCAAATTCTTTTTGCGAAATTACAGGGTAGTAGTACATGAACCGTGGTTTTGTCTGCTACCCCACAGGTTTTACAAATCACATCAGGAAGATTCATTCCCCTGCTTCTTAGTGCCACTGCAGTAGGAATTTTCTCGTCTATAGCCCGCCATACAAACATTGAACTCTTGCCAGTTACCCATCTGTTCCAAATAAATTCAACAGCTGGAGCATTTAAATCTAACTGTTGACATAGAGAGTGTCTAACCTTTTTTACACTAAAATCTTGCTGCTCATAGTTCCTCCAATACCATACATCTCGGTTCTGTGATATTGTCTGCTATTGCAGCAACTGTTAGACAATATATTCTAGATAGTATTCTTATATTTTCTATTCTTAACGGTATCTAAGTGTAACATATGTTCCTATATATAGGGCTCCATGTAATTGGTTTTATTCATTAATAACAAATCAATATTCTGTGTTAATATCGTATCACAGCTAGGTTAACCTATTCCTAAACCCTACCCGCCGCCAGGCATCCTTTTTTTTCTTCCGAACAATAACCTACAGTCGCCCTAAATATTCCCGCCAAAAACATTGTCGACCCTTCTGCTGGCCAGAGATCAATAACAACAATCAACTATAATCAACAACCGCAATCAACAGCAGTGATCAAGTTCCAACAATAACCTACAGTCGCCCTAAATACTCCCGCCAAAAACATTGTCGACCCTTCTGCTGGCCAGAGATCAATAACAGCAATCAACTATAAGCAACAACCGTAACCAACAGCAGCGATCAACAATAGTCCAAACCCGGCTGCTGTAATCCACCCCTGGTCGCCTAACCTTGCTACCAGTGCAGCAAATCTGCAATAATTCATGGCTATGCTCTCTGCTTTCACAACCACTGAGAAGACCGCCCACAATTCCCATAAGTTTGCTTTCAAACTCTCACCCACTAATTATGGATTCTGGAAAAATATGATTTATCCATTCTTAGGCACCAAACATTTATTCGGATATATAGATGGAACAATCCCTTGCCCGCCATCACGTACTGCTGCCACCACTAACACCGCATCTATGGACAACCCTAGTTATTCCAATTGGGTTGCCATTGATGCTCATGTCAGAATGCTTCTCATCTCCACTATATCTGAAGCATCCTTCCAACATGTTCAAGGCCATACCTCCCGTGATCTCTGGCTCTATCTTGAACGAGCGTATGCACCACACAACTCTTCCAGAGAATACACACTAAAAACCCAACTGTTAAAGCTTGAGATGAAAGGTGATGAAAGTTCTTCCGCTTACCTTACTCGTGCACAGGAGTGTGCCACCGCTCAAGCCCTTCAAAGACAAAGATTTAGCCATGCTTGCTGTCGTAGGTCTACGTGAAGAGTATACAGGTTTAAAACAAAATCTTCTAGCTCGCTCACCACCCATGACATTCAATGAATTATATGGCTTGCTCAGTGACCATGACTACATGATCACTTGTCACACAACTGCTGCTCCTCAAGCATTCACGGCTACCCTCGTTGGTCCTACACCTAATCCCTTTGGTACTCCCCCAAACTCACAATTTGTTGTTGTCCAACAAATGGCAGCCCAATTAGGGTATCAACTTAGCCCTCTAATACAACAGACCAGCCAATCTCAGGCCTTTATTGCAAATCGTTCCTCCAATAATTATCATGGCAATCGGCGGGGTAGTTCACGTGGAAACTACCATGGAAATTATAATAGAAATCGAGACGACTCTCATGGAACCGATGGCCAAAATCGCCAACCATCCTTTGCATTGGCATCTACGCAAAACACAGTCTACGGTCATTGTAACAGGTGTGGTATAGGCCACATCCCAGCTTAGTGCCCCAACAAATCCAGTTCCAACTCCACACAAGGTTTGTCCCAGCCAAATTATGCAGCAGATTATGCAGCTTTCTCCAGTGTTGGTGTAGCCTCCGGTTCAACATGGAAGCCTAACACCGGGGCCAATGGTCATGCTACTCCAGATTTAACAAATTTGGATCACTCCAAAGCGTATAATGGTAATCACTCACTTCATGTTGGCGACGGTAATACTTTTCCCATCTTTCATATTTGTTCCTCAAAAATCTATTCCCCTAACAAAACTTTTAAACTCTCTAATGTTCTTCATGTACTCGCACTTAAAAAGAACTTGCTATCTGTACAACAATTTTGTTTGGACAATGATGCTTTCTTTGAATTTCACTCGTCTTTTTTTTTTTTTTGTTGTGAAGGACGAGTCTACACGTACCATCCTACTCACGGGTCCAAGTGATCAACGTCTTTACACGCTTCGCTTGCCTCAGTTGAAGTCTCTTCCATATGTTCCTTTCACAGCCACCAAAACATCCTCAACAATTTGGCACCATCGTCTTGGTCATCCTCATGCTCGTGTTTTGAATTCTATTGTTTCTAGTAATTTGTTACCTGTTTCATCACTTTTATGTCATGACTTATGTCCTTCTTGTCAAATGGGGAAGTCCTCTAAATTTTCTTTGAACCGTTCAAATTTTCGTAGTAATAATATGTTGGATTTGGTTTATTGTGATGTTTGGGGTCCTGCTCCATCACGTTCTTTTGATGGTGTAACATCCGTCAAATTGAATTCCCAAAAATCCGACCCGTTTAAAAAAATATGGATCCTAACTTTAAACCTCGGAAAGTTTTTTTCCGAAATAATTAATCGTTTAATTCATTATAATATGGTCATTTAATTATTCATTAGTTTAATTAATTAAATTTTACAAATTAAAGTTTTATTTTTTTTTATAAAAACAATCTAGTAGTTCTGTTAGATTTCTAGTTAATTTAAGCTTAGTAGAGTTAACCCAGTCAAATATTTCAGTTAGTTCAGTTAAGGGGCTGTTTGTAAATATTGGAAACTTAAAAACAAAAAAAAAGGATTTAAAAAGGGGTGGCCGAGATTCGAACCTAGTTTGAACTGATGCACGCACAGCCACTCCACCAGTTCCCGTTTCGTTAATAAATTGCATTCCCTCGATAAATATATCCGAGATAATCGCTGGTTTTCTTTTTAAAGTTGGCCGCCAAAAGCTCAACGTAACAGCCTGTTTGTTTCCTTTTCTGGTCTCGCAAATCTCTCGGTGATTGATTCTCATTACGCGTTTCCATCTTTATAGCAATCATGAAGCTAGACACCTTTTCAAAACGTGTACAAGAGTCGCTCATGCGGAAACTTCAAAACTTACCGAAACAAGATTTCGAAATTGTGTATATATAGATGGTTCACATCATCTCGATCCCCACACCTTTCTCTATCTCCCTCACTCCCTCTCGTACATCGGAATGCCACCAGAGTGACCCGCAAGTCGCCGGAGACAACCGGAGAGGAAGCTCACAACATCGGAGCCGTCGCCAGAACTCGAATTCTCGCCGAAGTCGTTACGTCGGAGCTCACGGCATCCTTTTGTTTGGTATACTTTCTTAATTTTCTTGTTCCCTCGATTTGGTCCACTGTTAGAATATACTGACTTTGATTTTAAACACGAGGAGTCCGACGCCCTCGGAGAAGACAACCGGAGCCTTTCGCCGGTAATCGTAGGTTCGCCCGAGTAAATTGAGACGCTGACGGGTAACTAAGTTCGCTGGAGTTCACGATGTTCGTCACTGTGCCCGGTACATCTTTTAACTCAACTGCCTTCTTTTATTTGGAATCACACTACAACCAATGAACAATAACAATCCATATCAAAATTGTGAGTTTGGAAATGTTTGTTGATGTTCGTTACTGTTCTTTCTATTAGTCTCTTTTGAAGACTTATGAATTTATATTATTTATTATATATTTATTTTATTCAGTTTTCAAAACAGATTATATAAACTATTAAAACATAAGTAATAAACTATAAATATTAATTATTGAGATAAATTATAATATTTAAATAGCTAATTCGCAAACCTTAAATAATAGGAATATCATTTTAACCTAAATATTAACAAGATTATTGTGTGGTATTTTAATCACCTAGGTTAACCATTTCATCCATTTGGATATCTTCAATCTTACCCGTGCGTTATTATAAGAAATCGCAACGCGACCAATGTGAGTATACTCGATCCCATTTTCGTTTTAAACACATTTGGGTGCAACATGTATTCCATATTCAAATTACACAACACTTGAGTCTTGTTTTAATCACACTCTATCCACATTTAAACATGAAACAATTTGATGCTTGTTAATCTCTTATGCTATGCAAGTTGAACGTGTTAATCTCAATGCCCTTGAGTCTTGGGGTATTGCGATGTTGAACGATATTTGAACGATATTTGAACGATGTTGAATGATATTTGAACGATATTTGAACGATATTTGAACGATATTTGAACGATGTTGAACGATGTTGAACGATGTTGAACGATATTGAACGATGTTGAACGATGTTGAACGATGTTGAACGATATTGAATGGCAAAGTAGTAACTTGTATCATTTTATTCATGTTGGATATGAGCACATTTAAACATTTTATTCTACTATGCTATGTATCAAACTTGTATACTCGCCAACGTTTTTGTTGATTGTACTTTAATACATGTTGCAGGTTGATAGATGAAGAATTCAAGAATCAAGTTAGGGTGGACTAGAAACTCACCTAGAAAATAAACTATGGTTGAAAGATGATTTATGTTTTAATCATGTTTGAAACAATGTATTGTTCTTTAGTTTTAATAAAATGATTTAATCTATATTGTCACAATTAGTGTTATGTTGTTTTGAGCAATTTGTTCGTCTCATCCCGATGTTTCCGCCATCGGTTGGGGTGTGACAGATGGACACAGGTTTTTTTTATGCTACGTGTTGATCATCACTCACGATATATGTGGTTTTACCCCTTAGCTCAAAAATCTGATATTTACTTAACCTTTAAATCATTTGTTCTTATCGTAGAAAGACAATTTAACACTAAGCTTAAAAATGTGCAAACTAATTGGGGAAGGGAATTTCGCAACCTTAAACCATTTTTCACCTCACTTGGTATTATCCATCGACGTTCGTGCCCACACGCAAGTGAACAAAATGGCATTGTCGAGCGTAGAAACCGTCATGTTGTTGAAACGGGTCTTGCCCTTTTGGCTCATTCCAACACTCCACCACGTTTTTGGAGTTTTGCTTTCGAGACGGTTTTTTCTTAATAAATCGCTTGCCCTCTCGAATTAACTCCAACAAATCACCCTTTGCACATGTTTTCAAACAACCACCTGATTACTCTTTTCTAAGGGTTTTCGGATGTCAATGCTTTCCCTACCTACGACCATACAATCAACACAAAATGGACTTTTGGTCCACCCCATGTGTTTTTCTCGGCTATAGCCCAATACATCATGGGTATCACTGTTTAGACCTAGATACCGAGCGCATTTACATTGTGCGTCATGTTCGTTTCAATGAACTTCTTTTTCCCTTTACGCCTAAACTCACCCAACCTACCACCGAGCCTACCACCCCTACTACTCCTCCTACCCTGACCCTCCTAAATCTCCCGACATACCTTCGCCACCCCCCACGGCCACCCCAACCCCCACGGCTACGACAACCCAAACAGTCACCCCAACCCCCACTTACACTTCCGCACCCGTGTCTCAACCCAATCCACAACCTCCTTTACCACGCCCTCGTCCATCCAACCTTAGTCAAAATCCAAAAACTTCAATCCGCTATGATCCATCGGCCTACCACACTTCTATTCATCCTGCTGAACCTTTCAAACCTTCCACTTTTACTGTTGCCAAGAAATTCCCGGAGTGGCGTGATGCCATGATTGAAGAGTTTAATGCTCTTGTTAAAAATGGAACATGGTCTCTTCTGCCCCCGGTTACCAATACTAATATTATTGATTCAAAGTGGGTTTACAGGACCAAAAAGGATGCCAATGGGCAGATTACGAGGTACAAAGCACATCTTGTTGTAAAGGGATTCAATCAAAAACCTGGTATCGACTATAAAGAAACATTTAGCCCGATTGTAAAGGCTATTACTATTTAGGTATTTTTGTCTCTCGCAGTTACAAACCAATGGCCGAAGACAGAGAATTGCGTAGATAGGAGGACGAAACGAACCAACCCACTTGTCATGTTCAAAACGCCTTTCTTCATGGTGATCTAAAAAAAATTGTCTATCTTCGCCAACCACAGGGTTTTGTTGATGAATCCAGACCTGATCATGTTTGCTTATTACATAAGACATTATATGGTCTTAAACAGGCACCGCGAGCATGGTTTGAACGTTTCTCTACCACATTACATCATCTTGGTTTTATTGGTTCTAAAACCGACCCGTCTTTATTTATTCTCAATAACAGGGTACCTTGGTGTATGTTCTTGTTTACATTGATGATATTATTATTACAGGGAATAATCTACCAGCCATTACTGACATCATCAACAAGTTGGGCACTACGTTTGCAGTCAAGGATCTTGGCACTTTGCATTATTTTTTGGGCATTGAAATTATACCTTCTGGCAAGAATCTCATCCTATCTTAGCGAAAGTATATTTGTGATTTAATCAACACAGCAGGTTTAGCCGAATGTAAACCCGTTCCATCTCCTATGAGTATCATGCAATCCTTGACTCTTGCTAACAGTCCTCTACTTGCTGATCCTACCAAATATCACCAAACGGTCGGTGCTCTTCAATATGCCACTCTTTCCCGACCTGACAAAACCTTTGCGGTCAACAAGGTTTGTCAGTTCATGAATTCTCCCACAGTAAATCACTGGTCAGCTGTCAAACGGATCTTACGATATCTTCAAGGTACCTCTCACTATGGTCTTTTTATTCGCCAGAACTCAAACTCTACTCTTTAGGCTTTTACTGATGTAAACTGGCACACAACCTTGCAAGCTTACTCTGATGCTAACTGGGCCGGCTGTCCAGATGACCGATGGTCCATGGGGGGATTTGCCATCTACTTAGGTTCCAATCTTGTCTCGTGGAATGCTTGTAAACAACGAACGGTCTCGCGATTTTCAACCAAATCCGAATATAAAGCGCTTGCTGACACTGTTGCAGAAATAACTTGGCTTCAGGCTCTTCTAAATGAACTCGGTGTTATCTCCAAAGGCTCACCCACACTTTGGTGTGATAATCTAGGTGTAACATATCTCTCTACCAATCCTGTATTCCATGCCTGCACTCAACATGTTGAAGTCGATTATCACTTTGTTCGTGAACAAGTTGCTCAAGGGAAATAGGCAATTTGGTTTATCCCTACGGATGATCAGATTGCAGATGTTTTTACCAAACCTCTACCATCGCAAAGGTTTCTGCTGTTAAGGTCCAGGTTGCAGGTCGTTCCCCGCCCTCAACCTGTAGGAGGATGTTAGACAATATATTCTAGATAATATTTTTATATTTTCTATTCTTAATGGTATCTAAGTGTAACATATATTCCTTCCTATATATAGGGCTCCTTGTAATTGGTTTTATTCATTAATAACAAATCAATATTCTATGTTAATAGCAACCCATTCAGGTTATCCATCTCTTGTTTTTCTATCTCACTAGTTGGTGTCCTTGCCCATGCCCAATCCCAGATTTTCCCCCTGTTAATTACTCGATAGCACTCCTTTATCGTTGCTTTTTCATTTGTAGATCATTCATACAAGTTTGGGAATTGCACCTTCAGTAGGTCATTTCCTAACCAAGTATCGACCCAAAACAACATTTTATCACCCGTTCCTACTTTGCTTATCAAACTTGTGGTGATGTCAACGTTACTCTTCATAAAATCTTTTACTATCTCACCGATATTTTTCCACACACCCGACATAGATTTTTTAAACGGAATCGATTCCACTTTTCTTTGGCTAACATGAATCGATTTAATTACCTTTACCTATAAGCTATCCAGCTCCATTTTCATCCTCCTCCACCACCACTTCAGCAGAAGAGCCAAATTCAGATCTCTAATAGTTTCAATACCAAGGCCACCGAAATATTTTGAAGCCACCACTTTACCCATCTTATTTTGTTATTAACAATGCATCCGCCCCATAAGAACTTCCTACGGATCCCTTCCAATACCTTCAGTACAACAATAGGGCACTTGTAAAGAGATAGATAGTAGTTCGGTAGACTACCGAACACTGATTTTACGAGAATAACCCTTCCTGCAAAAGATAATGTTTTCGCCTTCTAGTTTTGGTGAGTCTTTTATTGAATATATCAATAACCTCTTTCCAGTTCGCTATTCTATTCATGTTTGCACCGACCTTCAACCGATGTATATAACGGGGAATTTCCCTGCCTTACATTTGAATACCGACGCCATATTTTCGACTTCCTCCTCAGTCATGCCCACAACGAATAACTGAATTTTGCGCGGATTCACTTTTAACCCTAATAATAGATGAAAAATTCGAAGAATTCTTTTGAGGTTTCTCACATTGTTATCCTCCCATTCACCCACAAAAATTGAGTCGTCCGCAAACAACATGTGGGTTAAATAGGGACCGTCGCCCGGTAATTTTACTCCAGAGAAAACATTATTTTGTTTTTCCCTTTCCATCATAATGTGTAGTGCTTCCATTGGCATAATGAAGAGAAAGGGTGATAAAGGGTCCCCTTGCCTTAATCCTCTTTTATTTTGAAATTCTCCTGTTGGGGAGCCGTTTACCAAGATAGAACCTCTTCCCGTGAATAATATTCCCATTACCCAGTTTCTCCACTTTGATGGGAACCCCAAATGTGCTAATATGGAAATTAAAAATTTCCAGTTGAACGTATCTTAAGCTTTCTCAATGTCGGCCTTGAACACAAACATACTTCTCCCAGTTATTTTTGCCCAGCCCACCACTTCATTTATTACCAAAGGCCCATCCACAATGTTTCTTTCCGACATGAAAGCTGACTGAACATTCGACACAACACTCTTAATTACCCCTTTTATTCTATTAGCTAGAACTTTAGATATTATTTTGTTCACCACACCTATTAATGATATTCATCCGAAATCAGAGAGAGTTATAGGATCCAATACCTTCAGAATAAGAGTGATGAACGAGGCACTGCATGTATGGTGAATCGACCCATGTGTAAAAAACTGGTTCATGACCTCCATTAGTGACCCCTTCAGCTCTTCCCAGTATGATTTAATTAACTTAAATGTGATCCCGTCCGGGTCTGGAGACTTGTTTATACCGCAATCCCAGACAACCTTGCGTACTTCCTCAACTGTAAATGGTAGAACCAGACCTTCAGTTTGTACCGTACTCAACCTTTTAAATTCTCCTGACCCGATTCTAGGCTTGGAGCCCACTGGCTCCTTAAATTTCGTTTGAAAAGCCGACAATATATTTTGTGAAAACTACTATGTATAAGATAATATATTTTGTAATGATCAAAACTACTATGTACAAGATAATATATTTTATGATATATTTTGTGATGATCACAGGGTGGACTATAGAGAAAATGCTTTGATTACTTGGATTACTAGTCATAAATAATATTACTTATTTAAATAAATTAATATTAGATATATTTTAAGTTAAATATATAGAAAATTTAACATTTTTTTAATAAAATAAACTAAACTAAACATAATAAAATATTTTACAGTTATATATATTCTATCGATCATCGATAAATATAATATAATTTATTTGAAAGATAAATATAACAAACTTGAAATGCTTATTTAAAAGACATAACCTAACATACTTTTAAAAATAATTGATAGAAAAGAAGACTAGTTATTCATACGATCATTTGGTATGTGAATATGAGAAATATGCTCCACGAGATCTTACCGAAGTTGGAGATGAATATCCTCATCGCGTAACTCATAAATATTATCATTGCTAACTTCTTCTCATTTCATAGTCTAGGCTTATCGCATGACCTTCATTCGTCATTCATCTTATGCAATATAAGACAAGCATACATTATGTTCTTAGTCTTTGCAACAATCGTTTGCCTTATCAATTGTTTGATTGTGCCACAACATTATTTTTCGAGCATTAAAATCACGTTCAACAACCATTCTTGCGCCTTCTTAAGCAACCTTGAACCTTTTGTGTTTGCTCCTTATGGGAGCCATAATGTTATCACAAAACTCGCCCACGTGGGATAGATCCCATTAGCTATATAGTACCCATGTTTATATTTTGTTCCATTCACCTCAAAAGAACACCTGGGTGCTTGACCATATACGACTGTGTCAAATAATGGCGACTTGTAAAGGACAATAAGGTCATTGTTGAACCTGACACACGAAAGAACGCATGCCAGAACCACATATCTTGTGACGCGACTACTTCTAGCATAATCATCGGCATAGTATTGCCACACCCTGACCGCGTTAAAACAACAAACCGCGGCGGAAACGTCGGGGAGTGTCGTAACAGAATCATTGTTTCATAACACATGGAATTTAAAGTTTGGTTCCATTAATTAAAATGTTTACGTTGTCTAGAAATTTGCAGAAACATAACATGAATTAATTTGTCTTTCATAGTTTTAAGTTACTAAGGCCTAGGTCCGCCTAAGTGTGTCACGAACATCATCATGCAATAGCTCCTGAAACACATGTGAAAATAGGTACGTCAGCATAAAAAATGCCTGTGAGATACATAGGTTTTGTTATTGTAGGTTTCATGACTTGTAAGTTAAAAGAAGTGTTTAACAAAAAGGTAGTCATGAATCTTGTAAAGTGTTTTCTTTTATAAAATCTTATGAAATTCGATATGAAAATCAGATGATATAAAAGAATAATGTATGGTTAAATAAATAACCAAGTAAAAATGAATTTGTATAAGAGATGTCATTCGTAAACCAATGTCTCGTGAAAATATGTCATTTGTATAAAATGGGTCATGTCATTGTATAAATGTAACATGTCTTTGTCTTGTCGAAGTGATTTAGATAACGCTACGATATGTAATATTATAAAACCACTTATATATAGGAAGTACCAGTGGCGTATCCACCATGCTTTTATCATATTACACACGCCTCGTTATTTAAATCACTTACAAATAACCAACCAAAATGTCTTGTTAAACCAATGTCAAAAGTCGTGTATAAACAATGTATCATGTCAAAATATCGGGTACAATCCATGTCTCGTATAACCAATTGTCTTGTAAGGTGAATAAAGAGTATTTACTCAAACCATATGTATAATGTCCTGTATATGTATAACCAAATGTCGTGTACAAAACAATGTTTTTAAATAAACGAAAGTTTATGTCAAAAGTTATGTTTTGCAAAATCAATGCTTTATGGATACAAACATTTATGCAGTAATGCTTATCGGGTTCTGTCATTCCCCAGATGGATACTTCCAAACCAACTTAGGAAGCGGGAATGAGGTTAGCAAACCTATGGTAAACCATACGTACTACCGGTCGGCGGGATAAATGTTAATGAATGAGGTTAGTCTCGTTTTACGTACCAAAATGTCATAATCAATGTGAGCATGTCAGGTAAAATGTCTTTGTAAACCATGTACTACGTAGAGTGTTCATGAAATCAAGGTGCTAGATATATTAAGTCAACATATGAAGCAAAATGTATCCTTAAAATCAATGAGCTAAGCATGTTAAGTCAACATACGAAGCAAAACATAATTGAAATCATGTACTTGTACGTGTACTAGATGAACATAGCAGGTATATGTCATGAAAGCGTGAAAGCATGAAAGTAACAAGTAGGCACATGCGTATCACCCCAAAATATTTGAAAACGGTAAAAGAGGGGACTATGTACTCACTTGATATTGCTTAATAGTCTTGAAATAACAACCAAGTAACTCTCGAAGGATCACGGAATTAAACGGCACCTAATATAGGTAACTACGTTAATAAACCGGACCTAAATCGGAAGATCAGATAGAATGAGGTCTCGTAAACCAAATGAGTATTGGGACTCATGTGATATGGTCTAACAAAGCCTACATTCTAAGTTGGAACCTATCCTAAGTGCTTGTGACCCGTTACGCCTCGTTAAGGTAGTTTACGCTACTTTAACGTTTCGTTCGCGCAAAAAGTGCGTTCGGACGGTCTAACTAGCCCTATGACAAGTATTATATGCCTTAACATGCTTAATAACATTGCATAATCAGTTTAAATGTCAAAATTTAGGTTACATATGCTTAAAATGAAATTATGCGCAAAAAGGGCATTTTTGGTCATTTTCCTAAGGCATATAATCTACCTATCATACAACTAACTAAACGAAGTGACCATAAGGTATAACCTCGGAAGGTTATTCCCTATACAACTATGATCTCAAAATATGTTTGGTCGGATCCTAATGATCGACCAAACGGGTCGGGTTTGAAAGTCTAAGCGGTTGTTTAGACGCTTAACTTACGACCCTATATAAGCATTAGACTAAAACTGACGAGTTAAACATGTTAAAACATGTTTAACTAAGTTAGAAAACAGGTTTGATATCAAAACAAAGTGTTTTGATACCCGAAAATAGCTTCGTCGTAAAATGCACATAATCGTGCATTTTGACTGAAACTTTGACTCGTCACATCGCCTAATCACCGTGGTAATTAGTAGGTATAATCACAAGGGACTATAACCATCGTGATTACGCTCACGTTGCAAAGTTCGAACGAACTTTGTCTTGATCAATTCATGGTCAAAGCAGAAAGTCAAACACCGTTTGACTTTCATGCTTGAAAAGCATAACCAAGCATGAAAGAAACTTACAAAGGGTCCAAGCTTGGAGATAGAACAAGAAAACTCAGGTATAAAGCCTTCAACAAGTGTGAGAGCTTCAACTTAGAGCAGATTGTGAAGAATTTTTGGAATGAGCAAGGAAATGTGATGAAAACCCAAGACTATTTATAGAGAATCATGATCCATTAAGATCATTCTCTGTGTTTTTGAGTTGTTCAAGGCTTAATCTTGGCCATACACATGTTGCCCGTAGATTTGAATACTTGGGGAGCACTTAAACAAGCCGAAGGTATGTTAAAACTAGGATTAAAAACCATGAGAACTGGCTGTTAAGCCAGATTCAATGTTTCTGCCAGATGAGGCTGTCATGCCCCGCGTAAGATTCAACATGGGCTTACGCGGCCCATGAGGAACTTTCAGGAAATGACCGAAATGGTCCCTACAAGCATAAAACTTAGTTTTTGATGCTTTTAACCCCCGTTAACCCCATTTCAAGGCTCTACAATGATGTTAAAGCATAGGGAACATAAAATATGCTTGAAAACATCTCGGATGTCGGTTCGTTTGGTCGTACGGTCACGTTATTCGGTTAATTACGATGAAAACTCGAACGGACACGAAAACGATCCAAATTAAGCGACAAATGGTATTTTTGCATTCCATTCACTAAAATAAAATATTTTAGTGTTTACAAAAATTTTTGGATGTCCGGATATGTTCAGAACGTAAGATATGCGTGTAAATGCAAAGTTATGCACTTTTTTACGCTTTTAGTCCCTGGTGGTCAAATAAGTTTATTTTCTCACACCGAACCTGTAACGCCCTGCTTTTTCATACTTTCCATAATTAGAAAGCTCGCCTTGTAATGCTATTTTTGGAAATCTTGTATTATTGTAGTCGTCTTTTTGTTGTAAAATCCGAGACTTGGATCATAAATAAAATTCGTATTTCTTTAAATTCACCATCTACATATTCATACATGTTCATACGTTCGAATTCATTGTACATCGAATCCTTATTTGTAATTCATACTTATACGATACTTATTCACGATGCATGTCCATGCTTATCCTTAAATTGTTGATACCTAGAAACCCCTAATAATATGCTTATTTATACAACGGTTAATCATCTAATATGTGACATATACTTGTCACTTACAAACATGTTACATACTTGTACATTACACTTTTTACCTAGTTAAATCATGTTTTATTTCATATTTTACCTTGTTACAAGTTAGGGGAAACATTGTTGCATATTATTACACAACTTCATTAACAAAATTACTCGTTATAATGTTTTAAAAATAAAAAAAAATAAAGAAATATGGCAGCCCCAATTCAGCAAAATTCAGCCCCATATAGTTGGGTATTGTGGGCTAGTTTCAAGGTGTAACCCCTTCTAAACACTTCCAAAGCCCAACCCATTGAAACCCTAATCCTTCCCCCTATAAATACCACTTATAACCAGCCTCCCTACCACTTTTGCAACACTAAAAACTCTCAAAACACCCTCCAAACCGTAGCTGAAAGCAAGGGTTCGAGCAGATTGACATCCCTTCACGAAAATGAGCATAACTCACTCAATTCTTATCCGATTCACTCGATTCTTTTTCCTACTACTTTGTATTGACCTTATCTACGTTTCCATGGGTTTTTCACAGTAAATAAGTCCCTGGAACTCCGGCAAAAAGGCTCCAAAGTCCACTGATTGTTTTTGTTTTCATGAAATCCTTGTTATTTCTTACCAAACTTAAATCTATCTCATCTCAAACCTATGTCCTAATGCTTACAACCTCACTTATGGTTGGTTAAGCTTAAAAACAAGGTTGGGACACTATAAATCAGAGGTTAAAACCTCAAATACTTTCTGTTTTGTTAGGGTATTTAACCCACAAATCATGTCAAGCTTAGATCTTGATGAATGAGTGATTATGGAACAACTTGGGTTGTCCTACATACAATCCTCACATGATTTGATGATTTCTCTATAGTTAGGTTGTTTATGTTATTGTGCTAATCCTAGTTCGTGACCCTCCTTGGTTGTTTTTACATCAAGTGAAGTGGTGAACATTCAAGGGGTTCCTAAATGGAAGCATGTTCTTCCTACCCCATACATGACATCTATGATAACACGAGGTGCCTAAATGAAGATCCTAATCTTCTACCTCCTACTTGAATTATTGGACTAAATAATATGTAGTACTTAACCTAGATATATATATACGCTCATTCGAACCTTTGATGTTGAACTTGTGTTTATATGTTAAAGTAGTAGAACATCATCTAAGACCTAAACCTTGTTATGATTCTTATGAGTGTTCAACTCATGAAAACATTATTATAATACTTGTGGTTACCAAGTGTCATACAAGTGTTATGTGTTGAAGATGATTATTTTCACATGTTATTCTCATATGTTATTTTCATATTGTTTTATTCCGAGTCTCGACTCTAAACATACTTGAACTTTAACCCTTACACATTTAACCTTCTAACCTCATCAACTTCGTCACGTTGGATAATTGGAAGAAATTGCAATAATGTGAGTATACTCACAACCCCCCTTTTTATGTTTACCACTTTTTGGGGTGTAACATATTTTACTATTAAACTACACTTAAACTTATTCTTTATGCAATGCAGAAAACAATCCTTATACATGAATACTATGCTATGATACTTGATGCTTACGTGGACCATACTTATGTGATATGTTTTAGTCATTAGCTCTCACGAGCCTCCCTTCGACATGTATAGCGCTATAGGAGTAACGCACCGCCCCCCATAAACTTGGGTCATGTTGAATTAATTAAACTTTCTTGTGTAAACAGAGGTTGGCTAGAAATATTGCATGCCACGATAGGTTGATCTCGTATAAACTAAGTTGCCATGGGGATTCGTTTTAAACTTTTATACATATACTTATACTTATGCTTAAACTTGTATACTCGCCTTTGCTTTTGCATTGAACTTTATTTTAAACATGTTACAGGTTGAGGATGATGATGCTATGAAATGAAGTAGCGTTGATACCTAGATACACATATAGACGTTTAGGTTTAATCGTTGTATCAATTTTGATTATGTTGTATTGTAATTCCTTTGAACTTGACGTTATTTGATTTCTTTGTAATGTTGACAAATGAATTATGAAATGAAATCGGTTTATTAAATATTGTCACAAATAGCGTTATGATGTCTCTAGCAATCTTCACACTTCGTCTCATCCCGATGTTTCCGCCATTGGTTGGGGTGTGATAGATTGGTATCAGAGCCATAACTATAGGGAATTAGGAAAAGTAGGAATGTTTTTACCTAGTCTATAGTTTTAGAGCCTTATTTTTACGTTTTGCTCGAAACTACTTGCATGCCACTTTAATTACTTCTTATTTATCATCTTTTTTTATCTTTTAAACATATATGTCACTTATGTGTTGATACTTGATATGTCATTCTTATGTGTTAATACTTGTTTCATTATGTGTTAATGTTTGTTTTAATATTCCATTCTTTATGTGCTATTTTTGACATGTTTATACTCGTTTGTCTAATCTTTAATATACTCTTCCCCTCATGCATTTTACTCGACTATTCTAAATCCGTAAACACTCGAGACGAATTCACCAAAATAGGCGTGAAACCCACAATTTGGTGAACGACTCTCAATCTACATATTCTTTTTTACACGAGATATCGCCATTAAGCTAGGAGTGAAATCCACATCTTAATGGTAAAACTCAAATTTCAAATTCTAGTGGACCCTCGTCAACATGTCGAAATTAAATTTTGACCCGACGAGTACCAACCACACTTAGGATACAAAATCGTCAAGTTAGGGGTGAAACCCGCACCTTGTCGACTAGTTCCACTCCTTGGTATTTTTTTTATATAAATCCCGCCAAGTCTCGAAATTTCGATTGATTTGGGATATGTAGTAACCGGAAGGGTAAATACCGTTAACTGACTTGTCGGCGAGAGTATTTTACCTATTAGGCCAAAGCATGCTCCTCAAATTCAAAAGACTTTTCGACCACTTTGGTTAGTCAAAGTTCCGTTTTGGAACCATCCAAATTTTGATCAACATGTGTTCCTAATATTTATTTTATACGATGCAATCTTTCAAACTCGAGTATACTTTCGATATTCTCTTTTCATGCACACAACATATTGAACCTTTTTCCATACATTTATATATATGCATGATTTCATATAATTTAAATTCATATTCCTTGTAACGACGAGTGGAGACATATCATTAAGATTGGAGTGATTTCCTTACCTTGACGATTAACTCCACTCCCCTTTTCTTAAAAACGACCTCACCAACGAGTTAGGGGTGATTCCCTTACCTAGGTGATCGTTACCAAAACGTCTCTTCAAAATACCTTATGATGCAAACTCGATCATATTTTATACCCAAATTGTTTATCATTATTCAAAATACCCACTCATACCGATTTCAAAATGCATTGTTTTATCAAACGTACTTCTTATTCTACAATCTATTTTCACTCAACTCATATACGCGAGATTCATAATCATGTCTTAAAACGTTTTATTGCTCGAACTTCAAAACCTTACGAAATGCTACCTATCAATTTAATCGGCTCAATGAAACTCTTGCCCATGAACTTCATATTCGACTTAATCACTAAAACATGCTCACCTTCTACTTTTAATCAAAATCCAACCAACCTTTCTCAAATACTTATAAGATCTTATAGAAGTTATATGATTGTTTTACCAAATACCCTTTTCAACATCAACAAATCATTTGTTAATTTTTTTTAATCACTAAGTGCTTTTGCTAAATTTCTCTTCTAAGAATCCTAGTTTTCACAAGAACCTACTAAATTCAAAATTTCTTATTTGATGAAACGAACTTACTTTTTAATGAAAACCTTTTTCCTACACGAATTTACAAAACACGTGGGCAAGAAGACTTCATAGGGACCGACCATTTTTTCGGATTACGTAAACCCTTTTAAACAAAATTAGCATTTCTATTTGTTACAAAATACGTTATGCATAACCAACGAGTACTTTATGTTCCTTTACATATACAAACTATATTCTACCTTTCAAACCAAGTTCAATCTAATTTTGATTCGACAAACTCAACGTTTTGTTTAAACAACTATACATGCACATCATCATACACATTTTAGTCGATATCTCGCGATAACATCATTTATATCGTTCGTATCTACATACTTAACCTTTTTTTTCGCAATGTCTCAACGTACACTATATACGCAATATTTATTATTCATACCTACACCTATGTTCATACGTTTATGCTTGTACTTATACACATACTACTTACACGTTTATGTTTATGCTCATACATACATGCGTATTCATACTTAAACTTATGCTCATACTTTCATCCATACTCCTGATTCATACATTCGTACCTATACGCGAGGGTAACCCAAGAGATTTGCTTGCGTGGGTCCCATACATACTTAAGCATGGACTTGCTTACATACTACATTCTTACACGTGCACATTCTAAATTTTTATGTATACCCGGATTCATACACAACTAGTACAAGCTATGCAGATCATGCGACGATCAAAATAATCGCGGGTGCACACGAGATTATAGTGATAGGCGTATGAGAACCATATAGTGTACTACAGTGTATGGTAAGACACGGAACGTAACCTGACACCGAATACGAGACAGACGTGACATGGTCAAAACATGGTGGATACGCCGCTGGTACTTCCTATATATAAGTGTTTCACCATGTTACCAAACCGTCGTAAAACGTGCCATGAGAAATTCAGTGTTTTGAAGACCCTTTGACCTAATACAAACTTTAAATAACTCACAAACGCATTATATCCGATTATCCATGACGAGACTTCATCTTTAACACGCTACTTTCGTCTATCTAATACTTATATCATTCATATACTTGCATTCATTTAGTGTCAATTGTTCACCCCATACTCCTATTATTCTCCATTATCCTTTCTTTCATATGAACCCCGTTCGCAATCAAGCTTGTTTAAACATTCAAATCCTAACTTATCTCATTACCTTTAAAACCGTCTTCCTATTCTTTACTCTTATGTAAATGTACTTAGTATACCTTTAACGCGTTATTCAAAGTACCAAATCTTTTCGTTACTCTCAATAAACAATTTTTACGAAAATGTGATTTTTATACTATCCTTTAGACTCCCCATGCAAACTACCACACTTTTCATCAAAATACTAAACGCATTATACGAAAGTTATACTTCTTGGATATCATATTTTAAAGATACCTCTCCATTCTGGGACATTCAAACTTATTTAAACTCCTTTGCCTATGCGCAGGCATACACGTTTTACCTATGCTTAAATGTCTCAACTCATTTTAGTCAAACAAATTCCTATCCTATCGTTCTTCAAAATTTCGTACTTTTCTAAACATTTCAAAACTCCCAAGTCTCGATTCTTTTAGCCAAAATGCTTTTTCTCCAAGGTCTTCCTCTTGAATAAATTTCGGGACGAAATTTCCTAAAGGAGGGGAGACTGTAACGCCAAGCTTTTTCATACTTTCCATAATTAGAAAGCTCGCCTTGTAATGCTATTTTTGGAAATCTTGTATTATTGTAGTCCTCTTTTCATTGTAAAATCCGAGACTTGGATCACAAATAAAATTCGTATTTCTTTAAATTCACCACCTACATATTCATACATGTTCATACGTTCGAATTCATTGTACATCGAATCCTTATTTGTAATTCATACTTATACGATACTTATTCACGATGCATGTCCATGCTTATCCTTAAATTGTTGATACCTAGAAACCCCTAATAATATGCTTATTTATACAACGGTTAATCATCTAATATGTGACATATACTTGTCACTTACAAACATGTTACATACTTGTACATTACACTTTTTACCTAGTTAAATCATGTTTTATTTCATATTTTACCTTGTTACAAGTTAGGGGAAACATTGTTGCATATTATTACACAACTTCATTAACAAAATTACTCGTTATAATGTTTTAAAAATAAAAAAAATAAAGAAATATGGCAGCCCCAATTCAGCAAAATTCAGCCCCATATAGTTGGGTTTTGTGGGCTAGTTTCAAGGTGTAACCCCTTCTAAACACTTCCAAAGCCCAACCCATTGAAACCCTAATCCTTCCCCCTATAAATACCACTTATAACCAGCCTCCCTACCACTTTTGCAACACTAAAAACTCTCAAAACACCCTCCAAACCGTAGCTAAAAGCAAGGGTTCGAGCAGATTGACACCCCTTCACGAAAATGAGCATAACTCACTCAATTCTTATCCGATTCACTCGATTCTTTTTCCTACTACTTTGTATTGACCTTATCTACGTTTCCATGGGTTTTTCACAGTAAATAAGTCCCTGGAACTTCGGCAAAAAGGCTCCAAAGTCCACTGATTGTTTTTGTTTTCATGAAATCCTTGTTATTTCTTACCAAACTTGAGTCTATCTCATCTCAAACCTATGTCCTAATGGTTACAACCACACTTATGGTTGGTTAAGCTTAAAAACAAGGTTGAGACACTATAAATCAGATGTTAAAACCTCAAATACTTTCTGTTTTGTTAGGGTATTTAACCCACAAATCATGTCAAGCTTAGATCTTGATGAATGAGTGATTATGGAACAACTTGGGTTGTCCTACATACAATCCTCACATGATTTGATGATTTCTCTATAGTTAGGTTGTTTATGTTATTGTGCTAATCCTAGTTCGTGACCCTCCTTGGTTGTTTTTACATCAAGTGAAGTGGTGAACATTCAAGGGGTTCCTAAATGGAAGCATGTTCTTCCTACCCCATACATGACATCTATGATAACACGAGGTGCCTAAATGAAGATCCTAATCTTCTACCTCCTACTTGAATTATTGGACTAAATAATATGTAGTACTTAACCTAGATATATATATACGCTCATTCGAACCTTTGATGTTGAACTTGTGTTTATATGTTAAAGTAGTACTTAACCTAGATATCTATATACGCTCATGAAAACATTATTATAATCCTTGTGGTTACCAAGTGTCATACAAGTGTTATGTGTTGAAGATGATTATTTTCACATGTTATTCTCATATGTTATTTTCATATTGTTTTATTCCGAGTCTCGACTCTAAACATACTTGAACTTTAACCCTTACACATTTAACCTTCTAACCTCATCAACTTCGTCACGTTGGATAATCGGAAGAAATTGCAATAATGTGAGTATACTCGCAACCCCCCTTTTTATGTTTACCACTTTTTGGGGTGTAACATGTTTTACTATTAAACTACACTTAAACTTATTCTTTATGCAATGCACAAAACAATCCTTATACATGAATACTATGCTATGATACTTGATGCTTACGTGGACCATACTTATGTGATATGTTTTAGTCATTAGCTCTCACGAGCCTCCCTTCGACATGTATAGCGCTATAGGAGTAACGCACCGCCCCCCTTAAACTTGGGTCATGTTGAATTAATTAAACTTTCTTGCGTAAACAGAGGTTGGCTAGAAATATTGCATGCCACGATAGGTTGATCTCGTATAAACTGAGTTGCCATGTGGATTCGTTTTAAACTTTTATACATATACTTATACTTATGCTTAAACTTGTATACTCGCCTTTGCTTTTGCATTGAACTTTATTTTAAACATGTTACAGGTTGAGGATGATGATGCTATGAAATGAAGTAGCATTGATACCAAGATACACATATAGACGTTTAGGTTTAATCGTTGTATCAATTTTGATTATGTTGTATTGTAATTCCTTTGAACTTGACGTTATTTGATTTCTTTGTAATGCTGACAAATGAATTATGAAATGAAATCGGTTTATTAAATATTGTCACAAATAGCGTTATGATGTCTCTAGCAATCTTCACACTTCGTCTCATCCCGATGTTTCCGCCATTGGTTGGGGTGTGATAGATTGGTATCAGTGCCATAACTATAGGGAATTAGGAAAAGTAGGAATGCTTTTACCTAGTCTATAGTTTTAGAGCCTTATTTTTACGTTTTGCTCGAAACTACTTGCATGCCACTTTAACTACTTCTTATTTATCATCTTTTTTTATCTTTTAAACATATATTTCACTTATGTGTTGATACTTGATATGTCATTCTTATGTGTTAATACTTGTTTCATTATGTGTTAATGTTTGTTTTAATATTCCATTCTTTATGTGCTATTTTTGACATGTTTATACTCGTTTGTCTAATCTTTAATATACTCTTTCCCTCATGCATTTTACTCGACTATTCTAAATCCGTAAACACTCGAGACGAATTCACCAAAATAGGCGTGAAACCCACAATTTGGTGAACGACTCTCAATCTACATATTCTTTTTTACACGAGATATCGCCATTAAGCTAGGAGTGAAATCCACATCTTAATGGTAAAACTCAAATTTCAAATTCTAGTGGACCCTCGTCAACATGTCGAAATTAAATTTTGACCCGACGAGTACCAACCACACTTAGGATACGAAATCGTCAAGTTAGGGGTGAAACCCGCACCTTGTCGACTAGTTCCACTCCTTGGTATTTTTTTATATAAATCCCACCAAGTCTCGAAATTTCGATTGATTTGGGACATGTAGTAACCGGAAGGGTAAATACCGTTAACCGACTTGTCGGCGAGAGTATTTTACCTATTAGGCCAAAGCATGCTCCTCAAATTCAAAAGACTTTTCGACCACTTTGGTTAGTCAAAGTTCCGTTTTGGAACCATCCAAATTTTGATCAACATGTGTTCCTAATATTTATTTTATACGATGCAATCTTTCAAACTCAAGTATACTTTCGATATTCTCTTTTCATGCACACAACATATTGAACCTTTTTCCATACATTTATATATATGCATGATTTCATATAATTTAAATTCATATTCCTTGTAACGACGAGTGGAGACATATCATTAATATTGGAGTGATTTCCTTACCTTGACGATTAACTCCACTCCCCTTTTCTTGGGTCATGTGGAATTAATTAAACTTTCTTGCGTAAACATAGGTTGGCTAGAAATATTGCATGCCATGATAGGTTGATCTCGTATAAACTAAGTTGCCATGTGGATTCGTTTTAAACTTTTATACATATACTTATACTTATGCTTAAACTTGTATACTCGCCTTTGCTTTTGCATTGAACTTTATTTTAAACATGTTACAGGTTGAGGATGATGATGCTATGAAATGAAGTATCGTTGATACCTAGATACACATATAGACGTTTAGGTTTAATCGTTGTATCAATTTTGATTATGTTGTATTGTAATTCCTTTGAACTTGACGTTATTTGATTTCTTTGTAGTGTTGACAAATGAATTATGAAATGAAATCGGTTTACTAAATATTGTCACAAATAGCGTTATGATGTCTCTAGCAATCTTCACACTTCGTCTCATCCCGATGTTTCCGCCATTGGTTGGGGTGTGACAGAACCCCTCAAAGCTTATTTCTAAGCTATGTAAAGGATATTTATGGTATGTTTAACTTATGATCATGTTCCGGAGTGTACGTTACTATACGAATCGGCAGACTTTCGCAGTTTGTCACAAATAGTCCCTGTGATCGAATAAACTTGTTTTTGGCACACCAAACCCTTAAAAACTTATTTCTAAGTTATGTAAAGGTTATTTAAGGTATTTTAAGCTTATGTTGCTATTTCGGAGTGTACGCCGCGTTAAACTAATTATGTTTATGCATCAGTTTACGTATAACTTTCCAGATAGCGATTTAGAGTTTAAAATCGAACAAGAATTGATATTTGTGATTGCCAAATGTATTTGTACAAATAAAAAGAATGAAACACAAGATTTAATTGGATTCGTATTTGTATGATGTTCGTAGAGACACAGATGTCACGGTCTCCCCTACTTTAGGAAATTTCGTCCCGAAATTTATTCGTAGGAGTCTGTCTGTAAAGTTGTGTTAAACAATTGTCTTGCATGGAGTCTAGGGTGTTATCTATTTTCATAGAGTAACCCATCGAGGATCTCCATGTAAGACATAACTTTATCATTCCCTAGTGGGTGCTTCCTTAGATAATGCAGGAAGTGGGAACGAGAGATTTGATTAATGATAAAATCAAATTAACCAGTAGTTTTATGAGTATCCTTTAAGAATCTAACTGTTAAAACAGAAAGATCTTGTAAGGATTTGCATTTCATTTCTCCAGTGGATATTCTTCAAAAGCGGAAATGAATGGATAGTTCATTCTCCTCAATGGATTCTTCGTTAGGAGTAGAAATGAAGAATTGTAGAATAAGTTATTCATTTCCCCGATGGATATTTCTTCAAAAGCGAAAATGAATGGATAATTCATTTTCCTCAGTGGATACTTCGTCAGAAGTGGAAATGAAAGACAGTTAAATAGAATATTCATCTCCCCGATGGATATTTCTTCAGAAGCGAAAATGAATGGATAATTCATTTTCCTCACTGGATACTTCGTCAGAAGTGGAAATGAAAGATAGTTAAACAGAATATTCATCTCCCCGATGGATATTTCTTCAGAAGCGAAAATGAATGGATAATTCATTTTCCTCGGTGGATACTTCGTCAGAAGTGGAAATGAAAGAATCGATACAGGATTATTCATTCCCCAATGGACATTTCTTTAGAAGCGAAAATGAATGGATAATTCATTTTCCACAGTGGATACTTCGTCAGAAGTGGAATGAATTTATTCATTTTCCTCACCGGATATTTCTTTAGAAGTGAAAAATAAGTAGCTAGTTCATTTTTCCTCATTGGGTACTTCATCAGAAACGGAAATGAATATAGTTAACTTTTGTTTCTTGTCTATTGTTGACACATGACAAAACTTGATGTGGTTTCTGTGCACTGAATTCCATAATTATGTATGTATCCATAATTACGTAATTCCTTGCACAGTCTGCACAGTTTATTTTATAATGTGTAGAGAATGGAACCAATCGAACAACCTTGTATTAACTTTGACTAGAACAACATATAATCACATAAATACACAGTCACATTGTCACATAATTGTCAATTTGGTTATCAACTTGTTATCAGTTTGTCATTAATTTTGCTTGTTATTACTTGTTTTTAACTTGTCGTTGGTTTGTACATATGCATTTAAAGTACACCAGGAATCCAATCAATGGACTTCAACTGGTACCTTAAACATCCTTAAGAATTTATCTATAAAGATAGGATGATCTTGTAAGGATTCGGTTTTGTTCTCATTGAATCGTAACATTCATATTAAAGCACACAAAGAATCCAATTAAGGACTTTGATTTTGCGCTTTAAACATTCACAAGGATCTAACTATGAAGAAGATCCTATAAGGATTTGGAATTCGTGTAGCGAGAAATGTTTCGAAACCTTGTACTAGGTATGCTAAGTAAATTTGTTTATAAAATGTTTTTAAAACCGTGTGAGATGATTTTTGAAATCATGTTTGAGGTTTTTGAAAATATGTATAATCTTTTGAAATCATATGCTGTGTAAAATATCATGAAACCAGGAAGATATGGTATGTATATTGCGTAAAGACTAATTAAGGACTTACGGAAGTACCCTTAGGTATCCAATTATGGATTTAAAGTGGTACTTTGAGTATTCGTCCAGAGTTGTAACTTGTACCTTGTACTTTGTTTCTTAGATGAAACGAGTACTTAGGATTTTCGTGGAGATTGCGAGTGATCACAAAATGGAGGAACTACGAAAGTAGTTTGTCTTGCAAGGAACACGGTTCCTTGGTGTCGATATTGTAGGGGTATGTCATTCGTACATGTAACCACATTTGTTTTCGTACATCGTAATGTAAATAAAGATTTATTTATAAACCAAAATAACTGTTTCATAGTCTTGGATAAGAAAAGAAAATAATACATAAAGTTCATTTGTCTCTAAGTAGCAGCGTCTTCCAGTTAGTTGAATGCTCATCCACAGGCTGGATTTACATTAACAAGCTTTGGGCAATTGTTTCTGAAATGACCCATCTCGCCACAGTTGTAGCAAGAACTTGGTGTAAAACGAGCTTGAGCAGGGTTATTATCGATTTGATTTTGTGCAGCTAGGCAAACCCTAGCTGTATGACCAACAAGTCCACAATTTAGCCATTTGCGGCATTGTACATTAGCGTGATGATGAAGGTTACATTGGTTGCACAGAGGTGCAGTTCCATTGTATGGCTTCTTAGCAGGGGGTTGAGCTGGTTGGTTAGGGACAACTTGATTGTTTTGAGTAACCACAGCGAAGTTCTGGGAAGCCTTATGCTTCTTTGACTTCTTGGAGGATTCAGTCTGCTTATCCTTTGGTTTTGTCTCATCGGTTGGTTTCTTGTCGTCCTTTCGAAAGAGTTTACCCTTCCTGATCCGAGATTCAGTCAGGGTAGCGGATAATTCGATGGCCTGTCTGACTGTGGTAGGGTTGCTACCAGTAATAATGTCCTGAACTGGGTCAGGGAGGACATCAATGTATTTTTCAATCGCCTTATCCAAAGGCGTAACCATGGTAGGACATAACAGACTTAGTTCTTCATAACGGTCAGTGTAGGCTCGATGTTCACCGCTGTCTTTCTTAATATCGTCGAATTCCCTTTCCAGTGCCCTGAGTTCATGACGAGGACAGAATTCCTTCATCATTTAAGTCCGGAGCTCTTCCAGGTTTGAGCCAATGCCACATCGGTACCCCTATCTCTCATCACACTATTCCACCATGTTAATGCTCGTTTCTCAAAAACACTAGATGCGAATTCAACCTTTCGCTCATTTGGACACTGAACATGTCGGAATGTGCTTTCTAGACTCTCGAACCATTGTAGGAGCGCAGTTGCTCCTTGAGACCCAGAAAATTTCAGAGGTTTAGCTGAATAAAAAGTTTTGAAGTTACACTGAGCATTGTTATTGTTGTTATTGTTATTCGCTTGGTTTATCTGAGTAATGAGGTTCGGAATCACAGTAGCAATCTGCTGAACGACTAGGGCTGTGAGGGCAGCATCCTGGGTTTGATCGCGTCTAGGAGGCATTTCCTTAAAAGAACAAGGAAACATGAGAAACGAGTGAGATTGACATTTGAATAAACCAAAGAGGTATTTGAAGATATCAATGAAACATAAGGAAGGCGATCATTCGTTCATTATCTCGAACAAACAAAGGACGCACAGTGACTGATCAAAGTAAATAGGTCTTTATAATGTATCACGAAGACATGCTTTAGCCTATAAGTGGACACTCACCCCAAGAGTTCTACATCTCTACTTCTTCTATCTCTATATTTTTATAAATTTAACCCACATCTTCTACAATGCATCGTTTTAACCGTGGATACAACCCAAACAACCCCTTTGGATACCAAGAAAACCTGAACGCTAGCCCGCCACAAAACCGTCAACTAACAAACCGCGGCCATCCTCAAGGTTATCAATTTTTTTGTACTCAAGTTTAACCAAAATTCACTGAACCAAACCGAATCATTCATGTAACAGCCCAGCGTAACCGCACCATGATATTGTCCGCTATGGCCGGGACGAACCACCATCGTCTCACGGATTTAAAACGCGTCATGATGGTGAAGGTATCAAGCCCCTTATAAGGAAGCCTTCGTTCCCCTTCACAACCAATGTGGGATGTTACTTTAAATGCATGAGGCGATGGTCGTTCGTCCCTGCCATAGCGGACAATATCATGGTGCGGTTATGCGGGGCTGTTACAATTCATATTTTCATATATTACTAGTTTTATACCTCCAATTCATATATTTCATATTTTATATCTCCATTTCATGTATTTACTTTCACTTCATGTATTTATACCTCAGTTTCACATATTTCTAAGCAAAAGTGTTAGCCTAATTTTGGTTTTTGCTATTAACTAAAATTAAATGAACCAAACCAAAACCCGTCAATCTAACCGAATAAACCGAATAAACCGAAAACCGATTGATTAATAAAATAGGCTAACGGATGACTTTGGTTTCGGCTTCGGTTGAGGACAATAACCGAATCGACCAAACCATGCACATCACAATGAAATGGATTACCCGATTACTTCTCTTTTGATGTATATCTATCACAATTGTAGGATCGTTTGCACGACCAAAAACGAGTCGTTCAGAGGTGTTCTTATCAATACGAGAGGCGGAAACTAATGTATCGACTTCGAAACAGCTTGATATACACTCTAATTGTCTTTTTGATTGATATAACAGTGTTTTACAGCGAGTAGACACTTCAGCAGCACTTCGGCTCTGGAATCGGAAAGTTACAAATGAAATGGGCAACATGGGTATTTATAGGGAATGCATTTCGTACGAAATGGTTAAGTTTCATTTCGTGCGAAATGGACAAAGTCCATTTCGTACGAAATGGCCTAAACATCATTTCGTGCGAAATGACTTCACATCCTACAAAAACCTGTTTTCTCGTATATTGTGCCCTGATCTATCAAACTAGTTACAAGACTCGAACGAAGACGAAGTCGACAGACATATGCACCAATAGACTCCCCCTTGGATGTTGACGAAGTCTTCGGTACGAGTCTTCATCATGTTGACTCTTCAGTCTTTATCAGTCTTCGAGCTCTTCCAAAGTATCTAACAGTGTAAAGCATCCTCAATCTTCTTTCATCTTCTTTCAGTATCTCAATCTGACTCTATTTTCTCTTGATCAGATCTCTTGATTCCTTAATTTCTTCAGCATCTAACCTTTTCCTTGGATGTTGATCTAATCTTCAATCTCTTTTCATGCTACACAGCCATCACATGTTCAAGATCATAGCCTGGCTCTCTGAAACACTCAGTATCAGAAACCTGGCTAACCTGCACATCCTCTACCACAAAATAAATTTCATAAATTTAAAATTTGACAAATTTATTCTCTGCTTACCACTTGTAAAAAACAAACTCAAAACATCATTTTTATTATATGACATTTCACACATTATCTTTCATCACAAACAGACTCCCCCTCACTAATTGTTCATCATGTTTAGCACTCGGAATTTTGAAAATCAGCTTTTCAATATCAGTTGTCAAAAATCTTTTTGTATTTTTCAAAATTTATGCTAATACACACAGAAAATATTTTTAGATTTTTGTTTTTAATGAAATGCATTAAAGAAATATTTACAGACACTATTTTTGTGAGTTTGTGTAAGAGGATCATATCAGTTTTTGAGACAAATCACTTACACTGTTAAGCTTTAAACATTTTAAGTTCTAAACGATTCACTTAGATTGTCAGTATACAGATCCACTTAAATTTTCACACAAAATTCAAATGTTTCGAGATACGAGATTAATGTTTTAATGCACTTAAACTTATTCGCGTGTACCATCTCAGAATATACTCCCGTATCCAGACTTCTATATTCAGTCTTACAGGTGAGTGTACACTAATGATATCTGTAAACGGGTAAATGCGAGACCATGAGAGCTCAGGTTAGAACTTCCGTTCAGACAAAGAGACGATGGCTCGTCTTTAGGTGTGTCCCGTTTGGGGATCTTTTCTTCAACATCACATGATTAGCATTTTTTAATGTTTCATCATTTTTATGCTGAGGGTTGGCTTTAAGATTAAAGCATGTGCAAAGTATTATACGAGGACTAGGCTATTGCTCCCGCAAAATCAGAAGTCCTTGTATAATACCCCAGATATCATCACGTACAAAGACCTAGTATGTCAGAAATAGAAAATCTTTCAAACAAGATTTCGGGGGTTACCCATATATCCGAGAGATGTTCCCCACGAGATAAGTAAGTTTGATTTTTAAGTTTATATCTCGAAAACAATCTACTGAATGTATAAAAACCTACTGGCACATCGATAGTGAGATCGTTTATCACATTTGACTTTCCAAATCTTTAGCGTGCTGTGATAGTCAACTGATATGCTATCATTTCCTCTTTTTTCACAACAAAACTCGTTTTTGAATTTTTCGATGTTTTTGGCTTTTTAAATTTTATCATGTTTTTGGATTTTTTTTTCAAATTTTCTAATGTTTTTGGATTTTTTGAAATTTCTTACTCCCCCTAAAATTCAAAACCATTTAAAGAGAATTTGACAAACCGATGTGAATTGCTTCAATTCGCCATACACTTGGCATAAACAATCATAACTCCCCCTGACAACAAACTTTTTTCCCATTATGATTTCAAAATATTTAAGTTTATTTTAATCAAAATGGTTTTTCCGAAAAATTAGTTTTGTTAATTTTACAAACCACTTGTAGGTTAGGGGTTTCATCACATTGTTTTTCAATCACTTGTATGAAAGTTAAATCAAGTTCAACTTAATGACCTTGATTAACCACTTGTAGGAACAAACACATGTATGTTTATTTCAACAATACCTCTTGTAAATCGAAATATGACAATTTTGAATTTTACCACTTGTAGGTTTTTCAAACAAACATATTCAAGAATGATGCCGATTCATGCTTCATGATTACCAACTTGGAAGCTCTGGCAAGTTAGGATTTTTAAGTATGAAATACTGACATCCAAGCCTGACCAAACTTGGATGTAACCTTTTCAGTTTCACTTGGGGTTTCAACATTTCTCTTTTGTTCATAAAAATCTTTCACCCCTTTGGCCTTTCCCTCGACCATTTTTCCAAAAATCTTTTTAACTTTCCCATTGAATGCTTTCTCGACATCAAATTCTTTCTTTTCAAAATAGAATTGATTCGAGATCTCAACTTTTCCAACTTTTTGTTTAAAATTTTCAGTCCTCAATGGTGGAAAGTTGACATCATCCATTGGAGAAATTGAATTTTCACTCTTAACCTCAACTTGTGGCTCTTCTGACTTTGACGAGTCAGATTCATCGCCAGATTTCACTTCTGATTTCTTAACAATCCATGTTTGGTTGTTAAGATTCACTCTTCTTTATAAAACCTTTTTGAACATTCACCAACTTCATATGTTGAGTTTTTAAACACTTTGAATTTTTCAGTCGGTGGTTCGGTTTTATCAACAACTTTTTCTTTCAGTTTAGAAACAACTTCCTGTTTGGTTTTGGTAGCCATTGGACAGTTCCAGGCTATGTGACCAACTTCTTGACAACGATAACAAGTTCTTGTCTCCCTTTTCTGATGAAATCCATTTTTCATTCCCTCTTGCTTCTTAGCAAGGAATTCTTTGTTCGATTGCTTCCAGAATGACTTATTCTCTTCTTCTTCTTCTTCTTCTTCAGAACTTGACCCTGAAACAAATACTGTTTTTATTTTAGAAATTTTCTCATTTTTATGATTTTCAGGTGGAATAAAACCTAATCCCTTCTTTTTGAAATTACCGTTATGGTTTGGTTTCTTTTGAAAACCCGAACCAGAACTGTAACCTTTTTTCTTGTTTATTTTTTGTTGAACTCTTGAAGTGTATTTTTTAGGTTTTTCAGCAAGATTTACATCTTTTTTTTCAGAAATATTAATTTCTGTTGGTTTGAAAACCTTTTTATTCTTTTCAATTTGAACACTTCTTATTGGAAATTCTTTATCAGAATATAATTTGTCTGAATCATTCAAAGTATATGCTACTTTGATTGGTTCGTCATTTAAATTAGATTTTGATAACAGAAATTCTTTATTATAAACAGGTTTGACCGACGATTTTGAACTGTCAACTGATGAACTCGAACACTTGGATTCGGACTTTGACTCTGACTCCTCATCCTTATCCAACACTTGATCGACAACTTTCTTTATTAACTTAGACTTATGATCAGTGTCAGACGATGTGAATGTGACGTCAATTGTCACGGCTCCCCAACCCACCCTGGACGGAGTCGGGGGACCGCGAGACAGTTCCCGTGGTATTTAATTAATGCGGCAGCGGAAGTCTTTTTATAACAGGATCTTTTATCCGTGAAATATGCTCGTTTAATATATTACACAAAGTTTAAGGGATAAATCCCATAATTTACAATACGTTGATTTCACACAGAAATCTTTATTTTTCAAAACACGTTTTATTCATTTATTTACACTGAGCCACTTCTCTGAGCTTGATAGTGCTTTACTGCACTTTTCCTGGATCACACAGATCACCTGAAACATGTTTGAAAAAGGTTTTGTCAGCGGAAAATACTGAGTGAATCATTCTGTTTTCTAAAACGACCCGTTAGTTATAATTTACAGTATTAAGAGCGATTACAATGTTTCTATCAACCAATTATCAAGAATGGGTATTTGTCACTCGATTCATTTCTGTGACTGTGGTCATACCACTATTGGGTCCCGTTGCCCTAATAGTGACGGTGTACTCACACAGAGTAGTAATAACTCACATAGAGTAATATTCACTCACATAGAGTGATAATAACAGTAATGTGCACAATACCCCACATACCAGCTGTAATTTGGTGATTACAAAGACTTAATCCCTGTATTTATAACCTTGAAAATAATTTGAGGTATTGTAATACTTACTCACAAACTGTGAGAAAACAATTTAAAAAGAAGAATGACTCACATTGCAGATTAACGAGCAATAGATATAAGCCTACTGATTAGCCTTGCTTAAACCTAATTTAACACAATGCACACACACAGGTTAGTAACTAATACAGCAGTTACGTCAATTCACGAGATTAAACTTTCACAACGATTAATCAGTGCAATACTCGATAATTCAATCGGATTCACAACGAATAACAGAGCATAGTCCGAATTCGAACAGCACTCTAATATTCAAGTCGAAATCACGACGAATAATCAAAGTACAAGCTCAATTGAGCAGCACCCGGACTATTGTTGGATAGTTATAATCGATCGGACGTTGAATCGTAATAGCGATCGAGTTATTACCCTGATTGCGGCAGCGTTTCGATAATCGTGTGTGTTTGTGAACTGTTTTGCTTATAACTCGACGTATATTATGAATTTTAACGTCGTTCAAGTGCCAGATTTCAAGTCCCAACCCCTGCTATTTATACTGAAATTTTGACACCGTCGCGTAGCGCGAGGGGGTACCCCTTTCGGCGTCGCGCTACGCGAGTGATCACCCTATTTTCATAGACTAGGTTTTTGCGTGTGTAGGCTTGCTGAGTCGATAGATTTTTAAAATTCTATTTCGACAGAGAGTTATGATGATAATCGTAACTAGGGTTTTGCCCCCCTGAGTTTTAGGGGCCCTGATCCTGATTCCGATTATTCTGGAAATTTTAGAGTTAGTGCAGAATTACTTGGGTTTCTTAATTAGGGTTTCCTTACTAGCTAATTATCATCCTAATTATGGATTTTAGTGGCAGTTGTTACATCCTCCCCACCTTAAGAAAAATCTCGTCCTCGAGATTTACTGGAATAGATGAGGGTACTTTCGCTTCATTTCTGATTCCAGTTCCCAAGTGTATTCTGGTCCTCTTCTTGAATTCCATTTGACTTTTACTAGCACTAATCGTTTGTGCTTGAGAAACTTGATTTTTCTATCTTCAATCTGTAGTGGTTTCTCTATAAATTTTAAATTTTCGTTCACCTCTACATCTTGAAGAGGTACTACCAGGGATTCGTCTGCTAAACATTTCTTAAGATTGGATACATGAAATACATCATGTATTCCAGCCAATTCTTCTGGTAGTTGTAAACGATAAGCAACTGGTCCTATTCGTTGAATCACGGGGAATGGTCCAACGTATCTTGGACTTAGCTTTCCTTTCTTACCGAATCGTATTACTCCTTTCCAAGGAGAGACTTTTAAAAGTACTTTATCTCCTACTTGAAATTCTAAAGGCTTGCGAC
This sequence comes from Helianthus annuus, assembly GCF_002127325.2. NCBI lineage: Eukaryota > Viridiplantae > Streptophyta > Magnoliopsida > Asterales > Asteraceae > Helianthus > Helianthus annuus. The sequence continues at coordinate 87,956,968 of NC_035447.2, forward strand.
GATTGTCTGCATAGCTCTTTTGACGATCTCGAGCTGTTTTCAGTCTTTCCTTGATCTGAGTTATCTTATTAGTAGTTTCTTGTATTATTTCAGGACCTGATAATTGACTTTCTCCGATTTCTGCCCAACATACTGGAGTTCTGCACTTACGTCCGTATAGTGCTTCAAATGGTGCAGCTTCGATGCTTGAATGATAACTATTGTTATAGGAGAATTCAATTAATGGCAAATGGCTATCCCAATTACCACCAAAGTCAATTACACATGCTCGGAGCATGTCCTCTAGAGTTTGTATTGTCCTTTCACTCTGTCCGTCTGTTTGTGGATGATAAGCAGTACTTAGATTTAGTCGAGTTCCCATTGCTTTCTGAAAACTTTTCCAGAAATGCGAAGTAAATCGACTATCTCTATCCGATATAATGGAGAGCGGGACTCCATGTAGGGATACTACCTCGTCCACGTAGAGTTGTGCTAACCTTTCCATGCTAAAGGTTTCTTTCATTGGTAGGAAATGAGCTGACTTGGTTAATCGGTCTACGATTACCCAAATCGCATCATTACCTCTTTTGGTTTTGGGTAACTTTGTAACAAAGTCCATTGTTATAAGTTCCCATTTCCATACAGGCATTTCTAACTGTTGTAGTAGTCCTGAAGGTTTCTGGTGTTCAGCTTTAACTTGTGAACAAGTTAAGCACTTGGATACGTATTCGGCTATATCCTTTTTCATTCCTATCCACCAGAAATTATTTCTTAAATCTTGGTACATCTTATTGTTTCCTGGGTGCATGGTATACCTAGATTTATAAGCTTCTTCTAAAATCTTATTCCTTAATTCTCTTTGCTTAGGTACCCAAATTCGTTTCTTATGGAATTTCCAAATTCCATCACAAATTCCATCATTTCCTTGTTCTAATTCTTTTAGGTAACCTTTCATTCCTTCAGCATCGTCTTGGATTGCTGTTTTCTGGACTTCTTTAATTTGTGCCATTAAATCTACTTGTAGATTTAACCTCAGAGCACGGACTCGTTTCTGTTTCTCATGGTACTTACGACTTAAGGCATCTGCAACTACATTTGCCTTTCCTTCGTGATATTGGATATCACAGTCGTAATCGCTTAGCAGCTCCATCCATCTTCTTTGCCTCATGTTTAATTCTTTTTGCCCAAATATATATCTTAAACTTTTATGATCGGTATAGACAGTAAACTTACTTCCATACAGATAATGTCTCCATATCTTAACCCCAAAGATTATGGCTCCTAATTCTAGATCATGAGTCGTATAATTTTCTTCGTGCTTTTTCAATTGTCTAGAGGCATACGCAATTACCTTCTTGCGTTGCATTAACACACATCCGTATCCTAATTTTGAAGCATCACAATATATTTCAAAATCTTCTGTTCCTTCGGGTAAAGCTAAGATTGGTGCATTCGTCAACCTATGCTTTAAAATCTTAAAGGCTTCCTCTTGTCTAGGTCCCCATTCAAACTTAGCAGCTTTACAGGTTAACTTAGTTAATGGTATGGCTATCTTAGAAAAATCTTTGATAAATCGTCTATAGTATCCAGCTAAGCCTAGAAAACTTCTTATCTCCATTGCTGTTTGTGGAACTTTCCATTTCGTAATTGCTTCTATCTTAGCAGGATCTACATGGATACCTTCGTGATTTACCACATGACCTAAGAATTGTACTTCTTGTAGCCAAAATTCACATTTTGAGAATTTGGCATAAAGCCTTTCGTTTCTTAACAAAGTTAAGAGAACATGTAAATGCTCACAATGTTCTTTTTGGCTTTTGGAGTAAATAAGTATATCGTCGATAAAAACGATTACAAATTTATCCAAATATGGTTTACAGATTCGATTCATCATGTCCATGAATGCTGCTGGGGCATTCGTTAATCCAAAGGGCATGACTGTAAACTCATAATGACCATACCTAGTTCTGAAAGCAGTTTTAGGTATGTCCTCTTCTTGTACTTTCAACTGATGATATCCAGATCTTAAATCTATCTTAGAGAAATACCTAGCTCCTTGCAATTGATCAAAAAGATCATCAATCCTAGGTAGTGGGTATCGATTCTTAATCGTAACCTTATTCAATTCTCTATAATCGATACACATTCTCATCGATCCATCTTTCTTTTTCACAAACAGTACCGGTGCACCCCAAGGGGATGAACTAGGTTGTATGAATCCTTTGCTTAATAATTCATCTAATTGCTTTTTCAATTCTAGCATTTCGGTAGGTGCTAATCTATATGGTGCTTTAGCTATTGGTGCAGTACCTGGAATTAAATGCATTCTAAACTCTACTTCTCTATCAGGTGGTAATCCAGGTAATTCTTCTGGAAAAACGTCTGGGTATTCTGACACTACCGGGATGTCCTGAAGTTCCTTATCCTTAGTGTTAATGATTACTGAAATCATATACACCATTTCCTGTTTTCTCGAATAACTAGCCAACTTCATTACTGAGATGAATTTTAGTGGCTTTCGGGGTCTATCTCCAGTAATTAAAATTACTTCTCCTGTAGGGGTTTGAATTTCTACTGCATTTTTGTCACATAGGATTCGTGCATGGTTGGCTACTAACCAATCCATTCCTAATACTACATCGAATCCTGCTAAATTCATTGGTAACAAATTTGCAGAAAACTTATGGCCTAATAATTCTATTTTTCCTCCTTGCCAGATTTTATCTATGTTCACAGAATTTCCTTCTGCGGTTTCTACTGTGAAGATTTGCCTAAGAGTGGTTAATGGTAACTTAAGATCTTGGCAAAATAAAGTATTTATAAAACTTTGGTTCGCACCAGAGTCAAATAATACTTTTGCAAATACGTTGTGAACTAAGAACGTACCAGCTATCACATCTGGAATGAGTTCGGCCTCTTGAGTGGTCAGCTGGAATGCTCGCGCATTTCTTTTGGTTGTTCCTTCAGCTGGTTTGGCTTGGTTAACTACAGGTTTAGCTAACTTAGGACATTCAGATTGAAAGTGTCCCCTCTCTCTGCAATTGTAACAAACTTTTGTTTTCTTCCTGCAGACTTCTTCCCGATGTCCTTTCATTTTGCAAAAATTGCAAACCATATTGCATTGTCCATAATGCTTCTTTTTGCAAATTTTGCAGAAAGGAGATGATGAGGATTGTCCGGTTCCTCTCTTCTTGGCATTACCCACACGAAATCCTTGGGTAATCTTGTGAGCTAATTCCTTCTTGCGATCTTCCTCTCTTGTGCATACCAATTCATCTGTTAGGGTATTAGCTAATTCTACAGCATCGTCAATAGTACGAGGTCTCGCAGCTTTAACGATGTTTCGGATTTCACTAATTAACCCCCAGATGTAACGAGAGATAAGTACCGGTTCTGGCGAAGCCAGTGATGGCACTACCCTTGCGTATTCAAAGAATGTCGAAGTATAGCCCCGGCAATCTACACCTAACATACGATGACTTAGGAACTTGTTTGCCATTTGTTTCTTCTCGTATTCGGGACAGAATTTTCTTTCTACCAAACTCTTAAATTCTTCCCAACTCATTGCATAGGCTATCCTTCTCCCTTTTGCCTGGAGGACCGTGTTCTACCATTCGAGTACTCCTTCTTTGAACAGATTTGATGCATACATCACCTGGTCTGCATCGGCACATTTGCTTATTGCAATTACTGCCTCGGTTTTCTCTAACCAACGCAGTGTTGCAGTTGCCCCTTCGTTACCTGCAAATTCAACGGGTTTGCAAGCAAGAAATTCTTTGTAAGTGCAACCAGGCGTTGCAGCTTTCATTCTTTTAGGGAGTGGGGCCTGCTGCGGATCATGATCGTCATGATTACCGCCTCCATTTATGCTGTTACTGCCGTTATCTTCTGGAATACGTTTACTAGGAATTAATTGTGGTTCGGCAGGTTTTCGAACAGCAGCTACAATTTCTGGAATAGCATGAGCTATCCCTTGGGCGATAAAATGCTCGATATCTTGTCGAGTTATATATTGATCTTCCTGTTCTTGCTCAGATTGATTTTCTTCATTAATTGGTTCATTGTTAGCATTTTCCATCTGCTAATTGGTAAAATTATTAGTGTCTAACCTTTCAAATGACAAAATTCACATAGATACACATAGATTATCACATCATATGAATATAACCAAAATTGTCGATTTCTCGACTTTTACTTTGTTAGTATATTGTATATGCATCCATACACACCTGTATTTTACAGAGTTTTATTGCCCATTTTACAGAATTTTAAGTTACTATCATACAATACGGCTTTCTGTGGTTTAACTGACGGTTCTAGTAACGATGCTCCCTCTCATCGTACTTCCAAGTTAGATGCTCTCCCATTTCCCTGATCCTATTACCTGTACCTATCAGTTCTTCACCGAACTGACGGAGTTCAGCTAGGTTTTCATTACTCATGGGAGGATTTGGGAGTGGTTCTGGGTCAAATTGTGGAAGGAAGCTATAAGGACTGTTAACTATATTTTGGAATTGCCCGTCATTGGTCCACCATTCCTCCATTTGGCCTAATGGTCTGGTATGAACTAGTGGTTCTGGAATAGCTGGTCCTAGGTTTAGTGGGAATTGAACTGTAGCCGGGTAAGAAAAGAGATTATCGTTGATAGGCTCTAAAACATCACAGTTCTCCAATAGGCGATCTATTTCGTCCTGGAACGTGATTTCCTCAGACTGTTTAGAGCTTTCGCCAATCTCTATTCCCTTTTGCTTCAGATCTATTCCTATTTCTTTTTCAGGTGATTTCGAACCTTCTCCAGTTTCTATTTCCTTTCCCTTGTTCATGATCACAGGATTTTCTATTTTAGGGAGTTTCCTAGTGGCAGTTTTCCTACGGCGCACTTTCCTCCACCCTACATATCTTCTCTTCTTTTTAGGTTTGGCTTTTTCCAGCGGTGGGGCTTGGAATTCCACAGGTTCTTCTATGTCAGCAATGTAACCAGTAAAGTCGTGAGAGACTTCGATAGGCACTGGATATAAGTTGAGATTCTGGAATGTTTCCGACATGTCATTCATGCTGCATAGCATATATGTAAAATGCAATGTTAAAACTTTGGAACAAAGTTTAACAAACAAAATACTGAAGTTTTATTGCATACGGATTCATAAAAAAACAACAGAAATAAACACACTTAGGACTTTATTTATTTACGGGATTGTGATTTCTCTTACTAGACCCAACTTATCGGATATTTAGAGATTAGCATTTTCTGCTACAGTAGCTAGCATATAGAGATTTGCCCATTTCCCGTTATTTTATCTTCCCAAGGTGTACTATTACCCAACTCTTGGACTTCGGGGTTAAACCTAGCTCTCTTGGTTCGGGGTTTCTTTGTCTCCTGACTCTTTTTAAGTATCGAATCCCTTTTCTCTGGGGAAAGTGGATTCTCATAGTTTGCCTTGCGGACAAAGATTCCTTCTTCTAAATTTACTGGATTTTTAGAAGAAGATGCCACATCTAGTTTGTGGTAGATAGCAGACAACTTTTGCTTACCCATACTGTAACTAAAAATAGCCAGTTAATAAAACATATAATCACCGAATAACAATTAGTAAAATTAAGCATTGTCCAAATACTTAATTTAGGCTTAATCAGTGGCTCGATCAGTGGCTCAATTTAATTATTAGCTCTGATACCACCTTCGCTGTCATGGCTCCCCAACCCACCCTGGACGGAGTCGGGGGACCGCGAGACAGTTCCCGTGGTATTTAATTAATGCGGCAGCGGAAGTCTTTTTATAACAGGATCTTTTATCCGTGAAATATGCTCGTTTAATATATTACACAAAGTTTAAGGGATAAATCCCATAATTTACAATACGTTGATTTCACACAGAAATCTTTATTTTTCAAAACACGTTTTATTCATTTATTTACACTGAGCCACTTCTCTGAGCTTGATAGTGCTTTACTGCACTTTTCCTGGATCACACAGATCACCTGAAACATGTTTGAAAAAGGTTTTGTCAGCGGAAAATACTGAGTGAATCATTCTGTTTTCTAAAACGACCCGTTAGTTATAATTTACAGTATTAAGAGCGATTACAATGTTTCTATCAACCAATTATCAAGAATGGGTATTTGTCACTCGATTCATTTCTGTGACTGTGGTCATACCACTATTGGGTCCCGTTGCCCCAATAGTGACGGTGTACTCACACAGAGTAGTAATAACTCACATAGAGTAATATTCACTCACATAGAGTGATAATAACAGTAATGTGCACAATACCCCACATACCAGCTGTAATTTGGTGATTACAAAGACTTAATCCCTGTATTTATAACCTTGAAAATAATTTGAGGTATTGTAATACTTACTCACAAACTGTGAGAAAACAATTTAAAAAGAAGAATGACTCACATTGCAGATTAACGAGCAATAGATATAAGCCTACTGATTAGCCTTGCTTAAACCTAATTTAACACAATGCACACACACAGGTTAGTAACTAATACAGCAGTTACGTCAATTCACGAGATTAAACTTTCACAACGATTAATCAGTGCAATACTCGATAATTCAATCGGATTCACAACGAATAACAGAGCATAGTCCGAATTCGAACAGCACTCTAATATTCAAGTCGAAATCACGACGAATAATCAAAGTACAAGCTCAATTGAGCAGCACCCGGACTATTGTTGGATAGTTATAATCGATCGGACGTTGAATCGTAATAGCGATCGAGTTATTACCCTGATTGCGGCAGCGTTTCGATAATCGTGTGTGTTTGTGAACTGTTTTGCTTATAACTCGACGTATATTATGAATTTTAACGTCGTTCAAGTGCCAGATTTCAAGTCCCAACCCCTGCTATTTATACTGAAATTTTGACACCGTCGCGTAGCGCGAGGGGGTACCCCTTTCGGCGTCGCGCTACGCGAGTGATCACCCTATTTTCATAGACTAGGTTTTTGCGTGTGTAGGCTTGCTGAGTCGATAGATTTTTAAAATTCTATTTCGACAGAGAGTTATGATGATAATCGTAACTAGGGTTTTGCCCCCCCCCCCCCCCTGAGTTTTAGGGGCCCTGATCCTGATTCCGATTATTCTGGAAATTTTAGGGTTAGTGCAGAATTACTTGGGTTTCTTAATTAGGGTTTCCTTACTAGCTAATTATCATCCTAATTATGGATTTTAGTGGCAGTTGTTACATCAATGTTATCTGGTAACTCATCAGTTGTTTCAGACTTTAATTTTATATTGACTGCCTTTTTGATTTGCTCCTCATTTGGTTTTCTGGGAGAATAACCTTCCCAAATCGGAGGCGGACACTTGTTGTAACTGACACTGTGTTTCTTACCAGTATCCTTCTCTTCAGTCTTCTTTTCTTGAAATGCTTTAAGAACTGCAACAGTTGGATAAATTCTGTCAATCAAATAATTAGAACTTGAATAACTTTGCAGTAATCGTCTGATTCTTTCATTCTCTATTTTTTCAGATTCCAACTCCTACTTTAATTTTGCACATTCTTCAATATAGTGATTGATAGCCTTTTGCTTGGACATCATCACTGCATTCAACATAGTTAAAGCATCTTCTCTTTCAGAATTTGTCTTTTGTAGATATTCACCATTCTGTTCAACACATCATATGATTCTTTCACATAATTGACATCGAACAGTAATTTTTCTTTCATCTTATCAAGCTCACTCAACTTCTCATCTTTCTCTTCACACTGCTTGCAAGATTCCAAACACTTTAGACACGGTTTGATGACTTCAACAATCTTTTCAACTTCAATTATTTTTTCAACTTCAATTATTTTTTCAACTTCAACCACCTTCTCAGCTTCTTTAACTTCTTCACTCTTTTCTGATTTCTCTTCCTGATCAACATTCTCGCATTTCACCTTTTTCTTTTCTTTTGCTGGTCGTTTCTCCTTCAGCTTCTCCAATCTATCTGCAAAATAAAATTCAAAACTTTCAGGAGATAATAGAGATTTTCCAATGTTTATTTGTGTCTCTTCTTCATCATCACTTCTATCAGATGATGATTGATTAAAGACTGTTGTCTTTTCTGAACTATCATCTAAAGAAACAAACTCTCCATCTTGAACTTTCTCATTACTAGCAAACTCTTTCATCCATTCCTTCAACAAATCTGGCTCTTGAACTATTTGTGCAGTGATAGCTACTACTTTTGAATCAGGTGGAATGTATTTGTCCCAGCTAAAACCTTCTGCCACTTTTTCATCATCTTGATCAATTTTACCAAAATAAGCTTTCTTTGTTGACTCTTCGAGCGCCTTCTTCTTTCCATCTTCAATTACTTTTGATGATGATGATGGTGGTTGAGCAACTTGTTGATATATAGCTTTCCGATAATAATCATTATTCCCGAACGGATTCTGAGCTCCTCCTGCTTCTCGATTGGTACATTCCCTCTTGAAATGTCCTTTTTCCCTGCATCGAAAACAAGTAACTTTAGATTTATCAAAACCCAAAGTAGAAACATTAGCATCACGAAAGTCATCTCTTCCTGTAATCATCTTAAATTTTTCGGCTCTTCTCAACACACTTGCTAAACGCCACTTAATATCCATAAGCTCCATTTCCTCAGCATCGATCAGATCGTAATCCTCTTTAGTCAGCATAGGATTTCCGATCCTTCCTGCAACCAATCCCTCATATGATTCTAATACTGTAGCAAGTAATGCCATATGACCTTTAGCGACTTCTTTAGAGAAATTTTGACCATTCTGAAGATGCAACGCGATGTTGCAATGTAAAACATGACCATTACTGTTGTTTGAACTTTGGAACTGATTACTTGAGGTTGAAACATTCGAACTAACACCCGAGTATGAAGAAAAAACACTATTGCCTTTTGGACTTTGATTTACTGATCTAGATGAATTTTCTGCGCTGAAAGCAGTTTGGACCTTCGGACTTGTTTCAACATCCTGAACATTCCCTTTATAATACATCTTGATGTCTTGTTGACCACTTGGATTGTTCATTCGAGCAATCTTCTGCTGTTCAAGATCTTGTCCTTCAATTTTTTCAATGAACTGAGATATTGTCAACTTATCGTATTCTCCAGTGTTCTTTAAGATCATCAGATAAGTACCCCATTCTTTCTGAGGTAAAGCATCAGCCAATTTGTCAACCCATTCTTCTCGATCTTTGTTGATATCCAACAATGACATTAATCTCACTAAGTGACAATATCTTTCAATCAATTTCTTTGAACTTTCACCCGGCAAACTAGTAAAAAGATCAAACACTTTCTTTAATAATGATTTCTTACTCCTGATCATTTTTTCACTTCCTTCAAATTTAACTCGAAGTGCTTCCCAAATCGAACGTGAAGTATTATCATGTTGAAGTAATATAAAGATGTCTTCTTTCATAGCTTGCTGTAACAAACTAATCATCATCTTTTCTGCTTTGTACATGTCTCGTTCTTTGTCCGACAACTCAGAAATAGTTTTGTTAACTCCCACATCTGTACGAGGTTTAACATACTTTTTCTCAATACACTCCCAAGACCTCAAATGATTAGCTTGAACCTAATTTTCAAACCGGTCTTTCCAACCATAGTATTCTTCAATGCCTATTAGCTTCGGGGGTTTTTGCAAAGTTCCTGTTTCATTTTCCATGTTCATGCTCTGAGCAATGGCAGCAGTAGTACTCGGAGCAGTAGCAAACGCGTTATAAAATTCCTCTTCCATGATTCGGTAACAAGTTTCATAAAATCAGCTTTTCAAACGAAACAAACACTTTCACACGATATGGACTCTTCACACGAAATGAACTCTTCAAGCGAAATACCAGTTCAAACGAAATGACCTGCAAGACAACTTCAAACGAAATGAATCCACAAGAAATGAAGACTTTCACACGAAATAAATGATTTCGTGCGAAATAAGCCTAATTCTCAAGCGAAATGATGATTTCGTGCGAATTCAACTCAAACTCAAGCGAAATAGACGATTCAAACGAAATGAATATTCATTTCGTACGAAAAGAAGATTTTTGGTGTGAAATGAGGTCAAACTAGCCAATCCGTGCGAAATGAACTGTCTAATTCAAACGAAATGGCTCATTTAGTACGAAATGATGCTGATGTCATACTTACGATCAGATTTTTGTCCAATTAATCAATTTTTAGGTTGATTTTAGGTCAAATTCTTTCAAGGGTTTGTTAAAACAGTGTTTCGCTTATAATATGTGAAATTCAATCCATTTTAACCATGAAAACTTGTTTAATTTTGAAAAGAACGTGTAGAAGTCAGAAATTTGATGAAATCAAGCTGAATTCGGTAAGAACTCCTCCTCCTGAGCTCTGATACCACTTGTAGGATCGTTTGCACAACCAAAACGAGTCGTTCAGAGGTGTTCTTATCAATACGAGAGGCGGAAACTAACGTATCGACTTCGAAACAGCTTGATATACACTCTAATTGTCTTTTTGATTGATATAACAGCGTTTTAAAGCGAGTAGACACTTCAGCAGCACTTCGGCTCTGGAATCGGAAAGTTACAAATGAAATGGGCAACATGGGTATTTATAGGGAATGCATTTCGTACGAAATGGTTAAGTTTCATTTCGTGCGAAATGGCCTAAACATCATTTCGTGCGAAATGACTTCACATCCTACAAAAACCTGTTTTCTCGTATATTGTGCCCTGATCTATCAAACTAGTTACAAGACTCGAACGAAGACAAAGTCGACAGACATATGCACCAACAACAATGATGCTACAATTAATATTATATGAATAAGAAAACTACAAAAAAACAAGTATCAAAATGCGATGTGTCATTCCCGCCACATCGCGCGGGCATCCTGCTAGTAATGTATATACATAGACACACACATTTATAATTATTTACACACACCATACACCCTCTTTCTCTTTTATCCTTATCTTTTGTCCACCGCACTACCTTCATTACCACTGCCGTCGTCGCCACAACCACCCCGTCTATCTCGGCACTCGTACATCATCTCCCCTTGTCGACCCATCGTACCAAACACCAGTACCACTTGTCTCTCTCGTCGTACCAAACATCATTAATTTAATATTATGTTTATTCAATGATAAAAAGAAAACTAAAACAAATAAGTGTGTGTATATATTATTTAAAGTTATATTTATTGTTTTTATTTAAAAATAAAAAAAGAAAATAATGAAAAAACAAAAGAACAAATGGGTAAATTGCCAAAATCATCCCTTTGGTTAGGAATTGCTAATATCGTCCATGAGAGATAACGATACATTTCAGCTAAGTTAGCGATTAAATGAAAAAACAACAAAAATAAAACATTGAAGACCTATTAACAAAATATTTCAATTTTAAATGAAAGTAACAAAAATGCTCAAACCTCTGAGACGATTTTAGCATTTAACTCGTTTTAAAATTAGTCAAAAGTACCCGAAGCCAATTGGGCAAAACTTGTTATGTCTAATCTAGATATCATTATTTGTAACAAATAAAGACACCAAAATATAAAAAAAAAATTGAAACATCATATGTTAAAGAGTTAAATGCTTGGTTGGTTCCTGTGGTTTGCGAAAATTGCAGACTTGGTACTAAGGGTTCACTATTTACACACTTGGTCCTAGTGGTTGCAATTTTTAAACTTGGGTGGTCCTTAACAGTAACCTTTATTAAATTTTTCAATTAAGTCTTTGTGAAATGACTAAATTGTCTCTGAACAATTAAAAAAAACAACAAAGAGATAGGCCTACCCTCATATTCTTCTCCCCATCTCTCTCTAACCTACCACCTCCACCTTCAACCCACCACCACCAAAAAGACAACCTGCACCACCGCATCCGATGGTTTAACCACCACTCCAAAGGCCACCACCACTAATAAACCGGCGGTGAATAGATCTGGTTCGAGCGATGAAGAGTCCGGTCAAGAGAAGAAGTCGAACGGAAGGTGTTATCAGTTCCGATCCGTCGTAGAAAGAAGATCCAATGGCGGAGATCTATCAGCCTCGCGGTTCGGACATTTTTATGATTTCTTCTTGTTCTCGCATCTCACGCCTCCGATTCAGCGTATGTTGTTTTGAATTTATTAATTATTCATGGACAATTTTGTCATTTCACAAATACTTAACTGGAAAATTTAACAAAGATTAGATTTAAGGACCATCCGAGTTTTAAAATTACAAATAATGAAACCAAATGCGTAATTAGTGAACCCTTGAAATCAAATCTGTATTTTTTCGCAAATCATAGAGACCAACTAAACATTTAACTCTATGTTAAAAGTAAAAAAATATGGCTATAATACGATTTTCCTATTAAAAGTAAAAAAAAAAAATTCTATAATACGATTTTCCTAAAAATAATTTACTATCAACATATTTTTGCCGTAGTAACAAAAGATCGGCGGCTTGAATATTCCAGAAAACCCTAATTCCCAAAAACCCCTGGTCTACATAAGAAACACCACCATTGTTCTCCTAAATCATCCAAACCATTCCCGTTGGTCTTTAACGGTAACTGTGACACCCCAGGAAAACCAGTAAACTACACAACACAGCTAGCTTCCTCAGTAACCGCATGCTAAATTTCGAGACGAAATTTCTTTCAAGTTGGGGATAATGTGACAGCTCGAGTTTCCAAGATTCCGTCTTCGCATTAATTGCACGATTAATTGTTTAGTTGTTTGTTTACACGAGTTGTTTGCTTTGTAACTGTACACCTGGATTATATGTTGAGATGGTTGTTTGATATGTTATCTGTTTATGTGATCAAGGTGTTTATCATGTATTCTGTTTAAAAAACTTAACTACTTAAACCTTGAACATGTCCGATGAAACACAAGTGTTTCGCCATAACTCATACCGACGAAACAGAGTTGGTTTCGTCACAAGCATCCCAACGAAACAGGTGTTTCGCCGGCCCACTGATTCGCCGAAGCCCATTAAGGGCCCAGCATGTTACGTGTATACTTATTAAGTCCCACTGTTCCATTCGTCACACTGTTGGCAGCTTAGAAACCCTAGAACTCTCTCCTCTTCTGTGTGACGGCAGCTTTGTGTCTACCAAGCCCTCTTTAACGATCAAACCATCATTCCTTCTATCTCGGTTAGTGTAAAACTCTATGATTTGATGTAAATAATTATGTGATGATTTTGTGTGTAAGATTAGGGTTTTCATAAACATTATTGAGTCTAGAATCGTTGTGCCGATAATCCAATGATTGTATGTGATATGGATCTTATGAAAGTTTGATAACTCTGTCGTTTATGATTAATTGGTTACATTCACTGCTCATGATTCTGTCTATATTGTATTATGTTAAATATATCTTATCATGGAAATACATACGGGTTAAAATCCAGATCGTATAAGGTTGTTTGGTGAATTAGGATACATGCTAGATATTATGTGCCATGATGATTTGGTATGATAAATGGTATCAATGATTTCTGAATGATTGTATGTTTGCTGTGTGATTGTGGGTGATCATTGGGTAACGGCTGTAGATGATTAGGGTTTTCTGTGTAACTGGTAACACGGCGAAACTAACAACACGGCGTAACTGATGTCACGACGAAACAGGAGGATGTGTTTCGCCGAGGGTAATTACGGCGAAACAGGAGGGTGTTTCGCCGAGAACATGCACGACGAAGGGGATGGATTTCGTCGAAGGGGTTCACGACGAAACGAGTATGTTTCGTCGAGTGGGTAAACTGCACAGTGAACTCAGTTAAGTCTGTTAAGGGTTAACTGGGTTAGTTAACTGCTGTTAAATGATAGGCATGAATTGCATGAGCTTGAATATGTACTTTGTGTTATTTTGTGATCACTGATTCAATACCCACTGTGATTGTACTTATACGTGAACATCGTGAATATAAACTGATTATGTACACGTGCATACCATAGGCCTTGATTGATTAATTGGAACCAAGTAATTAACCAAACCGAGCAAAACCAAGGTGAGTTCACACCCTTTCCAAGGCATGGGATTCCCGGTGGGTTGGGAATGGATTGAATGACTACCCGTACTTGCATCACTACTAGACTACTTACTACCATTCTCGGTTTGGGAAGGACGCCAGTGCGAACACTTACGTAAAACCTACGTACTATTGTCCTCGGTTTGGGAAGGACACCAGTGTTAGAACCTACATAAAACCTACGTACTATTGTCCTCGGATTTGGGAAGGACACCAGCGCTAAACCTACGTACTTGATACGTACTACTGTTCTCGGTTAGGGAAGGGCACTTACGTAAAACCTATGTAAACTCATACTTACCATTGTCATCAGATTTGGGAAGGACACCTATAAATACACTAGTCTAGTACATACAACATGGGAAGCCCCCACTTATCTTAATACTGTAAAGATTTGGGAACAAGGGTACTGGGTAAATGCATGGTTATGAAACGAACTTACTGTTTCTGAAGCGAACTCATTACCTGAACAATTAACTATGAACTTACTCAACTTTGTTGTTGACTCTCTGTTACATGCCTTACAGGACGTTAGGTACTCATGGAGCTTGCACAGGGAGGCGCGGTCGTTGTGGAACATGGACGGTGGATGCCATGTTAAAAACATTATGACATTTCGAACTTAATACTTATGTTTGGGTTTTCATATTTATGCTTCCGCTAGACACTTAACTATGTTTTGTTTTGAACACCTTTTATATTGATGGGTTGAACTTTATCTATTACTTGCAATGTTCAATATAATTGGTGGCTTGATCCTGGTCATGTCACGCCTCCAAGCGGTGATACTCCGCGTGTGGATTTTGGGGGTGTGACAGATTGGTATCAGAGCCATTGGTTATAGTGAACTTGGTTTTAATAAGGGGAAAAAGTTTTATTAAAACCAGACTATAACCAGAATAGTGCTCAACGATCCACAACGACGCTTCGCTCCACATGCAAGACTCAACACTATAGGTGATATGGTTTATGTTTTATTACCTACTTGCTAGTTACATAGAACTTTGCTCATGGTATGCTTAGATAAACGTAGCAACTGTTGATTGAAAACACATGTGTGCTTACTCTCTTCTGTCATTGCACTTTTGCGAACCTCTCTCACTCATGTTTCCTTTTGTTGTGAAGATCATGAGTGGACGTGTCAATATGACTCAAGCCCAGTTGACGACTTTGATTAAGGAACAAGTTGCTGCGGCACTTGCAGCCGCTCAAGCAGGAGGTATACCCTGCAGTCGCAAACTCCCTCTAGGATCTTTAGATCCTACACTCCTAAACCAACTCTTGTGTTTAACCTTGTCCTGTTCTTATACACAACAGGTCAACACGCTCAGCCACCTGTATGCACATTCAAGACTTTTATGGACTGTCGTCCTAGTACTTTCAGTGGCACTGAAGGGGCTGTTAGATTCCTCCACTGGTTCGAGAAGCTCGAATCGGTCTTCGAGATGTGTGAATGCCCTGTGGCTCTGTTGGTGCACTACGTCTGTCGACTACGTCTTACATCGAGTCTAGTGGTGTATAGGTTAGACATGGCACGAAATCCTAGAAACATGTGTTTGTATAGGTTTCGCTTATGTGTACTTATCTAGGTTTCGCTTATGTATCATGGAGATAGTTTCGCTTGTATGTCATAGATTTAGTTCCGCTTATTAGTCAAGTGATGTAGGTTCGCTTATACGTGCATGTACATATAAGCGAAACCTGTCAGGCTATATATAGTTGTCATTCAAGCGGATCTAGACACATAGTTGAAGGTGTTTTCTTCCGGTGAGCCACGAAGTGCTGCCGAAGTGCTGTCAGAACGTGTACTCGTGTTATTGATCAATAAAACAGCAATATTAAAGTGAATCCGACTGAAATAGCACCAAATCATTAGTTTCCGCCTCTTGATTTGGATAGGAATTCTTCTGATCGACTCAAACAGGGCCGAACGAGATCCTACAAGTGGTATCAGAGCTCAGGAGGAGGAGTTCTTGCCATTTCAGCTGCATTTCATCTATTTTTCTACACTTTCTTCAAATTTTTAAAATTTTTCACGGTAATATCAGCTCAATTTCACACATTGCACTCGGAATCATGTATTAGTAAACCCTTGAAAGTTTTAGATTTAAAATCGATCTAGAAAGTAGGATTTTTGGGGTTTCGCATGTACGAACACGTTCAAAAAGTGACATCAGCAGATAGTTTTGCTTCAAAGTTCAGCTAGTTTCGCTTATTTGATCACTTGGTTCCGTTTATTTGGGCAATTTCTGATAGTTCCGCTTCAAAGGGTCCGCTTCAAAGACACTCTGTTGTAGTTCCGCTCAAGAGTTCCGCTTGAACAGACAGTTCTGCTCTTCTGTACAAGATAGTTCCACTTCAAGGACCATTGAAGTTTCGCTTATCTGAACAAAGAGTAGTTTCGCTTCAAGTGACAGTGTAGTTCCGCTTCTGTGTCACATAAATCAGTAGTTCCGCTTGTACTGACAACTCAGGGTTTCGCTTGAAGTTACAATCAAGGTTCCGCTTTTCTGGACAGCTAGTGTTTCGCTTGAGAGAACATTTTGTTGAAACTTGGAAATTTGTGAACCGGTGAACTTTGAACAATGGACAACGAATTTTATAACGCCTTTGCTAGCCCGATCTCAATGACTCAGAATGCTTTGATTGAAAATGAAACCGGGACGTCTCAGAAACCGCCCAAACTCATGGATATTGATGATTATAACGTGTGGTCTGAATGTTTCGGAAATTGGGTCGAGGCTTATCATTTAGACGCGTGGGAACACACTGAGGAACAATATGTTAGACCCACGAGAAATAATGTTACTTTAACACTTAGAGAGATGAGTACGGAAGATAAAAAGAAATATCGAGATGAGAAACTTATGGTGAGTCTACTTCAACAAGCAATAAAAGAAGATATCTTGATATTGCTTCAACACGATGGAACTGCTTATTCAATCTGGACAGAATTGGAAGCAAAGTTTGTTGGTAGTGATGATATGCTCAAAAATAAAATGTCTTTCATGAAGAAAGAATTTGACTTATTTCGTGGTTTGAAATCTGAAAACACCAAGCAGATAATTGATAGATATTGTAACTTGGTGAAAAATATGACAAAACTTGGAATTAAGAAAGATACTAACGAATTGATTGAAAAACTTGCAGATGCGCTACCACATGAAACATGGGGAACGTTTCTGATGATGCTGAGATCCAACAGAAAAGATTACAAAAATATGACACTGGGAGATTTTATCAAACACCTGGAAGCTCAAGAGATGGAGCAGAGGAAGATAGCCAGGATGAAGAATTACGATGGAGAACAGGATATCAGCTTGTACTACAAGAGTGGTGCTACTGGATCAACACATCATTCTCCGAAAATCAAAACTGCTTTTAGTGTTAAAGATTCTTCTGAAAAGAAATCTTCCCAGGGATCAAGCAGCACAAGATTTTCATCATTCGATCCAAACATTTCTGTAACAAAGAATGGAAGAAAACTTCAGTGTAATATTGTTCTTAGTATTGAAAATGATGAAGATTACACTAAAGAGATTGCTAAAAAACAAATGTCTTTGTTGGGAATGGTTCTTGAGACTTATAGTAGTTTTGTGGCCGGAAAGATAGGTAATCCAATGCTCACGAAAGAGGATCACGATCAAATTGATGCTGACGAAATGGAATTAATGGATATAAAATGGTGCATGGCTAGTGTGATGAGACGAGCTGAAAAATTTAAGCAAATTACGGGAAGAGATGATTTCCGTGATGCAAATGTTTCAACTTTAGGCTTTGATAAATCTAAAGTTACGTGTTTTCGTTGCAGGGAAAAGGGGAATTTCAAGAGGGAGTGCAAAAATCGTGAAGCTACTGGAGCCCAAAATCCTTTTGGAAATAACGATTATCACAAAAAGGCAATTTATCATCAAGTCACACCACCAGCACAGCATCAGGCGCAAACTGCACATGGGAGAGATGTGATTGACGGGACAAAAAGAGCATGTCTAAGCAAATATGAAAATTTTTCATGGGATAAATATATTCCAACAAATAGCAAAGTGTGTTTGGCAGAACAAGATGATGAAAAGTTGGCTGAAGGTTTTTATTGGGATGATTTTTGCCCAGATCAGGATTTCATGATCAAAGAGATGTCCAAAAACACTTCGAATGTTAATGCTTTCTTTGCTAATGCCTATGATTTGAAATGTGCAGAAAGAAGCAGAAAAGTCATGGAAGCTGCTGAAGCAAGACGGAGAAAGCTTGAAGAAGAGGAAGAGAGATTAAAAGCTGAAGCTGAAGCTGAGAGAAAAAGAAGAGCTGAATTTTTACAATCAAACAGAACAGTCAAAGAGGTTCCTGAATTTGAAGTAAAAGTTGATGCTGAACCTGTCAAAGTTCCTGAAAAATGCATGAACTGTGATTCTTTAATCAAGCAGAACAATGAGTTGCTGCATAATATAAACAGATTGAAAGAATCCTATGATACAATGAACAGAGAAATCAACAAGTATACTGATTCGAGTGGTGAACAAGCTGTGGCAATGAATACACTGAAGATAGCGTACCTGAGACAGCTTGATGATGCAAATTTTCATATAAAGAAATGTGCTGATCTGGAGTTGGAGTTAGCAACACAAAAGATAGAAACTGAGAAAGTTAAAAAATTATTAGAAAGTTACTCATGTTCTACTTTTGTTGTTGACAGGATTTATCCGGTTATAGAAAATTTGAAGACGTTTAAAGAAGTGAAGACGTCTGAAGAAAAGAAATATGTGACAAAAGACGAAGAAAAAGTGAAGACTTCTGGTAAGAAATCAAGTGTGGTCTACAATAGATGTCCGCCCCCGGTCGAAAATGGATATTCACCTCGAAATCCAAATTCCGAGAGAGTCGAAAAAGCAATAAACTTAGAATGGGAGTCTGGGCCATCGGATAACTTGCCAGAAAATATTGATGTCACATACACGTCATCCGACACTGATCATGAGTCAAAGTTGATAAAAAGTGTGGTCGATCAGGTGTTAGATAAAGATGACAGTGAGGAGTCCAAACCCGAGTCAAAGTCTGGGTCCAATGCGTCAAAGCCGACATTCAAAAAGGACAAACGGGTTTCTGATAAAGAGTTTTTACTACCAAAATCTAATTTGAATGATGAATCATTAAAAGTGGCATATACTTTGAAAGATTCTGACAAATTATATTCTGATGATGTTTTTCCAATAAGAAGTGTCAGATTTGAAATGATTCAAAAGGTTTTCAAAATAACAGAAATTAATATTTCTGAAATAAAAGATTTAAATCTTATCGGAAAACCTAAACAATACACTTCAAGAAAACAACAAAGAATTAACAAGAAAATGGGTTACAATTGTGGTTATAGTTTCCAAAAGAAACCAAACCATAATCGTAATTTCAAAAAGAAAGGATTAGGTTTTGTTCCACCGGAAAACTATAAAAATGAAAAAATGTATAAACCAAAAACTATGTTTATTTCAGGGAAAACGACAGAAGCTGAAAAAGAACAATCATTCAGAAAGCAGACAAATCAGGAATTCCTTGCCAAGAAGCAAGAAGAGTTGAAGAAGAATGATGTTCCAAAGAAGATTGAAAAGAGAACTTGTTTTCAGTGTAAAACTGTTGGTCATGTTGCGAAGAATTGTCCAAAGACATTCAAGCCAAAACAGGAAGTCTCTGGAAAAATGAAAGAAAAGGTTGTCGAGAAGACTGAACTGTCAACCCGGAAGTTTACTGGCTTTCAAAATTCAACTTTTGAAAAAGGAGAGTGTTCAAAGAGTGCTTCAAGAAGAAAAGATAATGTGCCAAATCAAAAATGGGTTGTGAAAGGTTCAGGTAATAGTTCTGGTAATGAATCTGATTCCATAAAATCAGAGGAGCCACGTGTTGAGAAAAAAGTTGAAAGAAAAGTTCCAACTATGAACGATGAAAATTTTCCACCATTGCGTGCTGAAAATTTTATGAAGAAAGTTGGAAAAGTTGAAATTTCAAATCAATTTTATTCTAACAAGAAGAAATTTGATGTTGAAAAGACATTCAACGGAAATGTGAAACACATTTTTGGCAAAATGGTCAATGGTAGGGCTAAAGGTGTTAAAGAATTTTATGCTGCCAAAAGAGGGGTTCACAAGTCCGTTAAAAGTAAAGATGATGAGATTGTTAGACCCAAGGAAGGTCAGGCTTGGGTGGATATATTTTTCAAAGAGTAAAAACCTCACTTGCCGGAGATCCCAAGTTGGTAATTGTGGATCAGGAATCGGCATCATTCTTTATCATGTTTGTTTAATGTGTTTGAGAAGTTTTTGCAGGACTTGCCGGAACTCCCAGGTTTGTAAGCGAAGAGTAGGAATCGGCACCTTGAGAATTCAACCAACAAATGGTAATTGGTTGAAAAACAGGTTTGAAGATTGGTTTGTGCATATCTGCATATGGTAAATCAAGGACATTAATTTGTACTTGAATTTTTCCTACAAGTGGTTGAAAGTCAATGTGATGATTTGATCCCCATAAGCTACAAGTGGTTGATAAACGAACTTATTTTCCGAAAAAACCATTCTGATTAAAATAAACTTAAGTGTTTTGAAATCATTATGGGAAAAAAGTTTGTTGTGAGGGGGAGTTCTGATTGTTTATGCCAAACGGGTGGAGAATTGAGGCATTTCGATATCAGTTGTCATGGTATGTACAGTTTTTTTTTTCAATTGTTCTTTAGATGTATTTGAATTTTAGGGGGAGTAAGAAATTTTAGAAAATGCAAAAACATCAGAAAATTTGAAAAAGCCAAAAACATGATAAAACTGAAAAATGAGTTTTTGTTGCATAAAAGAGGAAATGATAGTACATCAGTGGACAATTGCGACACGCCAAAGAAATGTAAAGTCAAAATGTGATAAATAATCTTACTGTGGATATCTCAGTAGATTTTTCGCACATTTAGTAAACTGTAAAGAGATATAAACTTAAATTTCAAACTTGCTTATTCTGTGGGTTAACAAAACTGCTTGGATATATAGGTAACCCCTGAAATCTTGTTTGAAAGGTCCCTTATTCTGAGATACTAGGTCTTTATACTCAGTGATATCTGGGGTATTATCCCGGGACTTCTGCTGTATGGAAATACTGACCTAGTCCCCGGATAATGCTTTCTGCAAAAAGCTTTGAAATATAAGCTCGCCCTCAGCATGCCGATGAAACAATAAAATTGATAGTCGCTGCTGTTGTAATTAAAAGATCCTCTAAAGGGGACACACCGAAAGTCGAAGCCGTCATCTCTCTGCGTATACGGAAGTATCGACCTGAGCTCTCACGGCCCTCGCACATAACCCCTTTACAGATATCATCTATGGTATACTCACCTGTAAGACTGAATATTGGGATCTGGATACGAGAGTATATTCAAGTAGTGGGACACACGGATAAGTTTAAGTATCTAAGACACTAATTGCGTATCTCGAAACAGTTGAAATTTGTGTGAAAATTTAAGAGGACACACATACTGACAATCTAGGTAAATTGTTTAGAGCTTAAAATGAAATCTAGCTTAACGGTGTTGTTGATATGTCTTAAAAACTGATATGATCCTCTTGCACGAATTCACAAAAATATTGTCTGTAAATATTTCATTTCTGCATTTTCTTGTGTTTTTACATGTGGTGATTAGTTACTTTGTTTTTGAAAATTCAAAAAGATTTTTGACAACTGGTGTTGAAAAGCTGATTTTCGAAGTTCAAAGTGCTAAACATGAAGAACAGGTTTGGGAGAGTGTATTTGATGTTGTTAAGTTTGTTTGAAAAGAGCCAGTAAAAGATATTGGATGTAAAATTATATCTGGAAATTCTTGTAAAAGTTTCTAAATTGATTGAAAAGATTTAATTTTTGAAGAAATTTATGTTTGGGTAGAGAGTGTGCAGGTAAATATTTGCCAGGTGATGATCCTGAGATAGTATAGAGTCAGGTAATGATCTTGAACCTGATGGAAGCCTGTCCACGATCTTAGAATGAAGCAGTGAATTCCAGACTACAATCCCAGCAGTTTGAGAGGGGGAGTCTGAAGACAAAAGTTGAGGAAGCAGTTAGAGCCAGTATTGATCCTGGAACTTGCTATCAAGAAAGAGAAGCTTGTTAGTGATGAAGATAGAGAATGCTGATTCTTGCAATGATAAATTCTTCAGAGGAAGATTGAAGACTGATAAAGATTGTAGGTTGACAATCGAAGACTCGAAGACTCCGTCAACATCCGAGGGGGAGTCTGTTGGTGCACTACGTCTGTCGACTACGTCTTACATCGAGTCTAGTGGTGTATAGGTTAGACATGGCACGAAATCCTAGAAACATGTGTTTGTATAGGTTTCGCTTATGTTCACTTATCTAGGTTTCGCTTATGTGTCATGGAGATAGTTTCACTTGTATGTCATAGATTTAGTTCCGCTTATTAGTCAAGTGATGTAGGTTCGCTTATACGTGCATGTACATATAAGCGAAACCTGTCAGGCTATATATAGTTGTCATTCAAGCGGATCTAGACACATAGTTGAAGGTGTTTTCTTCCAGTGAGCCACGAAGTGCTGCCGAAGTGCTGTCAGAATGTGTACTCGTGTTATTGATCAATAAAACAGCAATATTAAAGTGAATCCGACTGAAATAGCACCAAATCATTAGTTTCCGCCTCTTGATTTGGATAGGAATTCTTCTGATCGACTCAAACAGGGCCGAACGAGATCCTACAGGCTCGTAGGGTGAAGTATGCCACTGGTACTCTCGAAGGCATTTCGCTGACTTGGTGGAATGCGCAAGTTCAGATGCTGGGGTTGGCGGCTGCTAATGCCACCCCATGGAACGATTTCAAGGAATTGATCAAGCGGGAATACTGCACTCGTGATGACATCCACAAGTTGGAAGTGGAGTTCTTTAACCTGAAGATGACAGGGTCAGAGATAGAGGCGTACACGAAAAGGTCAAACGAGCTGGCCATCTTGTGTCCAACTATGGTGGACCCTCCTATCAAGCGCATTGAGTTGTACCTCAAAGGCTTAGTACCAGAGATTCAAAGCCATGTGACCTCTGCTAATCTTGCTACCATCCAGGATGTTACTCGTCTTGCTCATCGTCTCACAGACCAGGCAGTGGAACAGAACAAGCTGCCCAAACGTATCAGTGCTTCTGCTGCTACTACTTCTGCTATTCCCAGTGACAACAAGCGAAAATGGGATGGGGATTCCAGCAAGGGTTCAACTACAGTTTAGTCCCAGGCACAGCAGCGAAAGACTGACGACTACCAGAGTCCTGGTCAGCAATCTTCTGGTAGTCAGGGGCAGGGTGGATATCGAGGGAACCACCCAAAGTGTAATAGATGCAACAGACACCACGGTGGTCAATGCAACAGGGGACGTTGTCAGAGGTGTCTCAAGATGGGTCATGAGGCCAAAGATTGCAGGAGCTCACGGCCTGCAAATCAGAATCGTCAGCAGCAACAGCAAGCACCGCAGAATTAGCAACGGCAACAGGGCAACAAGGGATGTTTTCAGTGTGGCACTGAAGGTCACTTCAAGAGACACTGCCCACAGTTAAATCAGAATCAGAATTAGAACAACAACCAAGGCAACGGGAACAATAATAGGAACAACAATGGGGGAAACAATAATGACAACGGTGCTAGGGGTCGAGTGTTCGTGATTGGTCAGGGTGAAGCAAGGAATGATCCTAATGTGGTGATGTGTAAGTTCCTTCTCGGTGACTTTTATGTTACTGTTTTATTTGATTCGGGTGCCGATACCAGTTATGTGTATCTAAAAGTTAGTCAAATGCTCAAGCGCACACCAACACTTTTGAACACCAAGCATGTCGTAGAGTTAGCAAATGGTAGAAGTCTAGAGGCCACACACATAGTTCAGGGTTGTAATCTTGTCCTCGCTGGTCAGACCTTCTCTATCGATCTCATTCCTATAGTTCTGGGTAGTTTCGACATCGTCATTGGGATGGATTGGTTATCCCAACAGCAAGCAGAGATCCTATGCAAGGAAAAGATTGTTCGTATTCCTCGTTTTGGTAAAGAACCCCTCGAAGTTCAAGGCGACAAGAGTGGTGCCGTGGTGGGCATCATCTCCTTTCTTAAGGCCTAGAAGTGTTTACGAAAGGGCCACACCGCTATTTTGGCACTTGTTACTGACCCATCAGCGAAAGAGAAGAGATTAGAGGATATTCCAGTAGTATACGACTTTCCTCAAGTGTTTCCTGAAGATTTACCTGGGCTACCGCCTCATCGCCAGGTCGAATTCCAAATCGAGCTAGCCCCGGGAGCAGCGCCAATAGCTCGAGCACCTTATCGCTTAGCTCCATTAGAACTGGAAGAACTGTCCAAACAATTGCAAGAACTTTTGGATAAAGGTTTTATTCGTCCCAGCTCTTCGCCTTGGGGAGCTCCAGTGTTGTTTGTGAAGAAGAAGGACGGTACCTTCAGGATGTGTATTGACTACCGCGAACTCAACAAGGTGACTGTGAAGAATCGCTATCCTCTTCCACGCATTGATGATTTGTTCGATCAGCTGCAAGGGTCGAGCTACTACTCAAAGATTGATCTGAGGTCAGGTTACCATCAACTAAGAGTCCGGGACGAGGACGTCTCCAAAACAGCATTCAAAACTCGCTACGGCCACTACGAGTTTCTGGTCATGCCATTCGGGTTAACTAACGCGCCTGCAGTCTTCATGGATCTTATGAACAGAGTGTGCAAGCCTTATTTGGATAAGTTCGTTATTGTGTTCATCGAAGACATTCTGATCTACTCTAAGAGTCAGGAGGAACACGAGCAGCATTTACGACTCATTTTGGAACTCCTTCGAACAGAACAGCTGTATGCAAAGTTTTTGAAATGCGACTTCTGGCTTCGTGAAGTCCACTTTCTAGGCCACGTGGTAAACAAGGATGGGATTCATGTTGATCCATCCAAGGTAGACTCGATTACGAACTGGCCTGCACCCCGTACACCAACAGAAATTCACCAATTCTTGGGTTTGGCAGGTTACTACAGGAGGTTCATCAAAGAATTCTCGAAGATTGCGCAACCTCTCACCTCACTAACGCAGAAGGGCGTTACTTATCGATGGGGTAATGCACATGAATCAGCATTTCAGCACCTAAAGGATAGACTTTGCAGCGCACCTATTCTTTCATTGCCAGAGGGCACAGACGACTTTGTGGTTTACTGCGACGCTTCAATTCAGGGTCTTGGTTGTGTATTGATGCAACGGGATAAAGTCATTGCTTACACCTCGCGCCAACTTAAGATCCACGAAAGGAATTACACTACACACGATTTAGAGCTGGGAGCTGTTGTTTTCGCACTTAAGATATGGAGACATTACATGTACGGTACCAAGTGCACCATCTACACCGATCACAGGAGTCTCGAGCATATCTTCAAACAGAAGGAATTAAACATGCGACAACGTCGATGGGTTGAGCTTTTAAACGATTACGAATGCGCGATCAAGTACCATCCGGGCAAAGCTAATGTTGTGGCCGACGCCCTCAGTCGAAAGGATACTACACCTAGGCGTGTACGAGCGTTACAACTCACTATCCAGTCTAGTCTTCCTACACAGATACGAGATGCTCAGGTAGAAGCATTGAAACCAGAAAACGTCAGGGCTGAAGCCTTACGCGGCTCAAGGCAACGGTTGGAGCAAAAGGAAGACGACGCCTATTACGTAACAGGACGCATCTGGGTCCCACTCTATGGCGGTTTACGAGAATTTGTAATGGATGAAGCACACAAGTCTCGCTACTCAGTACATCCGGGTTCGGATAAGATGTACCACGATCTCAGAACTACGTATTGGTGACCTAGCATGAAAGCTCACATAGCAACTTACGTCAGCAAATGTTTGAATTGTGCGAGAGTCAAGACGGAATATCAGAAACCATCAGGTCTAATTCAGCAACCAAAGATACCACAATGGAAATGGGAAGAAATTTCCATGGACTTTGTTACTGGCCTGCCTAGATCTCAACATGGGAAAGATACTATTTGGGTGATCGTGGATCGACTCACTAAGTCTGCACACTTCTTAGCTATCAAGGAAACAGACAAGTTCTCTACCTTAGCAGACATTTACTTAAAAGAAGTGGTTTCGAGGCACGGGGTGCCAACCTCTATTATTTCCGATCGTGATGCACGTTTTACTTCGGAACTGTGGCAAGCAATGCACAAATCTTTTGGCTCTCGATTAGACATGAGCACAGCTTATCACCCTCAGACGGATGGGCAGTCTGAGCGCACTATTCAAACTCTAGAAGACATGCTACGTGCATGTGTAATCGATTTTGGCAACGGCTGGGAAAAACACCTCCCTTTGGTGGAGTTTTCGTATAATAACAGTTACCACACCAGCATTCAAGCCGCTCCATTTGAGGCATTGTACGGGCGTAAATGCCGATCACCTCTTTGTTGGGCAGAGGTGGGTGATAGTCAGATCACGGGGCCAGAACTTGTAGTAGACGAAACGGAAAGAATTGCTCAGATACGACAACGCATGGCGGCAGCTCGTGACCGTCAGAAAAGCTACGTTGATAAGCGCAGGAAACCACTCGAGTTCCAGGTTGGGGATCGAGTGCTACTCAAAGTCTCACCATGGAAAGGTGTTGTTCGTTTTGGCAAACGAGGCAAGCTCAATCCGCGATATGTCGGACCATTCGAAATCATCGAGAAAATAGGCAAGGTGGCCTACAAACTGAACCTACCAGCAGAACTCGGTGGGGTTCACAACGTTTTCCACGTGTTGAATCTGAAGAAGTGTCTGTCAGATAAGACCCTTATAGTTCATTTGAAGGAGCTCACTATCGACGATCAGTTGCGATTCGTCGAGGAACCAGTTGAGATTACGGACCGAGATGTTAAGGTCCTCAAGCACACCAGAATACCTCTTGTTCGAGTTCGTTGGAACTCCCGTCGTGGCCCAGAGTTCACCTGGGAACGAGAAGATCAAATGAAACTCAAATATCCCCAGTTGTTCGAGAACAATGCAACCACTACTGAGGCTGAAGCTACTACAGAATTTCGGGATGAAATTCCAAATCAACGAGGGGATGATGTGACACCCCAGGAAAACCAGTAAACTACACAACACAGCTAGCTTCCTCAGTAATCGCATGCTAAATTTCGGGACTAAATTTCTTTCAAGTTGGGGATAATGTGACAACTCGAGTTTCCAAGATTCCGTCTTCGCATTAATTGCACGATTAATTATTTAGTTGTTTGTTTACACGACTTGTTTGCTTTGTAACTGTACACACTGGATTATATGTTGAGATGGTTGTTTGATATGTTATCTATTTATGTGATCAAGGTGTTTATCATGTATGCTATTTGAAAAACTTAACTACTTAAACCTTGAACATGTCCGACGAAACACAAGTGTTTCGCCATAACTCATACCGACGAAACAGAGTTGGTTTCGTCACAAGCATCCCAACGAAACGGGTGTTTCGCCGGCCCACTGATTCGCCGAAGCCCATTAAGGGCCCAGTATGTTACGTGTATACTTATTAAGTCCCACTGTTCCATTCGTCACACTGTTGGCAGCTTAGAAACCCTAGAACTCTCTCCTCTTCTGTGTGACGACAGCTTTGTGTCTACGAAGCCCTCTATAACGATCAAACCATCATTCCTTCTATCTCAGTTAGTGTAAAACTCTATGATTTGATGTAAATAATTATGTGATGATTTTGTGTGTAAGATTAGGGTTTCCATAAACATTATTGAGTCTAGAATCGTTGTGCCGATAATCCAATGATTGTATGTGATATGGATCTTATGAAAGTTTGATAACTCTGTCGTTTATGATTAATTGGTTACATTCACTGCTCATGATTCTGTCTATATTGTATTGTGTTAAATATATCTTATCATGGAAATACATACGGGTTGAAATGCAGATCGTATAAGGTTGTTTGGTGAATTAGGATACATGCTAGATATTATGTGCCATGATGATTTGGTATGATAAATGGTATCAATGATTTCTGAATGATTGTATGTTTGCTGTGTGATTGTGGGTGATCATTGGGTAACGGCTGTAGATGATTAGGGTTTTCTGTGTAACTGGTAACACGGCGAAACTAACAACACGGCGTAACTGATGTCACGACGAAACAGGAGGATGTGTTTCGCCGAGGGTAATTACGGCGAAACAGGAGGGTGTTTCGCCAAGAACATGCACGACGAAGGGGATGGGTTTCGTCGAAGGGGTTCACGACGAAACGAGTATGTTTCGTCTAGTGGGTAAACTGCACACAGTGAACTCAGTTAAGTCTGTTAAGGGTTAACTGGGTTAGTTAACTGCTGTTAAATGATAGGCATGAATTGTATGAGCTTGAATATGTACTTTGTGTTATTTTGTGATCACTGATTCAATACCCACTGTGATTGTACTTATACGTGAAGTTCGTGAATATAAACTGATTATGTACACGTGCATACCATAGCCCTTGACTGATTAATTGGAACCAAGTAATTAACCAAACCGAGCAAAACCAAGGTGAGTTCACACCCTTTCCAAGGCATGGGATTCCCGGTGGGTTGGGAATGGATTGAATGACTACCCGTACTTGCATCACTACTAGACTACTTACTACCGTCCTCGGTTTGGGAAGGACGCCAGTGCGAACACTTACGTAAAACCTACGTACTATTGTCCTCGGTTTGGGAAGGACACCAGTGTTAGAACCTATGTAAAACCTACGTACTATTGTCCTCGGATTTGGGAAGGACACCAGCGCTAAACCTACGTACTTGATACGTACTACTGTTCTCGGTTAGGGAAGGGCACTTACGTAAAACCTATGTAAACTCATACTTACCATTGTCATCAGATTTGGGAAGGACACCTATAAATACACTAGTCTAGTACATACAACATGGGAAGCCCCCACTTATCTTAATACTGTAAAGATTTGGGAACAAGGGTACTGGGTAAATGCATGGTTATGAAACGAACTTACTGTTTCTGAAGCGAACTCATTACCTGAACAATTAACTATGAACTCGCTCAACTTTGTTGTTGACTCTCTGTTACATGCCTTACAGGACGTTAGGTACTCATGGAGCTTGCACAGGGAGGCGCGGTCGTTGTGGAACATGGACGGTGGATGCCATGTTAAAAACATTATGACATTTCGAACTTAATACTTATGTTTGGGTTTTCATATTTATGCTTCCGCTAAACACTTAACTATGTTTTGTTTTGAACACCTTTTATATTGATGGGTTGAACTTTATCTATTACTTGCAATGTTCAATATAATTGGTGGCTTGATCCTGGTCATGTCACGCCTCCAAGCGGTGATATTCCGCGTGTGGATTTGGGGGTGTGACAGTAACAATTTTTGAGTTCTGCGCGTTTGTCTGTTATTTTTTAAACTCTACTAGTTGATTTTCACCCTGCGCATTGCGGCGGGGACCCAATGACTACAAAAGGCGCGTCAGCAACGGCAAGCAGATACCGAATATCAAAACATAAATAAAAAAGACGTGGTAAGGATAGTCACTCCGTCCAAAAAAGCGATTTTAAATAACCTAATATATAATAATAGGACCCACACGTCCTACATGTTGGAAATTCGGTTGTTTTCAGTTCAGTTATTATGGTGCTAACACGTTAAAATATGGATGAGCTTGGTACCGGCATCGAAAATGCTCGGTACAATACGGTTTGGTATTTGAAAGTAAAAATCAATAAATACAGGTATGGTGCTAGACCGGTTTTGAACCGAAAGTAACGATTCTGAAAACGCCAAAAGGTGGGTCCCAAATTGGTACCAGAAATGATTTGGTATAGTAAATTTGGTACTGATACGATACCAGTTTGATTACAGGATTTGATATGATTTGCTCATCAATATTTTAAATATCTAAGTTAATTTTACATGCTACAATTCATTCATTACAGAAAAAGATAAAAAACCAAAATAAGTTGTTGTGTATGTAAAATCTCATTCAAACGAAATACAGTTTACTTACTGTGTATATGAAAAGTAATTTAAACGGTGCAATTACTTGCATTGTTGCGTTGCTACAGGATTTGATGAGTTTGGTACCAACCGGTACCGAAAATACCGTTACCGAAATCCCCAAAAGTGGGTACCGATACCGAATATACCTGGTACTGTACGGTTCGGTACCGGTCGGTACTGGTACGACACCGGTATTTGAGCGTAAAAACCATTGAATACCGGTGCCGAACTGGTACCGAAAATACACCGGTTTGGTAAATTGGGTACCGGTACCAGTACCCGATACCATTTGCTTATCTGTTAGTGATGTTGCTATTTATAGGTAATTTAATATATAGGTAATTTGTTTCACATTGATATACTTTTATTACTTTTATACTATGTATGATCACCTTTCCACTAACAAATTGATGATAGTATATTTTAAAATACTTAAAAAAAAAAAAAAAAAAACCAGCCCAGCCTTCAAAATTTAATTTAACTAGTTTTTTTACTATCGCCGCGTTGCGGCGAACGTCTTTTGTTGTTTAGTCTGTGTTTACATGTGTTTTGAAATCACTACGAGCGCGTTGCACACGGAAACCGCTGACAAGAATAAAAAGAAAATATAGAAAAAAACGCTAAAAGATAAACAAAAGAAAATCAACCAAAAAAGTTGTATGGTAATAATGTTGCTCGTATGAAACCTGTGGTCAGAGATGAAATGATACTGGGTACTGGTACCGAATTTCCCGAACCGAAAAATCTTAAGTACCAATTTGGTACGACTTTTGGCGTTCCTGGTACCGGTTCGCTACCGTTTTTTATCTTCATATACAGGTACCGTAATTGGTATTTTCAGTACCAATACCGATTCGGTATTGGTTGGCACCGAGCTCATCCATACCCCTAAAACTAAAAAAAGAAATAATTAAAAGTTGAAGAAAATAAAAAAAAGGTGCACGATACCATTGTTGTACATACAAAACCCGTGATCAGGGATAAGCAAATGGTACCGAGTAGCATTACCGAATTTCCCGAACTAAAAGATTTTCAAAAACAATTCGATACCGACTTTTGGTGTTTTCTGTACAAGGCTGGTGTCGGTTTTTACATTTATGTACCGATAACCGTACTGGTATTTTCGATACCAGTACCGGTTAACAAAAGTTTATCTAACTTAAAAAGTAAAGAAGATTGTAAAACTATTAAAAAAACCATATATATTATTATAATTTTACTGTTCAAAATTGTATTATTAATATAGGGTGGAGATACAATAGGAAGTTTATTTGGCTAGGAATGATAGGAAGTGATCTTGACCATCCATTAAGTTAATCAAGGGCTAATATTAAATCAGGGAAATTGAAAGGAAGAAAAGAGGCGCGTGAGTTTGTTCAAGGTCATTCTAGTCAATCCAAGCCAATAGTTTCTCTCTCCTCCAATTCCCCCCCCATTTTTTAAACGTTAATAACTCTTTCATACGAAATTATTTTTTTTATAAAAATTGCACCAAAAAAACGAGCATTTTTTTAGCTTTAAAACGAGTATACTATTGCTATATTTAAAAAAAAAATTTAAAACCCAGTTGCGTAAAACGCAATAGAAAACCACCAGTTACGTAAAACGCAATGAAAAAAAAACCTAAAAAATGACATTTTTCTAAAACGCAATGCACCAAAAACACAAAGAAATGACTTATTTGTAAAACGCAATGGCCAGAAAACACACAGAAATGTCTTATTTGTAAAACGCAATGGCCAGAAAACACACAGAAATGTCTTATTTGTAAAACGCAATGGCCAGAAAACACATAAAAATGTGTTTTACCTAAAACGCAAACACCAAAAACACAAAGAAATGACTTATTTGTAAAACGCAATGGCCAGAATACACACAGAAATGTCTTATTTGTAAAACGCAATGGCCAGAAAACACATAAAAAAGTGTTTTACCTAAAACGCAATGCACCAAAAACACAAAGAAATGTCTTATATGTAAAACGCAATGGCCAGAAAACACTTAAAAATGACTCATTCTAAAACGCAATGGACTAAAAACACCTAAAAAATGTGTTTTACCTAAATGAGCCAATTTATAGAAAATTAATTTTTCTGGCAGCTCAACCCCAGCCAGGGGCTCTGCCCCTAGGACCCCGCCAGGGGCTGCCGCCCCTGGGACCCCGCAAAGATCGTAAAACGCAATGGCTAAATCAAAAACCCAGATCATAAAAATGAAATTAAAGAATTTCTTACATGAATCGAAGCCGACTTCTTCATCAATTGACAAAACTTGAATGATAGAAACACTTATCAACGCTCGAATCGAACGAATCGAGTGATTATCTCCAAAATCATCGGAAAAAACGAGATTTTTTTTATGAAATTAAACTGGGTTTTCTTCAAAAAAAGCTGAAGAACACGTTGATCGGGTTCTGAATCATTGATTGGTGATGAAAATCGCACTATAATGTAGTGATTATTGAGATAGAAAGTGAAGAAATAGTTGAAGATGGTGGGTTTTGAAAATGGTGGGTTTTTTAATTTACTGGGTTTTGAAAAAGGAAGAGGAAGGAGTTGGATTGACTAAAATATCCTTTCTCTTTATTTTAAAATTTGCCACATGTCATAATCCTATGGCTTCCTATCATTCCTAGCGAAAATTAACTTTCTATTTGATCTTTTCCTTATTAATATATAGGAGAATTAATATATATAAGGATAATGTTAAAACTAAAAAAATGGCTCTAATATGATTTTCCTCCTAAAAATAATTTAATATTAACATATTTTTGCCGTAGTAACGAAAGATCGGGGCGTGAATATTGCAAAAAAACCCTAATTCCCAAAACCCCTGGTCTATATAAGAAACACCACCATTGTTCACCCAAACCATTCCCGTTTCAACAATGCTCTTTAACGGTAACATTTTTAAGTTCATTGCATCAGTTTGTATTTGATTTTTGTTGAATGAATAAGAATAAGAATGGAGGTTACCTGTATCTATGTTGAAAGATGAAAGGCTTGTTTCTCATGAACATTCGCAGTGGCCGCCTGATCGAACTTTCGCCTTCGCCAGGCTTGAGAGTTCATGTTGCTCCTTCCTTCCTTCCTTGGATGTCTGAGATCCTCCTCCTCTTTTTTCAATTTTATTTTTATTTGTTTTGATGTGTAAGAGAAACTGGTGATGATAATCGTAAGGCTTGTTTCTCAGAAACATTCGCAGTGGCCGACCAAGAGCTTTCGCCTTCGTCAGGCTTGAGAGCTTGTGCTGTCTTGCTCCTTCCTTCCTTGGATGTCTGAAGTTTCAATATACACATAAAATATTATTTATTTATTTATTTATGGAGATTCAGTGTGGGTTTGTCAATGATGATTTCAATAGATGACGAGTCTGATGTAATATCCAATCCATTCATTATGAAGACGAATCGAGGCATTTGTTTGAGAGCCAACCCATATACTACTGACCCCCTTTGTTTTTCATTTTTAAATTTTTTTGCCAATTAATTTTCGGTGTCTTTTAAAAAAAAAAATAAAAAATAAAAAAAAAATAATTGGCCGATGATTAAATTCAAATTAATGACAAGCATATGTCTGAATAAATAAATGTTGTTAATCTTCTCAATGAGGCCACATTCATTTTGAAACCGATGCGGAACAAATTGATTATAACAATTTTACTGCCTTCTGAAGTTTTTATTTTTTAAAATAATTTTGTGGTTTTTGATTAAATTGTTGATGGAGTTCAGATGATGATGAATTGCATAGTTCAAATGAATGTTTGTGATTAGAAAAGTTTTTATCTTTCCGATGAACTCACAATTTTTTTATATTTTTTAATAAATAATGATTTAGTGGGATAATGACGACTTCATGTGATAAGGTCTCGTTCGTCGTAATGGTGTGAACCTTGCCGACCATCCTGTTATATCACCACCCATAAACTGAATCCCACATTATAATAATTATTATTTTTTTAATTTATTTTGTAAATCATTTGGGTTTATTCAACTGTATTTTTGTTTGTTTTTTAGTGACACTAGAATTAAGACTCGCCGCAATGCGGCGGAGATTCTTTAGTGATAACTAAGTCGATTTAGTGCGCGCACGTTATGTTGAACCTATCAAATAGGAAAAAATAGACGATGTAAAAACGTTCATCCGCAAAATTTAGAACGAAACGTAAAAACGTTAAACCAAAGACGCACGTTGTGGTGTGTTAAGTCACAAAATTTAGACCGAATGATATAGCTAAAAATTTGCGGAAAATGAAAAATATAAATGACCAAAGTTGAAAGTAAAAAAAGTTGTGAGGATAAATTGTAACAGATTAAAAGTTTTGTGTTAAAAGTAAAAAAACAAATAGTTTTGGGTTAAAAGTAATTTATAAAATACTTTTGGGTGAAAAGTAAAAAATCAATTTTTTTTTAAAAACCCCCAAAGCCAAGGTTACAACAACCATATGCATAACCATTTTTTCTTTGAAAAACCCCCAAAGCTAATATTATAACACATAAGTAAAAAAAATCGAAGTGGTTAAATCGCAAAAGATGGAAACTTTTGAATTAGAAGTGAAAAAATCAAATTAATCAAAAGAGTTAAATTACCAAAGATTAAAACTTTAAACTTAAATTGTCAAAGATTAAAACTTTAGGGTTAAAAAGGAAACAAAGATTAAAATTTTAAACTTAAATTGCCAAATATTAAAACTTTACGGTAAATTGTCAAAGATTAAAACCTTAAGGTTTAAAAGGAAACAAAAATTAAAACTTTAAACTTAAATTGTCAAAAAATTAAAAGTTTAGGGTTAGAAAAGAAATTTTCCATTTTTTTTAAAGCCTCCCAAAGCTAAAATTACAAGATATATATGCACATATAAGTTTTATAAGGTTTTAATATGTGATGCAGGAATAGATATGGCGTCGTTTAATTTGTCGATCAATTTGTCATCGCCAGACTTGAGAGTTCATGATGCTCCATCCTTCCTTACAGTAGTCAAGTTTTCTCACAACATAGAGTATACACATCGCATTACCTGAAGCACTTGTTCCCATTGGATGTCACACATTACAGTAATCACACAAATTATAAATTCTAAGCTTAACGCATGTTATGTCAACTTTCTAAAAATTATGCATAATAATTAAAACATAACTACAAACTAGAAGTTACATGGCTAATTATATATTTTCTAATTGTTTACTCTTCGAACTTGTGTCGGCCAACCCAAACGTTATGGCAGCTATCTTATCTTTCCTTCAGCGGCGGATCTAGAAAATCCGCTAAGCCGTAACGTTTTATAAATAAGCCGTAACGAAATCGAAAAAACCTCAAATTTTTCCAAAATTTACACTAATTTTTCCAAATTTTTCCGCGCCAAGCCGTAGCGGGCGTTGCCCCCCGGCCTAAGGTATATCCGCCACTGCTTTCCTTTGTGGTCTTTATGGTGCCGGGTTTTCGTTTATGTCCGGTATAGAACTAGATTTAGTTCTTGGTGTATCCGTTTAACTATTTACCCGAATCCGATAGTTACTCGAATTCGATTACTTTATTTGCCCAACAATGGTATTCGGCCCGATATTTTGATTGAAAATAACTCAAGCCCATTTTCGTTTTCATGACGTAAAGATTCACCTGCTACTCCGTAAATGATCTTTTATATTATAAGAAATGTAAACTTAAAGATATAAACAAAAATAAAGAATATAACAAATAAAAAGTTAAAGATATATATAAAAATAAACAAATATATAAAGCTAAACAAATTATACCACTTGCTGTCACAAAGGCCATTGAAGTTCAATTTACCCGTTCAAATACTTGATCAACTGTTCGGGTGCTTCCGCCAACTGTCTCATTGTAATAGTCGAGAATTTATTTCCAAAAACCTTCACATTTTTATTGACTGCCTTGTTCCTTATTTAACGAACGATGAACCCTTTGGTATGCCTTTTTTTCTTTTTCGTCTAATCTTGGCCGTTTTCATTAAGTTAAGATCGTCACACCCATTACTCCATCTTTCCTCCCTTGCTTCTCCGTTCATTTTTTCCACCAACATCTTCGTCTTCATCTTCATATTTGTCATCGCCAAGATCTTCATCTTCATCCAAATTATGTTGTTCTTGTGTTTCGGGCACAACTTCGTAGTCGGTGTCATTGTAAATCAGTAGCGAGCGTTAGACATTCTCTCGTGGTGATTGAATTGGTGGGCTCCTGTATGCAAACGGGTCGAATCCGGTTTGCGCTTCCATGGAAAATTCGAACCGACCGGATGCGGCCATTGTTGGACCTTGTGGGTGTGAAAATATTTGTGGTGGAAAATTTGGTTGAGGTTAGGTATAAAAAGCCGGTTGTACAGCTTGGGAGTAAAAAAGTTGATAGTGTGGTGTATACCCGAGTGGGGATAGAATCGGTGCACTTGGACCGCTCGAACCGCCTTGCCTCATGTCCGAGACGTGTCTCCTCAGCTTTGAACCCGATCCTCGACTAGTTGTAGAACTTTTTTTGGTGGCATCAACCTTTTTTTTTATCCATTGTGTTTGGTTTCTATTGTTTGGTTGTGAATGGTTTGGCCTGGTTGTGTTTAAATAATAAAATGTAATTTTTTTTATCAAGTGAAACTGCATTATAGCCATTCGTGATGTCCCCGACAGTCAAAAAAAGAAGATTTCTGCGGTGAATAATCCCCGCCCATCCAACATCACCGGGGTTGGTGGCGGTGTTTCTGCCGGGTGGTTTGTATTTCCTAAGTGACGCCCATACCTAATAAAAAATAAGCGCCTTAAAGTGCATTATTAAAAATACCCCACAATTTGTAGTGCGCATTGCATATTGCTTTCCACCATTGTGTGCAAGTATCCATCCATCTAGTTAATGTCTCTGAAGCCACCATTGATACACCTGTGGATTATTGACATGAAAAAGAAACCAAACCAATATGATGAGTTTTCAGTAACATCTGTGAAAATCACGTGGATCTAACCAGGGAGATATTTCTTAGGAACCCTAATAGAAATATCCCTCCTCTATCTTCCAACACATTTCTTTCTCATGTTGAAAATTATCCTATCACATTGTCATATCAATACATCAAATACCCCACCCCACCCCCCCCCACCCCCACCCCAAGAGGTGGCATATAGGGTGATAAGGGGAGTATATAGTGTGAAAACAATTAATGTGCCAGAAAAAGGGTTTTGATACGCCTCTCATTGCCCTATGAGAGGCATATAAGGTTGTGATAGTTGGAACATTAAACCCTATACGCCTCTCATTGAACAATGAGAGGCTTATCGGCACGACTTTTGATGAATTTAAGGTATAATTACTGACATGAAAGGAGTTCAGTCTGAAAAAGCGTGAAAGTGACCCATATGACCCTTATCGACCTATACGACCCTTATCGAGCAAAAATGTTTGTTTACCCAAGCATACGGGATTTATGGCTTCCAAATTTTTTCAAACTCACAAAATTCCGACTAAACTCCTGAAGATTCTTAACTAAAAAATTTGGTTGAGACCGTGAAGCATAAAGTTGTCGTTTTGGGACATTGGTAATATTTTTGGCGAAGATTCGAACCAGTCGTACGTCTCCGAAAGCGTTTGGTTATCCGACATTGATCGAGGTGAGGAGGAGGTTGTGTCCGTGCCTCGTTGTGATGACGGGGGTGTGCGATCCACGTTACCTGACTTGAACCAGGTGTTTGTAGATGAGGGGGAACCATCTTACATTGCCCAAAGTTATCCGCGACACGAATACGGGACTTACCATTCGTATACGGAAAACAAACACAAGTTAGAGTATGAGGAAGGTGCTAAGGAGTATGAGAAAAATGATAACGAAGTCGAAGAATGTGCTAACGACTTTGAGGAAAATGATAACGAAGTCGAGGAATGTACTAAGGACTTTGAGGAAAAT
Organism: Helianthus annuus; assembly: GCF_002127325.2. NCBI lineage: Eukaryota > Viridiplantae > Streptophyta > Magnoliopsida > Asterales > Asteraceae > Helianthus > Helianthus annuus. The sequence continues at coordinate 87,994,829 of NC_035447.2, forward strand.
GATAACGAAATCGAGGAAGGTGTAATGCACTTTGAGGAGGGTGTTGACGACGACGAACCTGCTAACGAGGAAGGTGTTCACGACGACGAGCGTGCTAACGAGGAACCTTCTAACGAGGAAGGTGCTAATGACGAGAAAAAAACAAAAAAAGGTATAACATAACCGTCAATTACGTGTTATTCGTGTTACATAATGTTGATATAATTTTAGAGTGGATAAAATGATTTTGTATACGTGTTATTCGTATGTATATAATTTTTATTAGGTAGGAGAAATCTAGAAAATGTTTGTGTAGGTCCCTTTTGTCGGATGACGAACCTCAAACCTTGTTATACTAACCCACTAGCGAGTGCGGAATCCAAGCTAGCGAGCAAACCGGGATTAAGCAAGTATAAACACAACACACAAGGGTTCACCGATTAACACAACTTGTATTAATGCAAATGAAGGTTTCGGTTACAAGCACAATGTTTACAAACCTAACTTGTAAACTCTCAAAGTGTGTGTGTGTGGTTCCGGACAGAAAGCTCTCAACTTGTCTCTCTATCTCTCGGGTGTGCACTCTCAGAACTGTCTAACACAACACACTGCATGGGTATAAATACCCAGCTCATGATATCTGGTCCGAAGGATCCGATAGATGGTCCGAAGGATCATCTATCGAAGACAAAGTATTCGAAGGATAAGCAGGGACCTCGAAAGATCATCTTTCGAGGTCTAATCATTCGAAGCATATCTTTCGAGCACCTCGAAGGATCAACTGTATCCTTCGAGGCTATCCTTCGATTCAGACAAACATATCAAATATATTCCAACTGTTGGCCAAGTCAATCCGGAGGATGGTTGACTTGGTCAACTTACAGACTACCAAGGACATCGTTTACATACAGACCGAATACAGACAAAGTACAGACACAAGTGCACCAACAAACTCCCCCTTGGCTGTAGCTTTGTCTTTATCTTCTATAGTTGTAGACTCGTCTCGAACTTCGACGGTCTTTGGTCTTCGAGTTCCCAAAACTCTGATGTCCTTTCAAGTCTTCATTGTCGGAGGATCTTCAAAGTCTTCACGTCTTGAAAGCAGAGAGTGTAACAACAAACTACCCGTATCATGTAGGAAGTGTGTTGGCAAACTCCCCCTTAACATAAGCTCCCCCTTGAGTTATGCTCGTGAAAAGACTTTATCTTTATGAAGTGAGATCCTTGTGGTGTTGATGATGGCTAGCGGCAACTCGATCATCTTCATCTTTTGAGCGCCTTCTCGTCGTGTCTTCACTCCAAGGCTTGTCATCGACCATGTTCTCCTAGCCTTTAGAATCTGCACATGCAAGAAATCTAAACGCGTAATGAGAACAACTGCTTGGAATATAGTTAGCATAAACAAATGACACACGTATGACCATGTCACAATCAAACACCGTCCGACAGTTTGAAAGTTTAATAAATTTATCAATTTTAAATTTTAACTTTCAAAATCTGCAAATTTTGACCGTTTATGAAGATTTAGTCAATTCGGTTTTCGTTCAGGTTTCAGGCAACGAAGACTCGAGCTCCAACATCGTACGATCGAAAATAAAGTAGAAAGAAAATCTTTTTGGCTTTTATAAAGTTTATATTAAAACACGCCTAAAATCTTTTTGGTATTTTTGAAATTAAAAGACAACAATTTAAAATCCTTTGAGTGTTATCAAACGACATCACCGCTAATGTCGTGCTGATATGCACCAAACGACGAAACTGTTTAACAGAAAACAATAAAAGTTAAGCAGTAAATAAATATTTACAGACATTCTTTTTGCGAGTTTCGAGGGTAAGAGAATCATATCAGTGTACGGTCATGCCAAAACACTCTTGTTGTTCAGTTAGTTAACATTAAGATAAGCATCCTATAACAATTATCGGTATTGTTGTCCACTTAAGCTCAACTTATCAGATGTAATCATGGCGAGGGGATACGTTAAGGTATGATTTATACTTACCGACCGGTGTTCATCCACATCACGACACATTCCCGTATCAAGGTATGCACGAGAGTTCATCTTACCGGTGAGTATACCGATTATCATCTATTTGACCGTATAAAATGTGAGATACTCACTTATTTTGAATTGAAAACAAGCCCTATGTGATATAATCACTTATTGATGAGGAACTTGATTTTCGTATGCATGAAGGCACAGGTGCAAGTCCGTGAACAGGTCAGTACTTCCGTACAGCAGAGAGACGAACTTGACACCCGGATAAATGTGATATTTTATCACTTATTTGATTTGGACATGTGATTGTTTATCACTTATTGAGGTCGAATGTAGTATGAATATGTACACGTATGTATAGTATCATGGAAGATCTAGACTTGCGTCCCCGTTATATTTCGGTAAAAGATACAACCATGATACCCAGATGATAAGCAGCATAAAGACCGAATATCTCAGAACCTCGGCAATCTATCAAACGAAATTTCGGTACTAAGACCATATGCCAATGAATGGTTCCCACCTGGTCTTCAGTCGATTAAGATTTATATCACCCTGCACACTTTAAAATGATTGTGAGCCTACCGATACATCTTATATAAAGCTGCTTATTGTTTTTCATTTAAGGTTTAAAGAGGCTTGGATAGACCACTGATGTACTATCATTTTCTCTTTTGCTCGCTAGGAAACTCATTTTTGATTTTCTATTGTTTTTGTGTTTTTGAAATTTTTCGATGTTTTTGGATTTTCAGATTTTGGATTTACTCCCCCTAAAATCAATAAACTAAGATAAATTTAAAACACAAAGGTATTTACAAAAATGATTTTCCGATGTTGGTTTTACTCTTGCTTGACCTTAATGCCATTTACCAATAATAAGAAGTCAAATCTAGATTTGTCAAAAGCTTTGGTAAATAAGTCGGCACGTTGGTCATCGGTGTGGACCTTAACAACATCGATTAGCCTTTTCTCAAAGCAATCACGTATGAAGTGATATTTGATTTCGATGTGTTTGGTCTTCGAATGCTGCACAGGATTTCTAGTGATATCTAAAGCAGCAGAATTATCAACGTAAATAGGAGTAGTTAGGAATTCAAAACCGTAGTCCCGCATTTGTTGTTGAATCCAAAGAACTTGGGAGCAACAACTTGAGGCAGCAATGTATTCAGCTTCGCATGTTGATGTAGCGACACACGTCTGCTTCTTGCACTGCCATGTGACTAGGCGATTTCCTAAGAACTGACATCCAGCCGTTGTGGATTTACCGTCGATTTTGCATCCGCCAAAATCAGAATCACTGAAAGCTACCAATTCAAAGTTATTATCCCTAGGGTACCACAGACCGGTGTCAGGGTACGCCTTCAAATAACGAAAAATCCTTTTAACAGCAGCAAGATGTGAGGCCTTCGGGTTAACTTGATATCTAGCAAGCAGGCACGTTGGGTACATTATGTCTGGCCTTGATGCTGTGAGGTACATAAGAGATCCAATCATAGCGCGGTAGTTTGAAGGGCTAACAGCTTCTCCCTTCAAGTCAGGAGTAATTCCGTGATTGGTTGGCAATGGGGTACCAATGGGCGTTGCATCAGACATCTGGAACCGGCTCAAGATGTCACCAACATATTTAGTCTGATGGATGAATATCCCAGACTCTGTTTGTTGAACTTGTAGGCCCAAGAAGAAAGTCATTTCCCCCATAGCACTCATCTCGAATTTATCCTGCATGATGCGCTCGAATTCCCTACACAAGACATCATTAGTAGAACCAAAAATAATGTCATCAACGTATACCTGTACCAGAAGAAGATCTCCATCTTGTTCCTTGATGAAAAGAGTACAGTCGATAAGACCTCTACGAAAACCGTTCTCCAGCAGATAGTGTGATAAGGTTGCATACCAAGCTCGTGGTGCTTGATGAAGACCATAAAGAGCTTTGTTGAGCAACCAAACCCGATCGGGATGGATAGGATCTTCAAAACCTGGAGGCTGTTCGACGTACACCTCTTCTTCAACCACACCGTGTAAGAATGCACTTTTCACGTCCATCTGATAAACCTTGAATCCTTTGAAGGATGCATAGGCTAGAAAGATTCGAATTGCTTCGAGACGTGCCACTGGTGCATAGACTTCGTTGTAGTCGATCCCTTCAATCTGACGAAAACCTTGAACGACTAAACGAGCTTTGTTTCGGATAACAACTCCGCGGTCATCCTTTTTGCATTTGAAAACCCAACGGGTACCAATCTTCTTGTATCCAGCAGGTTTCTCTACGAGTTTCCAGACACCCAGCTTCTGGAATTGTTGCAGTTCTTCCTGCATTGCTTCAACCCAAGCGTTATCTTTCAAGGCTTCTTTCCACGTTCTTGGTTCTTCCTGTGAGACATAACACGCGAAGGACCAATCGTTTTGTTGCCCGGATTCTCGAATAGCTGCATACAAGCCTGCATTGTTGTTGTTTCGCAACATGTTTCTTATTTGTACGCCACTTTGCACATTACCAATGATGTTTTGTTGAGGATGGGTATTATGAATCCTTGTTTCTGGATTATCTGGAACTGGAACATTTATACCCAGGTTGTTAAGATTAAGATCAACAACCAATTCAAGGCCCGGAATTGACGAAGAGGATGATGCAGTAGCCTCAGCTGTTCTATGGGCATCCACTGGAGGAGTACCCTCTGAAGTACCATGAACTGCTGTTGTAGGAGCTTCCTGATCTGCATCTAGAAATTCATCATCCTCTGAAGATTCGTTCAATTCGTTTGCATCATGAAAATCCTCATTGTTGAGAGTATTATTGTTCACCGAAGAAGATGGTTCTTGATTAACAAGAATTGGACGAACCACCGGTGAAACTGTTGCATTGTCACTCTCGAAAAACATCCTAGCCGCAGCATTTTCTTCAACGGCTTCAACATTGATCGAATTGAAGAAGTCATCATACTCAAACATCCAAGGTTGACCCGGATTTTTGACTGGCAAGGTGTGCCTTTGTACTCTGACCTCAGACCATTCCTCGACCCTTTTAGTCTCTAGATTCCAGACTCGTAAGTTAGGGGTGGCATACCCAAGAAAGTATCCATCAATTGCTCTTGCCCCAAACTTTCCATTAGGATCGATGATTGTGCATGGAGCTCCAAACGGTTCTAGATAAGATAAATCTGGTTTCCGTTTTTGAAGAAGCTCAAAGCAGGTCTTGTTGTGCCTTTTGACTGTAAGGACTCGGTTCAATGTATAACATGCAGAGGCCACAGCTTCAGTCCAGAATGGAATGGGTAGCTGCGACTCTACCAACATTGTCCTAGCAGTCTCGATCAATGTGCGGTTCTTACGTTCAGCGACACCATTCTGTTGAGGAGTATAAGCTGCACTAAACTCATGAAGAATACCCTTTGAAGTGCAGAACTCCGCCATGGAATGATTTTTAAATTCAGTACCATTGTCGCTACGTATCCGCCTAACCTTCAACTTATACAAATTCTCAATCTGAATGATCAAGTTTTTGATGATGCCAAAGGTTTCACTCTTGTGTGCCATGAACACAACCCAAGAAAATCTTGAATAATCATCAGTAACCACGAGGCAGTATTGATCACCCCGAATACTCTTGTGCTTGACAGGACCGAACAAATCCATGTGCAAGCGTTCAAGAGGAACTGCCACCGTGTTGATCTTCTTTGTAGGGTGCTTCTTCTTTGTTTGTTTTCCTTTCTGGCACGAAACACAGACGTCTTGAAGATGGAAATTTTTGAGGGGAACACCATTCACCAATTCATTTGAAACCAAATGATTCATTTTTCGTAAGTGAATGTGACCCATTCGTCTGTGCCAAGAGATAGTGTCTTTTTCTGTGGCTTTGGAAACGAAACAAGTTGCTTGTGCAGACGTAGTAATAGCTTGGCTCATGTCAAGGACGTACAAATCATTTATCCTTGGAGCCGACAAGAGAATCCATTCTTTTGGAATTTTGAAGCCGGGTTTCAGCACATAACACCCATTAGCATCAAAGTGTACTGAAAATTTCTTGTCACAGATTTGAGAAACACTAAGAAGATTGTGATCAAGTTGTTGCACAAAATTGATCTTGTCAAAGCTGACAATCCCGTTAGATATCATTCCTTCTCCCGTTATATATCCACCTTTATCTCCAGCAAAAGCAACATAACCTCCTCTAATAGATTTAACGTCGTAGAGAAGCTTCATGTCGCCTGTCATGTGCCTGGATGCCCCACTATCAACAATCCAATGACTACTGATAGTTCCTCCTGAAGCACCCTGCACATGAACTCAAATTATTAGTTGGAGATGGGGACCCAAGCCATTGTGGTCTTGGGTCTTCCATTTTCATCAATGACAATAACTTCTTGTCTTTGATGGTTGGTGAATTGTGATGGTCCCCCTGATTCAGTAACCGATTTAGGTTTCCATGTCTGTTTTGTTTTACCAGAGTCTTTCTTTAAAATTTTAACTTCCTGATTGTTTGAAGTTTTAGAATTTTCTGGTTTTACAGCAACAGATTGTTTTTGAACCTCATCGATTTTAATTGCTTTTTCAATCTTTTTGACCTGTTGGCGTTTCTGTTTCTTTTCCCTTTCTTTTACAAGTCGGGGATCTTGTTTTGTGGAAACAGATGGCTTACGATCAGTCTTGCCACGGGGATCATCAACCTTTTCTTTTTGTTTATGAAGATATGGACAATTACGAATAATATGTCCAATGGTTCCACATTCAAAACATGATCTTCGTTCAACAAACCCCGAAGAATCATGTGATCGTCTAGCCGATGATGTTGAACTTTGTGAACCCGAGGTACTAGGCTTTGAACTACTTGGTTCATTTCTTTTCTCGACAATAGTTTTCTTGACAAAATCTAAGTTAGATTGATTTTCAAACTTTTCAATTTTGTCTGTTCCCGTCGATTTCACAAAGTTAACATTTTTCTTCTTCTTTTGGTTCGGCTTCTTTTGGACTTGAGCCGGTGTTTTACCTTTGGGTTTGGTGTGATTTTGCTGTTTTGGCATTGTTGGTAATTTCTTGTTTCCAAATTGCTTTCGGATTTCAGCTTTTGGGATAGGAGGACACTGTGTAACTGTAACTTTAGGTCCTGCCTTTCCCAAGAACTTACTCGTCGAATTCTCAAAGACTTTACTGATTAAGGATTGATTAACATTCTTAATAGGAAAATCTTTGTCAGAGTAAATTTTGTCATCACCAACAAGAGTGTACAGCAAATTCACACTCTCCGGCTCTTCTGCAGATGAGGACTCAGTTGCAACAGTCTTAGCGGTTTGTACAGGGGGATCACATAGAATGTGATTCTCAAGAGGTATGTCCTCATTTTTGACTACCGCATCGGACTTTGCTGGGACAGTATCATCAGATTCATCATCAGAAGAATCAGCATCCTCAATCACAACTGGAGGATCTTGATTCTGTTCAGCACTTACAAATGTATCTGCTGACACATCTGAATCTGAGGATACTTCCTTTTGGTATCCGAGCCCTGCAGCAAACTCCTTAACATCTAGAGGCACAGAAGGTTCAAAGAATACCCTGTCCTCTTCATCAGGCATGGCATCATAATTATGTCTCACTGGTGGTGGACATTTCTTGTAGCCTATGCATGTGACATCTCTCTTTTCCTTCTGAACATCAATGATGTGATCTAACACATAGCTAGAGCTCAAATAACTGTCTAGCTTGAGTTGGATCGCATCACTTTCGGTTTTCACACAAGCCATCTCTTTTTGCATAATCTCAAGGCGAGATATATACAAATTAATATCAGTTTGTTTTCTTGAAACCATTTTAGTCAGTTCAGTTTTATCTTTCTTTAATGTTTCAATTACTGACTTAAATTCTTTTTCATGGTTTTCATAAAACATATTGGCTTCTGTGCATTTGGAAAGGTCCACAGTCAATTTCTGATTGTGTAGGAAAGTCACATCATACTTTTCTTGCAAAGCGTCATGCTTACTTTGCAAGTTACTCAAATTCTCATTCACAGTAGTATGTTTGTCTTGCAAGTCAAACAAACTAGCTTGTAAAGCATCATGTTTGCCTTGCAACTCAGACATACTTTTCTCCATTTCAGCACATCTAGCATGCAGCCTAGCACATTCATCACAATTAACAGCAGTGGGTTCATCGACACATACCTGACTTGATGAACCGTCGACATTAGCCATAAAGGCTGAATGGAGAGAAGACGAAGTATAAGCAGCTTGATCCACCAGAATAGATCTTCTTTGAGTTTCTGCTGCAGCTTCCTCCAAGAGTTCATCAATATCTGCATCGATTGCTGCATTCGATGTCTCACCCACATGATCATCACCAGAATTGGATGATTCTTCATCAACACTTCTGCTGTACCCAGAAGAGTCTTCATCTTCAGACGATTCACCACCACTGGCAGAAGATTCTCCACCACTGGTGTGAACTAGCTCCTTCACAATCTGAGCAAAACATGCTGTTCCATCGGGAGCATCACCACCCAACTGGATTGACCAGTCACAACCTTCATCTACCTGAACCGCAAGTGCTCGGTTGGTTTGGTTGTTGACGGGTACCATGGTACGATCATTGTTTCTGTTCTGCCGGTTGCCTTGGTTTCTGAAGGGGTTTTGATTCCCGTGCTGGGCTGGCTTGGTGCATTCCCGTTTAAAGTGACCCCGTTCACCACAGTTGAAGCACTTAACGGCCTGCTTATCGAACCCATACTTGGTGTCTCGCTTACTTTCCAAGCTGGTTCTTCCAGTACTCTCCATCCAATCCTTTGCTCTTCTCACAGCACTCGCAAAGGCCCACTTGATGTCCATCAAGTCCATCTCCTCTTTATCAATCTGCCTGTAATCTTCTTGTGTCAGATTAATGTTGCCAATCTGACCTTCTATCAACCCACAGTACGCGCTCACTACAGTGTTAAGCAGCTCCATGTGTTCCTTAGCTACTTCTACACTGATTTTAGAGAAGCTTGACGTGTCGAGCTGTACTGTACTTGACTTTGATTGTTGACCAGCAGATGATGTTCCTCCATAACATGCACGTTGTTGTTGTTGAGCAGGAGGAGGTGGAGGTGGTTGGATTGGATTTCCATACATGTCTGTGGTGGGAGGTGGCTTAACAGGAACTTGTATTGGGTTGCCAAAACAATCTGTGCTTGTGACAAACGCTGTTTGAAGTGGAGCATGTGGACCGGTTCTTGCAGACGAAGAATTGGAAGTTCCACAATACATCTCTGGATTTTGTGGCAATGGAACTCTCTTCGCCTTTAATGTTTCCTCCTGATCCTTGTTTTCCAAAAGTTGCACGAATTCGTTGATATTAGTGGTTCTCAACACTCCGTTGTACTTCAGGATTTCCAAGAAACTACTCCATTGAGGAGGCAAAGCATCAGCAAACTTCTTCACCACTTCAGCTTGAGTTGTCACTACACTATAATTATCCAATTCTGTAAGCAGATGATAAAATCGGCTTGTCATATCTCCCAAGGACTCCTTATCCATACAAGTGAAACCTTCGAATTCTTTCTTGAGAAGATCATGACGCATTTGACGTGTTGCTGCATTTCCCACTCCTCTGTTTTTCAATCCGTCCCACAACTTCTTTGTTGTCTTGAAGCTGACAAACTGATGGTAGATATCCTTGCTCAACGCCTGAGTGAGAATGGCGTATGCCTTCTTTTCCAGATCATAGGTTTTCTTTTTATCTTCTGGAAGATCAGCAAACGTAGCAGAATCTGAAGCAGCAACTTCTATGGCTTGATCGAAATCTGTGGTGAAACGTATCCACAGTTCCGTATTTTGACCAAGAACATATGTTTTAAATCTCTCAACCCATCCTGGATATTCATTCAAATGCATCAACTTTGGAGGTCGATTCAAACTTCCTGTTTCACTTTCGCTTAGTAGAATACTTTGAATGCTCGGAGTTTGATTCGATACCAAAGCCCATTGATTTCCCTGAGAAGAAGTTGATACCGGCGACTCAGCCCATAAAGGAGATGACCTTGTATTCGTGTATTTTCCATCGTCTGGAGCCGGTGTACCCCACCATGAGGGAGTGACATTTGATCTTGTATATTCACCATTATCTGGGGCCGGATTCCACCAACTCGGATTCATGATAGATAAGCAAAATAAATGCTAAGTGAGTAATCCGAAAGATATCACGGCCGAAGGATCCTGTTCCGAAAGATCTGAAATCACAGAAACTTGTTAACAATAACCTGACCACAATCGAAAGATCAACTCTTGTTCGAAGGATCAACAGTACTCGAAAGATTACTGTTGAATCTCGAACAATAACAATGATTTCGAAAGATTCAAGAACTCGAAGGATTCCCCTTTTGAAGGATCCTTATCTTTCGAATATCCTTATCTTTCGTATAGCTGACTTTCGAAAGAACACACTTGTTCGAATAATCAACAGTGTTCGAAGGATCCCTGTTGACTTTCGAGCACTGGCTTCGAAAGATTCAAAATCTCGAAAGATTCACACTTGAAAGATCCTTATCTTTCGAGATAAATCCCTATCTTTCGGACACTGTCTTTCGAATAGATTCCTTTATCGAAAGATATGTTTCAGACTTCGAAGGAAGGGTCGAAGGATGATGATCTTTCGAGCCTTCCTTGATCGAAAGAAGGTCTTTCGATGTCGAAGGATATCTTTCGAAGTCGAAGGATATCTTTCGAATGTGCACTGACACACTGACACAGATGTGACGGGTTGGTGAAAAGGTGATGGGTTGGTAAGTCAACTTTCGGCAAAAAGGTATGGCAGAGTGTACTTTCTCACCAACCAAGATTTTCAAAGATAGTTTACCCAAAAAGGAAAACCTTATCTTCAAACCAGTCACCGGAATATTGACCGGAATATGGCCGGAAATTACCAACACACTCAAAAACAAGTTTTTAAGTTACCCAACCCACTTACGAACACTCCCGGTAAGTTTAAAACACGTTTTCCAGTTTAAAAGTGTAGAAAAACCAACAAAAACGGGTGTTAAACCAAGTGTTCAAACACACACCAAGAACTCGAATAACCCGGTTTTAAACAAGGTAAAGAGCCAAGCTCTGATACCACTTGTAGGTCCCTTTTGTCGGATGACGAACCTCAAACCTTGTTATACTAACCCACTAGCGAGTGCGGAATCCAAGCTAGCGAGCAAACCGGGATTAAGCAAGTATAAACACAACACACAAGGGTTCACCGATTAACACAACTTGTATTAATGCAAATGAAGGTTTCGGTTACAAGCACAATGTTTACAAACCTAACTTGTAAACTCTCAAAGTGTGTGTGTGTGGTTCCGGACAGAAAGCTCTCAACTTGTCTCTCTATCTCTCGGGTGTGCACTCTCAGAACTGTCTAACACAACACACTGCATGGGTATAAATACCCAGCTCATGATATCTGGTCCGAAGGATCCGATAGATGGTCCGAAGGATCATCTATCGAAGACAAAGTATTCGAAGGATAAGCAGGACCTCGAAAGATCATCTTTCGAGGTCTAATCATTCGAAGCATATCTTTCGAGCACCTCGAAGGATCAATTGTATCCTTCGAGGCTATCCTTCGATTCAGACAAACATATCAAATATATTCCAACTGTTGGCCAAGTCAATCCGGAGGATGGTTGACTTGGTCAACTTACAGACTACCAAGGACATCGTTTACATACAGACCGAATACAGACAAAGTACAGACACAAGTGCACCAACAGTTTGACCCGTCCCTATCTTAACCCGAACTCGACCCGAAATTGTGTCATACATATTAACCCGATTTCGTTATCATTTTGGTGAAATATTATATATGTTCTCGTGAAATATTTTGTTAAAAATAGATTATTTAGGCTTGGAAATGAACCGAACGAACACGAACGAGGCATGTATACTGATTAAAAATAGAAAATGTATGACACGAAATTTCATACAAACCCTAAAATGTGTCATACATATTAACCCGAACCCGATGTTGAACCCGAGTTTTTTTATTGTTTTTTCGACAAATTAATATATTAATATCATTTATGTGGATTTCTAATGAACCTTTTTTTGAGGTATTTGGGTCACTTGAAGAATTGAAGAATTGGGTATACAAAAGAGAAGTTGCGTAAGGTTACGTCATTGTCACCCAACGAACGAGGAAAAAAGGCGAAGGTGCGTCAGCAAGGACAGTGAAGATATAGTTGCAATGCGATCGTGGCGGCGAACCCAAAAGTAAAGCATCCATTTGGCGTTCCGGTAGCAAAAAGGTTGGCTGTCCTTTTAGTCTGATAGGGAAACTAGACTCAAGTAGTGGTAGTTGGAGCCTTGTGGAGAAGAAAAACATTCACAACCATGAGCTTGCTGAATTTCTCGAGGGCCACGCGTTTTCTAGAAGGCTGACCCCGGACGAAGAATCACTGGTGGAGAGACTTTATCTGCAAACATGGAGCCTACAAATATACATTTAACCATAAGAAATCAGTACCCACATAGCGTGTGCATTCTATAAGACGTACAAAACATGATTAAAAAGATTAAATGAAAAATGTACGGCGATCGAACTCCAATGCAGATATTGGAGAGAATGTTGCAAGAAGAAAGGTACGTTTATTTCACCAGAGTGCATCCCTCCACAAACGCGGTCGAGGAGGTTTTTTTCGTTCACCCGGACTCGTACAACATGTGGTGTGCAATCCCGCATGTGTTGATGATTGATGCTACCTACAAGACGAATGAATATAAGCTTCCGTTTATTCAAGTTGTGGTGTGACATCGACACACAAGTCTTTTTGTGTGGCTCATGCGTTTGTCTCTAAAGAAAAAAACGATAACTTCTTATGGGTCCTGGAGAAGCTCAAAGAATTGTTGGTAGATTGCATGGAGCCACGTGTAATTGTAACAGATAGGGATCAAGCTTTGATGAATGCTTGCGATAAAGTATTCCCAAAAGCTTCCAAATTGCTATGTAGGTGGCACATCTCACAGAATATTCTAAAACACTGTCGGGCAAAATTTACGGATGAAGACTGGAAAATATTCAAGCTTTCTTGGTCTCGACTGTGCAATTCTCCCACTCCGATGATATACAATTATAACTTTCAGCGGCTTTTCACGTGACTGGTTAACGACGAACGATCAGGTGCATATTATATTAGTTTACATACATTCATCCATAGATATATACATACAAACATTACAAATCATTGTATTCAATTTTTTTTCCAGATGTTCTGGATTATTTGTATGATGTGTGGCTGAAAGATTATAAAGAAAAGTTTGTTTCAGCTTGGACTAACACAGTCCCCAATTTTGGTCAACATACAACCAACAGAGTTGAAAGCCAACATTCTAAGTTTAAGAGATACATTAAAGGGACAAACAACTCGCTCCATAGACTTGTGTGTCTTGTTGGCAAAGTTGTAGAGTCACAAAAGATACAAATAAAACTTAGTTTTCAGGAGAGCAGGTCCGTGCAAATGGGGGACCACAGATTTCCATTTTTTGACAACCTACGCGGTAATGTTACCCAAAAAGCCTTAGAGTTATTGGTTGTCGAGAGGAAGAAGCTACATGCGTTGAGGGCAGGAGGGGGGACTTGTGGCCACCAGCTTTCTCCGGGTTGTGGGTTGCCATGTGCTTGTCAGATGGAGTGGTGGGAAAATACAGGTAACATAACAACTATAACATATGCTTCGATCCATAGAATATAATCATCATTATACTTCATGTTTTAACAATGATTCTTGAAAAATAGGTAGCAAAATTCCACTTGCCGCGATAGATAAATTCTGGACAAAACTTGATTTTTCGACAGAAAAACTTAATCAAGACGAGTGTAATATTCAGGCGGAAATGGAAAAACTCACATAGCAACTACATACGCAGCCACCTCTAGTGTTAAAAAGTATGTTGTCGAAGATGAAAGCAGTGTTGAATCCAAGTATGACTGACCATCAACCACCGCCTGAGGTACAACAAGATACCCGGGGCCGCCCAACTACGAAAGCAAAACAACAAAAGAATGAAGACCTTACGAGATGTAAAGATAAACAACCCGAATCACAGTGGAACGACTACACTCAAAAGCCAAATGTGCGACGTAGTCGTTCAAACAAAAGTAAAGAAGAAAAAAATACACTTCCGATTATAGATAAAGACTTTCCACTGTTGGCCGGGCACAGGTACATACGTATATACATACATATATTTAGAATTCTTTTTCAATTTTTTATTTTTTAATATTTTTTAGTTTTTTTATTTTTTTTGCCAATTATAGGTACAAAAACATGATCGAGCATTTTAAGGATTGGCTTCCATCTAGCTATCGGAGATACATAACACATATCGAAGATGCCCAGCCGGACGGTAACTGTTTGGGGTATGACCAGATACAGTGGAAGTGGGTCCGCCAAGAGCTACTCGATGAGATGTTCATTAACAAAAAGCGTATGGGGAATATACTCGAATCATTGGACAAGGGATGTTACGAAAATGTGTATCAATCGATAAATTGGTTAAATGTTGAACCTGCACCTATGGCATGCTGGATGTGGTTGCCCTACACAGGGTTGTTGGTGGCTCAAAAATTTGGGGTGATTGTTCAACATTTAAGCAACGGTGTTTGTCAAACTTAGTTCCCGATATTCAATGGACCGCAGGTTTACCCGAACCATTCCATTTTAACGATTGCTTATGTCGAAGATAGCCATTTCATCATGGTTAAGTTAGCGGATGATAGCCCGATGCCAGTACCAAATGGACTTTGGAATATATACCGAAGTATGGAAGCTATGGAATGGGAGACAATGTACATGTCTCGTATTGCACAGGGTAGGGCGCTACTACGTAGTAATAGAACTCGACAAAAAGAAGTTATTGACTTGTGTTAGGTGTAGCATCCGTGAAACATAGTGTACGCAACGAACTTATTAATGTTTCTCTTTATTATAATTCAAATATATTGTAACATGCGTCAAATATAGTGTACGCAACAATTTTTTTATAAATTTTTTTAATTAAAGTGCTTCATATAAAAGAAAAGAGTACAAAATAAAAGAAAACTATTGTTTTAAAGGGATTTAAAATTGTTAACTCAAACTAAAAAATGAAATCTGTTTTTTTTAATAAAAGGAATTAATTTTAATATAAATAAACGAATAATAAAAATGTCAAATAAAAAAGGGAGGGGTCCTTCTGTATCGGACCGGCCTCCCCCGGGTTTCGAACTCTCACATTTCGCATAGAACACACAAGCCTTAACCAGTTTATCCTCCTATACAGGAGTTGATAAATTGGTTATAGTATATCCTTTATACACTTCATACGCTTTAACAACAACTCCTATAAGGTGCTCATTGAACCATACGGCTCTCATTGAACACAAACACTTTCCCAACTTAAATAAAGGGGTAAACAAGATCTAAAATTTGAAAACTCACACACTAAAACACCAAGAACACACACACAAACGCTCTGGACCACACGATTTTCACAAGACAAACTCTGGACCACACGATGAAGGTTAGTTTGTATTCCAAATTTTATTGCTTAATCTTCTACCTTTTTTTATTTTTTGGTTTTATCTCCGCCGTTTGTGGTGGTGTTGGGTTTGACGGTGGTGTTGGGTTTGATGGTGGTGTTGGGTTTGACGGTGGTGGGGGATTGACGGCGGTGGGGGATTGACGGCGGTGGGGGATTGACGACGGTGGGGGATTGACGGCGGTGGTGATTGACGGCTGTGGTGGTGGTGGTTGTGGTGGTTAGGCGGTGGTGGTGGTTGTGGTGGTGGTGGTGGTGGTTGTGGTGGTGGTGGTTGTGGTGGTGGTGGTTATGGTTGTGGTGGTGGTGGTGGTGGTTGTGGTGGTGGTGGTGATTGACGGCTGTGGTGGTGGTGGTGGTTGTGGTGGTGGTGGTGGTTGTGGTGGTGGTGGTGGTTGTGGGGGTGGTGGTGATTGACGGTTGTGGTGGTGGTGGTGGTTGTGGTGGTGGTGGTGGGGTTTAGTCGGTGTTTTGTATGTTTTAACAATATATTTTCAGATGTCGGGTCTAATGCTATAATTGTATGTTTTATTAACAGGATATCGAAAGTCGGTGTTTTGACGGTGGTGGTAGCGTAATCCTTATGGAGAAGTACACTGCGTTCGTATTTCAGATTCAAACGCTTAACTGCGTTCGTATTCCAGATTCATGCACTGGAACGTCCACCAACGGCAATGCTTCTGCACTCAAAATCTGTGACGGTGGAAGTAGATATTTACCGGTGACTATGAGGGTTAACTGGAATGTCCTGGAACCTCCACCAACTACAATGCTTTTGCGTCAGTACAGTGCATCATTCGGGTGTAGTCCAGGGTGTTCAAATTCTTACAATGTTTTTCTTGATTTAAAATTTTTTTAAAAACCTCAAAATTCCCCCCCCCCCAATCCCCACACTTGGGATACATTGACCCCAATGTATGGTTTTGGGAAGAATTGATCGCTAAAACCCTTCATCATCAACAAAAGCTTTAAATCTCAAACCCCAAATTTCTTTTTTTTTTATTTATTTTTTTCTTAATCTAAAAGCAAACGAACTAACTACCAATATTTCAAAGCTAAAGAACATAACAAGACTAAGGAAAGAGTACATTGACCTGGTGAAGTTTGACACAGCAGATGTTGTGGATAATCCGACTTCCTAACACCACCTTCACACAAGTATCCGCACATCTTCCCCACACTTGAATGTCGCCATGGCCCTGAAACATAGAAAGATAAAAACAACAAGATCAATATAAAACTCCGGGTTGCCTCCCGAGCAGCGCTAAGTTTCTAGTCTTTAGCCAGACCATGCCACCCCCATTTATGGTGGCTCAAAGAATCGGTTCCTTTCACCTCCCCCACTGTAGCTTGTCATTGGTTGAAATGCATCCATCAAATGTCCATTCGGTGGATAGTCAACTACATACCTGCTCGAACCCTCATACTTCTTTTCATACCCCGGTGGTTTGTTTGTTTTTATTCTTTGATGCACACTTTTCATATGGTCACTAGACTCTCTACCCTTCTCTTCAATAGATTCATAACTAATCTCCCTAGTATGAACATCAAAGTACAACTTATGGTTCTTTTCGGTCATAGTAATAACCCCGTCTCTACAGTTGATTTGAGCATTTTCTATATAAAGAAACGGTCGACCTAAAATTACCCTTTGTTGTGATGCTAATTTGGTAGAGGCAAAATGTAAGACCAGAAAATCCACCAGATAGTTGAATTCTCCCAACCGAATCATGACATTCCTAACCACTCCTCGCGGATGCCTCCAACTCTCATCCGCCAAACTCACCATGGTGTCTATATCTTCGAGCAGACTGAAATCATACATGTCATATAGATCACCTGGTAATACACTCTTGCTCGCCCCGTAGTCCAACAATGCGTGAGGGATTTTTAATTTTCCTACGCGGATAGGCACGATTGGTGCTCCATGTTCTTTATCAATCTCACCATCGGTATCCTTCCCTATACCTGTATTTATTTGACATGAAGAGGTTAGAAATTTTTCATTAAATTCGGTACTAGGAACGGTGCTTACCACATTGATATTAATGCTTTTTATGTTCTTGGGATTTGTCACCGTGTCACTCGGTAGCTGGCCTTTTGCTTTCTTCAGTATCGCCACTTCACTCGCATGTTGACCCATTTGAGTGGTCAACGATTGAATAGCTTTGTCACGGATTTCATCTTTTTGCATACGAACCTCATCCAGCTGATTTCTTCGTTGCATCTCCATTTGCATCGCTTTCAACATCTCCATGACCTCATTTCCACCCGAGGAACCTTGACCCAAAAACCCACTTTGTTCATTACCTGGTTGTTGGAATTGCCTTTGGAAACCTTGATTATTAAATTGTTGGTGAGGGGCATAATTTCCTTGGTTTCCTTGAAAGTTCGGGTTAAGTTGATTTGACGGGTTCCCATATCTAAAATTCGGGTGGTTTCGTAACCCGGGGTGGTATGTGTTCGAATTCATGTTAAAGTTTCGACCACCCCCTTGAATAGCATTCACCTCTTCCACTTGCTCCTCAACCACTCCTACCAAACATACTTCCGCCGCGTGGCCTATCTCATTGCAATTAGTGCACACATTGTACACTTGATCCGTGGCTTGCACACCTACATTCTCTACCCCATGCACTTGTGGCCTTGCTATCACATGCCTTGCCTGTCTCGAAGATTAAGCCTTTCTTTTTGAAGTAACAGCCATTGGCTCCAAAAATTGCCAATCATCTTGCTCAAAATTTGTACCGAAAGTACCGTTAGTGATTGACATTAAGTCACGAGCATCCTCCGAACTCAACCCTTCGTGAAACGCGTTTAACAACTCCCAAAGTTGTATACCGTGGTGAGGGCAATTTTTCAACATCATGTTGAACCTTTCAAAAGCTTCATGAAACATCTCCCCCGGTTGTTGTTGAAAGCTCCTTAAACTTCTCCTTGCATCATTTGTCTTTTGAGTAGTGTAGAACTCTTCCAAGAAAATTTGTTGCATGTCGGCCCATGTAAAAATGGACGCGGAGGGAAAAGTGTGAAACCATCTCTTTGCTTTATCTTCTAGGGAAAATTGGAAAAGGACCAACTTGACATCATCCGCAGAAAACCCTTGACCTCCAATAGTGTTGCAAATGGAGTCGTATGTTTCCAAATGAAAGTAGGGTTATTCCGTTGCTAACCCCTTGAACTTTGGTAAACTTTGGAGAGCGGTTGTTCTAACTTCAAAAGTTCTTCCATCCGCACGATGAGGAATCACTACCGGCGAAGGATTGTTAGTGATAATGGGCCGGAAGTGAGCTTCAATTCCCCATACTACTTCCCGTTGATGTCTACGCGGAGCACCAAATGGTACCCTTGGTTGACCCATTTGCCCTTGCATAGGCCCTTGAGGTGCAAATGGTGGTTAAAATTGATGTTGTTGCATTGGAGGTTGTTGCACCGGCCTTTGGAATTGGTGATGTTGATATTGCGGTCGAACTTGTTGTAGAGGTGTTAGTCTTTGGATTTGTGGCCCATGTAGCTGAATTTGTTGTATCCCCGTTGGTGGCCTACCTAAATCTTGAATTTGTTGCAATGGTTGACTTTGTTGACCCGCTCCTCCTTGAGGTCCCAAATTAACTCCATCACCCCCATAGTAAAAACCTTTTTCTTCGTATCCCCTAAAATCTTCTTCATACCCATCATCATATACATCTCTTCCTATACCCGAAGATTGCACGAATGGAAGAGATGAATTGTGGAAGCCCAATTGATTCGGTTGTGGTCGGTATGTAGAAGTAGCATGAATGACGGTTGAGCTTTGTGGTAGTGGGTGGGTAGAAGATGATTGACCCGTAGTTGGGAAAAAATGTGAAAGTGGTGGAATTGTCGTAGAGGGGTTATAAGTAAGAGTAGGTTCAACTTGGGTAGTAATAGGTGGTATGGTGTTGGTTGGTGTAACGTCATGTGGTGGAGTAGGATTGGTAGTGGAATTAGGCATGGTGGTATTTGGTGAAAGTTGTGTTCATGTAGGAATGAAAGTTGATGTTGTTTGACCCGTAGTGGGTGGTACTTGTGTTTCTTCCATGATGTTTCTTGGCGTAATGGGTGAAGTGGGTGAACCAACGATTTTGTTTTCTCGTAACAAAACTCTGTTTTGAAGCAAAGTTCTTTCAATTTCCGGATCAAACGATAGCGGTGATGACTTGTGAGAGCCCCTAGTATGCATACACCTGTAGTACCTGCACACTAAACACAACCAACGTAAACCCGAAAATAACAAACAAAACTACTAAATTAACACACGTTGCGCACTACTCCCCGGCAACGGCGCCAAAATTTGACGTGCTTGTCGTGGTACACGCAAATTTAATCCAAATAACTACTATAGATAGTGGTAAATGGGTATCGAACTCAGGGAGTATGTGGAAAATGTGTGATTTTATAGCTTTGCACTTAAACTAAAATTAAACTAATTTGCAAAAAGTAAAGATCAATAATTTGGATTGTTTGGTTTTAAAACTAAACTTAACTAAATAATTGCAAATCAAAATTGGGTGTTAAACAGATTAAGAGAAAATGACCATCTTAGGATTTAGTTTCTTTTAACAATTGTGTGAGATTCCAACTAGAAAGAGTTACATAGACATAACTCGTGCATAAATAATTGACGTGATAAAAGGGAACAAAGTACTCGGATTATATAAACGCGAGGTTGTTTCCCAATGATCAATTAATCAATAATCAGCCCTAACCCTTCCCGTAATATCTCGATTGCCAACGGCACCAAGAACGTACGATTGAGACTAGAAATTTCATTATCAATTAACAAGCTACAAACAATTATGCATACACCATGATAATCAAGCAAACACAAGTTATCATTCTAGAAATAACGGAACAAACACACAAAAGTTTAGAGAAACCTTCACCTAAGACGATCAC
Source organism: Helianthus annuus (assembly GCF_002127325.2). Taxonomy (NCBI): domain Eukaryota; kingdom Viridiplantae; phylum Streptophyta; class Magnoliopsida; order Asterales; family Asteraceae; genus Helianthus; species Helianthus annuus. The sequence continues at coordinate 88,015,251 of NC_035447.2, forward strand.
CATAAGTTTAGCTGGACATCGTTCGGTTGATCATCATAACATTAAAAGTCAAGTTCATAAGAATAAAAAACAAGCACCAAATGTTTAGAATTGTTTCCAACCAAGCAAGAACAGCCAAAATCACCCCTAAAGTGCAGAGAAACTGTCCAATCATCAGATAATGTGAAAAGGCACCAAAAACTGATTTAATGAAGGCAGTAACGGATTTTTGCGCAGACTCCACCGTAACTTACGGTACCACCGTAAGTTATGGTGGTCTTCAAACATTTACGGTGACTGGAGCCTGAGTTACGGTGGGAATTATTGACGTTTCAGGGCCACCGTAAATTACGGTGGCCACCGTAATTTACGGTGGCACCCTGACTTGTATGTTTTGTTTCTTCAATCCTTCCACACACGACCCGTTCATCTCCAAAGTTTCCAAAGCAGCGTTTTGTCCCTTTTTAGCTCCCGAACTGTACCTGAAACATGAGCAACCATAGTCATCTAATTCAAGATAATTACGCGATTAAGTGAAGGATAAATCCGCCTTTTAACATCATTAAGGGTTGTCCTATGGACCACCCGCCAGTGCCTGCTATGGATGGAGACATGGAGCCTCAGGTTGACCAGGGGCATCCGCAGGAGCCGCCACAGATTCCACAACGCGTTTATCATGCAGTGCAGTTGCCTCAGTCCACCCAATGTCTCCTTGAGAGGCTGGTGGCGGGTCAGGATGGTATGATGGCCAGTTGGACACAGTAGTTTCATCGGATGGACAGGCGGATGAACCGGATGGAGGATTTGATGGAGTGGGTGATGGCTAGCGAGGCCGAGAGACGTACCGAGGCGGGGTTGCCGGTTCGACCCCCGCCACATCCACGAGTGTATCCTGGTTTCGACATGGAGGCAGGTCCGTCCGGGACGCAGGCAGGTGGTGAGGATGATTCTGATGACAGCGATGAGGAGATGGAGGATTAGTATTTGTATTTGTTGGGTGAATTTTATTTTGTTAAACATTTGTGGGCATGTATGAACAAATGTTTATTTCTTTTTGTTTATTTTTGTATGTTTAAACATTTATAACTTGATGAATGTTTGTTCGTTTTGTTATTTATGCTTAGTCGACTTATTTTAAAAAACAACATTTTTTTAAAAAAAAACTTAGTATATATAATAACAATGAAAAATAACAAGACAAACAACACAATATTCGATTACATTTTTTTTAAAACTTAATATATATAAAAAACGACATTTATAACTAATATTCGATTACATGTCTTGCATAAACTTACATACTAACAATGAAAAATAACAAGACAAACAACACAAAAAAAAATCCAACTGATTATCAACCAACATTCCCTCTTACGAACAACACTTGAATGAATATCTTCAAATTCCGCTTCTTGCAATTTATAAATTCGAACCTCCTCTCTCAAAAAAATTGACTTCGTTTTTCAGCACAACCTTCGTATTCATCAGTTCTTTGATGACCACACATGCCTGGCGACACATGGGAGGATCGACCCACACATAGAAGTTGCACTTAGAACGCTGACACGAAAAAAAATAAATCACTAATATACAAGGGTTAATAGAAAAAAAAATATATTAAAAACACACCATACTGTGACAAGTGTAAAATTGACGTCCGGGATTAGCTTCAGTCCAAGATGTTCTTAGTGCAACGGTCCTACCACATCTGCAAACAACCATTGTGAATTTGTGATTGTGAAGATGGTGTATATTTCTGTGGCAAGTAAGGATGACAAAAATACCCGACATTTGCAACCAACATATACAAGCTTTTTTCAAAAAAAAAAAAAAACAAACAAATATGCCGCTCATAGGCCCATACGCGCGTATGGTGGGTACGGATCCTGGCAACTTTTCAGCCCATATGCCTCGTATAGCCCGATGAGACCCATATCCACCTACCTTTTCTGAAAAGTTGACAGGACATTTATGACACCCCACTTGCATATGCCTCTCATCGACCCATACGGGTCTTATTGAAGTTCAGTTTCACCTTCTTTTTATAGTTTAATCGAGAATAAGTACATATCAATATCCAAAAGTTATTTTTTAGACGAGTTCTAGACCACACGATGACAATCCGGAAGGGGACCACACGCGTCTCTCGTATAGTTTTCGCTCTCGTATCGGTCTATACGGTCGGAATATTCAAGGTTTGTTTACCCTTGTTTTTTTTGTGGTTTTATTTTGGCGGTTGTGGTGGTGTTGGGGTTGTGGTTGTGGTGGTGGTGGTGGTGGTGTTGGGGTTGTGGTGGTGGTTGGTCGGCTGTGGTGGTGGTGGGACAGCTGGGGTGGTGGTGGTGGTGGGTCGGCTGTGGTGGTGGTGGTGGTGGTGGTGGGTCGGCTGGGGTGGTGGTGGTGGTGGGTCAGCTGGGGTGGTGGTGGTGGTGGGTCGGCTGGGGTGGTGGTGGTGGTGGTGGTGGTGGGTCAGCTGTGGTGGTGTTTTCGAATGCCGAGTCTAATGCTAAATTGTATTTTTTATTAACAGGATATCGAAAGTCAGTGTTTTGATGGTGGTGGTAGCGTAATTCTTATGAAGAAACTACGTTCGTATTTCAGATTCATGCACTAGAACGCCGATCTAGGATTACGTGTTATCGGAGTAGCATGTTGCCTCGTCAGCTCCCAGTGACGCTAACCAACACAGTTTGCCCCGTGACATGTCCTTCCAAGAGAGGAGTTCATTAGTGTTCTCACGAGCCTTCCACCAACGGGAATGCCACTTCGCTCACCATCCCGAGAAGACGCGAAAGACTGGACGGTGGTTGATAAACGCAATGCCGACTCCACTACTCCAACCTCCTGATCCTTATGCCATCTCAGTGTGATAGATGTGAAGCAGAATCCCGTTGGAAGGTAGGGTTCGGTACGCAATTTCAAGACAGCAGGGGCTGTCTTTATATTGTGTATGTTGCACCCATCGTTTTCCTGTACAGGAATTCAAAAATATGTAACAATTAGCGATCTAGGGTTTAGGGTTTAGTCGTTACATTTTGTATCAAAGTTACATGTTTTGTGTATTAATATAAAACGATGTTTAATTACATTTTGACTTATGTTTCTTGTTGCGTTATGGTTAATAAACGACAATTGAAAAACAATTAAAGACTTTCAGAAGTTCACATTTTTTAACATACACATTGCGTTATGGAAACAATTAAACACATAATAATAATTGAAAAATAAAAAAGTTGACATTTAATAAAACGTTATAATATACCCATTTAATAAAATTAAACACATAATAATAATTGATAAATAAAAAAGTTGACATTTTATAAAACGTTTAATAATACTTATAAAATATTGCCATTTTATAATATATACAATTCGTTTTATAAAAAAATTGACATTTAATAATACTTATAAAAAAATTGGCATTTTATAATGTACACAATTCACATTTCATAAAAATATGAAGTTTTTATAATACTACCACAATTTTTTATAACAACATTTTATAAAAAAAATTAATTTTCTTAATATTTCACAACTTCCCCATACAAATACCCTATCAAAATAAAGTTCCACACACCCCAATCATTGGTAATCATCAGCTGACACCCAATGATTGGCATTAATTAGATGGTAGTGACCATTTTCAAACATATTGGGCAATGAGAGGCGTATGGGTGAGGCCAGTTTGAGGCGTATTGGAGAATGAGGGTCATTTAGGGTTAGGTGGTGTGTGGATACCTCCACCGTAAATAAATAGTCATCTAATAGCCTTCAACTCCATATCGAGTGACTTGCTATAAAGCATAAATGCACATGAATACTTTTTTTTTGAACGGCCGACAAAATAATTTTATTCATTTGTAGCAAGATGCAAACACCAAACATACAAATGTTTTACACCAATCGATATCAAAACCAAACAATTACATCATGTCTAATGATCAAGCTTAAATTTACTCCAATCTTCCCACGTTAATGACATCGACCTTGATCGATTCTTCACCCAAAGGTACGCCATCGCTTTAATTTCATCCAGAGTCTTAGTCGTGTTTGGTGTTTTTTGCTGGAACACGGCCTCATTCCTCGATTTCCAGATACTCCAAATAGCAACCAAGATAACCGCATATATTACCTTCCTTTTTTTGGTGGAAACCATACACACCTCATGCAACGTCAATATATCTTTTAAATCAAATGCTATAATCGGGGGAATCGAGCACCATAATGCAATATTTTGCCATACCATCTGTGCGAACTAGCATGAGACAAGCAAATGTTCACTTGACTCATCATAACTACCACACATGATACACGTTCGATTTTGCACCGGGATACTCCGAGCCGCCAAAGCACATCTTGTTGGTAATCGTTCCATCTCTGCCCTCCATGCCACGATGCCATCTTTTTTCGGGACCCAATTATTCCACTCAAACGCTTTACCGGGCCGCACACGATTGACCGAGCTTAGAGTTTTTTTTATACTTGCTACATTGAACATTCCACCACCATCAAAATTCCACTGCCATATATCCAAACCAGAGGACATGCTCAGCCCACTAGAACCACTAATCAGGCCCACTACTTGACTTAGTTGATCGGTTTCAATATCACCTAGTTCCGGAGTTGACCAGGCCCAGCTAAAGACCAGATTCGGCCCATTCATCCCCAGCCGATCATGAACCAAGCATCCCTTGTGTTTTTCAGCTTTGAATAATTCTGGAAACATAACGTAGAACGGTTCATTACCGGCCCAGCAGTCTAACCAAAAGCATATATTTTTTCCGCTAACCAACACAGCTGATGTAGCCCTTTCCAGATCCAAACCGGCTTGTAGTAGTACGTTACGGATACTAGTAATACTTTTCCACGGCCCAGGTATTGAAACTTTTGTTGGGATATCTTTCCACCCTCTCGAATTATGGTGTATTGCCCAAATCACACGCCTCCACAATCCGTTTTTTTCCGTTTTGAACCTCCACCACCACTTTGCCAACATTGCTAAATTTGCATCCCTTAAAGAGCCAAAACCCAACCCCCCATATTCCTCCGGAGCAATAGTTCTATCCCAAGCCACCCAGTTCATTTTAGCCTTTTCCTCCGACCCACCCCAAAAAAATACCCTTCTTATCTTATCGAGTGCATCCAATACTTTTATCGGGGCCTTGAATAATGAGAAAAAATATGTGGGTAAGGAATTTAACACTGATTTGATAAGCGTAATCCTTCCACCATAGGATAGTGTTTTTGCTTTCCACAATGATAGCCTATTTTTAAATATATCTATAACCGACTTCCAATTCTTTTCTAAGTTCATGTTCGCGCCAACTAACATACCAAGATGTTTGAATGGGAATGCACCTTTCTTACATCTTAATAGGTTTGCCATCTCTTGTATTTCCAGATCCTCCACCCCAATTCCAAATATACTACATTTTTCCAGATTTACCCTTAGCCCCGAAGCCAAGTAGAAACATCTCAACACTCTTCTCAAATTGATTATGTTTGATAATGACCAATCCCCAATAAAAATAACATCGTCGGCATACATGAGATGGGATAAAGACGTACCTTCATTAGAGATCTTGATTCCATTAAACAAACCAACGGTGACGGCTTTCTTCATAATTCCAGATAATGCCTCCATAACTATCACGAACAAAAAGGGGGACAATGGATCTCCCTGCCGCAATCCACGAGTACAATCAAATTCTCTAGTTGGGGACCCGTTTACCAATACAGACGCTCTAGCCGATTGCAGTGTTGCCATTACCCATCCTCTCCATCTACTAGGAAACTTCATTTGGGCCATAATCGAATCTAAAAAGGCCCAATTCACCGAGTCGTATGCCTTATTAATATCTACTTTGAAGTACATTCCTTTTCTCTTATTTTTCTTCGCCCAGCTAAGAATTTCATTAAGCACAAGTGGACCATCCATAATGTTTCTACCGGCCTAGAAAGATGATTGCTGTTCCGAGATCAAATTTCCAAGAACCCCTTTGAGACGGTTTACTAGGACCTTGGAAATAATTTTGTTAACCACTCCAATAAGGCTAATTGGTCTAAAGTTAGCTGGACTTACCGGATCTTTTATTTTTGGAATGAGAGCGATAAATGAGGAGGTGCAACATTTATTAAGCGAGCCTTCCTCGTAGAATTTATTAAACAAATTCACGAAATCTGCCCGAAGAGCTGGCCAACACCTTTTCATGAACTTGAAGTTAAAGCCATCCGGACCCGGTGCACGATCTCCATCACAATCCCATACCGCTACCTTGATTTCGTCTTCAGAGAATGGCGACTCCAACCTGCTTGCCTCCAAATCAGAAATAGTGGCTAAATTTGGGCAGACCAAGTCCGGTCTAACTGTCATTGGTTCAGTGAATTGATGAAGGAAAAATTCATACAATGACTCCTTAATAAATAGCGGATTCGTGACCCACTCGCCATCAATCATCAATCCATTCAATCTATTTGTGCTTATATTTGAATTAATGATTTGGTGGAAATACGCTGAGTTTTCATCACCATCCACGGCCCACTTCGACCTAGATTTCTGACGCAAATCCAAATGCTTAATTCGGTCGAACTCTGCCATGAAATTTCTGCACTCCACCCTTTCCAATAACTCTCCCTCCAATTACATCCTATCTTCCGCCACACGTTCGATCTCAGCTAACCGACTCTTTTTACTGCAATATAATCCATCCATGTTTACTTTGTCCACCGTTAGCCAAGCCTTTATGTTGTCTTTTAACCACCTTAACTTAATAGCAAGGGCCAAATCTGCCGGCCCCGAAAAATTGAACGTACTACACTTTTGTATCACAAAATCATAAAAACCCGGTAGTTCAAACCAAGAATTAAAGAACCTGAACGGGATATGCCCAAAGTCGGTCTGCACAGTCGACAACACAATTGGTCGGTGATCCGAAACTTCCCTTTCTAAAGCAATCACAGCTGCATTCGGCCACCTCTCCCTGAAACCGAGACACACCAAATACCGATCCAGCTTGCTCAATTTTGTTCCGTTATCTGATATGTAAGTGAAACTGCCCCCGCCCATATTATACTCGACTAATCCAGCCGAAAGAATGAATTGATTAAAAGCCTCCGCATTTGCTTCAAAAAATTCCGAATTCATCCTTTCGCTAGAATCCCGAACTTCATTAAAATCCCCCATCATTATCCACAACCCTTGTATTGAATTTCTAATACCCAATATTTCCGACCATAATGCCCTCCTACCATTTGCATCATTTGGAGCGTATACATTCACCAAATTTATCATGCACCCAGACTGTACCAACCTGCCCGACACCACAATAAAATTCCTATTTTGAATTGTATTCACACACCTGAATATTGTAGGACACCAAATGCACGCTAGACCCCCCGATCTTCCAGTGGAATTTACCACTGCTATTCTGAATTCGGCTCTGCCCCAGAACTTGCTGAACATAAAAGAACTAGAATCTTGTAGCTTTGTCTCCTGAATAGCTAAGAAATGAATTCCATAACTCGTCTTGAGACCCCTAATCCAGTCTGCTTTCCGATCACCCCGAGCCCCTCTTAAATTCACAGATAGGCAGTTCATTGGACACAGTTGTTCACACCTTCTTCGACAATAATACTCTCTGTAGCTGCCTCGAATCCATTTAGGTTAATTCCAATAAAAGCCCCGACTTCGATTGTTGCTTGAACCTCCGGATTAGCATATTCATACAAATTAGGATCAGGCTGAGCAGGTACGGAACCCAAGCCCGGCGACCGATTAACACTGCCTTCCGATCGTTGATTATCCCCCAGGGACTCCATATGTTGACCTGTTGTAGGCGGATTCCTTTCATCAACACCGTAATTGACTTTCACCGGTGTATTTAGGTCAATAGAAATATTAGGATGTTCCTGTGATTGGAAAAAAGTTCTTTGAGATGGGCCTTGAGTAGAACCAATCGAAGGTGGGCTTAATTCATTCCTGCTTCTTTTGCCCAAGTTAGGACCTGGAGTTGGGCCTTCCTTTTCCACCGAATCAATGGGCCTAGTTGTAATCCTTTCAGGATTTAAAATTGGTGGCCCATCATCAATATTTGACTTTAATTGCCCACCGCCACCATCATTAATATTTTCAGACGCATGCAGGTGACCTTCCACATTCCCATGCAAAAAAGGTTCCCCATTAATTTCCGCAGTCTTTTGATGAATCGACGACCCTTGGTTATCCGGAGTCTTTTCGTTTACCTCTAGTTCCCCTTGAGCACTACCGGCCGGAGACCCGCACTCGGGATCCGGTACCGGAATATCCGCTACATCCGACCTGATTTCACCATCTTCGAGGTCCTCAACATCTTCCATATCCACAGACTCCTCCTCTGAATCCGATTCCGAGACTGAATCCGACTCGCTCGATTCCTTTGTCGAGTCATCATCAAAACATGGAACCCACCGCTCGGGAGACTCCGACACCCAAATCACATAACTCTTATAATTCCATTTGATCACCACTGATTCCTCTATCCTTGACTTATGGGACGACAAGACTTTTACCGTGTCAACCGAGACGTCTTCCTCTTGCCACGAGAAATTTGATGGTTGAACTACATCACCAAAAAGACTACCAATTCTATCAAATAGAATGTTGTCCCTGATAAGGAATGGAACACCGGTAATACTTAGGTTGACGATCCTACCAAACGGTATTTCTTCCCCATTCCAGATATTGCACTTAGAGAAAACCTTTGCATATACTGAACCATGCTTCTCCAAAGACTCCTTTGCAGTTGCTTTATCCTTAAAAGTGAGAATAATTGATAAACCACCAACATATGACACACCAAAGTCGATCAAACCATCTACTTCCAACAATCTTCTAATATTCTTTAAGGTCCACATATCTTTAGCCAATCCAATAACCGATCTGCCAATACAGTGTAATGGATACAAAGCTCCTCTGCCTTCAACAGTTATAGATTTCGCTCCTTGACTACCCGGTTCCTTCTTGCCTCTAAGCATGTCCGCATACGTCATTCCATCTTGCATACTACCACTCGCTTGTCCAGACGTTTGCACTTTTGCATGGGACTGTTCACCAAACCTGGTTCCAACATTAGCATTATGATACGGCTGGTGGTTCGCTTTTGGCCTCCACTCTCTTCGATTCTCGGTGGTCGGAGCAAAGTTAAACCTTTTGTGGTCCCTATCATATTTTGCAAGAGTCACGTAAGCTTTCATACCAAACATCTTGACGGTATTCATCGAAACAAGAGTTTCTTTCATATCTTCTACCCCCACGTATCTCACAAAACCAAAACATTTGCCCTTGGCGTCCCTCTTCCGAGCCACATAGGCATCTGAGACATATCCATAAAGCTGGAAAGCTCTCCACAAAACATTCCTGGTCACACGGTCTGAGATGTTTTGAACTAGAAACGTCCATTCTACACCATCTCCTTTACTCTTTCTATTCTTCCGGTGTTGCACCTCGGACCATGGGCCACCATCTTCCTGATCCCCCTCGAATTCCTTCGACGAAGCCATTGATGAAGTCTCAGGAAAACCAAAGAAAAGAATGGATTAAACAGGTACACTCCCCTAGTCCCTCCAAACAAACAAACGAAACAATGGCAACTCGACCCTAAGGGTGTTAATGGGATTCGAATCGATCTAGCTAAACTATACTCAGATAGCCGCGATCAATATCAGACCCACTAAGCCCCGAAGAAATCCAGAAACCACTGCGGGAAATGAGGGTAGAGGAGGCTGCGTTCGAAGTGCCGAGAAAAAGGAAAAGCGGCCGGATGGGGAAGACGCTAATTCAAGATAGAATGGAAGGTGCAAACCGAACTTCCAGGAGAAGAGCGGGACCTCACACGCTATTTCGAAGTGGCAATCTCCGGCTAACACTCCGGCGACCCTTCAGATGAAATGCACATGAATACTAAAACATTTGAAGAAAACGTATTAATTCAACTACACGTCAATCATGCGTGCTGAATGCTGATATCAGTCATATAGCTAGGAAATATTATACGGACACAAGACTCCATCAATACCTGCTATGCCGTCACACTCAAAGGTTCCTATAATAATACGAGCCATCAATCAATTACCATTAATCATCAAACATTCAACATTAAACTTTAACTAAAACTAAAACGTCAATATATAAGGCAATTAAAATATGTAACAACTAATTAAAGAAGTCATATAATGTGTAAGGCAATTAAAATATGTAACAACGAAATTAAAGAAGTCATATAATGTAACATGCATATCTAGGGCTGTAAACGAACCGAACGTTCAGCGAACAGTTCGTGAACCGTTCGGCGGGAAGTTCGTTTATGTTCGTTCGTTTAATAAACGAACGAACATGAACAAGAAATTTCGTTCGATTAGTTAAATGAACGAACATGAACAAAGGTCTCGTTCGTTCGATTGTGTTCGTGAACGTTCGGTAAGGTGTTCGTGAACGTGTTCGTGAACATTCGTTGAGTTGCGTTCGTTTATGTTCGTATGTTTGTGTTTTAAATGAAGATCTTTGTACTTTCTTATATTTTATTTGTACCTTTTATATTATTAAACTTTTATTTATTTTATTTCCCTAACAATTAAACCAGGAAACCCACTTTCACCTTGTTTATGCATCATTTCCCTTTTATTTCTCATTATTTACATCCACGAATACGATCGACCTCCGTTCCACAATAAGGGATTCAAGTTTGAGTGCTACTCTCTGGGCCATCTATCTTTATCCTTCGTCGCATTCGCCAAATTTATTTGTGTTTGTTTGTGTTCGTGAACCGTTCGCGAACACTCTCATTTCCTTAATGAACGAACACGAACATAAAATCTCGTTCGGTAAGTGTTCATGAACCGTTCGTGAACACATTTATTTCCTTAACGAACGAACACGAACAAGGCCTTGTTCGTGTTCGTTCGGTTCGTTTACAGCCCTATGCATATCAACCCAAAATAATGAAAATTGTAAAATCGGGCATCTAAACTGTTAGTAACATACAATTTGACCCTAAACGCTTAAACAAAAGGGTCAAAGATTCATATAAATTGTGTCAGCATTTTGTTCCTACACCCAGTAAAATGTAGGACTTTTCGTTGGTGAATATGCTAACGAAATGTAACTTTTCATTCGGGCAACATTTCAACCCCACAACATACATTTCGCTATATTAACATTTTGCTGACCAGATATTTGGCTGACTAGTACATTTCATGTAGGATATACAACTAAGGCTGCAAACGAACGAAATGTTTGGCGAACAGTTCGTGAACCGTTCGGCCGGAAGTTCGTTTGTGTTCGTTCGTTTATTAAACAAACGAACACGAATAAGAAATTTCGTTCATTTAGTTAAATGAACAAACATGAACAGAGGCCGTGTTCATTCATTTATGTTCGTGAACGTTCGGTAACGTGTTTGTTTGTGTTCCATAGTTCATTAGTGTTTTTAGTTTTTATAGTTTTTTAAGTGCCTCAAAATTCCAACAAATTAAATATCTAATAATTATCAGTGTATTATATATTCTGTTCATTAACGATTGTTTATGTTCGTTTTTTTTTCCATTTGTGTTTAAGAACATTAGTTTGTGCTCATTTGTGTTCGTCAACGGTCGTTTTTGTTCGTTTCCTAAAATTAACAAACATACACAAACGAATTTGATAAATGTTTGTGAATGGTTCAGGGACACATATATTTCTTAACAAACGAACACGAACATAAAATCTCGTTCGATAAGTGTTTGTGAACGGTTCTCGGACACATATATTTCCTAACAAACGAATACGAACAAGGTTTTGTTCGTGTTCGTTCGGTTCGTTTGCGGTCCTATATACAACAATGGCAAAAAGTACCTAAAAACCCTAGATTGCAACAATGGCGGATGTGATCAAATGGCAATTGTGATGTAATGTCGCTCCGTTCGACATCAAGGTCCTAATTTTTTTAATTGGAAAATAATTAGAATCATTCCATGCATCGAACATAAAAATAGTTAATGCGATTCTTATCTTTTTTTTTTTTTTTGTAAAAGCCTTACCAAAGGCTGCAAACCCCTAACACCGGTGAGAACCCATGAGAAACCGGCTAGCTTCAATCCTAAACGAACAAACCAACTTGATACCGTCAATCCTCAAGGTAAAACACCCAACCCGTGAGATCTAGAGTTCGTTTCATGGCTTCTCTCTCTAGCTTCTCTAGCCTCCTTTCTGCATTATGGTTTCCGCACTTTACCATTTGCCCTTCATGAGCTTGCTATGTAATAAGCACAAGTATTGGCTTTTTATTCATAACTCATTTAAGCGCATTCCATAACTTTTTTTTTTAAATTTGGAGTGTTACATTTTACCTCGTTGACCAAATGGAATCGAAAATGAAGAAACCTATAAAAGCAAACCTTTGTTTAACCTCGTAATTAGTCTAAAAGAACGGATTCAGACGACACTTTATTGATTAAAATCGACTTAGAATAGAAGGCATGGCAGGACAATTCTTTGTTGATTCTATGAAATTGGATCATCACTTTTGCTATTGGAGGGGGCAGTTGAACGAAGACTTTTTTTTAATAACTTATTAGTTTTAATCTATTTTGAAAAGATTTTTTTTTCTTTCCTAACTACACATTATGATAAATAAGTTTTCTAACTACAATTTATTAAAAAAAAAACTCACTTGTTAGTGGTTTGAAAGTGTTTTCTATTCTTTACTTTTGTTATTGTTATATTTGATCATATTTATATACTAGTTTATAAACTCGCATACTACACGGGTTTGAAGATAAAAGTAATGTAATTTTATAATATGTAAACCAATTTACATAAATGAATTATTCTTATTAATCAAACATTGTAAAATCAAGATACACATTTACAAATTTCTAAACACTTCTTTATACACGACATTTGTAGTTTTGTTTGTAATTTGACAATCCTCATTAAGTATCAGTAGCTTAAGGTCATCTCTACTTTTTGCTCTGGACAATGCCACATATTATTGGTCATGCGCAAAAACTGTCTTTTAGAGAAAAACCAATCTTGCAAAGCAATTGTTTCTGACTTTTATCAAATATTACTTATGGATACGATACGCTCCTAAGCAATGCGATTGCCATCGTTACCGATAAGGTTCCTCACTGTAATAAACAATTAATTGGTAACCTTGAGCGAAATACGTAAATCTAAATAAGGAATTTCAAGCATACAATTAAAATACATATGATATAAATTTGTTTGTGAAGACAAATTTATATATGTAATCACATATTGTAGTGATGAAATCGAGAATAACTACTACATAGAGAATAAAGATCGATTAGAAAACTTACCAGGTGTGAGTTAAATTGAAGGGAGAGGTCGGTGATTATGAGGGTTTATTTGAGGCTACAAAGATGTAGAAACACGGAACTAATTTTAGGGTTAATTAGTTTGGTTTATGTTTCAAACATGAGGGTTAATCTTCTTAAGCTTTCCTGAGCTCCGATTTGATCTGTTCTTCCTGCAAAACAGCAACACCGTTAGCTCGTTAAGGGGGAATATGGGGGTTTCCCTCTTAACCAGACTCCGGCGTGAGAATAAGTAACTACTTTGAGGAAATAAGTGTGTGTTAAGAGTGAGAGTAGAGGGAATGGACTGTTTAACCTGTGCATGGAGGTCTCTATTTATAGCCGGAGAGGTGTAAGAGGAGATGGGCTGATGGGCCTTGGGCCGGAAGGCGACAAACAAAGGATATCCTCCTTGTGTCACTAGTATCGACCGTTAGTGTCTTCTAGAAGATCTCCGGTGCTGGCGCACCATGATTGGAGCCACGTGTCCCAGTTGTCGGCCTTGTTATCCCTCTGCCATCAGCAAGTAAGTGGAGATCATGGGGCAGGTGTCGTCGCCCCGTGATTGGTGCCACGTAGGCGTCCTTGTGTACTCTCTGTCTCCTGCATGTCAGACGATCGTGGAGCACGATAGAGCATAGCCTGGTAGACGCTGATTGGCTCACTCTTCTGCCACTTGTACTTTTTGTACTCTGTGAAGTGGCCTTGCGCCATAAATCTTGCGCGACCCTTGTTGTGCACGTAACTAGCCCGCGCAGGGTTGTAGGAGATGAAGGCTCTTATTCAGAACACAAGTGTGAAAACTGATGTTATCGATCTTGTTTCGACCTCGCACGAGGCTAGGCTCTGCTTGCGCAACTCGCGCGGGTCTAAAAATTGATCAGCTTGTTGAGTAAGGAGTATGGTCCAGCGCGCGACCTAAACGGTCTGCGCGGCTTTTTGGGACGATACCCCTTCAAGTCCCCCCAGTCCAGTGCTGCACCATGCGCGAAGTAAGTGGTTGGAGCTCTTGACTTAGAAAAAAGAAAGTGCTAGCTGTGAAAAACGCTTGCTGGATCTTGCTAGGCGGCGCGCGTGTAAGTGTTTGTCAGTTACTACGGCGCGACTACCAGATTTGCCTGTTGATAATTCTCTGCTTTTGAGTGTAAGCGCGCAGGCTCGTTGGATAATTATGAATGTTGCGCGACCTTGGTAACTTCTGCATGAAGTTTGTAGTAACTTTGAGCGGGAAAAACCTCGAATTTTGAATTCTGACAGGTTGGTGTAAAATGTCGTTGACGGCGACGTTTGAGTTGACTGCTGACACGACCATCATCATGCTGTCACTGACGGTTCGGCTTTCCATCAGGCGAGTGAGGCCCACGCGCGCGTGGTAACTGTCACTCTGGGAATCTCGCCTTACGTGGCGTCTGCTAATTGGTTACGCGCGCGGTTAATCCGACACGTTTACCCATCGCATTAAATGCGATGAGTATAAATAGTCGACGAGAGGAGAGAGAGCTTCACAAATCTTTCTTCTGTTTCCTCTTTCCTCTCTCGAGTATTCATACTTCTTCAAATCTTCAAAGATCTTATAACAAATCTTCATCTTCCTGAAGGTGATCTTTAAACTTTCCCAGAAGTTTAGACGATCTTTATCTTGTTTTCATTCACTTTTCATAAATGGTTGAAGAAGAAACCCAGGTTGAAGAGGGTCCCCTCCCTGTTCTCAAATGGGACCAGGGTTTATTTGAGCAGATAACGAGAGGCTTTCGGTTCCCACCGGAATGGGATGCCCAATATCCCTGGCAGGGTCCGACTACCGCCGACGCACCACCGGGGTATATAACCCTTTTCGAAGACTTTTTCCTTCAAGGGAACTTCAGGCTGCCGGCGACAGAGTTTATGGCTCATATACTACACTACTACGGTTTTCACATATCCCAGATGAGTCCACCCGGAATGGTGAGGGTGAGACACTTCGAGTTCCTCTGTCGATCTCACGGGATAGAACCTACCATCAAGAAATTCCAGGCGTTTTATCAATTGATTCGGAATATTAGGTTTTACTCTTTCGGCAACCGTGGTTCGGCCAAGAAAATTCTGTTAAATCCTCTTGAGAGCTTTCATGATTGGAAGCAGAAGTTCTTCTTTATTAGGGAGGAGGTTATACAGATCGCGATGATCTTCCGCGATCCGGATACAATTGACAAGGAGGAACTTCCTATCCCCAAGGGGGCCGACTGGTATTTGAAGTTAACTTCGACACCAAATCGGATTTTTGGTGAGAATGTTCTGGTTGCGGCGCAAATGAGTGACAAGTGGCCGGAGAACAACAACGAAGTACCCATTTTGAAGTTTGAAGATAGAGGTACGTTGTTTTTCATAGTTATCCTTCTTTGTGATTTGTTTGCGCTTACCTCCTTGAACTTTATTGCAGAGACGCATCTTTATCAAGCTGCTTTCCCTACATTTGGAGGATCTATGGGCATGCGCCCGTTACAGTCGGGAGAGCCATACTGGTATGAGCGGATAAAATGCCATTTCCTTTATCCCCCTGTTGGAGCCTTTGCCAATCCTCCTTCTGCTACTGAAGGTGCGCTTCTTCCCAAACCGAGACCCTTACGCGGCGTGAATTCCGCTGGGAAGGAAATCTTGTTTCTTTCCAGCGAGGAGTCCGTAGGCTCGTCGTAAGAAGAGTCAAGCTCATGGTCTAAAATATTTGCAGGTGTTGTCACACCCCCAAAATCCAGATGCGGAGTATCACCGCTTGGAGGCGTGACTGACCAGGATCCAGCCACCAATCATATTGAACAATATAAATTAAGTAAATAAAAGTCCAATCCAATCAATATAATTGGTGTCAAAACAATTCAACCAAGTTAAAGTTATCAGCGGAAGCATAAAGTTCAAAACCCAAAACATAATTTAAAAGTTCATAAGTTTAACATGGAACTCAACAGTCCATGTCCCACAACGTCCACGCCTCCTCGTGCAAGCTCCTAAAATACCTAACGACCTGCAAGGCATGTAACAACGAGTCAACAACAAAGTTGAGCGAGTTCACAATTGGTGTTCATTATTAAGTTGTTTCAAAACCAGGAGTTCATTTGTAAGTTGCAAGTTAACCCGTTTACCCTGTTTCCCAAACATATCCATACTCAGTGGGGGCTTCCCCATGTTAACCACTAGACTATTACCATATCGACCACTAACTAAAGTAAGTTGGTGCCCTGACATCAATGTCTATCATCATTGACTAGTGCCCAGATCCATTAGTTCACGCCCGTCCTCTGCGGCACGGTGTGAGGCTTGTCAAACCTAAATAGCGCTATCTAACTAATGACCAACTCGCCATTGGCCCGGCGACTAAGTCGATATAAAAGGAGGGACTTCATGATAGAAAGTTTTGGTCTAGTATCCGTGTTGTCACCCTTCAGTAAAGAGGGTGTGTACGTAATCCCCAAACCAGGAGATTACGCAGGTTGCGATTACATTCTCATCACGTGTTGTCACCCTTCAATAAAGAGGGTGTGTACGTGTCCCAAGCCAGGAGATCACGCAGTTTCAGTATAAATCATTTACCCATTCCCAATCCTTGGGAATCCCATGCCTTGTGGAAAGTGTGAACTCACCTTTGGTTGCTCGGCAGAATGTTTCACTTGTTAAAATTCTTTAGTTAATCACGTCCTATTATAATATGCTACATCTTGTTAGATTCGTTTTCAAACGTTTCCCATAATAATTCCAAATAGCACGTAAGCACGTATTCATATCATCATGGCATACACGTATCTACACAAAATTCTACACATGAGTAACACCCTTATGTTTCTGGTCGCAGCAGTTATCGTACTGGCCAAATTATCATGGAGTAATTTTTCTAACATGTAACCAGTGTGTAATTCAATTCAATCACAAGATTCATAAATACAAAATACCAATTAGTAAAATCCCTAACTAACTAAAAACATATATTATCGGCCCACAGTGAATATTGGCCCAGATCATAGAACCACACCAGCCATTATATTAATTAGATTAGGTAAATTGTTAAGTCCAGCTCCCCCCTTAAACCCAACCGGTTACAAGTATGGTTTAATTTGCTAAATTGTCCCAGTTACATCTAAAACCCAGATAAAACCAAACTGATGTGATTGTTGTTGGGCCCGAGTCCGAACAGAACTCAACCCAGCCGCAATACATCGTGTAGCCCCTCCCAACGACCCGTTTACGCAGCAGGCCCATACATTAACATGTATACATTAAACACATTAAACAACCCAAGTACCCTTTCATCCAGCGATTTTTCATAAATCATCAATAGGCCAATAACTATTATCAGAGCTATTAATAATGTCAGATCACTTGTTATTGCTATTATGCTATCATTGGACCAAATCCTTGTAGTGGGCTGCAAATCAACATCATTGGACCGATTTTTTTTATAACATATCAATTCTATAGGCACATAACAATTCACATATATACAATATCCAATCTCATGCAATTAAACACATATACACTACAGCTTCTATACTAAACCGCATGCATTCATACATATACATTAAATTTTGAAGCCCTAGACACTCTATAACTGTCAACGGTTAACCGAGCACGATATCCATCATCATATACACAACTCGCAAGTAATTAAGTCCATACTCAACACACCGGTACTTGTATGCATTCATGTTATTAAATCCGAAGTTGAACCGGACGAACATACACTCGTACGCGTTTAAACCTCTCCGACGGTTTTCATGTGTAACTATAGTCCTATCATCTACGCCTACAAATAGGTTCATTATCTCATCAAGCATACACGTCTTTTCCAGTTAACCGTTTAATCACGACACACTTATCATTCACAGATTTATACATTTAAACACGTTCACATATCATAAACATCGCGTGGTTCTACGCATCATCAAGCACGAAGATCATATGAGTAATTATACATAAACGAAACCGTGATAAGTACCCTACTAGAATTACGAACGAGAGGAAGGTGAATGATCTTACCGGTGCTCGGCAGAGACTGAACTCACCGGAGAAGACGATGGTGGTGGCCGGTTCGTTGTAGGATCTCGAATGAGAAGGGAAGAGTTACGACGGTGAGGGGGGGAGTCTTCTTGCTGCCGTAGGGTTTGGGTTCTTGTGAATCGTGATGCGAATATATATAACAATTCACATAATCGATGGCTGAACAAAACAAAGAAGTCGGTGGTTGAATTAAGGGAGTGTGGGCTGTTTTGGGCCGTAGCGTGTAGGGGTTCGGTTTGGGTTTGATAATGAACGCACAAAAAGGAGGACATCACACAATTCATGCAACCACAACTATTATTATTATTATTATTATTATTATTATTATTATTATTATTATTATTATTATTATTATTATTATTGTTATTATTATTATTATTATTATTATTATTATTATTATTATTATTATTATTATTATTATTATTATTATTATAGTTCGGCCTTATAAGCTTCGGATTACACGGGTGGGTTAGATCGACAAGTGAGGCATGCACGTTGGTTCAAACGGTTCGGGTTGATACAACACGGTAAGGATTTGGTTAATTCACCAGGTTAAATGAGTTTAAAAATTTGATTTATAAAAACGAAATAGATGGGTTTTTTATCTCGAAGTTACGGATTGTCACAGGTGTATTGCGTGACCTTGGGATAGATCCGGAAGAGAGACCGAAGAAGGCTGCCAAGAGGAAAACCAAGAAGGTTACCGTTTATACTGGCGTGGCGAGTAAGAGGGGAGGGTCTAGTCGCGCTGCTACCACGTCCCAAGATAAAGGTACTCTTCGATTCCGGCAGAGTAACCTAGAAGATTACGTTGTTGCGAGTGACTCACTTGAGGGTTTGTCCCGTATAGGTGAGAAGAAAACCAGCGCTGCTGGCTCAAAAAGCTCTGGAAGCGCGGGGTCAAGGAACTTTGTTGCTGGCGCTACTCCTTCTTCGATTGCCTTGGATGAAGAAGAAGAAGAAGAAGAGCATGAGGAAGAACCTGCTGCCAAGTTGGTGAGCAGGAAGAGAAGTAGGGAAGAAGCTGCTGCTGGAATCAAGGCAGCGCAGAAGGCTGGGGGAGCCCCAGTGATAGGGAAACAAAGTAGTTTACGCTCTCTATACAAGTTCTCTCCAGGTTAGTGGAAGATCTTAACACTTGCGTTCTTTAGCAAGATCTCTTTTTAACACTTAAATTTATGCAGAGGCCCAGAAGAAGACCCCTGAGAAAACTAACGGTATCGAGTTGAAGGACCCAAAGGAGCCGACGCCGAAGAAGACCACGTTTATAATCAAGCCTCTCAGGTCTGCTGAACTGGAGGTTGAGAAAGAGAAAGAGAAGGAAAAAGAGAAAGAAAAAGAGAAGGAAAAAGAGAAGGGCGCTGAGACTGCTGTTGCCGCCCAGCACGACGTGGCGTGGGACCCGGAGGTCACACATATCACAGGGCTTGATCAGCCTTTTAAAGAAAAGGGGAAGGAGACTGCTCGGCACAAGGAACCTGAGGTTGTTAAACTAACGGAGCCTACGCAGCCTGATGCCCCCACTTAAACTGTGCAAGTGACCTCTGCTGCTGGGGGATCAGTTGCTACTATACCCCAGCAGGCTGCGCATAAAGAGACTACCACTGCTACGGGTGGTGCAAGTGCTGGTGGTAGTGGACGTACAGGCACGACTGGTAGTGTTGGAGGATCGATGCCACAAGCTCCCATTGGTCCTAAGGATACTTTGGGAGATATTTATTACAAGACACATACTGAAGAAGCACGTGGCATGTTCCCCACCAACCTAATTGGGGCTTAAAGCAGAAGGAGACGTTCATGGAGTTTGCTCCTTGTCGTGACTGGTACTTAAACTCTTTCCCTCCCGGTGAAGTTATCAGGCAGAAAGCGCGAACCCACGATGGGTTGTACCGCGCTTACATTGTTGGGGAGGCCAACACCCGTGCTGCTAACCATCAGATCGTGCGTGAGTGGCGCACTATGGTTAGAGAGCGGATGGATTGGGAGAAGTACCGTGAGCGCTTGCTGAAACAGGTTCAGGATTTTGAGAAGATGAAGGGTGCGTTTGCTGAGGAGAAAGCCGCCTTCGATGCGGAGAAAAAATCCGAAGAATGGGGCCGTGAGGGCTTAAAGAGCAAACTTCGTGCTGCTGAGAAGCTCTTGTCGAAGGAGCGGGCTGAATGGAAAGAGGTATGCTAAAAAGATAACCAGCACATGTATGCTGCTCGCTCCAAGATTACCGACCTTGAGGCTCAGATTGCCACATTAAAAGGAAACGTTGAGGACGCCGAAGCGGACAAAGGGCGTGTTGAGGTTCAACAAACTTAACCCTTTCCTCTTTATGTTGTTTTGTACTTGTCAAAATATTGCTCAAGTCTTTGTTTTCATTCTTCACAGGCTGAGTTGAAGGCGCAGGTGGCCAGCAAGGATAAGGACTTAAATGCCAAGGATGTGGAGATTGCAGAGTTAAAGCGTCGATTGCATGAGCAAACTGACAAGAATGAGTCCTTAGAGATAGACCTTGTAGCTGAAAGGGTGAAAGCTGCTACCGCCGAGGAGGCCAGACATAGGACCGACAAGGCACGAGATATTAGCACTTCCGCCCTTAATGTAGCTCAGAACAACTACGCCGAAGCTCAAGCAATCGTGGACACGCTAGTCTCCGACTCCGAATGGATGCGCACTAGAGGAGTGGCTGCGGTGAGTTTCTCCTCTTCTACCTTAGGTTTTATTTATTGTTGTTTTGTTCTTATCCGTTTCGTCTTTTTTGTTGATTGCTAACTCTATTCTGAACGCTTCTGAGATGGATACCGCTGTTGCCGTGCTCATAGATGCTTCACATACTATTGGGCATCGTGGGGGTTATCTAGAATGCGCTCATCACGTGGAAGAGGCCTTTTGTCAGGAGTTTGATACCAGTCACTGCTCGGTGACAGATCAGGCCGATACTGTGCTAGCCCGTGCTGAAGAAGTCTATGACCATCTATCACTTCCTGTTATGGATTTGGTCACTGAAGCATTAAAACACGATGTCTGGTGCGCGTGGCTAAAGACTATCCTTAACCCTCCAGAAACTATGGAGTTGACAGATGAGGATGAGGCAGCCGGCGGAGGTGGTGATGGCGATGGTGACGGAGACGGTTATGAATAGATTATGTTTGCAGGCTGATGCCTTGTAATTTGTTTTTGACTTTGATGTAATCGTTGCGCGACTTGTGCCTTTTACATAGAACTCTTGATGTTTGGTACTTAATTTTGCTAAGTTACAATTATTGTCATGTTTTTTGAAACTTTGTTTAAGTTAGGGCGAATAAATGTAAATGTGGCTCGTGTGTGAGTGTTACTGCCTGGTCTCGCGCTATGTTCGCGGAGGACCTTGTAGGCATAACCTTAGAGCTCATAATTTACTGAAGTATTTTCGTGCTAATCAAAAGTTTAACATGCATTTGTAACGTAGGAGTCATGATGATAAAAACAAGGCATAGTCAATGCTTGCATTAAGTAGCTAAGAAACAGGCGCGAGGCTAATGTACATCATCGAAATAGAAAAAAGGGGCGTATAGCCAACATAGGTAATTAAAAAGGCGCGTGGCCAACATAAGTAGATAAAGGGCGCTTGGCCAACATAGTTAAGTGCAAAGGCGCATGGCCAAGAGTAGGCACATGTAACACTTGCGCAGTTGTTGCGCGTTCCACGTGCGCGGGATGATGTGTCCATCCAGGGAGCGCAACTTGTATGCCCCTTTTCCTAGCACCTCATGTATTAAGTATGGGCCTTACCACTTACGTGCTAGTTTCCCTGGGCGTTCAGCATTGGAAGTTTCATTGTCTCTGAAAACGTATTCACCTGGAGTGTAGGTACAAATGCACACTCTTGCATTGTAGTACCTCTGCAACTGCGTGTTATACTTGGCCGCTTTGATTCGCGCTATTTCGCGCCTTTCCTCGAGCAGGTCCAAGTCTAGAAGGCGCTCTGCTTCGTTGTCAATTTTGTTGACCGCTGATAAACGCGGCGAGGGGAGGCCTATCTCAGCTGGGATAACCGCCTCTGAGCCGTAGACCAGGCTAAAAGGGGTTTCGCCAGTACTTGTTTTTGGCATGGTTCGATGAGCCCATAGGATGCTAGGGAGCTCATCTACCCAGCCTCTTCTCTTGGTGCCCAGGCGGGCCTTTATCCCCTCGGCGATACTTTTGTTGACACTTTCTACTTGACCGTTGCCCTAAAGGTGCGCAACGGAAGAGAAAGTGTGCTCGATGTTCATCTCTTTTCATCCATTCTTGAAGGTCTTCAGAAGCAAAATTGGTGCCATTATCGGTTACAATCTTGAGCGGGAGACCAAATCTGCAAATGATGTGTTCCCATATGAATTTGCGCACCATCATTGCAGTAGTTGAAGTGAGGGCTTTGGCCTCCACCCATTTAGTGAAATAATCAACGACAACAATTATGAACTTCACTACTCTAGGAGCTTCAGGGAAAGGTCCCACCATATCAATCCCCCACTGCTGGAAAGGCCAGGCAGTGGACACAGGGATGAGATCATTCTTCGGGCGTAGGGTTTTTGGAGCGTGGCTTTGACAGGAGTCGCATTTGCGCAACTCCTTTAGAGCGTCAACGTGTATCCCTGGCCAATAGTAACCAGCGTTCATTATCTTTGCTACGACCATGCGCGGGCCCGCATGAATGCCGCAGATGCCTTCATGAATCTCCCTGATCAGATAACTTGTATGTTGAGGGTCCACACAACGCAGTAGTGGCCCTAAGAAGGATCTTCTGTACAAAATTCCTCCATTCATCTCATAGAACAGCGCTTTGTTTTGTATCTTTCTGGCCTCTGCCATGTTCTCGGGGAGGATTCCTTCTTGAAGATATTGAATGATAAGGGTCATCCACGATGGTAGCCCTATCTCAATTACATTGACTTGACGCAACAACACAGATGGGTTTTTTAAGACTTCGATTCTTACATCTTTGGCGAGATGTTGGAAAGCCGTTGAAGCAAGCTTGCTTAGTGTGTCTGCTGGTTTGTTCTCTGATCGGTTGATATGAACAACCTTGTATGATTTGAATTGTTGAAGCAACTCTTTTGGTTGCTCTAAATACAAGGACATAACTTCACCCTTTGCATCATACAACCCATTAATTTGACACGCGATCAGGAGAGAATCGACATGCGCTTGTAAGTTTGGAGCTCCCATCTAGATGGCCAGGCGCAAGCCTACCAAGAATGCTTCATATTCTGCCTCGTTGTTGGTATTTTTGAAATCCAACTTGATGGCATAGGTGAGCTCATGCGCCGTCTTCGTTCGAGGCTCCATCAGTGTATTGCAACCGTAACCCATCTGACGTGTCTTTGATGGGAGTATCAACAACTTCACACTCTTTGACCTTATCTTCTGGGACTTCAGTGATGAAGTCCGCTAATACTTGGTCTTTAATGGCTGGGCGCCGCCTGTACAGAATGTTGTGGCCCCCCAGTTCGATGGCCTATTTTGCCAAGCGTCCTAACGTCTCTGGCTTTTGCAAGATTGTGCCAATATGGAAGTTGGTGAGTACAGTGATTACATGCCCAGTGAAATACTTGCGTAGCCTCCTGGAGGCGTGTAACAGCGTGAGCACTAACTTTTCCATGGTTGAGTATCGTGTTTCTGGATCTGTAAGTACCCTACTAACATAGTAAATTGGAGTCTGAACTCCGTCTCTTTCCACCAACAATACCGACCCAACTGCCTTGTCCGACAAAGAAAAGTATAAAATAAGTGGCTCTTTCTCGAATGGCGTGGTTAGGGTAGGGAGTTTGATCAAACACTCCTTCATTTGTTGGAAGGTTGCTTCTGCTTCTGGCGTCCATTTGAATTCTTGCTTTTTCACGCAGTTGGGCAAGGTACTGATAAAAGGGTAAGATTTTGCAGCGTGGTTTGATAAAAACGATTAAGCGCGGCAAGGCGGCCGACCAATCTCTGCATTTCTTTGATCATGCGCGGTGACGACATCCGCTCAATGGCTTGAACTTTTTCGGGGTTGACTTTGAAACCGCCGTTTATAACCACGAAGCCTAAAAAATTGCCTTCCTCCATACCAAAAGAACATTTCGCTGGATTCAGCTTCATGTTCACGCTCCTTAGAGAATTAAACGTCTTCTCTATGTCTTTTAGCATCTGGTCCTCCTCGGAACTTTTGATCACGAGATCGTCAATGTATACTTCGATATGCTTCCCGATGTCTTCAGCAAATATTGTGTCCATGAGTCGCTGGTAGGTTGCGCCAGCATTCTTGAGCCCGAATGGGCATCTTTGTGTAACAGAATATTCCGATGTCAGTGTGACAACCGTCAAAAATCCAGGTATCCGTACATTTAATTAATATAAATTAGTGATTAATGACTGTGCTGAATTTCGACTGATGACTTAAACTACTTTCTAATTTCTGTATCAAACATACATGTGCATCACATTTCGTATTGTCACATCATTTATCACATACAAACTTTAGTGACATAAACGATGCACAAAACACGGTTAGCACAGTTAGCAGTTAACTCAGAGAAATGCTGACGATGTCCAGTACATAGACCCTCAGTGTTTTGAGACCCCGTAAGAACCAGAGACAAAGTACTACACTAGTATGGTGTGTAGGGAAGTAAGGATCATAAAACTGCGTCACTAGGTGATAGTATTAGTGCCGGAAAGTGCCTAAAACCCACTAAAAGTGCAGAATTCTGCATATTTCAGCAAAATTCAGCTTTTTAACAAGCTAGTAACATGCAAAAATATGGCAAAATGGTCCTGTATGCTTCCCTAAGTGTCGGGAATTAAAAGTGTCACAAAAGGGTACTTAAAAATCACTAAACGGAATAACTTGACACCTTAACGAACCGATATCTAACTGAACAACTGGACATTACCCGGAACACCAAAATATTGCTAGAAGCATTGTTTTATTATTTTTGAGTTAGTTATGATCCCCGAACACCCTAATACACTACATAATACATCCTACACTTAAAACACTAGACCTTACACTTAACCTCCAACTAATTAACACCATTTACCATCAAAGTTACATTTAACCCTCCTCCCCTTCACTTTTACGGTCACTAGAAGTGACCCCACCCTCAAGATTTCATAATCTTCCTAAATCTCATCTTGATCTTTGCTTAGATTGTAAAAGATTGTGTATGTACTTATTGAAACATTAGAACCAATGGACAATAGAGAATTGTGGTTATAAGTACCCATCTTCTTCAACACTTCACCTTCACCACAAACCTCCTTCTCCCTCTCCCTTACTTGGGCCGAAAGCTCCCCCACACACCACCATTACTTTCCTTTCAAGTCCATGCATTCCAAGTTCATTTCATGATGATAGAAGGTGATTAAGGGAGCTCGGTGCTTGTGGATCTTGAAGGACCTCCATAAATTGCTTTTATCCACTCCATTTTCATCAAGTATTCTTCCCTAGCTTAGAGCTAGTAGTAAGATCTTTGTAACCCTTGTTTACTTCTATTTTAGTGGTTAAAAGATGTAACATGTTGTAAATCACAAGAACACTAAAAGACATAAACAAGAACCATGAATCATAAGCTTACATATGATGATATCTTGGTGAAATAATATTGTTTAGTGTATGAATGATACTTGCTTATTGTTTTCTTGGGAATATGATGTATGAATGGTTTTTACTTAAACCTACACTATTTTTAGTGATAAAATAAGTGTATAAACACTTATGGAACAAGAAGATCTAATAAATAAACATTTTTGTAGAATATGTTTACAAGTTGTAAACACCTAGTTTCTTTTAGAATGAGATTTTTTTAAAGAAATAAACACACTTTAAAGGATAACTAGACCTACTAGAAACATTACCAAATTACTACAAGTTTTTGTGAAGGATCAAGTTCATGTTATTATGTAAATTGAATAGTTTTTACACTTGGTAAGTATAATATTGTTTAGGATCGATTGTTGATTGTTGTGATGATTTTTGAAAAGAAAATGATATGCTTTAATAGCATGGACACCTCCATTTTCAAAGGAAACTATGACAAAATTTTCTAAAAATACAAACACCTAGAAAATATTTTCTAAACAAGTATTTACAATTATGCTTTAAACTATGTTTTTCAATGTAAACCTTACCATACATTTTGTTACAAAAATACAAGTATTGGAGGTCGGTTTTTGTAAATAAAAATGGATAAATATATATTTAGAATATATATTTTATATTAAAGACACTTGTGTGAATATTTGTACACTTTGTGGAATAGTTATATTATTTTAGGGTAAAATAATATAACTTAACAAATACCAAGAATTTACAATCCCAAAATAATACCAAAAATCACAAGGAATAAATACATAAGTTACACACATAAATATTGTGAAACCGAACGCAAGAACGTAACTTATGAAATACTCCGGAAAATACCATTCTAAATATATTTTTGGTAAATATTATTTTGGATACAAGAAGTGAAAATATGATTTTTGTATATATTACCAAGTTACGTCATATTTTCAACAAGAAGAAACTATATTATTTTTGAGAATATAAATACTTGAGAAGTATTGTTACAAAGTATTGTTAATCTATTATCCCAAGATTAAATATAATTTAAAGTTAAAATAATTACTATTTTAACAAGTAATCATAACTTGGAATAATATTGGGAACAAAAGAAACGTAACTCAAAAACGTAAATACAAGCAAGGCATGGCCCGTTAGTCTAATAGACCCTAGTACATTGTAGGGAGTCGTGTTCGCTGAGGAGATTTGGGTTACGATTCTGAAGACGCAATACTGTGAGTTCATGTCCCCCTTTTCCTTTTAACTGTTTTCAGTTTTATAACTTCGATGGTGAAATACATGTTGCGATTATTTACAAACGTTTTATACATGGTATGGTTAGCTTAAGGAGGGTTTGCTGCTTGATCATGTGAAAGGTGGGTGTAAGGCCTACTAATCCAAGATCTCACTCAGCTAAAGCAACCAACAGGTGTGCGGAATCCACCTGATGATCAACCACTGCAGATGAAACACTAGAATGTAAGGATTTGACAGAGAAATCAAGAATACACTGAGTATTCTTGATGAAGATGAATGACGTCACTCACACAAAGCAGCCGCCAGACAAAACACAATGATTAGGGTTAGGTGCACAGAATTTCACACAGAATCGCCGCCTTGTCTATTCCATATAAAAGTATATATACAAGGCAAAGCCCGGACTTTCAAGACTAACTAGAAAGCCCGGACAAAACATATAGCACAAAGCTCAGACCTTTTGCCTAGACAAAACTCAGACAAAAGATACACAACAAACTCTGACCTAGTCCCAAACAAAAAGCTCTGACTAAAGAGACTATCCCAAAACTTGGACAAAATGTCCCTAGGATAAACTTGGGACTATCTTTTACAAATGTACAATAAAGACCCTAATAAATTTGGAGACATGCACTTATCACCTAAAGTGCATTAACAAACTCCCCCTTGATCAGTGCATGGTCTTCATTGAACTTGAGATCTTCAAACCCTCTTCGAAAAGCTGCTTCCTGCCCAGACCTTGTTCTTCACACAGAACTGAACCACCTTGATGAACTGGTCTGCAAGAACACGATCTTCTTCATTGTACTTTAGAGGCAGGCGCCGAAGCTTCTTCAACTGAGCTTCTCTAAGGTTGGCAAGCCAAATTGGATCCAGAATCTTAGCAATCTCCTCCGTCAATTTCTTTTCAGTAATCACGGCTTCCCCAGTCTTCCCATTGAGATACCAATAACCTATTTTGTCGAATTTATCGAGATCAAACTTTCGCATAGGAATTTTACGAAGGCAACTCGCTGGTGGGTAAACCATTTTCCATTCTTCTTGACCAGTGAACTTGTTTAGATACTTAACTCCTCGACCGACCGCTGGCTTGAACAACTTCCACTTACTCTCACGACTCTCAGCAACGAGATGAGGAATCAATCCTCTGATACTGGCAACATTTGTATGGTTGTTGAGATCGAGTTGAGCAATGTGATGAAGATCACATGCTGGAAGAGTCTGAAGATCTTTAGCCCTTGGCCTGAAGTACTGAACCCCATCGGTCCTTTTGATCATTACCAGGCCGTGCTGCTCATCGAAATCCCAACTTCGAATTTGTCCCGAGTACTCACCTTTTGTGGATAAGTACCTCTTCCTTTGAGTATCATCTGGAAGATTTCTAAACCATTTTCGAGCTGCCACACTGACTTCTTCGGGAATTCGTATAGGATTAAAGATTTCTTCGGGCATTTCACAACCAAACACAAAGCTTCTGATTGTATCACTGTTAACCGGTAAGGACTCATACTCAATCGTCTTCCCTTTCGCAGTCTCAATGAAGCTGAACTTACCAGCCAGGTCGTCGTCTGTTCGCCAATCCTCAAACGTTTCCTCAACCACTTCACCAGCTCCCGAAACCAATTCAGCATCAGCCTCTACAGGGCCCTTATCTCCCCCTGCAGCTGCACCTGAGGACTCCCCCTCAACATGAGCCAGAGTTGCAGCTTCAGGAGCACGTGCGCTCCTTGACTGCTCCCCCTGCTTCGACGCGTTGGGATCCTTGTCCTTGTCAAGATCGTCTCTGATTTTCTTTAGTTCATCCATCTTGCACTTAGCCTGAACCTGAAAATCCAAAGCCGAAATCTCCCCCTGAGCAGCAAGGAGTGATACGAGATCTGTCACAATCCCGAGAAGCCGATCCGTAGTACTAACCAAAGTCTGTTGTCGGGCAGACGTCGATGCATCTTGAGTTATGAACTTACCCAACTGAACACTCTGATCCTTGGTTAGACGAAAAAGCTGAGCCATCTGCTGGTCTCGTTCTGCATCCCTTTTCTTCAAGAAAGCAATTTCTTCCTGTTGCCTAGAAATCTGATCCTTGTGTTGAACCATAACCTTGGCTGCATCCTGAAACTTGCCACGGACAAACTGCTGAAAGTTCTGTCCTTGACCTGAACCTGACGGTCTCGAAGCAGAAATTGTAGAAGATCTAGGGGCAGGAGGTCTTGAGCCAGACGGCTGTGTCCTGGATGGCCTAGGACCTGAGGATGGTGTCACTGGAGGACGCAAAGAACCTTTCTTCGGTCGCACTGCTGGCGGATTCCGACCGAAAGCGACCTTCGGACCTGCTTGACGTGACTCTGATGATGCTGGCAAATCAGTGAGAGTACTAGGTACCGGTGGCAGAGAGGAATCTCCTGATAAGGCGAACACATTACCCGTACCCGTTTGAGATAATAATGACTCAAATAGCGGTACTACAGGAATCGGCGATGACATCATCGGCACTGCTGGTTGAGGAGAAGTAACCATACTGGTAGCTTCCACACAGGAAGTGAATGGAAGAGAGGAAGATAGTGACGAGAGAGTTACCGATAACTCCATATTAAGAAGACCTCTGGAGTCTGATGGAGCCGAGCTGGATGTAACCGTGACCGAAGCAACCATCGGACTCGAAGACTGAAGATCCGAAACAGCAACACGTTGTCGCTTATACGTCCTGAAAGGAACTGGTACACGAACAGTGTCAGAAACAGGACGACGACGGTCTTCATCATCATCATCATCAGAAGAGGACGAGCTAAAATCAATTGAATCCAAGTCATTTGTTTTGTCATTCCAGCTAGCTAGGCGAATACTCCAATCGGAAGAGGGACCGAGAGAAGCAACCTTCGCTCGAAATAACTTAAGCTTTTCTCTTTCGGAGGGTGGAAGACGATTTTGAAGTTCTTTCATTACTAAACGAAGGTATTGTTTTTCGGATGGCATATCATCAATGGATTCATCCAAAATAACTTCTTCCATAGGACGTTTCCCTTTGTCAACTATACGGGAGGACGGACCCGCATCTAAAGCAGCATCAAGCTCTAAAATCACATTATCCGTTTCTACAGCAACCCCTGTTGCCAAAGACATAGAAACTGGAGCTTGAATAGACACAGCTTCTTGAATAGAAGCAATAACAACTAGTTCAGAAATCACTGGTTCTTGAACGGGTTCAGGTTCCGGAATATTAGCCGGTGGTTGTTGAAGATCAACCTGAGGTTGAACAACCACGGGCTCTTGAGCAT
This sequence comes from Helianthus annuus, assembly GCF_002127325.2. Lineage (NCBI taxonomy): Eukaryota > Viridiplantae > Streptophyta > Magnoliopsida > Asterales > Asteraceae > Helianthus > Helianthus annuus. The sequence goes on from NC_035447.2 coordinate 88,045,668, forward strand.
TTTCAACAAGTGCTAGCTTACCTCCAGCAAATATTTGATCAACACCACTTCGAATGTCTAACCACTTCGGATCATGATCTGGATTGTAGTTTCCCTGAAGAATAGCACCACACAAGGGAGTCGTCACAGGACGAGCATTAGTCCTTGTGGACTTGATAACTTTGGCACAATCAGTGAAAATACGAGTAGGCATTGGTGCTTGAGCGTAGGCAGGTAAAGTTCCTTCGAACGAAAGATTCGGCAACAAATGTCGAAAAATAAGACAAAGGAAACGAGGATACAGAATCATCAAACGCTTATCATTTGCCTTCAGACCAATCTGGTGTTTGAGAGATTGGAGTATCATGAGAGAGAAATTGTACGGCTGGTTGTAAGTTAATCCAATCATCGCAGAAAGAAGATCATGACCCATCGTATCAGTTCCCGATTTTCGTGCAGACAGACACTGCATCAACACATGAAAGAAGTATCTCCACTGCCCAATAATCAATCCCTTCATGATCTCCTTCATGGTAAAAGAACCAACATAGCCGAAAGATCTAACTCCACGTTCACGGATTTGACGCACATAGCACGTGTTACCATGATCTAAATCACCAAAACGTAGGGCCGCACGAATAACTGCCTCTGTGATAACAATAGAACTTCCAGAAACAGTAGCCTCGATAGTATCTTCAACTGTCCGAGCCGAACGCCAAAAATCATCAATGTATGCTGGCACTTGGTGAATATTCTCTGAAATCGCGAAACCAATTCTTGAATTTCGAAGAAAACGAATAATATCAGCATATTCGGCTCCACCACGAATTTTCTCGTCTAGCAAGGCAGTTTGATTATGGTTTCGATGAAACTCACGAACTGGTCGAGGTTGTTCTGCCATCTCTGTTTAAAAACACACCAAAACGAAACACATGCATCAGTTACGATACTTCAAAAAAATAAAAAATACCACCATGAAGTTTACACATAGTAAACTTCAACCTTCAATGTTTGGCAAGATAAATGTCACACAGTTTAAACACACAGTTAATATATGGAAGAATGACCGAGTTGAGACGCAGACAGTCCCAGACAGTTGAAAAGAAACCCCGAGTGAAAGGCACAATGATTAAAAACCGGACACAATGAATTACATTTTTTAAAACTCTGCATCTCTTGAACAATTTAAAGCTCGGAAACACCTCTCTGGTTATCAAACTTATTCACTGTCCAAAAACTCGGAGAGGTATAGGACAGAAACATTACAAAACTCGGACCAGCTCTCAAAAGTTTGTTAAGGAAATTCGGATCCCCTATTTCAAAACAAAAATTCGGAGACTCTTAATAATCAAAAGAAACTAAATAGCTGCTTGAAAACTCGGAACTAGGACCAAATGTTTTGAAAACTCCGAGAATTTTTATACAAAACTCGGAACCAGTGAAGACTTGTTAAAATACAAAACTCGGAACCAGTGAAAACTTGTTAAAATTTGGATAACAGAACCTGTAACTCTATGAAACCTCGGACAACAGAGGTTAAAACTCGGAGCAATATGAAACAAACAAACATCGCATCAAATTTCTCATACAAAACTCGGAGCACTGATCAAACCTCGGAATACCAAACTGTATATGTTTAAAACTCGGAATAGTAACATCGATTTAAAAACTCAAAAACTCGGAAACAACATCATGTGACATAAACTCGGAGAAGTTTAAACACATTAACTTTGAACCACCGAACTGATTATTAAAATCATATCATCGAAACAGTTCTTTGATCCTTCCGAACTTACGGAAGAGAGAAAGGACCGATTCTCAACGATTTTAACACATACAAGCATGAAAACATTCTTTCATGATGAATCAAAAAGGTAAAAAATTCAAATTCCTTTCATCTTCATCCTAAACAATAACCAAGTTTCGCGCCAAAAACACCAACCAAGAACCTTGCTAAAACTCATTCAAACAAGCAACAATATTTGACTAACTAATCAATTTCAAGAACACATTCACACCAAAATTCAACGAATCAAAGCTCAAAACAAACCAAACATTCAAGTTTCTTCAATATTCATGAGCCTTAACTTCAAGAACACCAAGTTCTTGAAGCAAAACACAAAACCCCCAAATTTTCTACAAAACCCTAACTTCAAGAAACTTCAAAATCATCAACTAAAAACAACAATTAGTAAGAAATCACAAAGATTCAAGCATGAATTCATCAAGAAACATGAACACTAAGTTCAAATCAAGCCCTAGAATTCAAAAATCTTACCAAGTATGAAGCCAAGGAGATGAAAAGGCTCTAAGGATTTTAGAACAAGAGAAATAATAATAGAGGAATGAGATAGAAGAAGGAAAACATTGGACTTACAGGAGGTGTTAAAGTGTTTCACGGTTTGAGTTAGAAAACTCGGACCCACTAAGTGTTGAAAAGTCGGACCGAAAAGGGGTGTTAAACCTCAGACCGCAGTTAATAATTTAATTTGATTAATTTTAATTTTAATTTTAATTTTAATTTAATTTAATTTTTTTTTAAGAAAGCGGACCATGTTAAGTTTAATTTTTCACATACACCCCTAAACTTCTCTCAACACAACCTTTCAAAATTGTGAAGCTTTTCAACAGAACAACCATTTTTACTTCAGAAACACGAACAGATCGAGATGGAAAAATTTTACTGCTTGAAACGAAATTTTATCGACTTCCTTACCTGATGAGGTTTCTCACACACACTTAGATGAATCTCACGCGACCGATTTTTCATGAGAAAACTTATTTTAAACTTACCGAACTTGATATTTAATATCTTATTAAAGAATTTTCACAACCCTAGAGTATTCTTAATAAGATAACTCGCACATAGAAACAAGAAAGCCAAAATCCTTTTGATGTTTTTCAATTTTTGACTGAAGAAGAAATTAAACCTACGAACGTATTTACACTAACTACCTTTTTGTGAAATCGGAGTAAAGGAATCATATCGGTTTTACTGTCAGTACCCAACACAAGAGCTATAGCATTTAGATTTAATCTTTTAGAATGATGTTGACAGTTCAAGACGTTCAACGGTATTGTGGTCCACTTAAGTTTTAGCACGCTTTCGAACACTGTTTTCGAGATATGGAATTAAGTGTATTAAGCTGACAGTAACTATGTTTACCCACCTCAGAATATACTCCCGTATCAAGGTATGCGCGAGAGATCATCTTACTGGTGAGTATACCATTTATCATCTGTTTTGACGTATAAGCTAATGTGAGATACTCACTTATTTGAATTTCAGATGCAAAGGGCACAGGAGCAAGTCATTTGTGATAGAATCACTTATTGAGGAGGAACTTGACTCCCGCAAGATTTTGTGGGACATGTGATTGTTTATCACTTATTTGGGTCGAATGCATCATGAACTAAGGATATTTACACGTATGTATGGTATCATGGAAGATCTAGACTTGCGTCCCCGTTATTTCCGATAAAAGAAGCAACCATGATACCCAGATGATAAACAGCATAAAGACCACGTATCTCGACACCTCGGCAATCTATCAAACGAAATTACGGTACCAAGACCATATATCCGAGAGATGCGCCACACGAGTTATGCAGTTCATTATGTTTATATACCAAAAACAGGTTCTTATTTACGCTTTAAACCTACCGAAGCAACATATAATGAAGCTGTCACAGTTAACGGTTAATTTTATGCATATAACCATAGTCCTGCACCAGATACGACTAACCGATGTACTATCATTTCCCTTATATCTCAACACGACTTCATTTTAAATTTTTTTTTCAAATGTTTTTGTATTTTTCTGAAATTTATCCTACAACTAAGTAAAATATTTTTGGAGTTTTTCAATTTTTCGAAAGCGGTAAGAACTGTACAGAAAAGATAAAATAAAGTTTCTATGCGAGTTTTGAAAGCATTTTACTCTGGGTTGATCATGCCAATCATTCGGACCAGATTTTCAAATCTAGCCCGATCGAATGTTTTCGTAAACAGGTCGGCAAGATTATCCAAAGTGTCTACCCTAACCACTTCTATTAAACCCTTCTCAGCACAGTCGCGAATAAAGTGATGCCTAACATCTATGTGCTTAGTGCGTGAGTGATTAACTGGATTGTTTGTTATGGATATGGCAGAGTTGTTATCGACAAGGATAGAGTTCGAGTAAAATTCAAACCGTAGTCTCTCATTTGCTGCTGAATCCACAAAACCTGAGCACAACAGCTTGAAGCAGCAATGTACTCGGCCTCGCACGTGGATAGAGAAACGGCAACTTGCTTTTTGCATTGCCAAGAGACAAGACGATTTCCAAGAAGTTATGCGCCACCAGAGGTTGACTTTCTGTTCAGCCGACACCTTCCGAAATCTGCGTCAGCATATGCGATCAAATCCAGACCACCTTCAGCTGGATACCACAATCCAAGCTTAGGCGTCCCTTTCAGATATCTGAAAATACGCTTGACTGCTTTCAAATGAGACTCCTTCGGAGTTGATTGGTACCTAGCACACAAACAAACAGAGAACATAATATCTGGTCGTGAAGCAGTAAGATACATCAGTGAACCTATCATTGCTCGATATAGCGTCGGATCCACTTCAGGATCTTTCACATCATCGGGTGAAAGCTTGAGATTTGTCGGGAGAGGCGTGTCATAGGGTAAGCTATCTTCCAGTCCAAATCTTTTGAGAATCTCATGGACATACTTTGTCTGATGCACGTACGTCCCGGTTTTTTCTTGACTCACTTGAAGACCTAAAAAGAAAGATAACTCGCCCATCGCGCTCATTTCAAACTTTGACTTCATCACTGCTTCGAACTCACGACACAATTCTTCATTTGAAGAACCAAAAATTATGTCATCAACGTAAATTTGCACGATCAGAAAATCTCCCCCTTTCTTCAAAATGAACAGTGTGGAGTCAATCGCACCACGCGAGAACCCATGCTCCAATAGATGCTTTGACAACGTCTCGTACCATGCTCGAGGGGCCTGATGGAGACCGTAGAGAGCCTTGTCCAACAGATAGACTTTGTTGTCTAACCCTGGAGCTTCGAAACCCGGTGGTTGGGACACATACACAGTTTCATGCAATTTCCCGTAAAGGAAGGCGCTTTTCACATCCAACTGATAGACTTTGATACGCATGTGTGCAGCAAAGGCTAGAAACAAACGAATAGCTTCCAGTCTTGCCACTGGTGCATAAACTTCGGTATAATCAATCCCTTCCTCCTGATTGAAGCCTTGAACAACCAACCGTGCTTTGTTTCTGACAACGACGCCCTTATCGTCTTTCTTGCACTTGAAAACCCATTTCGTGTTGATTGCATGCTGGCCCTTTGGAAGATCGACCAAATTCCACACTTTTAACTTGTCGAACTGAGCTAACTCTTCTTGCATCGCCTCACACCAAGAATTATCCTTCAGAGCCATTTGATAGTTCTTTGGCTCTATCTGAGAGATAAAACATTCATGCAGACTAAGATTGTAGATTTCTTCTTTCTTGATAGCAGAGAACAGACATTGCATCTCTGAAATACTCCTTCGCGTTTGCACTCCCGCATTTGGATTCCCAATAATATTATCAACAGGATGATGAATATTTGTTCTTGGAACTGGGATTGCCGGAGCTTGAAGATTGTTTCCCAAATTCGATTGAATCTCCCCCTCAGCATTTGCACTACTACTAGAAGCTTGATCATTACCAGAAGACGCATTAACATTTGGATATGCTGAAAAGTCAACGTATAGATCTCCACTTGTAGTTTGAGCAGCTGCATTGGGGGTGTGCTCAGCAACAACATCATTTACGGTCGAAGAATCAGCGACTGGAACATTCGAAGACACATTAGTAGGAATACTTGCTCTCCAGCTCGCATCCACTTCATCTTTGTTCACAAGATGTGTGTATACAACCTCCGAATCTTCTTCTGAAACATCTGGAAGATCAAACGAATCAAATAATTTATCATAATCATAACCACTTTTGGGACCGAATTCGGACGGTGGAGGATCAAAACTCAAAGGAGTTATGTCAAACACGATCTCCACTATTCGCTTCTTGATGTTATAAACGCGTTTGTTTGGAGTTCCATTGGCATATCCCAAAAAGAACCCAATTTCACCAACTTCCCCCATTTTAGAAGTATCCTTGGTGCGTTTAATAACACACTTAATCCCAAAAGGTTGAAAACCGGATAAGTTTGGTTTCCTGTTTTCAAGCAATTCATAACACGTTTTATCTTCTCTTTTGACAGTAAGCACATGATTTAACACATAACATGCAGTGTTTACCGCCTCGGCCCAGAAGAAAATTGGCAATTTCGATTCAGAAAGCATAGTGCGGGCTCAATTAGGGTACGATTCTTCCGTTCTGCAACTCCGTTCTGTTGAGGAACATATGGAGCGTTGAACTGATGAACTATTCCCATTTCTCGACATAACTCATCCATATTATGATTTTTAAACTCTGTGTCGTTGTCACTTCGGATTTTCTTAATAGGAAGTGAATAATTTTTCTCAAGTTGTTTGAATAAGTCTCTTAAAATACCAGCAGTTTGATCCTTAGTTTTTAAGAAAAATACCCATGAGTAACGTGAGAAATCGTCAGTGACAACTAAGCAATAAGACATCCCACCAATGCTAGCAACACGGATCGGGCCGAAAAGATCCATGTGAAGCAACTCAAGTGGTTTTTGGATTGATTTAACTGTTTTCGGTTTATGAGGCTTTCGTTTGATTTTTCCTTTTTCACATGATTCACATTTGTTGTGCATATTGAAACTACGTAAAGGAACCCCCAACACCAAGTTGTTTTTCACTAAGTGGTTCATTTTTCGCAGATGCACGTGGCCCATTCTCCTATGCCAGAGATACGATTGATCTTCAGTCGCCTTCGAAAGTAGACATGTCGCTGGAGCAGACGAGTTAACCAACGGGCGCATGTCCATGACATATGTGTTATTCACCCTTGGAGCCCTCATAACGATCCAATCTTCAGGAACAGCAAATCCCGGACGCAAAACGAAGCAAGCTTTATCAGTGAACAACATCGTGTACTTGTTATCATAGATTTGAGAAACCGACATCAAGTTATGCTTCAATTCTTCAACGTAGTTCACTTTGTGCAGCGTGATTTTTCCATTTGACACAGAGCCTTCACCGGTGATGTATCCACCTTTTTCACCGGCAAAGTTCACATAACCACCACGAATTTGTTTAAAATTGTTCAATAACTCTTTATTTCCTGTCATGTGTCTGGAACAGCCACTATCGATATACCAAATATAGATAGCCCTCTTCAGCTGCTCCTACACTCCCCAACGAAAATTCAGTTAGAGTGTGGGACCCAAGCCATGATGGTCTTGGGTCGTCCTGATTCGTCAACATAAGAAAACTCTTTGAAATAACCATCATCGCCTCTGTGTCCACCATTTCCATTTCGGAAATTGTTGGAATGAGTCCCCGCAAATCGTGGATTATACGGAGTTGACGATCTGTTGGCATAACCAGAGTTTCCATACCCTCGGCTTCCATAGTTTTGGTAATTGTAATTTTGATTCCTGGGTGCCTCAAAATTCCTACCAAATCTAGGAGCATCTTCGTGTCTTGAGAATGATCGTGAATGATTATCCGAATGCGGTCTTTGATTTGGAAATCAGGGGGGGTGACGCATTTCGATCATTCACGAATTTTTTCTGTGCATGAGGTCTAACATAGTTGCTGTTCGAACCTCCAGAACGTTGCTCATTCTCAACTGTTTGGAAAGTGACATGATTTTGTCGTCTGTGAGGGGTTTTCTCACGAGTATCATGTCTTTGAGATGTATTTTCCACTCTGTCCCCGCGGTTAATAACAACAGGTTTCTCCTCCTGATCCTGATTTTGTTGTGATTTAACATTTGGTTTGATAACTGGTTTTACTTCTTGTTTAATCACTTTGTTTTTCTCAACCTTCTGATTTTTACCATTTTTCTTTTCAACATTAACTGCTTCATTTTGTGGTTTTTCAACAAAAGGTTTCCTTTGATCAGGATCAACAAGAGACTTACCCCTGTCATCTGGACAGTCTGCTGCTAAGTGTCCTTTCCCACGACACTTGTAGCATTTGCGAATTTTCGCAGCATTCTTTGGAGTTCCTCATGAGTGGTCGAAGATGATGAGTCGTTGGTGGAATTTTTCAAAATTTGGTTCACAAACTGAGAGTTGGAACCTGTTTCGATCTTAACTTCTTCTTTGACAAAATCTTCCCCTTTCACAAACTCAGTTTTAGAGATATTTTTCAAAGCCTTTTTAGATTTCCCACGTGACTTCGGTTTTAAGTTCACATTTTGAACTTGATTAAGCATTTCCAAAATCTTATTGCTTATCAAATTTTCAATGTTTTCAAGATTTACTTCATTTTTCTTTGAAACTCCACTCATCTTCGACTGATCTGAGTCAGTAACTTCATCTGGCTCAGATTCTGACTCACTTTGCGGTTCAATCGTCAGAGGAGTCTTTGGCACAAAATTTGCCAATTCAGGATCAATGCTTGGCATCGATGTATAGTTATGGTTTACCGGAGGAGGCACCTTAGTATAACCAATGTCGAACATTTCTTCCTCAGATTCTTTGAGACGTTGGTTGTTAATACAGAAATTCATCACTTCGGATGAATCCCTGAATTTTTCAATCTTTCGTTGCAAATCTAAAATCAGATTATCTTTTTCCAAAATGATTTTGTTCTTTTCCAAAACACAATTTTGATTCATTTCAAGTTCAGATTTTAATTCCGGATTTTTAAGATTTCCCAAAGCCACAAGTCTCTCAAATTCAGAGATATCATTTTTCAGTGCTTTTATCTTAATTCGGTGTTCTTTATCCGAATTAGACAAAACAACAATGAGTTCTCTGGATTTTTCTAAATCTGCAATTAAGTTTGTGTTATGAAGTGCATATCTATCAATCTTAGTCACAAACTCAACACATCTAGCACATCGCTTATCTAAAGAAGATGATTTTACCTCAATGCCAGCCATGAATGCACAAGCCTCGTTTTCAACGGAGTTTTCTTCCAACTTTTTAGCTTCTGCATCCGCAAATTGCTGCATTTCGGCTGTGGAGATGTTGAATTCAAAGCGTTCTCCTTTTTCTCCATCTTCTGTCTTGTTTGACTTTTCAACAGTCTCTTCAATCGAGGGATCTTCATTTTCAGCAACATTCCCCGAGTCCAATTCTTCCCCAATAACCTCAGCTACAACTGCAAGTTCCTCAATGCTACTCTCTTCGATAATCTCCTCACACACTTCTTCGTTCACAATTTCAGCTATAAATGCTTGTGACACAATAGCTCCCGAAATGTCTTCCAAGGCACAACCCCGGTCATAAGGCTCAATCACATTCTGTAGAGGTTGAGCCACCATAGCATTATTTGTCGAAGGTGTAAGATTTTCAGACCCACTTGAACGAGCACCTGAGTTAGAGGTAGCAGCTGATGCATTGTTGTGAGGTCTTGAATTATTTCCTCGGGAATTGTTGTCAGATCTTCCATTTTCGGCTTTCGACAATCACGTGCGAAATGCCCGTAGATAGCGCAGTTGTAGCATTTTACTTTGGACATGTCGACTCCCATTCGAGTCTTTGTCTGACCTCCTATGAACTTCCTACCCGTCTTCAACAGAAACTTCTTCGCTCTTCGGACTAACAGTGCCATATTGAGTTGTAGATCAAGTTCTTCCATTTCGTCTTGATCTATCTGATCAAAGTCCTCATCGAGACTTGATGGTTCAACGAGCTTTCCAAGACAGAAGTTCTCGTAGGCAGTCATGAAGGACGCCAACAGACTCATGTTTTCTTCAATCATCTTTAAACAGCTTGCATCTATCTTGGGAAAGTTCAAACTTGTTCCTTGAGATTTCTGAGCCCCACTAGAAGAGTACATCCCTTGATTTGAATTGGTTGTTCCACTTGAACTGTCATTGTTGCTTATAAAGGCATGTTCACTTGCAGGACCTTCATTCTCCGAATACAAAGCAACACCGACTCCACCAGTACTACCCTTCTCCGTTGGTTTCGAAGCCCTATATAACTGAGGATCTTGGATCTTCTCGAATCAGATGCTTGATCTTCCATATTCCAAGCATAACCCCTCAGTTTCTGAACAGCTTCTTCCAATGAAAGCTCTCCGTAGAGAACGCCCTCTCTGATCAAAGCGGTGTACATATTCCATTCTCTCGACAGAGAATTTAGAAACTTCTCAACCTTCTCGAATTCAGTGTAGATACCCTCTTGACTTCTATCAAGTTCGCTCAGCAGATGATAAAATCGATTCACTGTGTCATCAAATGATTCATTCTTCAAAGCCTTGAACACAACGAATTGAGTCTTCAAACGTTCGAGACGTCGCTTCTTGTACATTTCGTTTCCTTCATATCGCTGGATCATACTATCCCACAATTCCTTTGAGCTATTTCTCTTACGGAACGTATGAAGTATAGACTGTGTCATTGCCATCGTTATCATTGACATAGCTTTCTCTTCACAGTCATAAAACTTTTTCTGGTCGTCAGTGAGTGCCAAATACGTAACAATCGTCAACGTACGTACTGGAGTAGCTCCACATCCTTTAACGATGCACAACCAGATTTTGATGTCTTTTGCTCGTACATATCTTTCGAAACGCTCCTTCCACTCAGGAAAATCAAGCTCGTTTATCAACAAAGGAGGTTTGTCGCTACTTCCTACCTCAACATTGTGCTTGAGGTTTTGCACCATTGCAGTCAGATTGTTGTTTGCCATTTCAGAAAACAACAGTGGACTTCCAAGCAAGAACTGTGTCACAGAAGACTTTTTCTAAGTTCAAACTCTGAGTGAAAACACGGAGTGAAGTGTCTGAGCTTTAAACAGAGTTGCGAAACCCGGATCACACAAACCTGAAATAAAACACAAACAACAGAAAACCTCGGACACTACACTGTTAGAAATGTAAACTCAGACTCCCCTAAGAACAAAATTCGGACTCTAGTGAACTCTATAAAAATTCGGACACAGACTCTACCTAAAACACTAATAAAAGTCGGACTCCACTCAACATCTTAAAAATCGGACTTCTTTAACCATCTAGAATATTCGGACCAATATAAAATCTAAAACTTGGACTTAATAAATTAAAAAGCTCGGACTGAATGAACTGCCTTAAAGGTCGGTCTATATCAAAATTTAAAATTCGGACACATCACACACCTTAAAAGTCGGACTTAGGAAACTTAGAACTCACTCTTAAAAAGTCGGACTACCACAAACACGGTCGGACCTAAAGTTAACTAAATATTAAAAATAAACTTGGACTCTATTAACTATATGAAAATCGGACACAAGCAAAGGTGGGACTAACTTACATAAAAAATCGGACTACCTTTATCTATTATAAAAGTCGGACACTTATAACAACTTATAATTTAAAAAGTCTACTCTTCTAACCCATCAAAAAGGTCGGACACTAAGACTAGACAAAGGTCAGACTCCTTTGGATCTGGATATAAAGATCGGACTCTCTAACACAAACTAATAACCTCAGACTCAATCAACACTACAAAATTCGGACAAAAGGTCAGACTGAATGATTTGAAACTCAGACAAGTCTCAAAACTCAGAAGAAACCAATCTCCGGACTATCTCCCCATGTGACTACACACTGGTTCAACAATACCCCGGAGACACAAACACAAAATGTAAACCACGGACAAAGCTTCCAAAGATCAAACTCAGAATCTTTTTCACCTTCAAAACTCTGTATGAACCAAAAACCCCTGTAAAACCCAGATGAAGAAAACACTAAAAATCACCAAACTACTCAAAATCCATCATCAAATCACTAGATATGAATGAAAAATCATGAATAAAACACAAAAACTCACTAAACACTCACTAAAACCTATCAAAGTATGAACTATTCTCACCAAAAACCTTCAAACTAAGAACACCTACAGTAGTATGAGCACACTGCTCTGATACCACTTGTAAGGCCTCCTAATCCAAGATCTCACTCAGCTAAAGCAACCAACAGGTGTGCGAAATCCACCTGATGATCAACCACTGCAGATGAAACACTAGAATGCAAGGATTTGAGAGAGAAATCAAGAATACACTGAGTATTCTTGATGAAGATGAATGACGTCACTCACACAAAGCAGCCGCCAGACAAAACACAATGATTAGGGTTAGGTGCACAGAATTTCACACAGAATCGCCGCCTTGTCTATTCCATATAAAAGTATATATACAAGGCAAAGCCCGGACTTTCAAGACTAACTAGAAAGCCCGGACAAAACATATAGCACAAAGCTCAGACCTTTTGCCTAGACAAAACTCAGACAAAAGATACACAACAAACTCTGACCTAGTCCCAAACAAAAAGCTCTGACTAAAGAGACTATCCTAAAACTTGGACAAAATGTCCCTAGGATAAACTTGGGACTATCTTTTACAAATGTACAATAAAGACCCTAAAAAAATCCGAGTTTTATAGGTGTAGTCCGAATTTTGGCCTAAATTTTCAAGTCTGAGGATTATCCTCAGTGAGCCGATTAACTGTGTGATATGGGTCAGAGTTTTTCAAGTTCTGAGGTTTATCTCAATGTGCCATGTTCTGAGTTTTGAGAACCAGGCATGTGATCCGAGTTTCAACATGTTCTCCGAGTTTTGTAAACCACTTAGTGTCCGAGTTTTACAGATCTTCGGTCTAGTATTGAAGTCCTTTATAACTTTCCGTCCTTTATAACTGTCTGTGGTTTACGGCTTGTTTAGATATGTCCGAGTTTTTAAAGCTTTAAATGTCCGAGTTTAACATGAATGAATGTTCCGAGGATCTGTTCTCCGAGGTTGTGTTCCGAGGATCAATTCTGAGTTTTAACAGTGTCTCCCAGTGTATGTCTTGATTGTTCTGAGTTCCTTTTAAACAGTCATCTTCCGAGTTTTGACTCTTAACTATGCATACTTTGGTTGTTCTGTGTTTCCGATGTTTAACATTGTTCTGTCCGATGTTTTTAGACTGAGAAACCTCTATCTGAGTCTACCCTCACTTGTCAGTTGAAAACCCTAGCTAACGTTGATGAAGCTTCGATCTCGATCGTCTGATCCTTCTAACAAAGGTAAGAGCATTCTGGAGGATCCGGATAACAGCATCAGCAGCTTGTCTTCAGATTCTGACTACAGTGAATCCAGTCATGAAGGAGGAGGCATTGGCAACGACAAACTAGTTGATGTACCAGATTCTGAGCCGCCAAAGAGAAGGAAAACTGGTTCATGGAGTGATGAAGAAATGGCGCTTGAAGTTGATAATGTTGTAGTAAAGAAGAATAAAACAAAGAAGAAAGCAAAGAAGAAGACAAAACCAACTTTAATGTGGCAAGTTTGGGAAGAAGAGACTGAGAAATGGCTTGACCAGCATATGACAGAGGATGTTGATTTGGATAATTTGAATGAGATAGTCGCAGAAATGGTTGATCCATCCCCGGATTTGATTGTGCCACTTTTAAAGTACCAAAAGCAATGGTTAGCATGGGGATTGAAGCAGGAAGAGTCTGCTTCAAGAGGTGGTATTCTTGCATATGAAATGAGAACGTTTCAGGTTTTGTTACATATGGTTGGTAATTTACTTGATGTTAGTGAAGAAGGGCGGTTGGTTACGTTTCGGGTTAGTTTGGAGAACGGAAATGATAATAAAGGGTGGGGAACGAGTCGACCTGTGGGTGACGAGTTTGTGAATGTGAAGTTTGATATAGGGACTGGCGATGTCGGTTTTCAATTGGAGTTAGCGGTTTTGAGTATGAATTCGGGAGTTAAACGGCAACAGGCGAACCGAGTTAAAGACAGTTTAAGCTTCACTATGCGTAAAAAGCTAGTACAGATGATGCAAGGAAAAATATGGATGTCGACAAATTCGCAAGGCTACATACAAAGCACAAGTCTAGTACTCAGATTTCAAATTCAACAAACATTCAGCAGACTAATGTTTGACCTTGGAAACTTCGTTGACCAACCAAAGTCAAACTCGATCTTCAGGGGCCTTCAAGTAATTTTAGCAGACGACGACAATGTAAACCCAATGGTCACCAAAAAGCTCCTTGAAAAAATCGGCTGCCTAGTCACCACAGTGTCATCCGGTTTCGAGTGTTGAGCTCGCTCGGGCCCACAATGAGCCCGTTTCACGTCGTGATTTTGGATCTCCACATGCCTGAGATAGACGGCTTCGAAGTTGCCACACGGATTCGTAAGTTTCGTAGCCGTAATTGACCGTTGATTATTGCATTGACTGCGAGCGCCGAAGAACAAGAGTAGGAGCGATGTTTGCAAGTGGGGATGAACGGGGTGATCAGGAAACCGGTTCTGTTGCGGGGCTTGGAAAATGAGCTTCCAACGGTTTTACAACGAGCTGGTGAACGGTTATCGGGTTAGTAGATATAGGAAAATTAACACTTGTTTTGGTTTCTTATACTACCTCCTTGATGCAAAATCCATTATAAAATTTTCAAATTAAAAAAAAAATCGAATTTATGGGTTTTTTGGATTTCTTTGCTTGTTCTGAATTTCTTTGTACTCTAAGTACTATTCCGATGAGATGATCTGATTCGAGTTTTCAAGAGCTTTCGGGTTTTACCAGTTCTGAATTTTCTAGAATTACGGGTTACCTGGGGTACCGGATTTTTAACTAAGTTTAGAAGCTTGTGTAGTTCGGAAGTTTCGAGTTGTGCATGTTCCGAGTTTTTCTAGTTATTCCGGGTTACCTGGGGTACCGGATAACTAACTAAGAGTCAGAATTATGCGTAGTTTGAAGACTTGAAGTCGGTTTCGGATTATCGAAAAGTTTTATGGTACTTATGTTGTCCGGATCAAGTGAGGAGGTGAAGAGAATACGACTTGCTTGGATTTTTGTATTGTTTACAAAGAAAGAGGGGGTGTAAAAATTTTGAAATTCCTGTTTTCTTTGTAAATCAAAAGCTCGTGGTGTTACATCGAAACAAGTTCATGTTTACTATCTTTGAGATTAATTTAGTGTTAATCTTACCGGTGGGGAAGTGTTTTTAACATGAAGCAAGTTAGAGCTAGTGTATGATTGAGTTTTGTCAAGTTTGTTCGAGGTTCAATCAAGTGTTGACGTGATGAAGCAAATTGTTCATTTGGCAACTAGTTGAAGGTCGAGCCTTTATCGTATGCCGGTTAGAGTAGAGAAGATTAGTCTTCTTGGTACCTCTTCCAAGTTGGTGACTGATCGGATTCTCGAAATAGGGATTCTTACATTGAGGGGGAGATCAGAGAGAGACGAAAGTCAATGGGTAATTGGTGGATTTGTGAAGATACGAGATTGGATCTTGAAGATTCAAGATGAAATGATTTCAGACACTCGGTTGAAGACTCTGATCAAGATGGTGGATGTACTTTTACAAAGTTCAGTTTTTTATTAACTTATCAAACTGAGCTTCATGTCTTTGTGAAGTTTGAAGTGTTCAAGGTCGGTTCGCGTTAATTTGATTCGAGAGTAGTTTGAGGGGGAGGATCTACAGTGTTTGATGTTGGATTCTTCGGGTTTCTCAAAGCGGCCTTAAGTGATCGTCAGCAAGTCTTTAATTAGAAGGGTTGAAGATCGCTGTGCTCTACCTAAAAGATCAAGTCTCAACCAAAGTTGAAAGCTGACATGATATCTTCAGTTAAAGGGGAGTCTCTAAGTGTAGTATCCGGTGATTGAAGATTATCGATGCCACACAGAACTGATGCAACAGTTAAGGGGGAGACTGTAAGTGCAGTTCCTGCCGGATAACTGTCGCTTATCAGTTCTTCTGGTCAACCAAAGCAGAAGTCCAAGTTAAAGTCAACCATAACGAAGAATTCAAGACCACATGAAGACCATGCATTGATCAAGGGGGAGTTGTTAATGCACTTTGGGTGAAAAGTGCATGCCTTCCAATTGTTAGGGTCTTTATTGTACATGTCTTGAAAGTTAGTCGAAGGTTTATCCTTGGACAACTTGTCCAAGTTTTAGGAGAACTTTTATCTGAGTTTTATGTTTAGGGAAAAAGTCAGAGTTTTGGTGTAGAATTTGTTTGTCCGAGGTTTAGTCCCTAGCCTATATATATGTGTGTATTGTGTAGATTAGGGCAACTCTTGAAGCTTTGTGCACCTCTCCCAACTTGTTCATGCTCCTGGTGTGAATTCTAGAGAGAGAGACTATGTGTTAGTGAGAGAAAGCTAGGGTTTAGATCTTTGTGATCTAAACCAACTTGTAGAAGATGATGTATACTCGTTTGGTATGTAATCTGTGATGATTGTATTGAAATGAATGAGTTTGTCTTGCATCTTCTTCTTCATCTACCCTATTTTGTTCTTCATGTCTTGAAATCAAGTGCAATGTTTGATGTTCGTCATCGATCAGGTGCATTCACAGTGCGTATGACACTTAAGGTCATTAATCCTCATTGTAGGACCGAGGGACATGAGTGATAGATCTATTTGGGTGTAGCAAGCCCACACCCATGCGGACCAGGGTGGCCCATGTGGTGACTATGTCTTCATCCCGGAGACAAATTTGCTAGGTTTGAGTTTTCCTGCACCATTTCACACATGACATTGGCCTTGCAAACCATTGGTGATCTGTTTTTCCTTATTGCTACATACCAGGGACTTACATACATATAAGACATACTTTAAAGGTTTATTCACATACACTTACACATGAACTCGCTCAACTTTTGTTGATGTTTTTCAAATTACATGTATTTCAGGGAACTAGTGGATCTGGCAAGTGTTGCATGTTTTTCAAGCTGCGTATAAATAAAAGATGTCGTCCGTGGTCGTAGAGTTTAGGGGATGTATCCTACTCCTGGACGGGATACATGTTTCTAAGCTCGGGTTTGTTTAAGTCTTTTGCTGAGTCCTTGTGAACTCATTTAAACATGTTATGGTTTGTAACTTAAATTGGGTGTCGATGTTTGCAGTCAAGTATGTTATGGTATTTTCTAAGCTTAATTAATGGATGAATATCTTTTGGTTTTATCATATAGCGTTGTTATGATTGAATGCTATGGTATTAAGAAGTCACACCAATAACCACGCTTCCGCAAAAGTCAAGGTGTGACAGCTTGGTATCAGAGCTTCGGTCGTAGCGAACTAGGATTCCTTCTTGAGTCTAGACTACCATCGTTAGGGCTCTCACGAAAACATTTTTACATTGCATACACAAAATGTCCAGATCCAGGGAACAAACATTTTTACAAACAAAGGGCACAAAACACATTTCAAGGTTATGTTTATAGTTCAGTCTTAGAGACTGGGGAGGTTTAGTCTTAGAGACTGGGAAAATTGAGTCTTAGAGACTGGGAAAATTGAGTCTTAGAGACTGGGTAGTCAGTTTGAGAAACTGGGGAGGTTTAGTCTTAGAGACTGTGAAAACTGAGTCTTAGAGACTTGGAAAATTGAGTCTTAGAGACTGGGTAGTCAGTTTGAGAAACTGGGGAGGTTTAGTCTGAGAGACTAGGGAGTTCGGCCTGAAAGGCTGGGTGGGATAGTCTGGGGAGACTAGGATGAATACATTCTTACATTGTTATTACTTACATGCTTATTTGATTATTGTTAATATATGTGCATATGTGTGATTGCTTTGTCACAGCCACCATGTCCTCTTCTAATAGTGGAGTATCAGATACCATAGACCCTATGGCCATAGTCTCGGATGATGAGATAGCCACAGACCCTGAGGTTTTCACCTCTGACACTACGAGTGACGAAGATGATGATCTCCAGCCGTTTGCTTTACCAGATTTTGGAAATGATATACCGCTAGCTGATGGTTTTCCTGATGGGTATCTACTTCTTGTTCCGATCCCTGCTCCTTTTCCTCTTGCTGCATTTTCTCTTGGGGATCTGCCTCTTGATGCTATGTTTGACGATGACGCCGATCTTTTTATTGAGGATCCCCCTGAGGGTGCCCAGGACGATGGAGCTCCAGTTGATGGTGATGTTATCATTCCACTTATCGAGATTTCAGTCGATGATGACGTTGTCGTTCCACGTGTTGAGATTCCAGTTGCTGATAATGTTGCTATCCCTCTTGTTGAGATTCCAGTCGCTGATGTCATTGCTGTTCCACTTGTCTAGGTTCCTGTCGTGGAGATTTTGTTTGACCATTCTGGTCCCGATTCGTTCGAGTCGGTGTCATCTACTACTTTACACGCACTGGGATTGCAGCGTTATCCCACTGACTCTGACTCCGACACCGCTATGTCAGCTGCACCTGTTCCTCCGCAGGATTTTGAGTTTGATGACGAGTTTGATCCTGTCTTTCCACACGACTTTGATCCTGACCATGAGATTGAGTTTGTCCCTGACAAGCAGCCTTTTGAAGCACCTGTCATTCCTGACGATCAGCTCTTTGATATACCCGCTGAACCTGAGTATGCCCCAGCTGACCCTGAGCCTGAAATTGCACCAGAGCCTATACCTGCTCACGACCCTTTGCCTGAGCATGACCCTGCACCCATCGACATTCCAGTTGTTACACCACCTTTGCCTGACCCGATCCTTGTACTTGTTGATCGTGCTCCTTTTGCTGCCCAGGTTGATCCCAGATATGCATTCACCCACAATGGGTGGATCGAGGATGACGATGACTTACCACCTTTTGTTAGACTTGTTACTCCCCCTCCTGCACCTATACATGCACCCATTGATATCGCCCCGTTTCACCCACAAGTATCTGACATTCACCACACAGATCTACCAGTCACCATTCGTGACACCACCAGCTCCTCTCCTACCCTACCCTGATTTTGATGTCTGTTTCCTCATTATGGAGCAGCACGTTAGTTATCTGTTGCGTATCGTTCATGCACTTGAGGAGGATTTGGCGCATTTGCGCATGTTGCTTTTCATTCCTCCATCTCCTCCTCCTCCAGCATCAGCATAGCAGTTTTTGGTTTTATGCAGGTAGCATACGTTTGATGAGAGTATAGCTATTGAACCCAGATTGCACAGCCTGTTGAAGACCACCCTTCTGACTTTTGACTATTGTAGTTTGATAGACGATTTGGACTAGGGTGATATGACCATGTAGTCCCTTTGATGTATGGTACATGGTGGAACACGTAAAACTGTATTCGTGGTCATTAATATGTGAAAGCTCAATCGCAACATTCTCATTATATACATTGTTGAATTTCTTGTTTATGCTATGATTATGATGCAATGTGCTTACATGCTGAATGAAAGCCTAATCGTAATGTTATCGTTAAACGTGCTACCAATATAACAGGAATGTGCTATGATTGTGATATATGTGTTTGTTTGTTATACTCTCAATAAAAAAGATTCCATTTACTTACTTATACTACGAGTATGCTTGTTAGTGCATGCATCTGTCGACTTCGTCTTGTATAGAGTCTTGTACTTAGAATGTTAAATTAGGGCACGTAGTTCAAAATATATGTAATTCCGCTTGTATCGGTAATTCCGCTTGAATGATGCATGAAGGTAATTCCGCACGGAATTAGATTCCGTGTGAAATCTAATTCCGTTTGGAACATCTTCAAGCGGAATCAGAAGCCTATATATACCCCTTTCAAGCGAAATCAGTTAAGAACTTTTCCGGTCTGTGCAACGAAGTGCTGCCGAAGTGTCGTATCTTTGTAAATTGTCATCAAATCAATAAAATCGACAGTTAAAGTGATATTCTTGCTGAATTGACCTCAATACGACTGTTTCCGCCTTTCGTATTGAGCATAAACTCTTCTGAACGACTCGTTCGGGTTTGAAATCGATCCTACAAGTGGTATCAGAGCTCAGGAGGAAGAGTTCATACCAATTCAGCTGCAAATTCTGATTTCTACACCTTCTTTTTCAATTTGAACTTGATTTCACGGTCAAAATGCTTTGAAATTCATACATCATGTGCGCAATACTGTTTTAACAAACCCTAGAAAGTTTCAGAACTAAAAACGGCTTTAAACTTTATCAATTTGACAAATTTCGCTTCAAGATGATGACATCAGCGTAATTTCGCACGAAACTAAAGGGTAATCTCGTTTCAGAAGTTAATTCCGTTTGAAATCTTACACGGAATTAGCTAATTCCGCTCCAGAATTAGTATTTCCGTTTCTAGAGAGTAATTCCATTTGAGTGATTCCACGCGGAATTAGTAATTCCGTTTGAAAGTTTTGATTCCGTTTTATAATCCCGCACGGAATTATAATTCCTTTTGAAAAAGCGTTATCTCAAACGAAATTAGGGTATTGCATGTGAACTGTGTAATTTCGCTCCAAAGCTATTTCCGTTTGGACTGGGTGATTTCGTTTGAAGAGTAATTCTGTTTGAACAATCAGTTTTGTGAACTTTGAAAAACCGAATCATGGAAGAGGAATTTAATAACGCCTTTGTTACCCCGATTACTGTTACTCAGCAGACAATGTTGGAAAATGAAACGGGGACGATGCAAAAACCGCCTAAGCTCATGAATATCGAGGAGTATAAAGGTTGGGAAGGACGTTTTGAAAACTCGATTCAAGCAAATTATTTGGATGCTTGGGAATGCGTCGAAACAAAATATGTTAGACCGACGAATGATGACGAAGAGGAGATTGCTATCAAAGATATGAGTGCTGATGATAAAAAGAAATAAAAAAATGAAAAAATGATGTTAAGTCTTCTACAACAAGCTGTGAAAGAAGACATCATGGTCTTATTGCAACATAATGGAAGTGCTCATTCGATTTGGAAAGCATTAAGATCAAAGTTTGTTGGAAGTCAAGAAATGATAAAGAATAAAAAGTCGCTTCTGAAGAAAGAGTTTGATCTATTTCGAGGTTTGAAAACTGAAAGCACAAAACAGATAATTGAAAGATACTGCAATTTATTGGTAAACATGAGGAGGGTGAGCATCAATAAGGACAATGAGGAGTTGATTGAGAAATTAGCAGATGCGTTGCCACACGAAACTTGGGGCACATATCTCATGATGCTAAGGAACAAGAAAGGGTTTAGCAGTCTGACACTGAGCAAGTTCGTTGAAAAGATTGAGGCTCAGGAGATGGAACAAAGAAAGATCTTAAGAATGAAAGATTTCGATGGTGAACAAGACATTGGGCTTTATTACAAAGCAGGGTTGAATGACAAAACCACCAACATGTCACCAAAGGTTGAGACAGCTTTCAATGCAAAGAGTTCATCAGGAAGTTCATCCAAAGGATCAAACAGCAACACAAGTTTTTCATCATATCCATCTTTTGATCCGAACATTTCAGCAACTAAGAATGGCAAGAAGCTTCAATGCAACATTGTATTGAATCTTGAGAATGATCAGGAATATATTGAAGAAGTTGCAAAAAGTCACATGTCTTTGTTAGGAACTGTGTTAGAGTCCTATGGAAGTTTCGTTGCAGGAACGATCGGGAATCCAATGTTGACCAAAGAGGATTACGATCAGATAGATGCTGAAGAGATGAAATTTTTGGATATAAAGTGGTGTATGGCAAGTGTTTTGAGGAGAGCCGAGAAATTTAGGCAGATCACAGGAAGAGATGACTTCCGTGATGTATGTGTTTCTAATTTGGGTTTTGATAAATTTAAAGTTACTTGTTTTCGTTGCAGAGAAAAAGGACACTTCAAAAGGGAGTGCACTAATCGCGAAGCAAGTGGAGCTCAAAATCCGTTCAACAACAATGATTACTATCGGAAGGCCATTTATCATCAAGTTGCTCAACAACAACAAGAACCACAAGTAGCACATGGTAGAAAAGTGATTGAAGAATCATCAAAGAGAGCATGTTTGGTGAATCAAGAAGATTTCAATTGGGATAAATATGTGTTCAGCTGATGGTAAAGCATGTGTGATAGATCAAGATGATGAAAAATTGCCAGAAGGGTTTAGCTGGGAGAACTCCAGTTGGGATGACTATGACCCTAACAAAACTTCAAGTCACAAAGCTTTTGTTGCTCAAATTGAAGAAGATAGTGATGATGATAATGATTACTATGCTAAAAGAATGGCTAAGCATTTGAAAATGATGGCAGAAAGTGATAGTGAAGATGAAAAAGCTAAAAAGAAAAAGAAAAAGATCAAAACACCGGTTAGCAGTGATGAGGAAGATGTTCCGATGGTCAGAAGAAAAGTGAAAGAAGTTCCAGCTTTCAAGATTGATGAAGAAGCTGATGCAAGGAAGAATCCGGTGATTTGTGAAAATTATGAAGCTGTAAAGAAACAAAATAGTACGTTGATTCACAACTTGAACAGATTGAAGGAGTCTTATGATGTACTGAACAAAGCCATGAATCAATACAATGAATCCAGTGAAGAACAAGCAACAACAATGAAAATACTTCAAGGAGCTTTCATGACGAAGCAGAAAGTTGTGAACAATTATATCGAGAAGTGTGTTGTGCTGGAACAGAAACTGGAGACTCAAAGAATTGAAACAGAAAGAGTTAATCGATTGTTAGAAAGTTACTCATGTACTTCTTATGTCATTGACATGATTTATCATACTGTTGAAGGCATGAAGGCATTTGAAGATGATGAAGTAACTGGAGAACAGAAGGTTTCTGAAGAAAAGACTCCTGAAAAGAAGAAAGAAAAGAAGAAGGATACTAAAGTAAAGACATCTGGTAAGAAACAAGGTGTCAGTTAAAACAAGTGTCCACCTCCGCTTGAAAATGGATATTCTCCGAGAAATCCAAATTCAAAAAGAGTCAAAAAGGCAACAAACTTACAGTGGGAGTCGGAGTCCTCAGTCAATTTGCCAGAAAAAAATTGATGTTACTTTCACATCGTCTGACACTAATCAACAATCTCAATTGATGAAGAAAGTAGTGGATCATGTGTTAGATAATGATGAAACCGAGGAGTCAAAGTCGGAGTCTATATCAGAGTCAAAGTCTGAGTCAAGCATTCCGAATCAAACCATCAAACAGGGCAAAAGAGTTTACAATAAAGAATTTCTTCTATCAAAATCTAATTTGGATGACGAAACATTTAAAGTTGCATACACTTTGAATGATTCTAACAAATTATATTCTGATGAGGAATTTCCAATAAGAGGTGTTAAACCAGAAATGATCAAAAAGGTTTTCAAACTGACAGAAATTAATATTTCTGAAATAAAAGATGTAAATCTTAATGAAAAACCTAAAAAATACACCTCAAGAGTACAACAAAGAGAAAACAAGAAAAAGGGTTACAGTTCTAGTTCTGGTTATCGAACGAAACAAACCATAACGGTAATTTCAAAGAGAAAGGTTTAGGTTTCATTCCACCAGAAAATCATATAAATGAAAAATATGTTCGAGATTTTAAATCTAAAATGATATTTGTTTCAGGTACATCTTCTGAAGAAGAGAAAGAAAAGTTGTTTCGAAAGCAGTCAAATAAAGATTTCCTTGCGAAGAAGCAAGAAGAGATGCAGATTGTTGATCAGAAGAAGGAAACTCGAACCTGTTTCAAATGTGGAAAAATTGGACATATTGCCATGAACTGTTCACAGGCAAAACAAATCAAACAGGGAGTTTCTAAACTGAAAGAGAAAGTGATTGAGTTTGAACCACCAATTGAGAGAACTAAACTTTTCAAAAATTCAAAATTTGAAATTGGTGAATGTTCAAACAGGTTTTATAAGAGAAGAGCAAATCTTGACAACCAGAAATGGGTTGTTAAGAAATCTGGTGATAGTTCTAGTAATGATTCTGATTCGTCATAATCAGAGGAGTTATCTTCTGGCGATGAATCTGATTCCACAAAATCAGATAAGCCACAGGTTGAGGAAAAAGGTGAAAAATCAATACCGACTGTGGATGATGTGAATTTTCCACCACTTCGGGCTGAAAATTTTAAGAAGAAAATTGGAAAAGTTGAAATTTCAAATCAATTCTTTTCTGAAAAGAAGGAATTTGATGTTGAAAAGGCCTTTAACCCAAAAGTACATCACATCTTTGGAAAAATGATTGACAGAAAAGTCAAAGGGGTAAAAGAGTTCTATGAGAAGAAGATGATAGGTAAGAAACCGAGTGTTGGTAGATCGGATTCACCCAAGGCTGGTCAGGCTTGGGTGGATATATTCTTTGTCTAAAAACCTGACTTGCCGGAGCTCCCAGGTTGGTAAGAGTGGAGCAGGAATCGGCATCATTCTTCATATCAGGTTTGATTGTGTTTTCCTACAAGTGGTACAAAGGTGTGTTCTGACGAAGTGATTAATCAAGGTCATTAATTTGAACTTGATGTAATCCTTATACAAGTGGTTGAAAAGCAATATGATGAACCCCGAACCTACAAGTGGTTTGTAAAATCAACAAAACTTATTTTCCGAAAAAACCATTTTGATTAATACAAACTTAAGTGTTTTGAAATCATAATGGGAAAATAGTTTGTTGTAAGGGGGAGTTCTGATTGTTTATGCCAAGTGAATGGAGAGTTGAAGCAATTCACAACAGTTGTCAATTTTCTTGTACAGTTTGTTTTCAAATTTCTTTAAATGTTTTTGAATTTTACGGGGAGTAAGAATTTCAGAAAATCCAAAAACATTAGAAAATTTGAAAAAGCCAAAAACATGATAAAACTAAAACGAGTTTGTTGAAAAAAAGAGGAAATGATAGTACATCAGTGGACTACTTCAACACGCTAAAGAATTGGAAAGTCAAAAATGTGATAAACAATCTCACTGTGGATATGCCAGTAGGTTTTTGCACATTTAGTAGATTGTATTCGAGATATAAACCTAAATTTCAAACTTACTTATATCGTGGGGAACATTTCTTGAATATATGGGTAACCCCCGAAATCTTGTTTGAAAGGTCCCTCTTTCTGAGATACTAGGTCTTTATACTCAGTGATATCTGGTGTATTATCCCAGGACTTCTAATTTTGCGGAAGCAATGGCCTAGTCCCCGTATAATACTTTGCATTTGCTTGAAATATAGCATCGCCCTCAGTACAAAACATGATGAAACATTGAAAAATGCTAATCATGTGTTGTTGAAGAAAAGATTCTCTAAAGGGGAACACACCAAAAGTCGAGCCGTCATCTCTCTGCTGAACGGAAGTTCTGACCTGAGCTCTCACGGTTTCGCATTTAACCCTCTTACAGATATCATCTAGGTATACTCATCTGTAAGACTGAATATTGGGATCTAGATACGGGAGTATATTCAAGTGGCGGGACACGCGAATAAGTTTACGTTCTTAAAACATTAATCTCGTATCTCGAAACAGTTGAACTTTGTGTGAAAATTTAAGTGGAACAGTATACTGACAATCTAGGTGAATTGTTTAGAACTTAAAATGTTTAAAGCTTAACGGTGTTAGTGATTTGTCTCAAAAACTGATATGATCCTCTTACACAAACTCACAAAAATATTGTTTGTAAATATTTCTTTACTGCATTTCATTTTATTCAAAAATCCCAAAAAGAGTTTGATTGTGTTTTAGCATAAATTTTTGAAAATACAAAAAGATTTTCGACAACTGGTGTTGAAAAGCTGATTTTCAAAATTCCAAGTGCTAAACATAATGAACATTAATTTAAGGGGGAATTTGTGTTAAATGAGTAAAATTTTGAAGATTTTGTCTGCAAGTGGTCATCAGAAGTTTTTCAAATGAAAAATCATTCTTTGATTAATCTTGTCTCCACAAGTGGTAAGAAGAAATTATAAATTTGTCAAAATTTAAATTTGAGAAATTTATTGTGTGGTAGAGACTGTGCAGGTATGAAATCTGAGAAGAGCCAGGTTCTGATTCCTGAGGATTTTGTGTATAGAGAAAGCCAGGTTTCGATTCTGAATCTGAGTATAGAGCCAGGTCACGATCTTAAACCTGTGGAAGCCAGACTGCGATCCCAGCTTATCGAAAGGGGGAGTCTGTAGATGTTAAGAGCCAGGTTATGATTCTGAAAGCCTGATATTCACACAAGCTGATGATGCTGATGAACTTAAGGAATCAAGAGATCTGATCAAGAGAATTAGAAAGAAGCAAGAGCCAAGTTCAGACTCTGATGAAGAAGTTCGAGGGGAGTCGATTGGTGCTGATAAAGAGTAGAGAGAGATTTGAGGATTCTTTACATTGTAAGATACTTTGAAGAGAAGTCCGAAGACTGATAAAGACTGAAGATGTTGAAGACTCGACACTTAAGACTCGTCAACATTCGAGGGGGAGTCTGTTAGTGCATGCGTCTGTCGACTTCGTCTTGTATCGAGTCTTGTACTTAGAATGTTAAATCAGGGCACGTAGTTCAAAATATATGTAATTCCGCTTGTATGGGTAATTCCGCTTGAATGACGCATGAAGGTAATTCCGCACGAAATTAGATTCCGTGTGAAATCTAATTCCGTTTGGAACCTCTTCAAACGGAATCAGAAGCCTATATATACCCCTTTCAAGCGAAATCAGTTAAGAACTTTTCCGGTCTGTGTAACGAAGTGCTGCCGAAGTGTCGTCTCGCTATAAATTGTCATCAAATCAATAAAATCGACAGTTAAAGTGATATTCTTGCTGAATTGACCTCAATACGACTATTTCCGCCTTTCGTATTGAGCATAAACTCTTCTGAATGACTCGTTCAGGTTCGAAATCGATCCTACAATGCTGTTGATTTATGTATTGATATGATGATTTATTACGTGCTAATACATATGGTCTCGTAACAACTATTTACATTCCCTAAACAAACGAGACCTAACTAACCCGAACTTCTTCCTAGAAGATGTCTCGTCAAGAGATCATTCGACTGACTGAGGCAGAATGGCAAGCGTACGCCTCACGAGTCATAGCTCGGCACGAGGTTCCCCGCTACAAACGCAGCGAAGGTACCTCAAGGAATAACCCACCTAACGGTAATGTTTAAGTCACCCAAGACACATTACAACACGCTTGGAAAATTTCCAGTGTGCTTTACTAATACTTACTGTGATGATGATTGCTTAGGTACAGGTTGTACCTACAAACAGTTTTTAGACTGCAAACCCCTGAACTATGGTGGCACTGGAGGTGCCATAGCTTTTGTAAAATGGGTTGAGAATGTGGATGCTATTGTGCGAATGAGCGGTTGTACGTTAGAGCAACAAGTCCCATACGTTTCCGGATTGCTTCAAGATGAGGCTCTGATATGGTGGAACCTTCGGGTTCGAATAATGGGTGAAACTGCAGCATATGCGTTAACATGGAGTGAGCTAAAGGAAATGATGCGTAGGGAGTATGGTTCTCAGATGGAGATCCAGAAGCTGGAATTCGAATTCTGGAAGCTAAAGATGGAAGGTCCAAAAGTGGTGGAGCACGTGCAGAGGCTTCATGATTTGTCGCGAGTCATTCCGTACCTGGTGGAACCAGAAATGAAGAGAATGGAGCAATCCATTTGGGAACTGGCGCCTCAAGCCTTGAGCTTGATAACAGCATCAACGCCACCAACAACTATTGTTGCAAGTATGATGAGTTTGGCGCTCGCTAAGGAAGCACTTAGATTGGAAAGACTTTCAACCCCCGACGAGAAGAAGGAAACTCCGGTAGAGTCATCTGGAAAGAACAAAAGAAAGCTTAGTGAATTCCAAGGAGGTGATCGGGCGAATAACAAGAACACGACCAAAAAGGGGAAAAAGCACATAGGTATCCCACCTAAGTGCAACAACTGTCTACGTTATCATAACGGGCGATGCAGGTATGTGAAATGTGGAACCTGTGGAAAGGTTGGTCACCCTAAGGAAACATGTTGGTATGGTACTGGACATAGGAATGAAGGTCAAGATGGCAGCGAAAATCGCGGAGAAAATAGCAACAACGGTTACCAGGACGAAAACAGTAATAATCAAGAACCGGGTCAAGGTTGTGGTAGCGTAGGGCATTTCCAGAGAGTTTACTTGGGGACTAAGCCGAGATGTGATAAGTGCAAGTTCCACCATGAGGGTCGATGCCAGAAGCCTTGGTGCGATAAGTGTGGAAGGGAAGGACACAACTAGTACGCCTGCTGAACGAAGTATCCCGAACAAGAAGGAAATAATACCAGTAACCAAGACGGAAACAATGATGGTAGAACTCCAGGATGTTTCAAATGCGGGGAAGTGGGGCACTTTAGGAAGGAATGCCTAGAGGATGACCAGGACCGTGGAAGGGCGAGCAACATCGGAGCTCGTGAAGCATGCCAGGATCCAGTTATGGTTACTGGTACATTCTCTATTAACCAAAAAATTTGGTACTTATGTTGTTTGAGACCGATGCCGACCATAGCTTCGTATATCTAGAGTTTAAGAATATACTTGGTTTAGTAGCAGTAAATTAGATGTCCAGTATCCAATAGAACTGACTAATGAGAAGCTAGTGGGATGTCAATAAAATAACTAAAGACTGCATGATAGAACTTAAAGGGCGTAAGTTCTCGATAGATCTTCTGCCAGCAGATTTGAGAAGCCTCGGCGTTGTTGATGGTGGTTGCCAAATATTCATGCAAAAAGTGTTCACCATGAAAAGATTATCCGCATCCCGATGGTGAGTGAAGAGACGATCGTGATTCCTGGAGAAAAAGCAGGGTATGCTACTATGAGTTACTGGCTATTTGAAGCCATGGAAGTTTTGCGAAAAGAATGTGTCGCCTTCATAGCCCATGTCGCGGGCAAAGAAACCAACGAACCGAAGCTCGAAAATGTCTCTGTGGTAAGGGGTTATCCCGAAGTCTTCTACAAAGACTCGCCAGGAGTTACCCCTCAGCGACAAGTCGAATTCCACATCGCTTTGGTTCCAGGAACCACGCCTGTAGCTAAGACGCCATATCGACTTACACTTCCAGAAATGCAAGGATTGTCAGCGCGGCTTCAGGAGTTGCTAGAGAAGGAAGCTAACAGACCAAGTTTCTCGTTCTGAGAAAACTCCAGTTTTTCTCGTCAAAAAGAAGGACGATAGTTTTCGTACGTGCATCAACTACCAGGAGCGTAGGTCAAAACTTGTTAAGGGTTATCACTTAGGAACCACATCTGTTAACCCAAGCAAAACCTATTATTCTGATGTATATGCTATTTCAGTTGACCAAACGGATAAAGTACTCAAACTTCTTTTAAAATTTCCACTTTCGCTTCTAGCGAGTAGATGTTCGCATCTCTACTCCCCGTAATGGTAATTGCATCGCATCAATTTTCTTCGCTGAGAGCGAACACTCATTTGCTTCGGTACTTGACCATTTCTTCATTTTAGCAAATACTCATTGCTTCATTACTTGGAAACTTATATGTCACACATGCACCATTTGCTACGCATGTGGTCTCGTTTCGAATAGACGCTCGCTAAAGCTAACTATTGGTTAATGATTCGAATAACCCACGTTCTTGTAATTGTTGGCTCCTTTGTTGTCAAGCCAACACATTTTCTTAGGACTCCTTTTATTTCAAGTTGCATTCATGGTTTGTCGTTGTAACCATGCTGAAATTCCCTTGTTGATACATACGTTTATTGTCAGGCTACGCCGAAACCAAGTTCAATTGCTTGAACTTATCCATTTCACATATTCAATTTAAAGCATCATATGATGTATTGGGAGCATCATATTCAAATATTTTTGCAAATGTAGTAGACTTTCCTGGTCTACGAAACCACTAAATCGTTTGTTGAATTCGACACCTTGCGGTGAAACTTTCACAAAAATTGAAGCTTGCGCTAATTTGGTTACACACCTCATACACGGATTTAATCGTCTATCTATTTGTTCTAAATCCGTTTTGTTTATCACGATTAAAGCGGTCTCAACACAGTTGTGTGTTAAGACAATGGTACCCATATTCATTTCATATCACGGTGTACCTCCTAACGATTCTTTCTTTATACAATGATTACCTTGCAGTATTTATTGCTCTCCATCTTCAATTAGAAACAGTAGTTCCTTGATGTTCCACATTCGACTGAAAACTCCATGACATTGTTTAAATCAAATCTTCAGATTGTCTCAGTATGCTTTCATTTGATTCCAAACACGGTGAACTTGTTCAGTCACCACTATTATTGAATTATGCCATTACGACACCTTGTGGTGCCCTTCCAAACTTGTAGCTTGTGCTAATCATGCTCAATCGTTTCACACAAAACTACATATACTTTTGTTTGACTTGTTATTTAAACATTCCTGATGCAACTACGAATCAAGACAATGATACACCAGATTCGCTTGTATTTCATTCGGTTTATTTTCGCAATTCAAGAATGTCAACACATTAATCCTTACCATTTATTTGTTCGAAAGTTGACAGATCATTTTCATATTTAAGTTGTTGATTTTGAGTTCATATAGCGGAGGCTATGGTTTGTGAAAACTCGTTTGCATACTGTGATCAATTGTTTGAGAATCCACTGGTCAAAACTCTTTTGTGGAACCCCTGTTAACTGAGTTACGCTAGACTATACATCTATACAACTTGTGTCCTTTAACATCAAATGCTAGAACACGTGCCTTGTAACCATTGGGCTCTTATTGTTAAAATATATCCATGGAATTCACCTGATGTGAGTGAGGTTAGATGCAGTTTGGTAGTTACCCCAGTATCATTCATGTACATACACGCATAATGAAACCCTAAGTAGTTAAGGTAGTACAAATTTCGAGGATGAAATTTTCTTAACAGGGGGAGAATGTGACAACCGTGAAAAATCCAGGTATCCGTACTTTTAATTAATATAAATTAGTGCTTAATGACTGTGCTGAATTTCGACTGATGACTTAAACTACTTTCTGATTTCTGTATCATACATACATGTGCATCACATTTCATATTTTCACATCATTTATCACATACAAACTTTAGTGACATAAACGATGTACAAAGCACGGTTAGCACAGTTAGCAGTTAACTCAGAAAAATGTTGACGATGTCCAGTACATAGACCCTCAGTGTTTTGAGACCCCGTAAGAGCCAGAGACAAGGTACTACACTAGTATGGTGTGTAGGGAAGTAAGGATCATAAAACTGCGTCACTAGGTGATAGTATAAGTGTCGGAAAGTGCCTAAAACCCACTAAAAGTGCAGAATTCTGCATATATTAGCAAAATCCAGATTTTTAACAAGCTAGTAACATGCAAAAATATGGCAAAATGGTCCTGTATGCTTCCATAAGTGTCGGGAATTAAAAGTGTCACGAAAGGGTACTTAAAAATCACTAAACGGAATAACTTGACACCTTAACGAACCGGTATCTAACCGAACAACCGGACATTACCCGGAACACCAAAACATTGCTAGAAGCATTGTTTTATTATTTTTGAGTTAGTTATGATCCCCGAACACCCTAATACACTACATAATACATCCTACACTTGAAACACTAGACCTTACACTTAACCTCCAACTAATTAACACCATTTACCATCAAAGTTACATTTAACCCCCCCCCCCTCCTCTTCACATTTACGGTCACTAGAAGTGACCCCACCCTCAAGATTTCATAATCTTCCTAAATCTCATCTTGATCTTTGCTTAGATGGTAAAAGATTGTGTATGTACTTATTGAAACATTAGAACCAATGGACAATAGAGAATTGTGGTTATAAGTACCCATCTTCTTCAACACTTCACCTTCACCACAAACCTCCTTCTCCCTCTCCCTTACTTTGGCCGAAAGCTCCCCCACACACCACCATTACTTTCCTTTCAAGTCCATGCATTCCAAGTTCATTTCATGATGATAGAATGTGATTAAGGGAGCTCGGTGCTTGTGGATCTTGAAGGACCTCCATAAATTGCTTTTATCCACTCCATTTTCATCAAGTATTCTTCCCTAGCTTAGAGCTAGTAGTAAGATCTTTGTAACCCTTGTTTACTTCTATTTTAATGGTTAAAAGATGTAACATGTTGTTTAGTGTATGAATAATACTTACTTATTGTTTAGTGTATGAATGATACTTACTCATAAGCTTACATATGATGATAACTTGGTGAAATAATGTTGTTTAGTGTATGAATGATACTTACTTATTGTTTTCTTAGGAATATGATGTATGAATGGTTTTTACTTAAACCTACACTATTTTTAGTGATAAAACAAGTGTAAAAACACTTATGGAACAAGAAGATCTAATAAATAAACATTTTTGTAGAATATGTTTACAAGTTGTAAACACCTAGTTTCTTTTAGAATGAGATTTTTTAAAGAAATAAACACACTTTAAAGGATAACTAGACCTACTAGAAACACTACCAAATTACTACAAGTTTTTGTGAAGGATCAAGTTCATGTTATTATGTAAATTGAATAGTTTTTACACTTGGTAAGTATAATATTGTTTAGGATTGATTGTTGATTGTTGTGATGATTTTTGAAAAGAAAATAATATGCTTTAATAGCATGGACACCTCCATTTTCAAAGGAAACTATGGCAAAATTTTCTAAAAATACAAAAACTTAGAAAATATTTTCTAAACAAGTATGTTTTAACTATGTTTTTCAATGTAAACCTTTCCATACATTTTGTTACAAAAATACAAGTATTATAGGTCGGTTTTTGTAAATAAAAATGGATAAATATATATTTAGAATATATATTTTATATTAAAGACACTTGTGTGAATATTAGTATACTTTGTGGAATAGTTATATTATTTTAGGGTAAAATAATATTACTTAACAAATACCAAGAATTTACAATCCCAAAATAATACCAAAAATCACAAGGAATAAATATATAAGTTACACACATAAATATTGTGAAACCGAACGCAAGAACGTAACTTATGAAATACTCCGGAAAATACCATTCCAAATATATTTTTGGTAAATATTATTTTGGATACAAGAAGTGAAAATATGATTTTTTTTACATATTACCAAGTTACGTCATACTTTCAACAAGAAGAAAATATATTATTTTTGAGAATACAAATACTTGAGATGTATTGTTACAAAGTATTGTTAAACGATTATCCCAAGATTAAATATAATTTAAAGTTAAAATAATTACTATTTTAACAAGTAATCATAACTTGGAATAATATTGGGAACATAAGAAACGTAACTCAAAAACGTAAATACAAGAAAGGCACGGCCCGTTAGTCTAATATACCCTAGTACATTGTAGGGAGTCGTGTTCGCTGAGGAGATTTGGGTTACGATTCTGAAGACGCAATACTGTGAGTTCATGTCCCCCTTTTCCTTTTAACTGTTTTCATTTTTATAACTTCGGGGGTGAAATACATGTTACGATTATTTACAAACGTTTTATACATGGTATGGTTAGCTTAAGGAGGGTTTACTGCTTGATCATGTGAAAGGTGGGTATGACA
This sequence comes from Helianthus annuus, assembly GCF_002127325.2. Taxonomy (NCBI): domain Eukaryota; kingdom Viridiplantae; phylum Streptophyta; class Magnoliopsida; order Asterales; family Asteraceae; genus Helianthus; species Helianthus annuus. The sequence continues at coordinate 88,078,910 of NC_035447.2, forward strand.
CTTAAGGCCATTAATCCTCATTGCAGGACCGAGGGACATGAGTGATAGATCTATTTGGGTGTAGCGAGCCCAAACCCATGCGGACCAGGGTGGCCCATGTGGTGACTATGTCTTCATCCCGGAGACAAATTTGCTAGGTTTGAGTTTTCCTGCACCATTTCACACATGCCATTGGCCTTGCAAACCATTGGTGATCTGTTTTTCCTTATTGCTACATACCAGGGACTTACATACATACAAGACATACTTTAAAGATTTATTCACATACACTTACACATGAACTCGCTCAACTTTTGTTGATGTTTTTCAAATTACATGTATTTCAGGGAACTAGTGGATCTGGCAAGTGTTGCATGTTTTTCAAGCTGCGTATAAATAAAAGATGTCGTCCATGGTCGTAGAGTTTAGGGGATGTATCCTACTCCTGGACGGGATACATGTTTCTAAGCTTGGGTTTGTTTAAGTCTTTTGTTGAGTCCTTGTGAACTCATTTAAACATGTTATGGTTTGTAACTTAAATTGGGTGTCGATGATTTCAGTCAAGTATGTTATGGTATTTTCTAAACTTAATTAATGGATGAATATCTTTTGGTTTTATCATATAGCGTTGTTATGATTGAATGCTATGGTATTAAGAAGTCACACCAATAACCACGCTTCCGCAAAAGTCAGGGTGTGACAGTCAGTGCGGAAAGTTGTCTTGTCTTCATCCTCCAGCGCCATCTGGACTTAATGATACCCCTTGTAGCAATCTAAAAAATACTTCCACCTGTATGGCGCGAGAGAGTCTATCTTCTTGTCGATCTCAGGCAACGAATAACAATATTTGGGACATGCATTATTGAGATCCGTGTAATCGACACACATTCGCCATCCTCCGGTAGACTTCTCGACCAAACAGGGTTTGCGACCCAACTTTGATAGCGCACCTCTCTTAGTATACCCGCCTTTAGCAGTTCACAAACCTGCTCATTCATGGCTTTAGTCTTATCCGCTCCTAGGCTGCACCTTCTTTGTACCTTTGGCTCGACAGAAGGATAAGTGTTCAAACAATGTTTAGTGACGTCGCGTGGGACACCGGTCATATCGGACGGAGTCCAGGCGAAAATGTCCATGTTCCTGAACAGTAGTTGCTTGAGGTGCGTTCTGATACTCGGTGAGATCGTGTGGCCTATCGTCACCGTCTGTTCTGGGTACTTGCGGTTCAGGACCCATTTTTCTGGTTCGGTTGTTGAAATTTTTGCTGCTTTGACTGGGCGCGCATCCTCTGCTGCCATCGCCTCTTTCTTTGCATAGATAATCGCCACCCCCGTCTCGGTTGGGAAGCCAATGGCTGAGTGGGGCGTGGAGGTTACCATGTTCATTTCTCCTTGGGCTTCTCTCCCAATTAAAACTTCATGCCTTGATTTGATTGGCATCACCATGAAGTTGACGTTTGTAGTTCTTGAATGTTTCCCGTCAGATAAAAAAAAAAAAAAAAGCGTGATGGGGAAACAGATCTGGCCTAGTGGGAAGACCATCTCATTGCAGAATCTCGATATAGGATAATCAACAGGCTCGAGGCGCGCTTTATCTTCATCATCAAACCGATTGAAGCATTGTTCATAAATGATATCAGCTGTACTTCCCGGATGGATGAAGATGTATTCTGTTTCATAGTGACCAATGATGACGGTAATGACAATGGGGCGTGTGGCGCGTGGTCCCCCGCGCACTACCGGAAAGATGACTTGTTGCTCTTGCCATGCTGGTTCGAATGGGCGCTTGCCTTTGTCTCTTGCACTGTACCTTGTTGCATTGACAATATGTGTCTTTAGGTGCCTAACCGTCTTCTGGTTTCCATCATCATTCCTCTGAATCTGGCGCGTCTCCTTGCGCACATTCTTGACCAGATGGCTTAACTTCCCGCTTTTCAGCGCTTTCTCGATTTCTTGCCTTAGACTGATACAGTCATCCGTCAGATGACCTGTATCCATGTGAAAATCGCAGTACAGGTTTGAGTCTTGCCCCTTCTTGTTTGTCACAGGCTTTGGTGCCTTGAAGTCATGATTCTCCGTCATGAGTACCTCTTTTGGTGTCTTAATGAGAGGAGTCCAGTGTTTTTCTCGATTCTCGTTCCTGACTGCCCTTCGATAACCGATGCGATCAATTGTGTCTCGCACGTCTTCTTTAAAGCGAGGCCTTTCGTCATAACCGCTGGACTGGTTTGCTTTCCATCCAGGGTTTCTGTTTCTGTTTCGCCTGTTTTTGTCGCGTGAGCTTCCTTTGGAAAAACGATCTTCGGTGTAAGAGTTTTTGGTTCCAGCCAATGATTCTTCAGTTTGCGCTACTATCTTTGCGGCTGCCATGAGTTTGTCCCATTCTTTAGGCATACCGTCTTTTCCTGTGATAGTCCTGATTAAACTATCATATCGAATGGCTTTCTTGAAGTGAGCGCGCATCAACTATTCGTTTACATCACCGATCTCCAAACACTCCTTGTTGAAGCGAGTGATAAAATCTTCTAACCCCTCGTTGTCTCTACGCCAGATGTCTGTCACTTCAGACGTATCGCGCTGATAACGTCTTTGCTGGCGAAAATGGTTTACAAACTGAGTTCTGAAGTCGACCCATGACGTGATTTTTCCAAGCGGAAGGCTGTCGAACCAGGCGTGAGCAGCCCCTGTGAAAGTCTGGATAAACAGATGGCACCACATTGGCATGTTCCATCCTCCCATAACACCAACGCTTGTAAATACTCGAACATGATCGTCAGGGTCAGTGAGACCATTGAACTTTCCCACTATTGGAGGCAATTTCTCTTTTGATAGCGGAGCTAGAGAAATCTTCGGAATGAACTTCGAGTGTTCAGAAGCTTCAGCTGGTCTATAGACGAGGCTGAAATCCCGTTCTGCTTCTTCGTTGTATGCGATGCGCTGTCTTGGCCTGTAAGACTCATGGTTTTTCTGTAGACGGTTGAAAACTGAGGAACCTTCTTTCTCTTGCTAAGTATAATCATCCGGATCCGTATCGTCCCACTCGTTGTTCATGTTGGCGGCCCGAGCCGGCTGTGAACTGGACCCTTTTGTACATTTGACGGATGGTCATAATAACTTCATGTCTCCCCATGTGTGTCGTGCGTGTCATGCACACTTGGCCTTCTCTGGGGAGGAGGTTTGTTGATTCTTCCTTGTATGTTCTGCTGCTGGGTGTCTGGCGCGCCCCCTGACTTGGACCCGGAGGAGTAACCAAGGATGGTTCTGCTTGTAGAATTGCTTGTTGTGCGCTCAAAGACTGATACGCAACATTTATGGTAGCAATCTGTTTGGCATACCAGGAAGCTAAATTTTCACTTTCTGGTAGCCCTAGTAACGCTGAAATGTTCGGGTTTGGAGCTGGGTTTGACGGTCCAGTGCCAATGCTTGTTGGGGTTCCCGTCTGAGTGATGTGAGTGATGCTCGTGCGGGGTCCCCCAATGTTTGTTGCTTCGATTTCACCTATCTCCTCAGCAGGTTGGACTTGGACATTGGGATTGTCCTCCCCCAATCCTACGTTAGAGTTTGTGCCGAAACCGAAATCAGGGATTATCCCTTGACCAACCATGATCAAGAGAACAGAAAAAACTCAGAAATAAGAAGATGAAGTGATTGTAAAAATCGGTGGGCACCAATGAAGAAATTTTAGGGTTAATTAGTTTGGTTTATGTTTCAAACATGAGGGTTAATCTTCTTAAGCTTTCCTGAGCTCCGATTTGATCTGTTCTTCCTGCAAAACAGCAACACCGTTAGCTTGTTAAGAGGGGAATATGGGGGTTTCCCTTTTAACAAGACTCCGGCGTGAGAATAAGTAACTACTTTGAGGAAATAAGTGTGTGTTAAGACTGAGAGTAGAGGGAATGGACCATTTAACCTTTGCATGGAGGTCTTTATTTATAGCCGGAGAGGTGTAAGAGGAGATGGGCTGATGGGCCTAGGGCCGGAAGGCGACAAACAAGGAATATCCTCCTTGTCTCACTGGTATCGACCGTTAGTGTCTTCTAGAAGATCTCCGGTGCTGGCGCACCATGATTGGAGCCACGTGTCCCAGTTGTCAGCCTTGTTGTCCCTCTGCCATCAACAAGTAAGTGGAGATCATGGGGCAGGTGTCGCCGCCCCGTGATTGGTGCCACGTAGGCGTCCTTGTGTACTCTCTGTCTCCTGCATGTCAGACGATCGTGGAGCACGATAGAGCACAGCCTGTTGGACGCTGATTGGCTCACTCTTATGCCATTTGTACTTTTTGTACTCTGTGAAGTGGCCTTGCGTTGTAAATCCTGCACGACCCTTGTTGTGCACGTAACTAACCCACGCAGGGTTGTAGGAAATGAAGGCTCTTATTCAGAACACAAGTGTGAAAACTGATGTTATCTCTTGTTTCGACCTCACGCGAGGCCAGGCTCTGCTTGCGCAGCTCGCGCGGGTCCAAAGACTGATCAGCTTATTGAGTAAGGAGTATGGTCCAGCGCGCGACCTAAATGGTCTGCGCGGCTTTTTGGGACCATACCCCTTCAAAAGAGGAGCAGTTCAATTATAGGAGTTTAAAGAGGGTCTAATTACGATTTTTAATTCTAATTTAGAAAACCAAAGTAAATCTAATTAAAATTTGTTTTCCATTGGTAACGTCATAATCGAATTCATATTAAATTTAAAAGGCTTAAAGATCAAATTAACTTGTATTTTAAAAGCTCAATTACGTTGAAAATTGTCAAGTGGCATTTTATGGAATCCTTTTTAAAAAGCTTATAGATAAAATTAACTTGTATTTTAAAAGCTTGATTACATTAGGAATTGCCAAGTGGCATTTTATGGAATCCTCGTCGAAGCCTCTTGTGCCCCGCCCTCCCTTATATATATTCTTAAAATGGAAAAATTAATTCAATATTATATATATTCTTTTTAAATGTAAAAATTATTATTATTTTGATAGTTTTATTTATCATTAGTGATTAGTATACTTTTTATCATTATAAATTTATTACTTTTGTTTTTTTATTAAAAGAACTCTATTATCGTTAACGAAATATTAAACTTTTAAATTACTAAATATGAAATAGCTAAACAAATCTTATGACATATGCAACATAATTGTTATTATTATGCATTATAATATTTATGCAAATATGAAATATATATATATATATATATATATATATATATATATATATATATATATATATATATATATATGTATGTATATATATATAAATATATAGGATAAGGATCCGTTAGGAACCACCCTTTATTGCGAGAACCGCGAGAACCAGTGTGAACACATGGCATTTTTGTAATTATCTTATGTTTATACCAAGACACGCGTTCTTTTTTTTTTCTCCTTATGTCACTGTTATCTCCATTCTAGGGTTTCAGAAGTTCACCAGAAGTTCACCAGTTCATGGTCTTCACACTCGTCTGAGATGCATTCACGGCGGCGAAGAGCCATGTATGGTGGTTTTCACGGCATATAGATAGTCGGCGTTCACGTATTTCACGGCGATTGCAGTTTACACGGTGTTTACAGCGACATATGGCATCTCCTGATTCATCACTTGTGTATCCTCGTATATCTGATGATCCTCTTCATTCATTGTCTGAATATCATCCTCATACAACATCTGATGCCGACTTTGGTGGTCCATCTGCTGTCAATCCCGTTGATAGTCACAGATTTATGTCGAAAACTGTTGTAAGTCAACATACCATTCATGGCTTTGAAATTCAGACTCTTGAATCTATGTCTACATCAGACAATGTTGTCTTATATTCAATGTATCTGATCGTTCATTATCTTTTGACACTACTTCGACTGGTACAACACCTACAAATACAGAACATCAAGAGTTGCAATTCATTCGATTTGTGACTAAAGGTATTATATTACTGCAAATTATGTATATACTTTGTAAATGATATAATATTAAATGATATGCACATGTGCATTATATTTACTGTAAATGATGTCGTATTAAATTATATGCACATGTGCATTATGTTAATTGTAAATGATATTGTATTAAATTATATGCACATGTGCATTATGTTGAAAATTAGACTATATCATTGATGTATGGATTCTGAACAAGTGCCTTATGGATAAATATCCAATTATGTACAGAATGGCAGCAAACAAAGGGTCTTAGGTGGCGGACAACTACAAAAAAATAGGGGAGGTCACTGTGTGAGATTGGTAATGGAAGAACAAGCCGACAACCGAGGAGGCATGGGTGGAGTATATGCAACTTTTGGCGCTGCTGAAAGACTCCCAAATGAAGACGGGTCAATATCGGTTGGGTTGGCACTCGGAAAAATAAGTCGACTTTCAATGTTAAACCCATTAGATAGGATTTGTGTCTCACAAGCGGGGACCCATCGAGTGGCTTTGTAATGACCTGGAACGGTTGGGCTACACCTAAAGCCAATATGTTAGCATGGAAAGGCGTCGAACGTAGGTTACCGACAAAGACAGAGCTATAAAAAAGAGGAATTCATATCAGCAACACATTGTGCCCGGTTTGCGGATACGAGCAAGAAACTGTTGAACACATCCTCATTCCGTGTTTGATGTCGAAAACTCTATGGTGGTTGGTCAAAGCATGGCTGGGAGTAAAAGATTTACATTCTTACTCAACAGTGGCAGATATTCTCTCTTTTTTCCTATAAGCTGGATATTTCTAAGAAGAAGAAAAAGGCAGTCAACTGCATAGTGATGGTTACATTATGGATCATATGGTCGAGCATAAATTAGAAGGAATTCAAAGTCGTGCAGTGTTCAAATGCTAGAAGACTGGAATAAGTCAATGAGTGACTCTATTGTGGATGAAAGTCATAGCCAAAATGGAGAATTTAGTGATTGAAGAGTGGTACACCAGTGGTGTGAATGTAATAGAAAAATAGGAGTTTATATGTTTACTGTAAGTGTACTTCTCTAGTTCATGTCTAAAGTTATGGTTTGAATATATGGCATCTTGTTATGTTAAAAATGTCGTTATATATAAATTGATAATGTTCGTGTGCACTATGTTGACAATTACATTATGCACATGTGCATTATATTGACAATTACATTATGTATACATTTGAAAAATATTAGATGATAAGGGTGATGCAGACGAGAGAAGATTTGAAAAACTGTTCCAGAGACATATGAGAGACGTACGTCTATTTATTGGTGAACGTGATTCATACATTATACTACATACAATGAAACCCCAATTTGCCAACCTCAAAGACTTTTATTTTGTTTACGTTATAGTTGATAATGAACTACAATCGTTCTTAGATGTTCAACTAGACGTCGTAAATCGACCAACCCAAATTTATGATTCTTGAATTAACTATTTATGACGATAAACAAATTCCAATCAGTATTCACTTTGATTCTGATTTTTTAGTTGTCATGATGTGGATTATCAAATTTACATTTTGATTATGTTTTTTAGTTGTTTTCATGTGCATTACCAAACTTAATGTATTGAAAGAAAGATGCACATGTGCATACATGTTTTTCTGTTTAACTTAACATGGTTATTTGATACGGAAAAAAGATGCACACGCGCAATATACGTGTTCTAATAATGCTCATGTGCACCCATACATATTTTTAACAAGATACCAGCACGCTTTGATACGTATATACATCACTTTAATATACATAATACATCCTTTGATATACATAATACATCGACATAGACATATGATTACTAATTTTGAATAATGCACATGTGGATCCATACATAATTTATCCTATACAACTACTGTCAACCAAATATACCCACACCACATCAGTTAGCCACTTGCTACTGCCCAAAAAAAACCACTACGTGTTTCATGTCCTTGAATCACCCACATATAACATCCATAACATCATATGGTCTGTTCCTTTTTCCAGTTGTTGAGCACACCCCAGCTATCCTATTGCTTCAACGCCTCTTCGTCTAACATATGCTTAATTCTTTCATCCGTTAATCCATGTATTTTTTTCCATCGATGATCTACAATGAGCATGTGTATCAACATTAATTTATGATCAACATATTATAATTATATACATGTGCATAAACATTAAATATCTTAATAATCTATGTTGATAAACTATGCACATGTGCATATTAACATATTCTGTCAATCTATGCACATGTGCATAACTATATATCACACAATTATACCTTATTAACATATTCCGAGATGAAATACACGTTCGCATAACTGTATATCACACCAAAGAAACACCTAAATAAAACTAAATACCGATTACAGATCATTGATGCATAGGTGAGACTCCTATTCAAAGTCATATGCATCAACATTATCTACCTTGTTAAACTATTATTGCAAACTATGCACACGTGCATATTAACCTATTATAACAATTTATGCACATGTACATAACTATATAGATCACAAATTTAGTTTATCATCCTGTTATGTCTAGTCATATTCTGTCAAGCTATGCACATGTGCATAACTATATATCAAACATTTATACCTAATCAACATGTTCTGTGTAAGCCTGTTCTGTCAGAAAATATGCACATGTGCATATCTATATAGATCACAACTTTACCTTATTATCCTGTTCCGTGTAAGCATATGTTGTCAAAATATGCACATGTGCATAACTATAGCTAAACACATGTGCATTAACATGACATAACTTATCAACAGTTATAATTCAGTAAAAAAACCCTAACACTTACCAAATCAAATTTCGTGTTGCCCATCATATCTAGCATTATTCACATAACATTATTCATCAAGAAAAACTACATGAACAAACACATAACTACCTCATTACATATAGTTCTATCAGAACATTCGCCCCTGTTCACTCAAAAAATCATATATATAACACAATCTTCAATAATGCAGATATGAAACGATTACTAAGTATCATAATCACATAATAACATATCTGAAAAATAATTAAGAGTTGTATTGTCATATACGACTACAAAACAACATGTATGAACTTACAAATTCACAGAACGGTGCAACAATGAATCGTGATTCCGTTAGGCGACATATGCTCTTCAAATTATCCTTATTTGTATAACAAACCTTGATGATTATGATCGTTTTGCCCTAATTTCGAATCAAAAACGAATGTGCGATCGATGATTATGTTCTTATTGCACTAATATCGAAAATACGCCGAATTTTGATGACGAATTGCAGATATTGTGGAGTGACGAACTTGATTTTTTATGAATCGCTATGGTGAATCGCAGATTGATGATGCTTGTGGGATTGTCGGACGTGATTACCTGATAGATTGTGATTTATTTTTTGTTTGAAGTCCAATAGAGTAGTATAGGATGCAGGGAGAGGAGTAACTAATTTACAAGTTGTATATATTTACAAAAATGCCCTCTGTTCACATTGGTTCTCGCGGTTCTCGCAATAAGGGCGGTTCTCGCATGAACCCTACCCTATATATATATGTGTATATATATATATATATATATATGTGAATTGAATAAGAAAATATCATATGGTATTAATAGAACTTTTGTGAGGTGGCATTAATATGAATCTTTTATTATAGTTATATTTTTTTTTCCTAGATTTTGTATCTACGGCAAAGTGAAATGTGTTCTGTTTTTATAATTAATGTCTGCATAAGTAATATATTTTCTTGGGTAAATTACATTTTTCGTCCTTTATGTTTGTAGCGGGTTGCAACGGATACCCTTTAACTTCAATAATTACAGTCACAATCCTTTATTTTAAAAACTCATTACACCTTTCGTCCTTTACCACTAACCCAATTAAAATTTTGAGTTAAGTCATAACACATAAGGGTAGTTTAGTCTTTTTACCGATTTAATTAAAAATAGTTTAATAAAAAAAGCAAAAACCTAAAAAGTGAGTTTTGTAATCATATTTGAGCCCTACCCACCTGCCACCAAACACCCTCTAAACCCACCTTTTCTTCCCCAACCAATCCCACCACCATCTGCCACCACACTCAACTTCATCATCCACCCAACCGTATCCGGCAACCACCGCCAGCCGCCATATCCGTCCTACAAACTGCCATGAATTTCGGCAGCCAAAAATGTCTCCAGCAGAAGAACCACCATGTCCCCCTCCTTCCATTTCTTACCTCCCCTCTCATTTTTTCCTTCCAACAACTGCCGAGCACTACCACACCACCACCAACCCTAGTAAATTGAATGGCCATCACCACTACTCCAGAGAACACCATGTGCCTAAGCTCTAGTTTTTCCGGCAAATAAAAATCGATCTGAGAAGCAGAGTTCTTTCCATGATTTCTTTCCTCTGTTCTCCAGATTTCCTAAATGGATCGGAAGGTGAGATTCAGATTTGCAACAACTTTACATATTTTCTTCTAGTTGATACGAGATGGGGGTTCGATCGCTACAAATCACGTTTAAAAAAAACCCAATCCATGTCTTTTTCTTCATTTTCATAAGTTTACTTGGTTAATTTAAGAAGTTCTTACTTGGGTTTGATGTCTGATCTTGATTTTTACCCGTGAATGCTTAAGCAGATTCCGGTAATGGTCGACGGCATAGGCTTCCGGTGAATGACCTATGTTTTTGTTGTTGGTGACGGCGGCGTAATCTTTAGGGATATAGGTGCAGTACTAGTAGAGAATTTACATAATAAAGAGACATACATCTAGGATATTGTTCATGATGATGGGAGAGTAACTTTCCCTTGTGAATGACTCATTCAAAACTTGAAGATGAAGTGTTGTTGATGATCATTCAGCAGATGGTTTCTAAACTGATAACTAGGGCTTGCTTATTCTTTAATAATTAGCGGTGTATATGTTATTTTAGTTTTGTTTTATTTATTAGAAAACATTTTAGAATAAAAGCATGAAAATACTATAATACCCTTAAATGAATAGATTTAACTAGAAAATTTTAACCTGGTTAGTGCGAAAGGACGTAGGGTGTAATGAGTTTTTCAAATAAAGGATTGTGACTGTAATTATTAAAGTTAAAGGCTATTCATTGCAATATGATACAAACATAAAGGACGAAACGTGTAATTTACCCTATTTTCTTAATTGATTTGTTTCTAATCTCTAATTCCATTAAATTTACTATAAACATGATTTTAATGAAAATTCAAGGTTGTATTGTAAGAAATAAATTTTGTGACTAAATTTTACTTTTTGTCATTTATGTATTATCTGAATTTTGAAACATGCCCTTTAAAAGTTTTAATTTCATTTTATGTCCAAAAAACATATGTTTTATATCACTTTAACTTCTTTGCACCAAACTGAGTTAAATTACACAGTTAGGTTTATTTAATGCAAGGGTATTATTGATATTTCATCTTAGTTATTTTATTTCTACATTTTCTGCCATAAATAACAAAGATCATCACATCTCTCCCTTGTTTCTCTCTCTTAAAAGACCCCAAATCTAAAATAATAAACCTATCAATCTTCAAAGGGGTGAAACAGGGTACTCTCTCTTTCTCTCTAACTGTGCATCACCACCACCCTATGGCCCTGAAGTCGGTTCGATCAAAGGGGTGAAACAGGGTACCCTTTGATCACAAAATTGACACCTAAATCAGTTTCAAATCAATGAATTCTTGCAAAAGATGTAAGTCCAAAACCCTAATCGTCAACCCAGTAACCAGAAACCTAGAGTGCTCATCATGCGGCGTCGTACAAGACCTCAAGAATTTCGAACATCAAACGTTCAACGCAGACGGATTCGTCAGTACAAACGTCCGATCAGGCAAATCAGGATCTGGGTATGACTATTCTTACTATGAAACCAAACTTTATTTAGCCCAAAATGTCATAACAGATATACTATCAAGACTTAATTTAGAACAGAGGTTAATACCATGATTAAAGCAATAACCGAAGACAAATTGTTACCTTTGACTAGTGTTTGTGAGAATGTGGGGTGTGATGTGTTTGAATTGGGTCGAATGGTGTTGCGGGTAGTCGAGCATTTGGATTAGAAGTTGTCGGATTTCGATATTGTGGTGTTGTTTGAGAGGGTGTTTAGAGAATGGGTTATTTGCCGTCTATCTCGACACTCGTACATCATCTCCCCTCGTCGACCCATCGTATCAAACATCAGTACCATCTGTCTCTTCTTTTGTATCAAACATCATTAGTTTATTATTATTATTGTTATTATTATTATTATTATTATTATTATTATTATTATTATTATTATTATTATTTTATTCTAAGATAATAAAAAGAAAATTTAAAAAAATAAGTGTGTATATATAAATATGTGCATGCATAGATATATTATATTTATAATTATATTTATTGTTTTTTATTTAAAGATAAAAGGGGGAAAATGTGACACTTTGGAATTTCCCGGACAATCTTTCGATGTAACATGTGCGTACGTATACTAGTAAATGAAAAAGTTGTGTATTGTTTTGATGTTCTATATGATCCTTGCTTGGTGTGTATGTATGCTATGTATATACATATATAGGTATGAGTGTGCGTTATATATGTGTAGGCCGAGACCTCTAAGAACCCGACTCGAGACCACGGTCTCGAGTGAACAGTAGCAATGGGCCGGTTTGGGCCTTGTGACCGAGAAACCCAAGCCGGAATCCCCACTAGCCCAATTCGAAATCCTATATAAACCAACCCATCCCTCCCTTAACCATTTTTACAAATCTCACTACACTCTCATACTCTCCTCTCATCTCTCTCACTAAAACCCTAACAAACCAAGATCACCTCCTCTCATCTCCTTCTTCCCGGATCAAATCGGTGACCACTAGGAGCTCTCGGATCAACACCCACACACCCGTTAGAAGTTTCATACTCACCCTTGAACCTCACCAACCGGTTAGTGTCTTTATAATATTTGTTGATTGTTAGATGATAGCATGAATGACATAATTTAGCTAGTGTAGTTGTATGCTTGGTGATGTAGTTTTGTGTGTAAAATGGATAATCGGCTAACATGTTTTTAGTTTCGGATAAGTTGCTAATATGTTCATGACATTTTGTGGCTAAATATGATGCAAACCATTGACTTGTGATGCTCATGAAAACCGGTTTGCATATGTGGGACACCATGTGAATCGGTTTGGTTTAGAATTTATCTTTAGGATTTTCATGATAAAATGTTGTTTTGATAACTTGTTTGTGTGTATTGATGTTGTCCGAGAAATATAAGGATTTGGTTAGAGGGTTTTATGCATAGTATTTGGGTTTGATGATGATGAGTATTGTTTGAATGTTGTTTGAATAATGATGAACATGATGAATGTCACTTGAATATTTCAAATATGCTAAGTTTGATCCAAATTGTGCAAATTTTAGACAAGAAAACATGTTAGTGGTTATAGTACATAATTTGCATGATATTGCAATCCTATTGGCTAGTACTGTTTTGCAGGTTCTAGAAACTGTTTTATGTGCACGTAATCACGGTTGCGAGTCGCAACCTTTGGTTGCTACTCGAAACCACAGCAGGATTTGTCGAGACCTCCCGGTTGCGAGTCGTAATCAACGCGTATCGATCCAATTGCGAGTCGTAACCACAACTGCTTTGTCGGAACCGCCGGTTGCGAGTCGGAATCTCTGATTGCGAGTAGTAACCAAAGCATGACGAACCGAGACCTCGGTTGCGAGTCGCAACCTTGGTTGCGAGTCACCCTTGTCTCGACTAGGCTGTTATTGGGCCAAAGAACTTGTTGGATTGTCTGTTAACTGGACTGCTTGTGTATCTGTTACTGTTTAGGCCCAATAACCCCACTATTGTATGTTGGACTTTCTGTTGACTGGGCTGCATGTATACCTGCTACTGTGGTTGTTTGCATTTATGTTAAGTGTGTTCATATGTGTTTACTTGTACCCGACTTGACCTCTATTTGGTAACCATGTTAGGACGTGGTGACCAACATACTTAACCAAGTAACGTATCATACCGAGCAACCCAAGGTGAGTTCACAACTTAAAAGCATGCGTCCCGGTGGTTTGGGACACGAGACTAGAACAACCCTATCCCCTTGTAAAAGGGATACCACTTACATTCCTTCCCTAGTTACTGGGAACAAACGTACTTTATCTTCCCTTGTATTGGGAAACCTTTTTAGTTAATTACTGTTTATACGGAATGCAACCAACGGCACTAAACGCAACTCTATCACTCAAGTCCCTACTACATAATACCGATTAGTCGCCGGTGCCAGGCGAACGGGTTATTAGTTGATAGCGCTATTTAGGTCTTACCAGCCTCACACCGTGCCATGGTATGGGATCGGTCGTGAACTAATGTACTCAGGCATCCGTCAATGATGATAGAACATTGACATCGGGGCATCCTGCGGAAACGCAAACGGTTACCTAGTGTTCGGTATTGGAAAAACAGTTTAGTCGCTAGCTTTTGGGGTAGCTCCCCATGGCATGTATAAACGGATAAATTAACTGGTGAAACAAGTTTTTGGAAATTAAAACTGGACAACTAGTGAACTCACTCAGCATTATTGTTGACCCCCTTACTGCATGCTTTGCAGGTGGCCAGTGACTGGAGCAGCTGCTTGGGATGTGTAGTGGTCGTCTGCCCGTGTGTTGGGCATTTATTATGCTTACCTTATGAACACTGTTTAAAACTATTTAATTATGCTTCCGCTACTTGTTACTGTTTAAACTTGAAACCTTAAACTCTGAACTTGATATTTGCTAATCTTATGGTTAGTAAGTATTACTTTCGTTATCAATTTAGTTATTCAGTATAATTGGTGGCTGGATCCTGGTCAGTCACGCCCTCGAAGCGGGTGTTACCCGCGGGTGGATTTTGGGGGTGTGACAGATTGGTATCAGAGCCATTGGTTATAGTGAACTTGGTTTTAAAAAGGGGAAAAATCTTTTTGAGAAAAACCAGACTATAACCCGTGACTCGTGACGACACTACACTCCAAGTACAAGGCTCGACATATCTGACCTCATAGCTCGGACCCATAGTTACTTGCTTAATTGTCTTATGCTTTCCGCTTTACTATACGTACTGGTTTGCCTGATTAGATAGATACATCTTCTCTCTTCTATCTTATTCTCGCTATCACGCACTCATACTATGTTTTCTGGTTATGAAGACAATGAGTGGACGCGGACGAGGAAACGTCAACATGACTCAGGCTCAGTTCACTAACCTGCTCAACACTGTGGCTGCAGCTTTCGCAGCTCACCCTATAGGTAAACTCGATGCTTTAGGATGTTTAGATCCTACCGCCACATCGTCTTTTCGCCTCTAAACCTATTTCGCTTCACTCCTCACAACAGGTCAGCCTGCGCCTGTGCAACCACGTGTTTGTACCTTCAAGACCTTCATGGACTGCAAGCCTCTTCCATTCAGTGGCACTGAGGGTGCCATAGGTCTTCTACACTGGATCGAGAAGATCGAAGCTGTCTTCGCTGTCTGCGAATGTCCCCCTGCTAATTGGGTGAAGTTTGCTACTGGTACTCTAGAGGGAAGCGCACTTTCATGGTGGAAGGCGCAAATTCAAATGCTTGGTTTGGAGACTGCTAACGCTACTGCGTGGGAAGATTTCAAGGACATGATCAAGGAAGAGTACTGTCACAGGGATGACATCCACAAGCTTGAGAATGAGTACTATGAACTCAAGATGGTTGGGTCAGAGATTGAGACCTACACCAAGCTGTCCAACGACTATGCTGCTCTTTGTCCAAATATGTCTCGACCTATGTATCGGAGAATCGAACTGTACATCAAGGGTCTGGCTCCAGAAATTCGAAGCCATGTAACTTCAGCCAACCACACTACCATTCAGCCGATCGTTCGACTTGCTCACAAACTCACTGATCAGGCTGTGGAAGAGGGCAGGTTGCCCAAAAGAATCAGTGCTACTGTCGGAACTTCTAGTGACAACAAGCGAAAGTGGGATGGAAATCAGGGCAAGGATGCTAACCCTACTCAAGCCCCAGCTCAGCAAAGGAAAACTGACAACAACAAAGGCACTCAGCAACAGGGTGGCTACCGGGGAAACTACCCTAAGTGCAACAAGTGTAACAGGCACCACAATGGGGCATGTAACAAGGGCCAGTGTCAGCGATGCCACAAGATGGGGCACGAAGCAAAGGATTGTAGAAGTCAGTTCCCGGCAAGACAGAATCAGCAACAACCCCAACAGCAACAGCAGCAGGGAAACAACAGAGCATGTTTTAAATGTGGGGCAACAGGGCACATGCGAAAGGATTGCCCTGAACTGAATCAGAATCGCAACAACAATCAGGGAGCTGGGAACAATGAGCAGAACAACAATGCTGGAAATGCAAGGGGAAGAGCTTTCGTGATTGGAGCTGGAGAAGCAAGGAACGACCCCAACGTCGTGGCGGGTAAGTTCCTACTTGATGATCGTTATGTTTCTGTGTTATTTGATTCCGGTGCCGATGCCAGTTATGTATCCCTTCGCATTAGTAAGAAACTTAAGCACTCGCCCGCATTATTAAGTTCTAAGCACATCGTCGAGATAGCTAATGGTAAGAACATCGAGGCCACGCACATGATCCACGACTGCACCCTAGAATTGTCTGGCCACACGTTTAGTATCGATCTTTTCCCCGTCAAACTTGGAAGCTTCGATGTTGTCATTGGTATGGATTGGTTATCCAAACATCGCGCTGAGATCCTCTGTCAAGAGAAAGCAGTTCGTATACCTCGCCGTTCTGGTCAACCCCTCATCGTCAAAGGCAACAAAGGTGGAGAAGTCACAGGCATTATCTCGCTTTTAAAAGCCCAGAAGTGTTTGCAGAAAGGGCACACCGCTATCCTAGCACTCGTCACCAACACCCACGAAAAGGAAAAGAGGATTGAAGATTTTCCCGTTGTACGAGATTACCCCGAGGTATTTCCTGAGGAACTACCCGGACTCCCTCCCCACCGTCAGGTCGAATTTCAAATCGAGCTAGCTCCCGGAGCAGCACCTATAGCTCGTGCACCGTACCGTCTAGCCCCTGCAGAACTGAAGGAACTCTCTACGCAATTACAGGAACTATTGGATAAAGGATTTATCCGTCCTAGTTCATCACCCTGGGGAGCACCAGTACTCTTTGTCAAAAAGAAAGATGGCACGTTCCGAATGTGCATCGACTATCGTGAGCTGAACAAGGTTACCATCAAGAATCGTTACCCTCTCCCGCGCATCGACGACCTATTCGATCAGCTGCAAGGATCGGGCTACTATTCTAAGATTGACCTGCGATCAGGCTATCATCAGCTGAGAGTTCGTAATGAAGATATTTCCAAGACTGCATTCAGGACTCGTTATGGTCATTACGAGTTCCTCGTCATGCCTTTTGGAATGACCAACGCGCCGGCAGTGTTCATGGATCTTATGAACCACGTATGTAAGCCCTACCTCGACAAATTTGTGATTGTGTTTATCGACGACATCCTGATTTATTCGAAAAGTCAAGAAGAGCATGAACAGCACCTACGCCTTATTCTGGAACTCCTTCGCAACGAGCAACTGTACGCCAAATTCTCTAAATGTGACTTCTGGCTTCGAGAAGTCCATTTCCTCGGCCATGTAGTTAATAAGAACGGAATTCACGTCGACCCCGCTAAGATCGAATCGATAAAGAACTGGCCTACGCCTAAGAATCCCACTGAAGTTCGCCAATTTTTGGGTTTGGCAGGCTACTACCGCAGATTCATTCAGGGATTCTCGAAGATTGCACAACCTCTCACGACACTCACTCAGAAAGGCGTCGCCTACAAGTGGAATGAAGCGCAGGAATCTGCTTTTCAGAGACTTAAGGATAACCTCTGTAGCGCTCCTATTCTCTCGTTACCTGAAGGCACTGACGACTTTGTGGTTTACTGCGATGCGTCTATTCATGGGCTCGGTTGCGTGCTAATGCAACGCGAGAAAGTTATTGCCTACGCCTCACGACAACTCAAGACGCATGAAAAGAACTACACGACGCATGACTTGGAACTGGGAGCAGTGATCTTTGCTCTTAAGATATGGAGACATTACCTGTACGGTACCAAGTGCACTATTTACACCGATCACAGGAGTCTCGAGCATATCTTTAGGCAAAAGGAATTGAACATGAGACAACGTCGATGGGTCGAACTCTTGAATGACTACGAATGCGCCATCAAATACCATCCGGGCAAGGCCAATGTCGTGGCAGACGCCCTCAGCCGAAAGGACACTATACCAAACGCGTGCGAGCACTACAACTTACCATCCAGTCTAACCTCCCTACCCAGATTCGAAATGCTCAAGTTGAAGCATTGAAGCCGGAAAACATCAGGGCTGAGTCTCTGCGAGGATCGAGACAGCAACTAGAACAGAAAGAAGATGGTGCTTACTATGTAACAGGGCGTATCTGGGTTCCACTCTATGGAGATTTACGTGAACTTGTGATGGACGAAGCCCACAAGTCCCGCTACTCAGTACATCCTGGTTCGGACAAGATGTACCACGACTTGAAGACTACGTATTGGTGGCCTGGTATGAAGGCCCACATAGCAACATACGTCAGCAAATGCTTGACTTGCGCGAGAGTCAAGACAGAATACCAGAAGCCAGCAGGTCTACTCCGACAACCAGAAATCCCGAAATGGAAATGGGAGCAAATTTCCATGGATTTTGTTACAGGGCTACCTAGGTCTCAACGCGGAAATGATGCTATTTGGGTAATAGTAGATCGATTGACCAAGTCCGCGCACTTTCTGGCTATTAAGGAAACAGACAAGTTTTCTACCTTGGCAGAGATTTACTTAAAGGAAGTAGTTTCGAGGCACGGAGTGCCAACCTCAATTATTTCCGACCGAGATGCTCGTTTTACTTCGGAATTGTGGCAAGCTATGCACAAATGCTTTGGCTCACGTTTGGACATGAGCACTGCTTATCACCCGCAAACGGATGGACAGTCTGAACGCACCATCCAGACTCTAGAAGACATGCTTAGAGCGTGTGTGATCGATTTTGGCAAGAACTGGGAGAAGCATCTACCGCTAGTAGAGTTCTCTTACAACAACAGCTACCACACTAGTATTCAGGCAGCACCTTTTGAGGCATTGTACGGTCGTAAATGCCGGTCACCTCTCTGCTGGGCAGAAATCGGTGATAGTCAAATCACGGGCCCAGAGATGGTGGTAGATACAACGGAAAAGATTGCCCAGATCAGACAACGCATGGCGGCAGCTCGTGACCGTCAGAAGAGCTACGCTGATAAGCGTAGGAAACCATTGGAATTCCAGGTCGGTGACCGGGTTCTACTTAAAGTCTCACCCTGGAAGGGTGTGGTCCGCTTTGGTAAACGGGGCAAGCTTAATCCACGATATATCGGACCATTCGAAATTACCGAGAAGATCGGTAAGGTTGCTTATAGATTGAACCTGCCTGAAGAACTGAGTGCGGTACATAACGTTTTCCACGTATCCAACCTGAAGAAGTGTTTGTCGGATGAAACACTTGTGATTCCTTTTAAGGAACTAACGATTGACGAACAGCTACACTTTACTGAGGAACCGATTGAGATCACGGATCGAGAGATCAAAATCCTCAAACGTAGCCAGATACCTCTTGTACGAGTCCGTTGGAACTCGCGACGTGGCCCAGAGTATACCTGGGAGCGGGAAGATCAGATGAAGCACAAGTATCCCCAGCTGTTCCCTAACGAAAACCCCAGCACTGAAGCTACAGCCGAATTTCGGGACGAAATTCCAAACTAACGGGGGGATGATGTGACACCCCGTTGAAACGCTTTCACTTACACTAGCTTGACAGTGGCTGCCTTAACTTTCGGGACGAAAGTTCCTAAAACTTGGGGATAATGTGACACTTCGGAATTTCCCGGACAATCTTTCGATGTAACATGTGCGTACGTATACTAGTAAATGAAAAAGTTGTGTATTGTTTTGATGTTCTATATGATCCTTGCTTGGTGTGTATGTATGCTATGTATATACATATATAGGTATGAGTGTGCGTTATATATGTGTAGGCCGAGACCTCTAAGAACCCGACTCGAGACCACGGTCTCGAGTGAACAGTAGCAATGGGCCAGTTTGGGCCTTGTGACCGAGAAACCCAAGCCGGAATCCCCACTAGCCCAATTCGAAATCCTATATAAACCAACCCATCCCTCCCTTAACCATTTTTACAAATCTCACTACACTCTCATACTCTCCTCTCATCTCTCTCACTAAAACCCTAACAAACCAAGATCACCTCCTCTCATCTCCTTCTTCTCGGATCAAATCGGTGACCACTAGGAGCTCTCGGATCAACACCCACACACCCGTTAGAAGTTTCATACTCACCCTTGAACCTCACCAACCGGTTAGTGTCTTTATAATATTTGTTGATTGTTAGATGATAGCATGAATGACATAATTTAGCTAGTGTAGTTGTATGCTTGGTGATGTAGTTTTGTGTGTAAAATGGATAATCGGCTAACATGTTTTTAGTTTCGGATAAGTTGCTAATATGTTCATGACATTTTGTGGCTAAATATGATGCAAACCATTGACTTGTGATGCTCATGAAAACCGGTTTGCATATGTGGGACACCATGTGAATCGGTTTGGTTTAGAATTTATCTTTAGGATTTTCATGATAAAATGTTGTTTTGATAACTTGTTTGTGTGTATTGATGTTGTCCGAGAAATATAAGGATTTGGTTAGAGGGTTTTATGCATAGTATTTGGGTTTGATGATGATGAGTATTGTTTGAATGTTGTTTGAATAATGATGAACATGATGAATGTCACTTGAATATTTCAAATATGCTAAGTTTGATCCAAATTGTGCAAATTTTAGACAAGAAAACATGTTAGTGGTTATAGTACATAATTTGCATGATATTGCAATCCTATTGGCTAGTACTGTTTTGCAGGTTCTAGAAACTGTTTTATGTGCACGTAATCACGGTTGCGAGTCGCAACCTTTGGTTGCTACTCGAAACCACAGCAGGATTTGTCGAGACCTCCCGGTTGCGAGTCGTAATCAACGCGTATCGATCCAATTGCGAGTCGTAACCACAACTGCTTTGTCGGAACCGCCGGTTGCGAGTCGGAATC
Organism: Helianthus annuus; assembly: GCF_002127325.2. Taxonomy (NCBI): domain Eukaryota; kingdom Viridiplantae; phylum Streptophyta; class Magnoliopsida; order Asterales; family Asteraceae; genus Helianthus; species Helianthus annuus. The sequence goes on from NC_035447.2 coordinate 88,099,968, forward strand.
TCTGATTGCGAGTAGTAACCAAAGCATGACGAACCGAGACCTCGGTTGCGAGTCGCAACCTTGGTTGCGAGTCACCCTTGTCTCGACTAGGCTGTTATTGGGCCAAAGAACTTGTTGGATTGTCTGTTAACTGGACTGCTTGTGTATCTGTTACTGTTTAGGCCCAATAACCCCACTATTGTATGTTGGACTTTTTGTTGACTGGGCTGCATGTATACCTGCTACTGTGGTTGTTTGCATTTATGTTAAGTGTGTTCATATGTGTTTACTTGTACCCGACTTGACCTCTATTTGGTAACCATGTTAGGACGTGGTGACCAACATACTTAACCAAGTAACGTATCATACCGAGCAACCCAAGGTGAGTTCACAACTTAAAAGCATGCGTCCCGGTGGTTTGGGACACGAGACTAGAACAACCCTATCCCCTTGTAAAAGGGATACCACTTACATTCCTTCCCTAGTTACTGGGAACAAACGTACTTTATCTTCCCTTGTATTGGGAAACCTTTTTAGTTAATTACTGTTTATACGGAATGCAACCAACGGCACTAAACGCAACTCTATCACTCAAGTCCCTACTACATAATACCGATTAGTCGCCGGTGCCAGGCGAACGGGTTATTAGTTGATAGCGCTATTTAGGTCTTACCAGCCTCACACCGTGCCATGGTATGGGATCGGTCGTGAACTAATGTACTCAGGCATCCGTCAATGATGATAGAACATTGACATCGGGGCATCCTGCGGAAACGCAAACGGTTACCTAGTGTTCGGTATTGGAAAAACAGTTTAGTCGCTAGCTTTTGGGGTAGCTCCCCATGGCATGTATAAACGGATAAATTAACTGGTGAAACAAGTTTTTGGAAATTAAAACTGGACAACTAGTGAACTCACTCAGCATTATTGTTGACCCCCTTACTGCATGCTTTGCAGGTGGCCAGTGACTGGAGCAGCTGCTTGGGATGTGTAGTGGTCGTCTGCCCGTGTGTTGGGCATTTATTATGCTTACCTTATGAACACTGTTTAAAACTATTTAATTATGCTTCCGCTACTTGTTACTGTTTAAACTTGAAACCTTAAACTCTGAACTTGATATTTGCTAATCTTATGGCTAGTAAGTATTACTTTCGTTATCAATTTAGTTATTCAGTATAATTGGTGGCTGGATCCTGGTCAGTCACGCCCTCGAAGCGGGTGTTACCCGCGGGTGGATTTTGGGGGTGTGACAGAAAAGAATAAATGGGTGAATAGCCAAACCCGCCCCTTAGGTTTAGTAATTACTAATATCGTCCATGAGAGTTAACGATAAATGTTAACTGAGTTAATGATTTGGATGAATATAATGATAAAAATAAAACATTGGAGGCTCAATGACAAAAAGTTTCAATTTTAAATGAAACTAGCAAAAATGCTCAAACATTAACCACAACTTTAACATTTAACTTGTTTTAAAATTACTCAAAACTACCCAAAGCCAATTGGGCAAAACTTGTTACTTCTAATCTAGATATCAACAAAGACACAAAAAGATAAAAAAAAATAAATAAAATTAAATAAAAAAATTAAAACACCATATGTTAAAAGTAAAAATGGCTATAATATGATTTTCCTAAAAATAATTTACATTTTAACATATTTTTGCCGTAGTCACCATAACAAAAAATCGACGGCGTGAATACTCCAACAAACCCTAATTCCCAAAACCCCTGTCTATATAACACCACCATTGTTCTCTTTACTTTCAACTCATCCAAACACACCACCCATTCACCATCCAACGAGTTCTCTGTATTTTCTTTGTATTTGATTTTTGTTGAATGAATAAGAATGGAGGTTACCTGTATCGATGATGAAAGATGAAAGGCTTGTTTCTCATGAACATTCTCAGTGGCCGCCTGATCGAACTTTCGCCTCCGCCAGGCTTGAGAGTTCATGTTGCTCCTTCCTTCCTTCCTTCCTTGGATGTCTGAGATCCTCGTCCTCCTGTCTTTCTTTTCAATTTTATTTTTATTTGTTATGATGTGTAAGAAACTGGTGATGATAATCTTAAGGCTTGTTTCTCAGAAACATTCGCAGTGGCCGACTAAGAGCTTTCGCCTTCGCCAGGCTTGAGAGCTTGTGCTGTCTTTCTCCTTCCTTCCTTGGATGTCTGAAGTTTCAATATTATACATAAATTATTTCTTTATTTATTTATGGAGATTTAGTGTGGGTTTCTCAATGATGATTTCAATAGATGACGAGTCTGATGTAATATCCATTCCATTCAATCATGAAGACGAATCGAGGCATTTGTCTGAGAGCCAACCCATATACTACCCCTTTGTTTTTCACTTTTAAAAATTTTTGCCAATTAATTTTGAGGTTTTTTTTTTTTTAAATTGGCCGATGATTAAATTCAAATTAATGACAAGCATATGTCTGAATAAATAATTGTTGTTAACCTTCTCAATGAGGCCATATTCATTTTATTCTTTTAAAATATATTTATGGTTTTTGATTTAGTTGTTGATGTTCAGATGATGATCAATTGCATAGTTCAAATGAATGTTTGTGATTAGAAAAGTTTTAGTCTTTCGCTCCTATCTGATGAACTCAGAAATATTTTTTTTTTTATTTTGATAATGATTGTATTAAATTTAATAATGGGATAATGACGATTTCATGTGATAAGGTCTCGTTCGTCGTAATGGTGTGATGAACTCACACCTTGCCGACCATCCTATTATATCACCACCCATAAACTGAATCCCACATTATTATTATTATTATTATTATTATTATTATTATTATTATTATTATTATTATTATTATTACTATTACTACTACTGCTGCTTCTGCTGCTGCTGCAGCAGACGACTACTACGAGTACTACTGCTACGACTGCTACGACTGCAACGACTGCTACGACTGCTACGACTGCTACGACGGCTACGACGACTACGACGACTACGACTGCTACGACGACTACAACGACTACGACGACTACTACTACGACTACTACGACTACGACGACTACTACGACTACTACTACTGCTACTACTGCTACGACTGCTACGACTACTGCTACGACTACTGCTACGACTACGACTACTACGACTACCACGACGACTACGACTACGACGACGACTACTACGACTACGACGACTACGACGACTACTACTACTACGACGACGACTACTACTACTACTACTGCTACTGCTGCTACTGCTGCTACTGCTGCTACTGCTGCTACTGCTGCTACTGCTGCTACTACTACGACGACGACTACGACTACTACGACGACTACGACTACTACGACGACTACGACTACTACGACGACTACGACGACTACGACGACGACTACTACGACGACTACGACGACTACTACGACGACTACTACGACTACGACTACGACTACGACGACGACGACGCCGGCGGCGGCGGCGTCAACGACTACGACGACGACTACGACGACTACGACGACTACGACGACTACAACGACTACTACTACGACTACTACTACGACTACTACTACGACTACTACTACGACTACGACTACGACTACTACTACGACTACGACTACGACTACGACTACGACTACGACAACGACTACGACGACGACTACGACGACGACTACGACGACGACTACGACTACTACGACGACCACTACGACGACTACGACGACCACTACGACGACTACGACGACGACCACTACGACGACCACTACGACGACGACGACGACCACTACGACGACTACGACTACTACTACGACTACTACGACGACTACTACTACGACTACTACGACTACTACGACGACTACGACGACGACGACTACTACGACGACTACGACGACTACGACGACAACTACGACGACTACGACGACCACTACGACCACTACTACGACTACGACGACTACTACGACTACTACTACTGCTACTACTGCTACTACTGCTACGACTGCTACGACTACTGCTACGACTACTGCTACGACTACGACTACTACGACTACCACGACGACTACGACTACGACGACGACTACTACGACTACGACGACTACGACGACTACTACTACTACTACTACTACGACGACTACGACGACTACGACGACTACGACGACGACTACTACTACTGCTACTGCTGCTACTGCTGCTACTGCTGCTACTGCTGCTACTGCTGCTACTGCTGCTACTGCTGCTACTCCTGCTACTACTACGACGACGACTACGACTACTACGACGACTACGACTACTACGACGACTACGACTACTACGACGACTACGACGACTACGACGACGACTACTACGACGACTACGACGACTACTACGACGACTACTACGACTACGACTACGACTACGACTACGACGACGACGGCGGCGGCGGCGGCGTCAACGACTACGACGACGACTACGACGACTACGACGACTACGACGACTACAACGACTACTACTACGACTACTACTACGACTACTACTACGACTACTACTACGACTACGACTACGACTACTACTACGACTACGACTATGACTACGACTACGACTACGACAACGACTACGACTACGACTACGACGACGACTACGACGACGACTACGACTACTACGACGACTACTACGACGACTACGACGACCACTACGACGACTACGACGACGACCACTACGACGACCACTATGACGACGACGACGACCACTACGACGACCACTACGACGACTACGACTACTACTACGACTACTACGACGACTACTACTACGACTACTACGACTACTACGACGACTACTACGACTACTACTACGACTACTACTACGACTACTACTACGACTACTACGACGACTACTACGACGACTACTACGACGACTACTACGACGACTACTACGACTACGACTACGACGACGACAACGATTACGACGACGACTACGACGACTACTACTACGACTAATACTACGACTACTACTACGACTACTACTACGACTACTACTACGACTACGACTACGACTACGACGACGACTACGACGACAACTACGACGACTACGACTACTACGACGACTACGACGACGACGACTACTACGACGACTACGACGACTACGACGACCACTACGACGACTACGACGACTACGACGACCACTACGACGACTACGACGACGACGACCACTACTACGACTACGACGACCACTACGACGACCACTACGACGACGACGACTACTACTACGACTACTACTACGACTACTACTACCACTACTACTACGACTACTACTACGACTACTACTACGACGACTACTACTACGGCGACTACTACGGCGACTACTACGACGACTACTACGACGACTAATACGACGACTACTACGACGACTACTACGACGACTACTACGACGACTACTACGACGACTACTACGACGACTACTACGACGACTACGACTACGACTACGACTACTACGACGACTACGACTACTACCACTACCACTACCACTACCACCACCACCACTACCACGACCACCACTACCACGACCACCACTACCACGACCACCACTACCACGACCACCACTACCACGACCACCACTACCACGACCACCACTACCACGACCACCACTACCACGACCACCACTACCACGACCACCACTACCACGACCACCACTACCACGACCACCACTACCACGACCACCACTACCACGACCACCACTACCACGACCACCACTACCACGACCACCACTACCACGACCACCACTACCACGACCACCACTACCACGACCACCACTACCACGACCACCACTACCACGACCACCACTACCACGACCACCACTACCACGACCACCACTACCACGACCACGACTACCACGACCACGACTACCACGACCACGACTACCACGACCACGACACTACCACCACCACGACTACCACTACGACTACCACTACCACGACTACCACTACCACGACTACCACTACCACTACCACTACCACTACCACTACCACTACCACTACCACTACCACTACCACTACCACTACCACTACCACTACCACTACCACTACCACTACCACTACCACTGCCACCACTGCCACCACTGCCACCACTGCCACCACTGCCACCACTGCCACCACTGCCACCACTGCCACCACTGCCACCACTGCCACCACTGCCACCACTGCCACCACTGCCACCACTGCCACCACTGCCACCACTGCCACCACTGCCACCACTGCCACCACTGCCACCACTGCCACCACTGCCACCACTACCACCACTACCACCACTACTACTACCACTACTACTACTACTATTACCACTACTACTACCACATGTTAGACCCCTAGCTTTAGAATGATTTGTATCCACAAAAAGGCGAGCTCCTTGATTCATCCCTGAGCCTCTCAAAAGACACTTGCTCATGCTAGAAGATGAGTTTGTTTCGATTGCGCCATATGCACCAGATAGTCGTTTGTACCACCGTGTAGATGTATAGCCTTCTTCTACCTTTTAGACCCGTTTATGAACCGTTGAACCTAGATACCAGGTCTTTTGAAATGAATGCAATCGGTGGTTTCATTTTCGTCCCCGCAAAAGCTGCAACTGATCTCTCCCATAGTTACATTTCTCCTGACAAATTCAACCTTCATTAGAACCTGATTATTAAGCACAACTCTCCAAGCAAGAAAGTTCACTTTTAGAGGAGTTCAAACCTGAATCCACTATCCGTAACACTCAGGCTTTGCAGCGTAGTTCTTGCACTGCGTACTAAGAACACCCCATCCATATCGAGCATCCACTTCCATATGTCCTCGCCAGACACAACCTCCATCGAAACCAATAAATGAACCAGCCCATCCATTTTAGTCAACTCCCCGGGTGTTTGCAGCCCTTTGGACCAATGGAACCTCTGAACAAGCTTAGAAATCGATCCCTGAGCAAGACATCACCAAGCCAAGAGTCCATCCAGAATCGATTTACCTTCCTGTCCCCATACACCCCACGAATCAAGGTTGCCAAACTAATACACCCCTTTGAAGTCTTTCGTTATGCCACCTATTTGTTTCCAGGGGCTCCGGAGCGAGAGCCTCATAGGGATGTAATTCCAATTTCTAGACCCACCATGTACACACCAAACCACCTTCCTCCACAGACCATTCACATCCACCTTGAATCTCCATCATCAATTGGCCAATAAGGCAATTAAAATATGTAACAGCTAATTAAAGAAGTCTAATATAACATGCATATCAGCCCAAGATGGTGAAAACTCTAAAAGTGAGCATCTAAAGAGATATTTACGAAAATAGCCAAAGACCAAACTCATTTGCGAAAATAGCCACCTCATGCCCTCTTGGAACAACGCATCACATATCCCGAGGTAGTCTTATGCGTCCTTCATTCTTAAATTGACATGTGTATTCAACATGTGGGACCCACCATCTATCACCCCTTCATAGCCCCTACACCCCAAATCACCTTTTCATCATCTTCTTTTTGGTTAAATATCCAGTTTGTTGCAAGTTATTATAAAAATAACTGAAAATAATAAGGCGGAGATGGAGGGTGGCCGGTCGACCGACTACGACGGTGGCACGACGGATCTCCACCCCAAAATCCCAACCGCCGCCATGGTTGCCGGAAAAACGATCTGAAATCGAGCCCCCTAGTTGCAGGTGTCAGAGACGAAGCTGGAGGCGTCTGCAACACGCCGGAGACGGAGCCGGAGGCGTCTGCAACTCGCCGAAGATGACTACAACTTTCAGACGCATCCCGTGCACTTTTAGACGCATCCCGGCACTTCCCAGACTCATCCCGGCACTTCCAGACACATCCCGGCACTTCCCAGACTTTTTTTAATTTAAAAAAATATTTTTAAATGGAAGAGTCTGCTGAGGCATTGGAAGAGTCTGCTGAGGGGCATTGGAAGAGTCTACTGAGGCATTGGAAGAGTCTGCTGAGGCATTGGATGAGTCTGCTGAGGGGCATTGGAGGAGTCTATCTAATCATTGAGACACGTGTCACTTCCATATTTAAAGATGCATGAGGGGTCTTGAAAGAGGCATCCCACACATTTGAATCCGTGATGCCCTGCTCCACCGACTCATGAAGTGGCCATTTTGGTAAGTCAAAGTTATTCTTGGCTATTTTGGTAAATAGCTCGCATCTAAATTGCTAGCAACGTACAATTCGGTCAATGCTTAGACAAAATGATCAAAGATACATATAAATTGCGTCAACATTTTGTTTTTACACTCAGTGAAATGTACGACTTTTCGTTGGTAAATATGCCAGCGAAATGTAAGTTTTCATTTGGCAAAATTTCAACCCCATAACATACATTTCGCTATGTTAACATTTTGCTTACCAGACATTTGGCTGGCTAGTACAGTTCCTCGGGAATATACAAGAGTGGCAAGAAGTACCTAAAAACCCTAGATCAAATGGCGGTTGTGATCTAATGTCGCTCCGTTCGACATCAAGGTCCTAAATTCTTTGTTGGAAACGCATTAGAATCATTCCATGCAACAAACATAAAAATATGTAAACTTTAATGTAAAAGCCTTACCAAAGGCCGCAAACCCTTCAAAACCGAAGAGAAACCACAATAAACCGGCTAGCTTCGATCCCAAACAAACAAACAAACCAACTTGATATCATTAATCCTCAAGATAAAACACACAACCCGTGAGATCAAACTTAATTTAATAAAGTGAAATAGTGTTGTTAATGTTATAACAAGTTCATACATATAGATGCACATGTGCATTTCTAATATTGTTAATATAAAAAGTAGTGTATTATGTATGAATGATAGTGTAAATGAAAGTGCAATTGTCTGATATTAGTAATGTATTACGGAATTTGTCAAAGAAATGATACATATGCACATGTGCATGGATAATTGTTACTCGATTTTTTATGACGAAATATAGCGATTTTTTTATAAAAAATATTAAAAAAATTTGAGTGTTTTTTGATTTTTTAGGTACTTTTTTGGTTGTGTTAACACTTGGTTCTCGCAATAAAGGGTCAGTTTGACTTTTTAAAGTCAACTGCCTATTATCATAAATAATTACACGAAGTAGCTCAACTACTCGTTTAATTACTTAATAAATTATCCGGTAAGCATCATTCTTATGCTACCATTTTAATCACTTATTAACCTAGTTCTTGTAACCATAAGTTACCGAATTAATACATGATGATATTAAACGTCATTTATCATGAACATATCATCAATTTTATCATATCATACGAAACTCGTTTCTTAGCAATTATGATTTATATACTTAAACACCTAAATCGTTCAAGTATCATCTTATTAATAACAGATATGATGATTCTAATCATAATTATATCATTAATTTCGTCATATGATTAAAACCCACTTATCATAGTGTGGTAAATCACCTAAACATTCAATTCATAGCATCATATGTATAATTTTCACTTAGGGTTTTGTTCCTAAGCAATTATACATCATAATTCATTCATAATTCGCGATTACAATGTTTATTCAAATTTCACAACTTCACAAATCATCAAAATTTTACATACCTTATGATCCCCTAGCTTGGGTGATCATTAATTCACATTCAATTGTGAATTTGAGCTTCGTTTAAGTTTCAATTTGATGGTTTTGCTGAGATTAGGGTTATGAACTCCTGGGGGTACCTTCTGGTCGAACAGAAAACACATATGTGTGTGTTTTGTTTTAAACATTCTTTAATTAAAATAATGTAGGACCGTGTTTCTTGACCGAAACACGTGATCGGTGTGTGATCAGTTCATAGACGGGAAGATTAGAGACAGATGAAAAACTTACTTGTATAGATTAAGTAGCATAACAATACAAGCCGGCCCGATTAACAAGCTAACCGAACCATTCCAAAGGAGTACACATCCAGGGAGATACCAAGTGGTGATCTCTCCCTCTGAGGTCTAACACCTCCTAAAGCTTCAAATGTTTGAAATGACAAAGGGTTGCCATTTATAGCCACACCCCTTTGTCTTTCAAACACACACGGTTAAACGAATAACCCTCTCGTTTGACCACTTCAAACGAGCGGGTCAATACACGTTCGTTTGACCGTTTCACTAACTATTACATATTCAGCATAAAATAAATCTAATCTATTCGAAAAGAATCGGACACAAAATCTGCATCAACAAATTCCCCCCTAGTCCGTTGTTGTCGAATGCTGAAAATGCAACTTCAATCGATCTTCAGTCAAGTATTTATCTTCTCTGTGTTGACAAATTCCCCCTTAACCGATGATCCAGGTAAGTAGTATCTTGACGTTCCTTGTATAATAGTTCCCCCTCAAAGTACGCGTATCCGTGTTGGGTATTGTGCAATTTCTTCACAAGGCTCAATTGACCGATCTTCCGCTGATCTTCCAATACTCCAATCGGCATTTGATAAGGAATCCATTCGTTAAAAACTGCATCAAGTCTTGATCTGTCATAAGACAAACTCTACCACCTGTGATTGCGTTTAGAAATTTACCGAAGAAACTCAACATACGAAAATTTTTATTCCCCCATTTCTTTGGTAAGATCTCTAAACCTTAATACCCTCAACTTTAAAGGAACTGTCGTCAACTTTCAAAAGTTCACCAATTCCCTTCACTTAGCGGAACTGTCGTCAATCTTCACCGAATGTTCTCAGTTTTTCGAAAAATCACGAAAACAACTTTCTTCTTTGCATATTCTAGTTGAATAAGAACGTCCCAAAGCACCCCGTAGGATCCGACTTGTATCCCTCCAAACACTTTGTGAACTCGTTAGGACCGGTATTGACATTCCAGGTTCATTCATTCGTTACCAAATGCGAGAATATGACAATAAACAAAATGCTTTCTTCTTTGCATATTGTAGTTGATAAAGGAATTTCCCCTAGCACCCCGTAGGATCCGACTTGTATCCCTCCAAAGACTTTGTGAACTCGTTAGGACCGGTATTGACATTCCAGGTTCATACGTTCGTTTCCAAATGCGAGAATATGACAATAAACAAAATGCTTTCGAACATTTACGAATAACCGATAACAATCATAAACATTGATGTGCGGAAGTAAACATACCGTTCTTGGTTTTTCTCCCATAGTAGTCAAGTCACCACATTTGACGTTTGCATCAGTAACCGTGACTACCCCACATTAAAAAAAATCAATTGTTTTCATCATCAAAAACTGATCCGGCGAACTCCCAAACTTGTACGAATTTGACACTTGCTGAAAACAGTAATCGAAGCTGGCCCACTGATTTCAATAAATATTTAGTCCATAATGTAGTAGGCCCTCCTCTAGCTGCATGTGATATAAAATCACCAAGCCCAAGGATTCCCATCTTTAGTAGGTCCAAAACACCACACAATAATCAATCACAGCCCAATGAAAACAACTATGGCCCGACTTCTAATTTTGCTTTGTTGACTTTGATCACCATAATGCACATATTAGAACAAAATTTATATTTCCACTTAACCCTAGCTGCCAACTCACATTCACCAGCGATACAAACCCCAAGAAAAACTTTTATGCAGCCAACCATCTCTCCTTCTCTCTGCGATGAACAAACATCCAAAACCCCCAAATAAAAATTGTAGCAGCCGCTAACTGACTTTCTCTCCGGCGACATGGACCACCACAAACCCCTCTTTCTCAGCGACACCCAGCCATCCAAACCTCTGATCGTCATTCAGAGCTTGAAATCTTGTCGGTGATAAGATATTTCTCCGCTTGTTCTACGGTGGCGGACCGGCGATGGAGGTGCTCCGGTCCATCGAAGACCGACTTACAGAACCACTTCAAACGAGCGGCTGTTAACAGAATCTGTTCAAGATGTGATGGTTGTTAACATCTGAATCGGAGAAGTTCACATCTGGTTGATCCAGATTCAGAGTTTTTCAACAGGTGGTTGAGTGTTGATGAGTTCTTCAGCTGGTGGTTGATGAGTTCTTTGTCGATGGAATATAGAACCCACGAACAATAACAGCTCGACGAAGATTCAATATGATCGACGAACTCTTCAATCTTCGTGAGTGTATAAATATTGATGAACCTTCACTCTTCGTCAGGTATAGAATCATGATGAACCTTTAATCTTCGTGAGGTGTAGTCTTCGTCGATATAGATATGAAGAAACCCTAGTGTTTCTTCAACAGCCGCCATACTCATCTCAAGAACACAACCACTGTTCACTTGCAGATCTTACGAAAATCACTTCAAAAGTGATATTTGATGATGAAAACTTGATTATTTAGGTGTAAAACATAAAACCCAACTCTTGTATATGTTCTGTTTCCTCTAGACCTGAATATTTCGGTCCAAACCTGGGTTTTTCTTCATTTTTACCATTTTTTTTACATCTTGAACAAAAATCAAAATAAACACAGATCTAGAGCGCATGTGATTTAGCAAAAGGTTAGATTTACTAAATCGGGTACCATGGCTCTGATACCAATTGTAGGACCGTGTTTCGGACCGAAACCATGATTATCATGTTTATGTTCAAAGACGGGAAGATTAGAGACGGATGAAATACTTACTTGTATAGATTTGATAACATAACAATACAAGCCGGCCCGATTAACAAGCTAACCGAACCATACCAAAGGAGTACACATCAGGGGAGAGACCAAGTGGTGATCTCTCCCTTTGAGGTCTAACACCTCCTAAAGCTTCAAATGTTTGAAATGACAAAGGGTTGCTATTTATAGCCACACCCCTTTGTCTTTCAAACACACACGGTTAAACGAATAACCCTTTCGTTTGACCACTTCAAACGAGCGGGTCAATACACGTGCGTTTGACCGTTTCACTAACTATTACATATTCAACATAAAATAAATCTAATCTATTCGACAAGCATCGGACACAAAATCTGCATCAACAAATAAACTTTCAAATTTATCCAAATTTGGCCCCTCATGTTTGGTTAGTTTATTAAGTAGGCCACAACCCACTTAATTTCAATAACATTCCCTCTAATTAACTAGGTTAAACATTCCTAGTTAACTTAGTGGGTTCGGGGAGATTACAAGTCGTTTTGTTTTAAGTCGCATAAACTCATCCTCAAAAGCTTTCATTTAACTTTTATTTAATGTTAGGTTTATTTATTTAAAAATCCTAATATTCACCGGATTACTGTTACCACTAACGTTACTTTACCCGTCTTTTAGTATTAACGTGGTTTGAATACCAAACCCGTTTTCGGGGTGTTACACTAGGTGATCCCCCTTTTGTAGTCACTTTCTTTGAGGACTCAGCTGTCTTTGGTTTCTTTGTGGGGCTTGGATTTTTGTCAAGCTCCCTCCTTTCGCCCCTTTCAACTTGTTTCTTCAATTCGATTTCACGTTCTCGTGCAACATTGATAATCTCCGTGAGATTTTTGTAATTTGAGGGAGTCATGAACTCCCGGTATTCCACACTCAATATGTGATGGTAGTGATATACCTTTTGTTCTTCAGTTTTTACTAGTTCGTCACTGAATTTTAACTTGTCCAGGAATATCCCCGTGATCTTGTTGATCGATTCGCCCTTTGCCTTAGATTCATAAACTCATCATTTATTTTGTTAATCACGGACCTGAGGCTGTGATGTTTGAGGAATGGTTCTTTAAATCCCTCCCTGGTCATGGCTCGGGTAGCTTCAGCTCCTAGCTCTTTCTTGTGATTATCCCACCAATCCTTAGTTTGGCCTCCTCCTAAACTATGTGTTACGTGAACGTTGAATCTTATGTTTAGCCACCTTGACAATTACAGCGCTATAGGATTAATGCACCGCCCTTGAGTCTTGGGGTATTGTCGAGTCGAACATGTTAACCTCTTGCTACTCTTTTGGGACAAGCAAAATTAACGCGTTGGAAACTTAGGTTAACATACTGATTACATGAGCTTAGCATGTTGAGACTTGTAAACTGTTATTCATGTTGGATATGATAAAGTCACATTTTAAACTATATGTGTGCTATGTATTAAACTTGTATACTCGCCAAAATTTTTGTTGATTTATTTAAGTACATGTTGCAGGTTGATAGGCGAAGGAAATCAGGAAATCAAGCTAGGATGACATTAGAAACTCATCTTAGAAAAACAATATTTTGAGTATGTTGAATTTTTGGGATGTTTTGATACAATTTTGACCGTGTTGGGTTTGTATAACAATTTAGATATTATTATGGAATTTCTTGAAACAAGTAGCGTTTTGATGCTTTGAGCGATTTGTTCGTCCAAGCCCCGATGTTTCCGCCATCAGTTGGGGTGTGACAACTAAACCATTGAAAAAATAATGTCCTTAGGGACATAATAAATCTCTATGGGGTTATGGGGTAAATACAATTAACTGACTCATTTTGAAAATAGTTTTCCTTTTAATAGATAGAGAAAACCCGTAGGTAATCTTTTAATATTTCTTGGGATTTAGTCTTGTCACCAGATTTACATATTGGTCATACAATGGGAACCAGATATCAAAGTCGGTCATTTTCAGTGCTATAATGATTAAGGTACACACCAAAGTTGAATAACGTGTCTTACAGTCGGTATGCCTACCCTGACACGTTATTATGTAGGCCATAATAGTTCATGAGTTGGGACGCCCGGACATGGTACCAATAACCCCCAATTGTTTCAGTTATCAAATATAACGGATTAAACCGGGTTATTACATTTATGAGAAATCATAGGTGGCTCATTTATGTAATACCCGCTCCAAGTGGTGTATTCGCCATACCCCAAGTTTTCAAAGAAAATAAGTTAAGAGTATTTACCTTTTAGTTAGCTTCCAACTGTTACTAGTTTTCAAATATAGTAAAAGTCGTAAAGACAAAGTATTAAACTCAGTCCGATTATCTTGGGGGTTCGATAGTCTGGAGTGAACAGCTTTAGCTATCTGTTAGAATGTATATGGGTCATATGTTAGTTCCTTTGACACGATCCGTTACGTAAGAATAAGATTAATCGCTAGATTAAGCGTAAATCGATTTGAATGTGGTTTATACCTATCCGAGTGTAAGGAATCATTGGATAATGGTCATTTAACCAATATTCTGATTTGGATAAATTTTAAAATGATTTTGACCCGTTATGCCTAGTTTATACGAACTAGGTTCGCATAACTAGTTATGTGCATAAAAATGGGTTCGGAAAGTCAGATGGGCATAAGACAAGTCCAAGTAGTAAAATACATTCTTAGTTGAAGTACTTACTATTATAAAGTCAGTTTATAAGCTTGGTTTAGTTTAAAACCATTCAATTAGTTCATTTGACCACATAAGGGCATTGTGGTCATTTTAACAATAGATTTGCGACTTGTCATTAAACCCATCAAATGGACTGACCATGTAGTATAACTTCAGTGAGTTATACATAACAATAACGTTGACCAAATGGGTCAGAATCAAAAGTTAAAGCAAAAGTCAAACTACTTGACTTTTGACATAGAATAAGACCCTAAACTGAATTGAACAAGTTGAGCATGTTATGATCAGTTTATATTAGTTATAAAACTTGTATAAATGATAAAACAACTTATTTTTAAGTTATAGAAACCATTTATGCATTTAAGTCGAAAAGTTCATGACGAAAAATGCTCAACTTAACAATTTACCTAGTAAACGTGATTGTCCGAAGGTATGATCGCAGAGGGATCATACCAACATTATTATGATCACGTAGTAAAGTTCGGATCGAGCTTTACTTTGACCAAACTGGTCAGAAGCTAAAGTCAAACAGAAAGTCAACTATTTGATTTTATCATCAAAATAACTAAATTAAATGAAATCGCACTAAAGTAAACACTTACTTGGACGTGTTTAGTAGAAAAAAACTATTGAGAATGAGTCCTCTTGTCCAGAGGAATGCTCCAAGCAAGATAAGGAGAAGAATTGAGTGAATGAGCAATTTGTAAATGAGATTCAAGGCCTATTTAAACTTGGAGATGATCCACAAGATCATTCCAAGTGTTATGATCAGTTGTAGGATGTCCTCAAGTGTCCTAGGACGTGTAAGGAACAGAGAAAGGTGGCACAATTTCCAGAGAAGTGGCAGAATAGCAACTGGCTTTGGGCTGGAAGCGAAAACTGCCTCTTGTAGTCCCTTACGGACCATAAGGGTTAAGGCCTTACGGTCCGTAAGGATCTTAACGCGCTAAAACATTCAAAAGGCTTATAGACCATAATCCATAAGGCTTTGCGGTCCGTATACGACCACCAGAACATGAATTTTGAGATTTTTGCAAGTTTAGTCCTTGGACTTTACATCTTTGGCCATTTGGCACTTTTAGTCCTCTCCTTCCTCGTATTTTGGATTAGTTGGAGATCTGGGACGCGTTTTAGTTATGCACAATTATAATAATCATTCTCTCCTTCCCAGATTTAGGATTAGTCGGAGATTCAAAATACGTTTCAATTAACGTTCAGTGTAGGACCTTCCTCCTTCCACATAGTCGGTATTAGTTGGAGGTTTCTCCCTCCACGTAGACGGGATTAGCTGGAGAATTGGACATGTGTCATCACATAGTTAGGCGAAATTTTGGGGTGTTACATTAATGCATTCTAGAAACAGAGCATGGCATATACTTCCTTACTCTAAAAGTCAGCCGGGTATGTGGAGTACCATTGGCGAAGTTGGAAAATTGTCTTGCTCAGTCTTATCTGTCTTTGAACAACCTTCTTATACGGGAGGTAGGCAAAGGGGATAATATTAGGTTCTGTATAGATTCTTGGGTCACATCTGAACCTCTTGAAACCTCCTTTCCTTATCTCTTTCTCTTAGAAAAAGATAAGACATGCTTATTTCAAGATCATTTTGTATGGATTGACGAAAATGTTTCTTAGAAGTGGAACTGGAAAAAACAACAACTGAATCAGGTGGAGAATAGTGAGCTGGATATGTGCTTAGGTATGATTCAGCAGGTCTCTTTTTCACAGAGGAGTGACTAGTGGAAGTGGCTGGCGGATAAAGAAGGTGTGTTCACAGTTTCTTTAATGAAAAAAGGCTTTGTTTGAGGCTAACAACATGGCGGCCTCTTTTATTATGAAGTGGAACAGTTGGGTTCCCAAAAAGACTAACATGCTAGTGTTGAAAGTTGAGATGAACATGTTGCCAACCCTCTCAGCTTTGCGAGTCAGAACATTCTGGTGGGTTCGGTTGTCTGCAGATTGTGTGGACATGACGATGAAACTTCAGAATATCTCCTGATTTCTTGCTACTTCGCTTCCCTTGTTTGGCAAGTCGTCTCTGCCTGGTGTCATATTCCACCAATATTCGCCTTCTCCATACATGATTTGTTGACAGTTCACAAAGACCAAAGGATGGATCGGCGTACCAAAAAAGCGTTACATGGGATAATCATTACTAATTGCTGGTGTGTCTGGATGACAAGGAACGAACTGATTTTCTCATCCAAATCGGCTGATGTTGATAAAATGGTAGAGGATATCAAATCTTTAAGTTATCTTTGGATTAAATATAGATCGTTATTTAAGACGTTGTCTTGGTGGAACTCGTGTATTTTTTTTTTTTGTTGTAAGCTTGTATTGTTTGTTTTTTGCTAGCTTCTTGCTAGTCGTTAATGAAATTCGTCGTTCCAAAAAAAAAGTGTCTAAGGGTGAGTAATAACTAAATCATTAACCGAAACCGAACCAAAATCAACAAAAAACTAAATTAACTGAAAACTGATTAACCGAAACCCGAACTAACAAAAAACGGTTATCGATTGTTCGTACCCTCATTAACCAAAATTAACTACCGAACCATTAATATTTTCCTATATATTACTAACCTTTATACCTTCAGTTCATGTATTTCATATTTATACTCTCATTTTATGTATTTATATCTCAATTCAAAGTATCTGTACATCCATTTCATGTATTTATACCTAAATTTCATGTATTTCTAATCAAAAGTTTTAGCCCAAGTTTGGTTTTGGCTACTAACCAAAATTAAATGAATCAAACAAAAAACCATCAATATAACTGAATAAACCAAACCGATTAACTATAAATGATTTGGCTAATAAAATAGACTAATCGATGATCTCGATTTCGGTTGAGTATAATAATCTAACCAACCGAAAAATTCGCACTGTGGAAATGACTGTGTTTCTCGGCGCATCGTGCGCGCAACTATCGGTTATTAACCAAAACCGGTTATCGGTGAGCAATAACTAAATCGTTAACCTAAACCGAACCAATATCAACCAAAAACTGAATTAACTGAAAACCAAATCAACCAAACACCGGTTATCAATTTTTTGTACTCACGTTTAACCAAAATTAGCTGAACCAAACCGAATCATTCATATTTTCATATATTTCTAGCTTTTATACCTCCAATTCATATATTTCATATTTATATCTCCATTTCATATATTTATACTTTCACTTCATGTATTTATACCTCAATTTCACATATTTCTAAGCAAAAGTGTTAGCCTAAGTTTGGTTTTTGCTATTAACTGAAATTAAATGAACCAAACCAAACACCGTCAATCTAACCGAATAAACCGAAGTGATTAACCGAAAACCGATTGGTTAATAAAAAAGGCTAACCGATGACTTTGGTTTCGGCGTCGGTTGACGACAATAACCGAACTGATCAAACCATGAACGTCACAATGAAATGGATTACCCGATTACTTCGCTTTTGATATATATCTACCACAATGATACTACAATAAATATTAATATTATATGAATAAGAAAACTACAAAACACAAGTATCGCAATGCGATGTGTCGCTCCCGCCACATAGCGCGGGCATCCTGCTAGTAACGTATATACATAGACACACGCATTTATAATTATTTACACACATCATACACTCTCTTTCTCTTTTATCCTTATCTTTTGTCCACCGCACCACCTCCATTACCACTACCGTCGCCGCCACAACCACCCCGTCTATCTCGACACTCGTACATCATCTCCCCTTGTCGGCCTGTCGTACCAAACATGGGTACCACATGTCATTCCCAATGTACCAAACATCATTAATTTAATATTTTTTTTATTCAATTATAAAAAGAAAATTAAACCAAATAAGTGTGTGTATATATATATATTATTTATAGTTATATTTATTGTTTTTATTTAAAAATATAAAAAAGAACATAAAGAAAAAAAGAGCAAATTGGTAAATAGCCAAAATCATCCCTTTGGTTAGGAATTGCAAATATCGACCATGAGAGATAACGATACATTTAAGTTGAGTTAGTGATTGTATGATAACGACAACAAGAATAAAACATTAGAGACCCAGTAACAAAAATGCTTAAACCTATGAGACGATTTTAGCATTTAACTCGTTTTAAGATTAGTCAAAAGTACCCAAAGCCAATTGGGCAAAACTTGTTACGTCTTATCTAGATATCATTATTTGTAACAAATAAAGACAAAAATATAAAAAAAAAATTGAAACACAATATGTTAAATAAAAAGTAAAAATGGCTATAAAGACACACAAAAATAAAAATAAAAAATTGAAACACAATATGTTAAATAAAAGAGTAAAATGCACGGATAGTCCCTGTGGTTTGTCAAAGTAACACCCTTAGTCCCCAACCTTTAAAAATGACACTCGTGCTCCCTATGGTTTGCTCGGTTGTTACTCGGATGGTCCCTAAAATGAATGACAATTAGTTTTCTCTGTTAAATAAGTGTGAAATAACTAAATTACCTCTAACCAATTAAAAAAACTAAAAAAAGATATAAAGATTGGTGGCCCCTCATCTTCTTCTTGCTCTCTCTCAAATCCATCTACACCTTAAACCAACACCACCACCACCACCGTCACCTTCAAAATCAAAATCAAAAAATTTCAATCAGTTGATCTACAAATTCCCTTATCAACAACTAATGCAGCATGCCCACCAACAAAATCTTGCAAAAAATCAAGAATCAAGAAACTAAAAATTCAAAAAACACATTAGGGCTTTAGCTTCAAATTTCAAGATTCCAAATACTACAACTACAACTTCAAACCAAAAAACACAGCCCCAAAAATACAAAACCAAATCAGAAACAGAAACATCAAGAAATCTTGCAAACCTTTGGTTTGAAAATTGAAATTAAAGCAGATTCGTGGACCTAGTTGGGTCAAAGACTTCAAAAGGACAGCTTGGTTTGTCTTTCAAGATTCTTTCTCTCTTTTGCATGATTGAATCAGAGATGAAAAAGAAGAATTTGAAATTGAAATTGGGTTGAAATGTGAAATCTTGAAAGCACATGTTTGTTTGAAAATAATAATAATAATAATAATAATAATAATAATAATAATAATAATAATAATAATAATAATAATAATAATAATCTATACTTTCTATAAAAGGAGAAAACCAAGTGACATAAGAAAAGCTGAGATGGCAGCCATAGAGGCTGTCCAACAAGGCTTTTCTATGTCATTATCGCATCATAATCCTTAATATAAAAAATCACTTTTAGAAAATCACTTTAATTTTCAAACATCTGTCCACATCTACAAACGGTCAGCTGTTTGTAAAAACACTTCAAACCTCTGCCCATATTCAAAATTTAAAATCCTGGCTCCAAATTCAAAATTCAAACTACATATATGAATCTGGCTCCCTATAAATAATATATGTGAATTTGGTTCCACATTCAAATTTCAATTTATCTCTCTCCTTTATATTTGCGATCATATCTCTCTTACTCAAATGCATAGCTCTCATGATTGAGCCGGTTAATCTTCGATTACAGTCCTTTTAATATCATTGTTCCAATATCATTGTTCCAACATCGTTGTTTCATTGAAGCTCTGTTTCACACACCAACCTGTGACCTCGGCTTTTCTTATGTCACTTGGTTTTCTCCTTTTACAGGATGCCAAATTTGCATATTCAGTCTGTTCATCTGTGATTATAGCTTTTTGTACTTCACGTAATTTTTCCAACATCATTGTTGCAACATCGTTGAGGGTATGTTTTCTTCTCTGATTTTGAATCTTAAAATTTGAACTGATCTGTTCTAATTCTCGGTTTATATTTCAGCCTAATCAGAGTTGTTTAAAATTTAAACAATCAGTTGCGGGTTATTTTAGGTTTGTGGATTCTTTTAAACTATTGATATATGTTGATAATATTTATTTTAAGGTGTTGATATATTTCAGCTTTGTTTTTCTGAGCGAGCAGTGTGGAGTTCTTCTACACTGTTTTTGAAGTCTGAAGTGCAGAAAGTGGAGTACTTCATGAAGTGCCTGTATTTATTATCACTGATGATGTCCATTTTATATATTAGTTCTTCAATCAGATTAATCATCAGCCTTTTATAGTGTTTAAAATGCATCTTTATGATAAATGAAGAAGTTAATGGTAATTATGAGAGCCTGTTTTTTTATTTTTGTTCTTTCGGTTTCTTGATATTTAACTTTTTAGTTTTCCTATGAAAACTTTTTTGAGAGGCTTTGCATTGAATGGTTGTTGTTATTTCTTCAATGTACAAGTTTTTTGTATTAAATATACAAGTTAAAAATGTCATCATACCCTTCTGTAGGTTCTTATGATTTAAAGTATCGCTTTATCAAGCAAGTTGAGGATCAAGTATATGAGGATAGGGCTACTGTTCAAGAGCTGAAGAGGTGTTTTGATGGACTGCATCTTGGTCTGTTTACGAGAGACCAAGTGTCCAGAAACCTGATGGTGATATCTTTCTGCACTTCAGACTTCAAAAACAGTGCAGAAGTTGTTCATCATGTTTTACTACCATTATATCCTTCTTTTACATCAGACTTGAAGAAATATACAAGTTAAAAATGTCATCATAGACTTCTATAGGTTCTTATGATTTAAAGTATCGCTTTATCAAGCAAGTTGAGGATCAAGTATATGAGGATAGAGCTACTATTCAAGAGCTGAAGATTATTAAATTTCGTTGTTCAGTTCTCAATGTAATTGTTGATCTATCGTCATATGTGATAAGTAAATTTTAATTCTATTAATCTTTGTAGAGCATTTTATTTTTACTAATTTGAGCATCAACAGTTGTTAGAGTTGATACATGCTATTGTAAATGTTGAGTTGCTACTGTTGCCAACATCTGTTATTCCCAACAGCAGTTTCCAAAGAATTGTCAACCATTAACACAATCGAAGTTCTGAACATTCTTAAAAAAAAGGTATTTTGAAAAAAAAAATGACAAAAATCTTTAAAAGTCTGTTGAAAACAGCTGTTTTTAAAACATCTGTTTGGCAAAAGATTCATCTACTGTTTAAAGGTATTGTCTGTTCTCAAAATTTCTGTTTTTTGTAACGACTGTTGAGTTGCTATTGTTGCCAGCATCTGTTATTCCCAACAGCAGTTTCCAAAGAATTATCAACGATTAACACAATAGAAGTTCTGAACATCTGTTATTGGTCAACAAATCTGTGTAAAACGTCTTCAGAACATCAAAACTCCATTCTTAAAAAATAGCTATTTTTTTAAATATTGGAAAAAATTCTCAAAAATGGCTATTTTTTTAAATATTAGAAAACTCCATCAACAATGCTTTTTTAGGTTATTATTGCATCATAATCATAAGTCTTAATATATAAAATCAATTTAAAACTGATTATCAGTGTTTTCATAGTATTTGTTGATGTTTTGAATCAACTTCTGTTTGGATAAAGATTCATTCACTGCTGAAATGTATTGTCTGTTTTAATAAGTGTTGTTTATCCTAGCGACTGTTGATTGACCACTGTTTACAACATTTGTGTCCGATGAAGTGGTAGTAGCCTTTGTTTGCCATGTAGATTATTATTGGTCGTTAAATGAAGAGTTTTTTTTTTAATTTTTTATGGCAGAGGTTTAAAATTTATCCTTTCAATTTCTTGATATTTAATTTTATAGTTTTCCCACGAAAATTTATTTTCTAAATGTTTTGCACTAAATGGCTGCTGATATTTAATATCAATTTATTCGTTTATATTAAAAGTCTATTGAAAACAACTGTTTTCCAAACCTGTGTTTGTCTAAGGATTGCTGACTTACTATTGTTGCATAAGATTTGTTGTTGCCCAACAGTGGTTTCCAAACACTGCTGAAGGGTATTGTCTGTTCTCATAGGTTCTGTTTAATCTAAGGACTGATGAGTTACTAATGTTGCCTAACATCTGTTGTTTGCCAACAGTGGTTTGCAAACAACTGTCACCCATTATCAGAGCAGAGGTTGTGACGTGGATAGATGTTAGCCATCAGATCTTTGTAACTTCTGACACGTCAGCATTCACCTTTTCACTTTATAAACCCCTGTTTCATCCCCAAACAGAGGTTTTACTTTCGTCTCGAGTTTAAAATTCATCAGAGCGGTTTCCACCTTCTTCATCAACACTTCTTTGTCAACCTCTCGCAACTTTCAATTCCGATCATGGCTTTGATGATGAAAAATTCGCATAACTACCTGGCTATTTTTGAGAAAACCGAGAACAATACTCTCTATCATTCAATGATTGATGTTCTTACATCATCAAAATATAAGGTCATTCTTACCGCCGACGCACCCATTTACCAAGAGACGCTTCGCGATTTTTGGGCAAATGCGAATATTGAAGAACAAAACAATGTGGCCGTAAGTATAACTTCAAAAGTCGGAGGTGAATCTGTTGCTATTACCCCCAGTACCATATCAACAACATTTGAGGTAAACGACTTGGCAGGTAAGACCTGTTGGCCGAAAAATGAGATTCAAACATACTTGATTGGGCGGGGATATGATGGACAGTTGAATCAGGTAACTATGTTTAAAGGTAATTTTCCACCACCAAAGAAATTCCTGTTCCATACTCTCTTAATCTGTCTCTCAAATAAAACTACTTCTTTTAATGAAATACCTTTGAAAATTCAGTCATTGGGGTATGTAATTTTGACAAATACTGATTTTAACTACTCCCAAGCACTGTTTGTTGATTTGGTTGCAAATTTAAAAAACATTAAAAAGGGCAAAACTCCTGCTATTAAAAGGGGAAAACTGATGCTATTAAAAAGGGGAAAACTGCTTGTTTTCTTATGTTTCCTAGACTATTAAGCTACTACCTGCAAAAACATGTTTCTCGAAAAGCTTTTGAAAAAGGTGAAGCTATTAAAATGAATAGTCTAACAACTGAAACTTTTACTCGCCTTATGGCTAAAGAGTCAGATGTTTTCAAAACTGAAGCAGAGGGGAATGAGGAAATTTTAGATGAGTCCACAACTGCTCCTCAAACGTCTGTTGCTGAGCCCATTGCTCTTGGTGATCACAACACTACAACCACTGCTGTGAAACCCCCACCAACAAAACTCAAAAAGACCAAAACAAAATCCAAAAATCCCACCGAAACCAGCAAATTGGGTCCTCTGGAAGATAAGATCCCAGAGGTTAACCCCGTGACAACACAGATGTCACTACAAACCACTGTTGCTACTTCCTCACAACAAGTGGAAAGATCTCAACCCATAAACCAAACTCCTCATGATTCCTCACAAAAGGAACATGTTGTATTCACATGGACACCACAATATGATGTCCTACCCTCATATGAGAGTATACTTAAAAGCCCTTCTCCTGGGGCAATGTCTATTTCGACAGCAATCCCTTCATCTTCCATTCCACCAAAGTTTGTAACACTGCTTCAAGCTATTGACATTCAGACTGATAGCAATCCCTCCCACGAACACTTTACTGAGAGTTTAACTTCAACAATAGCTATGTCTGAACCTTTTCAATTAACTAACCCAGAAATAGTTGAGGAGGCTACACCTCTTGAATTTTAGTAAATTCTTGATGGTATTTCAAGTGGAGCAGCTACTACAAATGTCAAATCCACTGATTAACATTTGGACAGTAGTTTCATCAATCAGACTCCCTTGAAGGCAACCACTGCTGTGTCTATCAAGGTATCCACCGGTGAGTTTAAGTTAACCACAGGTGAGATCACTAAGGTAACCACTGATGCGGAGGGAAGTCCCCAGAACCAAGAACAAGGGGCATCTGCTAATGAAAATTTTGTGACAACCGTCACTTTTCTGTACATTCCGTACACTAATTGAACAGTAATCTGTGCTTAAATAATTGTGCATGATCTAGTTTATGAGACAAATGAAAATTTGATTACTATTATATACATACAATGGCATTTCATATTCGTTGCTACATGCAACACGATATAGTGCTAATAATGCACAGAACAGAATTGGCACCATTATTAGACAAACAAAAAAAAATACTGACGACGATTAGTACATAGACAGACAATATTTTGAGGCCCAGTATGAGCCAGAGACGATGTATTACACTAGTATAGTGTGTAGGGAAGTAAGGACCACAAAACTGCATGCCTAAGTGATAGACAAAGTGCCGGAAAGTGCCTAAAACACACTAAAAATGCAGAATTCTGCAGAAAATAACTAAAATTAAGCTATTTTCAGCATTTAAACATCTAATTATAATGCAGAAAAATGGTTTAATGGTCCAGAATACTTTCCTAAGTGTCGGGAATCGAAACTATCATAAAATATAACATAAAGCACACTAAACTGCGCTATTTAGCACTTTAACGGAACGGTACCGAACCGAACAACCGGACATTACCCGTAACACTAAAATATTACTAGAAACATTGTTTTAGTGTACGAAGCTAGTCACGGTCACCGAACATCGTATTACATCTAATAAACATTAAATACATAAAATACCTAACTAGCACCATTACTTTCCAACTAAATCAAGTAACTAACCATGAAAAGTTACACTTTACCCCCCCCCCCACTTTGATGACCGGTTAGGGGACATAGTTCCCACATTTGATTTCTTTGATATATTTTATTAGATTGTGTCTAGGAATATACCAACAAGATGCCATATGCTTTGTATATTGGATAAAGATTTTTATAAAAACCCACAAGATTATGGCATTACATTTTCATCATCTTCCCAACACCCAACACTCCCTCTTCCTTCCTCCATGGCTACAGCCCAACACCACCACCATACACTCTCCATTTTCAATCCATCTCCATCCATTCTAAGAATATTCTAAGATATATGGAGCCGTTCTAGGAAGGTTGCAAGCAACGGAACTTGAAGGACCTTCACCATTTGCTTTTATCCACCTCATTTCTTCTCTTGATCATCCCTAGCCTTGAGCTAGTAGTAAGAACACTAACCTTTCTATTTTACATCTATTTCAAGTGGTTAAAAGAATATACATAATGATAATCTTGAAGAACACTAAGAAACTTGAACTTGAAACATGATAAGCTTGAATACATAAGAAATCTTAATGTTTATGTGTTGTTATACTTGTTGATTGTTGTTTACTCATGTATTTGATGTTGATCACCATATGATCTTGCTAGATCATGATTAAAAACATAATCTAGGAAGATGAGAGGATGAAAGTGTTAAAGATTAATGAATCATCCTCACAAAAGTCATGAACTTGAATGAATAAATTGTTTTCTTGATAAGTGATGAACAAAGTAAGTTTAAAGTCTTGTAGATCTAAAACTTCAAGAGTGATTTACCAAGAAACCAAGTTAAAAATACAAGTTTTACTTAATCTTGGATTTTAAATGAATGAACCTTATTTTTTGTGATTAATAAGGTGTAGAAACATGTGTGTAACAAGAAAAATTCATAAAGAAATATTTTTAGAAAATGTGACTACAAGTTGTGAAGATCTATTTTCTTTAAAAATGATGTTTTTAAAGAATCAATCACACTTTGAAGGGTAACTAAACTTATTAAGTACACTAGTAAGTTACTACAAATTTTTACAAGGTTTCAAGTTCATGACATAGTGTAAATTTCATATTTTTGACAAATGATAAGTGTTGAATGATTTGTTGATGATTGGTGATGATTTTACAAAAGAAAATGATATGCTTGAAAGCATGGAAACCTCCATTTTTAGGGTAAACTATGGCAGAATTTTCTAAAAATACCAACACTTAGAAAATATTTTCTAAACAAGTGTTTACAAGTGTATTTTTTAACTATGATTTTCCATACAAACTTTGCCATAGATTTTTGTAACAAAAATACAAGCATTGGAGGTTGGTTTTTTACAAATAAAAATGGGTAAATATGTATTTAGAATATATATTTACATTTAAGACATTGTGTGTGATTATGTGAAATAGTTATATTATTTTAGGAAAAATAATATAACTTACAAATACCAAGAATTTACAAACACCACAATAATACCAAAAAGTTACATGAAATGGAATATATAAGTTACACACTTGATATTGTAAAACCAAACGCAATAACGTAACTTACGAAATATTCCGAGAAGTACCGTTACAATATATTTTTGGTAAATATTATTTTGGAAACGAAAGAAGTGAAAATATGATTTTCGTTATTATTACAAAGTATATCATATTTTCGGCAAAGAGGAAATATATTACTTTGGAAGTAAAAATATATTTTCTTAGGATATTTTAGAAGATATATGATTTTTGAAGAAAAAAATATATATTTTCTTGACGATACATTATTTTTGGACAATACAAGTCTACGTATATTTTCTAAGTGAAAATATATTATTTTGGAAACTACAAATACAAGAATACGAGAATACATGTATGAAATACTCCCATCCTTGGGAAGGAAACACGAAAACAAAATACTTGAAAAGTATTATAACTCTGTATGATGTAAAGACATAAAGTAAACGTAACTCAAAACATGAATACTAAGGCAAGGCACGACCCGCTCGTCTAATAGACCCTAGCACATTGTAGGTAGTCATGTTTGCTGACGAGATTTGAGTTACGAGAACTGAAGACGCAAAACGGTGAGTTCATGCTCCCCTTTTTCTTTAACTATTTTTGGTTTTATAACTCTCGGGGGTGAAATACATGTACAATACTTAAACGGTATGAAATGCCTATGAAATACTAGATCATGTGAGCATAGACTAAATACTAAGAATGCCATAAAGTCTTGGTGAAAACTAGTACCAAGCCATTAAAAACATTCATTAATTAGGGACGAGGGTTAGATCTAACGTGTACGGCCGAACCCCACTCATGGTCACAACTAGTACCTAGTAGTGCTTCGGAGTCCCAGTAGAGGTTAATCGACACAGTCGAGGGAAATCGACACAGTCGAGGGTAATCGACACAGTCAAGGAGTCACAACAAGTACTCCCCATGTCCTCAAGGAGTCATAACAAGTACTCCCTATGTCCTCACATGCCTTAAAGGAGCCATTACGAGTGTTCCCTGTGCCTTAAAGTCCTTGTAAAACATTCATGTTCATACACGCTTTTCATACCTGTTTACAAAGGAGTCTTTCAAAGATTTACAAGAATTACATTACACAAACAAGACGCATGAATTTGCTCAACTTTTTGTTGATGTTTTCCAAAATTACATGTATTTCAGGTAACAGGATGGATCTTGGACGCAGGTGTCGTAACTAGAAGTTTAGATGTCATTCACTTTTGTTGGTTTGTAACCTAGTCGAAGGTTGTGTTTTAAAAACTTGAACAAACAATATTTGTAATACATAAATTTTAAGAATGGATGAACATTGTTTTGATCATGTAGTTGTTTATTACGGTCGAATGCAATGATATTAAACCAGTCACACATCATACGCTTCCGCAAAAGACAGGGTGTGACAGTTTGGTATCAGAGCTTCGATTGTAGTGAACTAGGATTCCTTCTCGAGTCTAGACTACAATCACTAGAGTTCTCTCACGAAAACATTTTACAAAAAGGTTTTCATTGCATTCACGTAGGCGTCAAGATCCACGAGTCAAACACTTTTCAAAAAGAGGCAAGGCAAGAACATTAGTAGGGAATACCCTCAAGATAAGGTGCCAACTAAGGCATAGTCTACACGAGTTAGACTTGCCAAAGATAGAATACACTCTTGGTGAGAACGAGTACCAAATAGTGTTTTTGTCGTGAATTGACAACTAGAAAAATGACCCCCCCCCCCAAAAAACGAGAGTTATATGAAATATGATGCATCAAAATGCCTATGTATGCTAAGTAATATATTTGTTTATCAATACATACATACGAATAAGTGTACGGAATAAATATTAACATGAATACATACAAATAAGTGTACGGAATGATTATAGACGTGAATAAGATACTTTCGACTCCGACTCCTATTACTGTACGTAACTCGCACGATGAAGCTACCGACCTCGCGTTCATTGCAAAGCTCATAGCTAGAGTGATTACCAGACAAGATTCTGAGCTTGCTTCCGTAGGAGATGGCTGCTCTTCCCTCTCGATCGTGAAGGTGCCTAACTACGGGATGATGACGAGGCAGAGGCGGCAACCTTGAACGAATTCTTAATCAACGGGACGAGATCCCTGCCGCTTATGTGAAGCAAGATTGACGACATACTTGACCAGAAAGGAAGATGAAGTATTCATCTTGAAGGTGCCCTTCCAACTACTAGGAATTCTCTTTATTCCTATTCCATTTAATCATCGTGCCTATGCGCGCGTAACGATAACGAATGTTAGCACGTGGACCACCGCAATGGTCCTTTTCCATGACAGAGGTATAATGACAGTAGTGTCCCCCTCATCAATTGATCATCTGCTTGGACGAGAGAAAACTGGGGTAACTGTGCAAGGCAATTTATTATTACGGGGGCCCACGTAATAACGACTTGTGGTGCATGGAAATCCTGGCGGACTCTGCGGGTCGAGCTAACGATCACTATACAAAATGAACTCTATGTGTTCACACCTTCAAATGGTAGAACAATACCTAGATCAGTGCTTTAGCACTTTATAAAGTAGGAAACCTGTCTTGCCTACTTCATGTCTACCCATGTCCGAGACATTTGAGAAACGATATTTAAGCAAGAGAAGAGGAATAACATTCAGAAAGATTCAGTGACGTTTCACCCTACCACATCATGAAACTTGTACGACCCAGGGTGATGTAGCCTCGAATACATTATTACAAACAATAATCCAAGTCACCAAACCTACGTGAAGGCTCAGTAATTGTTCCTCGCTCATACAATGATAATTATATATATACATGTGATATTGGGTGATTACATGATGGCTTATGGTGCTATGTACCTCATAGACAATTATGGAATGATATTCTAACATACTTCATAACTTTTGACAGAAAAAGAATGCCGCTCAAACGAGACACAAACACCAGTACGTTACCAAGAACAGAAGCTGAACTTCAAGAATGCATCTCTCAGGCAATTGCACGACATGAAGCCCTCCGCTCTCAACACATCGGTGGCACTACCGAAAATAACCCTTCAACTGGCTGCACCTATAAACAATTCCTGGACTGCAAGCCACTGAATTTTGATGGCACATGAGGTGCCATAGCATTTGTCCGTTGGGCTGAAAAGATTGAATCCGTACTAAGAATGAGTAACTGTTCACCCCAGCAGAGGGTTACCTTTATCTCAGGGTTGTTTTTAGATGGCGCACTCTCCTGGTGGAACCTTTAGGTTCAGACCCTTGGTGCAGATGCTGCTTACGCGCTGAGCTAGGACGAGCTCAAGGAAATGATGGAAAAGAAATACTGTTCTAGGGCTGAAATCCAGAAGCTTGAGGTGGAGTTCTGGAATTTGAAAATGGACGGACCAAAGATTCCTGAATATGTCCAGCGATTTCATGACATGTCTAGAGTCGTCCCCTACTTAGTCAAACCGGAATTCAAAAGGATTGAACGATTCATTTGGGGACTTGCACCTCAAATTAGGAGCTTGGTTACTACCTCAAGGCCTCCAACCATCGCAGAGGCTATCGATTTAAGCGTTACGCTTACTGAAGAAGCTCTACGTGCGGGAGAATTTTCAGAATCTAAGGATAACAAGAAAGAGACTCATGTGGAGTCATCAGGCAATAAGAAAAGGAAGTCTTCGAACCTAAAGGTGGGCACACAAGTCCGCTATGGAAGCTCTAAAGCAAACAAAAGAAAGAAAGTGAAACCGCCGCATGGCAGGAAAACTAATGGAGCCACAAATAAGGCCGGTGGTAAAATTTACTCGAGGACTAAGCCGAGGTGCGGGGAATGCAATTTTCACCATGAAGGTCGATGTCTGAGGCCTAAGTGCGGGAAGTGTGGAAAAGAAGGGCACAGCAAGGACGCCTGTTGAGCGAAGGACCCATATGGAAGAAATAAGAGAATACCAGGTTGCTACAGATGTGGTGAAGCAGGGCACTTTAGGAAAGATTGCCCTAGGAAGAAATAAGCAAGGAAGGGTTTTCACGATCGAAACTCGTGAAACACGCCAGGATCCAGATGCGGTTACGGGTACATTCCCTATTAACCAACCTTATGCATCTATTTTTTTATTAATACTAGCATCAACTTTAACCTTGCATTGCTTAGAACTTAAGAAACTGCTTGGTCTAGTTTTGATTAAAATAGACGTCCCGTATTCTTTAGAAATAGGCATATAGAAGGCTAGTTTAAGTAGACGAAGCAATTAAGGATTGTATTTAGGGACTCAGAAGGCCGAAACCTTATGTTACCGTTGACTTGAGAAGTCATAATATGATAGTCAGCCTGAGAACATCCCCGTTATGGAAAAAGTACCAGAATCCTTTTCTGAAGACTTGCCAGGAACGCCCTCCACAGCAACAAGAGGAGTTTAGGATAAACCTCGTGCCAAGAACGGCACCAGTACCGAATGACGTCTTACCGACTAGCTCCGTCCGCGAAGCATGAGCCTCCGATATGACTGCAAGAGCTGCTAGACCAAAGAAATTAAGGACATGACATCCTTAGTTAAGGACACGAGGAGAAAGTTGACAGTTTCCATTTTGCAGAAGTTCTAGAGAATTGAGAATCAGAATCCTTTGCCAAGGATTGAGGACATGAACATACAAATCGTAAGGCTCTAGTTACTATTCGAATACCGACTTGAGGACAAGGTGTCCTCAACTATGAATACAAGAAGGAAATATCCCTAAAACGACCGTTAGGACTCGCTTCGAGCATTACGAGTTCCTTGCCGTATCATTTGGCTTAACACATGCATCGACAATATTCATGGACCTCACGAATCAAACAGGGATAAATCATGATTATACTTATTGACTACATGGCCAACGACCAAGGAAGGTCGTGAGCAATAGCTGCAATTTACCTTGCAACTCTTAGAGAAAAGAATAGTTATGTGCTATGATGACGAAAAGCGGATTTCGAATTCGCGAAGTGTGAAATTTAAGATACATGGTGGATAAGAACGAAATTCATGCCAACCCTGCAACCAAGAGCTAAGGAGCTAGAGTTGCAATTATGTGACGCTTTTCGACAAAGTCTCGATTGTACGTCGATGCAACGAGACCACAACATTGCATATGCGGCACATTGATTAAGGAATCATAAGAAGAACCTTGAGCTAGATACAGTAATTGTGCGCCGCAACTTTAGCGTCATTACCTGAAAGAAAACGCTGGCACGATCTCTGCTGATCACAAAGATTGCAGCACACTGTTGATCGTAAGAACTTGAATATTAACATAGATGGACTAAGCTACTGAACGATGCAGACACTATGAACACGATACGTGCTTGTGTGATAAACTTTGATGAAAAGTTGGAACACTCACTTGCCCTTAGTGGAGTCTTCCTACAACAGTATTTATCACACCGCCGTTTAAACCACTACGTGTGAAGCGTTAGATGGAACGTAATAAGTCAATCCCCGCCGTGTTAAACGGAGACCGAAGATAAACAATCTACTGGTCCGAGATGGTCCAGGAAAAACGAGAGGCAAGATCGTTCAGATACGTGATCATATCGAGACAGCCGCGGAATACAGAAAGATTTGCGCCAATGAATGGCGGAAATCGTAAGAATTTGAGATAAGAAGTATGACTTAAATGGGAGCCTCGCCTAGAGAAGGCATGATGTGCTTTGGAAAACGAAAAGGTTGAATCCCCGGTGTAGGGATCGGAACCATTGCGCACAAGATGAAACTTCTAGAAAAGATCCGTAGTGATCGCGACACATTCATGTGTCTAATCGTTAGAGGAGTCTGACTCAAGGAACAGTCGTAGTTCCCACAAATAAGATTTACGTCAATGACAAACGACAAGAATTACTATAAAACTTGTTAAGGTTTCGGACCAAGAGTCCACAATACTATAAAACCTGTTAAGGTTACGGACCAAGAGTCCACAAGACACAGAAAAGACATAATTGATTTACTTGATTACAATAGAATGCATAACATGACCCAGAGTACATGGGAATGTGAAGAGAAATTTTAAACATAAGTGACCACATTTGATTCACAACTCCCCTGCGACCGATGGCATCGCTTGAATTTCGGGACGAAATTCTTTTGACGGGGGGAGACTGTGACAACCGTCACTTTTCCGTACATTTCGTACACTAATTGAACAGTAATCTGTGCTTAAATAATTGTGCATGATCTAGTTTACGAGACAAATGAAAATTTGATTACTGTTATATACGTACAATGGCATTTCATATTCGTTGCTACATGCAACACGATATAGTGCTAATAATGCACAGAACAGAATTGGCACCATTATTAGACAAACAAAAAAAAATACTGACGACATTCAGTACATAGACAGACAATATTTTGAGGCCCAGTATGACCCAGAGACGATGTATTACACTAGTATAGTGTGTAGGGAAGTAAGGACCACAAAACTGCATGCCTAAGTGATAGACAAAGTGCCGGAAAGTGCCTAAAACACACTAAAAATGCAAAATTCTGCAGAAAATAACTAAAATTAAGCTATTTTCAGCATTTAAACATCTAATTATAATGCAAAAAAATGGTTTAATGGTCCAGAATACTTTCCTCAGTGTCGGGAATCGAAACTATCATAAAATATAACATAAAGCACACTAAACTGCGCTATTTAGCACTTTAATGGAACGGTATCGAACCGAACAACCGGACATTATCCGGAACACTAAAATGTTACTAGAAACATTGTTTTAGTGTACGAAGCTAGTCACGGTCACCGAACATTGTATTACATCTAATAAACATTAAATACATAAAATACCTAACTAGCACCATTACTTTCCAACTAAATCAAGTAACTAACCATTAAAAGTTACACTTTACCCCCCCCCCCCCGCACTTTGATGACCGGTTAGGGGACATAGTTCCCACATTTGATTTCTTTGATATATTTTATTAGATTGTGTCTAGGAATATACCAACAAGATGCCATATGCTTTGTATATTGGATAAAGATTTTTATGAAAACCCACAAGATTATGGCATTACATTTTCATCATCTTCCCAACACCCAACACTCCCTCTTCCTTCCTCCATGGCTACGGCCCAACACCACCACCATACACTCTCCATTTTCAATCCATCTCCATCCATTCTAAGCATATTCTAAGATGTATGGAGCCTATCTAGGAAGGTTGCAAGCAACGGAACTTGAAGGACCTTCACCATTTACTTTTATCCACCTCATTTCTTCTCTTGATCATCCCTAGCCTTGAGCTAGTAGTAAGAACACTAACCTTTCTATTTTACATCTATTTCAAGTGGTTAAAAGAAGATACATAATGATAATCTTGAAGAACACTAAGAAACTTGAACTTGAAACATGAACATAAGTTTGAATACATAAGAAATCTTAATGTTTATGTGTTGTTATACTTGTTGACTGTTGTTTACTCATGTATTTGATGTTATCACCATATGATCTTGCTAGATCATGATTAAAAACATAATCTAGCAAGATGAGAGGATGAAAGTGTTAAAGATTAATGAATCATCCTCACAAAAGTCATGAACTTGAATGAATAAATTGTTTTCTTGATAAGTGATGAACAAAGTAAGTTTAAAGTCTTGTAGATCTAAAACTTCAAGAGTGATTTACAAAGAAACCAAGTTAAAAATACAAGTTTTACTTAATCTTGGATTTTAAATGAATGAACCTTATTTTTGGTGATTAATAAGGTGTAGAAACATGTGTGCAACAAGAAAAATTCATAAAGAAATATTTTTAGAAAATGTGACTACAAGTTGCGAAGATCTATTTTCTTTAAAAATGATGTTTTTAAAGAATCAATCACACTTTAAAGGGTAACTAAACTTACTAAGTACACTAGTAAGTTACTACAAATTTTTACAAGGTTTCAAGTTCATGACATAGTGTAAATTTCATATTTTTGAAAAATGATAAGTGTTGAATGATTTGTTGATGATTGGTGATGATTTTACCAAAGAAAATGATATGCTTGAAAGCATGGAAACCTACATTTTTAGGGGAAACTATGGCAAAATTTTCTAAAAATACCAACACTTAGAAAAGATTTTCTAAACAAGTGTTTACAAGTGTATTTTTTAACTATGATTTTCCATACAAACTTTTCCATAGATTTTTGTAACAAAAATACAAGCATTGGAGGTTGGTTTTTTACAAATAAAAATGGGTAAATATGTACTTAGAATATACTAGTCGTTTACCCGCGCGATGCGGCGGGAAACACATCACTTAGGTTGGTGAGTTTAGTGCTATGTATGAGGCGGTTCGGTTTTGAGCCATAATCAAAACCAAATTCGCGATGCAACGGAAAACACACACTTGTTACTAATTTTGAGGGTGTGTATAAGAAGGTTCAGTTCAGTTAGGTCATAACTAAAATCTAAATTTTCGGTTAAGGAACTTCAAAACCGGTCATGGAGATTAAAAGAGTTTTAAAAGGATGTAAACAAACCTAGCTGCGCCAAGCCAAAAAAGCACAACCAAAAGCTCAAAACTAATCAAACGAATCCGCCTTGGATTGTTTTTCCTAACAAGCTAAAACGTTCAACCCAAAATATAATTAATGAGTAAAGATATGGGATTTCAGTTAAAAAAACCTTGATGTTTAAATATACAATACAAAATTCAAACAAAAATCTTTAAATTGGCTAATGAGTAAAGATATGGGATTTCAGGTAAAAAATAAAAACTTTGACGTTTAAAATCTTTAGCAACTATAATTAATGTTTCTGTTGAATGAAATGAAGATAAATATCACAAATGCCCTTCAAGTAGACATGAATTACACAAATGCCCTATCACAGGAAGCTAATACATAAATGGCAATTGCCTTCTCCCAAAAAAAGAAAGGTAGATAGGCAGATTTCACCTGTTATGTAAGTTAATAATCATGTACAGTGCAACTATTGTTTGATTATTTAACTTGTAGCTTTCAGAATGAATTTTATAATCGTATGTACTTCATCACATTTTAGTTTCAACCATCTTTATCTAAATTCAAATTTTGATTAAAATGAAGTTGAAATAAAAGAATACATACATACATTCATACCAATCCATACTGCATTATTATTACTTATGTAAACTATGATATTCCAATAGTCACATTCGATATACAAATCCCCGTAAAAGGATCACTGGCAATCCCCTCCAATCTAGCCGCCATGGTGACATTTTCCGCCACCATGTCTTGGTAGTTTATGTTTTGGATAATGGGGATCGCATTCGTGTCCCATTTGTCATCAGGGTGGGACCCGTAGTTACCCATCATCCAAAATGCCCATTTCATGGTGTGCATGGTGAACCCTTTTACGTATTTGTCTTTCACGAACCCACCTCTTCCAACACCGGTTTTGATCCGGACTCCTGTCTCGGAGTTGATGGCTACAATGTCTTCGGCTCGGACGTCTTGAATGCCGCCCGACATTTCACTTCCTAAAGCAATGACCGCACTCGTTGGTGAAATGCATGTGAGCCACCGGATTACAAGTTGTTGGGTCGGCATACTGTACGCAATCCCGTACTCGTCCCAACCGCTCTTCACAGCTACACAATTGTCCCCAGACACAATGTAACAGTCCTCAATTCATGTATTTGTGCAAGAATCTAGAAGAACAGAATTTCATTCAAGTCAAACATATTACTCATTTACTTTAAGAAAAAGAATTTAGTTGGATAATTATTAAAAATATTTGTCACAAACTTTACCAAGATCATATTTTTTAATCCCAAAAGTGAAAGCATTATTCAAGTCAAATGTAATGAGTTTGACTTCGAAAATAATCCGAGTTAACTCGATGAAAATTTCAGAAAATTGAGATGCGTGTCTACGCGTCATAGACATCTCTAAAAATATCTGATCAGGTGACATTTGAGATCAAATGCATAACATATTTCAATTCAAAAATAAGTTAAGTTTGACTTAAAAAGTCAAAGTATACATAAGTCACTACCGAGGTTGATTCCATCAGTATTCAGAGATCTAACTGGTGCAAAAATAGTAATTCCCTGAATGATTATATTGCTGCATCAACAGCACTAAATGAATCAACAACATTCTATAAACGAAAAACCACAAACGACACGCGATTAAATCATTTCGGCCATACCTGCTATATATCGGATGAGTTCAATCAAGTATGGTCGGGTGTACTTTAACTGGCCTGCGCTATTAGTCCCCAAATCCCAGATCATTGATGGAAAATCATCTACATAAAAAAAGAACCAATGAAAACTTAGTACTATTTTTCTATTCCCAAAAGATCAAATTTTTCTCTCAAGATATAACTAAACTTGGACTATGGAGATCTAAGGAACTTTTTTTAATTTTTTTTATTTTTTAAAACCTCAAAGTTTGTTAACTTCCAGTTTCCAGCTATTCTAACCTTACTTTGTTTTACCAAAACTAAAAAATAATAACAATAAACTAAATAACATACACACCTTGACTACCCCACAAAGAAGCTGTTCATGAGACAGAACAGCAGGTCAGCGATAATGCTGATAACGCTCCGCTTCAGAACCACCATAAGATAACCAATCAACGGGTGCAAAATTCACAGCTTCCTCACAATTTAAACCTTCAAAGACCAAGAGAAGATTTATAAAACAACAAAGAATAATAAGAATTAACAAAAATCAATTTGGAGTATATATTAGGCTCACCAAAGTTGGAACCTCCATGATAAGATCTAGGAAAGGTGATGACAAAATTCCCAGGCTCCTGAAAAACGAGAAATATGTGAAGGGACAATTCATAATGTATCGGTATTTATTAAGTTATTGATTTTGCTTATCGAACCTGTAATACGCTGTAAACTGGAACATTATGTTCTTGCAGGACAGATGGATTCAACATAGTCACCAGCTGAAACCCTTCCAGTCGAGCCTTCCGAACAAACCCTTCCATTGGTTATGCCTTTTGGCGGTGTTTGGTAAACACCAGGGTATAAAGATCAACCATTTCTCCGGTTGACAACTTAACCTGCAAAAAGAAAAAAAGTTAAAAGTTTCTAGCACCAAATAAATACAACATAAGTTATAAACTTTTGTTTCTGACTTTCTGTTCATCCTTCATGAGTCAAAGAATATGCATATATTTTACCAACGCGGCAAGAGAATTGTCCAAAAGCTTCAATAAACGGCATAGATTCAATATCTCCTACAATAAAATAAATTAATTTTTTTAATAAAATAACCAAAAAACATGTATGAACACAAAAAAAAAACTTATACCCCCCAACTCAATGACGCAAACATCAGGTGGACCTTCTTTTCCATCAACAGTTATAGCCTCAGCGCTTCATGTAAGACAAAAAAAATAAAAGTGTTTTTCAAACGCCTCGAGTGCCTCACGCCTGAGGCACGCTTTTTCAAACCAAGCTCTCTAGTTTCTCTCTATCTCTAAAATCGATTGTAACATGTAACATATGCGATCGTCGAAAATTTCAGATTCTTATTGCTGCAAGGGAAAAGTTTACACAAGAACTATCTTTCCTGGTATGTTGGATCAGGTTCAATAAAGCCTTAAACTTTGTCCTGGTATGTTTGGTTTAGTTAATTATTATTGATAATCTATAGGTGTGCATACACTAAATATTTTGTAATCCCGTATCTGACACATGTTCAGGTTCACCTGCCAGACACAATTTTCAGGTTCATGCAGTGTTTCGGGTTCGTGCCGTGTTCAACCCACGACCCGTTTAGCACACCAATGTATATATGTGACAAATGAAGACGATATACCTTATGGACTACGGCAAATGCAGATTGTATTGGAGTCATATCTTTATATGGGATCGTCCCGGCCACCATCTCCCATAAAATGAGCCCAAATCCGTACACTCAACTTTCCGACCATAGGATTTCCGTTTAATCATCTTGGGAGACATCCAACGATAAGTTCCAGGATCATCTGCCAAAAAATCGCAATACGCCTCCTCACAACCGATGCCAAAATCGGCAATTTTAAGCTGGAGACATGCCAACGGTAAGTTCCAGGCTACAGATCCCTGTGAATAACGCCTTGCGAATGGATGTATTCCATTCCACGAGCAATGTTTAAAGCCATCTTGATAAGCTCCAAGAGAGGTAAATGGGTATTCATTCTTTTTGTGCTTCAAGTAACAATAGCAGTCCCTTGTATCCAATATCAAAAGTAGACCAAGCTAGTTATAGTCTTAGTATAATCTTAAGATACCTGAACTAAGAATGATCTGACTACATCAGTACCATTTAAAATAAGGATATATTTACCTTTACCTTTACCAATCCCATCTCATGGTTGCGTTAATCTGATCAGAAAGTTTTCAAAAATTTGCAAAACAAGCATTTAACAACTATTACAAAATAAAAATTAAAACCTAAAAATCATGCAACCGAAACAATTTGCCCACTTTGTGCATACCTGGTGAGACCGAGTGGTGGAACGTGCGCTGCTGCTCGCTAGCGAACCAGTGGCATTATATTTCAGGCTAACAACAAGCTGTGGTGGACAAACTGCAATTAAATTACTAAAAAAACTGCAATGTACTACAAACTGCAATTAAATTACTGAAGAAACAAATTTAGCAACTCGAACACCCAATCTACCAGACCTAGTTAAACCGAAATTTGAACCGGAACCCGAACAAGCGAATAAAGATACGGGTCGGTTTTGCTTTGAAATTCCGAAAACCCAATTAACCCAAAACCCGTTTAACTGACCCAAAAAACACCCATAAACCATAACTTAATCTTTATCTCTGTAAAATCAAATAAACCCCCCAATTTTGTCAAGAACCCTAAAAAAATAACCCTAAATAAAAAAAATGTATATCAAGATTATCCACACGGGTGCAGGTTTAAAGTCACTGAATCAGTCTCTTTACATAAAATACAGAAAGTTTTTATTATTTTTTATGTTCTTGCACTACAAAAGGCTATAAAAGAAAGTGAGATAGACCTAGATGTTGAATGGACATCAATTCATCATCCTTCACCAACCGCTTCATTGCATCATCCTTCATCGTGGATATTTATAAATCTAAGATAAAAATGTGTTATCTATATATTTAGAAAAGGGAAACGAAAATCATAACTTACTTAAAGATAAACCGGAAATCTAAGATTTTAAAGTGGATGATTGATTCCATGATGAAATTAGAACGTGGATAGATGCGAGATGAACTGCAGACGCAAGACAATAGGGATTAGGGTTCTAGGTCGACAAAAATGGCTACCAAATCGTAAACAATATCCGAGAAATCGTAACTTACAAATGATTCAACCAAGAGACAAAATAAGAAATCTCGTAACCTACGAACCTTAGCCCACAACAGGTAGCCAGCGATGAAACCCTTGAATTAATTCTCAAAAGCCCCCTTGTGATTCAAGCTCGCTTATGATGCTTTGTACAACCTGATAAAAACAAAACCCCCGATAATATACAATAGCTTAAATAAAAACGCTCTGCAAAAACAAGTTCTTACATTTACGTCTTTGGCTGTAAAAACATATCAATCAAAGGTTTTCTTTCACCAAACTATTTTCTTATCAAACCAAACCCATATACTTTAAGCAGTTACTTTTAGATGAACCATAATAAGAAAATAACAAGAAATGTTGATTACAATGCCTTCCTTTAGATGAACCATACCCAGAAATCGCAAATGCTGCAACATTTAATAATCCTTGGAGATTGTTGCCATAGAACAACACATTACAAAAGTGTAAACATGCAATAATATTCACGAATCTTAAATTTACCTCTAGGTGTCGAGTAAATTAGACCGCTCTTCACAAAACTTGAAGAATCTTAAACTGATGTCTGGATAATCCAATTCAGAATTCAATACAGAACCAAATAACATGAAATCGTCATCAAATCTGGCTTACAAATAACGCGACCGAAAATCCCATAAAATCGTGATCAAACAACGATTTTGGCCATCAGTCGGTTAACAAAATAAAAAAACGACTTACATATGTAAGAAACCTTTGATTAGAGTAAGAAACATGTGAAATATTTGTGTAATCGAACCTTGGAATAAAATCCATGTCCGGATCTGAAGCGATTCAGTAGCAGAAGAGAAGGCACGAATGTGGTTTCTCCATATTTGTGTACTAGAACCTAGACTTGAGTTTGATTCCAATGATTTCCATGAGGAATTGCAGTAGTAGAAACGTGATGGAGAAAAACCCTAGATCCATGCTTTAGAGATGTTTTAAGAAAATTTCAATGACTTTAAGAAGTCCTTTGGATATGTATATTATATATAGTATAGATATTTACATTTAAGACATTGTGTGTGATTATGTGAAATAGTTATATTATTTTAGGGAAAATAATATAACTTACAAATACCAAGAATTTACAAACACCACAATAATACCAAAAATTACATAAAATCGAATATATAAGTTACACACTTGATATTGTAAAACCAAACGCAATAACGTAACTTACGAAATATTCCGAGAAGTACCGTTACAATATATTTTTGGTAAATATTATTTTGGAAATGAAAGAAGTGAAAATATGATTTTCGTTATTATTACAAAGTATATCATATTTTCGGCAAAGAGGAAATATATTACTTTGGAAGTAAAAATATATTTTCTTAGGATATTTAGAAGATATATGATTTTTGAAGAAAAATATATATTTTCTTGATGATACATTATTTTTGGACAATACAAGTCTACGTATATTTTCTAAGTGAAAATATATTATTTTGGAAACTACAAATACAAGAATACGAGAATACATGTATGCAATACTCCCATCCTTGGGAAGGAAACATGAAAACAAAATACTTGAAAATATTATAACTCTGTATGTTGTGAAGACATAAAGTAAACGTAACTCAAAACATGAATACTAAGGCAAGGCACGGCCCGCTCGTCTAACAGACCCTAGCACATTGTAGGTAGTCGTGTTTGCTGACGAGATTTGAGTTACGAGAACTGAAGACGCAAAACGGTGAGTTCATGCTCCCCCTTTTCTTTAACTATTTTTGGTTTTATAACTCTCAGGGGTGAAATACATGTACAAATACTTAAACGGTATGAAATGCCTATGAAATACTAGATCATGTGAGCATAGACTAAATACTAAGAATGCCATAAAGTCTTGGTGAAAACTAGTACCAAGCCATTAAAAACATTCATTAATTAGGGACGAGGGTTAGATCTAACGGGTACGGCCGAACCCCACTCATGGTCACAACTAGTACCTAGTAGTGCTTCGGAGTCCCAGTCGAGGTTAATCGACATAGTCGAGGGAAATCGACACAGTCGAGGGTGAGCGACACAGTCAAGGAGTCATAACAAGTACTCCCCATGTCCTCAAGGAGTCATAACAAGTACTCCCTATGTCCTCACATGCCTTAAAGGAGCCATTACGAGTGCTCCCTGTGCCTTAAAGTCCTTGTAAAACATTCATGTTCATACACGCTTTTCATACCTGTTTACAAAGGAGTCTTTCAAAGATTTACAAGAATTACATTACACAAACAAGACGCATGAACTCGCTCAACTTTTTGTTGATGTTTTCCAAAATTACATGTATTTCCGGTAACAGGATGGATCTTGGACGCAAGTGTCGTAACTAGAAGTTTAGATGTCATTCGCTTTTGTTGGTTTGTAACCTAGTCGAAGGTTGTGTTTTAAAAACTTGAACAAACAATGTTTGTAATACATAAATTTTATGAATGGATGAACATCGTTTTGATCATGTAGTTGTTTATTACGGTTGAATGCAATGATATTAAACCAGTCACACATCATACGCTTCCGCAAAAGACAGGGTGTGACAAATTTGGAGATACCTCCTCTTTCAAAAGCAGATACAACCACCTCTGGTGGGAATTCAGATGATCCTACTAAGTTAGGTGATGGATTAAATTACCAGGATTTGATGGACAGGATATCTAACTTGGAAACAACCGTTGCTGATATGAAAGATCAATTGAAGCAGTTGGTGGATGTTTTCAAAAGTCGACCTTCTCATCAGCAGTTATGCCAAAAGCTTTGGAATTCGGTACAACCCATTCTTGCAGCTCAAAGGGAACTGGCTGAGATTCAACTTAATTCCCACATGAAGCTAATTAGAGTTATGGTTGAAGCAAGATACACAGACACACAGGCTGACATCAAGGGCATAAAAGAATGCATTGCAAAGTTAATTGGTACTACCCCTGCACCTGTGTTTGAAAAAGACGATGAAGATGATGCTGAAAAGAGGGAAAAGGATTCCATGAAAAACTTTGGCAAACCAACACCAAGGAATCAGCCAAAACAAAATCCAAAGCCTGCCAAGCAAACTTCTGCAAAATCTCCTGGAAAATCTGATACTGGTAAGAAAAAGGGAATTGATGATTCCGTTAACAAACAGACAGATAAGGAGATTGAACGAAAGCAGAAGAGGAAGCATACAAAAGAGGAAGATGAAGTGCTCAACATTGGAACATGAAATAGAAGAAAATCACACAAACACAACGAATCTCCTATTGTCATATTTCCTAAACCAATATCACCACCAGAAAAACCAACCACTGGTGTGAAACTTAAAACCACTGCTGAACCTAAGAAGTCAGATTCTGATACACCTAAAACAAAACTCTCACCAGAAAAACCACCTGTCAAAAACAGAATACAAAATCCTCATCACCACTGCCAACCTCCACTGAAACAATTGTTGATGCAACAAATGTTTCAACACATGTTAAGACAACAGCGGTTGAGACACCAGTTGTTTCAACAGTTGTTAGTTAATCCACTGATTCTACCCAATTTCAATTCCCATCACAATCAACCCTTACACTCATAGCACCTTTTTCTTCCCTAACTCCTCCTTCTCCAAAATATGTTTACACAAGAAAGAGAAAATTCATGGTGCATAAAGAAGAGGAGGAAGAAAAAGATATACCCGCACCAATTCCGTTATTAGCTACTCCATTCATTCAAACTTCACCCAAACCATTCGTCCCACCTCCATCAACAAAGATCAACCCATTGGCAGTAACTTTCCCTCTGGAACTGCTTGCAGTTCAAGATGAAATGACTCAATTTTACACAGAGGATGATCCATCCAAAAGAACATTCCCATCTCTTCAGGGATTCGAAACTCCAAAGAATATTTATGAATATCTGAAGCTAAAGGGCAAGCAAGCAGAAGATAAGGC
The DNA here is from genome assembly GCF_002127325.2 of Helianthus annuus. Lineage (NCBI taxonomy): Eukaryota > Viridiplantae > Streptophyta > Magnoliopsida > Asterales > Asteraceae > Helianthus > Helianthus annuus. The sequence goes on from NC_035447.2 coordinate 88,144,300, forward strand.
AAATGAAGAGTGTAAAAGGCTAGGAGACGTTAAGTTATCAGCTCGCATGCAACATTGGCTTGGTGAAGTCAAGAAGTTGGAAGATTTGCTAGAGACCTGAGTAAGAATATGTCAAATCTGTCACCAAATGCTGAGCTACAAAACACATTAAGGAATGATTTCTTGAACACTATCATGGAAACCAAGCCCTACGAAGCCTACAGGCCTGATTTCAAAGACTGACTCCTTGAGGCTCTTAATGAAGAAGTTAATAGAATTGAAAAGATGAATAAAGATCCTCAAATGCCAAAATCTGCTCCCAACTGGAAACAATACAAAAAGGTTGAAGTGGATGAAGTGTTGAAGTACAAGAGAATGAATGCAGAACTTATAGCAGCTAAGGTTGGGACTGCTAGACAATTTGGAAAATGGTCTAGGCAGTATATTGATCGAGCTTACAGTAAGTTAGAAGAGCGAAGAAAGACAGATCCATCCCTTCCTAAAAAGCCAGTATACAAAGATGAAACGACTGTTATACGTCGACAGACCGTTACATCTAAAAAGTTGTTCTCATCAACAGATGTATCCATCGCTGCCTATAACCAAAGAAAAAGACAACAACCGATGGATGAGGAAGATGAAAATAGGTATGCTGAGTATAGAAAAGAGTCTATCAGAAATCAATTACGATATGGATTGGATGATGCTTCGTTGCAACTACAAGCTCAATTTGCTCAAGCATTTAAGAAGTTGGCAAGCAGGCCTCAATCGCCAAACTCCTCTCAAATAAAACTTCTCCCAACAAACCCATCAGATCCAAAAATAGTAAAGTGGAAGTCTGACAAACAGACCCATGAATTGACTTTGATCAAGTCTGATGGTAGTGTTCAAAAGATATCAAGGGAGAATGCACTTGGTCTAAATCCAGTTGACCTCCAAGATCTTTTTAACCTTCAGCTTGATAGCGATGAAGATGATACTGACTCCTTGCATTTTGAGCTCCAATTCAAAGGGCAAATCCAGGAAATGTTGATGAGAGAATAAAGGTCTGCTGATTTCTAAAATCTGCTAATTCCTTGATTTAGTTTTGCTTAAAGTTGTTGAGGCAGGTGATTGTGCGTTTGGTATAATATCTATGCACGTATCTATATGTTCTATTAATATGGGAATTTGAAATTTGAAAGTGGAGAGAAAATGTTGGAAAGACGATAACCGTCTCCTATTTATACCCATCGCATTAAATGCGATGGGTAGTGGACCGTCAGGAAGGCAGGGAGACACTTAATAAAAAACTGACACGTCAGGAGAGAGAACAACCATCGCCTCCACTTTAGGGCGCGTGGCTGCCACGCGCCTGACAGACGACGAAAACGTGCCTGACATGTAACACCCCGTGTTTTCGAGTGTCAAAGTCAAAGTCAAAGTCCAAGTCAACTTTGACTTTCTTTGACTGTAGATAGTCTATGTTATGTTTTAGTTGTATTATGTGGAGTAAGTGTTGTAATCAGCAAGAATCGAAGTAATCGAATGTTTTAACGCGAACCGATCTACGACTGTGAATGATAGGAAGTAACAATGCGATAAAGTTAACTAATCAGTAATCAAACCGATCTAACAATCATCGAACTCGAGACTCAAATTATGCGAATTTTGGTATTGTTATACGTGTGTGTGTGCCTTATGTGTTACTTGTGCGTGTTTACTTTATGTTTGGTGTGGTATTCAAGCAAATCAATCGAAAATCGAATCGAAACGTGAAATGCAGATGCTTGTATGTAGATATAGTGATTGGGACTGAAAGTAATTTGACTAGGAACCCTATCGTATTCGTATCAGCGTCCATCGAAATCGAAACATCGAAATTCATCGCGAAATACTCGAAGTGGGTCGCGGATCGAACGGGAGGCACCCCGATCGAGCAGCCCACTCGATCGGAGCTCCTGGCCGATCGGCTACCACTTTCCTCTTTTGGAGCCTATAAATAGGGTTGTCATTGTCACACTTTCTATTTTTGGAAAGCTCTGACCGAACCAGCCATCTTCTTCACCTTTTCTCATATTTCTCTCAACTCCGGTAAGTTTTTGCTCTAATTCTTGTACGTTTTTTATCATTACTTGATTCTACACCTTTCTATCTTTCAAAACTTGGATTCTAACCGTGAAATCACCAAGATCTAAGTGTTCTTGAGTGATGTCATCATGGTGTTCTAGAAGAACATCAAACTTTGGCCTCATTCAACCATGATTAGCTTAGATCTAACCGATTTCCACATAAACAAGATAAGATCCATCAAAGATCTAAACATCCACATGTTGTGAAGGATTGAAAGAAGGAATCCCAACTTTCTTTCAACTCTTTTACACTCAATGCCTTCAAACCGTTAGAAACGGAGCTTGAACCGGCTAACTAATCATTCTAACAGTTAAAAGGTTCAAGATTCGGATTCTACGTACAAGGTTCACCGACAATGGGTTAAACTCTAAACCAACGTTCCGAACCGTTCATCGGCCGAACTTGGGTGATTCCTGTCCGAGCCAAAGAAACAGGTAGGAACGGAAGGTATCATAGTTCAACTCGTTATCAAGATACCTTGAAAGAATGAGAAATAATAAAACAGCCAAGGGTTAGACGAAAGGCCGACCGGGTCAGACTTGCTGGCCGAACGGCTAGGCTGTTCGAACAGCCCAGCCGATCGGACATAGCAGCCGATCGACCGGGCCAGCCGATCGGCTAGCACATGGTCCCACACTTTTAAAATCTCATGAAGCATAGTATCGAGGGAGGGATGTTCGATTGAACTGCGTTTGGTGAACATTACTCTTCGGATCATGAGATACTACTCTTCAACATTTAATCGTTTTCACAACTCGTTCGTAGCAAGGAATGCCAGCCGATCAAACAGTCTGTTCGATCGAGCTACATTCTGTTGAGAACCACTTCTAAATTTCCCAGCCGATCGGTTAAGCCGGCCGATCGAACGGACCGTTCGAACGATCGACCTGAAAGGTAAGGACATTTTTGTGTTCTCATATACTACAACGAAAACTTCAAAAGTTCAAATCCTCAAACACAAACATACCAGAGGAAGAAACAATCCACTCGAATGGCCCAGCCGATCGAGCCTACCGGCCGATCGAACAAGACTATCTAATCGGATATGCCAGCCGATCGAAAAGACCGTTCGATCGAACCTGCCGTTCAATCGACCAGCCCATTCGATCCATTCACACTTGTCTTATTTTTTCACGTTACTCATTGTTATGCTATCGAACTATTCAGGCTAACCCTACTCTCAGCGCTCCCTTCAATCCATAATCAATCACTATGAGTATACTCGATCCCTTTTTGCTTTTAGCACTTTTGGGTGTTACATACGTTACCTATCAAATCACAATCAAACACAAACTATTTGAACGCTAACCATTTGCATGTGCTACTTGACTAAATGAATGCTGTTTATTATGTTTACACGTGGAGTGCTATCTACCTGCCTTAGCAACATAGTACTATAGTTTGGACTCAGCACCCGTTCATACGGGGGTTGTTAAGGACAATTACTTGCATGGATTACGGTGGTAATCATGTATTGCGAACCGTCTCGGACGGTCAACCCGCAGTCGTTGGTACCGATGGTCCCATGTCGATAATTAACATGCTTCGTTTTCCTCTGTGTACGTGCCTGGTTACGCGTAAACTATTCGAACTCTATATGCTATTATCAAACTTGTGTGCTCACCTTTACATTTTATGTATTGACTTTATTTTAACGTATGTGACAGGTGCTTAAGTTGCTAGGATGCTTAGGCGCGTGGTGATGAAATCGAGGCTAGGGAGTCTAGAAATAATAAACAATTGTCTGTAATAATAATTGAATCTGAGTTGTCGGAACGAAATTATTTGCCAAGTTGCTTTCTATGATAACTTGTTTATTTATTTGGGACACGGTATGGGACGTGTCATTTAAACTGAATTTATATAATAGTTGTTGTGGAAACTTCTGGACAATCTGTTTCGCTCAGTGCCGCGCCCCGATGATTCCGCCATCGGTTGGGGTGTGACAGATTGGTATCAGAGCCATAACTATAGGGAATTAGGTTAGACACGACCTAGTCTGGGTCGCTGTCTTAGAGACCTAGACTATAGTTAGGAACCAATAGACCCAGTTTATGTGTCATTCTGTAATTCTTCACTATCACTGCACTCAAATTTTCAACTAAAGTCAGGCGATTCGGTCAGGAATAGGTGTGAAAACCGCAAACTCCCGACTAAATTTCCTGACTTATGGGGATTTTACTCCTTCATTTCGACATTTTCGCCAATAAACGAGGAGAATTATACCAAATCAGGAGTGAAATCCATATTTTGATGAATAATCTCCTCAATTTTTGCTAAAACAAGGAAGAAATTGCTAAGCCAGGGGTGAAACCCTAACCTTGGCAGTTTGTTCCGAGTATTATTCCATCACACCAAGGCATTCGACGGACTCCAACGACCTGAACTCACAAGTATGACCTAGGGAACGCGTGTGGAATGCCCAAGAATCGAGGCAGAAACACGACCTCTAGAGTCAAAAATGATGACAGGTCTACTGTGAATAGTCGAGTTGCCTTGGGTAGTCGTTGTCTAGTAGCCGTAGACAATCTATCTCTCGATTTTATGTGTTTCGACTCTGAGAACCGCAACCGTGTACTTTGGTGACTTGTTGATTTTTATGTGTTTATGTGTGCTTTCTCTGTTTTGTGTTTATATCTTGGATATTATTCGATTTTGCTATTATTTCAATTGACACACATGACTCGCATTTACTGTTCTATCTCAATTCGACATCCAGTTGTCGCAACTCTAGACGATATCATACTATGTTATGCTATACGACTAAGTTAGGCTAATACGATGCTATTCGACATGCTAATCGAACGACACGCGAGCTTTGAGGGATAGGTTTCTGTTTTCTGACCTCTTCAGTGATTAAGTGCCTAGGTATTTACGTGTTTCTGTGTTTTGTGCTCTAAGTACTTATGTGTTTCTATGTTCTATGTGCTTATGTGCTTCTACGCTTCTGTGATTCTGTGCTCTGTGTACTTCTGCGCTCAATGGTTATGTGTATCTGTGATTATGTGCCTATATGTTACGTGAGGTGTGATTCGACGTGATTCTAAGCTTTAGACAGTATTAGACGTGTGAGGTGAGATTCGATTTCGTTGTGTTGAGTCTCGTGACGATGTCTAATGAAGACCATGTCGTCGTCTGGATCCCGACACCGTTTGACTCGCCAAGAAAAGAGAGACCGACGCCTCGCTGCTATTATCTCCAAAACCGTGGCGAAAGCTATGAGTGAGGTGTATGAAAACGCTAGCAAGTCGTCAGAAGAATCCCGAGCTGAAAACCCTAAGGAGTCAAGCAAGGCTGCTTTCAGCTTCAAGTAGTTCAAAGCATGCAGACCAAAAGAGTTCACCGGCGAAGATGGTCCTACAGCCATGTTCCACTAGTTCGACTCAGTCGAAGTCACTCTGCGCCAGAGCGGATGTCCCAAACATCTCCGCACTCTCAATGCTACAGGCGTCTTCCAGTCTCGTGCTCTAGACTGGTGGACGGCCGAACGAAACAAGCGCGGCAATGATGTAGCTTACGGGCTAACATGGAAGAAGTTGAAGGCAATTATGATCGACGAATTCTGCCCTCCTCATGAACGCCAAAAGCTGGAGGACGAGTTCTGGGGAATCAAGCAGAAGGATGGAGACAACGCTACTCTCACTGCCCGCTTCAAGCAGCTTAGCATCATCTGTCCTGATCAAGTCAAGACCTCAGATCAAGCCATCAAGAAGTACATTCGAGCCCTGCCCGATTGCGTAGCCGACTTTGTTCAAGCCGCCAAGCCAGCAACGATCGAAGAAACCTACCTACTCGCCGCTGAGATCAATGATAAGCGAGTAAAGTCTGGTTTCTGGGATAAGCCAACCAAGTCTCTGCATCAAGCCACCGCAACAGCACCACCGCTCAGCTCCAGTGATCAATGCACCGCCAGCGAAGCGTGCATACACAGGCCCTCACCCACTCTGCCCGACATGTTCGTATCATCATCCAGTGGGTCTAGCCTGTCGCTTTTGCGCTCACTGCAACCTTTACGGTCATTTCACTGCGAACTGCCGCTATGGTCCCCGTCAAGCCCCAGTTCAAGCCAATGTCAACCAAGCTCTACTCCCTGCCCCTCAAGGCCAACAAGCAGCTCAAGCACCGGCAGCCAATGCTCGAGTCTGCTTTGCATGTGGAGACCCTAACCACTTTGCAAACAGGTGCCCGAACAGGGTGGTTAAGCAAGAGCCTCAGCAACAACAGCAACAACAGCAACAGCAGCAACAGCAGCAAGCAGCCCATGCCCGAACCTTCAACATCAATGCCCGTCAGGCTCAGGCAGATAACAACGTCGTTAATGGTACGTTCCTTGTGAATGGTATTTATGCATCATGTTTGTTTGATACTGGAGCCGATAACTGCTTTGTGTCATTTGAATTCGAGAAGCTCCTTAGTCGTAAGCGCTCCTATCTGTCCTCGTCATTTGAAGTCGAAGTCGCTACAGGAAGAACTATTGCCGTTAATTCAGTACTCCGTGATTGTACTCTCGAACTCAACAATCACATCTTCCCAATCGACCTTATTCCGATGCAACTCGGAAGTTTTGATGTCATAATAGGCATGGACTTTCTTCGTGAAAACCATGCTGAAGTTGTGTGTTTTGAAAAGATGATTCGATTCTCGCTTGCGAATGGTGATCTACTGTGTGTGTACGGTGAAACAGCATCGAAAGGCCTCAAACTCATGTCATGTATTCAAGCCAGCAAGTATCTCCGCAAGGAATACCGAGCCTTCTTGGCCAACATTGTAGTAGCGGAGAAGGAAAAGAAAAAGAAAGTTGAAGTCAAGGACGTTCCAGTGGTTCGTGAATTTCCTCAGGTGTTCCCTGACGATCTTCCCGGACTACCACCGAGTCGTGATATCGACTTTCGTATCGACCTTATTCCTGGAGCTAACCCCGTTGCCAAAGCCCCTTACCGACTCGCACCATCCGAAATGAGGGAACTCTCGAATCAACTCCAGGAATTACTCGAAAAAGGCTTTATTCACCCAAGCACCTCTCCTTGGGGCGCGCCAGTCCTTTTTGTCAAAAAGAAGGACGGGTCGTTCTGGATGTGCATCGACTATCGGGAATTGAATAAGCTAACCATCAAGAACCGATACCCCTTGCCTCGAATCAACAATTTGTTTGATCAGCTACAAGGTGCAACATGTTTCTCTAAGATCGACCTGCGTTCAGGATATCATCAGCTACGGATTCAAGAGGAAGACATTCCTAAAACCGCTTTTCGAACCCGTTATGGCCAATACGAATTTGTTGTTATGCCCTTTGGTCTAACCAACGCACCCACGGTTTTTATGGATCTGATGAATCGCGTGTGTAAACCTTATTTTGACCGTTTCGTCATCGTGTTCATCGACGATGTCTTGATCTATTCCAAAATGAAAGCCGAACACGCGCAACATCTACGTTTGGGTCTCGAGTTACTTCAGGGGAACCAACTCTATGCCAAGTTCTCCAAGTGCGAATTCTGGTTGGAGGAGGTTCAGTTTCTGGGTCACATCGTGAATAGTCAGGGTATCCATGTCGATCCTGCGAAGATTGAAGCTGTCAAAAGCTGGATTACGCCTAAGAACCCGTCAGAAGTTCGTTCTTTTCTCGGACTAGCGGGCTATTATCAACGATTCATTGAAGGATTCTCCAAGATCGCTGTGCCACTTACCGCTCTTACTCATAAGGACAAGCCTTTTATGTGGGGAAACGCACAAGAGACTGCCTTCCAAACCCTCAAGCATATGCTATGCATCGCACCGATTCTTACGCTGCCCGACGGAAGCGACAACTTCATTGTCTACTGTGATGCTTCTAACCTTGGTCTCGGCTGTGTCCTCATGCAGCGAGACAAGGATATAGCCTACGCATCTCGTCAGATCAAGATCCACGAGAAGAACTATACAACCCATGACCTCGAGCTAGGCGCGGTTGTCTTTGCATTGAAGATTTGGCGACACTACCTGTATGGCACTAAGTGTACGATCTACACTGATCACAGGAGTTTACAACACATCTTTAATCAGAGAGAGCTTAATATGCGTCAACGCCGATGGGTAGAACTTCTCAACGATTATGACTATGAGATTCGTTATCACCCAGGCAAGGCGAATGTGATTGCCGACGCGCTCAGCAGAAAGAGTTACGTGCTCAGTACCCGAAACATCCAAGCCCAGCATAATCTCGAAACCCTTATCTGCGAAGCTCAACATGCTTGCTTTAACGAGCGTACATTGAAGAAAGAGAGGATCTATCACGATGGAGCTCAGTTAGTAAGCAAATCCGATGGGATATTCTATTATCTGGACCGAATTTGGATCCCTAAGCGGACCGATCTGCGAAAAATCATCATGAATGAAGCCCACAAGTCCCGATATTCTATTCATCCCGGTGCGGACAAGATGTACCAGGACCTGCGTTATAAGTACCGGTGGCCGGGTATGAAACGGGATATCGCTCTTTACATTGGAAGCTGTTTAACTTGCGCAAGAGTCAAGGCTGAACATCAAAGACCTTCTGGCTTACTCGAACAACCGCCGATACCTATATGGAAGTGGGAGAGCATAGCTATGGATTTCATAACAAAACTCCCGCCCACGCCATCAGGTCACGATAGTATTTGGGTTATAGTTGATCGTCTAACGAAATCAGCCCAGTTTTTTCCGATACGAGAAGACTACAAGGTGGAACGACTAGCCCAAATATACACCGACGAGATCATTTGTAATCACGGTACGCCTCATGACATCATTTCAGACCGTGACGCTCGGTTCACTTCGCGATTGTGGGAAACGTTTCAAGCGGCCCTTGGTACGTCGCTTAATCTGAGTACTGCATTCCATCCTCAAACCGACGGACAGACTGAAAGAACGATCCGTACTCTTGAAGACATGCTCCGAGCGTGTGTCATAGATTTTGGTGGTAGTTGGAACAAACACCTGCCATTGGTGGAATTCTCGTACAATAATAGTTATCATGCCAGCATTCAAATGGCACCTTTCGAGGCTTTGTATGGTAGAAGATGTCGATCGCCTATTGTGTGGCACGAGATCGGTCACTCGCAACTAACCGGTCCCGAGATTCTACAAGAAACGACTGACAAAATCCACCAAATTCGAGACAACTTGGTGAAAGCTCGGAACAGACAGAAAAGTTACGCCGATAAAAGACGCAAGCCCCTTGAATTTGCCGTTGGTGACTACGTACTCCTAAAGGTATCCCCTTAGAAGGGTGTGGTCAGATTCGGCAAGAAAGGGAAACTAGCGCCTCAATATGTTGGACCTTTTAGGATTCTGGAAAGGATCGGAAAAGTTGCCTACAGACTCGAACTACCGGAGGAACTTAGTAACGTCCACCCGACTTTCCACGTCTCTAACCTCCGAAAATGCCTTGCTGATCATGATCTAATCGTACCACTCGACGATCTTCAGGTCAATGAAACCTTACACTTCGTGGAAAAGCCTGTCGAAATCATGGATCGCCAAACCAAGCAACTCAGGCGCTCACGCATCCCTATCGTGAAGGTCCGATGGGATGCCAAACGAGGCGCGGAGTTCACTTGGGAACTCGAAAGCGACAAGAAGGCCAAGTACCCACAGTTGTTTAAATAGATCTGAAGCGTCAAATTGGTTAAACGATGCACGGTGATGTGCAGCTTCAAGCCTAATTACAGGACGAAATTCCCTAAACAAGGGGAGGCTGTAACACCCCGTGTTTTCGAATGTCAAAGTCATAGTCCAAGTCAACTTTGACTTTCTTTGACTGTAGATAGTCTATGTTATGTTTTAGTTGTATTATGTGGAGTAAGTGTTGTAATCAGCAAGAATCGAAGTAATCGAATGTTTTAACGCGAACCGATCTACGACTGTGAATGATAGGAAGTAACAATGCGATAAAGTTAACTAATCAGTAATCAAACCGATCTAACAATCATCGAACTCGAGACTCGAATTATGCGAATTTTGGTATTGTTATACGTGTGTGTGTGCCTTATGTGTTACTTGTGCGTGTTTACTTTATGTTTGGTGTGGTATTCAAGCAAATCAATCGAAAATCGAATCGAAACGTGAAATGCAGATGCTTATATGTAGATATAGTGATTGGGACTGAAAGTAATTTGACTAGGAACCCTATCGTATTCGTATCAGCGTCCATCGAAATCAAAACATCGAAATTCGTCACGAAATACTCGAAGTGGGTCGCGGATCGAACGGGAGGCACCCCGATCGAACAGGCCAGCCGATCGGCTAGCATCTTCCTAGCCGATCGAGCAGCCCACTCGATCGGAGCTCCTGGCCGATCGGCTGCCACTTTCCTCTTTTGGAGCCTATAAATAGGGTTGTCATTGTCACACTTTCTATTTTTGGAAAGCTCTGACCGAACCAGCCATCTTCTTCACCTTTTCTCAGATTTCTCTCAACTCCGGTAAGTTTTCGCTCTAATTCTTGTACGTTTTTTATCATTACTTGATTCTACACCTTTCTATCTTTCAAAACTTGGATTCTAACCATGAAATCACCAAGATCTAAGTGTTCTTGAGTGATGTCATCATGGTGTTCTAGAAGAACATCAAACTTTGGCCTCATTCAACCATGATTAGCTTAGATCTAACCGATTTCCACATAAACAAGTTAAGATCCATCAAAGATCTAAACATCCACATGTTGTGAAGGATTGAAAGAAGGAATCCCAACTTTCTTTCAACTCTTTTACACTCAATGCCTTCAAACTGTTAGAAATGGAGCTTGAACCGGCTAACTAATCATTGTAACAGTTAAAAGGTTCAAGATTCGGATTCTATGTACAAGGTTCACCGACAATGGTTTAAACTCTAAACCAACGTTCCGAACCGTTCATCGGCCGAACTTGGGTGATTCCTGTCCGAGCCAAAGAAACAGGTAGGAACGGAAGGTATCATAGTTCAACTCGTTGTCAAGATACCTTGAAAGAATGATAAATAATCAAACAGCCAAGTGCTAGACGAAAGGCCGACCGGGTCAGACTTGCTGGCCGAACGACTAGGCTGTTCGAACAGCCCAGCCGATCGGACATACCAGCCGATCGACCGGGCCAGCCGATCGGCTAGCACATGGTCCCACACATTTAAAATCTCATGAAGCATAGTATCGAGGGAGGGATGTTCGATTGAACTGCGTTTGGTGAACATTACTCTTCGGATCATGAGATACTACTCTTCAACATTTAATCGTTTTCACAACTCGTTCGTAGCAGGGAATGCCAGCCGATCGAACAGTCTGTTCGATCGAGCTACATTCTGTTGAGAACTACTTCTAAATTTCCCAGCCGATCGGTTAAGCCGGCCGATCGAACGGACCGTTCAAACGATCGACCTGAAAGGTAAGGACATTTTTGTGTTCTCATATACTACAACGAAAACTTCAAAAGTTCAAATCCTCAAACACAAACATACCAGAGGAAGAAACAATCCACTCGAATGGCCCAGCCAATCGAGCCTACCGGCCGATCGAACAAGACTGTCCAATCGGATATGCCAGCCGATCGAATAGACCGTTCGATCGAACCTGCCGTTCAATCGACCAGCCCATTCGATCCATTCACACTTGTCTTATTTTTCCACATTACTCATTGTTATGCTATCGAACTATTCAGGCTAACCCTACTCTCAGCGCTCCCTTCAATCCATAATCAATCACTGTGAGTATACTCGATCCCTTTTTGCTTTTAGCACTTTTGGGTGTTACATACGTTACCTATCAAATCACAATCAAACACAAACTATTTGAACGCTAACCATTTGCATAGGCTACTTGACTAAATGAATGTTGTTTATTATGTTTACACGTGGAGTGCTATCTACCTGCCTTAGCAACACAGTACTATAGTTTGGACTCAGCACCCGTTCATACGGGGTTTGTTAAGGACAATTACTTGCATGGATTACGGTGGTAATCATGTATTGCGAACCGTCTCGGACGGTCAACCCGCAGTCGTTGGTACCGATGGTCCCATGTCGATAATTAACATGCTTCGTTTTCCTCTGTGTACGTGCCTGGTTACGCGTAAACTATTCGAACTCTATATGCTATTATTAAACTTGTGTGCTCACCTTTACATTTTATGTATTGACTTTATTTTAACGTATGTGACAGGTGCTTAAGTTGCTAGGATGCTTAGGCGCGTGGTGATGAAATCGAGGCTAGGGAGTCTAGAAATAATAAACAATTGTCTGTAATAATAATTGAATCTGAGTTGTCGGAACGAAATTATTTGCCTAGTTGCTTTCTATGATAACTTGTTTATTTATTTGGGACACGGTATGGGACGTGTCATTTAAACTGAATTTATATAATAGTTGTTGTGGAAACTTCTGGACAATCTGTTTCGCTCAGTACCGCGCCCCGATGATTCCGCCATCGGTTGGGGTGTGACACTGACAGGTCTGAAAAAGCAACTACTCACATCTCCGACAAGACAGCCACCTCAGATGGAACGTCAGTCACATCAGTTGTCCTCATCTCCATCAAGAAACTTCCCTTAGAAGAACCTCCAAAAAGTGAAGTTACCATCATGCGCCATGCGCCGTTTTGGCTCAACTTTGCAAGGTTATCTTCATGCGTCGCGCGCCATTTCGGCTCAACCTTGCAAAGTTACCATCATGCGCCATGTGTCGTTTTGGCTCAACTTTGCAAAGTCACCATCATGCGCCATGCGCCGTTTTGGCTCAACTTTGCAAGGTTACCTTCATACTGTGACAACTCGTAATTTAGAACCTTTCGTTGTACTCTGAATGCAACCTGTATGTACGTGATGTGATTATGTGGTACGTTGATTTTAAAGGAATGTTATGTTTTATGTTGTTATGTGTTTATAACTTGGTCGCACAACTTAAGCTCGATCACACAATCCCTTTTGGGCCGCACACAATGATTCCAATCGCACACTCCTCTCTCTGCCCAAACTATTGTTCGAATGCATAACCCAAAGGGCAGCCCATGATGGGTTCGGCCCTCCCCTTTGCACGCATAACACCCATGATGAGGGTGTATACTCCTTATTATTCCACAAAACACTCAAAACACACAAACCCTACTCTCCCTTCTCTCCTTCGAAGACCGGCGGCAGCCCCCTTCATCATTCGAAGTCTCCTTCGTTTCCAAACACCCAATTCGGTTAGTGTGCTGTTATGCTTGATTGTATGATTATCGGTATTCTGATTTCTATGATTGCTATGAGAAAACTAGGGTTCATGCTAGTAATAATATTGATGAATGTCGTGATCATGAACCAGAGTCATATGTTCAATTGCTATACGTAAACATATATGATGGTCAGAACTGTTATGATTAATGGATCGAATGATGGTATATGTTAACCTAGGATCGAATGTATGTTAAAGGAGATGATTTTAATTGTGTGTGTAATTGATTAAGTTGTATTGACATGAGAAGTTGCCTGATGAATTGGTTTACTTGTTGATGCTCGAGTTGTATGGCTTGATGATCCGATGATATGTGTGCATGATAAGTTGTTGTTCATGGTTAGATAATTAATTAGGGTTCATGAGAATGATTGGAAATCCCTTGATTTGATCGAATAAAGGAGCAATCAGAAACTGTTAATAGTTTGATTGGATAGAATAAATGGAAACTAGATAACTGATTGCATGATTTTAGGGAAATTGTAACTGATCGCATAATAGCAATCGCACAAGGTAGTCGCACAAGATAGGGATGCTGAAGTACAGCTGTTAAAGCACATAATACTGTCTTCCTATGCATGATCGCACAATATAGTGCGGATCGCACAACATGCTGTGGATCGCACAAGTTGTGCTGATCGCACAACATGTTGGGCCGCACATAACTGAACTGTTTATTATTGGGCCGCACAAGAAGTTCATTAGTTTAATGTTTATGGACCGCATATGTCATTGGGCTACGGGTGTTTGGGCTGGGTCGCACAAGCATTGGTTGCACATATTGGCCCAATCGCACAAGATATATGGGCCGAATGTGGTGCGGATCGCACAAGACCATTCGAATCACACAAGGCCATTCAGGTCGCTCAAGACACGTGGGCATGAATGACTGGGCCACACACTTGTGTACGTGACGTTTGGACTGTTATGTGATATGTGTATGTGGACTTGCATGTTAGTTGCACGTTCCTAAATGTGAACTTATGATATGAACCTGGGAACGTGCTAAACCTCTAATATGAGTTACTGGCTGAGGTGCAAAGTGTACTATGTGGTAATTATGTGATAGTATAACATATGTTACTGTTGGATTTCATGAACTACTGTTACAACTCATATAATGATGTGTGTATGCTACATGTGTAACATGAATGTGGAATATGTAATTTACATGCATACAAACTGATTGTCTTTTGGTAACCACGGTAGGGTTTGATTGACCAACTGGGAACGGGTAATGTAACGTAACATACCGAGCAATCTAAGGTGAGTTCACTGCTCTTTTCCAAGCATGCGTCCCGGGGAGGGACATCTGGTAAACGTTCTAGGGAGGAATGTCGGGTAAATGGGTTTGACTGGAATGTTAAACCTGGGATGTTGGTTATACACTCATATCTATCATTAAGTCCCATCATATACCGAATTGGTTGTCGGGGAGGCAACGGGGTTATTAGTTGATAGCGCTATTAGGTTTGGCACCCTCACACCGTACCAGGGAGGACGGTCGTGAACTAATTACCTTAACCACTTGACCAATGTTTGATAGAGCATTGGGGAAGGGCAAATAATCTGGAGCCATCTGCGGTAATCGAGTTATTAACAACATCGAATCTCTGAATTGTTTTAAACTCACATCTGGTAACTAAATGTGTTAACAAACTTTGAACTCACCAACGTTGTCTGATACACTTTTCTGCATGCTTGCAGGCCTATAGGTATATGTCGTTGGAACTTGCTGTCTGGGATGCTGGAGTGGTCATGGGTCGAGATACATGGAATCACGAGACACATCTAACGGCTTACACACACTTGAATTTTGAGAACAGAACAAATGATTTATGTTTCCGCTGAACATGTCAAGTTTAATAAATAATTTGTAACACTTTATTTCAATGAATGCAAGTTTTTATTTGAATTATTATTATCAGTTCAATGTGATTGGTGGCTAGAGCCTGGTACGTCACACGCCTCGCGGGGGTTTCCGCATGTGGTATTTTGGGGGTGTGACACATACGCCTCGTCCCATTTCGGCTCAACTTTGCAAAGTTACCATCATGCGCCATGCGCCGTTCTCGGCTAAACTTTGCAAAGTTACCATCATGCGCCATGCGCTGTTCTCGGCTCAGCTTTGCAAAGTTACCATCATGCGCCATGCGCCCTTTTGGCTCAAATTTTGCAAGTCCAGAATCCCTTATAGACGATAAACTCAACTAGAAGGCACACTGGACTGGGGGGGGGGGGACTTGAAGAGGTATAGTCCCAATTCCATGCACACATGGCAGGGACCACACCATCTTTTTTATCCGACATGGCGCCTACATCAGCAAGCGTAACCAGAAGCTTCTAGAAGCTTCTGGAAGATATCAAGGTGGCACCAAAGATGTTCCTCCAGACAAAAAGGACAACATGTGTCACCAATAATCAGACGCCATGTGGACCTGCAACACGATCTAAGGACAGACCGACAGCTGCGGTATTAATCTCCTACCTAGACGAATAACAGCCTGCCACGTCATCCACTATCCTGGCCACAACAGAGGAGACCAAGAGGATATTCCTCTTAGTCGGATAGCTGGCGCCCGGTGGCAGCTGTCAAGGCCTCTCCTCCCTCTTTCATCCTTCGGCTATAAATAGGACCCTTCATCATTCAGGTAGAACATTCTGCTCTCCTTACATTTCACCTACAACATACACTATTTCTCCTCAGAACAGTACTTATTCTAACGCTGAATAGTGGTCACAAGGAGAACCCCCCTATTCTCCTCCTTGTGGCGAGTCACCGGTGTTCTGTTTTGCAGGATATCAGTCATCAGCGAGTAGAGAAGGAGATTGAACCCCATATACGAGACGACCCTGCTGGTTAGCCCTAGTGTTAACCAGTGTTTCATCACATAAGAATAGCAGGTAAACGAGCAACAAACTGCGCCATCCCTTTCTAAATTGTGTAATGTGACTTTTTGAACTTTCAGTTTCTTGATTCTTGATTTTTTGCAAGATTTTGTTGGTGGGCATGCTGCATTAGTTGTTACTAAGGGAATTTGCAGATCAGTTGGTTGAAATTTGTTGATTTTGAAGATAACGGTGGAGATGGTGGTTGTGGGTTTAAGGTGAAGGTGGTAATGGAATTTAGAGAGAGAGATGGGGGGGGGGGGGAATGAGGGGGGCCAACAATCTTTTTATCTTTTTAAGTTTTTTAATTGGTTAGGGGTAATTTAGTCATTTCGCACACATTTAACAGAGAAAACTAACTATCATCCACTATAGGGATCATCCGAGTAACAACCGAGCAAACCATAAGAAGCACGAATGTAATTTTTAAAATTTGAGAACTAAGAGTGTTACTTTGACAAACCACAAGCACTATACGTGCATTTTACTCTAAATAAAAAGTAAAAAATGGCTTTATAATACTATTTTCCTAAAAATGATTTACTATCAACATATTTTTGCCGTAGTAACAAAAAATCGCCGCCGTGAATATTCCAGAAAACCCTAATTCCCAAAACCCCTGGTCTATATAAGAAACACCACCATTGTTCACCCAAATCATCCAAACCATTCCCGTTGGTCTTTAACGGTAACATTTTTAAGTTCATTGCATCAGTTTGTATTTTATTTTTGTTGAACGAATAAGAATGGAGGTTAGCTGTATCGATGATGAAAGATGAAAGGCTTGTTTCTCATGAACATTCGCAGTGGCCGCCTGATTGAACTTTCGCCTTCGCCAGGCTTGAGAGTTCATGTTGCTCTTTCCTTCCTTCCTTGGATGTCTGAGATCCTCCTCTTTTTTTCTTTTCTTTTTTTTATTTTTATTTGTTTTGATGTCTATAAGAAACTGGTGATGATAATGTTAAGGCTTGTTTCTCAGAAACATTCGCAGTGGCCGACTAAGAGCTTTCGCCTTCGCCAGGCTCGAGAGCTTGTGCTGTCTTGCTCCTTCCTTCCTTGGATGTCTGAAGTTTCAATATTATACATAAATTATTTATTTATTTATTTATTTATGGAGATTTAGTGTGGGTTTCTCAATGATGATTTCAATAGATGACGAGTCTGATGTAATATCCATTCCATTCAATTATGAAGACGAATCGAGGCATTTGTCTGAGAGCCAACCCATCTATACTGAGTCCTTTGTTTTTAAAAAAAAAATGGCCGATGATAAAATTCAAATTAATGACAAGCATATGTCTGAATAAATAAATAAATGTTGTTAATCTTCTCCATGAGGCCACATTCATTTTGAAACCGATGAGGATTAGATTTGTGTTACAACAATTTTACTGCCTTCCTTCCTTCTAAGGTTTGTTTTTATTTTAAAATATATTTATGGTTTTTGATTGAATATTTGATGATTTTGAGGAGTTCAGATGATGATCAATTGCATAGTTCAAATGAATGTTTGTGATTAGAAAAGTTTTAGTCTTTCCGATGAACTCACATTTTTTTATATTTTTTAATTTAATAATGATTGTATTTAAATTAGTGGGATAATGACGACTCCATGTGATAAGGTCTCGTTCGTCGTAATGGTGTGATGAATTCACACCTTGCCCCATGTGATAAGGTCTCGTTCGTCGTAATGGTGTGATGAATTCACACCTTGCCGACCATCCTGTTATACCACCACCCATAAACTGAATCCCACATTATTTTTAGAAATTTTAAATGATTTTTTTAATTTGATAATCTTTGGCAACTTAAACATACGTACGAAATAATTTATGTTGTAAATCTTTTATCCATGATGCCATTTCTGTTTGTTAAACTGTATTTTTGTTTGTTTTTAGTGAAAGCTGTGATGCAGGTTTGACAAGAGAAAGGTCACAACTTCATGAGAAAATCAACTCTTGTTTGTATAGCTAGTCGTTACCATTTTTAACGGCTTGTTTCTCAGAGACATTTGCAGTGGCCAAACCAAAAGCTTAGGCCTTCGCCAGGCTTGAGAGCTTGTGCTGTTTTACTCCTTGGATGTCTGAAGTTTCATGTATTTGTTTTTCTTTTTATGAACGGCCAACAAAGCAATTTTATTACGAAAAAAGTGGCACACTAACAAACAAATTGGACGGCCAGAAATGTACAAGCAATGCAATCGGCACAACACCTAATTACATATTTCGAACAATAGCCACCTCTCCCATGTTAGCTAGTTTTAGAATGATTTTTATCCATAAAAAGGTCAGCGTCTTGATGTCATCCCTCAGCCTCCCAAAAGACATTTGCTCATCCGCAAAAAGATGAGTTTGTTTCGACTGCGCCATATGTGCACTAGATAGTCGTTTGTACCACCATGTATGTAGCCTTCTTCTACCTTTTAGACCCGTTTATGAACTGAAGTGAATGCAAAGATGGACGCACCTTTACTTGCACCAAGTCACAACTGAGTCCCGGAACTCTTGTGCCAGCCTGCACGAGACGAAAATGAGATCGGCGGGTTCATTTTTGTCCCCGCAAAAGCTGCAACTTACCTCTTCCATAGTTGCATTTCTACTTACCAATTTTGTTGGAACCCGATTACACAGCTCTCCAAGCAAGAAAGTTCACTTTTAGAGTTCAAACCTGAATCCGCTATCCGTAACACTCATGCTTTGCAGCGTAGTCCTTGCACTGCGTACCAACAACACAACCTCCATCGAAACTAATAAACGAACCAGCCCATTCATTTCAGTCAACTCCCCGAGTGTTTGCAGCCTTCTGGACCAATGGAACCTCTGAATCGAAGTCCCACCTGCCCAAACCACGCTCTCCGCAATGGAATTACCTTCCCCTCCCCATACATCATCCCACGAATCAAGGTCGCCAAAGTAATACACCCCTTTGAAGTCTTTCGTTATGCCACCTATTTGTTTCCAGGGGCTCGGGAGCGAGAGCCTCATAGGGATGTAATTCCAATTTCTAGACCCACCATGTACACACCGAACCACCTTACTCCACAGACCATTCACATCCACCTTGAATCTCCACCATCACTTGGCCAATAAGGCAACTAAAATATGTAACAACTAATTAAAGAAGTCATATACTATACAATCAGCCCAAACTAGTGAAAACTCTAAAAGTGAGCATCTAAATTGTTAGCAACATACAATTCGGTCAATGCTTAGACAAAATGGTCAAAGATACATATAAATTGTGTCAACATGTTGTTCAACCCCACAACATACATTTCGCTGTGTTAAACATTTTGCTTACCAGACATTTGGCTGACTAGTACATTCCTTCGGGACTATACAAGAGTGGCAAGAAGTACCTAAAAACCCTAGATTACAACAGTGGCGGATGTGATCAGATGGCGGTTGTGATCTAATGTCGCACCCAAATCGATGAAATTGATCGAACAATAGCCAATTTGAAGTGAAACAAAAAGAAAATTGAAACGAAATTGACCGAACCCAGGCTAAATGAAAATTCGATATAATCACGCATGTTATATCAAATAATCACACACGTTGTTGTACGTGATGTATATTTTTTTGTGTATATAATGGATTCTGAATCATTTGAGAAGATATAGTACAAACGTTATGTGATAGAAAATTACATGGAGTAAAAAAACACATACGGTGTTTTATTGGTCCTGATTATAATAATGAAAATATAGTTATGGATGTTGTTATAGATGTGTAGAGAATCTGTTATTAAAAGAATGTTAATCTATTTTCATTTTTATTTTTCTAACATTTTTATTCATGCGCTTACTTGTTTTTATATTATATATAACTTGATTGAGTAAATTACAACTTTTGTTTGTCCTTTATGTTAACACCATTTGTACTTGTTTTTATATTATATATAACTTGATTAAGTAAATTACAAGTTTTGTTTGTCCTTTATGTTAACATCATTTGTACTTAACGTTTCAAAATCTTGCACGTTATGTCGTCTTTTAGCTCTGATTTTTTGGTTAAGTATGGTCATGTGCCTTGCACATGAGAGGTATTCTTGTCATAATAATGTAAAGAACTGTTATTCGAGGACTATTTTTACAGAAAATAAAAAAGAAATATATAAACTCTCCTTTCACAATACCTGCAACCACCACCAACCCTAAAACCCAAACCACGGCTTCAAACCTGAAACAACCACAACTTACCACATCTTGCAAATGACCCTGAAATCGGTCACTACTACAACTCATTCTGAAAATCGCCAATCTTAACCCATAGGCTATCAAAACTCCGGTTATAGGTTACATCTGCCTCCGTCGTCGGCGTACGTGTCTAGAAATGGCAATGGGCCGGGTATTGGTAATCCCAGGCCCGTACCCGGTTGTAATTCTTTGTCCCATACCCGGTCCGTTACCCGTCGGGTATTTTTCGGGTAGTTACCCGTCGGGTATTTTTCGGGTAGTTACCCGTCGGGTATTTTTCGGGTAATTACCCGTCGGGTATCGGGCATACCCACGGGTATCGGGTATACCCGTTAATTTCTTAAAAATACCCGTTGGGACAAATGTGCAACTTTTACTTTGATGTTTATATAATTTACTATTTTAATGACTATAACAAATGAAAATATGATTAACAACTTACATATCATATTCAGATCATAAATACTACTAAATTAAAACGATTACTCAATTAAGTAATTGTATCAGGACCACCTAATTGCATAAAACATCCACATAATAAAGAGTGATAACTTCCATATCCAATTCTCATGCTCAAAAATAAGTTATATGTTCACTAAACACTTGCCATATACATATCCACATATAACTATAGGGAAGGTAACAAGTACATGCACTAAGTTTATATATATGGAAATCTATAATATGATGCTTTCGGGTATTATTCGGGTAAATGGGCCGGGTATCGGGCGGATATCACTAAATCCCATACCCGTACCCATACCCGAAATTTTCTATTTTTAAGCTCGTACCCGGCCCATACCCATTGGGCTTCGGGTATACCCGGCCCGTGTGTTTCGGGTTTCGGGTATACCTGTCGGGCTTGGGCTTTTTTGCCATCCCTATACGTGTCTGATCGGAGTCACCACTCCTGAATCTCTTTGCCGGAAAATCTGTAATCATTAAATGGAAACCGCAGGTAACAAATCTGATCGTGAACCACACTATGCAACAAGAAACGAGACTGAAATCTGATGGGTAAGCCTTACTAAACGGAATAACGTATTTGGATCCAGAATGTAATCGTGCCACAACCAGCGCCTTTCGATTCCACCTCAGTATAAGTTGATGTGATGTTTGAGCGAAGATGTGCGTCTGTAGAAAGGGTCACGAGAGAAGAGAAGAACAAACGCTGGTGATCGCTGCAACGTAGCCAACCGGAGCGGGGTTGTGTATGTTTTTGATAATCTGAAAGTGTAAATTAGTGTGGAATTGAAGGGAACACTCAATTGAGAAAAATGGTTTGTGAAATTAGGGTTTTAGGTTGATTATGGTGAGAATTGGGGAAGATGATGCAGAGGGTTAGAGATGAGACAAATTGTATTATTTTAATGTTTTTTATTTTATTTTTGTACACAATAGTCCTTAGACATATGTTATTTGTAGTATAGTCACTGGATAACGAAATGACAAAAATGGCCTATTGTGCAAGGTACATGACCATACTTAACCAAAAAATCTAACTGGGTTAGGGCTAAAAGACATAATGTGTAGGATTTTGAAACGTTAAGTACAAAACTTGTCAACTTACGCGCCAAAGGACAGCGCCTGAAAAATGGTGTTAACATAAAGAACAAAACTTGTAATTTACTCTATTAACGTTTCACATCTACCGTTTTGAACACAACAAATCTCTCATTTACACAGCAATTGTCCAGCTCTTCTCATATGAACATGCAGAGCCAGAGGTCAGAGCCACCGCTGACCAACATCAGATGAGGTGTGTGCATCTTCGGGTTTTGATTTAGAAGTGGTTCCATTCCAAACCATTTAGCGAACCCAATGCAAATTTGGTTTGGTTCCGAACCGGAAGAGAACCAATGGCATGGAACCAAACCAATAAAGCAACTCTATGTTATGGACTAATACCATTGCAAGGTATGGGACTTGTCCCACATCGGTTGTATGGGCAACTGATGTGGGGTTTATATACCAAATGGGCTCTCTCACCCACAAGATTAGTCTTTTGGGTTGTGTTCTCCTGTTTGGTATGTAACATTGGTATCAGAGCCAGAACTCGGAGTGGTGGCCCACGGAGTGGTGGCCTGGAGAGAGCCAGCCGTGACCAACGTGGCCGTGACCAACGAGGCTCGGAGTGGTGGCCTGGAAAGAGCCAGCCGTGACCAACATGGGCGTGACCAACGAGGACGTTGGCCCTTAAGGAGGGTCGATTGTTATGGACTAATACCATTGCAAGGTATGGGACTTGTCCCACATCGGTTGTATGGGCAACTGATGTGGGGTTTATATACCAAATGGGCTCACTCACCCACAAGACTAGTCTTTTGGGTTGTGTTCTCCTGTTTGGTATGTAACACTCTAGAACCGAGAACCATTTTTTTTATAAATATAGAACTGACAACATAGCCAAATACAGCTGCCTCCTATCCCAATACAGTTTTTTTTTTTTTTTTTGGTTTTGTGGGGTCCATACAATCAGACCAGCATTGACCAAAAAAACATTTGACTAGGCGGGCAAAGAGTATGAGCCGAGCACCTACAACTTCTTATCAGTAACCATGAAAACTAGATACCAGAAACCTCATGGGACTTGCCAATACCCTGCTAACCAACAAATGCAGCTTGCGCTGAGCAGATAGCCTTTAAGAGGTTATGTCAAGAAACCAATGGAAGCAAGATTCAAACCTGAGACCTTTGCTAGAGGGACTCAGTTGCTTAACACCCCTTGAAGATTACCTGGTTTTCGCAAGATGGGAGAAGAAATGCACTTTCATACCCATAACTATCTCACACAAACCCTAATTATTTGCATAACATCTTTTAACAACATCCACCTAATAAGAATGTAGCAGACCAGAAACCAGAGCATCCGCATAACGTGTTTGACCCAAATATGATCACTTGTATATTTGATACTGTACCACAAACATTACTTGAAAAATTGGTTCAAAGAGTATAAATAAAGTTTAAAGAATTCTAAACCAAAATGTTTAGACACACATCAGCATCCAGTGAACAAACCAAGCTAAAGAAACCACTCAATGCATTTGATAAACCTAACATGCAACTTCCCCGACTCAATAGGACAGTGTCCTAAATTGGCTTGTATACTCACTTCCGAATAATATGTTGACTAAAAGCTTTGTCGGTTTTGAGTTTTAAACCTTCTTTATGATCTGCACAACATCTTCATCTTCAAGTTCATGTTCCTATCATTTATAAAAAATTCATAAGAATCATTATTATCTAGGTTAACACAAGACCAGTGTATTTTTAATGCATACAACCGTTATGCTTAAAAAAAAAATACTAACATTGTAAACTTTTGTAGTATGAAAGAATATGAAGAAAAACAGCTTACCTTGCCAACTCTTTGCGGCTTGTGTTTTGCACTAGAACCCCATACCAATGCACTGCATTAACGTATACGATCAATGACAAAGTTTTTACTTTTTGTCACCAAAAACTAAATTCTTTTCTAGTTTTACGAAAACTATTTCAGAAAAATCACTTACTACTTAAACTGCTTAAGCATGTCCTTGTGAATTCTAAAGCAGAAATCCTCAACGGTTTTCTTTTTAGACGAAAGAATTACAGGGTCCTCGTAGTCCGGATTCATCCCTTTGGGTTTTGTGTAAATACGAGTCAAATTGAGATATTCCCATATCATTTCTAGCAGACCATCAAGGTTCCATTCCAAGTGAGCACTGCAACACATCATAGAAGTTACAACGAGATGCCACAGTAATAAAAGAAAGAGTAAAATGCCATTTACGTCTCTGAGGTTTGGCCAATTTTGCAACTTCCGTCCAACGGTTTGTTTTTCGCATCTGGATCCAAAAGATTTGAAATCTTGCCAATTTCTTCTGGCTCATTAACTCCATCCATTTTTCTCCGTTAAGTCAGGTTTTTTTCATACATAAAGTGAAAAAGACCGAATTGCCCTTCAAGTGAATTCTTGTACATTATGCTGAATGCTTGTACATAAAGTGAAAAAGACCGAATTGCCCTTTTAAGTTAACAAAAAAAGGGAAATACCCCTGACTTAACGGAGAAAATTAATGGAGTTAACAAGCCGGATGAAAATGGCAAGATTTCAAACCTTTTGGATCCACGTGGAAAACCAAACCCTAGGACAAAAGTCGCAAAACTGGTCGAACCTCAGGGACGAAAATGGTATTTTACTCTAAAAGAAATGAACAAAAAGATTATAGCATTGTGATCCATATATGTACCTAACAGGGCAGTAGTGAGGAAGTTTATCCAATATTTCCAGCTCTTCAAGTGTTATCTGATCTATTTTGTTGACGACATATATGCAAGGAGTATATATCCTACTCCCTTCAATAACATCTATGAGGTCATCGGCGGTTGCATCAAACCTAAGAGTGACATCAGCATTATGTATTTTATATTCACTGCATATTGCCTTCACTGTTTCGAGATCCAGATGTGTGTTAGCAACCGTTGATGTGAAATTAATCCCACCCTTTTCTTTTTTCCTGAATGTTAGATTCGGAGGCTCCTTATTTAACCTGTAACCATATAAAAACAGAAATAAGGTTTTCAAACATTCTTAAAATTTGGAAATCATGTGAAAAGAAACAATAAAAGAACATATTCTAGGTTATGAACTTACCGAATGCCAAACCCTTCAAGCTCTTTTTCGATCAGACGTTTGTGTGTTATTGGCTTTATTGCGTCCAGTACGATCAGGATACAGTTGCATGTCCTGGCGGTGCTGATAACCTAAAGGGCAAGAACAGTCCTTGTTATAGAATATGAAAAAAACAAACACCACTAACAATACGTTAATGATAGTCCAAAACTTTCAGAAATGAAATATAGGGTATGTTTGGCAAAAGTAGCTGGTGGCTAGTAGCTGTAGCTTTTTAGATACATTTGGTGTTTGACAGAGTAGCTGGAGCTTTTAATAAAATGTATAAAATGACCAAATTGGACATAACAAAAAAATTAAAAAGTTTGTGCATTAAAAAGTTCATTATCTTTAGAGGTTAAAATAGTCATTTTTTCCCTAAAAGCTTGTAGCTCCTTCTAAACGCTACTAGTAGGAGCGTTCAACCAAAAGCTTCAAGCTTCAAGCTCCTTCAACCAAACAAGGCTTTTTATTGAGTAGGAGCTTTTTCTTAAAAGCTTAAAGCTAGAAGCTCATAAAAGCTCCATGCCAAACATACCCATAATCATCCAAGCAACAGAGTTCATGCATAAATATAGAGTTTGATTTGATAATTTGCAAATAAGCTAAAGAATCGCGTTCACAGATTACCTGCCTTCCTCTACCCTTTCCATCCTTAGCACCTTCAATAATACCAGGAAGATCCAACAACTGCCAACAAAAGAGGCAAACGATAAATACTAATAGAACAATGAGCCGGAAAAAAAAAACCATTGAACACAGGTATACAAGATTTATGGCATCCATGGCTGCATTACGGGACGTATAAATAGGCCTGTAAATGAACCGAACGAATGCGAACAGAGGCATGTTCGTGTTCGTTCGTTTAACTTTAACCGAACACGAACATATAATCGAACACATTTTTCTTGTTCACGTTCGCTTATTAAGAAAATGGTCATGTTCGTGTTCGTTTATGTTCGTTCATTTAAAACCTAAACGAACATAATTTAACAAACAATAAACAACACAAATAAAAATAATTAACTAATCATAAACGAGCATAAAGTAATATTTTTATAAATAATAGTGATTGATTATGATAAAATGCATTGGAAAACCCATTGTTATTACCAGAAAGCCCAATTACCATTTAGTTATATTTATTTAAGTAGTACTGTAGTAGAAAGTTCCTTTTATGTTAAATATCTATATGAATATAACTACTTATGTATTCAAATTGAAACGAACGAACATTAACAAATTAACAAATGAACGAACAAAAACATGCGTTCACGAACATATATGAACGAACAAAATATGTGTTCATGTTCGTTTGTTTAGTTAAATGAACAAAAAATTGTGTTCAAGTTTGTTCATTTCATAAATAAACAAACTTCCCGCCGAACAAGTTCACGAACAGTTCATGAACGTTCGGTTCATTTACAGGCCTACATATAAATTACAATACTTCAATTCATATAATCAGGATATCAGTAAAAGAGCAATGGTACTAAAAAATAGAGCACAGATACCCCAGGTTATCTAGGGCAGATGTTAGCACAGATAACATCTCCATTTTAAAATACACATGGGAAAAAAGGTAAAACAAAAACAGTAGTACCTGAATCTTAGCTCCTCGATATGTGATAACACCTGGAATGCAGGTGAGGGTAGTAAACTCATATGAAGCAACCTGGTAGCAACATGATACAATGAAGCGTCAGAATGCCAAACGTAAGTTGAACAACAACCAGAGGCTCAATAAAGTCAACTTCTTTAGAAGTGCTGACTTCCCAACAGATTAATGAAATAGATACCTCTGAGAAAGTGCCAGTTAACTTATTTAAAAGCGTTGATTTCCCAACAGAAGGGAAACCCACAAGACCAACCCTTGCGTCACCACTCTTTGTAACATCGAAACCTTCACCAGCACCACCACCGCCCTTTGTTGTGGGTGTGAGAAGCTCCCTTCTCAATTTTGCAAGCTTAGCCTGAAATCACGAATCCAGTGCAAGTGAATGAAGCATTCAGTTCTGCTTAATGAACTAAATGGGCACAAAAGCAGTCTATTTGAAGGAAATGAGTTATATGTACCTTCAGTAATCCCAAGTGATGTGCGGTTGCTTTATTCTTTTGGGTCTTTGCCATCTAAAAGGACAAAAATAACAACGTTCATTGACATTGAACATACATAATATAGGCTACTCAAAATCATATCAAAGTTGGTCAAGCTTCGATACATATAACAAAGACAGAAAAGGAAAAAAAAAACCACTTGAGTGAATTTGTAGCTCCCAAAAATGCAATAAGAGGCTACAATCTAACTAACGAGATAATTTCTACTAGAAATTCGATGTATAATTTCATATATGCTACAAAACTCTATTCCCTAAGTTTGTTTTCTAATACTTGACTCGAAGTTATTAGATTGACACTTTTAAATCATGTCAGGTAACCAACCTTGGCAAAAAATTAACACGTTAA
The DNA here is from genome assembly GCF_002127325.2 of Helianthus annuus. Classification (NCBI taxonomy): domain Eukaryota; kingdom Viridiplantae; phylum Streptophyta; class Magnoliopsida; order Asterales; family Asteraceae; genus Helianthus; species Helianthus annuus. The sequence continues at coordinate 88,171,793 of NC_035447.2, forward strand.
AAGATGTTGCTTTTCAACTCCAGGGCAGTTGAAATTTAGTATACAATTCAGTCTAGCATAGTAGCATGGTGTTGGTCTCCTCAAATTGCTAAAAAGTAATAATTAGTTAGATTAATTACATACTGTATAAATTAATTAACTATTAGCCTTTATACTATTTTTTCCATCAAAGAGTTCAAAAGCTCATAATTAACACCAATCGTCCATACTTTCCAAACATACATATTTGAGTGGCCTTGTTCTTCCAATGGCCAATATAGAATGATAGAATGAACGTATAATTGCAATTTGTCCACCTCAAGAATCTTTTTCTATAGTTTGTAGAATTCCACAGTCAAGTAATCTCATGAAGAGATATACATGAGAAAATACCGTAACTTTTAAGGAGAAAGGAAAAGGTTAAATGCTAACTTTGAGAAGAAATACCACTATGATTAAAAACTAACATTGCTCCCACACCACAAATAATAATAATCATAGTTATTAAAAGCGTTAAGCGCACTAAAGGCGTATAGTCCTCGCCTAGGGCCTAGGCGCAAGGCGCAAAAAAAGCGCGGGCCTGAGAAAAAAAAGCGTACAACAAAAAAACATAAAATATTTTTATATAATAGAAAATTAATACTATTCTTCAAATAAAATAAACTAAAGCTATTATATAACATTTAATATCGTCTATTTAGTACCAAAAGTTATAAAATGCTAGTTTATTAGTGTAGAAAAGTAGTTTCGTTAGACAAAAGTAGAAATCTAGCTAGAATCTTGTCAAATTTCAGAGAATTTGGCCGAAAACTCTGAAGAATATAGGAATCTCGCCGGAACCTGCGCATGAACCATCACTTGGAGAATTAAAGCGCAATTGCCTTGACTTAAGGCGCAATTGCCTCGCCTCGCTAGGAAATTGGGCCTAGGCGCAAGAGGTGATGGCTTTTAACAACTATGATAATAATAATAATAATAATAATAATAATAATAATAATAATAATAAATTAATAATAATAATAATAACAATTAATAAAAAGCCTCACTATAGTTATAACTCATATAATAGAGATTAGAAAGAGAGAGAAATCAATAAGTTCTACTTGCAGCTAACAGCTTCCTATCCATATCACTTAGCTCTACAGCTACCGCAGGTGCACACTTCATATAGCAGAAAAAGCAAAACAGAGCAAGATATTCATCAACAGAACTTTACACAAACAGAAGAATACAAATACCCCGGTCCCCAAATAGAAACCTGCTTTCTACCAAACTAACTCAATGACAACACCCAACAAATCTGAATCCTCTATCCTCCAAGAATGGATCCAACGAAGACAGGTGAGTTCAGTATCGTACGATCCAAATTCCAAACTCACAAATGAATTTCATTTTAGAACATACTATAAATCATCCATTAGGCTTTTGAAAATTTAGGTTACATGAAATTATCCTTTTATATTAATAACAACCTGTGCATATTCAAGTTCTAATACGTAACATAAAGCTCAATACAGAAATCAAATACCACTCAAAAATGTCTAAAATCATATCAAATTTGCAGCTGCAAACAGCTGATTCAAACTTTTATTACTCAATTGCAAACGTTTGTACACATTTAATAAAAAGAAAAAATCACAGTCACTCTCTCTTCACAAAGTTATCCATCCAAATTGAGCTTCCACTTCAACAAATAACAAATTTGTGCAAAAATGCCTCTTATATAAATAAAATAATTGTTGTATGTAACTTAACCTAACTGTAACTAGATAATATCTTTTGACGGCAGACAAATAAGTGGAAACAAAAACTCGATTATAAGGTGTAGCGATGTTTCTAGGGTTTGGGAACTATTGAATATACGGTGTAAGATGAACGGTACGTGGATGAAAATACAAGTTAGAGTGAATGGATTAAACGGAGATTAGAGATGATACCTCATCTTCGATGTCTTTGATCTTCTGCATAACGGTCGCCATTGTTGAAGCAGAGAAGGTGCGCGAGTTAGAGGGTTCTAGAGAAAATGGAGTTGCAGGTAATAAAACCCAGGGTTTGGGTGTTTGAGAATTGGGATTCTTTATTTCTACTATTCTCTAAAAAAAACATTGTATTAGGGGCTGTTTGGCAACTTCTCTGAATGGTTAAGTGCTCAACCAGTAAGAGGTCTGAACCATTAAGAGCCAGTATAATGCTTAACCGTTCAGAGGCAAATGTCTGACCAATTCAGATTAGAGGTCTTAACCATTCAGACTCGGTATAAAACTTAACCATTCAGAGGCAAATGTCTGAACCATTCAGACATCTGCTCGCGAAACAAACAGTCTGAACCATTAAGTGCTGAATTAGTAAGAGGTCTGAACCATTAAGAGCCTCATTAAGAGCTAAACAAACAGCCCTTTAGATTCCAAAGATGTTAAAATCGTGTTGGGTTGACGGGTCGTGTTGGGTTTAAACATCAATATCAGTCAAATACAACCTTTTTATTTATTCATGACACGTGTTACATTTGTACGGTACGGCCTGAAAAGCCGGGTGTCACATAATGCTTAGGGGGATTTTCAAAAAAAAGAAAAGAAAGAAAAACTTGATTTTTCACTTTTAATCCAAACATATTTGATTTTTTTACTTTTAATCCAAAAGTTTTCTTCTTTTGCAATTTAACCTCACAATTTTTTTACGTTCAACTTTAGTCCCTTATACTTTTCTTCTTATGCAAATTTTTCTTTTTACGCCCCGTTTTAAATTCTGCGAGTTAACACGGCGCAACGTGTGTGCGGTTCAACATTTTTACGTTGTCTATTTTTTCCAGTTTGATAGGTTCGTTGCAACGCGCGGGTCCTAATCAACTTAGTTATTCTTTTCTATGTTTTACATTTCCGTCTAAGTTATTCGCATTAACACGCTGCAAGTGCAGTGTTGATGGTCCCGCCGCAACGCAGAGAGTGTTTAATACTAATTATAATTATAATATAACTAGAATTACGACCCGCCGCAATGCGGCGGGGATTCTTTAGTTATAACTAAGTCGATTTAGGACGCACATGTTATGTTGAACCTGTCAAACGGGAAAAAATAGACGATGTAAAAACGTTCACCCACACACGCACATTGCATCGTGTTAACTCGCAAAATTTAGAACGAAACGTAAAAACGTTAAACCAAAGGCGCACGTTGCGATGTGTTAAGTCACAAAATTTAGAACGAAGCACAAAGCGAAAAATTTGTAGAAAATGAAAACTATAAAGGATCAAAGTTGAAAGTAAAAAAAGTTGTGAGGATAGATTTGCAAAAGATAAAAAGTTTTGTGTTAAAAGTAAAAAAAACAATAATTTGGGTTAAAAGTAATTTATGAAATACTTTTGGGTGAATAGTAAAAAAATCATATGCATAACCATTTTTTCTTTGGAAAACACCCAAAGCCAAGATTACAACACATAATAAATCGCAAAAGATGGAAACTTTTGAATTAGAAATGAAAAATCAAATTAATGAAAGGGGTTAAATTGAATAAGATGGAAACTTTTGAATTAGAAATGAAAAATCAAATTAATCAAAGGGGTTAAATTACCAAAGATTAAAACTTTAAACTCAAATTGTCGAAGATTAAAACTTCAGGGTTAAAAGGGAAACAAAGATTAAAGCTTTAAACTTAACTTGCCAAAGCTTGAAACTTTAGGGTTAGAAATGAAAAATCCAATTTTTTTTTAAAAAACTCCCCAAGGCAATTGTACAACTACTATGTGCATAAAGTAGTTGGTTATTAATAAGGTTTTAATATAACATAATTATAATTATAATTGTAATTAGACGAAGAGATCATAAAAATTAAAATTGAGATAACTTATAGTAAATAGTAATAATAATAATAATAATAATAATAATAATAATAATAATAATAAAATTATTTTTAAATAAATTAAAAGTAAAATTGTGAGGTTGAAGGAGAGATTGCCATGTGACATTAATTGGAGTGGAGTCTTTTATTAATATTTAGAGGGTCTTTCGGTTAGCTTATTTTGGAGCAACTTATAACTTATTGACTTATAGAAGTTAATAAGTTGCTTTTATAATGTTTGGATTAGCTTATTTAAGTTGTTTTTGTGTGTTCAGAAGTTGTTTTTGAGAAGTTAGGGCATGTTTGGCTAAGGTTATTTAAGTTAAAAAGGACTTTTGGGAAAATGACTTTTTGAAAAGGAGTTTTTAAAAAAAGTGTTTGGATTAGCTTATGAGGTGGGAAAAACCAATAAGTCAATAAGTTGTTTTTTAAAAAGTGTTTGGCTTAGCTTATTGATGTAAAATGACTAAAAGGGGTGTTATAAGGGGTAATTTGATGTTTGAAAAGTCATAAGCTGATCAAGAAGTCACAACATGTTAACTTCTCAAAAACTCATTTTCCTTCTATTCAAAAAGTCATTTTAAAAAGGACTTTTGTGTTTGCCAAACACTAAAACTCCTTATTGGCTTTTTGATTAAATCAATAAGTCAATAAGTTGGTTGGAAAAGCTTAGCCAAACATGCACTTAGTATTTGTAACTTATAACTTATATAAGTTAATAATTTGTTTTTGAGAAGGAATCCCAAACACCCCTTAGATTATGTAATTTATCTTTTTATTGAATGTCACAATTGCAAACGACAAGCATATCTTACTAGCAAAGAAGTAGTATCTTATACAACATTTGTAACTTGCTACACCTATTCTTTTAAGGGTTATTGGATTTTATCACCCAAACTATCGACTATTGGTCGCTGCCACCCCCAACTATCACTTTGACATCTGTCACCCCCAACTTAACACTTAGTGTGTGCTGTCAGCCTGTCACCACGTCGTTAAATGATCACTCACTTTTGATCTTGTTACTATACTTTTGAGGGTGTCATAGGGATCTTAGGAAGGTTTTAGGGATCTTAGAACACTCCCAAAAGTATATATTAACAGGATCAAAAGTTAGTGATCAGTTAACGGCGTGGTGATAAAACACACTAAGTGTTAAGTTAGGGGTGGCAGACGTCAAAGTAATAGTTGGGGGTGGCAGCGGCCAATAGCCAATAGTTAGGGGTGATAAAATCCAATAACCCTTCTTTTAATCACCAACATTAACAATATTCCAATCAAGTTTTGACTTTATCAACTACCACTCAAGCCAACTCGTGGCTCAACAAGTAGGCTAGTTATTGAAGCCTTAGATAAACTAACCAGTATATCAGAAAGAAGCAACTTCCGCTGAAATATGATCAAACGAGCTTCTTAGCTCAAGTATTAAAGAGCTAATTTAAACGAAGCTATGAGCCACAAGCTATTAAAAACTGGGTTTACACTTGGTGACTAAATTACAACAAAATCTCAAAACATATGGCAATGGTTCAAGCATCAAGGATAGAACTTGCCAACTTAAAAACTGCAAGAAAATGGATAAAGACAACAGAACAAATGAGTGTTCATTAACCTTTAAAGTAGTTGACAATATATACAAATTACAAACCAAATACTACAACACAAGAGCTTTTGCAGCAGCATGCCCACATAAAGCTTTTTATTATTTCCAGTCAAAGCCAAAATGATACAAACAAGTTATGAACGATACCGATTCGGCGATTCCCAGTAGATTTGTATGCTTGAGGAGAATTGTTCAAGATCCTGCAAAAAGAAGATAATGTTCAGAAGCTGCTACGGCCTGAGGTTTCAAGGCCACGATTATATGCATCGAATGCCAGTTTAGCACGAAACATAAACTCAGCACGTTTTTAGGGTCTCTAAGTTCTAAGCGACTAGCAGGTGGTGTTCATGGTCGTATTGGCCAGTTTTGACGAAAATTCTAGATGAAACCACTGACTATAGTTTCAGGAAACGACAAACCAAACCGAGTGTTGGGTTGGGTTGGGTTGGTCGGCAGGTTTTAAAGGTTTGACGGTTTGGTTTTGGCAATTAGAAGTTTGAACCATTTTTTCATTTTTTATTTTCAAAAGAGTTAATTGCCCGGATAGTCCCTGTGGTTTGCCATTTTTTCACCTTTAGTCCCCACCTTTTCAAAATAGCATGTATAGTCCCTGTGGTTTAACAAACTGTTACTCGGATAGTCCCTGTAATGGATGAGCGTTAAATAATTCAGTTAAGTGGTGTAAAATTACAAAAATACCCTTATAACAACACCACCCTCACCCCACCCCAGCCCTTTCTTCTCCACTCAAACTGCCACCACCATGATTTTCCGGCAACCACCGCACCACCGCCATTAGTCAATCTCTTTCTCTATCAGACATCTCTCTCTACTCTCTCTCCTTTAAAAAGCCACCACCACAACGACCTCCACCCCCACAACCGCCATCACCACTCAGCCACTACCACTATCACCACTGCCACAACCATCCACCGTCACAACCGCCGCCGGCATCATCACCACTACCTCATTTCGGTACCTCTGAGCTCTGACCACCTCCATCCATAGTCCTACACCACCCAACACCCACCATCGTCTCAACGCAGTACACCCCGTCTCAACTACGCAACCACCGTCACCACCTATGCAAATAGTCAGACCCTAAGACCCACAATCCAACAACAAACCCAACATTATACAAGAATCTAGGATTTTCCTTTGTTTCCTCCTGAACCAAAATTACAAATGAACCCATCTCAGTTTTCCCCAATTTGAGGCAAGTAAATATCAAGAAATTTGGTTTTCTCTAAGGCATAAAAATACTTACTTAAATGAGATTTAGATGAGAAATAATCATACCCAATGGGGATTGAATTAATTCGTTGAGATTGGTCGGTAAGGTTGTTATAAGTGGAAAAGGGGTTGTCTTTTTCTTGTTTATCTACGATGGGAGTTGTGGAGGAAGCTCGGAGGAGGATGAGCGGGATCTCGTCGGAGTAGTGATGATGATGGCTGCCATGATTTGCTAGAGGGAAAAGATTGGGTAGAAAGTGGGTGGTGATGGGGTAATATTAGGGCTGAGAAGAGGGTTGTCAATGCCATTTCTATTTGCTTCGCCCTGAAAGTTGAGGTCGTGGTGGAGAAGAAGGGAACCGTGTCTTAATGATGAGTGATTAGAGAGAGTGGTGGTGGCAGGTGATGATGGTGGCGGCAGTTTGGGTGGAGAAAAAGGGGGTGGGGTGGGGTGAGGGTGGGCTTGTTATAAGGGTATTTTTGTAGTTTTATACCCACTTAACTGAATTATTTAACACCCATCCATTACAGGGACTATCCGAGTAACAGTTTGTTAAACCACAGGGACTATACATGCTATTTTGAAAAGGTGAAAAAATGGCAAACCACAGGGACTATCCGGGCAATTAACTCTTTTCAAAATCATTGGTTTGTGTTTAAATTTTAAAAATGACGAAGATGGTTCATTAACATAATACATATACATGACTGCATATTCCAAAAATGAAAAATAGTAAAGATTGAAAGGCCGATTCAGTTTGCACAGTCAGTTCCAAGTTCCAAACTGTCAACTGGATCGTTAAACCGCCAAAACCGGATCGTATAAATCTTGAACCAGCTGAACTAGCCAACTTGCTCCGGTTTAAGCGGTTCGATCAGTTTCATAGGGGGTTTATGCACTCTTAAAGACTATAAGAAATTTAATATTTTGTTTTTCCTTTTTTCAATTTCAATCTTAGTATTTTCCAACCGGCCTCAATCAGAATAATGTCTCATTATTTTCATGTAACAGATGAAATTTTCGGTCACTTTTCTACACCTACCAATTCGACAGCACATTGCCAAAGCAACATGCTCAATGTTTGATACGAATAACTCGGTGAGTGATTCTGATTCAATTTGTTGTTATGATTCAATTATCATACTCCTAAAAGATATTAATTCATTAAAGACGATTCTTTAAATTCTTATCCCCCACATCAAGCCATAGCTATCTATACCTCACGTCCTCAAGTTCATTAAAGCCGCTTTCTCCAAACTCGTATATATCTTGTTTATAATAACCTCATCTCTATAAAACTCTAAGCATGAACGATAAAAATAATTCCAAACTTGTGACAAAGTGGCAACCAATTATAATGCTATAATCGCATAAATGTTGACCTAGGTAGTTGAAGAGGCTAGGGCGCTAGGCACACTCAAGGCGCTTAAAGAGTGAGGACTTTTTTAAGCAAGGTGCACCATATACACATTATCATTTAACGGGGTTTAGACTTTAGGCCTTGGTTTTAAAAAGAGATAGGCGCACAAAAGCGACAAGGTCTAAAATTGAGGCGCAAAGCGCAAAAGCGGACGGCTTTTCGTATCCGAGGCGCAAGGTGTTAATATAATTTTTTTATATATCCCATAGGTTTCTAGCTTCCTTTAACCAAAATATAGCTATAAATAAGGCTTTTATACCATTTTACTTGCATGTACAAGTCAAAAAACCCAAGGTACAACATTTTTCTGCAGTACCACGCCTCAGATACATGAGGCACACGCCTCAGGTCAAAAAACCCCTAAAATCTGCGCTTTTTGGGCGCTTCTTGTAATTACACAAGGCGCTGAGCGAAAAAGCCCCAGAAGCTGCGCCTCAGGCGCGCTTTTTAAAACCAAGCTTTAGGCATGTTTTAGACAGGGTCCATATCAGTTTTAGCAATTCAGACCTGTCCAGACTGCAATTTGGCCGAAAAATATCCCAAGCGCCTTGATGGATGCAAGGCGGTACGGCTGTGCAGGGCTGCGCCACAGCGCGCCTTTCACTACTATGGGTTAAACATCAAATTCCAGACAACCGACAAATCAATGCATGGTATTTCTTTTATGCATCATAAAAATTTGAGAAAGTCGTCAATTTATCCATGTATGACTAATATGGAGTCCATATATTAATATCATTGTGCAATAAAACACCAGGCAGCTATAATTTCTCTAATCCGACTTTCTTTAACCTAACCTTTTCCTTCATACCAGACACATTTAACAGTCTCTCTATGTCTTCGAGATTGTCCCTTCATAAGCCATATCAACTAGTACTGTAAACTGAAAAAGTTGATCTTAAAAACATGTTTCTTTTTTTCAACTAGGTTCATAAGAAACTATGGTTTCAAAGATTCACTATTTTTCTAAATTTTCTTAAAAAATCTATAAATTAGGTCCATCAAGAACAAAAAATGTTAATCTAAAGGTAAAGCTAACGAGTTGTGCCTCAAGTATATATTATATCAGCTACGAAGACAGAAACCATACCCTCGTAACATACCACAAGTCACAAAGCAACAGCCATACAATGCAGAATCGACGAACCAACAGGAACCGACAAAATCACATCAACCCACAACACCGAGCCACTTAATCCTCCATCTTCATCCTTACGAACATCAATCTCCGCACACATAACATCCATAACTTTCCCACCAACACCACCACCGCCACCGCCGCCCTCCTTACACTCCCACACGACACACAACCGCCCATCCAAATCCACCATCGTCGCCCCACACAAAAACTTGGGCAACCCTTTCTCCACCCCTCTCAACTCCTTCCACACATCCCTCTCCACATCATACCCTCTAATCTTCCCCAAATAATCATAACAATACAACACCCCATCAATCACCACCGCCCGCCCCCTCCACCCCAAATCCAACCGCTTCGGCACCCGACCCCACTCCCTCCCCACCACATCATAAACCACCCCACCCCTATCCGCCATCGCATATATCCTCCCATCTATCACCGCACACGCGTGCATCCACTTATCCTTCCCCTCCACCTCCAAACTCCCCACCGGACCCCACTCCCCCACCTCCGGATCATACACCTCCGCCCAATTAACCGCCTTTAACCTATTATCCACCACACACCCTCCCATCACATATATTTTTCCACCAACCGTCGCCGCAGCCGCAAACTCCCTCCCTACCCTCATCCTAGGCCCCACCTCCCACTTGTTAATTTTACAATCAAGTACCCAAACTGTATTTAACGGAATATCGTTAACCGAACCACCGATTAAGTATATTTTGGACCCGAGGACTGCGTAGGCTGGGCCGACCGGGTGGATAGGGACAGGGGGGTGGGGGAATGGGGATAATTTGTGGTTGGGGTTGTTAGGGTTAGCGTGGAAGTAATACTGGAAAGTGGAGTTGTGGCGGATGTTGAGGTAAAGAGAGGGTTGGGTTATGTGGAGGAGGGATCGGGTGGTGAAGAAGTGTTGGGAGCGTATGGTGGAGTGCCAGAGTTTGGAGACTAGGGAGAGGGTGGGGTGGTGGGTGCGGGGGACTCTGGCGATGCATTGGATTGAGATGTCGTCTGGGAGGTGGGGGATGAGGGGGGTAGGTGGTGGTGGTGGGTGGGGGGTGGTGGTAGGCGGTGGTGATGGGCGGTCGGTGGTGGTGACGATGGAGTAGGTTTGATCCGACATTGGTGGATAAGTTGCCAAGTTTAAGGCGTCGTTCATGAAAAGACCAGCATCACTAGTGTGTTGATAAATTATGAGTTTATATCTGGTCTTAGCCGAAAGTGATTAATAATCGTAACTGTAAACTAAATTAATTACTTATTATTATTTTTAGTTCAAGTTTTTCAGATAACTCTTAGAATCCTCTGCATGCACGGCTTAAATTAGTAAAACTTAATTTTTATTTAGGTAAATTACAGTTTTCGTCTTTTATGTTTGTATTGGATTGCAACGGATGACCTTTAATTTCAATAATTACAGTCACAGTCCTTTATTTGTAAAACACTTAATTTTTATTTAGGTAAATTACAATTTTCGTCTTTTATGTTTGTATTGGATTGCAATGGATTACCTTTAATTTCAATAATTACAGTCACAGTCCTTTTGATAGATAGCTGAATTTAATGGAGATGATGAAAGAAAATATGAAACTATATTGATTGACTGAAGAAGATAATACAAATAACTAACAACCGAAGTGGTCCAGGGCTATGTCATTCTCATGCTAATGCAATGAGCCTAACAACTTCCTAAAATCTCTCCTACCTTCCTAAATGACTATTGTCCTTATTTATAGAAATAGCAATTACACTTTACCCCCTCCTAGAATAGACAAATGACAATTAACTATAAACCAAATTATGATTCCTATCATTACTCCCCCCCTTCAAAATAGTCTTGCCCTCAAGATTGGGAACGACAGGCCGACAGCTGACTTGACATCCAAGCGTAGATTTCTTCGAGAGTGACTCAGGTGGTCGAGGCTGCCCATGCACCACCCAAAGATGACTAGTGGGGATCATTCCTCCCTTACAACCTGAACGTCGATCGTAGAATTTGAGCGAAAATTTCCCCCTGTCAAAGGGAACTGAAATTGGGACAAAAACCGGAGGTTTATCATCCCCGCCAGCAATAATTTCCCAACAACTTGGATAGATACATGTACCGAAGGCAAGGGAAAAAAGACCAACTGTGATGCGGAATAGATGGTGTCACGAAACAGAAACTGAATTACTGAAGTAAGTACGTCACCCGGCGATCCCAGACGTGTAGAGCCCAGATCCATAACCATTTTCTACTGAATACGTAGGCCCACTATAGTGTCCAAGCCCAACTTTCCTTGCATACTATCTGATGTAGCCTAATCAGCCCTGTGTGACCCTAAATACCCAGCGCCAAACGATTTAGCATCAGCCGAAACCATCGAAGACGGCAATTGAGAGCTGGAACCTGAAGAACGTGAAATCTTATGACCACGCAAGCTAGGGGTGAGCAAATTAACCACCATAACCGATAATCGAACCATAACCGACATAGCCGAACCACTAATAACCGATAACCAATATAACCAATGGTTATGGTTATGAAACTTTGTATAACCGCTCAATCGGTTATGGTTATGGTTATGAAGCTCTGGTTAACCGAATATAACCGAAACCGAACCAAAGTTGTGATGTTAACTTTATATAATAGATTTGTGTTTTACAAAACCATATAGAGGGTTTTTACTAAGATAAAAGTATGTTAGTAACAAAATGATCTTGATGTAGATGTCATTTATTTTGATAAAGAACTAATGTGTTATGGCCATAATTGTTTTTGTTTGAGAATTACCTTATTAAAAAGAACTCTAAATCGGTAGTTTAACCAAAAAGTTTAGTCTTCGTTATCTTATAAAATAGGCTCAAGCTAAGTTCAAATGGTGCACAACCCTATTTTATTTCAAACCTTGCTTGGTTACGTAACCGAAATTAACCATAACCGACTTCATAACCGATTAACCATAACCGAAGTTTGGTTATGGTTATGGTTACCAAAACTCCATAACCGAACTAGCGGTTATGGTTATGGTTAATAGTAAAAACCGACCCAAACCGACCCATGCACACCCCTAACGCAAGCGTGCTTCAGATCTGGACACGATTGCCTCCAATTGAGCTAATAGAGCCGAACGATCACCGGACAAATCCCCATTGGAAGCAGATTTGAAACTAGAAGAAGTAAATACCGCACCAGAATCGACTCTCGAACCAAGCAAATCTGATAGCCCTGACTTTGGTGGAAGATCGGTGTGGTTTGTCTCCTGGTCCTTTATCCAAGCGAGCATCACCTTACGAAATTCAGCGGATTCCGCCCGATACGCATCTAAGGTAGCAGTGATGGAATCCAGTCGAGAAGATTGATTTGCCCTATCACTATGAAGCTTCTGAATCAATTGATCCTGAATGTCCAGACGAGTAGAGGTATTCACCATATTGGAGATTGTATCAGAAAATAAAACGAACTGGAGAGATCTGGAACTCGAACAGGAACAGAGGTGTGAAACCAGCGATTGATTTGAAATCGGAGCTGAAATCCGAGAATTCAGAAACTGGATTCAGAAATCGACGATGTTGCAGCAGAAATTGAAGCTTTGAAACGAATTGGATAGAAGATCTGAAACGAATTAGATCTGAGATCCGATTGTGACAAGGAACCGAAAATTGAAGACAGGTCTGACTGAATATGAGATCGAGCAGTAGTAGAGCAGTGGCAGGTCGGACCAATGATAGATAGCTGAATTTAATGGAGATGATGAAAGCAAATATGAAACTATATTGATTGATTGAAGAAGATAATACAAATAACTAACCACCGAAGTGGTCCAGGGCTATGCCCTTCTCATGCTAATGCAATGAGCCTAATAACTTCCTAAAATCTCTCCTACCTTCCTAAATGACTATTGATCCTTATTTATAGAAATAGCAATTACACTTTACCCCCTCCTAGAATAGACAAATGACAATTAACTATAAACCAGATTATGATTCCTATCACCTTTATTTGTAAAACACATTACACCCTACGTCCTTTAGCACTAACCTAGTTAAAATTTTCAGTCAAGTATGTCATGTGCCTTGCACATGAGGGTAAGGTGGTAATTTTACTCAATTTATTTGAAATTTATTTAATATATAAAAAAACTAAATTAAAAAATATATATACCAGTGAACTCTCTCTCTCTCTCTTTCTCTCATGATCCCTCTCTCTCTTTCTCTCAATTATCTTCTCTTTCTTTCTCTCAATTCCTTATCTCTCTTTAGGTTTTCTCCACCACCACCATCATCCTCATCCGGCCACCACTACCGCCGCTGGAAATCACTATCATCTTCGTAACCACCACATCCCCAACCTCTGGTAACCACGAGAACCACCACTATCTTCACAACCACCACTGCCGAAAACCACCATCATCTTCGCAACCACCACCGCCGGAAAGCACAAAACCTAACCATTAGAAACCTAATCATATACCCCCCTAATCTTTCATGTCTCCACTCTCCTTCCACAAATTCGTACCCAGGTTTGTAAAATCGCAGCCATGGTCACTATTAGTGTGTTTCAAATCAAGTAGATCGTGGATGTTGTGATAAGATTCAGAGGAAGACGATGATAGAACAAAGGAAGATGATGATAGAACGAGATGTTCATTCTGATTCATTCTAGGGTTCCGGTAGGTGATGGGACTAGTTCGGAGATCTTGGGGATTTGTTAAGTGGTGTTAAGTTGTGTTTTCAGATCAGGTGGGGATTGTTGTGGTTTGCTTATTGTGGGTTCAGATCTGGTAGGGATTGTTGTGGTTTGTTGGTGATGGTAAAGTTCTTGCAAGTACAAAACGACAATGTATGTTGCAGTTTAAAGTCAACCGATTCAGCTTGTGTCAACACCACCTGTTCACGGGTCGTCATTGAACAACAAGCAGAATTTGTGAGGGATGGTGCTTCGTTGGGGATAATTGATAATCGAAAGTGGAGAAGGAGAAACTTGGACTGGGGATAATTAAAAGTGGCGAAAGAGGAACCAAAGTAATAGTTGCACCATGCAAGAGAGAGAGTGTGTGTGTGGTGGTGGGTGGTTGATGGTGGTGGTAGGTGTTAGAGAGAGGGGGAAGGGTGAGAGAGAGATGAGTGACAGAAAGAGTTTTGAAAAATGGGGGATGTGTTTAAAAAAATTAATCCCTTTTTCTTTACGGTATTAGAATGAGAAAAGACAATATTACCCTCATGTGCAAGGCACATGCCACATTTAACTGAAAATCTTAACCAGGTTAGTCTCAAAGGACGTATTGTGTAATGGGTTTTCCAAATAAAGGACTGTGACTGCAATTATTAAAGTTAAAGGTTATTCATTGTAACCCGCTACAAACATAAAGGACGAAAAGTGTAATGTACCCTTTTTATTTTCATAAACTTAAATATGTAAGATCAACAAAAAAAAAAAAAAAAAGAGATCACAACTTGTAAATACATAATTTGGAAAAAAAAAACAAAATAGCAGTGAATTTAAAAAAAAAACGAAAGAGTCCAGGCTTAGTCGGCGGGGATAAGATTTAAAAAAATGGGGCTTGCATATTTATGGTAAAAAAGATAACAATAACTAATTTTTATGTTTTATTAAATAAAGATAACAATGAATATATGTTGCGTTTTATGATACAAAGCTTTTTGAGCATTGAATAAAAAAACCATTCAGCTAGCATATTTTTCAAAGATAACAATGATTATATATTGCGTTTTATGAAATAAAGCATTCAATATTGAGATAAAATATAATACAACTAGCATATTTTAAACAAAGCATATAAACAAGCATTCAACATTCAGATAATATAGCAATAATGCAAGCATATAAAAATGTAAGCATAATTGTGTTTTCTGATAAAAAAAATTTAAAGATCAGATTTCATACCGCTAGC
Source organism: Helianthus annuus (assembly GCF_002127325.2). Taxonomy (NCBI): domain Eukaryota; kingdom Viridiplantae; phylum Streptophyta; class Magnoliopsida; order Asterales; family Asteraceae; genus Helianthus; species Helianthus annuus. The sequence goes on from NC_035447.2 coordinate 88,186,902, forward strand.
AATCCAATAGGTCCATTGAAGGTCTTGTGATCTCCAGGCCATTGTCTTCTTGTACGCATTAAACAATCAGAATATATTCACACCAACTAAAATCTTGGATATTTATGTTACTTTTCACTGATGACAAAAATATTTGGTTAACATTACTATTTTGCATTGCCTCTGCCATTACCGTAAAAAATATAACCAAGAAGTTTAATTTGAACATTTTTCCAAGCTCATTTCTTTTCTCTAAATCATTAATCACATTGGCATTATACATTATCTTCAAAAGTTCTTTCTTGAATTGACCCCGCCATAATTTAATTATAAGATCTGATTCTTTGGGCCTCAATTTTTCCTCAATCTTTGTTTTTCCGTTTGGTATTTGAAATACCTTTTGGATCAAATCAGCCGTGATCTTAATCTTTTCATCTCCAGTATTTATCATATCATTTTCAGCATCAAAGTTATTTACTAGCCAATATCCGAATTTGCATGGAACTGATTGTAAGTTGATTGATAATATGCTGCCAAATCCTATTTCTCTAACAACTTTCTTTTGCTCTTTTGACAAATTTTTAAGATACTTTGGGAGATTATTGACTGCACATTTTATGTTGATTTTTCTTCCATCGTATTCATAATATGGTTGTTGTTTTTCTGTTTTATCCTTCTTCAGTGATCTCTTTGTCTTTGCTCCTGACTTTTCTTTCTTTTTCTTTGATTGATTTTTCTCGCTCTCTGAAATAATGATATTTTTTGTCTGTTTCACTCTTGGTGGGGGATCAACAAAATCATCATCTGATATATATAAGTGTTTTAGAAACATATGTTTGTTCATAAAATTATGTTTACTACATTTTAAATTACTTGAATTTATTTGTTGTTGTTCAGAACTATGCAGAACTATAGCTCCCATAGTATTTTCCTCTTGTGAAACAGAATCTTCATCTTCTGAAGTTTCAAGCACCACTTTCTTTCTTCTCCTTTTATGTTTTTCTTGTTGTTTTTTTATCTTAAACAGAATAATGAAACAAAGTTAGTTAACAATTTTAAGATAAAACGCATTAGGTAACAATTTTAAGATAAAAAGCAATAGTTCACAATTTTAAGATAAAACGCAATACTTAACAACATATCTAACTAAGCAAATAAAAAGATAAGATAAAACACATTGTGTAAAATTACCATTACAATTATCATAAATCTCTTTTTGTTTTCTATTATATTTTAAGATAAAACGCACTAGTCAACAATTTTAAGATAAAAAGCATATGTCACAGTTTTATGATAAAACGCAATAGTTACAACATATCTAACTAAGTAAATACAAAGATAAGATAAAACGCAATGTTTAAAATTACAATTATCATAAATCTCTCTTTGTTTTCTACTATTTTTTAAGATAAAACGCATCAGTTCATAATATTAAAATAAAAATCCCCTTAAAAGCATTATTTCACAGTTTTAATATAAAAAGCAATCGTTAATAACAAACCTAACTAAGCAAAGCATATACAATGATAAGAAAAACTCATTAACAATATTTGGGAATATGGTATATTAGGTCTATTCCACTTCATAAAACGTAATTTGAATACAGTTTTAAAAGCAAAACATATCAAATTACCATTATCAGAAATCTCTTTTCGTTTTCTACTAGTTTGTTCTTTCATTGTTGATTTTCCGCTAATTTTCCTTGTTGATCGATGTTTTCTTCATCTGATGTTGTTTTTTGCTGCTTTGTTGATTTAGGGTTTTGCGATATGGATTTCTTTTCAGTAACTCGAAGGTAAACCTTCAAATTATCTCTCGATGATGCCATGAACTTCAACGGAGTTTGATTATCTCAAATTTCAATATGTGTGTGTTCTTTCAATCGAAGTGTAAAATGTAATGAACTTTTTTACGAAGCTTTCTATGTATATCCAAGAGCGGTTATTGTTGGAATTTGACGATAATACCCTTGAAAGGCCGGGCAACGTGTTTAAATGAGAGTTTTTATTTGATTTTAATCTTAGTCGTTCATTGTACAATTGGACATACTAAATTACTTCTTATTCTTGTTACTGAAATAAATTTTCTATTATATCGAGAACAACTATAAACATAATAATAATAATAATATTAAAGAAACCCAACCAAAACACCACTCTAATAAGGGCTCCGTGTTCCTTTGAAGCCCTCCCGCCAAACCTTATCAGCTTATCCACTAACCATAAACCACTCTCTCCCTCTCTCTCTCCCTCTCTCATCACACAACCAATGTCTTCAATATCTCTTTCGATCTTCATCAGTTCTGTTGCTCGATCCACACACTCCAGCTCTAGAAACTGGAGAATCAGATCCTCCTCAGCCGCACCGCCCTTCACCTCTCTCCAATCCGCCATTGATAAGGTATATTTCCTGATTCTTCGATTCACGTTCCCATTTGTATTCATTCTGCTTTTGCTTGTGAATTTTCTGCAGAAGGATAGTGATGCTGTTAAAGAAGCACTTAATCAGCTCTCTGAATCTGGTTGGGCTAAAAAGTGGAGTTCTCAACCCTATGTTTCGCGACGCACGGTAATTAATTAGTATTTTTGAACATGCCCTAACCTAATGTTATTATATTTATTCTAACCACTGGAAGTTTCTTCAACAACAGACATCGCTTCGTGAGTTGACAACTCTTGGATTGAAAAATGCTGAGAACCTTGCAATACCTAGTGTTCGAAATGATGTAAGTTGTTTTTAGTTCAACAGCTCAATGGTTGTTTGTTGTTGCATTGGTTGATCTTTTCGTGCTTATATGTTTCACGAAATTAATTTCATGACAGTGATGCAGGCTGCTTTTCTTTTCACTGTGGTGGGAACTACAGGGTTCTTAGGACTTCTTGCTGGTCAGCTTCCTGGGGTGAGTTCAAATTCTTTTTCATACTTTTGGTTTAAGGTTTTTCTTCCCATCTATTTTATTATAATTAATGAAATTCCAAATTATAAAAAGTGAACGATTTTAACTTCATAGAAAACCTCCTCAAGCACTGCATGTCTGCACTGAGACTAGCGGTTAATCATTATTCACAGGGATCAATCGGATTGGGATTTTATATGTTGTAATTTTCAGTTATATATGTATATACACACATTTTTATATGTATTTTTTTTAAGTAGACATGTTTTAACACCTTCTTTGACCCATATTTTGAAGTAGATAGAATTAATTGCTGGAATCTATAGGCTTTGGTCGGAATCTGGCCGGAACCTACAAGATTTGCCCGGAATCGCTAGAGTCTAGACTGCCACCAAATATTGGCCGATTAGGACCGGATTTGACCAATGTTGATCGCCTAGCAATTAATTGGCCAATTAGATGAAAATTACTCGATGAACCTCTGAATAGCGATTAATCGGAGGCTAGGCGCGATTTTTACAACCATGGGTATATGTAGTTATGTAACATTTCAGTAATTCGAAAACCTTACTTTTGTTGCTTATTTATCACATCAAGGCCCATTCTTCAAGAAATTGGTTGATTGTGGTAGTTTTCATTTTTATTTTTGTATGCTAAATGGGTCGATTCTGGCCCACTCAGATTATAATCGCCACTGCAGCCACAGTTACCATCAGTCCATCACCACTGGTCACTTCAACCCGGGCCCATTTTGAGCCAAACCAGATTGATACCTTTTTAAAACAACCTGTTTGACCCGTTATATGACCTGCCCATTTTGCCAGGCTTGCATACAATCTGTTTGTAAATTAGGCATGCACTTGATAGTTGATACACTACTGACTACATCGACTACACCGAGACACATCACCTGTGATAGAACTTGTTATCTCAGTTTATATTATGATTATGTTGTGATTTTGCTGCAGTTATTTGTTACAAGCAGATTGATTATAAATTGACTTTTTAACTGTGGTTAAAATTCTGTAGGATTGGGGCTTCTTTGTACCATATTTGATTGGGAGCATTTCGTTGGTAGTTCTGGCTATAGGGAGTATTTCACCTGGGTAAGTTCAACATATTTTAGAGTGATAATAATGAACAGTAGAAGTTGCATTTTGACCCATTTACTTATAAATGGGTCGATTCGGCTTTATCTTTTTCATCTCTAAGACCATGCGTAGTGGTAAGGGTGAATAATGCCCCCACCCTTGGGCGTTTTCCGCCATGTGGCAGTACAGTCAGCAAGGGGCATTATTGGGCGTTTTTCTAAAATAGGTGTAGTGGGGATGTGGGCATTATGTTAAAGGGTGTAAAGAATTAAAAAAAAATAAAAAAAACCAACAAAAAAAGCTATTGGACTAAAAAAAGGAAGATTAAATGTTATTGGTCTAATGGGTCAAAGTAAAAGAAACTTGAAAGGAAATGGTACAACAGGTCAAAAGAGTGGAAATTCGCCTAAAGCATGGAACATCTTAAATCATTTTGTTAACATTAAAATAATATAATTTCTGTAATCACCTCCGAGTCTCTTGACACAACCAAAAGGTTGAAATCTTGTCATTTTCATCCAACTCGTTAACTCCATCCATTACGTTAAGTCAGGGGTACTTTCGTCTTTTTAGGCATTTTTGTGATGATTAAAGGGTTTGGGTGGGGAGAAAGTCAACAGATGTGAATTTTTTTTTTCTTATTGTGTTTTTTACTTTAATAAAAAATGTCTAATAATACGGAAATCTCATTTAACGGAGAAAATTGATAGAGTTAATGAGTCGGATGAAAATGTCAAGATTTCAAACCTTTTGGATCCAGATGCGAAAAAACAAACCTTTGGACGAAAGTCACAAAAGTAGCCAAAACCCAGGGATGAAAATGCCCTTTTACTCAAATATTTATAAAAAGAAAAAGAGTAAATTACATTTTTGGTCCTTTATATTTATACCAATTTTCTGTCATTTCTATAGGTAAAGGACAACAGCTGAAAATTAGTATAAACATAATGGACGAAAAATGTAATTTACTCTATAAAAAATATGAATTTTGTACAAAAGGCGTTTCGCTGTCATGTTTCAGTCCGTACGAAAAATACTTGTTTCAGCCTGTAGCTGTTTTGACCTGTTACACGCCTCACACATTTTGGCAGCTCTAATGAACGGTTTTGGATTTATCTAAATTAGCTCACATACGCTGTAGGCTTCTTCAGGCTGCAATCGGTGCATTCTCAACCTTCTTCCCTGATTATCAGGATAGAATTGCCAGGCATGAAGCTGCACATTTTCTGGGTAATTTTTTCTCTGAGCTATCTGTTGAAAAAGAAAAATACAATGATCTGACCAACTTACTGTATAATATTGTTCAGTCATTATGCCAATATAGTAGGTATCTAAAAGTGACAAAGGAAGGTGTTTATAGCTATTAACTCACTATTCTTTGAATGGCAGTTGCATACTTACTGGGTCTCCCGATTCTTGGGTATTCTCTGGACATTGGAAAAGAGAACGTTAACCTTATAGATGAAAAGCTGGAAAAACTCTTGTACAGTGGACAACTGGATTCAAAAGAACTTGACAGGTACAGTTGAGTTGTTTTACTAAACTAATTCAGTTATGTTTTATTGTTAGTTAGATAACTATCGTGTAAGGAAGAATGTCATATTTATGATCATAGTTGAGTACTTCAATATAGATTCGAAGAACGTACACCAGCAAAGTTTTATAACTGCTCATTTAGAAAATATTTCTGCAAAGAAAATATGTTGTTTGTTTATAACCTTACCTATTATTAAACTTCACTATCAGGTTGGCGGTTGTAGCAATGGCGGGGCTAGCAGCAGAAGGTCTAAAATATGATAAAGTGGTTGGCCAATCCGCTGACCTATTTACTCTACAGGTATTTCCTTATGAATGGGTTGATTCACTTTATGTTCTGTCTCTAAGACCATGGGGTATGGACTTTGGAGACCACCCGCCACGTAGGCGCCACGTCATCACGGGAGGACCCATTCCCTTGGGGACTACTCAAGGGTGTGGAGGACTACCCAACCCCACAATAAAAATCAATATAATCTATACTATATAATAAAGGTGGAGAGAGAGAAGTCAGAGGGGCCCCACCACTTTGGTCTGTCTCCAACGTCTTGGAGAGGACGGAGAAGCCGCGACGGAGCAACCGGGGGCGGTGTGCGACGACCCGGGACGGAGGCGACCGGGGGGGAGGGGGGAGACGAGGCCCATACCGGGCGGTCTAACGGGTCAAACAAGTAGATTAAAAAACAGCTTAAAAGAAACGGGTCAAATACATCAAAAGTCACGCAACGTGTATTTTAATGCATATAACCTCCTAAATCATTTGTCAGAAAAAAAATAGATTATTATTATGATAATATTATCTGTACTGATAAAAAAATATTAATAATTGTGTTTAAAAGTGTTTATTTTGACCCGGCCCGTTTAGACCATGCTCCAAATATTAGTCTTTTGACCTAACTTCTTTAAACTGCAATCTCATGTAATTATTTTCATAATCACAGAGATTTATAAACAGAAGTAAACCCCAGATCAAGTCACAAGAACAGCAAAACCTAACCAGATGGGCAGTAAGTCATTTAAGTGTATACCAAGAATTTAATATTAATTTTATCTTTACCTATGCTGAAAAATGGTTATATATGCAGGTTTTGTTCGCGGGATCGTTGTTAAAAAACAATGAAAAACTTCATGAAGCCGTAATGTCTGCGATGTCAAAGAAGGCGAGCGTGGTAGAGTGTATTGAAGCGATTGAAAACGCGGCTGCATGATCCCACAATTATAGTCAATACCAGTGATTATATGTATTGTTTTTTTTTTATTAAATATGAAAATAATATTGTTGTATATGTTGGTTAAAATTGAATATTATATACGTGGAGAAAAGTTTGTTTAGTATATTAAATTGAAAACCATAAATTGAATATCATGTTGGCTGAAAGGTATAGCCAGAACCATAAATTAGAAAAGGTTAAGATCATGAAAACCATCTAGCCGATTTTAGTATATTAAAGTACCAAGAACTTGTTTAAAATTAACGTACTCATGGAACATTTTCAAAAGCTGAGCTTTTACCACGAATTCGGTCAAAATAATGAAATGTCGTTCCAAGTGCAAACATGTTCTTAACGTACAAAAATTCAAGTAATCACTGTTCCAATTTAGCAAGATATTGTGCTAGTAACCTTTTTGAGATTGTATTTCACTGTTCCAGTTTGTTGCCCGTCTACCTGCTATCCTTATGTAATTTGCCATGTTGATTGGAATGAAACAAAACATTTCACTTATACATGTATAGTAAACAAGTTTTGAGGTTTTAATATACCCAAAGTGGATAACTGGATATTCCGTATAAAATGAAAGTGTAGGTTGGGTTTGTATGTAATAACACATAAAATTGGTGAAAAGACATTATTGTGCCTAAAAAACAGTTGCAAGTTGGGAAAACATGACACAATACAAGGGATGAAAATGCTTATAAACCAATCGGGTATCTTTCTACATTGAGCAAATACATTCCGTTTTATTGTTCCTCAACTTACATTACAAAAGATGAAATCGTTTTATTGTGGATAACACCAATTACCCGGGTCTCCAACAAGGATGTAAGCGATATAAAACTTACGATGCAGTCATAGGCGGCCATACATGGAAAGCATATCTCTTAGCTTCTTTGCTTGGGTATCCATGCTTGAAAAGCTCATAGAATTTGGTATCCTCCAACCCCAATTACCAGACTGTATTTACAAACAAAAAAATAAAATTATAAAACATAGATATGCTTATAGCAAATTGTATCAATTTTTGTAATCAGATTTGACACACTAATTACTTCTTATAAATATAATTTCTTTATGGAGAAAGGTGTGTAGGTTAAAAAAAATATTCTAGAGATGAGTTCAGTGTAATATGATAAAAAATGAGTTCAAGATTATTACTTGTGTTGCTGGAATATTCATTCTAGCAGAACTCCCCAACCCGAGAATATCCTGCATAGGTATGATTGAAGTTTGGGCTACTGAAGCAAGAGCTGCTCGGATTAGAGCCCATGAGATATCATCATCCTCAGAAATTGAAAGATAGTTAAGCACCTGAAATATACAAGAGTCATTGCGACAGGATCCAGATAGCAAATTGATTTGTAAATAGAACTAAAATAGAAAAAACAAGATGCTAACAAACAAGATAACAGCCTATATTCGAGAGATAACTCTTTTATAAAAACAGTTACTTTTGAGCGGTAAACCAACTCTCCTAGTGATGCTCACTCGTTCGGTTCTCTTCGATGATGATGATAACAAGCATAACAGTATCCTAGTCTTATTCCCTATTTATAGATTTTCCTAGATAGAATCGTAACCCATTTTTTCAGTAATCCTATTCCTAACTAACTAATCAATCATACCCACCCATAGCCATAACAGCTATTAGTAGGGTCTAGGGAGGGTGCGATGTAGGCACACCTTACCTCTATCCCAAGGGACAGACAGGCTGCTTCCGGTGAGACCCTCGGCTCCTCCATATATAAGAGCCATAGCAAACATACAATTGCACACAGCTAGACAAAAGGTAGCAACAAAAAAAAATTGTATTGTACTAATAGAAATCTTAGTAAGCTATCAGACAATTAACACACTCACAACACATTATACAGGTGATAACATGCAAAATCCTTTTAAGACACTAACAAAACACACTAAGCTCCTAAGACAATAAAAACCAATACAAAGAGGTAATACTTTCTAAAAGTCTTTGACCTTAATCCTACGTCTCCACGAACTCCTATCCTCATTCATGTCCTCAGAGAGGTGTAAGTGTAACAAATCCTTTCTAATTCGCTTCTCCCAAGTCAGTTTCGGCCTACCTCTACTCCTTCGCCCCTCCACAATCAGACTTTCTATTGTTCTAATCCTAACTAACTAATATTGTATATACTATAAATATGCTATTTTGTCACATCAACCAACTTTGGCCCCTTAACGTTAGCATTAACCAACTTTAGCCCCACAACTTTAATAATGACATGGTTAGCCCCTCAACTTTGGTAATAACATGTTTAGCCCTTAACTAAAACAACTTAGCCCCTCAACTTTGATAATATACAACTTTAGCCCCTCAACTTTAATAATGACATGTTTAGTCCCTCAACTTTAATAATGACATGTTTAGCCCCTTAATTACATTAAACAACTTTAGCCCCTTAACTTTAATAATGACATGTTTAACACCTCAACTTCAATAATGACATGTTTAGCCCTTTAACTAAAACAACTTTAATAATAAACAACTTTATCCCCTCAACTTTAGTAATGACATGTTTAGCCCCTCAACTTTAATAATGACATGCTTAGCCCCTTAACTAAAATATCAAACAACTTTAACTCTCGCGATTTGCTTATTTTTATCTACGTTTCGAACCCGCTCCCGCTGCGGAGCGCAGGTGGTAACCCATGAGTTTTCCATAAATACCGTAATTAGATTTAAATATGAACCAAGCACTAACAAATAAAACACTGTTAAAAAGAACTCTGAATAGATTGCAGTGAAAATAAACACTCACATTGCTTTTCTCTTCTTGCTGAAGAACATCCCACCAGCCTCGTATCTATGAAAAAAAATGCAAACTATCAAATGATGTACAACTTAAGCATAACATGAAAATAAAAGAAAAACCTGTTGATTTTGAAGTACAATTGCAATACGATGCAACTATCAATCATCACTTTTGTTTGAGTTCCTTAAATTGAGGTTTAGGATTTTTTTTTTCTTTTGTATATATTATGTCCTATAATTCCATAAATCAACCTGATGTAAAGCAATATATGAATGAAGGGGATAAATCACCGTGTCATTATCATGAGTTCCAGTATATACAACTTGATTTTTCTCATGATTATGAGGCAAATGAGGGTTTGTTGAATCACTTCCAAAACCTGTTCATACGATTGTTAACAGAAGAATTCGTTTATGATAATTTTAAACTTTGGCCTACCGGATTATACTCAAATTGAAATGAGACAAAAAGTAAGAAGCAATCTAGTACCAAATTGAAGAACAGCCATTCCAGGTGCCCCAATGGATTTCCGAAGTTGGACTACATCTTCAGTTATAACTCCCTGTAATGCAGCAACAAAGGAAGAGATGATATGGTATCCTTATATAAGTATAACAGCTTTTATATCAGAATATGCCTTTAAATTCGTACCAAGTCTTCTGCTATGATATTGATGTCACCAACAGCTTTAAAGATAGCGTTAAATAAAGAAATTCCGGGTCCCACCTACTATCAAACAAAAGTAATAACTTAAGCATCAGAAGTAATAAATTTGAAGAAAGTTTGCATATCTGACCTTCCATCTACCCGAAGTCGCAATTTTTGCTTCTGCAAAACAAGTAATTCAGTATTATTACAACATGGATATAATGAAGCAAGATTCCTTTAATGGAAACTTTGTCTTATTATTATACACAAAACTCACCAGAAGGAACAGCCCAAAAGCCAGAAAATCCCCGAAAGTGATCTATTCTGAACTCGTCAAATAGATCCTGTGCACGTTTTAACCGGCGTACCCACCATGAAAATCGATCTTCTTCCATTGCTTTCCAGTCATACAGTGGGCTTCATATTATACGAAATAAAATATTATTCATCATTAATCACTTATACATATTCATATAAATCTAGAAGCTTAAATGTCTTGTAGCATGCGAGCAAACAATATATTCTGTAAAAGCCAGAAATAAACAGTTTTCTTCAAAACAAAAACTATTTACCTGTCCCATAGTTGACCAGTTTCACTAAAAGCATCAGGGGGAACGCCACTAACCAAAAGTGGAAACCCTTTCCGGTTCTGCAAGACAATAGAAAGAAACCGAGATTAAAGAGGAATATCATGTCAAAACAAGTTTCGGTTAAAATGGGTCATGTTTGGTGCAGGTTGGGATGATCCGCAAACACGTTTAGTCCATTTAATAAACCTTTCATATATAACTAACGCATGAATTAAAGAAACGATATTACAATTTACAATAATCACGTAAATCTTTGAATAATACGATCTAAGAGGTTATATGTACTAAAATAAAGAGTAAAGAACATGGTTAGTCCCTCTGGTTTTCCAAAATTTTGGATTTGGTCCCTATCTTTCCAAAAGTATACAGATGGTCCCTGTGGTTTGCACTTTGTAACGAATTTAGTCCCCAGTTAACAAATCTAAAGGTTCCGAGAGATCCAAATTCGGGACTAAATCCATTACAAAGTGCAAACCACAGAGACCATCCATGTACGTTTGGCAAAACTTGAGGACTAAATGCATTATAAAGTACAAACCACCGGGATCATCTGTGTACTTTTAAAAAGCTAGGAACCAAATCCAATTTTTAGAAAAATCATTAGGCAACTTTCAACCCACTCCCCTTTTATCTTACATAATTTAATTTGACCCATTTGACGTGTTTGAGATAAAAAAGACAACCGGAATCGACTCATTCATCGGTAAATGAGTCTAATTGCCACCTCTAATAATGCAAATCAACCGTAGATATTATTTACTCACAAGCAAAAAGTATTTCCTGTTTGCCCAAACATCTGCACTGTGAAAACCAACATAGATGGGCATGTCTCCCATAATGCTTATCCCCTTCGTCTGTGCATAATGACGAACTTTTTTCCACTGTCGTTGAAATAAGAACTGCTGTGCGACAAAAATGTCGATCTGGGTATGGAAAGGGCAACACGGTCAGAAAAGAAAACAAGTGATCTGGTGAAAATCAAGTATAGGAACAGGGAGTAAATGCGTGTAACGGAAATCTCAAAGGGCAAACATCTTACAAATTCCCTTTTTGTTTCGTAAATATCTTGTAATGCAGCAAGATGTCGATTCTTTAAAGGCTCGGGCCAATCATACCAATTGTATGTATCATAACAGTCATCAATAGCAGCAAAATATGCTGCATCGTCAAGCCAACCTATGTAATCATGAAAAAAAATGCAAAAAGTAAATTTCCTAAAAAAATCTCATAATAGTGTCTACAAACACCAGTACTAAACATAACAACAATCCTAAAAAAATCTCATAATAGTGTCTATAAACACCAGTACTAAACATAACAACAAATGAATGCATAAATTCTAAAATAAGGTGAGAAACTTCAGTTAAACACAGAACTACGGAACAAATTGTTGTCCTGAATGGAAAAAAATTGTTAATCGTAAGATAATAGACTTCACTAATTTGAGAAATCTAAGGGTGTGTAATGTAGATATTTCTGAAAGAATAAAATTCAGATTTATGCATTTTCGCGCAACCACAATTACCATAATAACTTAAAGAAAGGATATTTTACTTGCAACTTCAGGATCTTTGCGAAAATCTTCGAGCTGACATTTGAGATCCCCGTTACTTGAAATGAGCCTCTTTGCAGCCTTGGCTATCAATGGATCCTTTATTATAGCAACAGTTTCATAATTCACACGTTCTGAGTCCCTGCACAAATGCTATACACTGATACATCAAGATGGTAAAATATAATAATTGCATTTGCTTCATGTAATCAATGATTCTTACAGTGGTTCAGGAAGCTCTTCTTTTGTCAATAAACCATCTTTCACAAGCTCATCTAGGGATATCAAAAGAGTGTTGCCACAGTTTGCATCCTGGAAATGAACATTGGGAATATTTTTCACTATTTTATCCCTAACGAGAAGTACATATAATTTAGAAGCAATGTGCATATCTGAGATCACATGTAACCAATGAACATTACTTCTAATTAAGCAGTAACCAACACAGTAAATACCGAAGGATAGTAAAAAAAGTAGTCTGATTAAAAAACTTCCTTCGTAACAGAGAATTTGAGGTATATTGACACTCATAGAATCTTAATCTGATAAATCCTCATGAAGTATTAATGTTAAAGTTTGCTCGATGTCCTGTAACTCACAAGATAAAATATGGCACTTTGACACAGATAGTGCCACTAATGATTATTTCTTCAGTAACTCTGATTCTCTAATTTTCTTCTATTTCCTTCAGCTCCTTCTTTGTATTTTCATTAAAGGGAAATTAGGCATTCTGGTTCAACAACGCGTTTCATGCTCAAATACTATTAAGTTTTAATAACAACTTCTAAGATGAACTCCATTAGCATGACTCTTCAAGCAATGGTTGCAGTCAGTTCCGACACTAAATATACTTAGCAGTGAACACTATTAATTATATGTTAGGTTGTTGTGGGAAGATCTCTCATTTTCGATAAAAGTTCCATTCATTAATTAATACCTGTCCAGAATATGGAGATCCCTCCTCATTAGCCTTTCTACCTGGTGGAACAAGTGGGAGTACCTGCATAAACACAAAGAAACAGTTTAGAATAGCATACACCTGAACAGATTCAATGGGAATGGAGCATATAGTCATATAGAACATAATCTTGTATTGACATAGTAGTTTGAAAGTACGATTGCAAATGGAACAAAGATCATAGATGAAACAAGAGCAAGAAATGGTGTAGAGCAAAAGCAAACACAATTTCAGATGTACAATATAGAAAAGATTGACATGAATCCATAACTGGAAACCTTCCTTGCAGAACACTGTAAAAAATTTATCAACTTTAAAGGAAGTTATACAAGTTTGCTGTAAACAAAAAAAAAAAAAAACTGCTATAGAACACTTATGTGTTACATTCTAGAAACAATATCACTACACTTGAGCTAAGTTCCTCATGCAATAGTTCTTTGCTTTTGGTAAACGGTTTCTTCTGCTTCTAGTTTAATTTACTTTCGCATACATTCCTTTTCAATCTAATTCAGCAAGATTCAAGAACCAATGCTACAGACTTATCTTCATTCATACAGGTACAACCTAAACAAAACACCTACATTACTGTATATCTAATTCTACTGTCCTAAAACCGAAAGTACATAAAAATCTCTTCTCAATGCAATCAAAATTAGTGCCAATTTAAAACAGATGTCATTACTCATTACTCATAATTCATAAAATCAACTACTAGAAAACATCTACATTGTTGTGTATCTAATTCTAGTGTTCTAAAACCGAAACTACATAAAACTCTCATCTTAAAGCAATCAGAATCAGCATCATTTCACAACACATACCATTATTCATAAAATCAACTACTAGAAAACACCTACATTATTGCATCTCTAATTCTACTGTCATAAATCCAAAACTACATAGAAATCTCTTATCAAAGCAATCAAAATCAACCTCAATTCACAACACATATCATTACTCATAAACTCAACCACCACAAAACACCTACACACATTAACCGAAATTAGAACCTGCCACACAGAGCAACCGGCTTCACTCAACCAATCCAGAAACCGAAAAGCCTGATCACCTAGGTCACCAACACCGTAGGGTCCAGCAAACGACGTCGGATGAAGCAACACTCCGGCTCTTCTCCGATCACGAGGATCCGCTTTCGGAATCCAGTCGGCATAATCCAGCGGAAAATCCTCTCCCACTGCGTATGCACCAACTGCAACAGCGTGATTTCGAATCCGCCTAATTGCGAGTGGTTTTGGCGGAGCACGTGGTGAGGAGAATGAAGCGATGGTGACGAAATTGGTGAGTTTTGGATGAGTGAGAAGAAGAGGGAGTGATGAGAGAGAGTGAACCGCCATTGTTGGTTCAGATAATTGAGAGATACAGTGGTGGTTGTTATATATGGAAGAAGATGATTTACATGGGAGAGTGGGTTTAGGCTGGGGGTGAGCGGGAGCATGTGGAGTTCATGTGAAGTGGAGCCTAAATTGATTGAACCGCAACCCCATCCCTTTTCTCTATGTCATGGTATTTGGATAATGTATACCTATACCTATACCTATACCTATACCTATACGAGATATATACTATACTTAAACTATACCTGTATGATACCATATCATATTTTAAAGACATATACAAAATGCTTTAAGAGGTTTAGAAAATTACTGTACCGTCTATATCGACGATATTATAGTTTTCTCAAACTCTGAAGATAAACATTATTTTCATGTTTTATCAGTTTTAAAAACAATTGAAAAATATGGAATTATTTTATCAAAAAGAGTAAACTGCCATTTTGGTCCCTGTGGTTTGGCCAGTTTTGCCACTTTAGTCCAAATCTCAAACTTTTTACATCTGGGTCCTTGTGGTTTCACTTTTGTTGACATTTTAGTCCAAAATTCAAAAACCCCAATTTTTCGTTATTGCAACCTGGTTTTTTATCCTTTTCTAAAGGGGCATTTTGGTCATTTTGCCTGCCCAACTACCCACCCCACCCCACCCTCCTTTTCTTCTTTCTCCTCTGTTGAATCGGAGCTTCTCTCTCTCTTCTCTCTCTCTCTCTTCTCTCTCTATAGCACCACCACCGCCACCTCCTCCCCCTCTCTCTCTTCTCTCTCTCTATAGCACCACCACCACCGCCATAACCTTCTTCCACAACTGCCGATTCAGATCGGCCTCAATGAAGGATACTGTTTACAGATCGGCCAAAATCATGCCAAAATCACAGAAGCTCCGATTCAGGTGCAGATTCAAATCATATTGATTCAAATCATGCCAAAATCACAGAAGCACCGATTCAGGTGCAGAAAGATGATGCCACCACCCACCGCCGCATCATCCACCTCGATGTAGGATACTGTTTACAGATCGGCCTTTTACACGAGATCAGATTGTTTTGAGATGGATTTGATGCGATTAGTATCGATTCAGGTGCCGAAAGATGATGATTTAAGAATCAAGGTTAAGGTTTCAGTTATCAAATTAGTTTTCTGTTTCTTAATTTTAACGTTGGATTCATTTGAGATGGAAAGAGGCAGATAAAGGATTTGAATTATTTGTAAATCGGCCTTTTAACGAGGTTAATAGAAAGATGCAGGTCATGTGTTGTCTAAATTGTTTGATTTTAGGTTTAGATAAAGAGATAGAGAGGCGATGGAAAGAGAGTGAGGAGAGAAAGGGTTTTTTTTTGTTGTTGATTTTAGGTTTTGAATTCAGAGAGAGAAGTGATGGAGAGAGAGAGAGTTAGGAGAGAGAAGCAGTTTAGGGAAGGAAGATGATGAGGTTGAAGATGATGAGGTTGAAGATGATGAGGGTGGGGGTGGGTAGTTGGGCGGTGGTTGCAGGGGGTGCGAGAGGGTGGTGGCAGGTGGTGGTGCTTGGCGGCGAGAGGGGGGTGGTGGTGGTTGAAGATGATGAGGTTGAAGATGATGATGATCAGGGGGTTGAGGTTGAAGATGATGATGATCTGGGGGTTTTTATATTTTGGGGTTTTTTATTAAATGAATTGCTTTAAGTAAAACATAAATGACCAAAATACCCTTGCACTAAAGGACAAAATAAGCAGCTTTCAACAGTCAAAATAGGGGGTTTTTGAAATTTGGACTAAAATGGCAACAAAATGCAAACCACAGGGACCCAGATGTAAAAAGTTTGAGATTTGGATTAAAATGGCAAAAGTATCCAAACCACAGGGACCAAAATGGCAGTTTACTCTATCAAAAAAGAAAGCTAATCTTTTTAAAACAAAGATATACTTTTTGGGTCTTGAAATAGATCAAGGTATACGGGATATATACTACACCTAAACTATGCTATACTATACCTGTATGATACCATACAATACATTATAAAACAATTCATTGTGATCTATTAAGGCCCAATATTGTCTATTAAGACAAATTTATTCTACTATTGTCCACTGTGATCCAATAAGGCCTAGTATGGTCCATTAAGACATGTATCATCCAATATTGTTCATTATGATCCATTAATGCCCAATATGGTCAGACGTATATGATTTGCTATTGTAACAACTCTCCTTAAAATTAATAATTAGAGTGATAATTAGTCAATAAGGAAACCCTAATTGAGACACCCAAGTAATTTCGCACTAACCCTAAAATTTTCGGAACAATTGGAATCAGGATCAGGGCCCCTAAAACTCAGGGGGGGTTAAACCCTAATCGATATTATCCTTATTATTCGTTGTCTAAGTTGAATTTAACAAAACTGTCAACTCACCCAAGCTACTGGACACGAAACCTACCCTACCCTAAATTGGAATCCCAGGCGATACGCGGGAGGTTCCCCGAATTCTGCCGCGACACGCGGGAGATGCCAATTTTCAGTATAAATAGAGGGCCTTGGGACTTGAATCTGGGAGTTGAAACGACGTAAAATAGTTGTCTGTACGTCGAGTTAAGGTCGTTTTACTACAATTAAACACCCACACTGCTTTCGAATTGCTGCCGCAAAACAGGGTAATCACTCGATCGCTATTACGATTCATTTTCCGAGATCAATATATCCAAAGAATGTTTAAGTGCCGCCCACATTAGGGTTATACTTTGTCGTTCGTCGTTAATTCGATGAATGAGTTTAAGTATCGCACTTTGTCGTTCATTGTGAGAATTTGATCTTGTGAGTTATCGTAACTGCTGTATTGATCACTAACCCTGTTTTGTGTGCATTATTGTTGAAATTAGGTTAACAGGGCTAAATCATATTCTATCCATATTAAATCTGCAATGTGAGTCATTCTCTTTTTATCAACTGTTTTACAATACTCCAAATTATTTTCAGAATTATAATTACAGTGATTAAGTTGATGTAATCACCAAATTACAGCCCGTATGTGGGGTGTTGTGCACATTACTACAGTTTAAATCATTTTAGGTGGGCGAACCTAATTTTAATTGATTTACGTCATTCATTGGGGCAGCCAATGGTGATATGACCACTGTCACAGATCCGGTCGAGTGACAAATACTGTGGGTAGTTGGTTGATATCAGAAACATGCGTAAAAGATCTTAACACTGTGAATTATAATAAATGTGTCTTTTCAGTAAAATGAATGATTCACTCAGTATTTCCCGCTGACAAAACCTTTTTCAAACATGTTTCAGGTGATCTACTGTAAATCAGGAAAAGTGCCGAGGAGCATTTCAAGCTTAAATGTAACACCTCGAATTTTTGTGTCCAATGATGTGTTAACACGTGTCATTTGTTTACACATGGCATCTATAATAAATAAAGGACTAATTTTGACAAACCTTGAAAGTATATAAATTCGAGGGTTATAAATGTCAACAAGGGTAAATATACTGTATAGTAACCCTAAATAAATGCTTAAACCTTCAAACGAATAAATCATAAATCGTACGGGAGCGAAACGCGGAAGAAAGTGAGAGATTACGAACTACAGGGGTTAACTGTGTCAACATGTTTAATTATACCTCTGAGTGATCCTTTAACGTTCCCAAGACTTCGAAACAGTATTATACGCTCACCAGAATATACCGTATAAATTCCGCGAAGTTCCGTCTTAAAACGAGAGAGTTATACTCAGATTCGTATAAGAAGGGTTAAAAGAGTCAACAGTGAAAGTTAAGGCTTTCCAAATAATTAAATTAACTAACCGGGGACTTAATAGCGCGGGTAAATAACACGAGGCCCCTATCGGTAAATAACCGAGGGCCAAACCGCAAAGTTACCCCTTCAAAACCGAAAGGTCAGGTAAATCATTACGAAAGATTTCGTTATTAATTACCAGATTCTGTAATCATGACAAAAGATTTAAAAATTCTGAATTATAAACCTCAGGCGGCCCGCGTGAGGTTTAGACTTAAGTTGAGGCGGGCCGCGAGCCTCCTCAATTACGCGTCTGATCTTTTAATCCCAGGCGGCCCGCATTGTAAACGCATGGAACCTCCATGCGGGCCGCATTGGACGCCCAGATGCAGAAAATTGGTGTTTTCTTGACTTTTGAGCATTGTGAACGATCAACCTCCAATAAATGAGGTATGGGTGCCCCCTACTCGACCCATACACCTCTGGGACACCTACCCATCATCTCTGGACTATTGTGGTGGTTGTAATGATCATAGAGGCTTAACATTTGCTATAAATAGCCACATTCTTGCACATAACATACACACAACTCAAACATACACCTCTGGTCATTCTAAGGAGCTTCCAAGCATCTTTCTCTGCTCCATAAGCAAGAACACAACTTCTGTAAGTGATCTAACCCTTTGTGGTTTCACATTTCCTTAGTAAATGGCTAAGAACCAAACCGTCGTAACTACGGTTTGACTTTACAATAAATCAGTAATGGTTCAGTCTTATGACGAATCAAAAGTGGTTATGAGTTGGTATCTATGTGGGTAATAAACCTCTAAAAAGGTTCCCCCTGATCACCACTCTAACTATGTCAAATGTCGAGTCAAACGTGCGGTTAAAAAGTCAACAGAAAGCTATTTTAGTGATTTATGCATAATCTGTAATATATATGTTATGGAACCTGTTTTGACAATCATAAAACATGATAATAAGTATATAAACCTGTTTGCGCTCGTTTGAATCGATCATTTACTATATTGAACCGGTTCGGAGCCGAAAGTCGCAAAAGTTTGACTTTTGCTTTGACTTCAGTTCTGACCCGTTTTAGTGAGGTATAAATATACCTTAGGACTCTCTTAGGACCAGGTCATATGTTGGTATAAACCTCTGTGGTCGGTTCATGAGTTATCCGAGTCTTTTACGTATTTCCGTCATTCGCCTAAAAGTTGACCGTAACGGCCTTTTAAAATTAAAACGAGTATTTCGGACACGTGAACGGACCAAAACCTTGCTTATTAAATTATAAGCATGTCCTTAAAGTTTCACGTCAATCCGAGGCCTAGAATGAGAGTTATGCTAATTAGCGCAATTTAAATAAACTTTAGTAATTAACGGCGCAATTAGCATAACGCCTATCTAAACCAAGATTTCGTCACCAAATCTTTTACCCACTGTATTAAAATAATATTTTGGGAATTTTAAAGATTTTTAATAATTTTTACCTTGCTCATAACCTGCGGTTATGGCTACGGTTCGGTTAATACCGAATATGCCCTTTTCGGCCAAAACATGAGTTCTACAAGGTCTTTTGACCCGATTCCAGTTGCTACTGGTTTTAAATAATAAATAAAGTATTTTAAGCTTTATAAGCTATTCGGGAAACTCAGATTTCCTGTAGAACTCGAAAAGCCCTTTTAAAGTCTTTAAAATGACCGAAAAGCCCCTACGGGGCATAATATTAACTTAAACTCGTTACGGGCATTGCGGAAGGTATCCTACTGATACCAAAATACTTTTAAGGCATATTGACTTAGGAAATAAGCGTAGGACACTTATGGTTAACCGTTTCGCCTATTTGCGCACACGGTACGGCCCATGGAACTAGTTTTCGTGCAATAGCCGATATGGGTCAAATTATATTATTTGAACCCCAAAATCCAGAGTATGAACTATAAACCCATATAAAACAAGTCTTTGAACTTGTTGGGTCCAAATCATACTCCATTCTCGGTTTTCGCCTTTTCGCTCGATTAAACCATATCTACATATATCGGAACCAACCGGTCTAGGCTACGGCCATTATAACGACCCGTTAGGATTCTAAGAGGTTAATTAAAACCTTCGTTCCAGATTAGGAGCCCCAGTAAAAGCTATCGGTGATTTAATCCAAAATAAGGAAATATACTTGCAAAGGTAAATACTTTAACTTATTTCCCCTATATGGGCTTGGGTTACGGTATATTAATACCGCTTGATTGAGCATTATATAATTCCATCGCTTAGGTGGTTAATTGATTAAATATGATCGGCTCATTTAAACAGTTTTGTTGCTTATAAGCCTTTGGGGGGTTTAATGACCGTTGTCCCGGATATCCTTGGCATCATTTTACGAAATGGCCACGACCATCGACATCCCGGTGTAGGCGTACACCCGGTATAAAGTGTCGACATTAAATATAAAAGACGTAGCCGTTGGTTTTTATACTACGGTTTTACGCAAACGTGGTGTGTCTATAAATCTTTAACCCGGCACGACCCGGGCTACTGAACGCATAAAAGAACATGTAAAACGTTCACAAGATTTTATTATAATTTACCCAAGTTATAAAAGAGTTTGTGCCTTGTGCATTCAAATCAATTTTAATAAACATTTTCAAATGTGTCAGTTGAATGTATTTACCAGTGTAAACTGACGTATTTTCCCCAAAAGATTAAGTGCAGGTACCTAAACGTAAATTGGCTGGTATTAGCTCCCTAGCGTCGTGATAAGTCTCGCAAGCTTGATTGCAGTATCTGATGGAACAATACCTTATGTTTATTTACGATCCACTGTGGATATTCAACTTCTGTAACACATTGATATTATCACCAGAGGTTGAAATATATATTTATCTTATGCTTCCGCTGTGCATTATATAATTGTGTGGTTTGACTATATTGTTGCCAACATCGTCACGGTAATCCCCCACCGGGCCCACCGGTGAGACACGTGGAAATCGGGGTGTGACATTAAAATAGTGGCTCAATATAAAATAAAGAAATATGTTTAAAAATAAAGATTTATCAGAAAAATCTTATTATTGTAAATTATCGGGGTTTTATCCCAAATTGTGAAATGAAATAATCGGGAAAAGTTTTTAGCTTTACAACGATCCTGATGTTAAAATTCCGCTGCTAAAATCACATAAATAAATATCACGGGATTTCTGTTCCGCGGCTCCTGAAACGGATCAAACCGGGTTGGGGGCCGTGACAGAAATAAGGTGGTATCAGAGCCATTGGGTTAAGCTAATTAAGTATCTAACAGATACTTAATTTTTCCTGATTACTGTTATGTGATTATGTGTTTTTAATTGACTATTTGTTAGTTACAGTATGGGTAAGCAAAAGTTACAAGATATCTATCTTAAATTAGATAGGTCAGTCTACAAAGAGGGAAGTTCATCCAAAACCAAATTTTCAAAGCTCCCTACAATTCCTGAAGAAGGAATATTTGTGCGTAAAGCACAGTATGAAAATCCACTTTCTCCTAGAAAAAGGAGTATGATTATTAAGAAAAGTAAGGAGCAAATCCGAGAAAAGAGGATTAAAAAGGAAACCCAGGAGATAATTAATAAATCACCGTGGGAAGATAAGTTAGATGAAAAATGGACAAATTTGTATATGCTAGCTACTGTAGCAGAAAATGCAAAACTTTAAAGTACTCTAAATCTAGTACTAGTACTTCTCAGTAAGTAGATAAATAAAGCTGAGTGTGTGTTCTTTCTTGTATTTTGTACAAATAATGTGCAATAAAACTTTGATGTTATTTGTTAAACTTTGTTCCAAAGTTTTAACTTAGCATTTCTGTGCATTTTGCATATATGCCACCTGTTATATTCCGAGGAAGAGGAAGGGGAAGAAGAGGCCGAGGAGAAATCGTGACACATCACGATAACGAAGCTGGACCATCTGGTACAAGACAGCCTTCGATGACAAGGAGCGAAGAACCACAACGACGAAGAGATCTTTACGAACCAGCAAGGCATTCCACTTCGCACAGCTCGACGCCGTCCTACCGGCACTCCTTTGGGCCAGATTCAGAAAATGATCCCAACAACCCACAACCTTCCTTCATACCTCTACAACGTTCGGTATCACACCGGAATTACGACGACCCTACTCCATATTACATAGGTCAGTTTAATCCGGCTGACTACATACAGGAACCATCAGGTTTTGTTCCACTAGGGCCACAAGACCATTTTTCTGAAGATCCCATGGAGGAAGATGAGGATCCTACTGAACCAGCTCGTGGTACGCCCACGCATCCGATAGAAGTTTCTGATGGGTCATCCTTCCATGGAACGCCCTATCAAGGACCTGACAGTTTCCAAGCGATGTTTGACCGACATGAGTGGTACTACACACCACCTCAACAGACATCTCAACAACCGAGACATCCACAGGATCCCTCTGAGGATTCACGCTTTGAGGCAGTTACGCCACCACCTCCGCCACCGGCACAACCAGTAATACCTGATCCGCCGAGGCGTAGGAGGACAAATGCTCGTATGTCTACACGAGGAGGAGGGGGTATCCACTTCAGCACTCCTCGACATTCTAGTAGTAGCCACTATCCGCCGCTACAAGAAGAAGGACCTTCAAGTCCTATACAGGAGGCGAACTCCGCACCAGCTGCACAGAATTCGCCACCATTTGGGTATGACCAACCCATACCTGCTTATACGGGTCCGACGACTTACAACCCGTTCGAACCGTCACAAGCACAATACAACTACGGCTATGAGCGCGACCCCTATGTGGTGTCGGCAAGATATAATGCGCGCTACCCTGACGGAGCACATGGAAACATGGGACCACCGGACTACTCAGCTCATGGGTATCCAATACCTCCCAGACCTCCAGTTCCGCATCAAGCGCCACAACCGCGTTTCTCTCCTCCTGAACAGGAAGAAATACTCCATCGACTAGATCGTGTGGAGAGAGAGTTCGAGGAAGAGAAGAAAAGCCACCGAGGATTTCTCAAAGGCTTGGCGAATCTACTAAAGGGCAAAAAGAAGAAACGTGACCATTAGCCCTTAATAGTTGTACGAATGTAATTTCTACTTTAAAATAAGTCCCTGTGTGGACAACTTATCGTATTTCAGTCCCTACGTGGACTTATCTTTAGTCCTTGCATGGACACCTATCTTGTATTAGTCCCTGCGTGGACTTGTCACTTATTTTAAAACCTCTCTGGAGGTATGTACTATTTGAAAGACCCGTTTAGGGCAATATGTAATTGTATTTGAGATTTTGGAATGTATGTTATGAGTTTTGTTTTAACATATATAAAATAAATCAAAACCAATCCTTTTAATTGATCTGCCTAAATAAAGAATCTTAAAAGGTGAAACCTAGCTTGGTGTCTTTTAAGATCCAGCCAAGATGGTACGACCTAAATGAAAGGATTCTGATTCCCTGTTAACCTCTGTACGCATGTTAACAATCATGGCAGATGTGATTCGTTAAAATCACGCACGTCATTCCTATACAATAATCCCTTAAGGATTTCAAAACCCAACTAAATGATTCATAAATCGCGGGTTAAATCACCAATGAAGGTGATCAATATTATAAAGACATCCATTAGTGATGCAATGCCTACGGGCCAGTATTGTAAAGACATCCATTAGTGATGCAGTGCCTACGGGCCAGTATTATAAAGACATCCATTAGTGATGCAGTGCCTACGGGCCAGTATTATTAAAACATCCATTAGTGATGTAGTGCCTACGGGCCAATATTATTAAAACATCCGTTGGTGGTGTAGTGCCTGCGGGCCAGTACTATAAAACATCCATTTAGCGATGTAGTGCCTACGGGCCAACTATATTTAAACATCCATTAGAGGTGTAGTGCCTATGGGCCATAATAATTGTCTTATAAAGACAAAAGGCAGTGGTAGTCTATGACTCTCTGTCAGAAAGAGATAAAAGAACTACGGTTCAATTCTCTATGCCTTTGATTCTCTGAAATCTCGGCTAATATTATAAAATATCCTCGTGATTAGGCTTTATGCCGCCAATATTATCTATATAGCTGAAATAGGATATATTCAGATCCTAATATGTAATGAATAAATGAGATTAACCAAATATGGTCTCTGTACCATGGTTGACGAATTGTCAGAAAAGACAATCATATAACAATCTCCTAAATAAAATTTTGTTATCTTCTGTAACAGATTCAAGTTACAATGGCGGATCCCAATGGAGAGAACAGCCACACAAATGAAGATGACTATGACAATGCGTCAGTGCATTTGACAGGCGCACAACTGAAGGCTCTGATTGACAATGCTGTTCAGGCAGCTATTGATCGTCAACATACTGAGTCCCAAGGCAGAACCGTGTCGAAACCACCCTCTAAACCAAAGACACACTCCAAACCACCCTCTGAACCCAAGAAAGATGACGACAAACACTCGTCCACTGAGCACAGCGTTCATCGCGATAGAGAATATACTGATGCATCCAGTGCTAAGGGTTGCACCTACAAATACTTTGTATCATGTAAGCCCCGGGAATTTACAGGGGAGAAAGGTGCTGTTGACTGTATCACCTGGCTAGACGAGATGGACACTATAGTGGACATCAGCGGGTGTGCAGCGAGGGATGTGGTGAAGTATGTGTCCCAGTCTTTTAAGGGCGAGGCCCTGGCGTGGTGGAGGGCATTGGTGCAGGCATCTGGTAAGTCTGCTTTGTACAAGATGACATGGGAGGAATTCATTGCCCTCATAAAAGAAAACTACTGCCCTCAACACGAGGTTGAGAAGATTGAGGCGGATTTTGTCTCACTAGTGATGACAAACCTGGATTGTCAAGCATATCTGACAAGCTTTAACACCATGTCACGCCTGGTGCCATATCTTGTGACACCAGAACCTAGAAGGATTGCCCGCTTCATTGGGGGCTTAGAGCCGGCGATCAAGGCCAGTGTGAAGGCCTCTAGGCCGACGACCTTCAGGTCAGTTACTGACCTCTCCTTGTCTCTTACACTTGATGCTGTCCGTCTGAGGGCACAAAGGAGCAAGGAGGCTGAAAAGCGAAAACATGAGGATGATACCTCACGAAAGTCTGGGAAAAAGCACCGTGGAAACGGTGAGGGCAAGAGAGGGTCGGAGGCAAAGAAGGAGGGGCAAGCTGATGGAAGACCTCACTGCAAGGTCTGCAAGAAACCTCACTCCGGGAAGTGTAGGTTTGCGTCTGGTTCACAGTCGCAACAAAAGACTCCATCCTGTGGGCTATGCAAGTCCAAGGATCACAAGACCGTGGAGTGCAAAAAGATAAAGGATGCAACCTGCTATGGTTGTAACGAAAAGGGGCACATAAAGAGTAATTGCCCGAAGTATGCCAAGAAGGCGGAAGAGACTAAGAAGTCAAATGCGAGAGTTTTTCGCATGGATGCAAAGGAAGCGGTTAAGGACGACAATGTGCTTACAGGTACTTTTCTCGTAAATAATATATTTGCAAGAGTACTATTCGATTCTGGCGCTGATAAGTCCTTTGTAGACCAGAAATTTTGCCAACTACTAAAAATGCCTATCAAAACCCTTGACGTGAAATACGAAGTAGAGTTAGCAGACGGCACGATAGAAACCGTCTCTACTGTTCTAGAAGGATGTGAAATGTCCATTAGGAACCATTCTTTTCCTTTATCTCTACTTCCTTTCAAACTGGCGGGTTTTGACATCGTGCTAGGCATGGACTGGTTATCCCGTAATCAGGCCCAAATCATTTGCGGCAAAAGGCAGATAGTTTTAAAGACTCCGAGTGGTGAATCTCTTACCATTCGCGGGGATACGCATTACGGATTGCCCGAAGACGTATCTATGCTGAAAGCTTCAAGATGTTTGAACAGAGGCTGTGTAATTTACATGGCTCAGGTAATAATTGAAGAACCAAAGCCGAAGATCGAGGATCTTCCTGTCATTTCTGAATACCCCGAGGTTTTTCCTGAAGAACTACCTGGTTTGCCACCAGATAGACAAGTGGAGTTCAGAATTGACATCATTCCTGGAGCAGCTCCGATAGCAAGAGCACCTTACAGATTAGCTCCGACGGAAATGAAAGAACTGAGGACCCAGTTGGATGAGCTGCTGGCGAAAGGTTTTATCAGACCTAGTTCATCTCCCTGGGGAGCTCCTGTCCTATTTGTAAAGAAGAAGGACGGATCGATGCGGTTGTGCATCGACTATAGAGAACTGAATAAAGTTACCATAAAGAATAGATATCCTTTACCAAGGATCGATGATCTATTCGATCAGCTGCAAGGAGCGAGCTACTTCTCAAAGATCGACTTAAGGTCGGGCTATCATCAACTAAGGGTCAGAGATGAAGATGTACACAAGACTGCATTTAGGACTCGCTATGGTCATTACGAGTTCCTAGTGATGCCTTTTGGGCTCACAAATGCACCGGCTGCGTTCATGGATCTCATGAATCGCGTTTGCAAGCCGTACTTGGACAAATTCGTCATAGTCTTCATCGACGATATCCTTATATATTCCAAGAATCAAGCTGATCACGAGAAGCACCTCCGTTGCATTCTCGAACTACTACAGCGTGAGAAACTCTACGCCAAATTCTCGAAGTGTGAATTCTGGCTACGAGAAGTTCAGTTTTTAGGACACGTTGTGAGCGAGCGTGGTATCCAAGTGGATCCCGCTAAGGTAGAGGCAGTCATGAACTGGCAAGAGCCAAAGACGCCTACCGAAATCCGTAGCTTCCTGGGGTTAGCAGGATACTACCGGAGATTTATTGAAAATTTCTCGAGGATTGCTGCGCCCTTGACTTCTTTGACCAAGAAGAAAGAAAAGTACATTTGGGGCCCAAAGCAGCAAGAGTCCTTCGAAATTCTGAAGCAGAAGCTAAGCAACGCACCTGTGCTAACATTACCAGAAGGTACAGATGAATTCGTAGTTTACTGCGATGCATCACACACAGGCATGGGGTGTGTGCTTATGCAGAAGGGCAAGGTGATTGCCTATGCTTCAAGGCAATTAAAGGTGCATGAAAAGAATTACACCACCCATGATTTGGAGTTGGGTGCCGTTGTATTTGCACTGAAGTTGTGGAGGCATTACCTTTATGGTATCAAATTTGTGATTTATTCTGATCACAAAAGCCTCCAGCACCTGTTCAACCAGAAAGAGTTGAACATGAGGCAACGCCGTTGGATGGAGACCCTGAATGATTATGACTGTGAAATCAGGTACCATCCCGGCAAGGCGAATGTGGTCGCCGATGCCTTGAGCAGGAAGGAAAGGGTAAAACCCATTCGAATCAATGCCAAGAGCATTGAGGTTAAAAATAATTTGGTGGAAAAGATATTAGCTGCGCAGCGTGAGGCTGTGTTGGAAACTAATTATCCTAATGAAAAGCTGGGAGCAACCGAGGAGCAGTTGACTCTTAGCAAGGATGGAATTCTTAGACTGAACGGACGTATATGGGTTCCGATATATGGAGGACTACGAGATGTTGTTCTCCAGGAAGCCCATAGTTCCAAATACTCAGTCCATCCTGGTGCTGACAAAATGTACCAAGACTTAAAGGCAAATTATTGGTGGATAGGCTTGAAAAAGTCTGTAGCCGCCCATGTAGCAAAGTGCTTGACTTGTGCTCAAGTCAAAGCCGAGCACCAAAAGCCGTCCGGCTTGCTACAACAGCCTGAACTTCCCGAGTGGAAGTGGGAATGCGTAACTATGGACTTCATAACCAAGTTACCCAAAACCAGGAAAGGAAACGATACAATATGGGTCATAGTCGATAGGCTGACTAAATCAGCTCATTTTCTACCCATCAAGGAGACGTATAGCTCCGATATGTTAGCCCAACTTTATGTTGATAAAATTGTAGCCTTACACGGCATACCTGTGTCTATTATCTCCGACAGGGATACTAGATACACATCTCATTTCTGGAAAAGTTTCCAGCAATCTTTGGGCACGCGTTTAAACTTTAGTACGGCTTACCATCCACAGACGGACGGTCAAAGTGAGCGTACTATCCAAACGCTAGAAGACATGCTTCGTGCATGTGCGATCGATTTAGGTGGTAACTGGGAGAAAAACCTACCCCTGATCGAATTCTCCTACAATAATAGCTACCACACCAGCATAAAGGCTGCGCCTTTTGAGGCATTATATGGTAGGAAATGTCGATCGCCTGTTTGTTGGGCGGAAGTAGGAGAGGTCCAATTATCGGGACCAGAGATTGTTTTCCAGACTACGGACAAGATTGTCCAGATCCGGGAACGTCTCAAGGCTGCCCGCGATAGGCAGAAGAGCTACGCTGATCCAAGGCGTAAGGATTTTCACTTCGAAGTAGGTGAAAAGGTATTACTTAAGGTATCACCCTGGAAGGGGGTGATGCGTTTCGGCAAGAAAGGCAAACTGAGTCCGAGATACATAGGACCTTTTGAGGTCATTGAACGGGTCGGATCAGTTGCCTATAAGTTGAACTTGCCTGAAGAGCTCAATGGAATTCACAATATGTTCCACATCTGCAATCTCAAAAAGTGCTTCGCCGACGAATCGTTGGTGATTCCACACACAGATGTGCATATAGATGAGAGCTTAAAGTTCATAGAAAAACCTTTGTCGATTGAAGATCGACAGGTGAAGAAGCTTCGCAGAAAGCACGTACCGATTGTAAAAGTCAAATGGGATGCTCGTAGAGGTCCTGAATATACGTGGGAAGTCGAAGCTACAATGAAAGAAAAGTACCCCTATTTATTTGAGTAAATCCCGGGTCGAGATTTATTTTAAGGGGGTGAGGATGTAACACCTCGAATTTTTGTGTCCAATGATGTGTTAACACGTGTCATTTGTTTACACATGGCATCTATAATAAATAAAGGACTAATTTTGACAAACCTTGAAAGTATATAAATTCGAGGGTTATAAATGTCAACAAGGGTAAATATACTGTATAGTAACCCTAAATAAATGCTTAAACCTTCAAACGAATAAATCATAAATCGTACGGGAGCGAAACACGGAAGAAAGTGAGAGATTACGAACTACAGGGGTTAACTGTGTCAACATGTTTAATTATACCTCTGAGTGATCCTTTAACGTTCCCAAGACTTCGAAACAGTATTATACGCTCACCAGAATATATCGTATAAATTCCGCGAAGTTCCGTCTTAAAACGAGAGAGTTATACTCAGATTCGTATAAGAAGGGTTAAAAGCGTCAACAGTGAAAGTTAAGGCTTTCCAAATAATTAAATTAACTAACCGGGGACTTAATAGCGCGGGTAAATAACACGAGGCCCCTATCGGTAAATAACCGAGGGCCAAACCGCAAAGTTACCCCTTCAAAACCGAAAGGTCAGGTAAATCATTACGAAAGATTTCGTTATTAATTACCAGATTCTGTAATCATGACAAAAGATTTAAAAATTCTGAATTATAAACCTCAGGCGGCCCGCGTGAGGTTTAGACTTAAGTTGAGGCGGGCCGCGAGCCTCCTCAATTACGCGTCTGATCTTTTAATCCCAGGCGGCCCGCATTGTAAACGCATGGAACCTCCATGCGGGCCGCATTGGACGCCCAGATGCAGAAAATTGGTGTTTTCTTGACTTTTGAGCATTGTGAACGATCAACCTCCAATAAATGAGGCATGGGTGCCCCCTACTCGACCCATACACCTCTGGGACACCTACCCATCATCTCTGGACTATTGTGGTGGTTGTAATGATCATAGAGGCTTAGCATTTGCTATAAATAGCCACATTCTTGCACATAACATACACACAACTCAAACATACACCTCTGGTCATTCTAAGGAGCTTCCAAGCATCTTTCTCTGCTCCATAAGCAAGAACACAACTTCTGTAAGTGATCTAACCCTTTGTGGTTTCACATTTCCTTAGTAAATGGCTAAGAACCAAACCGTCGTAACTACGGTTTGACTTTACAATAAATCAGTAATGGTTCAGTCTTATGACGAATCAAAAGTGGTTATGAGTTGGTATCTATGTGGGTAATAAACCTCTAAAAAGGTTCCCCCTGATCACCACTCTAACTATGTCAAATGTCGAGTCAAACGTGCGGTTAAAAAGTCAACAGAAAGCTATTTTAGTGATTTATGCATAATCTGTAATATATATGTTATGGAACCTGTTTTGACAATCATAAAACATGATAATAAGTATATAAACCTGTTTGCGCTCGTTTGAATCGATCATTTACTATATTGAACCGGTTCGGAGCCGAAAGTCGCAAAAGTTTGACTTTTGCTTTGACTTCAGTTCTGACCCGTTTTAGTGAGGTATAAATATACCTTAGGACTCTCTTAGGACCAGGTCATATGTTGGTATAAACCTCTGTGGTCGGTTCATGAGTTATCCGAGTCTTTTACGTATTTCCGTCATTCGCCTAAAAGTTGACCGTAACGGCCTTTTAAAATTAAAACGAGTATTTCGGACACGTGAACGGACCAAAACCTTGCTTATTAAATTATAAGCATGTCCTTAAAGTTTCACGTCAATCCGAGGCCTAGAATGAGAGTTATGCTAATTAGCGCAATTTAAATAAACTTTAGTAATTAACGGCGCAATTAGCATAACGCCTATCTAAACCAAGATTTCGTCACCAAATCTTTTACCCACTGTATTAAAATAATATTTTGGGAATTTTAAAGATTTTTAATAATTTTTACCTTGCTCATAACCTGCGGTTATGGCTACGGTTCGGTTAATACCGAATATGCCCTTTTCGGCCAAAACATGAGTTCTACAAGGTCTTTTGACCCGATTCCAGTTGCTACTGGTTTTAAATAATAAATAAAGTATTTTAAGCTTTATAAGCTGTTCGGGAAACTCAGATTTCCTGTAGAACTCGAAAAGCCCTTTTAAAGTCTTTAAAATGACCGAAAAGCCCCTACGGGGCATAATATTAACTTAAACTCGTTACGGGCATTACGGAAGGTATCCTACTGATACCAAAATACTTTTAAGGCATATTGACTTAGGAAATAAGCGTAGGACACTTATGGTTAACCGTTTCGCCTATTTGCGCACACGGTACGGCCCATGGAACTAGTTTTCGTGCAATAGCCGATATGGGTCAAATTATATTATTTGAACCCCAAAATCCAGAGTATGAACTATAAACCCATATAAAACAAGTCTTTGAACTTGTTGGGTCCAAATCATACTCCATTCTCGGTTTTCGCCTTTTCGCGCGATTAAACCATATCTACATATATCGGAACCAACCGGTCTAGGCTACGGCCATTATAACGACCCGTTAGGATTCTAAGAGGTTAATTAAAACCTTCGTTCCAGATTAGGAGCCCCAGTAAAAGCTATTGGTGATTTAATCCAAAATAAGGAAATATACTTGCAAAGGTAAATACTTTAACTTATTTCCCCTATATGGGCTTGGGTTACGGTATATTAATACCGCTTGATTGAGCATTATATAATTCCATCGCTTAGGTGGTTAATTGATTAAATATGATCGGCTCATTTAAACAGTTTTGTTGCTTATAAGCCTTTGGGGGGTTTAATGACCGTTGTCCCGGATATCCTTGGCATCATTTTACGAAATGGCCACGACCATCGACATCCCGGTGTAGGCGTACACCCGGTATAAAATGTCGACATTAAATATAAAAGACGTAGCCGTTGGTTTTTATACTACGGTTTTACGCAAACGTGGTGTGTCTATAAATCTTTAACCCGGCACGACCCGGGCTACTGAACGCATAAAAGAACATGTAAAACGTTCACAAGATTTTATTATAATTTACCCAAGTTATAAAAGAGTTTGTGCCTTGTGCATTCAAATCAATTTTAATAAACATTTTCAAATGTGTCAGTTGAATGTATTTACCAGTGTAAACTGACGTATTTTCCCCAAAAGATTAAGTGCAGGTACCTAAACGTAAATTGGCTGGTATTAGCTCCCTAGCGTCGTGATAAGTCTCGCAAGCTTGATTGCAGTATCTGATGGAACAATACCTTATGTTTATTTACGATCCACTGTGGATATTCAACTTCTGTAACACATTGATATTATCACCAGAGGTTGAAATATATATTTATCTTATGCTTCCGCTGTGCATTATATAATTGTGTGGTTTGACTATATTGTTGCCAACATCGTCACGGTAATCCCCCACCGGGCCCACCAGTGAGACACGTGGAAATCGGGGTGTGACATTAAAATAGTGGCTCAATATAAAATAAAGAAATATGTTTAAAAATAAAGATTTATCAGAAAAATCTTATTATTGTAAATTATCGGGGTTTTATCCCAAATTGTGAAATGAAATAATCGGGAAAATTTTTTAGCTTTACAACGATCCTGATGTTAAAATTCCGCTGCTAAAATCACATAAATAAATATCACGGGATTTCTGTTCCGCGGCTCCTGAAACGGATCAAACCGGGTTGGGGGCCGTGACAGAAATAAGGTGGTATCAGAGCCATTGGGTTAAGCTAATTAAGTATTTAACAGATACTTAATTTTTCCTGATTACTGTTATGTGATTATGTGTTTTTAATTGACTATTTGTTAGTTACAGTATGGGTAAGCAAAAGTTACAAGATATCTATCTTAAATTAGATAGGTCAGTCTACAAAGAGGGAAGTTCATCCAAAACCAAATTTTCAAAGCTCCCTACAATTCCTGAAGAAGGAATATTTGTGCGTAAAGCACAGTATGAAAATCCACTTTCTCCTAGAAAAAGGAGTATGATTATTAAGAAAAGTAAGGAGCAAATCCGAGAAAAGAGGATTAAAAAGGAAACCCAGGAGATAATTAATAAATCACCGTGGGAAGATAAGTTAGATGAAAAATGGACAAATTTGTATATGCTAGCTACTGTAGCAGAAAATGCAAAACTTTAAAGTACTCTAAATCTAGTACTAGTACTTCTCAGTAAGTAGATAAATAAAGCTGAGTGTGTGTTCTTTCTTGTATTTTGTACAAATAATGTGCAATAAAACTTTGATGTTATTTGTTAAACTTTGTTCCAAAGTTTTAACTTAGCATTTCTGTGCATTTTGCATATATGCTACACAGCATGAGCGAGATATCTGAAGCTTTTCAGAACCTCAATCTTTACCCGGTGAATATAGAAGTTTCCCAAGAGTTTACTGGATACTTGGCTGATGTGGACCAACCTGTAGAATTCCATGCTCCACCTTTGACAAAGCCAAAACGAAAGAAAAAGAAGAATTATGTATGGGGTAGTCGTATTCGTAGGAAAAAGCCAGTTCCGAAACTTCCTAAAATAAACAACCCTTTAGAAAAAGGAAAAGAAATTGTAATTAAGGAGAGTTCTAAACAGCAAGAGATGGAAACTGAAGTTAAGAAAGATTCTAGGCAAATGGAAATACAGTTTGAGGAATATTCTAAAGAAATAGAAATGGAAGTAGGACAAGGTTCTAGACCAACTCAGATAGAAATCGGAGAGAGCTCCAATCAAAACCAAAACCAGGGAATAACTTTTCAGAATAAAATAGATTTTCTATTGGCAAACTGTGAAACTATTCAGCCTGTCAATACAAATGTTTTTACCTATCCTAGTGAAAATCCACTCCCTATGAATTTTGCACCAGCAATCCCAGACCCAATAGTCCACGCCCAACCTGTAGAAATGGAAGAATGGTGGACGAATGATTGGCAATTTCAAAATATTGTCAACGACCCTTATTCCTTCTTTCCACAATTCGACCCAGAACCCCTACCTAATCCACCAATGAGCACTGAGAATATGGCTGAACTTCGCCATTTCGGTGAAGAGTTGATGGATGCAGGGAATAGAATCAGGGAGATAGGGGGACAGATTGCTTGGAAGTATGATGAAAGGGAAATGCGTTTTTAGAACAACAAATGGTGAGGGATAGGAAGATGGTAAAACTATAGTTGTGTAATAGTATAGTAAATAGTGAAATCAGTCTGTAACATAACTCCAAATAAAACTTTGTAAAATATCTGTGTGTAGTGATGCATACTATAACGGATATGAAATGGAATCGAGAAATCGATAGTTTTGACTTTATGTGCATTATGAATTTTCTGAGTGTTTGTGTATAAATTGCTATTTATCAAGATACTAATTAATATATATTATCAGATGGCTAATAATTGTAATGAACCGGTAAATGAAGCTAATCAGTCAGAGCAACATCCAGGGGATCAATATATGACTAGACAAGATATTGAAAATATTGTTGCTCAAGGGATAGCCAATGCTATTCCAGCATTTGTTGCTGCTGTAAAAAGTCCAATCGAACCGCAACATATCATTCCTAGTAAACGTACTACTGAAGATAACTTCAGTAATAGTATAAACGGTGGCCATAATCATGTTAATCATGATAATGAATCCCAGCACACGCCGCTCCCTAAGAAACAGAAAGCTACAACACCTGGTTGCACTTTCAAAGAATTCCTTGCTTGTAAACCCACTGAATTCGCAGGCAATGAAGGGGCAACTGCATCGCTGCGTTGGTTTGAGAAAACCGAAGCAGTAATTGCAATAAGTAAGTGTGCCAAAGATGATCAGGTCATGTACGCATCAAATCTGTTTAAAGAAGGAGCACTGGAATGGTGGAACACTGTGTTACAAGCTAAAGGAAGAAATAGGGCTTATGCTATGACTTGGGAAGAATTCAAGAATCTGGTAGAAAGAAAATTCTGTCCTGAGTATGAAAAGGAACAAATGGCAAATAAGTTTCTAACTCATCGGATGTTAGGTGTGGATTGTCGTGGTTATACTTCGACATTCTTCGAATATGCTAGAGTGGTACCTAACCTGGCTTCGCCAGAACCGGTACTCATTTCTCGCTATATTTGGGGATTAATTAGCGAAATTCGAAATATCGTTAAGGCTGCGAGACCTCGCACTATTGACGATGCAGTAGAATTAGCTAACACCCTAACTGATGAACTGATACGCACAAGGGATGAAGATCGGAAAAAGGAACTAGCTCAGAAAATTACCCAAGGATTTAGGATGGGTAATAGTAGTAATTTCAAGAAGAAAGGAACAGGGCAATCTTCAACTGTGCCGTTCTGCAAAATTTGCAGGAAGAACCATTTTGGAAAATGTAATAGAATTTGCAATTTTTGCAAGACAACAGGACATCGTGAAGAAAACTGCACGAAGAAATCCATAATTTGTTACAATTGTGGAGAAGCCGGACATTTCAAAACAGAATGTCCTAAGTTAGTTAAACCCGTAGACAACAAACCCAAAGCGACTGAAGGAGCTACTAAGAAGAATGCCAGAGCATTCCAGCTAACTACTCAAGAAGCAGAGCTCATCCCGGATGTGATAGCCGGTACGTTTTTAGTTCACAACATTTATGCAAAAGTATTATTTGACTCTGGTGCAAACCAAAGTTTTATAAATACTTCATTCTGTCAAGCTCTTAAGTTACCCTTAACTACCGTTAGGCAGATTTTTACAGTCGAAACTGCAGATGGGAATTCAGTAAAAATCAATCAGGTTTTGCAAAAAGTAGAAATAGAACTCTTAGGTCATAAATTTACTGCAAACCTATTTCCTATGAAATTAGTTGAGTTTGATGTTGTGTTAGGAATGAATTGGTTAATAGCCAACCATGCTCAAATCATTTGTGATAGAAACTCTATAGAAATTCAAGCACCTACTGGAGAGATAATTAAGATTTCAGGAGATAAACCTCGAAAGCCACTGAAGTTCATATCAGTAATGAAAGTTGCTAATTATGAACGGAAGCAGGGAATAGTATATATGATTTCAGTAATCATTTGTACTAAAGGAAAAGAACTTAAGGAAATCCCTGTAGTCTCAGAATACCCAGATGTATTTCCAGAAGATTTACCTGGGTTACCACCAGATAGGGAGGTAGAATTTAGGATTCATCTAATTTCAGGAACTACACCGATAGCCAAGGCACCCTATCGATTAGCTCCTACCGAAATGTTAGAATTAAAGAAGCAATTAGATGAATTACTAAGCAAAGGATTTATACAACCTAGTTCATCCCCTTGGGGTGCACCGGTGTTGTTTGTGAAAAAGAAAGATGGATCGATGAGAATGTGTATCGATTATAGAGAATTGAATAAGGTTACAATTAAGAATCGATACCCATTACCTAGGATTGATGATCTCTTTGATCAATTACAAGGCGCTAAATATTTTTCTAAGATAGACTTGCGCTCCGGATATCATCAATTAAAGGTTCAAGAGGAAGACATACCTAAAACTGCTTTTAGGACTAGGTATGGACATTATGAGTTTACAGTCATGCCCTTTGGATTAACTAATGCACCCGCAGCATTTATGGACATGATGAACAGGATCTGTAAACCATATTTGGATAAATTTGTAATTGTTTTCATAGACGATATACTTATTTATTCAAAAAGTCAGGTCGAACATTGCCAGCACTTGCATGCACTCTTAACTTTGTTAAGAAAAGAAAAGTTGTACGCTAAATTCTCAAAATGTGAATTTTGGCTACAAGAAGTGCAATTCTTAGGACACATGGTGAATCACGAAGGTATTCACGTAGATCCTGCTAAGATAGAAGCAATTACCAATTGGAAGGTTCCGCAAACTGCAATGGAAATTAGAAGTTTTATAGGTTTGGCCGGTTATAATAGACGGTTTATTAAGGATTTTTCCAAAATAGCTGTACCATTAACTAAGCTAACCTGTAAAGCCACTAAGTTTGAGTGGGGACATAAACAAGAAGAAGCCTTCAGAATTCTAAAGCAGAAATTAACCAATGCTCCAATCTTAGCCTTACCAGAAGGAATAAAAGATTTTGAGGTATATTGTGATGCTTCAAAATTAGGATACGGATGTGTGTTGATGCAACGCAAAAAGGTAATTGCGTATGCTTCCAGACAATTGAAGAAGCACGAGGAAAACTACACGACTCATGATTTAGAATTAGGAGCTATAGTTTTTGCCCTTAAGATATGGAGACATTATCTGTATGGAAGTAAGTTTACTGTTTATACAGATCATAAAAGTTTAAGATATATATTTGGGCAAAAAGAGTTAAACATGAGGCAAAGAAGATGGATGGAAATCCTGAGTGATTACGATTGTGATATTCAATATCACGAAGGAAAGGCAAACGTAGTCGCAGACGCCTTAAGTCGTAAGTTCCATGAAAAGCAAAAGCGAGTCCGTGCTCTTAGAATAAATCTACAAGTAGATTTAATGGAACAATTGAAGGAAATTCAGGAAACGGCAATCAAGGACGATGCCGAAGGAATGAAAGGTTACCTAAAAGAATTAGAACAAGGAAAGGATGGAATCTGGAAATTCCATAACAGCAGAATTTGGGTACCTAAACAAGGAAATTTAAGATCAAAGATTTTAGAGGAAGCTCATAAATCTAGGTATACTATACACCCAGGAAACAATAAGATGTACCAAGATTTAAGAAAGAATTTTTGGTGGATAGGAATGAAAAAGGATATAGCCGAATACGTATCTAAGTGTTTAACTTGTTCACAAGTTAAAGCCGAACATCAGAAACCCTCAGGTCTACTACAACAATTAGAAATGCCTGTATGGAAATGGGAACTCATAACAATGGACTTTGTTACTAAGTTACCCAAAACCAGAAAAGGTAATGATGCCATTTGGGTGATCGTAGACCGATTAACCAAATCCGCTCATTTTCTACCAATGAAGGAAACCTTTAGTATAGAAAGGTTAGCCAAGTTGTATGTAGATGAAATAGTATCCTTACATGGAGTTCCACTCTCCATTGTATCGGATAGAGATAGTCGTTTCACTTCCCATTTCTGGACAAGTTTCCAAGAATCAATGGGAACCCGACTCAATTTAAGTACTGCATATCATCCACAGACCGACGGACAAAGTGAAAGGATGATCCAAACTCTAGAAGATATGCTCCGAGCATGTGTAATTGACTTTGGAGGTAATTGGGATAATCATTTACCATTAATTGAATTCTCCTATAACAATAGTTATCACTCAAGCATTGAAGCCGCTCCATTCGAAGCACTGTATGGACGCAAGTGCAGAACTCCCGTATGTTGGGCAGAAATAGGAGAAAGTCAATTATCAGGTCCAGAAATCGTGCAAGAAACCACAGACAAGATAACCCAAATCAAGGAAAGATTGAAAACAGCCAGAGATCGCCAGAAGAGCTATGCAGACAATCGCCGCAAGCCATTCGAATTCCAGATAGGAGACAAAGTACTTTTGAAAGTATCTCCTTGGAAAGGAGTAGTACGATTTGGTAAGAAAGGAAAACTGAGTCCAAGATATGTTGGACCATTTCCAGTGATTCAACAAATCGGACCAGTTGCTTATCGCTTACAACTACCAGAAGAACTAGCTGGAGTACATGATGTATTTCATGTATCCAATCTCAAGAAGTGTCTATCAGACGAATCCCTGGTAGTACCTCTTCAAGATGTGGAGGTAAATGAAAAGCTGAAATTCATAGAGAAACCCTTACAAATAGAAGATAAGAAAATCAAGTTTCTCAAACACAAACGACTCGTACTGGTGAAAGTCAAATGGAATTCAAAGAGAGGACCGGAATACACTTGGGAACTGGAATCAGAAATGAAGCGCAAGTACCCTCATCTGTTTCAATGAATCTCGAGGACGAGATTTTTCCTAAGGTAGGGAGGATGTAACAACTCTCCTTAAAATTAATAATTAGAGTGATAATTAGTCAATAAGGAAACCCTAATTGAGACACCCAAGTAATTTCGCACTAACCCTAAAATTTTCGGAACAATTGGAATCAGGATCAGGGCCCCTAAAACTCAGGGGGGGGGTTAAACCCTAATCGATATTATCCTTATTATTCGTTGTCTAAGTTGAATTTAACAAAACTGTCAACTCACCCAAGCTACTGGACACGAAACCTACCCTACCCTAAATTGGAATCCCAGGCGATACGCGGGAGGTTCCCCGAATTCTGCCGCGACACGCGGGAGATGCCAATTTTCAGTATAAATAGAGGGCCTTGGGACTTGAATCTGGGAGTTGAAACGACGTAAAATAGTTGTCTGTACGTCGAGTTAAGGTCGTTTTACTACAATTAAACACCCACACTGCTTTCGAATTGCTGCCGCAAAACAGGGTAATCACTCGATCGCTATTACGATTCATTTTCCGAGATCAATATATCCAAAGAATGTTTAAGTGCCGCCCACATTAGGGTTATACTTTGTCGTTCGTCGTTAATTCGATGAATGAGTTTAAGTATCGCACTTTGTCGTTCATTGTGAGAATTTGATCTTGTGAGTTATCGTAACTGCTGTATTGATCACTAACCCTGTTTTGTGTGCATTATTGTTGAAATTAGGTTAACAGGGCTAAATCATATTCTATCCATATTAAATCTGCAATGTGAGTCATTCTCTTTTTATCAACTGTTTTACAATACTCCAAATTATTTTCAGAATTATAATTACAGTGATTAAGTTGATGTAATCACCAAATTACAGCCCGTATGTGGGGTGTTGTGCACATTACTACAGTTTAAATCATTTTAGGTGGGCGAACCTAATTTTAATTGATTTACGTCATTCATTGGGGCAGCCAATGGTGATATGACCACTGTCACAGATCCGGTCGAGTGACAAATACTGTGGGTAGTTGGTTGATATCAGAAACATGCGTAAAAGATCTTAACACTGTGAATTATAATAAATGTGTCTTTTCAGTAAAATGAATGATTCACTCAGTATTTTCCGCTGACAAAACCTTTTTCAAACATGTTTCAGGTGATCTACTGTAAATCAGGAAAAGTGCCGAGTAGCATTTCAAGCTTAAAATAGTGGCTCAATATAAAATAAAGAAATATGTTTAAAAATAAAGATTTATCAGAAAAATCTTATATTGTAAATTATCGGGGTTTTATCCCAAATTGTGAAATGAAATAATCGGGAAAAGTTTTTAGCTTTACAACGATCCCGATGTTAAAATTCCGCTGCTAAAATCACATAAATAAATATCACGGGATTTCTGTTCCGCGGCTCCTGAAACGGATCAAACCGGGTCGGGGGCCATGACAGCTATTGTCTATTGTGATCCATTAAAGCACAATATGGTTTATTAAGACATATATGATCAGTTGTTGTCCATAGTGATCCATTAAGGCCCAATGTAGTCCATTAAGACATGTATGTTATAATATTGTCTATTGTGATCCATCAAGATCCAATATGGTCTATTAAGACATATATGATGGTTTATTAAGATACGTATGATCAACGATTGTCCATTGTGATCCACTAATGTCCAATATGGCTCATTAAGACATGTACGATTTACAATTCATGTTCATTGTGTTTCGTTAAAGCGCAATATAGTCCATTAAGATATGTATAATCCAATATTGTCCATTGTGATCTATTAAGACCCAAATGGTTTATTAAGACCTTTAGGTGTAGTATTGTATTGTATTGTATTGTATTGTATTTTATTGTATTGTATTGTATTGTACTGTATTGTGTTGTATTGTATTGTATTGTATTGTATTGTATTGTATTGTATTGTATTGTATTGTATTGTAGTATATTATATTGTATTGTATTGTATTGTATATTATATTATAGTATTATATTGTATTGTATCACATCGTATCGTATTGTATCATAAACGCAGGGTATAGCATAGTATAGGCCTTATATAGGTGCAGTATAGGCCTTGTATAGGTCTATAGGTGTATTGTATCTGTTGGGTTATATAAGATCTGCTGATGATGAAAGCCAAAACCTAAAGGATCCATCATCCTTGCTTGAATAAGTTAAAATACAATCTTCAAGTCCAACAGTTTCTCTCCCCTTGATAGCTTAACAAAACAGTTGTCCCAATCCCTGTTACATTAAAGTATTGCCTTCAAAGTATATAGAGAACAAGTGTTTATCATCAAAAGAGTTGGTCAGCAAGTCAACAGTCAAGTCAACCAAAGTCAAAGGCTGAAGACTCAAAGGCCAGTCAACCAAAGTCAAAGGCTGAAGTTCTGGATTTCCAGAAGAGCTGGGTCACAACCAGCTGTTTTAAGAAACCCAGCAGTTCAATACATTACTCGGAAGATCCAGCAGTTCAATGAAACAGTGTAATAATCTAGTTGTTTCACAACCGCTGGCAGTTACAACAATTAATGAAGCTATTGAAAGTCGCTTTCATGATGACGTCACCGGCAGTTCACACCTCCTATATACAGTCCTGTTTATTCATTGTAATAGTTAACACTGAGAGCCGAGTGCATAAGAACTTAGTGAGAGTGTGTTCACATGGTGAGGGGGAGTAGTGTGTACTTATTGATTGTATTACATCTGTTGAATTCTATATTGGATTATCTACAATCATTCCCTATTCATCTGTGATCTTGTTGATGTATTTAGATTTCACTGTTGATTGAATCACTAATTTGATTAACTGTTTTACTAAAGAAAAACACACACTCAGATCCAACAATTGGTATTAATGCGAGGTTCACAGAATTGACCTCATCGTTTATTTAGAAGATAATCCAGCTCAAATTGATAACTTATTGAGTGATCAAAGGACATTGAGAAGAATTAGACCAATCAGATCAACTAGTTGTTTCTGATATTATGTTTTCTGAATTAAAATTCATTAGAACTTATAGAGATGTCAATTACTCATGATCCTCACAATACCAGATTGGCAAACAAGCCTCCGATGTTTGTTCGTCTTGAATTCAAAATATGGCGACGAAGGATGGGTCACCACCTATCACATCAGAACACTGGTTGCTGGAGATCAATGGTATATGGCTCTCATGTTCCCTCTATTTCGAGATCGATGGAACCATTAATTACTCTGAGCAGGATTTCCAAAAGTTGGAGCTCGATTCTAAAGCATTCGGGATGCTGTCCATGGTCTAACCCAACGAAATTTATGCTGGATTGCTCTATTGTGGGAATGCTAAAGAGTTGTGGGGTGCTTTGAATGAACAATTCGGTGGTACAGATGAAGTT
Source organism: Helianthus annuus (assembly GCF_002127325.2). Taxonomy (NCBI): domain Eukaryota; kingdom Viridiplantae; phylum Streptophyta; class Magnoliopsida; order Asterales; family Asteraceae; genus Helianthus; species Helianthus annuus. Next base: position 88,229,217 of record NC_035447.2, read on the forward strand.
CAAGTGAACAATAGAGAAATACTGAATCAACAATATGAAACATTTGCCCACATCAAGGGAGAATCTCTAACTCAACAATTTTAATTGGTTTAACTGCCTTATTAGTGAGCTAAGGCTTGCAAATAAGATCTATCAAAATTATGTTCTGAGTCACAACTTCATGAGATATCTTCATGTTAAATGGGATATAACTACCTATGTGTTGAGAAACTCTGTTGGTTTCAAGGAGATGACTCTGACACAGCTTCAGGGAAAACTCCTCACTTATGAGAGAAAGCTTTACCAGAAACAAAAGTTGATGACATCAGGAAAAACTGCTGATGATTACACATTTGGTAACACAAGACTGATGAGTCAAGATGAGCCATCATCATCCTACTTAGTAAATGAACGGAGTTATGATCACTTTGTTGACATAAGTATTGGTTTTAATTCTTAAAATGACTGTCACACCCTAACCGACGGTGTAAACAACAGAGTGAGACAAAAACAAGATTGCAAGAGACTTCATAACACTATTTTGTGACAAGTATTTAAGAACCAATATTTCATTTCATCATTAAATTCAAAGTACATTGTTCAAAAGCAAATTACGACAACGTATAACAAGAAATCAAATTACAACAAGTATAAAAATTTAAAGGTGCATTTCTAGTTTCCCTACTAGATTTCATTCATCATCATCAATTTCTTGCAATACGTATTAAATTATATGTCAACACAAAAAACATTGGCGAGCATACAAGTTTGTTTACTAATATAAGTATAAAAGGGTTAAAAGAATCCACATGACATAAACGTAATCTAGAACATATCAAGACAATATTAGCATGCAACTCCTACTTGTCAACCCAAAGTTTCCTGCTAGCGTAATCTTATCATAGCAACGATAAGACCGTTTAGTTTACTTAACATGACACTCGTTTCGACACTAAGATAATATGTGATTTCATGGGTCCACACTTGTCCATTAGAATCATAAACGAGGAACTTAAAATAAAGATAAGTTAACCTATGTTCATGACATATAACCATAATCCAGTTATCATCAAAATTCAGCTATACATTATATAGTATATAGATGATATTATTGGTCCATCATGTATTATCATGTAGTGTCATATAAGTCAAGCATGGAGGTATGAATAACCTCATTGTATGATTTACCAAAGCACAAAGTCATCAACTTAGTTGATGACCCGGTTGGTCATGAATGAAAAGTAAAATACAACTAACTACCTAGTTCATCAAGTAGCCAAGTAAGAACAACCCGAGTGTTTCATACCCATCATGGAAAATGTTGGAGATGCGCCGGGGTTATGTTACTTTAGGTCTAGGAAATTACTTGGAATAATATGATAAAACATCAAGTGAGGTGGTGGAACAAGTTTGGAAAACCAAGGCTTACATGGTTCACACCTTTACCAAAACACAAGTCTTGCCATATGAACTATGGTAAACTTGGATGGTCTCAACACTTGTAGGTTGTCTAAACCTTGTTAAAACAGAATGTTTAGAGGGTGTTTTTGCACCTCTAAACTCATAAGAATTAAACTTAATTAAGTCCTATAACCATAGATGAGTTTAGGAACATGTTATGTATAAGATTCATGTAAGAAAGTTAAGTTTATAAAAAGTTTACTACATATAACTTCCAAGACAGAAAGTTTGGACCTCAAAATGGTGATGTTCCACCTTAGTTTACCATGGTAAACTTGTGGAAACACTCCTAGAGGTGTTCTAAGATTTGAAGTGGAAGAAAAGATGAAGAAATCATGAAGAAAGGTGAGTTTGAACTCACTTTAGGAGTTATAGGTTTATGCCATTTTCTTGTGTTTGCAACTGATTGAGAGTGTTTTTTAGAGTGTAAGAGAGTTTATAAAGTGAAACTGGGATGATGGAAGCTTGGTTTTATAATGGTGAGGTAGGATTTTGTGTTAAAGGAGGTTGAATGGTGATTGGGGAAGAAGGAAATGGCCAATCCATGCTCAAGAAACAACTTTTTGTGGATCAGCCTCCATGGCGTCACACGAAGGCAAGAGAGAGAGGGGGTCGCGCGATGCAGTGCTCCCCTTGTCCGTCCCAAGTTTCATTTTTCACACTTTGGCCCTTGAACTTCCCATTGTTTATCATTTTATGCAATAACTTGGTAATTTAACATGTTTTCAAGTATGGAATGCGCTTGTAAGTATAATTCGAGTGTTGTGAATGTTCGTATGAGAATTTGCACGTATAACAAGTTTCGGTTTGCAAGTAAACACGTATTATTGATTGTAAGTATGACATGTATCTATAAAACATGAATTTTATTACGATCAAAGTCTTGGGTTACAAAGCGAAAATTGAATACGAATACAAGTTTCCAAAAATAGATATATGATTACATTATTCTAATTATGGAAAGTACAAAAATGCGGAGCGTTACACTGACACATCACATGTGAGAAGCCAGAATTATGCTTTGATGAGGTATGATCATAGACCAATGGACCCTGTTAACAAAGAAGAATTTGAGCTCCTTGACCAGCTAGCTTTATTAAGTATCAAGTCTAATCATTTTTATAACAAAACTGGTAGGAAATTTCCTAGTGTTGAGGACAGGGGTGAACTTGAGAAGGATAAATCCAGAGTTATGCTATAGGTGTTGTTAGGTTACTTTGCAAGGGAGTGTAGAAATCCTGCACAAACCTCAGTACCAATTGTGACCTATCCTACCCTACCCAAATGAATCAAACAACTGATGGTCAATATCCAGGATCTCAAAATGCATATAAGAGTCACTAGCACAAAAATAACCCTTTCTAAAACGGTGATCTAGACATTTTAAAATGGTTGGACAAACGTTTTAAATTCATATGTTTTATAAGGTAATGGACCGTTTTAATTAAGACACCCATTTTAAAAGGCTTGCACAAAAAATCATGTTTACGTGGAGATTATGATTGTTTAGAAAAAAACAATACAACCATTTTAAAAGTGGTGTTTTTTAGATTATGTGTGTTTTAAAAAACAATACAACCGTTTTAAAAAGTGGTCTTGCATGTTATGAGTGTTTTAAAAATACAAATCAACCGTTTTGAAAGGTTCTTTTATGAGTTTATGAGTGTTTTAAAAAATCAAAACAACCGTTTTAGGTTGTTTTAAAAAGTGGTCGTTTATGACTGTTTTAAAAAAGAAATATACCGTTTTAAAAATATTTTACAAAAAATGTTTTTCATCATTCAGTTACTTCTAATCATGAGGTTATATTATATACAATAACTAATTATAATTCAATTAATAATTTAAAAGCATTACTAAGCCGTTCAAACGAAATAGATTCATAAATATAAGGGAAATCTAGTTCTTCAAAACATAAGACAATTGTTATAATTTGTCTTTACATAACCCATTAATCCAAGTTTCAGCTAAATAATGTCTACTAGAAATCCTTAATAAGTTGACATGAACCCTCTAGCACACATCCATATTGTTGTGAATTCAACCCCTGCAAAAATAATGACAGATTAAAACTTTAAACTTATAACCTGAATGTAGTATTATGTTACTGGAGAAAGAAGACGCAAACATCAATAGAGCCAAGCTAATACATGGTTTCAACTTTCAAGTTAATTCCAGTTTTATCAACACCAAATCAGTTTATAAATACTCTTATTATTGTGAGTGTTAACTATGTCATACAATTAACTAAATAAAACCTTAAACTCGAATCGCTAAGCTAACATATTGGATGAAATGTGTTTCAAAGCATACCAAAATTCACGACTATCCGGTCTATAGGATTCCAAATGTGCTTAGATACTCAAGGCAGCATGGGATTCACATAATAACTAGAAACCATAATCCTAAGAATCAAATTTAGCTCATTTAAGAATTGACAGTTATTTTACTTCATAATAACTAGAAACCACATTAGTTGTGTATAGAACGCATCGGATAGTGAAACTACCAATATACCGACACCCCAAAATCTATACGCAAGAGATTACATGGTAACAATATCAAATCAAAGTTAAAACTGACCTGATTCTTAGAATCCATTAGCAAATTGTTTCCTTAACAATCTCGGTGAATCGTCAGGTAGAATTTGCTCTCTCCTTTACTGCATAATATAATATAAATACATAGACTAACTAGCATGTTGATAATTCATTAGCTTCCATAAGTGGAAACATAATAGCAGATAAATATGTTTCCCAGTTATGTGTTGCATGCAATGTTCGCGGTTAAAGTGTAAGAATATCATGAACTATTATATATGTGGCACTATCACAAGCCAGTAAATCCTAACACACTTTTTATTAATTACCAACAAGGTCACAAGCATACCATATCTATGCTCTAGATTACATATTCATACAAAATAACATTAAAAGAAGATAATGGCTTACCATGTAATTGCACAAACGTCTTTAATATGTTTTCTACAAATTTGTCAATTTCACACCGAGTAAGGGGCCTAGAATTGTACATCATCTTGAATAAATAAATGAATGAAAGTTAGATTACAATTCAGTATGCATTATAGTTCAACATATAAAAGATATAAATATACAAAATATACTTACAAGATGTTATCTGCAAGTAATCAAAAAATCATACATAGCGTGCATCACATAATATCCACATTCCCAAGTTCCGCTTTGTTGATGACACTAAATATATTGAATTAACAAGTAACTAGTTAAAATATATAAATAAACAAACTGTAGGAAAATGAAGAAAAACTTACATTTTCCATTTTCCACGTTATTTTCGTTTTCGTAGCTTTTTCAAATAACTCAGTGATTGTGTAACACGATGCATCCTTTTCTTCATTGCTTGAATCGATAATATGTCCATAGTAGTTTTTATCTACGGGGTTGCGATGAATCATAACTGAATGATCCCATTATTAGTGACTATCCACATTTCTAACTCCCATGTCACATTTATGTTTGTGATGTGCGTGAAGTGTGTTATGTTTTAGGTGTATATTTTAAGCCCTTTTTACACTTTTTAGCCAAGTTTTAAATTTATAAAACACGATATTTACTAACACTAAACACACATATGGGCAAGTGCACCCATCGTGGACGTAGTATAGTGTTGGTAAGATACCGAGGTCGTCCAAGGACACAAGAGCTTTTAGTACCGGTTTATCCTCAACGTCTAATCAAATCAAAATGTTAGAAAAAGGTTTTTAAACTAAGAAAACAAAACTAACTAAAATGCTGAAAAATAAAATAAAAACAAAAACAGATAGACAAGATGAATCACTTGGATCCGACTCGTGTGTAGTGTAACCTTTGATTATTTTCGCACTTTTGCACTTGTTTAAGAGATTATCTTAGTTATTGTAGTAGGCCCCTCTTTTGAAGGCGACGTTACCCTCAACCCAGTAGTTTGAGTCAGCAAGGATACAATCCTAAAGGGTCGGATTATTGAAAGATAATTAATTAAGTTATTAATGCATAATGTGGTAGGCCCCTCTTTTGAAGGTGACGTTACCCTCGGCTAAGTAGTCTGAGTCAGTAGGGATACAGTCCTAAGTAGCCGGGTTAAAGTTTTAATAGTAGTTTAACTTATGAGGGGATCAAAGAGTTTGGACCCCCGCCATCCAATACCTTTGGGTATTGAAGGAGGTCCTACTAAATTTGACCCATGTCCTTTGCAGGATCTATACACTGAACAATGGCAAGACTCTTACCAAACCTTTCCCTTAACCCCCGACCAGGTAGCCAACATACCTCCATATAGACCGTGGAGATATGAATGGTGAAAATCTTTTATTTTATATAGACAGTAAAATAATGCCAAGACACCACAGACAAACGATAAGGAAGAATCACCTTCAACATAAGAAACTAGTAATTAAAGTCATTAATACAAAACCAATTAAAAAGTGCAAAAGATTAAAAATAAAAAGTAGTACACTAAACACTTGTCTCCACCAAGTGATGTAAGAGACTTAGGCAAACATGGCCTTTGATTGTCAAGAACTCTTACGATCAATCTTGGATCCCGAGACGACTCACACACTCCACGATGGGCAATGGATGATGGTGGGGGATGATGGTGTTATGGTGGTGGTGGGTGGTGGGTGAAATGTGAGAGAGGTGGTGTGCCAAGGGATGAGTTGCAAGAGCTCCAAACACTCCTATTTATAGGCTGAACAGAAGCTCGGGCATGGCCCCGTGTCCACCCGAATCTCTCTCTTCATTAATTGCAATTCGCAATTACAATAAATGCGTCTGCAGGAGGTTGACCACGCCCCCGTGTCCGCTGGGCACGACCCCGTGGTGGGCAATAGAAGCTTCTATGAGTTTGTCTTTTCTGCTGTCTCTTGGGCACGGCCCCGTGCTCACTGAGCACGGGGCGTGTTCAGTCTTCTGTCTTCTTTTGTTTTGCTTGGGAAAATGCTGTCGGGAGGTCGGGCATGCCACTTTTGTTCCTTTTCTTGTATTTATGTTAGATTTAGATGACTTTTTGCTTCTTTTGTTAATTTGAGCTCATTTAATCCTGAAAATACAAAAGGAAGACAAAAGCACACTTTTTCCAACATTAGTACTAAAAAAGGGTTAGTTTTATGCCACAATTGATGTAATTTATATGTTTCATTTTATGCACATCAAATACCCCCACACTTGAATCTTTGCTTGTCCTCAAGCAAAACTCTTTATAATGTGGCTTTTTTTCACTCCCAAATGGAATGGGTAGAAGAGAAGGTTTTTTGGGCTTGTCATAGAGTGTTGGGATTTCCAAAATTCTTTATTTAGGTTTTATTTTTATTTATTTACAATCCTATTCGTCATGATTTATTGAAAACGGTTCATAAAATAAATTACTTATTAAGGCATAACATACCTTTTTTAAAATTCCATTTATATACAAGTTCACATACCTCACGGGGTATCACTCAACACTCGGCCGAAGGTGTATTTTTAGTGAATCACTCGAGAGCGGCATGGAACTTACTCCTACCATAAGCTTGCCAAGCAATCAATCCTCCTCCTTTTTAACTATATACCTTTGTAAATATCAAGAGGACTTTTTGGGTGACGGGTTAGGCTTGGGCTAAAGGTGGGTGGTTGGGTTAGTGGTTAGTAAAAGGGCGAAAAGCGTAACAAACGTTGGTTTTTGAAAGACTTTTTATTTTTCATATTTTTATTTTATTTTGATGAACCATTTGTTTCAAACAAAGTTATTTTTGATGAACTTGTTTGTTTGTTTGGTATATATATATATATATATATATATATATATATATATATATATATATATATATATATATATATATATATATATATATATATATATATATAAGTCATAAGAAAACCGAACGTTGTTACTAAAAGAAAGGGGTAAAATAAAAAGGGTTAGGTGGGTAAAAAGGGTGATTGTTTTGGGTTAAGAAATGAAAAGGTTTAGGCTCAAAGGGGTTAACTAGGGGGATTTTTTGGGTAGGTGGTAAAAAAAATGAAAAATAATGGTGTAGAAAGAAAAAGGGTTAGTCCTAATGCCTCTATCATTTACTTACTTGGGTTTAAGTTGGCAAGGACCGAGAATGTATTTGTCGTGGCAAGTTCTAGAGTCGTATGAACCAAGCGGCTATTCACACAAGAAACGAAAAATGAACATTTAGTGTAAAGATATGTATTTGTATGCTCGATAAAGGCTCAAAAATCACTTTTGTGGGAAAGGGTTTTTATGTGATCAAGTATATATAAGCAAATTTTAACTAAGTTTGTCATGCCGTTTCATAATTTTCTTATGTTGGTTCTTTTTATCACGACGCTATCGGTTGTAAACTTGTAAAAATATAACCTTGTTAGAACTTGAATTCCCAACTTAAACTTAGACAAGTAAAAAGAAAAATGAAAATTTTTGAAAAAATTTGGGGTGATTAGCGGTTCCAATAGAGTTTTGTGTAAAGCTTGTTATTAGGACTTGCAAGATTCAAGGTTTTAGCATCCTCAATGTGTCCCAAAATAAGTTTTTAGGTTGATTGAATGTGTAAAACGGTGTTAAAAGCAAAATTTTATGTAACTGGCATCCTGGACACAGCCCCGTGGTGACCGGGCACGACCCCGTGTTCAGGTGCCAGTGACAAAAATTAAAGAAAAGAAACAGAAACCTAGACATGGGGGCGTGTTCAGTGAACACGGCCCGTGTCCAGATACCTGAACTGGGCGATTTCTACAGACTGTGCAGTACGGGGCCGTGCTGGGCGGACACGGCCCGTGCTGAGCTTACTGTAATGAAGAAATTGTTGCCGGATGGCCCTGTTTTCGTGCATGGTGTTGGTGCATATTCTATGAAAACAGCTTAGATTTGGTCTTTGGATATCTTGTAATTAGTTAAACGATAAACAGTTAGCGGGTTTAGCTTTGTAATAGTGAAATAATAGAGTTTGGGCTAAACTAAACCCACATTGGGTCTAGGGGGACGAATTGGGCCTAGTCCATGTAGGAAACCCTAGTCCAACTTGTAAACCTTGTGTTATATAAACAAGGTTAGGCTTTAGGGTTTAGGTTAATCAGCAAAAACAGAGTTTGAAAGGCATTAGAATTTCGTGAGAGCAAATTAGGGCTTGGACGAAATTTGAGTGTGGTTAGGGTTTGATTGATTGTAATTCAGTTTGATTGATAATCAATAGAAACCTGGTTTGAAAGTGATTTGCTGTTCCTACACGTTTTTTGCTATATTCTAATCAAGATGATTCCGCACTCTTGATTAGATTGACAATTCTGTGAAGATCCATACGACTCAAGGGGACCTACAATTGGTATCAGAGCATTAGGCTCTTGAAAGCTCGGTTCAGAATTGTGTTATGCAGAAACAGGGAGTTTTTAAAATTCTTAGGGTTAACATTTTCAAAATTTTGAAACCTGAAACTAGGGTTTCGATTTTTTTTTAATTCTGATAATTTTCTACGAATTTGTTGGTGTTTGATCAGTTTTGTTTGTTTGATTTGGCTGATTTGCAGGTTTTCGGGACAGTATTTGGTTGTTTTTGAAGAATATTTGGCTGGAATTCGAAGACTTTCTTCGTGTTCTTCATATATTTCGAAATAAAATCTTCAGAATATTTTGCTGTTTAGGTTGTTTGATTTTGCAAGATTGTGTTGGAGAGGAGATAAAATCTTCAGAATTTCAAAAAGGTTGAATTTCCGTAATTACTGGCTGGCGAATTTAACAATTTCGCTGACTGGCCTAGCATAATTAACTGACTTGCGAATTTGGGACTTAATATCTCGGTGATCGGCGAATTTAAAATCCAAAGGCGACTTTGGTAACCGTGTAATTGTCCACAGCGAAATTACCACGGTTTTCAGCGATTTTACCAGTCGTTGTAATAGCGAATTCGGTTTTTGACATTATATATCATTAGATTCGTATTTTCGAGACGATTCTAACGGTGTAATTTGGTAACCACTGTTTTCGGAAATATTTTGTACGGTTTTATCAGTCTGTTACGTTAAAAATGTCGAACATGTCTAGTTTGAATGAGCTGTTGAGAATGGAGCATGAGGTTGGCACTACCAACAAACTGCCTAAGATGATGAAGGTGGAAAATTATCGTACATGGAAGGACAACTTCCAATCCTTCATTGAATCTCAGGATGCACGCATGTGGATCTGTATTGTAGATGGGTACATAAACCCAACACACGATTTTGAGGGCAGACCACGTAGAACAGACTATGTGAACATGAAAGAGGATGATAAGAAAATGTATGAGGCTGAAAAGAGAGCCTTAGCTGCTATCAAGACGTCCTTACCTGATGGCATCATGCATACCTTTAATAAGTATACTAGTTCAAAGGATATGTGAGATGCATTACAAAAGCGATATCAGGGAAATGAGAGTGCCACTCAGGCATTCATGGCAGAGATAGTGCCAGTTGATGAGGCTGAAACTACTGTGAGTGATGCTGAATCTGAAGTGAAAAATGCTGAAGCAAAAGTGGATGCTGAAGTAGAGAAGGAGAGTGAAGCTGAAAAGGTTGTTGCTGATGAAACTACAAAAGTTCATGAGGAAGAGGTAAAATCTAATTCTGTGTGTTTAAGATGTCGTGAATTACAGGGTGAGGTTGACAGATTGTTAACACAAAACCAAAGTCTGGTGAGCGAGATGTCTAGCATAAAAGAGTCAAATTTTTTTGCTAAAAGAAATGAATCTCTATACTTGAAGAAGATAAAAGGTTATGAAAGTGAAATCGAAGCTTTAACATGCAAATTAAACGAAAAACTTCAAGTAATAGACTTAGCTCACGAAATGATGGCTGAGAAAACAAAAGAGATTTCTGAAAAATTCAAAGAGTTGTCAGATGCACAACTCAAAATTGTTGAACTTGAACAGAAATTAAGCCAATTCAGAGATTCGTCTTTTGTTATGAAACACATGATGGGTGGGTTAAAGAAGAGTAATGACAAGACCACTGTGGGCTTCCAGGGCTTTAATGAAGTCCCACCTCCTCTTAGTCATGACTATTCTTTCCTGCCTGATGAAGACGAGCTAGCAGACTTTATGTCAACTGCACCAAGTAGTTTCGCATCCACATCAAGTCAAGGTGAGGGGTCTGAGAGTGATGTTGCTAAGAAGAACAATAACAGGGAACATTTGACAAAGAAAAATTCACCTCCTAAGAGCAAAAATCAAACTTTTGTTAAAAAGATTAATTTTTGTGACAACCCGAGTTTTCAAGGTCTCTATTTGACTTAACCTTGTACTTATTGGCAGAGTGTTATATATATATATATATATATATATATATATATATATATATATATATATATATATAGGACAAAGATCCGTTAGGAACCACCCCTTATTGCGAGAACCGCGAGAACCAGTGTGAACACAAACAGTAATTCCTAAAAAAATCTAAAAAACACCCAAAAATTTTTTTTTATTTTTTTACTATTTTTTTTGAAAAAATCGCTATATTTTGTTAATAAAAAAAATAAAAAAAAATTTCAAAAAAAAAAAAAAAAATTTCGAGTAACAGTTATCCATGCACATGTGCATATGTGTCGTTTCTTTGTCAAATTCCGTAATTCATTACAAATAATAGTCAATTGCACTTTCATTTACACTAGTACGTGTAATACACTATCTTTTACATTACCAATGTTAGAAATGCACATGTGCATCTATATGTATCAACAAGAAATAAGGTGTTTTGGTACACTACTTTCTCTTTCATCTATCATTCCATCCATAATACACAAGCATGCACATGTGCATTTCTGTCATTTCTTTGACAAATTCCATAATTCATTACATATATTAGACAATTGCACTTTCATTTACACTACCATATGTAATACACTACTTTTTACATTACCAATATTAGAAATGCACATGTGCATTATATGTATCAACATGAAATAAGGTGTTTTAGTACACCACTTTGAATACACTTTCCCTTTCATCTATCATACCATCCATAATACACTACCATTACCTCCTACCATCCATAATACAATACCATTACCTCCTACCATCCATAATACAATACCATTAACAATATTTTCACTTTATTACATGTATGTAAACACAATTTATACCATCCAATCAACATATTACATAAAAAATTGACAACTATAACCAAACCATCAACCACTAGATATAACTAACCAAAAAACATGTATATGGGTCTACTTCTCCATTCAAAATCACAAACTTTTTGTATCAAAACACGTTATATCATGGTTATACCTAATTATGCACATGTGCATTTTGAATATTGGTAATGTAAAAAGTAGTGTATTACTAATGGTATTGTAAATTAAAGTGCAATTGTCTATTCCTGATAATGTATTACCGAATTTGTTGAAGTAATGATACATATGCACATGTGCATGGATAACTGTTACTCGAAAAAAAAAGTTTTTTTTTTTTTTTTTTTTTTTTTTTTTTTTATGGAACGAAATATAGCGATTTTTTGTTAAAAAATATTAAAAAAAATAAAAAAAAATTTTTGAGTGCTTTTTTGATTTTTTTTAGATTTTATTTTGTGTTCACATTGGTTCTCGCGGTTCTCGCAATAAGGGTGGTTCTCGCATGAACCTTACCCTATATATATATATATATATATATATATATATATATATATATATATATATATATATATATATATAGGACAAAGATCCGTTAGGAACCACCCCTTATTGCGAGAACCGCGAGAACCAGTGTGAACACAAACAGTAATTCCTAAAAAAATCTAAAAAACACCCAAAAAATTTTTTTTTTATTTTTTTACTATTTTTTTTTGAAAAAATCGCTATATTTTGTTAATAAAAAAAAATTTCAAAAAAAAAAAAAAAAAAAATTCGAGTAACAGTTATCCATGCACATGTGCATATGTGTCGTTTCTTTGTCAAATTCCGTAATTCATTACAAATAATAGTCAATTGCACTTTCATTTACACTACTACGTGTAATACAATATCTTTTACATTACCAATGTTAGAAATGCACATGTGCATCTATATGTATCAACAGGAAATAAGGTGTTTTGGTACACTACTTTCTCTTTCATCTATCATTCCATCCATAATACACAAGCATGCACATGTGCATTTCTGTCATTTCTTTGACAAATTCCGTAATTCATTACATATATTAGACAATTGCACTTTCATTTACACTACCATATGTAATACACTACTTTTTACATTACCAATATTAGAAATGCACATGTGCATTATATGTATCAACATGAAATAAGGTGTTTTGGTACACCACTTTGAATACACTTTCCCTTTCATCTATCATACCATCCATAATACACTACCATTACCTCCTACCATCCATAATACAATACCATTACCTCCTACCATCCATAATACAATACCATTAACAATATTTTCACTTTATTACATGTATGTAAACACCATTTATACCATCCAATCAACATATTACATAAAAAATTGACAACTATAACCAAACCATCAACCACTAGATATAACTAACCAAAAAACATGTATATGGGTCTACTTCTCCATTCAAAATCACAAACTTTTTGTATCAAAACACGTTATATCATGGTTATACCTAATTATGCACATGTGCATTTTGAATATTGGTAATGTAAAAAGTAGTGTATTACTAATGGTATTGTAAATTAAAGTGCAATTGTCTATTCCTGATAATGTATTACCGAATTTGTTGAAGTAATGATACATATGCACATGTGCATGGATAACTGTTACTCGAAAAAAAAAGTTTTTTTTTTTTTTTTTTTTTTTTTTTTTATGGAACGAAATATAGCGATTTTTTGTTAAAAAATATTAAAAAAAATAAAAAAAAATTTTTGAGTGCTTTTTTGATTTTTTTTAGATTTTATTTTGTGTTCACATTGGTTCTCGCGGTTCTCGCAATAAGGGTGGTTCTCGCATGAACCTTACCCTATATATATATATATATATATATATATATATATATATATAGGACAAAGATCCGTTAGGAACCACCCCTTATTGCGAGAACCGCGAGAACCAGTGTGAACACAAACAGTAATTCCTAAAAAAATCTAAAAAACACCCAAAAAATTTTTTTTTTATTTTTTTACTATTTTTTTTTGAAAAAATCGCTATATTTTGTTAATAAAAAAAAATTTCAAAAAAAAAAAAAAAAAATTCGAGTAACAGTTATCCATGCACATGTGCATATGTGTCGTTTCTTTGTCAAATTCCGTAATTCATTACAAATAATAGTCAATTGCACTTTCATTTACACTACTACGTGTAATACAATATCTTTTACATTACCAATGTTAGAAATGCACATGTGCATCTATATGTATCAACAGGAAATAAGGTGTTTTGGTACACTACTTTCTCTTTCATCTATCATTCCATCCATAATACACAAGCATGCACATGTGCATTTCTGTCATTTCTTTGACAAATTCCGTAATTCATTACATATATTAGACAATTGCACTTTCATTTACACTACCATATGTAATACACTACTTTTTACATTACCAATATTAGAAATGCACATGTGCATTATATGTATCAACATGAAATAAGGTGTTTTGGTACACCACTTTGAATACACTTTCCCTTTCATCTATCATACCATCCATAATACACTACCATTACCTCCTACCATCCATAATACAATACCATTACCTCCTACCATCCATAATACAATACCATTAACAATATTTTCACTTTATTACATGTATGTAAACACCATTTATACCATCCAATCAACATATTACATAAAAAATTGACAACTATAACCAAACCATCAACCACTAGATATAACTAACCAAAAAACATGTATATGGGTCTACTTCTCCATTCAAAATCACAAACTTTTTGTATCAAAACACGTTATATCATGGTTATACCTAATTATGCACATGTGCATTTTGAATATTGGTAATGTAAAAAGTAGTGTATTACTAATGGTATTGTAAATTAAAGTGCAATTGTCTATTCCTGATAATGTATTACCGAATTTGTTGAAGTAATGATACATATGCACATGTGCATGGATAACTGTTACTCGAAAAAAAAAGTTTTTTTTTTTTTTTTTTTTTTTTTTTTTATGGAACGAAATATAGCGATTTTTTGTTAAAAAATATTAAAAAAATAAAAAAAATTTTTGAGTGCTTTTTTTATTTTTTTTAGATTTTATTTTGTGTTCACATTGGTTCTCGCGGTTCTCGCAATAAGGGTGGTTCTCGCATGAACCTTACCCTATATATATATATATGTATATATATATATAATGTGCATTACAATTGAGTGTATGATAATAAAATGTTTCATGTTAATTTTGTGTGTATTGTTTTTCGGCCCAAGTTAAATAGCCCAAGACAGGTTACGGATCGGCCCAACTGCTTTAGTATTTTCCATTATGTAGACTTCTATACGTAAACCTTTAAACCACAAATATCAAACCCTATTTCTTCTTCCACACCCTACGTACGGCAAACAGGAGATAACCCCCTCCCATTCACAATATCCTCTTGTTCAACCAGGACTTCCGGTTAGTGAGTTCAGTTCATGTTTGTTTAATTTTCAACTACCTGATTTTAATACGTACGGATTAGACTTATAAGATCTCATGCATAGGTGAACGATTTGAATTATAGCTATGTTTGTTTGTGATTACTTGTGGCTTGATACGAATTAACTGAATTAATTGATTAGAGTGTTAATCGAAATTGTTTATGATGTTGATCGAGGACATGCTTACTTGGCTGAAGGCATGCTTGCTGATCGTGTTTTAATATGTGATAAAAAGTTGTATGATAAAAATTTCGTGGTCATGATCAGATTAAATCGATTACATGATTTTCTTGATGATGAGGATTGTGATGAAAATATTTGTGTTTGTATGGTGGGCCGATAAGTTCATCAAATAGGGTATGTTGATATTGGGCTGGCCCATATTAATAATTACTTGGGTTCGGCTCTTAAAGCATGATCTGATTGATTGGAGTTCGATGCTAAACATAACTGTTATGTATGAGAATTGTGTTGTTGTTAGATGTTATGTTAGGAGTTTTGCTAAATAATAATTACATGAAACTCGATCTACTGTTGATGTATCATGATGTACTTTGAATATGAATTATGAGCAAAGGTTAGTTTATGAAAGTGGGGTTGTTTGAGATCTGACTAGTCTGCCATCACATGTGCCTATGGGAGTGTGTGTATGTTGATAAGATTTAATCGGTGATGTAATGATTTGGTCTAAAGTATGAGTTGCATGATTTATTATTTAGATTCATTAAAACTTGACTAGATGCTATGATTAATATATGCAAATGGTTTGTATTGTTTATACATGATCGTGGTTATGATTTGGATTTAGGGACGTAAATAATTAACTGTCACATGATCAAGTGATTAGAGGTAATAGAGTTTAATTGTTTTCATAGTTAATATTATCATG
The DNA here is from genome assembly GCF_002127325.2 of Helianthus annuus. NCBI lineage: Eukaryota > Viridiplantae > Streptophyta > Magnoliopsida > Asterales > Asteraceae > Helianthus > Helianthus annuus. Next base: position 88,245,126 of record NC_035447.2, read on the forward strand.
ATCAGTAAACACATGGATTGGATTATAAATTATGGGTAACTTTGTGGTTTGATTGGGCATATATGACTATATGTGTGGGATTGTTTAAAATGTAAAGTGTTGATGATGAATGGATCGAGTTGAATTGCTGTGAATCTGATTAGACGTAAATACCTATGATAGGACGTGATTGATTAGAGTATATGGGCAAATAAATTATCTGCCGAGCAAACCAAGGTGAGTTCACACAGCCAAGGCATGGGGTTCCCAGGGTGGGAATGGGTTTGGATTATTTACTTGTACTTACCTAGCTTATGGAACTTAGTTATATGGTCCTCGGGTGAGGAAGGGTTATTGATAAGATACGACTAGACTAGTGATACTTATTGATGTGCTGAAAATGGGTTAATTAAAAACAACTAAAATTACCCTAATTCTAGACTCTCTAAGCTTTAAATTTATAAAACTAAGACTCTCTAAACCCTAAATCACACGACCGGCAAGTGTACCGATCGATGCAGTATAGCCTAAGGAAGTCCGAGTATCGAACCCAAGAGACTCTACTAAATTACGCTAATGACTCTATCTAGACCTAGACTGACACGGACTTTAAATAATTGTTTATTGATTGGGGGTTTTCTAAAAATCCTAAATAATGCAAATAACGACTAAACTATATTAGCTAAATTAACTAAACACGAACTTGGGCGAAGACTTTGACCAGAGATGATGAAGACTACCTAGGCTAGACACAAGCTAAACTCAGAATGGATTTCTATTTGATGATTTTGTGGTGTGGAACCGGGATCTTTAGATACTAAACCTATTAAGACACCACTAAGCCCCTCAAACACTCTCAAGGCGATTCTTGTGGCACTACCTAGGCTGTTACGCTTACCGGTTTTCTAGATTTCCTCACAGTCCTCTAGTTTCTTGAAAGTTCCTATATAAGACGCTCTACCTCACAGCGCGAACGTCTAAAGCAACTACGGGTTTTAATCTTGGTTTAATAGACAATGGAATGTTAAGGACTTATAAACAAACCGAGACCTATTAATAACCTCGAGCCTCACAGCGACAAGTTTAGCAGAACACTTGATTTTATTAAATTACCGAATATTACTTCTAAGGTTACTTACTCGATTTTCACCCTAAAGGATTAATGATCCATTACGTGATAAAGACCGTCACCTAAATCAAGAACCCTAGCACAACCCTATTATGTGATAAAGACCGTCACCAAGGATTATACGAAGCAATAAACAGTGATAAAATAATCGTCAAGCACGCATATGCACCAAGTTAAATTCCCGAAGCTTTTACAATACAAGAAAAATCCACAACCACGCCAAAAATCGAATAAAGAACCAAACTTTATTTAACTATTGTCATGCCTAGGTAGTTTGAGAAAATTAGCCAATAATCATAGTCTTAAAAACAATCAAATAAGGTTTAGAACAAGAATTCATCGATGACAAACAAGAAAAATAGAAAACTAAAGAAATCGAGTAGAAAAACCCGTTAATCTCTTGCTCTCCAAGCCTCCTGCTCGATCCCGATGATTCCCGCAAAACAAGCTTCAACTTTCGTCCCCTTATGATTGCTTACGTCTGATGTCCTCTGATGTCTTATGTTCGTTTCGTGCGGCTCCTTCTATTCGTCCTCAGATGTTTCTTTCGTGTGATGTATATATATTTGCGTCTTCTTGTCGTCCAAGTAATATTATCCTTCAAAAATATGGCAGCCCAAAAGAAGCCCAACAATATAGCCGCCTCCCACTTTTGAATGATTAATAAAATATGTGTGATGTTGTTGATCCTTATGTATGCGTCCAGCCCTTATAATATGCGACTGATGTTTTTATTGGCCCCCAAATCATTAATTTATGCAAATGCTGGACCTGGCAGGCCTTTCACGGCCCAGTCAAACCCCACAATATGGCAGCCAATATTTTTCTCATTTGAATTATATTATTCAATATAGCACGTCTTGTAACATAGAGATAGCGGGCTCGGCCCAATCAATGAAAATAGTGGCAGTTTTAACTCGGTCACTGGCATCCTACTCTAATCAACTGGCTGGTCATTTCCATATTACTCGCTTTTGCTCCATTTGCACCAGAGCCTGCCAAAACACAAAATAATGTAATATAACACTAAAACTAAATAAAAACAAATAATAACTATACAATAAATATACATTTTACACGGGACAAATATGTGTATTTTATCACACATCAAATATCCCCACACTTAACCTTTTTTCGTCTCCGAAAAAGAATTATGCAAACGGAATCATAGTCAAGATAGTCGTTCGGGCCAAAAGCTTATGTTAATTAATTAAAATCGAGACATGTGTTAGTTGCGATTGCAAGTATTCGATCCTCTTAAACCCAAACCCGATTCCAAGCCCTTATCATGCAATTTAGGTTCAAATATGGGTCAATCCACCTAGGGTCTCACACTAGAAATCGCATGCCCATCTAATCCCACCTCAAACTTATAGGACAAAGAGAACGATCATGGACCAATTCCCAACCGTTTTATATCAAAACCAAGAGAGTTTACGATCAAACAATTTTTTTTCTTTTTTTTTCTTTTTTTTTTCTCTCTCTCGTGAGTCTAGACGGTGCTTTCCCAAACCAAGAGGCAATCCTGCTGTAGAGTCGCTATCCCCAACCACAGACTACTTAGTTTCGGTACTTTTTATTATTATTTTTTTCTTTTTAATGCTTAGCACGGTCGATTTCACACACCCTAGCGGTAATCCGGCTGTAGAGTCACTATCCCCAACCCAGACTACATAGGAATGACTACTTTCATTTAGTTTCTAGCTCACTTTTTATTCTATTTTTTTTCATGATCACAGACTCTAACGGTTTTAACTTATAACGGTGCCCCTTATGTTATTTTTGGCGGTTTCAATTTCCCCACTTTCCCTAGATGAGAACCCACTAGTAGACCGACATTAGGTATATTTAGATCAAAGGAGCCTAGAACCGAACCAGGCCTACCCGCACATCCCAAACTAGACACAAGCTCAATTATTTTATTCTCATATTATTATTATTTGAACCCGAACAAAAACCCAACTTTTCTATCATTTTCCGTTTTTATTTTGCAAACTTCTTATTTCAAAGGACATTTTCTAATTTTTTAATTTTTTTTGGATTTTTGAAATTTTTTAATTTTTTTGTGTTTTTCAATTTTTTGACTCAACTAACTATACTAACGACACTAAACGATAGTTTCCCATCTCCACACTTAAACTCTACATTGCCCTCAATGTAAGATGGAAACCGACTTAAAAAGACAAAATAAATAAGAAATAAAAAGACAAAGGGCATAATTGGAAAGGACTTAGCTGGTTGTATGACGCATAAGCTCCAAAACTCTCGTCCAATCCAGCTCGATCATATAGCATTTCGTTCGCGATCGGCTTTGACACTGACTGGTATACTCGATAAATGCTTGAAATCTGATAAGCAGCTCCAAAATCACCTTAATGGAGATTGAGTACGGGTGGTACATATTCAAACCTGCATCAACAAAAACAAGCAAACACCAAAGCAATACCGACTCGACACAAACCACTCACTCAATACTACTAACTTAAACTCATTATACAAAATAAATGACTCACTATACAAACTACCGAAAATATACCAAATATATAAAATTACAAACTCTACAAAACCTCCCCACACTTAAATTTAATCAGGAGGTTTCTCTTTGACCTGGACCCTGTCCAACCCGTTTAATTCCACCCGATCCTCAAAAATATTTAAAAATATAATGGTGGAATTATAGAATATTTTAAAAATTTGAAATGGGTCAGACCACCAAAATTTAAATATACCTGGAAGAAACCGGATGCGTGGCATGTAACGAGAAGAATGATCGTGCGTGAACGGCTCCTTCCTCTCCATCTCGCCCCAACCTTCGATCCTCTTCCGGTTCAGAACCTTTTCCTTTCTTTTCTTTGCCTTCTCTCGTGGCTTTTCTGATTTTTCAGTTACCCATACCACGGGCCAGCTGTGGTGCTCTTTCTCTTCATCTTGCCCCACTTCTTCTTCTTTGATGTCCGTCATTGGGCTTTGTAGGTCCCTCGGAGGTTGAGGTTAAACCTTATCCTTGTTATGTTTAACACTCTAGCAAGTGCGGAATCCAAGCTAGAATGCAAACCGATAGTTTATATAAAAGCACAAGTTACAAAGAGAAAGAGTAGACACACAATATATCAAAGTTTTCTCTTGTATTTCAGTGGACACTGTTACAGCCCTTGACCAAACTGAAAATGCTCTCTACAAGACTTGGTTCACTCACAATGTCTAACTGATATCTCTCAAAGTGTCTGACTGTGAAATGAACCATACATGGGATATATATACCCATAACAGATAGATTATGTCGAAGGATCAGAATGTCTCTCGAAAGATCATCTATCGACTAGAAAACCCTCCGAAGGATCCATATACACCTCGAAGGATGGTATATCCTTCGAGGTCCATTTGTATCCATCGAAGGTTATCCTTCGAGGTCATCGAAGGATATAAACCATCCTTCGATGACATCCTTCGAAGCAAACAAACTTACAACCTTCGTGTTGACTGTTTGGCCAAGTCAAACCAGGAGGATGGTTGACTTGGTCAAACTTACAGTCAAACACATATACAAACCAAACACAAGATGTATACAAGACTAACAAAAGACATCGTTTTATAACATTACAAAATACAGACAAAGTACAGACACAAGTGCACCAACAAACTCCCCCTTGGCTGTAGCTTTGTCTTGATCTTCGTGTCTTTTAGTCTCGGACGTCCTTTCGACTGTCAAATGATGCGATGACCATGCACTTCCTGCATTAACCAGTAGATTGAAGCAGTACAAGGCCATCTTCTGAAATTTCATTGCTTGTTCACGATCTCTAACTAGGTAGTTGATCTCGTGATCCTTAAGAACAATAATATCCGACCTGGACATGTTAGTAATCCACATCGGATCTATTATTCGAAAGTTCTCTTGACTATCTCGGAATAAGATCACGGCTTCTCCAGTATCCGCATCATAGACCCAGCAACGAAAATTTCCCAGAAAGTCTGTCTTCATTTTCAACAAAGGTATCTTCTTCATCACTTTTGGAGGATCATAAACCAAGCGATAGCGAGCAGTGTTGGTTTCTGGATCAAGTGTAAATCTGATCTGCTCGTATCGAGGAAATTGAGGCTTGTATAGCGGATCCTTCCAACCCCTTCTTCTTTCCAACCTGATCTTCTTTGCAAACAGATCCACCATCTTATCTTCGACTCGCTTAATAACCTCAAGTTGAGCCAATACTGCAATGTCATAGTATGGAAGTGAAAGAATGCTGAGTAGAGACCTGAAGTACTGAAGACCGCATTCTCGTTTCACTACCATGCAGTGAAGTTCCTTAACGAACATCCAACTAATGATACGACCCCGAGCCTGATTCTTTTCCAGACTCATGTAATTAACCTGATCCAACGGAGCGAGCGGAGGAGGATTCCTAGCTAGGAAATCCGCTCGCCATTCGTTCACTGTCTTCTCACGGTTTTCTTGAGCTGTCGGAGAATTTGAAGAAAGATTGGCAAATTCTGCTGTCTTTTCTGCCACATACTCATCATCAAGAGCATTAACCTCTGCATTATCTTGCCCAATATAGACAGGACGTTCCGGATCCGAACCGATGAAGATTTCATCAATTGTAGAGAAATCGGTTTGGTCCTGAACCAACGGAGTAGCATCAATCATATTCACATTAACTTCATCCAATTCTGTCAGCGCCAGTACCTGTTCATCAGACATTTCGGTAACATGTTCTCCCTCTTCTAACAGTTCACCCGTGACTGGATGATACTGATTAACCGCTGAGGATTCAGGGAGATCTGCAAACGCTTCTGGTTCCAGACTAACATGCTCAAGCCCTGTCGAAGTTTCTAGCGTTTCTGTCTGCTCAGATGGGCCAGTAGTAGCTGTTGAAGGAGCAGTAGGAGCATCTTGAGATGTGCCAGACCCACCTGCAGCACCGGATGCAGTTGCACCGGAACCTGAGGCAGCTGGTTGATCAGGATTTGCTGCATCATCATCCTTGTCATCTCCACGCTTTGAGGGAACGATGCCTAATGCATTGCACCTTTCATTCCACAGCGTACCTACTTTGTATTCCAACTTCTTGAAGTTTGCTTGAACAGGCTTGAAGCCTTCTATTAATCGATCATCGCGATTTTTATAGCGCTCTGACAGCTCTTCATGCTTCTGCCTTAGTGCTTTTGCCTCATTCTCCAACACAGTACTATGCCTTTTCATTATCTCGACCTCCCTATCACGAGCCCTGTTGGCTTCTTTCAACCTTTCAATCTCTATAGCCTGTGCATTTATCTTAAGATTCTGGGCATCAACAATTGAGACTAACTTGTTGTGTGCCTCCACATCCCGTGTTCGTTGCACACGATACTCTTCAATTGTTCTTGTATGCCGACCGACTATAGAACCCAATTCACTGACTTGTTCAATCAGGAATTGAATCTTTTCAGCTTCAGATAAAACAGACAAAGTCTCTACCAGAGTCGGTCGCGAAGGCTCAGGTCCTGAGGAGCCAGACTGACCAGCCTGACCAGAAGCACCTGTGGGACCAGTAATAACAAGAGGAGGTCGGACATGTGTACCTGAGGCGGGAGTTGCAGGCGTCTGTTGATCAACAGACACCGTGCGCGTCCCAGAAGACCTCTGAGGAGAAGACATCAGGTCCAGCGTCTCTGATGCAGTCAGTTGATCACTAACAGGAGGCAGCTGTTGCTCTGGAGCAGTTGAAAGCTGAATAGAAACAGGAATAGAGGAATCACCAGCCGTTTTCTTTGACGCACGAGTACCCTGTCTTTTTGCTTTCCTCTTTCTAATAAAACCCGGAGCAGCAGGGATATAATCCTCATCTTTGTCAGATTCTCCAGTTCTAACCGTCTTCTCTATTCGTTCAAAACGGAGATTCCCGCGATTATCATATACCTTTCGCATCCCTGGAGGAGGAGGATTATCATCCTCAGAAGACGAACCATCGTCACCAGAACCTCCTTCATCTTCAGAAGATGAACTACTGTCATCCACTAGTTTCCTAGGCTCATCTACCTTTCCTTTACCCTTGTCAGTTGCAACATCACCTGACTGAGTAGCAGGACCACCATCTCCACCTGCACTACCGCCTGTCTCACCAACTACAGTACCACCATCACCACCTGCACTAACTTGAGCATCAGGATCAACAAACACTCCCTGAACTTCTTCAGCAGCAACATTAACATCAACTTCAACATGTGCTGCAGCACTAGAACTGCCAGCAGATCTCTTGCTTGATGCTTTGATTCCATGCTTAGCCCCGAGCTGCGTGTTAGCCAAAGCGATTAACCTTGGCTCTTCATCATCAGAATCACTCGCATCTCGACGCCATTTGTTGTTCTGCGGTGCCACGTAGGTCGGAACATCGAGATGACCAATAAGTTTTCTAATTGGATCCGATTCCTTATAGTTGGACATGGACTTGAAGATCAGCAGTGTACGCTCATTCATCGGATTGACAGGTAGAACATCTGCTTCAGCTTTAGGAAGATCAGGAATCTGATCATCAATCATCATCTGCAGAAATCTAGGATATAGCCAAAACTTGGTAGATGTTCGTTGGGTTGCTGATGGGAGTGGCCTTCGAGCATTTTCCTTCAGATTGTCGAAAATATAACGTGATATGTTGAACGGCTTGTTCAGAATCAAAGCCGTAAACAATCCCGTTAAATCAATCGGCGACAGATCATATCCTGATCGTTTGTTGCTCAGGCAGTGAATAAGGATATGTAATAAGAACTTGTATCGAAGCGGCATAAACTTTTTGTTGATCTGATTTGCAAGAACATTGTCGCTGTACCGTAGCCTCATCAGTAAGCCCCGCTGACATTGTAAATCACTAGAAGTAGAATCTTCTGGTTGATCTCCTAGTTGCAAACGTGCTCTGATAGTGTTCTCTGTAATCACCACGGGCTTCTCAGCAACTGATCCACTAATCACTTCCTTGTTCTCCACTGTTTCAACCACAGCCGAATTCCAGAACTCCTTGATATGAGACTGATAAGCAGTGTGCTGTGTAGTGATTGCATAGTTGATACGAGTGCGATGAAGGTACTCCATAATTCCCGTGAATTCTGGACTGATCTTGCCTTCCGGTTGTAAATAAGCAGCCATGTTATGTCTAGGTTCAGACATAGATTCAACCTCAGATTTTTCTTTCTTCGTTGGCTTTGCCCGTTCTTTCCTCACTTTCGGTGCCATTTCTGTACATCAAAACAATGACACGTAATGAGAAACCAGTCAAACAGTCAACAAGGATTTCACACTTAGAAAAATTTCAATTTCTTGAAAAATTTCTAAGTGTTGAATCCTCGAAGGATGCCATTTACCCATCGAAGGATTGAAACATGGCTCGAAGGATGACAGACTGTTCGAAAGATGTTACTTTCCTCGAAGGATGAAATTCCTTATCGAAGGATCATCTTTCGAAGGATCATGAATTTGAAAGATCTTGATCATTCGAAAGGTCTGATCGATCGAAGGATGAATCCTTCGAGAAACTTAACATCTTTCGAGTCTCAATTCGAAAGATATTTGCAACACATCTTTCGAGGTAGAGAATCAACATCCTTCGTGTTGATTTCAGGCAACTGTTCATCGGCGATTTTCCGGTGGTCAGTTTAAGTTTAAATTCCGGTGATAGTTTTAAGTGGGATTTAAGTATAGTTCGAACCAGATAAAAAACAACACTCAAACACTATTTAAAACATCAACAACTTAGACCAATCCGGACACTAAACACAATCACATTCACTGATTTAGACCAACACCAAACAATCTCTGTTTAACCCAACCCAATCCCTTGACATCATGATTCAAACCAAACATCAGAACACAAAGAAACAGATAACAAGAAAACCATATGATCATCAAACTCTACCATTGACCCATTTACAACATATACACATTTCACATTTTATCCTATCAAAAGTTAGAAAAATAAGAACACATGATCATGTTGATGTTTGAGCCCCTGTATGTTAAGATGATAATGATTATCCTACCGTGAATGTTATGTAAAAATCCTGATCTTAACTAGTTTTGATTTTGGCAGAGTTTCGGGGTAATGAGAGGGTTTTGAGTGATGAAAGTTGAAACTGTTATGTTCAAATGAAGAAGATGACCTTTTTATACTCTGACCTCGAAAGTCGAACCGTCTCGAAGGATCAATTTCCTTTCGAAAGATGTAAAGGTGTCTCGAAGGATCAGCCTTGGGTCGAAGGATCCATATCTGGCTCGAAAGATACCAGATATTTGAAAGATCTGGATCGAAGGATACCAGATATTTGTGAGGATCCTCGAAGGATATTTTTCGATCTTATCCATCTTTCAAAAAGATCTGATTAGCTCGAAAGATCAAATTGGTCAAATCCTTCGTTGACCAATTCATCTTTCGACTGAGATGATTGACTTTCATTGACTTTCATTGACCATCTGATCTTTCGAGAGCCATTGCTTCCTCGAAGGATCAGATTTCCACCAACACTTTGGATTTTTGGGAATTTCCAATTCAAACCCTTCAAAAATTTAGAGGTTTTCGGAAATGACCATTTTGAAAAGTTGTCCGTTATGAAGTTCTGCAAAGGTTAGTTTTATGAAGTATCTCGGCTTGCCAGGTATCGGATCGAGCACCAACATCAGTTAATCAAAAAAATATTAAATTGAAAATCTTTTTGGATTTTAAGTTTTGATAAAATAAAAGACAACAATTTTAATATCCTTTGAATGTTATCAAACGACATCACCGCTAATGTCGTGCTGATATGCACCAAACGACAAAACTGTTTAAAATAAGACAATAAAACTAAAATAAATATGTACAAACACAACAATATTTTTGCGAGTTTCTGGCGAAGAGAATCATATCAGCTTGCGGTCTTTTGTCAAAACACATTTCCTTTTAAAATTCTTTTACAGAGGCGGATAAGTATTCTACCACAATTACCGATATTGTTATCCACTTAAACTCAACAATCAAGTGTAATCATAATACATTGAGATACATTTAAGGTATGATTTATACTTACCGACCGGTGTTCATCCACTCACGACACATTCCCATATCAAGGTATGCACGAGAGTTCATCTTACTGGGGAGTATACCATTTATCATCCGTTTTTAACGTATATAACATGTGAACAAGTCACTTATTTGAGTTGAAAACAAGCCCTATGTGATAGAATCACTTATTGATGAGGAACTTGATTTTCGATGCATGAGGGCACAGGAGCAAGTCCGTGAACAGGTCAGTACTTCCTTACAGCAGAGAGACGAACTTGACTCCCGGATAAATGTGATATTTTATCACTTATTTTGTATGGACATGTGATTGTTTATCACTTATTGAGGTCGAATGCAGTATGAATTTATGTACACGTATGTATGGTATCATGGAAGAACTAAGACTTTGTCTTTTATAGAAACAACCATGATACCCAGATGATAAATAGCATAAACCCCGAATATCTCAGAACCTCGGCAATCTATCAAACGAAATTTCGGTACCAAGACCATATGCCAATGAGCGGTTCCCACGCGGTTTTCAGTTCGTTATGTTTATATCTCCTGCATACTTTAAAGTGATCGTGAGTCTACCGGTACATCATTAGTAGAGCTACTTATCATTTTCTTTTTCTTTTGATTTCTAGAAACATGTTTCAACCGACCTCTGATGTAATATCATTTTCTCTTATATTACCAAGAAACTCATTTTTGTTTTTCTATTGTTTTTGTGTTTTTCTGAATTTTCTCCCCCTTAAATGCAGAAAGTAAATAAATTAAGGACATATTTTTGTATTTTTGTGATTTTTCAATGTTTTTGTATTTTGTTGATGCACTTGTGTCTGTACTTTGTCTGTATTCGGTCTATATGCAAACGATGTCCTTGTCAGTCCTGTAAGTTGACCAAGTCAACCGTCCTCCTGGTTTGACTTGGCCAACAGTTAGAATATTGGTTGAATATGTTCTGTGTCGTAGGATAGTTCATCGAAGGATAATATCTATCCTTCGATGACATCGAAAGATATGTTACGAGGGCTACTGTTGAACTTCGAAGGATATGAAATCCTTCGAAGTATTTGGAAATCCTTCGAACACTTTGTCATCGATAGATGATCCTTCGGACCATCTATCGGATCTTTCGGACCAGACATGTTGAGCTGGGTATATAAATACCCATGTAGTGTGTTGTGAAAGAGAGACTTGAGAGACTTGTTAGATAGATGCACACATAGAGAGAGTTTGAGAGCATTCTATCCAAACACACACACACACACTAGAGAGTTTGCAAGTTAGATTTGTAAACATTGTGCTTGTAACCGGAACCTTCATTCGTATTAATACAGTGGTGTTAATCGGTGAACCCTTGTGTGTTTGTGTTTATACTTGTCTCATCTCGGTTTGCTTGCTAGCTTGGATTCCGCACTCGCTAGTGGGTTTGTATAACAAGGTTTAGGTTCGTCATCCTCAGACGAGGGACCTACAAGTGGTATCAGAGCCGTGGCTCTTTTCCTTGTTAAAACCGGGTTTTTATGCAAGACTTGGTTGTTTTTGGACAAAAAGTTTCTTGGTTTAGCACCCGTTTTTAGTGTGTTTCTGGATATTTAACCATAAAAACGTGTTCTAAACTAACCGGGTGTGTTACGGGAAGGTTTGGGTAACTTAAAAATCATATTTGAAAAGGTTTGTGTTTTTCCGGCCATTATTCCGGTCAAAAATCCGGTTGCCTTGGTGTGGATAAGAACCTTCCTATTTGGGTATTATTTTGAAAGTCAAATCTGCTTGGGAAAAGTTGTTGTCAGATCATACTCTTTTGCCGAAAGTTGGTCACCTACCACATCAACTTTTCACCAACCTGTCGTACTTTCTGTCCTTGTGTCAGAACCATCGAAAGATAACTTTCGATCTCGAAAGATCATCCTTCGATCAAGGAGATTCGAAAGATAGCCATCCTTCGAACATCCTTCGAAGTCAATAGGTTATCCTTCGAGTCAAGGAATCTTTTTGAAAGATCATCTTTCGAGTTACTGTTCATTTCGAAAGATAAGGATCCTTCGTATAGGTGAATCTTTCAAGTTCATCTTTCGAGGTTATTGTTCGAATCTCAACAGTGATCTTTCGAACACTGTTGATCCTTCGAACAGGTGTGATCTTTCGTGGATCCTTCGAGTCTTATTTGTTTAGACTTAACAGTTTGTGAATTTCAGGTCTTTCGATCCTACATCCTTCGACTGTTTTGTTATCCTTCGAAATTGTTTAACATAGTTTGTGAAAATCAATTTTTCTAAAATTAATTTTCACCTAATATATTAAATATAAAATGGGAACAAACGGTCATTGGGATCCATCCGCGTGGACTATGACATCTTTGGCTTCGCAATCATCTAATACGCAATCATCTACTTCTCAATCTGATCAAGACTTCAAGAATGCTTGGATGCAGGCTATTGCTCCACCTTCAGCTGCCATGATATCTGCACATCAGTGGGCCTTAGTTACAAATCAAAGCAGCAGTATTCAAGCGATGATGCAAAATGATAATGAAACGGGTACAAATACAAAGCCGCCAAAGCTTAATCACATAAATGATTGGGGTTGGTGGAAAGAAAGATTGAAAACGTATGTTCAAGGACAAGGCCAAGACTTATGGATGTGTTTCTTCAATAAATTTGAGAATGAGTTAGAAGTCGCAGGATCTAATCCTCAGGCTTACAGCAGCCTGTCCGATGATGATAAAAAGAAGTTCGAGTTGGAGAAGAAAGCATTTATGATTCTCACGCAAGCGCTTCACAGAGACATATACCATCAGTTTGTCTACTGCACAACTACAAAACAATTGTGGGATATGCTTACTATGAGATGTGAAGGAAATGCTCAATCAAGGAAGATCAAGCAGGAACTGCTTAAGAAAGAGTTTGAAGGTTTTACTTGCATGGAGAATGAGGGTCTAACAGAGTTGTCTACAAGATTTCACCATCTGTTGAGTGAAATGTTTGCTTTCAAAGTTGCAGCCACCCCACAAGAAATGGTTAAGAGATTTGCTGATAGTTTACCAGCAAAGTGGAGCAGTTATCTCGAGATTCTCAAAGAAAATGGTGTTCTAGATACAATCTCCATTTATGAGCTAATTCAGAAGTTAGAAAACAAAGATGTTGAAGAAAGGCTCAAGGCGAAAAGAACAATCACTGCTCAAAATCCAGAAGTGTATTTTGGGATTGCAGGTGGTATTCAAGGAGATAAGCCAGCTCCTCAACATGCTAAGCTTCAAACAGCTTTTCTTTCTAACTCCGGACCGTCAACAGCAAATCAGTTTGATCCTTCAGCATATACTATGCTCTCAAGACCAGATTCTTCTTCTTCTCAACAACAACAGTATGTGCAACAGACAGCTCCTCAGTTCACTCCACCACCTTTCCTGGATCCAAACAGAGCTCAACAGCAACAACCACAACAACAAGGGTTTTATGGAAGTTCTTCAAGCTTTCAAGCTACTTCCAACCCTAACACTGTCAGATTGGATACTTCCAATTTCTCAAAAGTCAGTGTTGAGATAGCCAAGGAACATATGGAGATGTTGAATACCTTGGTCAGTGCTTATTGTGGGTTGGTTGCCGGTCAAATTGGAAATATCAACCTGACCAACGAAGATTATCAACAGGTTGATAAAGAAGAGTTCGAAATGATGGATATAAAGTGGGCTCTTGCGAGTGCTATTCGTAGAGCTAAAGAGTTTATGGAGCGAACAGGAAGAACCAACTTGGAAAGCAACAACAACACCAAGTATGGTTTTGATAAAAATGCTGTCACCTGCTTCAACTGTGGTGAAAAAGGTCACTTCAAGCGGGAATGTCAGAAACCAGCCAAGCAAGGCAATCAGAATCCGTTTAGGAATCAACGACAGCCTCAGCAACAACAGAACAATTCTGACAGACAATTAGTTCCCGTGGGAGGAAATTCTTCTGGATCCACAAACTCTAATCCCCATAGAGGATTAGTTGTTCAAGCTGACGAGATTTGCAACTGGAATCTTCAGCTTGGTGAAGGAGGTAATGGTGGCACAGCTTGTTATGCCAAGGTAGTTGAAAAGGTTGAAGAACCCGTGCATGCTGGTGAATCTTCTGAGGATGAAGATAGCTCGGGTTACAGTGGAAGTTCAGACGGGGAATCACTTGATGCTAGTGATACATCAAGTGATGCTTTGGATCTGGAGGTTGATGAGTTATTGGCTGATGCTGAAGCCTTATGCAAAAGAAGATCTATTCTTTGTCAGAAAGCTGCTGGAACTTCTGAGAAGCTTTCTCAATTTTTCTCTGAAGACGGATCTTTCTCTTTTCATACAGCCTTTATGGCTCATGTTGAAGGACAAACCTCTCAGGTATGTGACTCTAAGCCTGAATCTATTTCTGCTAATGTTGAATGTGCTAAATGTAAAGAATATGCAGAAAAGGAAAGTCTTTTTGACATCACACACAAACACAATCAAGAATTGATTGTTGATCTGTCTAAAGCAACTGAGGCTAACTTGTTTTTAACAAGAAATGAAAAAGAGTTTAAAGCAACAATTGCGTCATTAAAATATGATGTTTCTGAACTTCAAAAGGCTGTTTTGAGAAAACAACATGCTAATAATAATTTAATTGACACAATTGAACAACAGATGGTAGAGTTAGCCACAGTCAAGTGTGAATGTGAAACAATCAAGCAGAAATTGGAAAGCTATTCCAATTCCCGCTATGTATTGGATCACATTATTGATGTTCAAAAGAAAAAGAAGGATGAAAAATTCATTGGTGTAGGATACAAATCATGTCCTCCACCAATGAATCATAACTACTCCAAGTTGCCTAATGACGAGGATATGCCCCGTTTTGAACCTACAGTGCCACTCTGTCTTGATGACTTTGCAGTAGGCCTCGGGTTCACAACTGGTACATCATCCTCAGGGCAATCTGAGTCTGAGAATGTGAACAATTCATCGTGTGTTAAGGAACAGAGTCCTCCCATTATTGAGGATGCTGATTCTTCGGACGATGAATCTGAAGAAATTGTGAAGCAACAGTCTGACTCGGTTACAACAGATATTCCTATCGAGAATCACATTCTGTGTGATCCGCTAGTGAAACCGAGTAAGACTGAAAAGTCAAAGGCAATGGAATCCCTTGTAGTTAGCCCTGAAGGGAATAATTTGTTGTATACGCTCAAAGGAGATAGCAAGATCTACTCTGACAAAGATTTTTCAATTAAGAATGTAAATCAAGATTTAATTGAACAAATTTTTGAAGGACGTACTGATAAGTTTTTGGGAAACAAAGGTAGCAAAGTAACCGTAACCCAATGTGAACCAATTCCGTGTGAACAAGTTAGAAAACAATACGGAAACCAAAAACTACCGGTTGAGCGAAAACAACAAGTCAATTCTGGGAAGGGTAAGGGCCAAGTACAGGGAAAGAAGGCTCAGAACAAGAATGTTCAAGCACCAGAAATTCAGCAGCCTAAGACTGAACAACCAAAGGTTCAACAACCTAAAGTTGAGCAGTCTAAGGCTACTCAACCTAAGGCTACACAACCTAAAATTCAACAATCTAAGGTTGGGCAACCTAAGGTTCAAAGGGTGCAAAACAAAAGAGCTCCAGCTAAGAAAAGAGAACAGAAAGTGAACATTGTTGGATCAAAGGGTACGGACAAACTTGAAACATTTCAAAATAAATCTAACATTGATTTTGTAAAACAAGTTAGAATTTTAAAACGAAATGATCAGAACAATTATACCCAACACACAAATGGATGTGACTTAGGTCCAAGCACATCTAGATCACAAAGTTCAGTGTCTGGTTCTCCGTCTGGTCATCAACATGTTTCTCCGAGGCTTGTAGAGCGGAGAATGTGTTTTGAATGTGGTACAATTGGACATATAATTCGAAATTGTCCATATCTTCATAAGTTGAAAGCAAAGGTTGATGATCCCCGTGAACAAAATCATGCCGCCCAAGAGAATAGAAAAGGCAAACAGGGCGAAAACAAGAAAAAGGATCGGAAGATAAACTTCGTGAAATCAAGAGGGACTGATAAAATTGATACTTTCAAAAACAAATCCAACAAGGATTCTGTTAAGCAAAGTAAAATTTTGAAAAGAAACAGTCAAAACAACTATACACAACAAACAAACGGTTGTGATGTAGGACCAAGTACCTCAAGATCACGAAGTTCATCATCCAGCTGTTACAGTTATGATACTCCGAGGTTTGTTGAGCGGAGATCATGCTTTGAATGCTGTGAGTATGGACACATCATTAAGAATTGTCCATATCTCACCAAGAGAAAGTCAAAAGTTGATGCCCCCCATGGTAACAATTACCATAAAAGACCTGTTTCACCAAAACAGGACCCTTGTTTTGTTAAACAACGAGAAAAGAAACAGAAAAAGAAACAAAGAAAAGAAGTTGAAAAAGTTTTAAAACCGGAGGTCATCCAAACAAAATCTGTTAAATCGGATGTTAAACATGAAAAACAGAAACAGATTTGGATACCAAAACCGGTAACTGTTTCAGGGGGAGCTGCATCAATTCCGAATCATCGGGAAATGGATGTTACAATTCTCGATGATGACGGACGACCCAAGTCTGTGAAGGCTTGGGTCCCCCTCTCCAACTAATCTCTGAATGAGTGTGCAGGATGTTCCAGGAGGAACTATTGATAGTTTTAGGATTGTTGATAGTGGAGCGTCCATGCACAAGATTGGCGACATATTACTCCGAAATATTGTTATATCTAGGAGAATGATGTTGTCATTAATGGAGAGGAAGGAAAAAGAAAAGTAGACAAAAATGTCTGATGAAAGAATGTGGCTGAATGAAGTTGCAAAATTCGACCAAATGAAGGACGTGACAAAATTTGGTTGTTATGGTTTTTGTTCGGGTCCTCAGGAAAGAATACAATGAAATGTGTGCAGAAGTCTTGGCATGGATTGAACATCCGCACATCATTTCTGAAAGAGAAAGTCAAAGACCTTCGCTGGTGCAACATGGAAGGCCAGCCGGAACCAAAGGTTTTTGATCGTGTTGCTGTGAAGAGATTTTTTCAGTAGCTACAAAATCGACTTTGAAGTCCACATCCAGTGGATGTCCAGTTTGGGAGAGTGCTCAGATTCCTTGCAATGCACGAAGCAGTTGCAGGATACGGTTTTAAATTTCTAATCTCTCCTATACTTGTTGATTTTTTTAAGCTGCTTTATGAATTATTATCATCTCATACAGCACTCTTTGACCTGACACATTGATCTCGAATATCACCTCACACGTGATTGTTTCTCTATGAAACTCGTCAATGGTGTCATGGTCCGCACCGCTTACCGACATGCCAACTGATTTTTCCAAAATTCAATAAAATCATTTTTGATTAAAATTAATTTTGGTAGACGGCATTGAGGTAAAATACGAGTAAAACCAACATCGGAAAATCATTTTTGTAAATACCTTTGTGTTCTTAAATTTGTCTTAGTTTATTGATTTTTGGGGGAGTAAATCCAAAAATCTGAAAATCCAAAAACATCGAAAAATTTCAAAAACACAAAAACAATAGAAAATCAAAAATGAGTTTCCTGGCAAGCAAAAGAGAAAATGATAGTACATCAGTGGTCTATCCAAGCCTCTTTAAACCTTAAATGAAAAACGATAAGCAACTCTATATAAGATGTATCGGTAGGCTCACAATCATTTTAAAGTGTGCAGGGTGATATAAATCTTAATCGACTGAAGACCAGGTGGGAACCATTCATTGGCATATGGTCTTAGTACCGAAATTTCGTTTGATAGATTGCCGAGGTTCTGAGATATTCGGTCTTTATGCTGCTTATCATCTGGGTATCATGGTTGTATCTTTTACCGAAAAATAACGGGGACGCAAGTCTAGATCTTCCATGATACTATACATACGTGTACATATTACATACTGCATTCGACCTCAATAAGTGATAAACAATCACATGTCCAATTCAAATAAGTGATAAAATATCACATTTATCCGGGTGTCAAGTTCGTCTCTCTGCTGTACGGAAGTACTGACCTGTTCACGGACTTGCACCTGTGCCCTCATGCATACGAAAATCAAGTTCCTCATCAATAAGTGATTATATCACATAGGACTTGTTTTCAAATCAAAATAAGTGAGTATCTCACAATTTTATACGGTCAAACAGATGATAATCGGTATACTCACCGGTAAGATGAACACTCGTGCATACCTTGATACGGGAATGTGTCGTGATGTGGATGAACACCGGTCGGTAAGTTTAAATCATACCTTAATGTATCTCCTAAACATGATTACATCTGATAAGTTGAGCTTAAGTGGACAACAATACCGATAATTGTTATAGGATGCTTATCTTAATGTTAACTAACTGAACAACAAGAGTGTTTTGGCATGACCGTACACTGATATGATTCTCTTACCCTCGAAACTCGCAAAAAGATTGTCTGTATATATTTATTTACTGCTTTCAGTCTTTACTTTTGAAAAATTCAAAAATCCCAAAAAGATTTTAGGTGTGTTTTAATTTAAACTTTATAAAATCCAAAAAGATTTTATTTCTACTTTATTTTCGATCGTACGATGTTGGAGCTCGAGTCTTCGTTACCTGAAACCTGAACGAAAACCGAATTGACTAAATCTTCATAAACGGTCGAAATTTGCAAGTTTTGAAAGTGGGAATTTAAAATTGACAAATTTGTTAATCTTTCAAGCTGTCGGACGGTAGTTGTTTGAACATGGTCATACGTGTGTCATTTGTTTATGCTAACTATATTCCAAGCAGTTGTTCTCATTACGCGTTTAGATTTCTTGCATGTGCAGATTCTAAAGGCAAGGAGAACATGGTCGATGACAAGCTTCGGAATGAAGACACAACGTGAAGGCACTCAAGTGATAAAGATGATCGAGTTGCCGCTGGCCATCATCAACTCCACAAGGATCTCACTTCATAAAGATAAAGTATTTCACGAGCATAACTCAAGGGGGAGCTTATGTTAAGGGGGAGTTTGTTAACACACTTCCTACATGATACGGGTAGTTTGTTGATACACTCTCTGCTTTCAACACGTGAAGACTTTGAAGATCCTCCGACATTGAAGACTTGAAAGGACATCAGAGTTTTGAGAACTCGAAGACCAAAGACCATCGAAGTTCGAGATGAGTCTACAACTATAGAAGATAAAGACAAAGCTACAGCCAAGGGGGAGTTTGTTGATGCACTTGTGTCTGTACTTTGTCTGTATTCGGTCTATATGCAAACGATGTCCTTGTCAGTCCTGTAAGTTGACCAAGTCAACCGTCCTCCTGGTTTGACTTGGCCAACAGTTAGAATATTGGTTGAATATGTTCTGTGTCGTAGGATAGTTCATCGAAGGATAATATCTATCCTTCGATGACATCGAAAGATATGTTACGAGGGCTACTGTTGAACTTCGAAGGATATGAAATCCTTCGAAGTATTTGGAAATCCTTCGAACACTTTGTCATCGATAGATGATCCTTCGGACCATCTATCGGATCTTTCGGACCAGACATGTTGAGCTGGGTATATAAATACCCATGTAGTGTGTTGTGAAAGAGAGACTTGAGAGACTTGTTAGATAGATGCACACATAGAGAGAGTTTGAGAGCATTCTATCCAAACACACACACACACACTAGAGAGTTTGCAAGTTAGATTTGTAAACATTGTGCTTGTAACCGGAACCTTCATTCGTATTAATACAGTGGTGTTAATCGGTGAACCCTTGTGTGTTTGTGTTTATACTTGTCTCATCTCGGTTTGCTTGCTAGCTTGGATTCCGCACTCGCTATTGGGTTTGTATAACAAGGTTTAGGTTCGTCATCCTCCGTAGAGGGACCTACATATTTTTCTTGAAACTTTCTCCCCCTAAAATTCAAAAATAGAATAAAGTAAAAACATATTTTTGGATTTTTGGTTTTAGAAAAATATTTACAAAAACGATTTCCCGATGTCGGTTACTCTTGCTTCACCTTTATGCCGTTTACCAAAAGTAAATAATCGAATCTTGATTTATCAAATGCTTTGGTAAAAAGGTCGGCACGTTGGTGATCGGTATGAATGTGAACCACATCGATAAGTCTCTTTTCAAAGCAATCACGTATGAAGTGATATTTAATATCGATGTGCTTCGTTTTTGAGTGCTGTACAGGATTTCTAGTGATCTGTAAAGCAGCTTCATTATCAACATAAATAGGAGTAGTTAGGAATTCAAAACCGTAGTCCCGCATCTGTTGTTGGATCCATAGAACCTGGGAGCAGCAACTAGACGCAGCAATGTATTCCGCTTCACATGTAGATGTAGCCACACATGTCTGCTTCTTGCACTGCCAAGTGACTAGGCGATTGCCTAAGAACTGACATCCTGCTGTAGTTGATTTTCCATCTTTCTTGCAGCCGCTGAAATCAGAATCACTGTAAGCCTTGAGATCGAAGTTATCATCCTTAGGGTACCATAACCCGGTGTCAGGGCAACCCTTCAGATAACGAAAAATCCTTTTGACAGCAGCATAGTGAGAGACCTTCGGATTTGCTTGGTATCTGGCGAGAAGGCACGTTGGATACATAATGTCGGGTCTTGATGCGGTGAGATACATTAAAGATCCAATCATAGCACGATAAAGTGAAGAGTCTACAGCATCCCCTTTTTCATCCGGAGTAATCCCGTGATTCTGCGGAAGAGGAGTAGAAATTGGCTTCGAATCGGACATCTGGAACCGGCTCAAGATGTCTCCGACGTACTTGGTTTGATGGATAAAAATTCCAGATTCGGACTGATTAACTTGCAAACCCAAGAAGAACGTCATTTCACCCATCGCACTCATCTCGAATCGATCTTGCATCACCTTTTCAAATTCCTTGCATAACTTATCATCGGTAGAACCAAAGATAATGTCATCGACATACACTTGTACCAACAGAAGATCTTCACCTTTTTCTTTGATGAAGAGGGTACAATCGATCAAACCCCGTCTAAACCCGTTGTTCAGCAGGTAGGTAGACAGTGTCTCGTACCAGGCTCGAGGCGCTTGATGAAGACCATATAACGCCTTGTTAAGTAATAAAACTCTGTCAGGATGTAATGGATCTTCAAACCCCGGTGGTTGCTCGACATATACTTCCTCTTCGACTACTCCGTGAAGAAAAGCACTTTTAACATCCATCTGGTACACCTTGAATTTCTTGAAGGATGCGTAGGCTAGAAAAATTCTAATAGCCTCCAGACGTGCAACAGGTGCATACACTTCATTGTAGTCAATACCTTCGATCTGACTGAAGCCTTGAACAACTAACCTTGTTTTTTTTCGGACAACAATCCCACGGTCGTCCTTCTTGCACTTAAACACCCAACGAGTTCCGATCTTCTTGTAGTTGTCGGGCCTATCAACCAATTTCCATACGCCCAACTTCTCGAACTGCTGAAGTTCTTCTTGCATGGCTTCCACCCAGGAATCATCTTTCAATGCCTCCTTCCAAGATCTAGGCTCTTCTTGGCTAACATAGCAGGCGAAAGACCAATCATTTTGTTGTCCCGATTCTCGTATCTCAGCATACAAGCCAGCATTTTCGTTATTTCTGATTTGATTCCTTGTCCTTACACCACTGAGAACATCACCTATAATATTCTGCTGAGGATGAATGTTATGAATTCGGGTTTCAGAAACTGGAGGAATTTCAACATTTGACCTCAAGTTATTGATATTTAAATTCCCGATATCATTCTGAAGCTGTTGAGTTGTAGAAGATGATGCATTTTCTTCTTGGATAATTGGTGCAGACACTGGATCCGTTGCTTCTGAAGTACCTTGAACCGGACGCAGTGCTTCACCATCATTTGCATCAATATACTCCTCATCTTCTGATGACAAATTGTAATCGACAGCATCATTAAACACCTCATTTGAAACGAGATTGTTGACAGAAGAAGCTGCTTGTGAATCAACAATGATTGGACGAGCTAACTGAGAGCCAGTCGCATTCTCGCTTTCAGACAACATTTGAGCAATTGCATTGTCATCATCAAATGTCGGCAGATTAAATGAGTCGAAAAGACCATCATAATCGAACATCCATGGATCTCCAGAAGGCTTCGGTGGATTAGAATATCTTTGAACTCTTACTTCACCCCATTCTTCAATCCTTTTGGTAGTCAGGTTCCATACTCGCAGATTAGGAGTAGCATACCCAAGGAAATAACCTTCGATAGCTTTGGCACCAAACTTCCCGTCAGGCTCAATCATGGTACATGGTGCACCAAAAGGTTCTAGATATTCCAAGTCAGGAGTCTTCTTGTGTAGGAGTTCGAAGCACGTTTTGCCATGTCTTTTCACTGTGAGAACCCTGTTTAACGTGTAACAAGCCGAGGCAACAGCTTCAGTCCAGAATCGAACTGGAAGCTGAGACTCAACCAACATGGTTCTTGCAGTCTCAATTAAGGTTCTGTTCTTTCTTTCAGCGACTCCGTTTTGTTGTGGCGTGTACCGAGAGCTGTATTCATGAAGGATTCCTTTTGCAGTGCAAAATTCATCCATAACCCTGTTTTTGAACTCGGTTCCGTTATCGCTTCGAATTCGCCTCACCTTTAGATTATAAAGATTTTCCAACAAGGTGATCAAATTCTTTAGAATTTCTGGAGTCTCGCTCTTGTGAACCATGAAGTCAACCCATGAAAATCTTGAATAGTCATCAGTAACTACCAAGCAGAAAACCTCCCCGTGCACACTCTTGTGTTTGACTGGGCCGAAAAGGTCCATATGCAGACGTTCGAGTGGCATGTTTACAGTGTTAACCTTTTTCAATGGATGTGATTTCTTGATTTGCTTCCCTTTCTGACACGGTACACAGACATCTTGAAGTTGAAAATTCTTCACATTGACACCTCTCACCAAATTGTTTTTGACAAGGTGATTCATTTTTCTGAGGTGAATATGACCCATCCGTCTGTGCCAAGAGATCGTCTCCTTTTCAGTGGCTTTTGAAATAAAACAAGTAACTTGTTTGGACTGAGTTATTGCTTGGCTCATATCAAGGACATACAAATCATTAACTCTTGGTGCTGATAAGAGAATCCATTCTACGGGAATCTTGAATCCTGGCTTCAGCACATAACAACCGGCATCATCAAAATGCACGGTGAACTTCTTGTCGCAGATCTGAGAAACACTCAGGAGATTGTGATCCAACTGTTGCACATAATTGATTTTGTCGAAACTCACAATTCCATTTGAGATCATTCCCTCGCTGGTGATATACCCTCCTTTGTCTCCAGCAAACGCAACATATCCTCCTCTTATACTTCGCACATCGAAAAGAAGACGATAGTCGCCCGTCATGTGCCTGGAAGCCCCACTATCAACAATCCAATGACTATTAATAGTTCCTCCTGGAGCCGCCTGCACATGCAACTAACTTATCAGTTTGAGAGGGGGACCCAAGCCTTTGTGGACTTGGGTCGTCCTTGATCATCAAGGAAGGTGATCTCAATCACTTGATGATTAGGAAAAAGAACTTGTGGTGCTCCCCCTGATTGAATTACCTGCTTTCGCTTCCAAGCTGTTTGTCGTTTACCAGTATTTGTATTTATTGTTTTAGCATTTACTGGTTTTACAGTTTCAGGTTTTGCTTGTACAGGTTTTTCTTCTTTGACCTCTGATTTTAAGGCCTTTTCAATTACCTTTTGATTCTTTTGCTTTAGCTTCTTTTCCCTTTCTTTCAAGACACGTGGGTCCTGTTTTGGGGAAACTGGTCGTTTTTGGTAATTGCTTTCTTGGGGAGCACTCGTTTTTGACTTCAGCTTTTGCAGGTATGGACAATATCTTGCAATATGCCCAACTGTGCCACATTCAAAGCACGTTCTCCGCTCTACAAACCTCGGAGAAACATGTTGATGACCAGACGAAGAACCAGACAATGAACTTTGTGATCTAGACGTACTAGGACCTAAATCACATCCGTTGGTGTGTTGGGTGTAATTATTTTGATCATTTCGTTTTTAAATTCTAACTTGTTTTACAAAATCAACGTAGATTTATCCTGAAATGTTTCAAGTTTGTCTGAACCAGTGGATCCAACAAAGTTCATTTTTGGTTCTTGTTTCTTAACAGGAGCTCTTTTGTTTTGCACCTTTTGTTGTTGAACCTTAGGTTGCTCAACCCTTGATTGTTGAATTTTAGGTTGTGCAGCATTAGGTTGAGTAGCCTTAGACTGTTCAACTTTAGGTTGTTGAACCTTTGGTTGTTCAGTCTTAGGCTGCTGAACTTTAGGTGCTTGAACATTCTTGTTCTGAGCCTTCTTTCCCTGTACCTTACCCTTTCCGGAGTTGACTTGTTGTTTTCGCTCAATTGGTAGTTTTTGGTTTCCGTATTGTTTTCTAATTTGTTCACACGGAATTGGATTACATTGAGTAACTGTAACTTTGCCACTTTTGTTCCCCAAAAACTTATCAGTGCATCCTTCAAAAATTTGCTCAATTAAATCTTGATTAACATTTTTAATTGGAAAATCTTTGTTAGAGTAGATTTTGCTATCTCCTTTGAGCGTATACAACAAGTTATTCCCGTCAGAGCTAACTACAAGGGATTCCATTGCTTTTGACATTTCAGTCTTACTTGGTTTCACTGGTGGATCACACAGAATGTGATTCTCGAAAGGAATATCTGTTGTAACCGAGTTAGACTGTTGTTTCACAATTTCTTCAGATTCATCATCCGAAGAATCAGCATCCTTAATAATGGGAGGACTCTGTTCCTTAACACACGATGTATCTGTCACGTTCTCAGATTCTGATTGACCCGAGGATGATGTACCAGTTGTGAACCCGAGGCCTGCTGCAAAGTCATCTAGACCGAGTGGCACAGTAGGTTCAAAATGGGGCATATCCTCGTCATCAGGCAATTTGGAGTAATTGTGATTCATTGGGGGAGGACATGATTTGTAACCAATACATTTTGCATCCCCCTTTTTCTTTTGAACATCAATAATGTGATCCAAAACATAGCGGGAATTGGAATAGCTTTCCAATTTCTGCTTAATTGTCTCACATTCACATCGAGCTGTTGCTAACTCTACCATTTGCTTTTCAATTGTGTCAATTAGATTATTGTTAGCATGTTGTTTTCTCAAAACAGCCTTTTGTAATTCAGAAACATCATGTTTTAATGACGCAATTGTTGCTTTAAACTCCTTTTCATTTCTGGTTAAAAACAAGTTAGCTTCGGTTGCTTTAGAAAGATCTACAATCAATTCTTGATTGTGTTTGTGTGTGATTTCAAACTGAATTTCCTTTTCTGCATATTCTAAACACTTTGCACATTCAATAGGAGCAGAAATAGAGTCAGAATTAGTATCACATACCTGAGAAGTTTGACCTTCTACGTGAGCCATAAAGGCTGTATGAAAAGAAAAAGATCCATCTTCAGAGAAAAACTGAGCAAGCTTCTCGGAAGTTCCAGCAGATTTCTGGCAAAGAATAGATCTCCTTTTGCATAATGCTTCAGCTTCAGCCAACAACTCATCAACCTCCAGATCTAAAGCATCACTTGATAAATCACCAGCATCAAATGATTCCCCATCCATGCTCCCACTATAACCCGAACTATCTTCATCTTCTGAAGATTCACCAGCAGACACGGGTTCTACTACCTTCTCAACCACTTTAGCATAACATGCTGTTCCACCATTTCCTCCTTCTCCAAGCTGAAGATTCCAGTTGCATATTTCATCAGCTTGAACAACTAATCCTCTGTGGGGATTAGTGTTTGTGGAACCAGATGTATTTCCTCCAACGGGAACTATTGATCTGTCAGAATGGTTGTTCTGTTGTTGTTGTGGCTGTCTTTGATTCCTGAAGGGATTCTGATTGCCTTGCTTAGGTGGCTTCTGACACTCCCGCTTGAAATGACCCTTTTCACCACAATTAAAGCAAGTGACAGCATTCTTATCAAAACCATACTTGGTGTTGTTGTTGCTTTCCAAGTTGGTTCTCCCCGTCCTTTCCATAAACTCCTTTGTTCTTCGAATTGCACTAGCAAGAGCCCATTTGATATCCATCATTTCAAACTCTTCTTTATCCACTTGCTGATAATCTTCATTTGTTGGATTGATATTCCCAATCTGACCTGCGACCAATCCACAATAGGCACTAACCAAGGTGTTCAACATCTCCATATGCTCCTTGGCTATTTCGACAGTGACTTTTGAAAAGTTGGAAGTGTCTAATCTGACTGTGTTCGGATTGGAAGTGGCTTGATAGTTTGAAGAGCTTCCATAAAACCCTTGCTGTTGCGGTTGTTGCTGCTGAGCTCTGCTTGGGTCTAAGAAAGGCGGTGGTGTGAATTGCTGAGCTGTCTGTTGTTGTTGAGAAGAAGAATCTGGTCTTGAATACATCATCGTGTATGCTGAAGGATCAAACTGATTTGTTGTGGAAGGTCCGGTGTTTGAGATGAAAGCTGTTTGAAGCTTCGCATGTTGAGAGGCTGGTTTTTCTCCACTAATACCACCTGCAATCCCATAGTACATCTCTGGATTCTGAGGAGTTATTGTTCTTTTTGCCTTTAGCTTTTCTTCTACATCTTTGTTCTCTAATTTTTGAATTAACTCATAAACGGTGATTGTGTCCAGAACACCATTTTCCTTGAGAATTTCAAGATAACCGCTCCATTTTGCTGGTAAGCTATCAGCGAATCTCTTCACCATTTCTTGTGGAGTGGCAGTGACTCGGAAGGCAAACATCTCACTCAACAAGTGATGGAACCTTGTAGATAATTCTGCCAAACCCTCATTCTCCATACACGTGAAACCTTCAAACTCTTTCTTCAGCAATTCTTGCTTGATCTTCCTAGATTGAGCATTTCCTTCACATCGTAACGTGAGCATATCCCACAAGCTTTTAGTAGTCGTGCAGTAAACAAACTGGTGGTAAATGTCTCTGTGAAGAGCTTGTGTGAGAATCATGAATGCTTTCTTTTCTAACTCAAATTTCTTCTTATCATCATCAGACATAGTGCTGTAAGTTTCTGGATTAGATCCTGCAACTTCCAACTCATTTTCAAATGGGGTGAAGAAACACATCCATAGATCTTGACCTTGCCCCTGAACATAAGTTCTCAGCCTTTCTTTCCACCATCCCCAATCATTGATGTGATTTAGCTTTGGCGGTTTTGTGCTTGTACCAGTTTCACTGTCGTTCTGCATCATTGCTTGAATGCTGCTGCTTTGATTTGTGACCAATGCCCATTGATTTGCAGTTATCATTGCAGCTTGAGGTGGAGCAATAGCCTGCATCCATGCAGTTTTGTTGAACTCTGACGCAGATTGCGTGGCTGATGATTGCGTAGCTGACGATTGTGGAGTCAAAGTTATTGTTGTCCACGCGGATGGATCCCACTGACCGTTTGTTCCCATTTTATAAAAATTAATATATTAAGTGAAAATTGATTTAAAATTTGAAAAACAAGTTTTTCTTTTTGAAAATTCAATGTTCACAAACTATGTTAATATGTTGAAAAGAAACAAACAGCCGAAAGATCCTGGATCGAAAGACCTGAAAAACACAACTGTTAAACTTAAACAGATAAGGATCGAAAGATAATACTTGTTTGAAGGATCAACAGTGTTCGAAAGATCACTGTTGAATTTCGAACAATAATTTCGAAAGATTCTCCAAGACGAAGGATCCTTATCTTTCGAAAAGTAACAGTAGCTCGAACAATATATCCTTCGAAAAGATTCCTTGGCTCGAAAGATAACTCACAGACTTCGAAGGATACTCGAAGGATGAATATCTGTCGAACCTCCTTTGATCGAAAGATAGTCTTTCGACTTCGAAGGATATCTTTCGAACAGATCTGACACAGTTGACAAAAGGTGACAGGTTGGTGAAAAGGTGATAGGTTGGTGGACAACTTTCGGCAGAAAGGTATGTTCAGACCTTACCTTTCTACCAACTCAGATTTGACCAATATTATATTACCTAAAATGGAAGGTTCTTATCCACAAAAACCGGTCACTGGAGTAAGCCGGAATTTGGCCGGAAAGTACCAAAGTTCTTAAAAACAAGTTTTTAAGTTACCCAACCCGTCCTTTAACACACCCGGTTAGTTTAGAACACGTTTTTACGTCAAGAAATCCAAGAAAAACACTAAAACGGGTGCTAAACCAAGTGAGTTTTGTCCAAAAACTCCAAAGTCTTGTATAAACTCGGTTTTTAACAAGGAAAAGAGCCACGGCTCTGATACCACTTGTAGGTCCCTCGGAGGTTGAGGTTAAACCTTATCCTTGATATGTTTAACACTCTAGCAAGTGCGGAATCCAAGCTAGAATGCAAACCGATAGTTTATATAAAAGCACAAGTTACAAAGAGAAAGAGTAGACACACAATATATCAAAGTTTTCTCTTGTATTTCAGTGGACACGGTTACAGCCCTTGACCAAACTGAAAATGCTCTCTACAAGACTTGGTTCACTCACAATGTCTAACTGATATCTCTCAAAGTGTCTGACTGTGAAATGAACCATACATGGGATATATATACCCATAACAAATAGATTATGTCGAAGGATCAGAATGTCTCTCGAAAGATCATCTATCGACTAGAAAACCCTCCGAAGGATCCATATACACCTTGAAGGATGGTATATCCTTCGAGGTCCATTTGTATCCATCGAAGGTTATCCTTCGAGGTCATCGAAGGATATAAACCATCCTTCGATGACATCCTTCGAAGCAAACAAACTTACAACCTTAGTGTTGACTGTTTGGCCAAGTCAAACCAGGAGGATGGTTGACTTGGTCAAACTTACAGTCAAACACATATACAAACCAAACACAAGACGTATACAAGACTAACAAAAGACATCGTTTTATAACATTACAAAATACAGACAAAGTACAGACACAAGTGCACCAACAGGCTTCCTTCAAGTAAAACTTCTAAGTAAGCAAGGTCTTCCTCTGGATCAAACTCCTTTACCTCTTCATCTACCGGCAACCCATCTAGTTCTTCCCTAAATTCATTTTCTCAAGACATCTGATCTTCATTAGATGGCTGCTCAACTTCTTCCTCTGCGCCAAACATCCAACCAGTGGAATCCCCCAATTCTACTTCTTCTTCCACAACTTTTCTCTTCACTAACGACCTCTGATACCCCACCCATTCTTCTTCGTCTATTTCATCATCAGAGTCACTCCCGAAGTCATATAAAATACCCTTCTGTATCGGAGGTGGGACTTCGTCGTCCATTATCGTCTCCGTGACTGGAATGATCTCCTCATCTGACTCTTCTTCTATTTCCTCTAGCTCAACCCGCTCTCGAACTAACTCCTCTACTCTATTTTTATTTCTCTCCGCATTTTCAGCCATGCCTTCCAGGGTAGCCTGATTTTTCGCTATGAACTGCGCATTTTGTGTCATTATCTAAGCGAACATCTCTTTTATCCTACTCATACTACCCTCAAAACCTCTATCGCGCGTCTGAACCAGGTTATGTTGCGGCTGCTGATACAGATCATTGTAATATGGCCGATTATCATAACCTTGCAAAGAATATCCCTGTGAATAATATGGCTGCGGCTGCACAACAGGGTTAGTGTAACGTATGGAGTACCTCGGGGAATATGGACAAAATATAGATATGTGAGGTATACCACAATTTTGACACATAAAAGGGTTGGCGTCACATCGTGCAGAGGACCCCTCATATTGTGGGCACTTAACAGTAAAATGAGGTCCTCCACAAATTTCACACATATTTACAAGACTCAAGAAAAATAAAAGACACGGACAACTAGAATCCTACGACTCAATATACAAAAGCAAGTAGCACGTATATGTCAATTAAGTCCAAACAAAGTAATCAACGTAATCGCCAAAGAATCCCCGGCAACGGTGCCAAAAACTTGATGTACTGAAAATGGGTTAATTAAAAACAACTAAAATTACCCTAATTCTAGACTCTCTAAGCTTTAAATTTATAAAACTAAGACTCTCTAAACCCTAAACCACACGACCGGCAAGTGTACCGATCGATGCAGTATAGCCTAAGGAAGTCCGAGTATCGAACCCAAGAGACTCTACTAAATTACGCTAATGACTCTATCTGGACCTAGACTGACACAGACTTTAAATAATTGTTTATTGATTGGGGGTTTTCTAAAAATCCTAAATAATGCAATTAACGACTAAACTATATTAGCTAAATTAACTAAACACGAACTTGGGCGAAGACTTTGACCAGAGATGATGAAGACTACCTAGGCTAGACGCAAGCTAAACTCAGAATGGATTTCTATTTGATGATTTTGTGGTGTGGAACCGGGATCTTTAGATACTAAACCTATTAAGACACCACTAAGCCCCTTAAACACTCTCAAGGCGATTCTTGTGGCACTACCTAGGTTGTTACGCTTACCGGTTTTCTAGATTTCCTCACAGTCCTCTAGTTTCTTGAAAGTGCCTATATAAGACGCTCTACCTCATAGCGCGAACGTCTAAAGCAACTACGGGTTTTAATCTTGGTTTAATAGACAATGGAATGTTAAGGACTTATAACCAAACCGAGACCTATTAATAACCTCGAGCCTCACAGCGACAAGTTTAGCAGAACACTTGATTTTATTAAATTACCGAATATTACTTCTAAGGTTACTTACTCGATTTTCACCCTAAAGGATTAATGATCCATTACGTGATAAAGACCGTCACCTAAATCAAGAACCCTAGCACAACCCTATTATGTGATAAAGACCGTTACCAAGGATTATACGAAGCAATAAACAGTGATAAAATAATCGTCAAGCACGCATATGCACCAAGTTAAATTCCCAAAGCTTTTACAATACAAGAAAAATCCACAACCACGCCAAAAATCGAATAAAGAACCAAACTTTATTTAACTATTGTCATGCCTAGGTAGTTTGAGAAAATTAGCCAATAATCATAGTCTTAAAAACAATCAAATAAGGTTTAGAACAAGAATTCATCGATGACAAACAAGAAAAATAGAAAACTAAAGAAATCGAGTAGAAAAACCCGTTAATCTCTTGCTCTCCAAGCCTCCTGCTCGATCCCGATGATTCCTGCAAAACAAGCTTCAACTTTCGTCCCCTTATGATCGCTTACGTCTGATGTCCTCTGATGTCTGATGTTCGTTTCGTGCGGCTCCTTCTATTCGTCCTCTGATGTTTCTTTCGTGTGATGTATATATATTTGCGTCTTCTTGTCGTCCAAGTAATATTATCCTTCAAAAATATGGCAGCCCAAAAGAAGCCCAACAATATAGCCGCCTCCCACTTTTGAATGATTAATAAAATATGTCTGATGTTGTTGATCCTTATGTATGCGTCCAGCCCTTATAATATGCGACTGATGTTTTTATTGGCCCCCAAATCATTAATTTATGCAAATGCTGGACCTGGCAGGGCTTTCACGGCCCAGTCAAACCCCACAATATGGCAGCCACTATTTTTCTCATTTGAATTATATTATTCAATATAGCACGTCTTGTAACATAGAGATAGCAGGCTCGGCCCAATCAATGAAAATAGTGGCAGTTTTAACTCGGTCACTGGCATCCTACTCTAGTCAACTGGCTGGTCATTTCCATATTACTCGCTTTTGCTCCATTTGCATCAGAACCTGCCAAAACACAAAATAATGTAATATAACACTAAAACTAAATAAAAACAAATAATAACTATACAATAAATATACATTTTACACGGGACAAATATGTGTATTTTATCACACATCACTTATAGAACTGATCTTCGCACACACGCCGGGGTTGGCCGCGATAATATGACTAATCTTCGCACACATGCCTAGGAAGGTCGCGAACTATACACTAAACTTCGCACACATGCCGGGTGGCCGCGATACAAATATACCTAGTCTAGAATACTTGGGAAAACTTCCCCTAATCTTCGCATACATGCGTAGATGGCCGCGATGCAAAATAATACGATACATGATCTAATGAACGAACATAACGCTACTCATACGATTACAATTACTGAACTATCAACTGTGAACTCGCTCAACTAGTTGTTGACTCTCTGCTGCATGCCTTGCAGGATCTTAGGTACTTATGGAGCTTGCACAGGGAGGAGCAGGTCGTTGTGGGACATGGATCGTGGATGCCATGTTAAACGTTTAAACATTTGAAACTTATTACTTGCTTTGGTTTTACGCTATGCTTCCGCTACACTTTGAAATTACACTTATGTTTTGAACACCTATCGTATTGAATGATTGGTTTGCATTTACTTTTACTTGATATTAATTACATGTTCAATATGATTGGTGGCTTGATCCTGGTCATGTCACGCCTCCAGGCGGTGGTACTCCGCGTGTGGATTTTGGGGGTGTGACAGATTGGTATCAGAGCCATTGGTTATAGAGAACTTGGTTTTAATATGGGAAAAACGTTTTTATTAAAACCAGACTATAACCAGAACAGTGCTCTCAACGATCCACAACGACGCTTCGCTCCACGTGCAAGACTCAACATCCTAGGTAATAAGGTTTATGATTATTACCTGATTGCTAGAAATACATAGAACTTTGCTCGTAGTATGCTTAGATTACATTACTTACTGTTCGTTATTACTTGGGAATACCTATGTGCTTACACTCTTTTGTCATCGCACTACTCGCGAACCATTCTCACTTATTCTACTTTTACTATGAAGATCATGTCTGGACGTGTGAACATGACTCAAGCCCAATTGACGGCTCTTATCAACGAACAAGTAGCTGCGGCACCTGCAACTGCACAAGCAGGTAGTATACCCTGCGGATGGGATATACACTAGGATCTTTGAAAAATCCTACATTCCTAAATCAACTTTTGTATTTAACATTGCCCTATTCTATGCACAATAGGTCAACACGCCCCACAACCTGTCTGCACATTCAAGAACTTCATGGACTGTCGTCCAAGCACATTCAGTGGCACAGAGGGAGCAGTGGGACTACTCCATTGGTTTGAGAAGCTCGAGTCAGTATTCGAGATGTGTGAATGCCCTGAGGCTCGCAGGGTCAAGTATGCCACTGGCAAGTTGGAAGGGATTGCTCTAACCTGGTGGAATGCGCAAGTTCAGATTTTAGGGTTGGCAGCTGCTAACGCCACCCCTTGGAACGATTTCAAGGAACTGATCAAAAGGGAATACTGCACACGCGATGACATCTACAAGTTGGAAGTGGAGCTTTATCATTTGAAAATGACGGGGTCGGAGATCGAAGCTTACACGAAACGGTCGAACGAACTGGCCATCTTGTGTCCAACCATGGTGGACCCTCCAATCAAGCGCATCGAGTTGTACCTCAAGGGTCTAGCATCAGAGATTCAGAGCCATGTGACATCGGCTAACCTCGACAATATCCAAGACATCCAGCGTCTTGCTCATCGACTCACCGATCAAGCAGTGGAACAGAACAAGCTGCCAAAATGCATCAGTGCTACCACTCCAGCTGCTACTTCTACTACACCCAGCGATAACAAAAGAAAGTGGGATGGGGATTCCAGAAAGGGATCAGTTTCTGTTCAGTCTCAAGCACAGCAGCGCAAGACAAATGACTACCAGAATCCGAGTCAGCAATCATCAGGCAGTCAGGGGCAGGGTGGATATCGGGGATTTCACCCACTATGTAATAGGTGCAACAGACACCACAGTGGATGGTGTCGCAAGGAACGTTGTCAGAGATGCCTCAAGTTAGGGCATGAAGCTAAAGACCGCAGGAGCTCACGACCTGCGAATTAGAATCAGCAACTCCCACCACCAGCTCCACAGAACCAGTAACAGCAGCCACAATGAGGAAACCGGGGGTGTTTCCAGTGTGGGGCTGAATGTCATTTCAAACGTGATTGCCCTCAATTGAACCAGAACCAGAATCGCAACAACATCAATCACCAGGGCAATGGGAACAACAACAACGGGGGAAACAACAACAACAATGGCAATGATGCTAGAGGCCGTGTGTTCGTGCTGGGTCGGGGTGACGCAAGGAACGACCCTAACGTGGTCATGGGTAAGTTTCTTCTCGACGACTTTTATGTTACTGTTTTGTTCGATTCGGGTGCGGATACAAGTTATATATCTTTGAAAGTGAGTAGATTGTTAAAACATACACCAAAACCCTTAAACACCAAACATGTCGTAGAATTAGCTAATGGTAAGAGTCTAGAAGCCACACATATAGTCAGGGGTTGTAATATTGTCTTAGCCGGTCAAGCGTTCTCCATCGATCTTATTCCCATAGTCTTGGGAAGCTTCGACATTGTTATTGGGATGGATTGGCTGTCCCGACAGCAGGCAGAAATCTTATGCAAGGAAAAGATAGTTCGCATTCCTCGTTCTGGTCAAGAACCTCTCGAAGTTCAAGGCGATAAGAGTGGTGCTGTGGTTGGCATCATCTCCTTCCTGAAGGCCCAAAAGTGTTTACGAAAGGGGCACACCGCCATTTTGGCACTATTTACTGATGCATCAACAAAAGAGAAAAGTATAGAGGATATTCCTGTGGTACGCGAATTTCCTCAAGTGTTTCCTGAAGATTTACCTGGTCTACCGCCTCATCGCCAGGTCGAGTTTCAAATCGAGCTAGCTCCAGGAGCAGCACCAATAGCCCGCGCACCGTATCGTTTAGCTCCAACTGAACTGGAGGAACTGTCAAAGAAATTGCAAGAGCTCTTGGATAAGGGCTTTATTCGTCCTAGCTCTTCGCCTTGGGGAGCTCCTGTGTTATTTGTGAAGAAGAAATACGGTACCTTCAGGATGTGCATTGATTACCGCGAACTGAACAAGGTCACATTGAAGAACCGCTACCCTCTTCCACGTATTGACGATTTATTCGACCAGTTGCAAGGGTCGAGCTACTACTCCAAGATTGATCTGAGGTTAGGGTATCATCAGCTGAGAGTCCGCGATGAGGACGTCTCTAAGACAGCATTCAGAACCCGCTACGGTCACTACGAATTTCTAGTTATGCCATTCGGGCTAACGAACGCGCCTGCCGTATTTATGGATCTAATGAACAGGGTATGCAAGCCCTACTTAGACAAATTCGTGATAGTTTTTATCGACGACATTCTGATCTACTCCAAGAGTCAGGAGGAACACGAGCAGCACTTACGATTGATTTTGGAACTTCTACGATCAGAGCAACTGTACGCCAAGTTCTCAAAATGCGACTTCTGGCTTCGTGAAGTCCACTTTCTAGGCCATGTGTTAAACAAGGATGGGATTCATGTTGATCCATCCAAGGTAGATTCGATCAGAAACTGGCCTGCGCCTCGCACTCCAATGGAAATACGCCAATTCTTGGGTTTGGCGGGTTACTACAGACGGTTTATCAAAGACTTCTCGAAGATCGCGCAGCCGCTTACACTACTGACACAGAAGGGTGTCACCTACCGTTGGGGAGATCCCCAGGAAATCGCTTTCCAGTACTTAAAGGATAGGCTTTGCAGCGCAGCTATTCTCTCATTGCCAGAGGGCACGGATGACTTCGTGATTTATTGTGATGCATCCATTCAGGGTCTTGGATGTGTATTGATGCAACAGGATAAAGTTATTGCCTACGCTTCTCGTCAACTCAAGGTTCATAAACAGAACCACACGATGCACGATTTAGAGCTGGGAGCTGTTGTTTTCGCGCTTAAGATATGGCGACACTACCTGTACGGTACCAAGTGCACTATTTACACCGATCACAGGAGTCTCGAGCATATCCTTAAGCAAAAGGATTTGAACATGCGACAACGAAGATGGGTCGAACTTTTGAACGATTACGAATACGCTATTAAGTACCATCCAGGCAAAGCCAATGTTGTGGCTGACGCCCTCAGTCGGAAAGACACTACACCTAAGCGCGTACGAGCATTGCAGCTCACCATTCAGTCTAGTCTTCCAGCACAGATACGAGATGCTCAGGTAGAAGCATTGAAACCGGAAAACGTCAGGGCTGAAGCCCTACGCGACTCAAAGCAACGATTAGAACGGAAGGAAGACGGCGCCTACTACGTAACGGGGCGTATTTGGGTACCACTGTATGGCAACTTACGCGAGTTTGTAATGGACGAAGCTCACAAGTCTCGCTACTCGGTACATCCAGGGTCGGATAAAATGTACCACGATCTCAGGACTACGTATTGGTGGCCTAGCATGAAGGCCCACATCGCTACCTATGTCCGCAAGTGCTTGACCTGTGCGAGAGTCAAGTCGGAATACCAGAAACCATCAGGCCTACTCAACAACCAAAGATACCACAGTGGAAATGGGAGGAAATTTCCATGGATTTCATTACTAGCCTACCTAGATCCCAGCGTGGGAATGATACAATTTGGGTGATCGTGGATTGACTCACTAAGTCTGCTCATTTCTTGGCTATCAAAGAAACGGACAAGTTCTCCACACTAGCAGACATATACTTGAAGGAAGTAGTCTCAAGGCACGGGGTGCCCACCTCTATCATTTCGGATCGCGATGCACGATTCACATCAGAACTATGGCAAGCAATGCACAAGGCTTTTGGCTCTCGATTAGACATGAGCACAGCATATCACCCTCAGACGGATGGGCAGTCTGAGTGCACGATTCAAACTCTAGAAGACATGCTTCGGGCATGTGTTATTGATTTCGGCAACAGCTGGGAAAAGCATCTCCCTTTAGTGGAGTTCTCGTACAATAACAGCTACCACACCAGCATTCAAGCCGCTCCATTCGAGGCATTGTACGGGCGTAAATGCCGGTCACCTCTCTGTTGGGCAGAGGTGGGGGATAGTCAAATCACAGGACCAGAAATGGTAATTGATGCTACTGAACGAATAGCACAGATACGACAACGCATGGCGGTGGCGCGTGACCGTCAGAAAAGTTACGCTGATAAGCGCAGGAAACCACTCGAGTTCCAAGTTGGGGATCGAGTGCTACTCAAAGTTTCACCCTGGAAGGGTGTAGTTCATTTTGGCAAACGGGGCAAACTCAATCCGCGGTATGTCGGACCATTCGAGATCACAGAAAGAATAGGCAAGGTAGCCTACAAACTGAACTTACCAGCAGAACTCGGGGCAGTTCACAATGTCTTTCACGTGTCGAATCTGAAGAAGTGCCTGTCAGATGAGACCCTCATAGTTCCTTTGAAGGAACTCACTATCGACGAACAGTTACACTTCGTCGAAGAACCTGTTGAAATCATGGACCGGGACGTTAAGGTCCTCAAGCACACCAGAATACCTCTTGTTCGAATTTGTTGGAACTCCCGTCGTGGCCCGGAGTTTACCTGGGAACGAGAAGATCAAATGAAACTCAAGTATCCCCAGTTGTTCGGAAACAGTGCAACCACTACTGAGGCTGAAGCTACTACAGAATTTCAGGACGAAATTCCAAATCAACGGGGGGATGATGTGACACCCCAGGAAAACCAGTAAATCACGCAACACAACTAGCTTCCTCAGTAACCACGTGCTAAATTTCGGGACGAAATTTCTTTCAAGTTGGGGATAATGTGACAACCCGAGTTTTCAAGGTCTCTATTTGACTTAACCTTGTACTTATTGGCAAAGTGTTATATATATATATATATATATATAATGTGCATTACAATTGAGTGTATGATAATAAAATGTTTCATGTTAATTTTGTGTGTATTGTTTTTCGGCCCAAGTTAAATAGCCCAAGACAGGTTACGGATCGGCCCAACTGCTTTAGTATTTTCCATTATGTAGACTTCTATACGTAAACCTTTAAACCACAAATATCAAACCCTATTTCTTCTTCCACACCCTACGTACGACAAACAGGAGATAACCCCCTCCCATTCACAATATCATCTTGTTCAACCAGGACTTCCAGTTAGTGAGTTCAGTTCATGTTTGTTTAATTTTCAACTACCTGATTTTAATACGTACGGATTAGACTTATAAGATCTCATGCATAGGTGAACGATTTGAATTATAGCTATGTTTGTTTGTGATTACTTGTGGCTTGATACGAATTAACTGAATTAATTGATTAGAGTGTTAATCAAAATTGTTTATGATGTTGATCGAGGACATGCTTACTTGGCCGAAGGCATGCTTGCTGATCGTGTTTTAATATGTGATAAGAAGTTGTATGATAAAAATTTCGTGGTCATGATCAGATTAAATCGATTACATGATTTTCTTGATGATGAGGATTGTGATGAAAATATTTGTGTTTGTATGGTGGGCCGATAAGTTCATCAAATAGGGTATGTTGATATTGGGCTGGCCCATATTAATAATTACTTGGGTTCGGCTCTTAAAGCATGATCTGATTGATTGGAGTTCGATGCTAAACATAACAGTTATGTATGAGAATTGTGTTGTTGTTAGATGTTATGTTAGGAGTTTTGCTAAATAATAATTACATGAAACTCGATCTACTGTTGATGTATCATGATGTACTTTGAATATGAATTATGAGCAAAGGTTAGTTTATGAAAGTGAGGTAGTTTGAGATCTGACTAGTCTGCCATCACATGTGCCTATGGGAGTGTGTGTATGTTGATAAGATTTAATCGGTGATGTAATGATTTGGTCTAAAGTATGAGTTGCATGATTTATTATTTAGATTCATTAAAACTTGACTAGATGCTATGATTAATATATGCAAATGGTTTGTATTGTTTATACATGATCGTGGTTATGATTTGGATTTAGGGACGTAAATAATTAACTGTCACATGATCAAGTGATTAGAGGTAATAGAGTTTAATTGTTTTCATAGTTAATATTATCATGATCAGTAAACACATGGATTGGATTATAAATTATGGGTAACTTTGTGGTTTGATTGGGCATATATAACTATATGTGTGGGATTGTTTAAAATGTAAAGTGTTGATGATGAATGGATTGAGTTGAATTGCTGTGAATCTGATTAGACGTAAATACCTATGATAGGACGTGATTGATTAGAGTATATGGGCAAATAAATTATCTGCCGAGCAAACCAAGGTGAGTTCACACAGCCAAGGCATGGGGTTCCCAGGGTGGGAATGGGTTTGGATTATTTACTTGTACTTACCTAGCTTATGGAACTTAGTTATATGGTCCTCGGGTGAGGAAGGGTTATTGATAAGATATGACTAGACTAGTGATACTTATAGAACTGATCTTCGCACACACGCCGGGGTTGGCCGTGATAATATGACTAATCTTCGCACACATGCCTAGGAAGGCCGCGAACTATACACTAAACTTCGAACACATGCCGGGTGGCCGCGATACAAATATACCTAGTCTAGAATACTTGGGAAAACTTCCCCTAATCTTCGCATACATGCCTAGATGGCCGCGATGCAAAATAATACGATACATGATCTAATGAACGAACATAACGTTACTCATACGATTACAATTACTGAACTATCAACTGTGAACTCGCTCAACTAGTTGTTGACTCTCTGCTGCATGCCTTGCAGGATCTTAGGTACTTATGGAGCTTGCACAGGGAGGAGCAGGTCGTTGTGGGACATGGATCGTGGATGCCATGTTAAACGTTTAAACATTTGAAACTTATTACTTGCTTTGGTTTTACGCTATGCTTCCGCTACGCTTTGAAATTACACTTATGTTTTGAACACCTATCGTATTGAATGATTGGTTTGCATTTACTTTTACTTGATATTAATTACATGTTCAATATGATTGGTGGCTTGATCCTGGTCATGTCACGCCTCCAGGCGGTGGTACTCCG
Source organism: Helianthus annuus (assembly GCF_002127325.2). Classification (NCBI taxonomy): domain Eukaryota; kingdom Viridiplantae; phylum Streptophyta; class Magnoliopsida; order Asterales; family Asteraceae; genus Helianthus; species Helianthus annuus. The sequence goes on from NC_035447.2 coordinate 88,285,004, forward strand.
CGTGTGGATTTTGGGGGTGTGACAATTTTGTTCAAGGTAGTGATATGAAAAATGAAACCACTGTTATTGAAAAAGAATCAAATGTGGAGTTTGCTAAAAATAAAAACAAAGAAATATCTGAATCTAAGCAAACTGAACAAAATTCTTCCAAGGAATCATCATTATCTGATAAGGGATCTACCTCAAAGACTCTAGCTAAGAAGTCTTTGAAAAGGAGATCGTGCTTCAGGTGTCACACCAAGGGACATGTAGCTAGCTGCTGTCCTAATAAAAAGAATGAAGCACAAGTGAGTGAGAAGAAGAGAGGGAAATCACCTGAGAAGAAAGGTGATAGTGAGGAGAAAGGATCAAATTCTCCAAAGAAATCTGCTCCTAAGCAACCAGAGAAAGCTGTTGTTGGTGTGGATAAGGCTGAAAATGGAACTCCACAAGTTCCACGTTTTCAAAGATATCAACCAAGATTTCAGCCTAGATCTCCACCAGGCAGATATCAGAGACCTAGAAGCAGTTCACCTACAATGAACAATTATAATTCAAATAATTTCAGAAGTCAAGGTCAATATCAAAATCGATACCAAAATAATGGTGGTCGAACTTTTTATAACAATGGCTTTAGAAATTACAACAATAATGTTTCTTGGAATCAAAATTCAAGGTTTCAAAATCAAAATTTCCAAAGCTCAAATAGTCCAAATGTATATAGGAACTCTCAGGACCAAAGACCTAGTGGAAATCAAAATCAAATTCCAACAGGTCTGAGATCCAAGACTCCAGTTAGGAGTAATGGATATTGGATGGATGTTCAAATGGTTGGTGAATTTGGACGACCCAAGACCATTAAGGCTTGGGTCCCCCAATCTAACTAATTTCTTAGTTGGTGTGTGCAGGAGCTGCTAAGGAGGATTATCAACTTATGTTGATAGTGGCTGCTTCAGGCACATGACGGGGGATGTGAGATTGTTGATTTGTATATATATTAAATGATTTAAATTGAAGTTTAAAGTGCTGAGTCAACACAGAAGACAACCTGGCAGATCTTTATACTAAAGCATTTTACAGGGCTCGCTTTGAACACTTAGTCGAACTCAACGGGATGAGGAATCCTGAATAACCACTTTTTCATAAGAATTTTGTAAATAGTTTACTGCTTTTCTTAAAAATCAAAAATACAAAAAAATTGAAAAATCAAAAACATAAAAAAAATAGAAAAATCAAAAATGAGTTATCACTGTGTGAAAAAGAAGAAATGATAGTACATCAGCAAGTTAGAATCTCACACTGAAATTGAACCATAAATTGCTTAAGTGTGATAGCAGCCTCATCATACGATATATCAGTAGGCAAAAGCATGAAATAATCAACTTACCAATGTGATATAAACTTAAATGAACTGAATATGAGTGGGGAACGCATCAGTGGTGTATGGTTTAATGACCTTAAATCTTGCGTTGATAGATTGCCAAAATCTGAGGTTTTGGGTCTTTATACTGTTATTTCATCTGGGGATATCAGGGGTGTCCTTCTGCTGCATCCAGATACATGCTGACCTAGACACACCCAGGATATCTTAAAAGAGCTAAAAATGCCAAAACCTTGAAAATGAAGAAGCTCTCATATAGAGTCATTCAAAAATGCAAAATGCATAATTCGTACCAAAAAATGGTATTTGTCATAGCCCTCGATAAGATATTTTGGTCTCTCTGCTGTACGGAAGTACTGACCTGTTCACCAATTATCTATCGTTGAAAAATAAAATGGATGAATTCAGTATACTCACCTACTACGATGAATCTTTATGCATACCATGATCGCGGGGGTATATCTTGAAGTGGGACACACTAATATTTCAGTAAATAAAATTACCTTAACGTATCATATGGTAATGGTACTTGAAATGTTCATGCATTTTGTTTAAGAGGACAAACATACTGATAATCGTCTTGAACTGCTTTTCACGAAAAAATAAATAAAGAATTATATAATTGTGTGAAACAGTTTGATTATGTTGATATGATCTTCTTACCAGTGATTCTCACAAAAATAGAGTGTTTATTGCTTTTGTATTTACTTGCTTTCAGAAAATATAAAAATCCAAAAATAGTGTCTTTTCTGTTTAAAATTCTTAATGTACGAAAAACTGTTATTCTTGGAGGAATTGTTACTGATAGGGGGAGACGGTGTTAGAAAGTGAGTTCAAAATTTTAAATCAGACAGGTTCTTGTGTGTTGGACAAAAAGTTTTTTCGTGTTGTTGAAAAAATTCTTATGGTTTCTCGAGATGTTTGTTTTATAGTATACATATTGAAGCAGTATGTTGCTGAGAAGTTGCTGAGAAGATGAGAGTTTGATTGGATGCATGGTAGAACCTCCTTTCTATATTGCAGACAAGATTGAAGAGTTTGAAGATTGCTGTGCAAATGCTGAACTGGAGTTTATTCAAATGCTAGCGTTTTGAAGATTTGGTGATTGGATGGATCAGCTTAGGGGGAGTTTGTTGCTAACAGAAGATATTGAAGCTGAAGCTATCCAAAGACCAAAGACAGTGCAAGACTACATGAAGATTGCAAGAAGACTGAAGACAAAGTTTTTATGAAGCTATTGTCAAGGGGGAGTTTGTTGGTGCATATTCTATGACAACAGCTTAGATTTGGTCTTTGGATATCTTGTAATTAGTTAAACGATAAACAGTTAGCGGTTTAGCTTTGTAATAGTGAAATAATAGAGTTTGGGCTAAACTAAACCCACATTGGGTCTAAGGGGACGAATTGGGCCTAGTCCATGTAGGAAACCCTAGTCCAACTTGTAAACCTTGTGTTATATAAACAAGGTTAGGCTTTAGGGTTTAGGTTAATCAGCAAAAACAGAGTTTGAAAGGCATTAGAATTTCGTGAGAGCAAATTAGGGCTTGGACGAAATTTGAGTGTGGTTAGGGTTTGATTGATTGTAATTCAGTTTGATTGATAATCAATAGAAACTCGGTTTGAAAGTGATTTGCTGTTCCTACACGTTTTCTGTTATATTCTGATCAAGAGGATTCCGCACTCTTGATTAGATTGACAATTCTGTGAAGATCCATACGACTCAAGGGGACCTACAACCTATACATGGGGTGATGTTTCTCGATTCCCTTGTTATCCTTAACAATCCTGAGTGTGTTTTATTCCAGCAAATTAAAATTAAACTAAAAGATTAAACTAAACTAAGGATAGTTCCGCGGAATGCCTCCGTGGTGCGCTACGTTTATAAGGGTCCTTGGCTAGACCCAAAGTGAGGTTATATGTTTTCCGAGCGGGATGTCTTGCATCCCATGTTGCACCGTCGGAGAGCCTCATCCAAACTCGAATCAATAACCTTCATGTAATTTACCGGGTCATCGTCCTCTACTCTCTTCCCAACCCCAAACTTCACTTCCTTATCCCCATACTTCAAAGTGAGTGTTCCGTCATTCATGTCTACCACTGCTTGTGCGGTGGCTAGAAATGGCCTCCCTAGTATGAGGGGGACTTCGGTGTCTTCTTCCATATCTAGTATGACAAAGTCGGCCGGGTAGACGAAATTGTCGACTTTGACCAATAGATTTTCAGCGACACCTTGCGGGTATTTGACGGACCTATCGGCAAGTTGTATCCTCATCTTGGTAGGGCTTGTTTTTCCTAGGCCGAGTCATTTGAACATTGATGCGGGCATGAGGTTAATGCTAGCCCCAAGGTCGGCTAGTGCATTACGAATGGGGGATTCCCCGATCGAGCAAGGAATTGTGAAGCTTCCGGGATCAATCTTCTTTTGGGGGAGTTTGTTGAGTACGAGGGTGGAGCATTCTTCGCCTAGGTTAACTAATTACAATGATTCAATTTTCCTTTTATGAGTGAGGAAGTCCCTCATGAATTTTGAGTATTTAGGCATTTGAGTTAGGACTTCGATGAAAGGAATATTAACATGCAATTGTTTTAGTAGACTTTCAAATTTTGCGAATTGCTCATTAGTCTTTTGATGAATTAACCTACCGGGGTACGGAACCGGAGGAGCCTTGGTGGGCTCTTGAAGTAGAGGAGAAGCCTTCTCTTGTTGGGGCAGTGTTGTGCTTTGCTCAGTTGGTGGTGGCGGAGCTTCCGCGGGACCCACGGTACGGTTTCTTAATGTTATGAGATGAACTTGTGCTTTTGGGTTTGTTTCGGTATTACTTGGTAACGCGCCTTGTGGTCTCTCGGAGAAATTTTGAGCTAGTTGATTTATTTGTTTTTCAATGTTTTGTATACTAGCTTGTTGATTTCTAAAATTCGATTCCAACTGTTGAAATCGATCCGACTTTTTCTTTTCAGTGTCGGAGATGAGGCAAGATATAGTATCTTCAAGCCTTTCTCGTCCACCTTGTTGTTGCGGGAAAGTTTATGACTCATTTCTTGGTTGTTGAAAGTTTGTTCGTTGGTTTAGACTTTGTTGGTTACTACTATTGCCGGGTTCTCTCCAACCAAGGTTAGGGTGGTTACGCCATCCTTGGTTGTAGGTACCCGTTGGAGGACCCGACGGCCTAGGTCTATTATCAATGTAGTTTACCGACTCTGATTGATCATCTGTTTCTTTCATACAACTCCAATTTTCGTGTGGCCCACCACACCCTTCACAAGCCATAACCGAGACCGTTTTTGTCATTTCTAATTTTTTAATTTTTGAAGAAAGGGCCTCGATTTGGGCTTGTAAAGAAGTGCTTTCATCAACCTTATGGGCGCCAGGGGCAATAGACTTATTGCCTCGGGGAGTGTGCCACTGAAAATTGGTTTGAGCAATTTCCTCGATTTGATTGTATATTTCATGTGGGCGGCGATTACCTAAAAGTCCCCCGGAGCTAGAGTCAAGTGTTTGTCTCGTGTGTGGCAACAACCCATTATAGAAGGTGGATACTTGTTGCCATACCGCAAGACCGTGATGGGGACACTTTCGTAAGAGCTCCTTGAACCTTTCCCAAGTTTCATATAAGGATTCCCCATCCTCTTGTGAATATGTATCAATTTCAGTCATTAATTTAGTCGTTTAGCGGGAGGGAAATACTTATATAGAAATTTTTGGGCTAGTTCATCCTAGGTGTTTACCGAACCAACTGGGAGGGCGTTGAGCCAAGCTTTTGCTGGGTCTTTTAGTGAAAATGGAAACATTCGAAGGCGGATGGCGTCATTTGATGCTCCATTGATCCGAAAGGTATCACATATTTCTAAGAAATTAGTAATATGTAGATGGGGATCCTCGTCCGCAAGCCCGTGGAAGGTTGCAGAGTTTTGAAGCATTTGTATCAAATGTGGCCGAAGTTCGAAGTTGTTGGCTTCAACATTCGGTGCATTGATAACGGCGCCGAGATTACCTACGGTGGGTCGTAGGTAATCTATGAGGGTATGTTGGATCTGAGTTTGATTCTGATTGTATTTTGTGTTTGTAATTAAAGTGGAAATGGATGAGTGTGCAACGGAATTAAGATGAAAACAAACTTTGCATACAATCAAACGAGAGTAATACTTTGATCAAACATCTTTACACAATGAATCGGAAGATTGAATTTATTTCAATAACGATTACAATGATTGATGAATGAATGCAAACTCCCCCTCAGCCAGAGCTCAGTTGTTTGTTCGTGCAAAGAAGACGATTGTGCAAAAGAGCTAATAGAACAGTACAAAGTACTGTTCTATTTATAGGCACTTGCAAACTACTGAGCATCTTAGCTGACGTCACCATGAAAGTGACATCTAACCTCCTAACAAACTCTAACCTCTGATCTATACAAACACTGCTGTGTTAACTACTGCTATTACATTATAAAACAAAACAGACTATTGATCAGCTGCTGCAACCTTCTACTGCTGTGAACCCAGCAGCACTTGTCCGGATCAGCAGAGCTTGACTCAAAGCAGTAGATTGAATCTGTAGGATCGTGTGTTGACCCAACTGAGTCCTTCAGAGATTTGCTCTTGCTCTTCAGATGCGGAATAATAAGAAAAACAAGTAGAAATAGCACGATCTTCCTTTTAACTCTTTTTTGTATTGAATATAAACGTTTTACAGCTCAAACATCACACCGGCAGAACTTCGGCGTGGAATTCAAGACCTCTACTTCTGGAATCGCTCATGGACCTATTTATAGTGTTCTGGAGCCGCTCATGTGGTCAAGTGACACATGAGCGGTCCATACATGTACACATAAGCGATCCAAGGTGACACATGAGCGACCCGACCATATCATGTCCCTAAAAGCGACCCGACAATCTAAAACCTATACCGACTCCTGTTTTCTCGTATTTCGAGCCCTATGCTATACAATATGGTATAAGACATGATTCTAGACACTTAGACGGAATCAACAGATGTAGTGCACCAACAGACTCCCCCTCAGATGTTGATGGAGTCGTTATCACACTCTGAATTTAACGCTGTATCTTTTCCTCGTCAGGCTAGATCAGTCTCTGGGCTTTCTCATTCTCTCTATCTTCAGACTCCCCCTCTCGATTTGCTGGTATTCTTTTGTCCTTCAGCAATATCTTCAGGATCGTTGTCTGGCATTCAAACACTCTAATTCTCTTGATTAGATCTCTTGATTCCTTAAGTTCATCAGCATCATCAATTTGTTATGATCTTCAGAATCAGAATCTAATCTTTATAAACTTTTAGAATTGATTTCCAGGATCGAAACTTGGCTCTCTCCTATCAGTTTCGAAATCTGGTTACCTGCAAAATCTTAACCCAGAAATAAATTTCCTAGATTCATCATATATCAACAACCTGTGCACCAACAAATGACTCTCTCTTACCAAACTATGATGAACCACTTGAAGAAGGTTAGATTTATCAAAAACAATTAGATTTACACAAACACTCCCCCTCAAATACTGCTCGTCATGTTTAGCACACGGAATTTTGAAAATCAGTTTTCCAATATCAGTTGTCGAAAATCTTTTTGACTTTTTCAAAATTTATGCTAAAACACACCAAAAATATTTTTGAATTTTTCTGAAAGAGAATCTGAAATGCAGAAAAAAACTATTTACAAACAATATTTTTGTGAGTTCGTGCAAGAGGATCATATCAGTTTGTGAGACAAATCACCAACACCGTTAAGCTTGATTTCATTCTTAGTTTTAAACAATTTACCTAGATTGTCAGTATGTTTGTCCACTTAAATTTTCACACAAATTTCAATTGATTCGAGATACGATATTAATGTTTTAAAAACTAAAACTTAATTGTGTATCACTCCACTTGAATATACTCCCGTATCCAGATCCCAAATATTCAGTCTTACAGGTGAGTATACCACAGATGATATCTGTAAAGGGGTTAAATGCGAAACCGTGAGAGCTCAGGTCAGAACTTCCGTTCAACAGAGAGATGACGGCTCGACTTTTGGTGGGTCCCCTTTAGAGGATCTTTTTGCATTTCAACAGCAGCGACTATCAATTTTATTGTTTCATCAGCATGCTGAGGGCGAAGCTTATGTTTCAAAGCTTTAGCAGAAAGTATTATCCGGGGACTAGGTCAGTACTTCCATACAGCAGAAGTCCCGGGATAATACCCCAGATATCACTGAGTATAAAGACCTAGTATCTCAGAATACGGGACCTTTCAAACAAGATTTCGGGGGTTACCCATATATTCAAGAATAGTTACCCACGAATCAAGCAAGTTTGATTTAGGTTTATATCTCGTTTCAATTTACTAAATGTGCGAAAATCTACTGACACATCCACAGTAAGATTGTTTAACACTTTTTAGACTTTACATATCTTTAGCGTGTCGTGATAGTCCACTGATGTACTATCATTTCCTCTTTTTCGCAACAAAAAACTCATTTTTGAATTTTATCATGTTTTTGGCTTTTTCAAATTTTCAAATGTTTTTGGATTTTCTGAAATTTCCCTACTCCCCCTAAAATGCAAATACATTTTAAAGAAAAATTTGAAAACTTCTAGACTTTTGACCTACTAGAAACAAACTGTACAGAAACTTGACAACTGACACTGAATCACATCAAATCGCCATTCACTAGGCATAAACAATCTGAACTCCCCCTATCACAAATCATTTTCTCATTTAGATTTCAAAACACTTAAGTTTGTTTCAATCAAAATGATTTTTCCGGAAAATGAATATGTGTTGATAACAACCACTTGTAGGTTTATCAATCTTAAAAACGGGGATGTGGTTCATCATCTTGTCTATCTTTTATCATGAATAGTAAATCAAGTACAAATTAATGTCCCTGATTTACCATTTGTCTCTAAGAACCTTCTGTACCACTTGTAAATGTAAACACTTCAAAGTATCCAAACATCTCAAAATTTAACCACAATTACCACTTGTGGGATCAAAATTACCACTTGTAGATACAATGGTTACCACTTGTAGGAATGTGACCTCTACATTACCATTTTTCAACCAAAATGCCGATTCCTGCTTCGCAATTACCAACCTGGAAGCTCCGGCGTAGTCCTTCAACCTGCAAACAAAAACATTCAAGCATTAAACACAAACAATCAAACTTTCTCAAATACTAGAAAGATGCCGATTCATGATCCACGATATAAACTTGGGATCTCCGGCGTAGTCCTTCAACCTATTCTGGGAAGCAAACTTCCCTCCAAGTCTTTTCAGACTTGATGGTCTGTAGCTCTTGAGCTGTTGGGTTGTAAGTAGCCTTTTTCGTTGCATAAAAATCTTTCACCCCTTTAGCTCTCCCACTCAACATTTTCTCAAATATCTTCTTAACATTCCCGTTGAATGTTTTCTCAACATCAAAATCTTTTTCATCATCATAAAATTGATTTGAAATTTCAATTTTTCCAATTTCCTTCAAAACCTCCTCAAACTTCAATGATGGAAAAACATCATCATTTTCTGAACTTTGTTTCATAACTTGTGGCTCGTCTGGCTTTGTGGAACCAGATTCATTGCCGACATTTACTTCATCTTTCTTTGCAACCCACACTTGGTTGTTCTTTCCTTTCTTCTCATACTTGTTCTTTTGTGAACATTCTCCAACTTCATTTTTCGAATTCTTAAACATTTTGGATTTTTCAGCTTTTTCTTCAAGTTTGTCTTTCATCCTCTGAGAAGCTCCCTGTTTTGCCTTGAAATCTTTTGAACAATCTGATGCAATGTGATCAGCTTCATTGCATTTCATACAGGTTTGAGCAGTTCTCGGATGAAAAACTCCAGTTCCATTCTTTCTCTTTTCAGCAAGAAACTCTTTGTTAGTTTGTCTCCAAAATGATTTCTGCTGTTCGTCTTCCGAGCTTCCACCTGTCACAAATTCAGATTTCTTTTTAGAATTTTTCATATTTTTATCATCTTCTAGTGGAATAAATCCTAAACCTTTCTTTTTGTAGCTACGATTTTGGTTAGATTTCTTTGGAAAACCAGGACCAGAATTGTAACCTTTTTTCTTGTTTAAACGCTGCTGAACTCTGGAAGTATATTTTTTAGGTTTTTCAAAATTTTGTGAAGCTTTCAACTCAGAAATATTAACCTCTATAAGTTTAAAAGTTTTGTTGATTAGATTCGTTTTAACACTAAAAATTGGAAATTCTTTGTTGTAATATAATTTGTCAGAACCATTCAAAGTATAAACAACTTCGAATGTTTCATCATTCAAATCAGCTTTTGATAACAAAAACTCTTTACTATACGACTGTTTAACCGACGAATTTTGACTGTTGACAGACGACTTTGACTCTCCAGACTCAGATTTTGACTCTATCTCCTCATCAGTATCCAACACCTGATCGACCACCTTTTTGATTAGAACAGACTCATGATCGGTATCGGACGAGGTAAACGTCACATCAATATTTTCTGGTAAGACGTCAGTTGTATCTGTTTTAAGCTGTATATTGACTGCTTTTGCAAGCTTTTCCTCATTTGGTTTCCTAGGTGAATACCCATCCCAAATTGGAGGTGGACACTTGTTATAGCTAACGGTCGGTTTCTTACCACAGTCTTTCTTCTTTGTTAGCTTCTCGTCTTGAAAAGCTTCCATACCTGCAACAGTTGGGTAAACTCGATCAATAACATAATCAGAGGTAGAATAGCTCAACAATAACCTCCTAATCCTCTCATTTTCAATCTTTTCCTTCTCCAACTCTTGCTTCCATTTGGCACTTTCTTCAATGTAGAAATTTATAGCTTTTTGCTTCGACATTAAAGTTGCATTCATCATTGTCATCGCCTGTTCTCTTTCTGTGTTTGTCTTTTGAAGACCAGTAACTGTTTTGTTCAACACGTCATACGATTCCTTCACATAATTGAGATTGAACAATAACTGCTCTTTCTTTTTCTCGTACTCAGCTATGATTTCATTTTTTGCTGTACACTCTTTACAGACTTCCAAACACTTCTCACAGGGCTTGATGACTTCAATATTTTTTTCAACTTCGACTGTTTTCACAACTTCTACCACTTTCTCGACTTCGATCACCTTTTCCACTTCAATCACCTTTTCAGTAATCTTCTCTGTAACACTTTCAACATTCTGAACTTCACCTTCAAATTCAAATTGTTTATCTTTTTCATCTCGTTCCTCTACCAGTTTCTCCATTTTTTCTGCAAAATAGAAATGAAAACTATTAGGAGACAATTGAGATTTAGCAATATTTATATGTTTCTCTTCCTCATCATCACTGCTGCTTAGATCAGGTGATTGATCAAAATGTACAGATTTATCAGAGTCACCATCTGATACATCAGAAACCGATGGTGTTTTATCAAATACAATATCCTGTTCTTGCACAGTTTCATCTTGTAAACTTTTATCTGAACCATCTGTAACATCTCCAGAGTGTTCTGAAAGTCCATCAGTACTATCTGAACTATTGTCTGATGACACAGATTTTTCATCACCACTGGATACAATCTCTCCAATAGATCTCATCCATGCAGCAAACAAATTTGGCTCTCGGACGATCTTTGCAATGAAAGCTTTAAAACCTCCCTTTTCATCTGCAAACATATCCCAACTGAAACCATCTGGTAGTTTCTCATCATCTTGATCGATAACTCGTTCTGCTGTAGCATCAGATGATATGTAGTCACTCCAGCTGAAATCTACCACACATGCTCTTTTGGAATCTTCAATTTTTCTTCCGTGAGCTGTCTGAGGTTCCTGGGATTGACCAACTTGTTGATAGATAGCTTTGCGGTAGTAGTCATCTTTCCCGAATGGATTCTGTGCTCCACTAGCTTCTCTTCCTTTGCATTCCCGCTTGAAATGGCCTTTCTCCCTGCAACGAAAACACGTAACTTTAGATTTATCAAAACCTAAAGTAGACACATGTGCATCAAGAAAGTCATTTCTCCCAGTAATAGTTTTGAATTTCTCAGCTCGACGAAGAACACTCGCAAGACACCATTTGATATCCATAAGTTCCATTTCCTCGGCGTCTATTTGGTCGTAATCCTCTTTGGTGAGCATAGGATTTCCGATTCTACCAGCAACTAGACCTTCATAGGATAACAGAACTGAACCCAGAAGTGCCATATGGTCTTTAGCAGTGTCTTCAGAGAAGCTTTGACCTTCTGGAAGGTTGAGAGCTATGTTGCACTGAATTATATATCCATTTCCGGTTTTTGTACTCTGAGACTGAAAACCTGTGTTGGTCTCTTTCGGATTCACACTCGGAAACGATGAAAATCCACTGATGCTCTTGTTTGAACCCTGATCAGCTTTTTCTGATGAATCTCCAGCACTGAATGCAGTTTGTAATTTTGGACTTCTTTCAGATTCAGTAACTGGAACATTTCCTTTATAGTACATTTTAACATCTTGTTGACCACCTGGGCTATTCATCCGGGCTATCTTTTGTTGTTCCAGATCTTGCCCCTCTAATTTCTCAATAAACTGCCCGATAGTTAGTCTATCATAAACACCTGTGTTCTTCAATATCATCAAATACGTTCCCCACTCTTTCTGAGCAATTTTTCAACCCATTCCTCTCGACCTTTTTCAACTCCCAAAATTGATAACGAACGCACTAAATGGCAATATCTCTCAATTAGCTTTTTAGTATCCTCTCCCGGCAAACTGCTGAATAAATCAAATTCTTTTTTAAGCAAAGCCTTCTTGCTTTTGAGCATGCTTTCACTACCCTCGAATTTTGCTTTAAGAGCATCCCAAATTGATTTAGCAGTTTTGTCATGCTGTAGCAAAATGAATATGTCTTCTTTAACTGCCTGCTGTAACAAGCTAATCATCATCTTTTCTGCCTTGTACATTGCCCGTTCTTGATCTGAAAATTCAGATATTTGTTTAGTAACTTGCAGCTCTGTTTTAGGCAATTTGTACTCTTCCAATATGCATTCCCACGATCTGAGATGATTTGCCTGAACCCAGTTTTCAAACCGATCTTTCCAACCGAAGTATTCTTCTATACTCATCAGTTTCGGAGGTTTCTGGGTAGTTCCCGTTTCGTTTTCAATACTCATGGCTTGTGCAATTGTGGCTGGAGTTGTTGGTGTAGCAAATGCGTTATAAAAACTAGAATCCATGTTGACTTAGCACGTATTTCAAAGTAACTGTCAGAAAAGCGATTCAACAATTATCACAAAAGCGAACCAAACAAAATGTCAAATACGCGATCCACACTTTGTTCGAAAAAGCGATCCTCGATGATCCAAATAAGCGATCCAGAAAACAATGTTTTGGAGCGGTCCTACAATTTTCCTTGGAGCGGTCCTGAAATATGAACTTAAGAGCGGTTCAAAGTGATGTATGAAAGAGCGATTCACAATTTTGCTGTTCAAGCGGTTCAAGTAATCTAAATCAGCGATCCAACAGTCCGAATAAGCGAACTAAAACATCCGGATGAGCGGTTCAACTTGTCTGAATGAGCGATCCAATGAGTCAAATAAGCGGTTCTAGGTAATGAAATGTACTAATGAGCGGTTCCATCTAATACCTAAAAGCGATCCATGCTGATGTCATCTCGAGCGATCCACATTTCAAACTTGTTTTGAACTGTTTTCAAGCTGATATTTGAACTGGTACTTCTAAGGGTTTATCTCGGTACAATAATGAACAGTCTGTGAGAACTTGAACGATTTTTGACCGAGAAATCTTCTTGAAATTAGAAAAGAAGGTGTAGAAATGAGAAACAAACACTGAAAACCGGCTATATTCTGTAGGAAATCTCCTCCGTGGCTCTGATACCACTTGTAGGATCGTGTGTTGACCCAACTGAGTCCTTCAGAGATTTGCTCTTGCTCTTCAGATGCGGAATAATAAGAAAAACAAGTAGAAATAGCACGATCTTCCTTTTAACTCTTTTTTGTATTGAATATAAACGTTTTACAGCTCAAACATCACACCGGCAGAACTTCGGCGTGGAATTCAAGACCTCTACTTCTGGAATCGCTCATGGACCTATTTATAGTGTTCTGGAGCCGCTCATGTGGTCAAGTGACACATGAGCGGTCCATACATGTACACATAAGCGATCCAAGGTGACACATGAGCGACCCGACCATATCATGTCCCTAAAAGCGACCCGACAATCTAAAACCTATACCGACTCCTGTTTTCTCGTATTTCGAGCCCTATGCTATACAATATGGTATAAGACATGATTCTAGACACTTAGACGGAATCAACAGATGTAGTGCACCAACAGAATCAGCAGGGCTTTAGTCTTTCATCAGGTCTTTACTTGAGCAGCAGTTGTAGGTCAGTATTTAGCAAGATCAGCAGATAGGAGGTCAGTAGTTGTTCCTCTGATAGGGTTCAATCCCAACAATCTCCTCCTGGAACAGATAATGCCAAAACTCTTCATTATTGTGGACATTTATTGCCTCATCAACAGTTCCCTTATCTGTCCTTTAAATTGTAGTTCAAAGTTAAGGGCATCTGTGTCTTCATCATCCCTGCTAAGTGGAAGATCAAGGAGATCCTGCAAATCTTCAAGACTCAGGCCAAGAGCTTGTTCCCTTGATATTTTCTCCACTTCTCCACCAGACCTGAGCAAAGTCAATACGCAGGTCTGTTTGTCAGTTTCCCACTTTTGTATTTTTGAGCCTGGTGGGTTTCTTGGGAGATGTTTATTTGCAGAGGTATTTGGTGAGGCTGGCCTATTCATAACTGGCTGACCAGTATTTGCAGTTTGACCCAAACCAAGAGTTTCTATGATCATTTTCTTTATGCCTTCTTTTATAAGGTCATCTCCTTTTATCAACTCTTGGATGGTTTCTGTTTGTGTGACCTTCTTTTATAGATGGCAGCACCAGTTGGAGCAGTGGTTCTCCTGATTTGCAGCTTTGATGGTCTTTTTGAAACCTTAGCTTTAGGATAGTCAGGCTTTTGAGGAACTTTTGGATCTTTCTTTCTTAATTCCTCTAACCTTTTGTAGGTGATCCTGACCACATCTTCTTTCCATCTAGCAATTTGTCTTTTGTTTCCATATTTAGCAGCAACCAATTCTTCTCTCATTCTTTTCAGTTCTACCTGTTTGTCAGGTACATTCTTTCTAAACTTTGCCCAGTCAGGAGGAGTGTGAGTGACTTTCCTTTTTATCATGTCTTGAATTCTTGCTGCTTCATTTTCAAGCTCAGGAACAGTCCACTCTTTGTACATGTATCTCTCTCCTTTGTACTTCTTGTGAGCCATGATGCTTTCAATGTAGTCTTTCTTCAAAGTTTCAGCTGCTCTTTCTGAAATTTGTTGACTGACATTTTTTGCAAATCGTTCTAGGGAGCTGACTTGTGTGAGCAGATATTGATAGTTTCTAGAAATTTCTTTGTCAGATTTCCCTTGTGTGTTTCTCTTTGAGATATCCTCTGCTTGCTTGGCCTTGATCTTCAAATATTCATCAACATTTTTAGGCCAGGGATATCCTTTTATTGATGGTAACCTCCTTTTGGCAGGGTCATCCTCATAGTAAAAAGATTTTATTTCTTCTCTAACAGCTTCTAGTTCGAGAGGAAATTGAACACCTGCAGGAGGTAAGGGCTTGTGCATTTGAACTGAAGAGAGGGCAACTGGTTTTGGTATTGTGACAAGAGCTAAAGATTTTGAAGATGTTTGGGATGGTGAAGTGTCATCATCTTTGAGAATTAGCCTTCTCCTCTTTATTTGAGGAGGGGCTGATGATGTTTTGGATGGAACAGTGGTGGTGGATGTAGTGGCAGTGATTTGTGATTGACTAACAGTTGTTGAAACAACTGGTGTTCCAACCACTGTTGTCTTTACAGCAGATGTTGTAACAACTGCTGTCTTCTGCCTTTTGGCAGGAGGTGATTTTGTTTTTGGTGGTGATGGTGGTAAGGCAGTGGATGTAGTGTGTGTTGAAGTGGTGTGTGTTGAAGTGGGAGCAGATGTTGAAACCACTGAAGTACCAACAGTAGTGGGTACAACAGGAGTTACAACAGCTGTTTTAGGTGGTGGTTTTGAAACAGACTTTGAACGTCTGGTTGGAATGGATTTGGGCAGCCTTACTATTTTTGTAGGCTTCTTCTTTTCATCAACAAGATTTTCATCATCTTTTGACCCTGAAGTACCCTGATCCGGATAATCCACCCTGGCTTTCCTTTTGGCCTCTTGTTGGGATTGAACCCTAACAAAGGAACAGATAATGTAAAGCCAAAACCGGATCCCATCAGAGGACACTTAATAAGCAGCAGTTTGCTCTAATCTTTCCCCTTGACAGTGGTTATCCAACAACTGATTAATCTTAAAGTGCTGCTCAAATACAACAACTGATAAACCAAACTCTGATGATTATCTAACAACTGCTGAAGACAAACTCTGTTGCTCTATCTACTGTCGTCTCCTAAGTACTGCTGAAGATTCAAGCACTGCCCTCTCAAAGACTGATCACCTTTGAAGAAAGCACTGAAGACTTAACATCTATGCTAAGGCTACAACAGTGGAACGTGAAGCAGTAGTTTCCTTATGATTTGTACTTTAGTGATTATCAGATGTTACATAACAGTAGTTTGTATAGAACAGTATTTGTAGTTTGTTAGGTTGTTAGATGTCACTATCATGGTGACGTCAGCTGAAGTATATCAGTAGTTTGGTTTGCCTATAAGTATGACAGTACTCTGTACTGTTACACTTGATCGTTTTGAGTGAGTTTTTTCTCCTCAATTCATCCTTTCATCTTGTGCAACCAACTCTGGCGTATGAGGCTGAGGGGGAGTTTAGATTGTAAGCTTTGACTGTAATCTTTTGCTTTTATGTACATCTTTTGACTCTATGAAAAGCAATTGTTTATCAATCTATACTTTCTCTTGTTTGTGTTTGCAAAGTTTGCTACTCATTTCCGCTGCACTTATTCGTCTTATGCAAACAAACACAATAACAGACAGCCTTCAGATCCTAACAATTGGTATCAGAGCCTGGACAGTCAAATTCGATCTTACAATCAATTTGACATAACAGTTCAGCTCAAAAGTTATTGATACTAAAGGGTTGGTTGTATCCAGTTGAAAAACAGAGTAACGAATTAAACATGATCAAAATGGTTATTCAGAAACTCTGTATATCAACCAAGATGTCATATGACACACAAATCTCACACAACAAGTGTTTTCATGCATATGTCACTCATAGTTTTCAGATCTGTAAAATATCTGATAAATTATGGGATCGTTCGATGCTTTCAAAATTGATTTCAATTGTTGTTTTGATATTTGTGATGTTTTCAATAAACAACTAAAGTATGTACCTCATTTCCGCAAAACTTGTGTTCATCTAAAACACTAGAATACTGCTGAAAAGGAAAAGAGGGAATAAAACTTTGGTCAAAATCTCTCATGTGCTCAAAGGCAAGTTGAGTACCTTCAAAAGGACCAAATCGACTTTGTCTAAACACATTGAGAAAATAAGGTGTCAAAACAGTCCTAATCATAGGTAATGCGAGATCTGTAATGAAACTTGATCAAATATGGTCAGATCTCTCAAAACATTGCTTCAAAGTGATTATGGACAAAGCATGTTCAGAATATAATCTCCTAGTGAGTATTTCTGAACATGTAAATAAATAGGGTAAAAAAAAAGGAAGGGAAAATGAACAAATCTCAAAGTGTAGCTATCTCAAAACTTTTGAAATCAAAAGCAAAAGAGTATAAGCAGAAAACACTTTTGAGGTTAAAGTTAGGTCATCAGTGGTCATCATGCAACTGTGTGCATTTATCAATACAGAAATTGTTCGGGTAACAATGGCATCTCAAGTGATTGTGCTTAAAATGGATTTACAATCAATTGACAAGAAAATGACCCAAACAATGGTCAAAATAACTTGAGAATAATATGACCATGAATTTACTGGAAAATTGTCGGATCCTTTTGATTTTTTTTTTCAAAACTTCCTTTGATTTTTGTTAAGGTGTTTTCTTCTATAATAAAAACCTGATGTATTTTATTTATTTTAAAATATATTATGATCTTTTACTCATTTTTTATAGTAAAAGTTCATCTCTGGTCTGAATGTAATTACCTTATTTTCGTGTGAAATTACTATCCTTAAATTTAATCAAAAGGAAATGACACACATATCGAGATCATATTAAGCTCAAGTTAGGTTTCCACTGATCATAAATTGATTGCAAATTGACTTAGACTACTGAGATACTCATGTTCTAATTCCAGTAATTAGACACAAAATGAGCAGCTCAAGTAGAAATGTATTCATCATCTGGGATGCTAAACCACTGTCTGAAAAATAGACAGGTGGCAAAACCTTGAACAAAAATTTCTGAGAATCACTGCTGACAATCTAATCTTGATATTATGCATCTAAAATGTGTAGTGTTAAGAATAGCATTTCTGGTACTCAACAGATGATAGACAAGAGATTGTGCTTTTACAAGAACAAATCATTTTCTACATCTGAACAAACAGGTGCTAAAAGAATTTGTCAAAAGTCAAAACACTACCGTACAAACAGTTGTTAAACATATGATCCTCATTGGTTTTTATCCACTGTTGTTCCTAAAATGCTGTTGTGCCATAACATCTGCTCTCTAAAGTCTGTCCACTGCTAAAGTGTCAACCTCTGCTCTTCAAAACACTAATGTTTAAAATCTTTGTTCCATCCACTGTTACACCCACCATTTCATTTTATTACCGTTGTAACTACTGATACTTGATCCATCAGTAGTTGTCAAAACAATTGTCCTCCATCATTTACCATTCCATCAGATGTTTGACACGTGGTCAGTTTTTAGCCTTCAGATCAAAATAACCGCTGCCACATCAGCAATTACTTTTTCCCTAAATAAATCCCTGATTAAATCCAAGCAGGGTTTTACTGTCGAATTGAATTCCAAAAGTTCTCTCCTCATAACAGTTTTCCTCTCATAACTCTAAAAACTTCTTCGATCTTCTTCATCCAAAATGACGAAACCAAAATCGAAGTCAAAATCAAAACCAGCATCTTCTTCCACAACAGCAGATGCCACTCAAATGGCTGCTGAAACACCGGAGATTCGCTACAAATCTCCACACAATTATGTAGGTATACTCACAAAACCTACCGATAACCACACCTTCGACTCCATCCTTGACACCATTTCTGCATCAAAGTACAAAACTTTGATAACAGCAGACGCTCCTATCTACCTTGATACCCAGAGAGAGTTCTGGAAAAATGCCACCCTTGAAAAACAAGGAGATATCATCTCCGCAATCAACTCCTCGATACAGGGTAAGAAGGTAAATATCTCACCAAAATCCATCTCTGAAACCTTTAAACTCGATGATTTAAGTGGAAAAACTTCGTTTACAAAAGACGAGTTGGTAAAGGATTTCATGAAAAGGGGCTATGCAGAATAACCAAACAGGGACACCCTACAAAAGGGTTACTTCCCTTCTGCACCCAGATTTTTATTCCACACACTGCTCATGTGTGTTTCAAATAAAACAACGTCCTTCAATGAGATACCAACAAAAATCCAATGCCTGGGGTATGCAATTTTGAACAATGAAAACTATAACTACTCCCAGGAAATATTTGATGATTTGGTAAAGAACGTTGATAATAAGACATTTCTGCTCTTTCCGAGGTTTCTAAGTTACTATTTTGAACAAAAATTTGTCGAGAAAGAGGCAGAAGTGCCCAAACAAGGTGTCTCATTCAAAATAAACAGTTTAACAATAGAAACTTTTTCAAGAATGATGGCACCAATTAAATTAAAAACAAAAGAGGGTGAGCAGGTTTTAGAAACTGCCACTGACCCTCAAGAAACCACTGCTGAGCCCACTGCTCCAGGTGATCAGAGTAGCACACCCACTGCTCTGAAACCCACACCTGCCACCACCAAAAAGACCAAAAGAAAACCATCCAGAAAGCCCACCAAACCCAAAACAAAGGCAACTCTGGAAGATGAGATCTCAGAGCAACTTCCAATGACAACACAAAAGTCACCAGAAACCACTGCTGCTACTTCCTCACAGCAGTTGGTAGAAAGATCTCAACCCCAGCCTCAAACTCCTCTTGCATCCTCACAAAAGGATCAAGTTGTAAGCACAGGGACACCACAATATGAAGCTCTAGGTCCACTCGGATCTATCTTCCATAGTCCTGATCCCAAGGACATGTCTCTTTCAACACCCATACCCTCACCAATCATATTGCCAAAATCAATAATACCCCTGTTGCATGCAGTTGATATTGCACAGACACAAACCAGTTCCTCTCAATCACCCATTACTGAGAGCATACCTCCACAAGTGACTGGGTCTGATGCTAATACCTCTGTTATCCAAGCAACAGTTGAGGAGGTTACACCCCCCGAGTTACAAGTAACTCTCGGTGGTAGTTCAAGTGGAGCAGCAACTACAACTGATGGATCAACAGATCTTCAGTTGGACAGTTGTTACATTACTAAGACTCCCTTGAAGGCAATTTCTTCCATGGCAACATCGGTAACCACCAGTAAGTTATCTTTAGCTGATGGTAACATCAAAGGATTATCGAGTGCCGAAGAAAGAAGTCCCCAGTACCAAGAAAAAGGGGCATCAATGGATGACTTTTGGGCTACAGCTCCTAAGTCACACATTGATACAACCACTGCTGGTGGGGATTCAGATGATCCTGTTAATTCAGGTGATGATTCAAAATATAATGAATTGACGACCAGAGTTGAAAATCTGGAATCTACAGTTGCCGAAAGAAAAGATATGGTACAGCAGCTGTTAGAAGCTCAAATAGCCCAATCTTCTGCTCCTCCTGCTCAAGCACCTGCTCCACAAGCATTTGCTGCAAATGAGCTATGGAATATTCTCCAACCATTGCTTGAACACCAGCAACAATTGGCTGCTAAATAGCACGCAAATCAAGTACAAATGCTGACCAACATGGTGGAGTCTCGGTTCAAAGACACTCAAGCAGACATCAAGGCTATAAAGGCCAACATACAACAGAATGCTCAAAGGGAGAAAGGCCCATCTACCATTTTCTTCATGGATACACCCCTGGCAGATAATACCAAAAAGGGGGAGAAAATCAGGTTGAAAAAGAAAGGTATAGAAGATGGGATGCACATTGAACCTGAGAAACCCAAATCCTCAAAAACCTCAACTGCTGATACAACAGTAGTTACAAAAACTGCTGCCTGTAGCCAAACAGCTGCCATTACATCAACACACACATCTACAATCACATCACCATCACTGCCTCCTGCCATAAAGCAGAAGACAGCAGATGTCATAACATCTGTTGTAATGACAACAGTGGTTGAAACACCAGTTGTTTCAACTACTGTCAGTCAGTCACAGGCACAAACCACTGATCCGCCCAAAACATCATCAGCCTCCCCTCCATTAAAAAGGAGAAGGGTCTTCATTCCTGATGATGAGTCACCACCACCATCATCACCATCACATCTTTCATTCCCTGCTCAAAAGCAGAAGACATCTGCTGACACATCAGCAGTTGTAACAACAGCAGCAGTTGAGACACCAGTTGTTTCAACAGTTGTTAGTCAGACATCCACAATTGCCCTAATTCTTCCTATATCACAACCACAACTCCTAAAAAGAAAAAGAAAGCCAATCACTGCTGATGAAGGTAGTCATGATCCTAATGCTGCCAAATATCCACTTGAACTTGGAGCCATCAAAAATGAGATGAGGCAGTTTTATACAGAAGCAGATCCCTCAAAAAGAAAATTCTCCTCTCTCATTGGCTACATGTCTCCAGAAGATATAAATGACTATCTCAGAATTAAGGCAAGGCAGGCTAAAGTAAAAGCTAAGGTTGATAGTGAAAATGAAAGCTTAAGTGAAGAAGCCACTGCTCAAAGACTGGAGTTCTACCTTACAAAGGTAAAGCAGATAGAAGAATTTACACAAGAACTAGAAAGGGAAAAGGCTGTTCAAAAGAAGAAATTCAGAGAGCAACTTTTAGCCTTCATCATGAAAGAAAAGTTCTATCCTGCTGAAGAACAACAGTTTGAAGAATGGCCTTTAGTAGCTTTAAAGCATGAGGCTGAAAGGATTCAAAAGATAAAAAATGATCCTACAAAGAAGAAAACTGCTCCAAACTGGAGTAAGTACAAAAGGCTCATTGCTGATCTCACTGCTGAGTATAAAAGAAAGAAAAGGGAGTTGGTGGATGCCAAGATAGACACTACTGAAGCCATATCAAAATGGTCTAGGCAGCAAACAGATGAAGCCTATGAAAGGCTGAAGAATAGAAAAACTGCTGAGTCAAGGGCTGCATAGAAACGAGAACAAATGTTGAAACTTGAACAGCAGATAGACAACCTCAAAACAGTGTTGAAAACAGCAGACAACCTTACTCTTGAGACAAACCAAGAAGAAGGTAAACAGCTGACTGAGGCAGAGGTTAAAGAAAAAGAAGCAGAGTACTTCAAAGACATCATCATGAAAATGGGTCTGAAAGAAGGCAACTCAACAAAGCTTCAGAGCCTGTTTGAAAAGGCATTAAACGAATCTGCATCACCAAACACTGCAACAAATACTTCAGAAATTGACAGGCAAGAACTCATTGAACAAGAACTGCAGATGACATAGCTGCAGCAAACAATGTCATTGAAGAAGCCCTCAAAAGAATTTCTGATAGTTTGCATGTGTTTTCAAGGCCATCATCTCTCAACTCATCTGGGAATAAATCTCTCCCAAGAAACCCATTAGGCTTTAAAATACTAAAGTGGATGTCTGATCAAAAGACCCACGTATTGACTTTGGTCAGAGCCAATGGTGAGGTGAAGCATATATCAAGGAAAGAAGCACTAGGCCTTAGTGTTCAAGATTTGCAGGATCTCCTTGAGCTTTCACTGTGCAGGGATGTAGATGACCAGAGTGCCATAGAATTTGAAGCTGAATTTAAGGAACAAGCTAAGGCACTCTTGATGAGTAATAAAGGTCCTGAATAAGGAAGGGTTTTGGCATTATCTGTTCCAGGGGGAGATTGTTGGGATTGAACCCTAACAGAGGAACAGATAATGTAAAGCCAAAACCGGATCCCATCAGAGGACACTTAATAAGCAGCAGTTTCTCTAATCTTTCCCCTTGATAGTGGTTATCCAACAACTGATTAATTTTAAAGTGCTGCTCAAATACAACAACTGATAAACCAAACTCTGATGATTATCTAACAACTGCTGAAGACAAACTCTGTTGCTCTATCTACTGCCGTCTCCTAAGTACTGTTGAAGATTCAAGCACTGCCCTCTCAAAGACTGATCACCTTTGAAGAAAGCACTGAAGACTCAACATCTGTGCTAAGGCTACAAAAGTCACTACTAGAAAACTGGGCAATTGTCATCAAAATTTGCCACCGAAAATAATGGTAGCAAATTTAGCCATCAATTTGCCACCAAAACACAAATTAAGCGTATTTACTATGACGCGGTAGCTAAGAGGTGGGAAAATTGGAGACCTTTTATTTTCGATCTCAAATTAGTGAGAAAAGCCCAGGTTGTTTAAGTGGTGTTTCAATTGCCACCGTGTTAGTGGTGGCAACATCTAAAAATTTAGGCGGGTTGAATTTTTTTATTTGGCGGTCGTATTTCAAAATATACGCTCCACGTTTTAGGGTTTTATTGAAAAGGAAGCCCAAATAATGGTGAAGAATCGTTGGCGACTTTAACCTTCTAGCCAACGATAACCTAGGCAACGTGAACCATTCTAGCTGGTGAAGGATTAGGTAAATCATTAACTTAATCTTCAACTATGGCTCATGAATTTGTTATATTCATGTTTTCTTTAGTAGTTTGTGTCAATTTCTTCAACGATTGGTGCTGTATTGCTTATGCTCTGCCTTTTTTTTGTTTAATTGCCTTACATAAATCACCCTCTAGCCTTTTGATTTTTCATCATCGGAAAACATCAATTATAGCCCTGCAAGTTCTATTTTGATGCCTCCTATCAACCTTAGATAATCAATTGGTTAACAGGTATGAAATTGGAAGCTTAGTAGGAAGTGTGCATCATCATCAGTAGTGCTTTAAACACTATTTCTAATCCCGGTGAATCTAGGTTATTCTTTATTTTGATTAAATTCATCTTTTTCATTCTTTTGGGCTAAACTTGTTTTTTTAAACCGCAAACTACAAAGATCGTTACTTGCTGCTGATGATAATAATCTGCAAAACAGTGGGTCAGGGACCAAACGTTATAGTTTTTTTGCCCGGTTAGGTCGGGCCGGGGAACATAATCATCAGCGGAATTATATTCATCGGTGAAATTATAATAAAGGAGCATATTTGAGGACTCAAATGTAAGAGTTTTCGGATCCGGTTGGGTCGAGTAGGGTTAGAGTGTGTGTGAGTTAGCGATTCTACAAAAGAAAAACTTAAATTAGGTTTTCCCGTGGCTTTTCAACACCAAAATATGTGTAGCTTGTAGTAGTTAGAACATAGTTCCTGTTGGTTTTACGTGCTTTGCTCTCAGCATTGACCAATTCATGTCAAATTTGAAGGTAAATGGTGATATTTTTTACTTTAGTAAGTATGTTTTTTTATAGAAGGGAGTATTATTCAGCTAATCAGCCCATGATGTTGACATCTTAATGCCGTAGTAACAGAATCATTCAGTTTAGTTTAGTTAGTAACTAATTAATATGTATGAACTGTTAACGAGGTCACTATGTTTAACTCAGCCTTTGCTAGTAGGATTTTGTGTAACAATTCCACATCGTAGCATGCAACAAAACTTTGAAATAAATTTCCTTATAAAATGATTTAGTATGGACTTTATAACAAACTCTTAAAACTCTAGGTCAAGTAAAAAAGAACATTTGGTTATCAACAGAAAATAAGTGAAAAAGAACTGACTTTGGCCTTCAGTACTGTCACAAAGATTTTCTTGTATGAATTTGACTCTATTAAGTCTCATCTAGGGTTGTCCTTTTTAACCATACCCAACCCGAAGACTTTTTACAATAACGTATGTAAGTTATCAGTTAATAGTGGTTTTATCAAAATTTTCAAGTATCTTATAAGTATTCTTATGATCCCTTCTATCACTCACATGTTTCTTGGAAACAACTGTTTGCTGGATCATTAAGATATTACGGTCTATGGCAGGAAAATGGTAATTACACAATGACCCTCTAGTTTGCAGACCTAGAGATAGAAGATGGGCCCAGTTGGAAACGACAGTTATGGAGAACTAAGATGCAACCGATAGTTTTAGACCTGCAAATAAGTTGGTTTTTAATTTTTTTTATTGTAAACAGGGAACACTTGATGATGGGAGAGTAATAGCTGTTAAACAACTCTCTGTAGCCTCCCACCAGGGGAAGGCTCAGTTTAAAGCTAGTAATGTTTTACTTGATGCTGGTTGTTAAAGCTAGTAATGTTTTACTTGATGCTGATCTCAACCCCAAGATCTCGAACTTTGGTTTGACAAGAAAACACACATAAGTACTCGTGTTGCAGGAACAATGTAAAATATTGGATAATATTTTGTGTGTCTTTTAATTTTATTAGGATATGTGTGTGCGTGTGTATCAGTCGACTTTCTTGAAGTTTTGATGATTTTGTATGTATTTTGTAGAGGGTATTTGGCACCAGAGTATGCAATGCATAGACACCGTATAGAAAAAGCTGATGTGTTTGGGTTTGGTGTTGTAGCTCTAGAGATTGTTAGTGGAAGGCCTAATTCTGATTCAACTTTGGAAGATGAGCAAATTTATCTTCTTGAATGGGTGAGCATCTTTCATTTTTCTTGAATATTACTTATAATTTTAAAATATTTGTATTATTAGTATACAATTACTTCTATCTGGTTGGTTCCATTGGTGTGTTTAGTAGGCATGGAACCTACATGAAGCTAATAGTGAAATGAGCTAGTGGATGAAGATTTTTCTGACTTTGATGAGAATGAAGTAAAAAGAGTGACGAGAATCGCCCTTTTATGCACACAAACCTCACCGATACAAAGAACGCCAATGTCGCGAGTGGTGGCAATGCTTTCAGGAGATATAGAAGCAGGTAGTGTCATTACTCGGCCCGGGTATTAAACTAGTTGGATATTGTTATCTTTGCAACCAACTTGACCCGTTATTAGTTTTCATCAATTCTGACTTCTTGATTCAATACATTGGTTGTTTTGTAGATTGAAAAGCTGAACTTAGTTATCATGGGGCTCGTTAAGGAAAAGGATGTAGAAAAAGAAAGATTAAATGGAATTATTGCGTGGTTGTTGATACAGATGCTATGCTCGATAGGATGTCACAAATTGAAGCTATGTTAACAAGTACATGTCGAAGATAGGTTATAAACACTTGGTTTTGAATGATTCGATGTTTCTCATATTAGGATAATTTTAGTTATTTAATGTTTTAGTTGACATTTCTATTCGAATGTTTTATATGCTTTTCAAAAATAGATGTTTTATATAATTTTGGGTTTTCGTTAACTTATATTAGACTTTTTTATATAATTTTGTACTTTTATTGGTAAGTAATTTTAATAAAAAAAAATCAAGCAATCACAAAATGGTAGCAAATAATTCAACAAGTGTGCTAAATGCCACCGATTTTCATTGAAAAATGGTAGCAAATGGTTGGTAGCTAAATGGTGGCAATATCAAACGGTAGCAAAAAAGGTGGCAAAAAATCCGTCACAACTCGGTAGCAAACAAGGCGGACCGTAGCAAACAAGAAGCGGTGGCAAATAATTGTGACCAATTTTGTTGTGGCAAAAATCTGGTAGCAAAATATAAAATGGTGGCTATTTGGTGGCATTAGGGCAATTGACACGGGTGTTTTTGTCACCAATTTTTCAGTAGCAAAATGGTGACAACAAGGAAATTGTTACTGTTTTGTGACCAAAAGTTTAATGACAAAAACCCTCTTTTCTAGTAGTGAGTGGAACGTGAAGCAGTAGTTTCCTTATGATTTGTACTTTAGTGATTATCAGATGTTACATAACAGTAGTTTGTATAGAACAGTATTTGTAGTTTGTTAGGTCGTTAGATGTCACTATCATGGTGACGTCAGCTGAAGCAAATCAGTAGTTTGGTTTGCCTATAAGTATGACAGTACTCTGTACTGTTACACTTGATCGTTTTGAGTGAGTTTTTTCTCCTCAATTCATCCTTTCATCTTGTGCAACCAACTCTGGTGTATGAGGCTGAGGGGGAGTTTAGATTGTAAGCTTTGACTGTAATCTTTTACTTTTATGTAAATCTTTTGACTCTATGAAAAGCAATTGTTTATCAATCTATACTTTCTGTTGTTTGTGTTTGCAAAGATTGCTACTCATTTCCGCTGCACTTATTCGTCTTATGCAAACAAACACAATAACAGACAGCCTTCAGATCCTAACACTTCTCTATCCCTTTTTACACTTGCAACTGCTTCTGCCAGTGCATTTGTAGTCACATCAATTTTCTTGCTTCCATCTGGCAGAGGGATCTGTTTGGTCATGTTTGCATTTTCTGGTGCAATGTAGAGACCATCATCTATTCCCTTCTTTTTCCACTCCTGAATTTTCTCCCCCTTTTTGGCATTATCTGGGGGAAGTTGATCAATGAAGAGAACTGGTGGAGGAGCAGTGCCAGTAGTGTGCAGGATCTGAGTTTTGAGTGCTTTTAGATCAGCCCGAGTGTTCTTGAACCTTGATTCCATTGCATTTCTTAGCTGTTGAACATGTTTTTCATGTTGCTGATCTGCTATTTGTGCTTGATGATGGAGAAAAGGTTGAAATAGATTCCAGAGCTCATTTGTAGCAGATGCCTGTTGTGGAGCAGGTGCTTGAGGTGGAACAGCAGTGGATTGCATCTTTTGAGTTTTCAACACCTGCTGTAGCATGTTTTTAAGATCTGCAACAGATGTATCCAACTTTTCAATTCGTTCTGTCAAATCCTGATATTTTAAATCATCACCCAATTTAATGGGATCATCTAATTTCCCACTAACAGTGGTTTTATCAGTGGTAGAGATAGGGAGTATACTCCGAACATTAACCACAGATGCCCCTTTTTCTTGGTACTGGGGTCTTCTCCCTTCAACACTTGACAACCTTTTGATGTTGCCAGTAGGATAAATAAATCCACTGGTGGTTGGCAGAGGTGCTATAAAAGGAATTGCCTCCAAGGAAGTCTTATTGATGTAACCACTGTCCAACTGTAAACCAGTGGGTTCAACAGTTGTAGTGGCTGCTTCACTTGGATTACCACCAAGAGTTACTTGGAACTCAAGGGGTGTAACCTCCTCAGGTTGTGTTGGTGGGTTAGCAAGGAATGATACATCAGGCTCAGTCAGTTGTTGAGGTATATTCTCATTAACAGGTGATTGAGAAGGACTGAGTAATGCCTGGTTCAAATCGATTGCATCCAACAAAAGTTGTGTTTTTGGTGGAATTGTGGATGTGAAGTTGGGTGTAGAAGGAGGATTTGCCCCGGGCATTGGGCTGTGGATGATGGAAACGAGTGTTTCCAGAGCATCATAATGTGGTGGCCCTTTGGGTACAACCAGTTCTTTTTGTGAAGAAGCAGGAGGAGTTTTGGTTATGGGTTGAGATATTTGTACCAACTGCTGTGAGGAAGTAGCAGCAGTGGTTTCTTGTGACATTTGTGTTATCACAGGCAGTAGCTCTGGTATCTCATCCTCCAGAGTTGCCGTTTTGATTGGTTTGGGGGGTTTTTGATTTTTCTTTTTGTTTGGCTTTTTGGGATTTGTAGGTGTGGGTTTCAAAATAGTTGGTCTACTGCTTTGATCACCTAGAGCAGTGGGCTCAGCAGCAGATACCTGAGGAGCAGTGGTAGCTGCTAAATTCTGCTTAGGCACCTCTGTTTGTGTTTTGCAAGGTGCTAACATTCTTGAAAAAGTTTCAGATGTTAGGCTGTTTATTTGAGTAATCTCACCTTGATTTATTGCAGCTAAATCATCCTTACTGAATTTCTTTTCAAAATAGTAACTTAAAAACCTTGGAAACAGTAAGAATGATTTTGTTTCAACATTATTAACCAAATCTTTAAAGATTTCCCGAGAATAGTTAAAATTTTCTTCTTGAAGAATTGCATATCCCAGATTTTGAATCTTTAAAGGGATTTCATTGAAAGAAGTGGTTTTGTTTGAAACACATAGTCGGAGGGTATGAAATAAAAATCTGGTTGCAGAAGGAAAATAACCTTTTTGTAAGGTAAGTTTCTTCATCATTGTGGCTTCATACCCTCTTTCAATGAAGTCAGTTTCTAACTCGTTTTTAGTGAAAGAAGTTTTACCTTTCTGATCATCGAGTTGAAAGACCTCTGAAATGGATTGTGGCGTGATTTGGATAGTTTTACCCTTTATAGAAGAGTGTATGGTGGTTGCAATGTCTCCTTGTTTTTCAAGGGTTGCATTCTTCCAGAACTCCCTTTGGGTCTCCAAATAGATTGGTGCATGGACGGTGAACAAAGTTTTGTACTTTGATTTTGTCATGATGTTAATGATGGAATTGAAAACATCGGTGGTTCCTGGTTTTGTGAGAAGACCCAGGAGATTGTGAGATGATTTATATGGGATTTCAGTGGAGATTGCCTTTTGAGAGGCTGTTTTTGATGATGATTTGGTTGTGGGTTTTGCAGATGACTTCGATTTTGTCATTTTTGAAGAGAATGATCAAAGAAATTTGTGAAAGGTGAGATGAAAAACTGCTTTGAGAAGAGAATTTTTGAAGAATTCAATTCGACAGTAAAACCCTGTTTTGGTGGTGAGTGGGGGATTTTATAGGGAAGAAAGTGAATGCTGACGTGGCAGCCGTTACAAAAGGTCTGACCACTATGTACTGCCCACGTGACAACCCCTGGTGAAAGTGAAGGACAATACTTTGATGAAAGTGAGAGATGAAGGCAGTGGTAAGGAAGCAGTGGATGATTTTTACTATCAGTGGATAGCATATCAGTGGATAAGACACTGCTTTTGAACAACAGAGATTATCAAAGGAATGAGAGAACAGGGGTTGACTTTCAGCAGTGGACATACTTTTAAAGTAGAGCAGACTTTTGAACAATCAGTGGTTATGGCAGACTTTTAAGGATTTTAATGAAAATTTCATTTTTAGCTATTTTAAGGATGAATTTTTGATCTTCTGAAAACATTTTGTTGCTTTTATTCACAGAAAACCAAGATGTTGCTTGTTATTCCATGTTCAGCATCCCAATCCTAGAGACCAAGCTTTCAAAAGTGGCTGTATCAAGTGCTTTTGTGAGCACATCTGCCAGCTGGTCTTTAGTTGGGACATGATGCAGAGAAATCAAACCTTTTTCATAGCAATCCCTCACAAAGTGATGTCTGATGTCGATGTGTTTGGTGGTAGAGTGAGAAACTGGATTTTTGATGATATTTTCTGCTGCCTGGCTGTCCAACATGAGTGGTGTTTTTAAGGCAGTGATACCAAAATCCAGTAACTGATTTTGAAGCCACAGGAGTTGGGCTGTACAGCTTGCAGCAGCAATGTATTCAGCCTCAGCAGTGGATGTTGAAACTGCTGCTTGCTTTTTGCTTTGCCAAGAAACTAAGCAATCACCTAGAAACTGGCACCCTCCTGAAGTGGACTTCCTTGTGGTGTGACATCCAGCAAAGTCACTGTCTGAAAAACCTGAAAGCTTGATATTCCCATTAGCTGGATACCAGATACCAAGTGTGGGAGCACCTTTTATGTATCTGAAGATCCTTTTTACAGCAATGAGATTTGATTTTCTGGGAGCTGATTGACTTCTTGCACAGACACATGTTGCAAACATGATGTCTGGTCTAGATGCAGTTAGGTACAATAAAGACCCAATCATGCTTCTATAGAGTGTTTGGTCAATCAGCTCATCCTTATCATCAGACATAACCAGCTTATTTGTTGCCATGGGTGTGTTGCATGGTTTACAATCATTCATATCAAATTTGGTCAAAAGTTCTTTAGCATATTTGCTTTGATGAATGAAAGTTCCATTTTGCATCTGCTGTACTTGGAGACCAAGAAAGCATTGCAGCTCACCCATTGCACTCATTTCAAACTCAGCTGTCATGAGTTCTCTAAACTCTTCACACATTTTGTTACATGTGCTTCCAAAAATAATGTCATCCACATAAAGTTGGACAATCATTAAATCCTTCCCTCTCTATTTAAGAAACAGTGTTTTATCAATGGTACCTCTTTTGAAACCATTTGAGAGTAGGAAGTTGGAAAGAGTTTCATACCAGGCCCTTGGTGCTTGTTTCAGGCCATACAAGGCTTTGTTTAGCCCGTAGACATGATCAGGATAAAATGGATCCTCAAAACCTGGAGGTTGACATACATACACCTCTTCTTGAATTGTACCATAGAGGAAAGCACTTTTGATATCCATTTGAAACACCTTCATGTTGTGGTAGACAGCAAAGGCCAGGAACAGTCTAATGGCTTCCAATCTTGCAACAGGTGCGAATGTCTCATCATAATCAATCCCCTATTCCTGTCTGTACCCTTGAACCACAAGCCTGGCTTTATTCTTGACAACAATGCCCCTTTCATCAGTTTTGTTCTTGAAGACCCACTTTGTGCCAATGGGACTGACCTCTTCTGGCAGTGGTACAAGCTCCCATACTTGTTGTCTTTTAAACTGTAACAACTGTCACTAAAATCCCTAAATAGGATAGTGATTAGCTATTAAGGAAACTCTAATTGAGACACCCAAGTGATTCTACACAAACCCTAAAATTTTCAGAATTTTCAGAATCAGGATCAGGGCCCCTAAAACTCAGGGGGGGATAAACCCTAGCCAACGATTATCTTCATAACTAATTATAAAAATCGAATTTTAAGAAACTGACAACACAACAAGCCTACACGCACGAAGGGCTACTCTATGAAAATAGGGTGGTCACTCGCGTAGCGCGACGCCTAAGGGGGTACCCCCTCGCGCTACGCGACGGTGTCAAAATTTCAGTATAAATAGCAGGGGTTGGGACTTGAATTTTGGCACTTGAACGACGAAAATCGGAGTTACGTAGGTCGAGTTATAAGCAAAACAGTCCAACACACACACACAATTATCGAATCGCTGCCACAGAACAGGGTAATTACTCGATCGCTATTACGATTCAGTTTCCGGAATCAATACATTCAAAGAATGTCTAAGTGCCGCCCACATTGGGCTATGCTTTATCGTTGTCGATAATTCGATAATGAGCCGAAGCATTGTACTTTGTCGTTGTCGATAATTCGATATACGAGTTGAAGTACTATACTTTATCGTTTGTCATTTTGATAAATGAGCCGAAGTATTGCACTTGGACATTCATTGTCAAAATTGATCTCGGGGAATTATCGTAACTGCTGTATTGATCACTAATCCTGTTTTGTGTGCATTATTGTTAAATTAGAAATAATCAAGGCTAATCAGTAGGCTTATACACTGCTCGTTAAATCTGCAATGTGAGTCATTCTCTTTTTATCAACTGTTTTACAATACTCCAAATTATTTTCAAAGTGTTATAATTACAGGGACTAAGTCGTGGATATCTTGATTTATTGGTTAGTGGGGTATTGTGCACATTACTATTTCTCTCAGTTAGGTTCATTGACCTACTAGGGAGAAACGTCACTATTAGAGTTCATTAACCTAATAGTGGTATGACCATCGTCACCATTGTGACTTGTCACCATTGTGACAGAAAGCCAGATAAAATATAAGATATGAACCATTGTAATCGCTCTTATGCTGTAATTTATAACTATGAGTCATTTTCTAAAAACTGAATGAACTCACTCAGTATTTCCCCGCTGACAAAACCTTTTTCAAACATGTTTCAGGTAATCTGTTGTGAGCAAAGAAAAGTGCCAGGAAGCACTACCAGCTTAGAAAAGTGGCTCAGTGTAAATAAATAAAGAAACATGTTTTGGAAAATAAAGATTTCCATTGAAATCACATTATTGTAATTTACTGGGTTTTATCCCTAAATTATATAATGAGCAGTTTTACTACTAAAGATCCTGTTTTAAAAAGACTTCCGCTGTCGCCTAAATTAAATACCGCGGGATTTCTGTTCCGCGGCTCCTGAAACGGGTCAAACCGGGTCGGGGACCGTGACATAAACTGTTGGAGCTCCTCTTGCATGGCTTCTACCCAGCTGTTGTCTTTCAGTGCCTCTTGGTACTTGACTGGCTGATGGAGTGATAGAAAACCAGCAAAAAGAAAAATGTTTTGGGTTTGGCTCCTTGTGAGCACCCCTTCATTGATGTTGCCAATGATTTGATCAGGTGGATGAGATCTCAAGAAGATTAAATCTCCTTGGTATGGTATGATGGCATTTGTTGGTGAAGGCTGCAAATGTGTATCATCTGAGCTAACCACTGCTGGTGACTTTGATGACCCTGCAGTGGCTTCAAAAGGTGGTGGAACAGGAGGTAATGAAGTGGACAACTGCTGACTTTTATCCACTGTTTGAGGACTTTTGTTAGCAGTGTTTGAGGATGTGGAAGCAGTGGTGGATGGGCTACTTTGGTCAACAACTGTTGAGGTAGCAGTGGTTGAGCTTTGACAACTGTTTTGAACAGCTGGTGCTTTTCCCTTTGTGGCAGACCTTTGAGGGATGCTGATTTCATACCCATAGTCTGGTGTTGTATCCTCTGATGGACCTGCACTGTTAGTCTTGACAGCAGTATTTTCAAAAGTAAATTTTTCAAGATCGAACAGATCTGCAGGATTTGCTAGGATTTTCATTGATGAAAGTTCATTGAACTTTACATTCAAAGTCTCCTCCACTGCCTTGGTCCGTGTATTGAACACTTTGTATGCCTTGGCAGTGGTTGAGTATCCCAGATGATAACCACAATCAATTTTGGCTGCAAATTTTGAAATGGAATCTTTTAAGTTCAAAATAAAGCATGGGCAGCCAAACACCTTGAAATATGAGATCAGTGGTTTGATTTTATACAGAATTTCATAAGCAGTCTTTTTATGCCTGGGGTTTATTAAAACTTTGTTCTGGACATAGCAAGCAGTGTTTACTACCTCTGCCCAGAAAGTTAATGGCAAACCTGAATCTGCAAGCATAGTTCTGGCAGCCTCAATCAAAGTTCTGTTCTTTCTTTCAACAACCCCATTTTGCTCTGGTGTTCTAGGGATGCTGTACTGCCTTACAATCCCTTTCTTCACACAGAAAGCATCCAACTCCTTATTTTTAAATTCTGTGCCATTGTCACTCCTGAAGCTTTTCACTGGAAGGTCAAATTGCTTTTCAACCTGTGTCACAAAGTCTTGCAAAATGCCTGCAGTCTCATCTTTGGAGTGTAAAAAGAAAGTCCATGTAAACCTAGAAAGGTCATCAACAATAACCAAACAATATCTTTTCTTCTTGAGGCTCATGACTTGAACTGGGCCGTTTTTTCGCCCGGAGAACTAATTGGATTGTTGCGAGCGGAACGAATGGGGCGCGCTTTGGAAGAAGCGATCTGTTATAGATAGTTTTCTAAAAAAAAAACTCTTTCCATGGCATTTGTCCTGTCTTCCAAAAAAAAGGAAATTTTCTATCAATCAAACGAATCCATGTGTAGCATTTGCAAACACTGGGTTGTTTTGGACTCTTCAATGGACTTGTAAGAACTTTTATGTTGTTTTCCTTTTAAACAGGAAATGCAATGTTCAGGACATGAAAAAAATTTTTGTGGTAGGCCTCTCACCAAACCATTTTTTGAAATTTCACTGATTGTCTTAAGATTTCTGTGCCCCAGCCTTCTGTGCCAAAGTTCTATCTCTTTGTTAGAGGCAGCTGAGAACAGACAGGCATCAGCTCTGGGACACTCTTTTGACATATCAACAACATAAACATTGCCACTTCTTTGAGCAACAAGTTTAGTTTGACCAGTTTTGATTATTGCTTCAATCTTTTTGACCATTTCTGGTCCAACAATCCTACAACAATCTTTTGTGAAGAATGACCCAAACCCTTTGTCACTCATTTGTGATACACTCAGAAGGTTGAATTGTAGATTGTCTATTAGATTGACATTTTCAAATTTTACATTTCCAGATTGCACTGTACCAGACCCTAGAACTTTCCCTTTACTATTATTCCCAAAGGATATATCACCCCCTACATGGATTTTAAAGTCTTTGAGGAGGGCTTTACATCCTGTCATGTGCCTGGAGCCTCCACTATCTACATACCAAAGACTATCAAAGCATGCAGAAGCTCCCTGCACATGAAGTAAAATGATTAGTTCATTAAGGGCTCCAAAGCCAACAGGGCTTTGGATGGGGATTCAGAAGTGTCTGGTATGGATGCAGAGTGATGGACAGTGGTTAGGTCAGGGGTTTGGACAGTTTTAGTACTGGTTCTTGCTAACCACTGTTGAGGGTCTTGACCAATCACCTGCTGATAACCATAAGGATGCCTATTCACTTTAGGTTTAGAGGGCCTTTTGTAGGCCTCATAAACGTGTGGAATCCTTTGGTAAGACTGTTTTTCCTTGCCTTTTCTGAACTGATTGGCAGGGGGTGCATCAGTAACCTGAACATCTCTTTTGACAGATGTTTGTTTCAGCTGTTTTATGACAGCTGTTTGAACTGGTACAAACAGTGGTTGTTTCTTGGTGAATTTGACAGATGATGATGATGCACTCAAGGATGTTTTAGCAAGGTACTCATTCTTTTTCACATCAAAGTTTTTGAGATACACACATGCTTGAGTTTTGTGGTTTGTTTTACCACAAACAATGCAACTTTCAGCTGAAACAATGACACTTGTTCTGTTTATATCATAAGCTTTTAAGTGGAAACAGTCTTTTGTTAGATGATTCCTTTTCTCACAGAATTCACAAAACAAGTTATCAATTTTTTCTTTCTTCTTTCTCTTTTCGGACTCCTTTGCAGCAGAGGTTTTAACCACTGCTGGGATGTCTTTGAGAGGTATGACTTTAGCTTTTGGAGCTTTAACACCATCAGTTGATGTAAAGTCCATTGGCTTGAAATTTTCAAGAATATCACACTCATCAGACCATTTTGGTTTAAACTGATGATTTTTAAGCTCCTCAAAAGTAGAGGATCCCATTGGTCTGTCAAGTGTGATTTTGTTACCAAGTTTGTCAGTGATTTTCACTTCTTGGCCATTCTTGTTTGTGGGGATGAACTCAGTGGTTACATCAGTGGTTGAAACAGATTTTTCAAAAGCAGTGTTTTCATCATCATGTTTTCTATAACCAACCCTAAATTTCACATTGCTTTTTATCTGTTTTTCAAGCATAACTTCATACCCTTTGCATGATTCCACCCATCTCTCACATGTGATCTGGGTGGACTCTAACTCCTTTTTGCAAACTTGGTATTTTTCTACCAAAGTTTGGAGTTGGGTTTTGATTATGCTCTACTCTTCTTTCAAGCTGCTAATCTCTTTGTCTTTTTCAGCCAATTTGTTTTTAAGTTCTTTTAGAGATCTTTCAAATTTGACTTCATCAGATAAGATTTTATCACGAAGGTTTTCATTCACCTCTTTGATGTTAGCAAAAGCAATAATGCAATTGTCAGAACACAGTTTTTCAAGAACTTGAGGTGATACCTTGGCAGCCATCATTGCACAATCACATTGAGGATTTTCTTCATTTTCAGCTCCTTCTTCTTTCTCACCTGCTTTATCTTCTTTCTTTTCTTCCTTGTTCTCTTCTGACCATGGGTCTGTCAGTGGTTCAATCAGGGTACCTGAACTTTCTCCCAACAGTACTTCACCAGCCACAGCAGTAACCACTGCTTCAGTCACCTCATCCATTGTTTCAAACTCAGCTGTTCCTCTTCAGATTCAACACCCTCCTGTATTGACTCTAATGCCATCAAACAAAATTCATCATGAGAAGAAACATTGGAAGCATAGAGTGCAAAATTTTCATCACTAAGGTCTTCAGGCATACTGCTCCAGTCAACAAACCCTTGAGTGAAAAAAACTTTGTTGATCTGGTTGTACTGCTGCTGGAGCAGTGGTTTGAGGTGCAGGTTGCACTTGTGCCTGAGGGATAGGGGTTTGAACATATTGGATTTGTGGAACAGTGGTTTGGACATAGTGCACTGGCACAGGGGCAGCATCATAGTGAGCAGTGTTCACTTGAACTGCTGGGGCATATTGGGCATAGTGCACAGTGCCTTGATTTTGAGGTCTAGGATTTGAGCTAGGATGAGTGATTATGGGACCAGTAGTTTGACTCCTACACTCCCTAGCGAAGTGTCCCAACCTATTACACTTGTAGCACTTGATTTTCAATTTATCCAACCCAACCCTTAGATTCCCATGCAAACCTGGGAACTTTCGCCCTGTTCTTTTATAAAATTTGCTAGTTCTAACACTTAGCAAGGCCAGTTGGTGTAGGATGTCCATTTCCTCTAAGTTAGTGGGGTCAAAATGCTGTAGATCATTGAGTTCAAAGCTTAGGTTGTCTGACATCTGATTTTCGTTTGCAGTGAATGCATAACTTGTAGAGTGAGGATCAGGGTTGTTAAAATTTGCACCAGGAGTTATGTCAAATGAAGTGATCATAACCATGATCCTTAGCACTACTCCCAGATTCTTCTTGACCCAAAAGAGCAGTGTTACCGAATGTATAATCATCAACGGTTTTTCCTGACTCTTGTAACTTCCTTTTCTGGTTCAACTCCCTTTCGTAGGTCAGGAGTCGACCGTGAAGTTGGGTCAAGGTCAGATCCTTGAACTCAGGTGAATTTCGGGTGACAAAAGCTATGGTGTCCCATTTTTCTGGCAGTGACCTGAGGAACCTGCTATTTTGAGTTGAGTTTGTAAAAGTGGTTTTAACAAGCCTCAGTTCACTGATGAGACAACTGAAACGCTCAAATTGTTGCGTCAGTGATTCACCTTTAACATGACAAAATGTTTCATACTGTTGGTTCAGGATTTCCCTATTGTTTTCTGTGACTTCTTCGGTTCCCCCAAACTGTTCCTTAAGCGCGTCCCATAACTCTTTGGCACTGTTACAGTGTAACAGTCCAGCATATATTTCATTGGGCAGCGCTGAAGCTATGATGCTAAACGCTTTAGCATCTAGTTCGATCTTTTGAAAGTCGGTTTCGGTATAGTTTTCAACTGGTTTTGGAACGAACTTTTTAGTATCTTCAGCGCTTGGCACTGTAGGAACATGGGGACCGAAGACGACAGACCTCCAACAACCTGTGATTTGTTGAGCGAGGATGTGACCCATCCTCCTCTGCCAGATGTTGTACTCATTTCTTTTTAGCATAGGTGGTTTAAAAAGAGAGCCGATGTTGTTTTTATCATCCTGAGATTGTGACGTCATTCTTGTTGTTTTACAGACACTGAGAAATCAACTTTAATGGTGATTAATCCTTGCTCTGTTTTTCAACAAACGAACAAACGATTAGTATCAACTGTTATGAGCTGAACTATTTACGTCAAAATGATTGTTAAATCAAATTTGACTGTCCAAGCTCTGATACCAATTGTTGGATCTGAGTTTGATTCTGATTGTATTTTGTGTTTGTAATTAAAGTGGAAATGGATGAGTGTGCAGCGAAATTAAGATGAAAACAAACTTTGCATACAATCAAACGAGAGTAATACTTTGATCAAACATCTTTACACAATGAATCGAAAGATTGAATTTATTTCAATAACGATTACAATGATTGATGAATGAATGCAAACTCCCCCTCAGCCAGAGCTCAGTTGTTTGTTCGTGCAAAGAAGACGATTGTGCAAAAGAGCTAATAGAACAGTACAAAGTACTGATCTATTTATAGGCACTTGCAAACTACTGAGCATCTTAGCTGACATCACCATGAAAGTGACATCTAACCTCCTAACAAACTCTAACCTCTAATCTATACAAACACTGCTGTGTTAACTACTGCTATTACATTATAAAACAAAACAGACTATTGATCAGCTGCTGCAACCTTCTACTGCTGTGAACCCAGCAGCACTTGTCCGGATCAACAGAGCTTGACTCAAAGCAGTAGATTGAATCAGCAGGACTTTAGTCTTTCATCAGGTCTTTACTTGAGCAGCAGTTGTAGGTCATCATTTAGCAAGATCAGCAGATAGGAGGTCAGTAGTTGTTGAAATCACTTTCAAGGGGAGAGATTTGTATGTAAACATCTGCTTATTCAGGATCCACTGCTCTGATCCAGTTTTGGCTTTAATTATCTGTTCCTCTAATAGGGTTCAATCCCAATAGGGTACGTTGGTCCGCCATTGGAAGTGGGTTCCCCGAAACCTTCTCTTGGTTTTTAGCTTTAAGACTTTTTGAGCGTTCGGGTTCTTCTAGAGGTTCTTTTATGTCTTTATTAGAACTGGAGCTCATACACTACGTAGAAGGTTCAGATATGGCATCTGGTTCCAAGTCCTGCAATAAAAACATAAAAGAATGTTGGTCAGAAAGTTCACCACGGCCCCGTGCTCAGTGAACACGGCCCGTGGTCGGAGATACAACGATTGTTTTCCGGATCCCTGTTACTGGAAAGTTGGACACAGCCCCGTGTTGCACCGACACGGCCCCATGCTCAGCCCTCTGTAACTCGGAAAATAAAAACTGCTAGTGACACTGCTGAGCATGGCCTGTGTCCGACCAGGCATGGCTCGTGCTGAGCTCTCTGCAGAAGCTAAAAAATTAAGAAAATCCTAAAAAAATAAAAAGAAAATAGAAAAAATGATTAGGCCGTTGATTCCTAACTTTCTTAAAATCCTTGTGTCCCCGGCAACGACACCAAAAACTTGATGTGCGTGAAATGTGTTATGTTTTAGGTGTATATTTTAAGCCCTTTTTACA